>NC_047084.1:86318456-87683456 GCF_902459505.1 Geotrypetes seraphini
ACTTTCTTCTTCTGACTGTGCATCCAATCTTTCTTCCCTTCTTTTAGCCTGTATGCTTTCTCTCCTCCTGACCTCATTCCACCCCCCCCCCCCAACGTTTTCTTCTTCTCTCCCTGCCCTCTCTTTTTTTCTCTCTTCATGCCCCCTTTCTTTTTTTCTGTTTCTCTTCTTTCTTTCTGTCTCCCTGCCCTCCCCCAAGCCACTGCCACTGCCATCGGATAACAGGCCCCCAAAGCCTCCCGCCGCTGGCCAAGCTCTCTCTGCTTCGGGCCCACCACCATTCCTCTCCCCGACGTCAATTCTGCCGTCGGAGAGGAAGTTCCGCTGGCCAGAACTTCCTCTCCGACGGCAGAATTGATGTCGGGGAGAGGAAGGCTGATCGGCTCAAGATCATAGAAACATAGAAACATAGAAATAGACGGCAGATAAGGGCCACGGCCCATCAAGTCTGCCCACTCCAGTGATCCTCGCTATCTATCTTTGCGGATAGATCCCACATGTCTATCCCATCTGGCCTTAAAATCCGCCACACTGGTGGCCTCAATAACCCGAAGTGGAAGACTATTCCAGCGATCAACCACCCTTTCAGTGGGAGAATTGGGAGAAATGCTGCCGGGTCCTGCCTTTGAGGAAACAGAAAGTAGGGAGGACCTGGCAGCAAGAAGAGCAAATCGCAAGTTTCACTGACCTGTCTCCCGCTTTAGCCCGCGAACAGGGCTCTAACATGTGCGTGCCGGCTTCCCTTCTCTCCCCCCCCCCTCTGACGTAACTTCCGGTTTCAGAGGGAAGAGAAGGGAAGCCGGTACAAGCACACGTTAGCCCCCGGAGCATAAGTTCTCCAAGCCGGTTTTTTTTTTTTTAAATGTTGAGCAGCGGAGGCAGCAGCAGAATTCAGGAGCAGGCCAGTCAGGAGGGGAAAAAAGAGAAGGGAACCCGCTCTGCAATCGACTGGGGTCGCCTGAGTGAGCAACCTGTCGATCGCGATCGACGCATTGGGCACCCCTGCTCTATAAGCTTGACCTCTCAGTAGCATAATAGATGGAAGAATAGCCTAATGGTAATGGCAGTAAGCTAAGAATCAGGGAAGCAGCTCATGTTCCATTATGGCTCCTTATGATTTTGGGCAAATGACTTAATCTTCCATCAATAGCATAATAAGAAATGAACATTTGGGGGGTCACTAAGCACATGGGTCCCAGCACCAGTTTGCTTTTCTTTTTCAGCTATTACCTGGAACATGTGTGTGGCAAGCTGGATTGGTGAAGAGCTTCACCTGACGCAGCTTCGGCGAAACAAGGACGATCCCTGTCAGATTTCTTTGTGGTTTGTCTGCCTCGACTATTGGAATGCACCCTGGAGCTAGGGTGTTGATTTTGAATCAGCGACACCTGGTGAAACGTCTTTGGTAGCTAAGAGATAAATATCTTTTCCTAATTTATGATATTGGAACTGTGCTTGCAGTTTTCACAAGTGGATTCCCTCCTTGGGCTTACAGTGTTGCCTTCCACCTTTGCAACTAAATCAGTTGAAGAAGTATTGGATTATTTTGATGGAATAAATGGAGTATTTTTAACCAATGAAGCCGAACTGAGGTTTTTTTCTCCACTTTTTTCTTTTTCTCTTCCCGTCTTTTTCTGTTTGGAATTTATTAAGAGCTGTTGCATATCTGGGTGGTTGTGTGCTGTATAAACCAGTTGGGTTCCTTACTGTTTCCTTATGGCGTATGATACTGGTATGTGAATGAGATTATACGTATCTTCTCCTATAGATTTTGGTAGGGTCACTAGGCACCCCATTTTTCAATGCTTCCCTTTGCTTTCCTTTTCTCTCCCTTTCTTGCCCCCAACCAAAATTTAAGTTACAAAATACCAAGCCCTGCCAGCTGAAAAAAAAAAACCTAAAGCTCGCCCACATCAGTTGTCTAGTGTGACAGTCAACAGTGGTGTCAGCATGCTTAGCTCTCACAGGTTGCCATTTTACACTGTCTCACTGCAATTTTGGACAATATGGGACTCATTTTCAAAAATTAAACACATCAAAAAGTGGTATAAAGGGACAGATGGATGTTTTTCTCACCAAACCCTTGCAATTCATTATTTTCAAAACCTATTTTCTTGACAGATAGCGATGTTGTTAATCAACAGTTTGTCTAAATCTCAAGGGGGCATATTATGGGCCTGGTGTCGGTGGGACTAGGGCAGGCTTATGACTTGGGATATTTTTCTGCCATAATCAAACATTTAAGATCATGTTCAGGGCACAATTTTTAAAAACCTGTTTTAAACACAAATAAATGCCAAAAAAGTGCTCAAACTGACAAGATACCCACTGGAGAGATGTAAGCATGACCTCCACACACTCCCTCAGTGATCATTGACCCCCCCTCCCATATAATACATTTCAAGCAATATGATACAAGTTTAATATAATGGGCTAAGGAGGACACTCACTAAACCTAATCCCCACCCCACCCCCTGATATTCATCCAGCAATGCCAGCCGCCAGCACTGAATATTTGGGGCTAAATGTGGGTGGGCTGGGCACTGGAGCTTATGCTGGCCCAGCAGATATTCAGCAGGAGACTGCTCAAGAGAGTTATTCAGGCTCTGGCTGAATTTCAGGAAGTTACATAACATAAAATCATACTTCTTAACCGTGTAACCATGAGTTCTACATGGTTTACAAAAGATTATAAACTAAAAACAATTTAAGGATGATTTTTAAAAAAAATTTATTTGACCAAGTATTTTGAAAAGAGATAAGTTTTCAGTTGAGTTCTGAAATATTTATAAGAACAAGCTCCAAGCAATAACAATTGAAATTGAACTCCTGAGCCCCCTCCTGCCCTGGCTAAGCTCCCTCTCCCCTATCCCTAACCAACATCCAGCTGTGAGCTGCTTCAAGAGGTTGTGGCAGCCATTTTGACAAGTAGCCGCAAGGGGCAAAAAGCAAGAGGGCTGTGCTCCTGCCCCCAATGACCTAAACTGGACCACTAGGAATAAAGGTAGGATTGCAGGGGCCTACCTGGATGGCTGGAATGGTTGAGGTTGGGGGGAGAAGGCCGATTCCTAGCTGGTGGAGGGGGGATTTGTCAGAGCTGGAGGGGGCTTTGAGGGGGGGGATGTCAATTTTATTTAAACCTTATGTGGGTGCCAGGCTGATATGTGCCAACACCTGCATCACTGTCCTAAATTAGGCTGCTGAGCGATGTGGATGCCAGCATTGAATATTACCGGCACCCGCATAACCCCAAGCTCCTCCCTAACACTGCACTGATCTGCCCATTTATTTTGGTGGCGGTCAGAAGTGATAATCAGCAGCCCTGCCTGCTTTAGTGCTGCTGAATATCAGAGGTGAGGAGGGGACAGGGAATTTAAACGGACAGAAGTCTCTCCTGCTCGCTTAAATTGCTT
The DNA here is from genome assembly GCF_902459505.1 of Geotrypetes seraphini. Lineage (NCBI taxonomy): Eukaryota > Metazoa > Chordata > Amphibia > Gymnophiona > Dermophiidae > Geotrypetes > Geotrypetes seraphini. The sequence goes on from NC_047084.1 coordinate 86,321,870, forward strand.
TGAATATCGTCCCCATTGTTCCTAAAATGCCACCCAGAAATATTTGAAAGGTTAAATGATTATTCCCTATTTATCTCTTCCACCCCATTCATGACTATATAGTAGATTCCAGACCTCTGGAAGTCAGCCATACTACAATGGGCTATTTTCATGGTTTAGAGAGCAATGCAGGATTAACAGGTATGCTTAGCCAAAGCAACGTAGATGAGTTATTTTATAACTAATGTTCCTTCTCCCTGTTTTAGTTACAGATATTAATCCAAAATGTAATTCTCTCCTTATTCACCACACAGTGACAATTTCCATAATGGCTAGCAGCTGGGCGCTCTTTATACATGTCCTGGCATTACAGCAGATGCAGCACTCAAGCACTAATCTTTAGATTAAAGTTAAACATCAATTTATGCTGAAAGAAGCCAAATTAGTAAAAATTGATTGGTTTTGTTTTTGTTGTGTTAACACAAAAATCAAATAGAATTCAAGTTATCACCAGACAAAAGTGATGTACGGCCTGGGTGTATGCGAGTATCACAGTACAATCATAGGCGTTGAAACGGGGGAGGGGGAGTGCAGGGGCTGTGATTTCCCCAAAATTGGCAAAGGTTCAGTTCCCCCACCTTACCTCCTGACAGCTGTAATTTTAAATTTAAAAAATCTTCCTCCCCTTCCCCCAGTGGGACCCTGCGGCATGACCTCTTCAGTTACACACCTGCCCCCACCCGGGTCGCTGTTATTTTATAATGTTCTGGCAGCTGCCACGGCGCAGGAGCCTTCTGCTGTCGTGCTACCCCAGAAATCTTAATTCAGTAGCCGCCCGCCTAGGCGGGAACAGAAAGTCACTGCTGAATTAAGACTTCCGGGGCAGGTTGACAGCAGAAGGCTCATTTCATGGACACTGTGCCGCAGCTGCTGGAACATTTAAAATAACAGTGACCCCCGGGGGTGGGCAGGTGTGGTGAGTTAAGAGCTGAAGAGATTGTACTGCATGGGCTGGACAGATGTTGCAAGGGCTGGGGGGAGGTGAGAAGGCAGGGAAGGACAGATGTTGCACAGACTGGGACGGGGTTGAGAAGGACAGATGCTACATGGGATAGGTTGGGTGGGAAGGCAGAGAAGAACAGATGTTGCAAGGGCTGGGGGAGGTGGGAAGGCAGGGAAGAACAGATATTGCAAGGGCTGGGAGGGGGTTGTGAAGGACAGATGTTGTACAGGCTGGGAGGAGGTTGGGAATGATAGATGCGCACAGACTGGGATGGTGTTGGGAATTACAGATGCACGGACTGGGGGACTGGAAAGGACAGATACTGCATGGATGAGGTGCTGGGAAGGGAGAGAAAGAGAGATGCTGCCAGTGGAGGAGGGAAGAGAAAAAGAAAATTGTTGTACATAGGTGCATGGAGTGGGAAGGAAATAAAGACGATATACATGGGGAAAGGAAGAAAGGGGGAGAATTGTTGGACATGATAGTGGTGGAGAGGTGAGAGGGAGAATTGTTAGACATGATAGTAGAGGAGAGGAGCGGAAGAGAAATATTACACTGGGAGGGAGGACAGATGACTCAAAGAAGGGAGAGATGTCAGATTCTGGAGAAGGATCATGGAAAGAGAGAGAGAGTTGGCAGACCACTGGAAGGGGAAAGAGATGCCAGTCCAGAGAAAGGAAGGAGAGAAGAGATACCAGACTGCGGGAAGGAAATGAGAGAGATGTTAGACCATGGGAAGAGGGAGGGAAGGAAAGAGAGGTGCTAGCTAGACCATATGAGGGAATAAGGGGGAAGACAGAGATTTCAGACCACTGGAGAGAGAGGGCGGAGATGGTGCACAGGGATGGAGGGGAAGTGGGGAGAGAAAGGGAGGAGATGGTGCACAGCAATGGGTGTGGCAGGGAAGAGAGATAGAAAAAATGTACCTAGGAAACCTCAAACCTTAAAAAAGACTGGTAATTAGCTAACTGGATCACAGATAAATGAGATGTGAGGTGTATGTCTATACAGTGTTTAAAACTGTATAGACATACAGTTCAACCCGCGGCCCATGGGCCGAATGCAGCCCAACAAGGAGTTTTGTCCAACCCAGCTTCTCTCTCCCTCCCTCCCTTCTGTGCCTCCCTCCGGCAAGTAGTTTTCTGGCTGGCTCCCTTACTGTAGTCATCCGCGAGCGGCATTGGCTCCTCGTGCGTGATCTGTGGCTGTGTCAGAAGCGTCCCTTTGACGTCATGACATCAGAGAGAACGCTTCCAAAGCAGCCGTGAATCATACGCGAAGAGCCAACGCTGCTCATGGATGACTACAGCAAGGGAGCTGGCCATAAAATAAACACTCGCTGGGAGGCACAGAAGGAAGGGAACACTTCCAGCACAGGCACAGATCGCCAACAGCCATAAAATAAACGCTTCCAGCACAGCCATGGATTGCGTCAGGAGCCAGCCACCACTGCTCACAGCTTTCACCTGAAAAATGATTGTAGCAAGGGAACCAGCCAGAAGGTAAATACCCACCAGAGGGAGGGAGAAGATCGTGTTGAGACTTGAGAGGGAGGAGGCACAAACGTTGGACAAATGATGAAGGAAGGAGGGAGGGCACATGAGCAATAGGATTGACGAATGGAGGGAATAGTAAGGGAGTATTGTGTGTCTGAGAGAGGGAAAGAGATGGTACACATGGAGAGATGAAGAAAGAGGAAAACTTTTGAGCAGAGAGAGGAGGGAGAGAGAATTATTGGATATGGTGGTGGGAGAGGAGTGAGGTAGAGATGCATGGGTGAGAAGAGAAGGGGGAGAACATGCTGGGCCAAGGAAGCCTGGACTGTGTTTGTTTTTTGGGGAGGGTTTAAGTACAGAGGGGGATGGTATTAAAAGAAGTGCCAGATTGGGCATGGGGGAGAGCTTATGGGGCCAGAAACAGGGGGCAGAGAGAAAGAGATGGTGGGCAATGGTCTGATGGGAGAGAAGTTGTACCTGGGGTGGTATGGAGGAAGAGGGAAAGAGATACTTGAAGGGAGAACTGTTAGGAAGAGAAAGGGAGAAATGGTGGACCTGGGGGAGGGAGGCAGGCAGGGAGGAGAGATGGGATGGGGGGCAGCTGGGAAGAGAAAGGGAGAGAAGTTGAATCTTGGGATGAAAGGGAGGTAGGGAGAAATGTTAGGCCTGGGGATGGAAGGCAGAGAGATGCAATATCTCTTTTTTTGCCTCCATTTCACTGTTCAGCATCAAAGGGGGAGGGAAGAAGAAAAACAGAAAAGAGAAGGAGCAAAATGTTGAACCATGAGGATAGGGGAGAAGAGATGGACCCATGGGAGGGCAAGAGGGAAGAGAACTGGGATAAGAAGATGCTTGGGGATGGAAAGAAAGGGACAAGGAGTTATAGCCTGACCAGTGGAGAGAGGAAGGGGATTCTGAAAGTGGTGAGCCAAATGGATGAGGTCAAAAGGAAGATGACAAGATAAGTGAAAGAGCAGTGAGTACAGTGATAGAAACGTGGTAACAGGGCGTAGACAGCAGGAAATAGAAGGCTGTGAAAGGAATGAGATGGGAAATGGGAGAGCTAGGGACTGAGAGAAGATGGAGAATTGAGAGGTAGCTGAACATTTAAAGAAGAAGGGTGAGAAAGAAGGCAAGATTTGAGTGGATAGAGGCAAAAAAGAAAAGAAAAAGTTAAGAAAGCTGAAAGGGAAACAAGCATAAGAAGGAAATGGAACGAGAGAAGAGGAGAATAAAATGGACAGCAGACACTGGAAAGAGAATTAGTTGAAGAAAGACAAAAAGCAGAAAGAGAAACTGGAACCAAGATGATGGAAAAACAAAGCATCCAGACAACAAGGTAGAAAAAATTGTTTTATTTTGAATTTATTAACTGGAATATGTTAGCTTTGGGATATGTGCATCATAATTATTTTTGTATTCAGTGGCATAGTCATATACAGCTGATTTGGGGAAGGGATTAGAGCCCAAAATTAGTGGATGGACACCAAAAAGTTTCTCCCCGCCTGAATGCAATTTATAAATACTTGAGCTAGTTGGGATTCCCAAGCCCTACCAACTGAAGACATCTTCCAGTAGGGCAACCCAAAATCTCCAAGCTTTGCAGCCAATGGCAATATCCTCAAGTTGCCACTGCAGGGAGGAGGGAAGGCAATATTGCTGCCAGCTGCAGAACTTGGGAAGTTGGAGGGGGAGGAGGTGGTGGTGAGGCTTATGGATCCCTACTAGCTACAGCAGGGGAGATGTTCATTTTGAGGGAGCCTAAGCTCAAAGTGGGAGGCCCAAAAAAGCAGTAATATTTACCCTGAGTGAACGATCTTCCACGTACCACTGACAGCTGATTCAGCATCCCCACTCTGATGAGGCTCACCGTAGCTGTAATAGAAATGAATGGGAGAACCATCAGAGTGGGGATAACATAAGAACTGCCATCTCCGGATCAGACCCTGGGTCCATCAAGTCTGGTGATCCGCTCCTGTGGAGGCCCAGCCAGGTGTAACCTGGCAAAAACTACAGAAGCCTGTGGCTGCTCCCACTGTCAGCAGTGCACGTGGAGGGATCACTCTGTCAGGTTAAGTATTACTGCTTTTTTTGGGTTCCTCTCCACAGTGTCCCTTTAATGAATGTTTATTATTAGATACGCACATCTTCTATATTAGTGACTGCAAATTTGGGACCTGCTCAACTTTTTTTTTTTTTCATCCGCTAGTGTTAGTGTTTGTGCAGCCGCAGAAAAAATTTTTTCGTCCCAGGGAAGCCAAAAGGTTGAGCACCCCTGCTGTAGAGCCTCAGAACAGAAACTCTGTCTCAAAGCAGTACAGTAAAACCTTGGTTTGTGAGCATAATTCATTCTGAAAAAAGCTACATGGATGACAGAACACAAACTAAAACTTAACCCTGATAAAACAAACTTCATCCTCCTAGAAAACTGCAAAACCCCAACCGTAACAAACCTAGTAATTAACTCGGTCTCATACCCCATTCAACCCAAGCTAAAACTCCTTGGAATACTGATTGACAGAGGCTGCACCATGCAACCACAAATCAACAAAATAATAAAAACATCATTCACAACTATAAGAAACTTAAGGCAAGTTCGAAAATTCTTCGACAGAAAACAATTCAAACTTTTGGTACAATCTCATCCTAGGCATAATAGACTATTGCAACATATGATAAAACAACTACAAACAATACAAAACATAGCCTTAAGACTCATCTACTCGCTGAAAAAATACGACCACATCACAGAGGCATACCACGACTCTCATTGGCTCCCTATACGAGCAAGAGTACACTTCAAATTCTACTGCCTACTATTTAAAGCCATAAACGGAGACAGCCCAATCTACTGGAACAACCGACTAACTCAATCCACCTCAACCAGACTCAGGAGAACCCACACACCATTCATACACCCACCAACCAAAAATGTCAAATGAAGAAAAATGTATGACAACCTACTGGCCACCAGAGCAGCAAAACTGGATAGAGAGTTCACCGATCTGCTATTTTCAAACGCAGACTACAAAACCTTCAAAAAAGAAACAAAAACCCTATTCTTCAAAAAACACATAAAACCTATATAACAAAAACAGATCCTCCCAAGCATCACCTACGTTACAATCTTCTTCTTAGCAAATCAAAAATGTTCAAACCACTCCTTATGTATCTCCTAATATCCTGACAACTCTCATGGAATCCACTTTATGTATTCTGTATTATCATGACAATCGTATGTAATCCACCTTGAACCGTAAGGTAATGGTGTAATAGAAATCACTAATGTAATGTAATGCTTGTAATCCAAAACTCTCGAATATCAAAGTGAATTTCCCCATAAGAACTAATGGAAACTCCACAACCCAAAAACTTTAATACAAAATACTGTATGTACTCATATTGCAAGACTTTGATTGTTTAGAACAGTCACTACACTCATGCAGTGTCAGTGAGAGAGAAAGAGAAGAACCATCGGCTCAGTTGTGATGATGTGATGTGTGTACTCTATATTGTATGAATGGGCAGATTGGATGGGCCATTTGACCTTTATCTGCCATCATGTTGTTCTGGTATGGCAGGATTGACAATTCCCAGAACTCAAATAACTCCTTCATATTTTAAAAATATATATATCAAAGCTGCACATATTTCATCTGGTTTTAAAACATCAAAACTTCTCCTACAAGAAAAACAGAACAAATTAGACTGTTAACAAACCCCTTTTTTCACAGAAACTGCACACCACCATAATATCTCACTCCGTCACATAAGATGTTCACCTAAAAAAGAATAAGTGACCGCAGATTAGAAATAGAAATACAGTGCATTCTCTCTATTTGCTGGGGTTAGGTTCCTATGCAGAAAATGACATGAGCACAAATTTACCCCCATCCCTGCAGGATCTCTCTGTCCCGGTCCCATCCACGTCCCATTTCTGCAAGCTCTGTCCTCACATGCACAAGCCTCAAACACTTTAAACTCAAGTGTTTGAGGCTTGTGTGATTAAGGCTGAGATTGCAGAAATGCGACAGGGACAGAGCTCACGGGGATGGGGATAGTGAGATCCCACGGGCATGGGGACAAAACTCTATGAATATTGAAAAACACAAATATGGAACCATTGATCCTATGGGGGAAAAAGGAGTTAAATTCTTGTGAAACCTTTTGCTACCTAACATCATAAATTCATCATTTTATGTACCCTTCTTGTAAAGAGCAGCTTCCTTATTATATTATGCATTTTATAAATGTATTTTATAGTTTATTTTTTGTAAAAACCGTCTTTTGGTGTGACAATACTCATGCACAGCTTTATGAATATCTTCATCCTCATGGGAACACACTGTGCATGATCATGAATAAGCAAAAACGCCCATGAATAATGAAAATGGGTTATTCTATTTTGCGCAATAAATAAAAATGCCCATGAATGGCTCAAGTTTCTCCTCCTCATATTCTCTTACGTGGGGTTTCTCAAGGTTCCCGGTTCTTTTTAACATTTTTATGGGTTCCCTGGACATTCCAATTCAATTCTGGATATGACATTTAATTTATATCTCATAAATCCTAGGGCTATGGATGTGATGCCCTTAAACTCATGCTTGTATAAAACTGTTCAGTGGTTTGAAGATAATAGATTGAAATAAATCTAGCAAAATGTCAAGCTATGTGGCTCACTGACCAGTCGGTTACTAAGGCCCAGACACTTCTATCAGGGGCTTTCCTGCACCACCTCTGCAAGTCCTTAAAATCTTAACCTGTTATACCGATGCTGACCTTACTTTTTCAAGATCCTGTTTTTGTTCTCCGACAGCTACACTCTATTCATTCTTTTATAAAGCTACAAACTATTCAGAACGCTGCTGTTAGGTTGCTATTATCACTCTGTCAAGCCTGATCATGTCATCCCTCTTGTGATTAATGAGAACTGACTCTCAGTCAGCTTTAGGATTCCTTTCAAGATACTGCTGCTTGCTCACAAAGCCTTTTTTTTTTTTTTTTACAGGTTTCCCATATTATTTGACTAATCATCTAGCTCATGGAGTACCCCCTTGTTAGACAGGTTTTCAGGCTATACGCAATGAATATACACAGTAGAGTAGCAAGGGTGAGAGGCGCTCAGGGTAGTTGTGCTCCTCCCCCACCCTCTTCTCTGCCCCCACCCTTATCCACTCCTTCCCCGCCCCCTCCTCCTGCACGCACACACCCCTTCCCTCATACCTTTTTAACGCTTTTGGCGAGAACAGCAACCGCAATCTGCTGCTCACGCCAACGTCAGCTCTTCCTCTGATGTCACTACCTAGGCGCGGGTGCAGGAAGTGATGTCAGAGCAAGAAACATAGAAACATGATGGCAGATAAAGGCCAAATGGCCCATCTAGTCTGCCCATCCACAGTAACCATTATCTCATTCTCTCTCTGAGAGATCCCACATGCCTTTCCCAGGCTGTCTTAAATTCAGACAGTCTCTGTCTTCACCACTTCTTCTGGGAGACTGTTCCACGCATCTACCATCCTTTCTGTAAAAAAGTATTTCCTTAGATTACTACTGAGCCTATCTCCTCTTAACTTCATCCTATGCCCTCTCATTGCAGAGTTTCCTTTCAAATGAAAGAGACTCGACTCATGCGCATTTACATTACGTAGGGATTTAAACATCTCTCAAGATCAAAAAGATTAGTGACAGTAAAACCCAAACAATTCAAAAAAATGTCATTCACCAGCAGTGGGTTACCTCTCTAAGATCCAACATTGAAATTCAAAAACAGGTGGAGAAAAAGCCTCAAAAACCTTTTAAATATGCAGCAATCGTTGATGATTCACAGATGGCATTCTTTTCTCATCATAGGCAAAAAAAACTCACACCCACAGCAAAATGTAAAAAGATCTAAAAGGGAAAACCCCACTACTATGCACAGTATATATTTTTTTAAAACTTTTATGAATAAATATATGAAATATAAAGTTCTAAATGCAACATTGCTGAACAAGGAAGCACAATACTTAGCTCTGGCACCAGAGGACAGAGCTGAAGGAATTCCACCAGAATTAATTGCTACTTCTTCTTTTTTCAATGGCAGGCAAAAACTCCAACAGCACAGTCAAGTCCAATCAAGTCCACAGCAGAGCCAAAACCTCCAAGTACAGTACTTGTTTTACCAACACATTTGGTTTCTTCAGGGATTCTCAAAAAGCTTCCAAAAGCCACAGTATTCTCCTTTAGAAGTTCACCAAACGGCTTTCACAGCCAAAAAGTTAAACACCAGCACTTTTTTCCCTTTAATTGTTTATGTCCAAGGTTGGGTGGGAAGGGTAGATTTTGGTTTTTATATAATTATAAGGAATGTTAAGAAGGGAATTTACCGTATGCTTTTATGTGAGTTAAAAATTGTTATGGAATGGGAGGGAGGGGGGGAGAATTATTGGAGAATATTAAGTGTTATATTTAAGTTAAAATGTTATTTGCTGTCACACTTATAAGTTTTAAAAATGAATAAAGATTTAAAATAAAATAATAATAATAATAATAAAGAGCCTTGATTACATAAAGCAGAAAAATACAACTAGTTTACCTAGAAACAAAACATTTAAATAAATTAAGTTCCAACATCTGATGCCAGAAGATGGACTGATTTTTAGCTCGTTACAGAGAAACAAATGGAACTGGCTTTTAGTAGTCCTTAGTGAGGGTCATACTGAAGAATGACCAATTAGATAAGGCAGATCCTACTAATTACAGACCAGTATCTTCTAGTCTGATATCTTGCTAAAAAAAAATTTCACCCAGTTAAAAGATTTTTTGGAAGTGTTTCAAATGTTGGATGATTTTCAATTTGGATTTCATCCAAAAAGTTTTCTACAGAAACTCTGTTGCTCTTAGTATGTGACAAGATTAGAGCAGGATTTGATAGGGAGATCGATTTTGTGATGGCGACATTGGATATAACAGCAGCCTTTGATACAATTCAACATGACTTATTGCCATCAAAGTTGAAGGGGCAGTTGCTTGGTTTGTTTCACTCTTTTCTATCAGAGAGGTATTACAGGGCAGAAAAGGCAGAGGATGTGTCAGGATGGAAGATAATGATCTCTGGAGTGCCTCGGGGATCAGCCTTTTTGCCAGTGCTGTTTAATTTCTATATGCTGTCATTGTGCAGGCTTTTGAGAGGTTTAGGGATTTCGTACTGCCTATATGCTGACAATATACAATCTTTTTTTTCCAATTGAGGAGACCATAGATACAGTAGTTGAGTTTTTTAAAATATGCTTATCATCTATAAACAATTGGATAGCTGCAAATAGGCTTAAGTTAAACATGTCAAAGACTCATGATTATGAACGTATCGAGTCGGACTGAGAATGTGCATTCCAAATTGTAATGGGAGATATTAGGATATCTGTCAGTCAAGAACTTAAGACCCATTCTTGTCTTTTAAAGCCCATGTTAAAAAAAAACCTACTGCTACAGTCCACTATTAAAATCATACAAGTGACGCTAGATTAAAAGATGACCATGGAAACCCAAATAGACACTTTGCAAAGGTTTTGTAGCACTCTGGAAAACTCCCATCCATTTGTTCTTATTTTGACGTCCTTCCCTTCCAAATCCTATGCCAAGCCCTAATCCTCAGCATTCTAGACTACTGCAATCTTTTATTTATTTTTTTTTATATATATTTATTGAATTTTTCAATATAATCAAGCATAACTTGTACAGAAAGGAAATTCAGCAAAAGAATTAATAATTAAACATAATACTTCAATCAAACATCAAATATAAGCTTAATCTCTACTCAAGTCCACAAATAGGATCCAAAATGGATGATGGGCAAGTAATAAAAGGAAAAATTAAATTGAGTAAATATTACTAGTAGACTGAAAATACACCTTTCCTTAAACTAAGCACTCATGTTCCATCTTTCTCCAATTACTCCTAGAATTGGCTAAATCCCCTTGTGCCTGAGCCAGAAGTCTGTAACCGTACTAAATACAAAAACAGTAATGAAGTTAAGGTCAAAGATATCAGTATGAGCCCACCATGAATCATGGGAACCTTTTGGCTCAGGCTAAGTCTCACAGGTGACTAGCACCAGACATACGTCTAAATGAGAATTGCCTCATACATCATCAAATCTGTGACCATCTTCTATAAACAAAATCATTCATTTCAAGTGAAAAAATACAGGCTTATAGTTCAGGAACAAGGGGAATATAAGGACATAACAAACAAATATCCCATCACAGACTAAACCAACACAATAAATATGGTAAGTTATGAAAACTAAGGAAAATATGTGAATGTGGTTGAAGATTTACACATGCATAATTTTAAACCTCAAATTTAATAAATACTAAAACATTTAAATTAATAAGTTAATGTATAACATCTAAAAGTTAATCTGAATAAATATGAGGATCCATTAAAAGAATTGTAATGTGCAAATTGTGCTAAATGTGCAAATCTGCCCAGACCCTGAGAAACAAATAACTACAGTACGATAACAAATTGTATGCTCATGAAAAGTGCCAGTGCCAGCACCAGTACAGGAATTCCTGTCTATAATAGCAACAAAATCTTTCTCATTAAAATAAAGTACAATGACTCAAGTACCAATTGAATTTCAAACATACAAATACAAATATAAAAAATATGTGAATATCACCCATATAACCCAACTATAGTGGCTAATAAAGCATCAGTACTATAACAATTAACTATGACATATAACCAGGGGCTCAGACTATTACCAACCCCACACATATACACACACACAATACCACTCAAACCAAGAACATATCGTCATTCATCGTCATTCATCACCACTCGACAGAGCTCCGTTTCGTGTCTTCATCAGGAGCAGGATGCCAAATAATATAATATAATGGCCCAGTGGAAAACACCGACAACCAAATTTCACAGTTAGTCGGTCCAGAGTTTCAAAACCAAAAATCAAGGAAAATACTCAGAGCTAGCGTGTACAAATCAAACAATGCTGCATTGTTTGATTTGTACACGCTAGCTCTGAGTATTTTCCTTTATTTTTGGTTTTGAAACTCTGGACCGACTAACCGTGAAATTTGGTTGTCGGTGTTTTCCACTGGGCCATTATATTATATTATTTGGCACCAAAAATCAAGGAAAATACTCAGAGCTAGCGTGTACAAATCAAACAACGTTGCGTTGTTTGATTTGTACACGCTAGCTCTGAGTATTCTCCTTGATTTTTGTTTTTGAAACTCTGGACCGACTAACTGTGAAATTTGGTTGTCGGTGTTTTCCACTGGGCCATTATATTATATTATTTGGCATCCTGCTCCTGATGAAGACACGAAACGGAGCTCTGTCGAGTGGTGATGAATGACGATGAATGACGATATGTTCTTGGTTTGAGTGGTATTGTGTGTGTAAATGTGTGGGGTTGGTAATAGTCTGAGCCCCTGGTTATATGTCATAGTTAATTGTAATAGTACTGATGCTTTATTAGCCACTATAGTTGGGTTATATGGGTGATATTCACATATTTTTTATATTTGCATTTGTATGTTTGAAATTCAATTGGTACTTGAGTCATTGTACTTTATTTTAATGAGAAAGATTTTGTTGCTATTATAGACAGGAATTCCTGTACTGGTGCTGGCACTGGCACTTTTCATGAGCATACAATTTGTTATCGTTCTGTAGTTATTTGTTTCTCAGGGTCTGGGCAGATTTGCACATTTAGCACAATTTGCACATTACAATTCTTTTAATGGATCCTCATATTTATTCAGATTAACTTTTAGATGTTATACATTAACTTATTAATTTAAATGTTTTAGTATTTATTAAATTTGAGGTTTAAAATTATGCATGTGTAAATCTTCAACCACCATTCACATATTTTCCTTAGTTTTCATAACTTACCATATTTATTGTGTTGGTTTAGTCTGTGATGGGGTATTTGTTTGTTATGTCCTTATATTCCCCTTGTTCCTGAACTATAAGCCTGTATTTTTTCACTTGAAATGAATGATTTTGTTTATAGAAGATGGTCACAGATTTGATGATGTATGAGGCAATTCTTATTTAGACGTATGTCTGGTGCTAGTCACCTGTGAGACTTAGCCTGAGCCAAAAGGTTCCCATGATTCATGGTGGGCTCATACTGATATCTTTGACCTTAACTTCATTACTGTTTTTGTATTTAGTACGGTTACAGACTTCTGGCTCAGGCACAAGAGGATTTAGCCAATTCTAGGAGTAATTTGATAATAGTTTTTATTGGCTATATACCTTATAGGGTTTTCTTTTTTGCCATCTTTCTCCAAACATGAAGTTGATAGAAAGGTTGTCAGTTGAGATGGCTCAAAGCAGACAAATTTATGTGAACGATAATTAATTACACATTTACATGGATGTCGCAGATAAAATGTAGCCCCTAGAGCCATAACACCAGGTTTCCTTAACAAAAATTTGCGTCTCCTTCGCTGGGTCTCCTTGGCCAAATCTGGGAACATCTGTATTTTACAACCTAAAAATTATTTTTGTTTATTCTTAAAGAAAAGTCTCAGCAACCAGTTTTTATCTGGCGCGAGCGCTAATGTTATAAGTAAAGTTGCTGGTTCCGCCAATTCTTTATCAGATGTTTCCAGAATATTAGATAAATTCATAGAGTCCTGTTCCATATTCTGTTGTTGTTGTTGTTGCTGTTGCAATTTCTTATTTGGAAGATAATAAACTTTTGTAAATGGTGGTAATGTTTCTTCAGAAAGCTCCAATATTTCAATCATATAACGCTTAAGCATTTCTCTAGGGGCTATCATAGGCACCTTAGGAAAATTAATCAATCTAAGATTGTTATTCCGGGAAAAATTTTCCATTACCTCCATTTTCCTTCTTAAATCAGTGTTATCTTTAATTAGTGTCTCAGTAATTTGTTTAGAGACCTTTATTTCTTGAAGTACATTCTGTATTGAGGTCTTAGAGTCCTCAATTTCACTTTTCAAGTCTTTAATATCAGTCTCATGTTTGTTAATTTTATTATCAAATTGTTGTAATTGTGGACTTATGGACTTTGCCAAGTTAGCCATTAAATCCCACAAAGAGTCCAATGTTACCTCCTGGGGCTTCTCTATTTGAAGAAAGTGTAACTTTGATTTATTTAGCTCACCCTCTGGCAAACTGTCTCTTCCAACGTCCTGTTCGGTTCCTGCTTCCCCCTCCGCTTCCTCCTCAGTCTCCGTATTCGGGCTTCCCTGCAGCAGCAAGGGCACCGGCAACACAGTTCCCCCTTTGATCTCCTGAGCCTCCGGGAGGAGGTGAACTCCAACTTCCGAGAGTACCTCCGCTCGCGGCGAACTGGTGGACTGAGGGCGTGGGGGAGGTGCTCTCACGTCGGGGCTCAGTGATGTCTCCGACCCCATGGAGAACGACGCAGACTCACCACCGCTGCGCGCCTCCTGCAGGGAACTCCCCGACAGTGTTGTTGGCGTTTGCTGCATTCTCCTGACAAGCTCCTCAATGTTGCCGAAGACAGCCGTTCGAGAGCGCTGTGAGGCTCCACCAGCGCTCCGTCCTCTCCTCTTCGGCATGGCTAAACAAGTAAGGTTTTACCGAGAAAAGTAAGATAAAACGAGACGAGCTTGGGGAGAGTGTGCTCAGACCTGCTAGCGTTCGGCTATCTTGGATCCCTCCCAATTTTCTCGTTTTTGAGGCTAGGTAGACTACTGCAATCTTATGTACCTTTCATGCCCCCAGAAACTCCACAATAGACTCCGATCAATCCAGAACAAAGAAGTACGCCTTATCTTCAGTCTAAGGAAAACCAACCATGTCATACCTTTCTATAAGTTTTCAAGTTTCCAAGTTTATTTAAAATTTTCTATCCTGTCCTAGGGAAAACCTTCAAGGCGGCCTAAAGTCTAAAAACATATTTAAAATACACGGAGAGCTTGTCGAGATTCATCAAGCCCAATGACTATTATCTGATGCTGCTCATCTATATTGGCACTAACGATACTGCCAGGTACCCCTGCAAAAGTGTCAAAAGTGACTTTGTGGCTCTGGGAGAGAAGGTGAAGCAGTCAGGTGCACAGGTGGTATTCTCGTACATCCTCTTTGTTGAGGGTAAAGGCCAGGGCAGAGAAGCTCGCATCCCGGAGATGAATGCATGGCTAAGTGGATGGTGTCATCGAAAGCGTTTTGGCTTCCTGGACTATGGGATGATTTTTCAAGGGCTGCTGAGCAGGGATGGTGTGCATCTATCAAAGAAGGTAAGAAGTGTCTTTGCCGGCATGCTGACTAATCTACTGAAGAGGGCTTTAAACTAGAAGTGATGGGGCAGGGTGATCAAAGCTCCCGAGTGAATATAAGCCCTCAGGTAAGTAAATCACTGATTACCTCTACACAGATGGGAAAAGGGGGCAATGTCTGGAAAGCAGTATATACTAATGCATGAAGTATGGGAAACAAGATTCTGGATCTAGAAGCTGTGATGAAACAAGAAGGGTTGGATATAGTGGCGATCACGAAGACATGGTTCATGGAGAACTATGACTGGGATGTAGTTATAACGGGCTATAATCTGTTCAGAAAAAACAGGGTAGGAAGAAAAGGAGGAGGATATATGTTAAAGATCATATTAAAGCCACACAATTGTAGGATCTGCAGGGTAAGGAAGAGGCACTATGAATCAATTTGGAAAGAGGGAATGGTGAATATATTTACATTGGTGTGATATACAGGCCTCCTTCACAGACGGAAGAAGTAGACAGATTTAATAGTAGACATTCAGAATATATCTGAAAAAGGGGAAGTCTTGCTAATAGGTGATTTTAACATGTCGGATGTTGATCTATCCCTATTGTGGGGTCTTCTAGAAGTAGGGAGATCCTGGATTCTCTACAAGAACTGTTCCAGCAGTTGGTAATGGAACCCTTGCGGGATGCGGTCATACTGGACTTAGTGCTTACAAACGGTGAAAGTGTTTCTGATGTTACAGTGGGTGATCATGGGTACAGAGAGGGCTCACTCAAAAGCAAAGGTTTTAGACTTTTAAAAAACTAACTTTGTTCGGATAGGGACTTATGTCAAAATAATTGTTGTGTGGGTGGGAACATCTGGAAGAAGTGCAAATGCGGTGGGCAAAACTGAAAGGAGCGACTGATTGTAAGGGCGACAAACCTTTTTGTGAGGCAAGTAAGTAAGAGGAAAAGAAAGGCACTTTGGTTCTCAAAAGTAGTTGTTGAGAAGGTAAGGAATAAGAGGTTAGCATTCATAAAATACAAAAGATCGCAGAAAGATGAAGATAGGCAAGAATATCTGGAAAAGTTACGAGAGGCTGCTAGTGTAGTCAGGAAAGCAAAGATGCAAATGGAAGAAAAAATAGCTGACATGGTAAAACGGGGAGACAAGACATTTTTTAGATATATTAGTGATAGGAAGAAGTGCAAAAGTGGCATTGTGAGACTCAAAGGTGAAGGGGAGAAATATGTAGAAGCTGATAAAGAAAAGGCCAAATTGCTTAACAAATATTTCTGTTCTGTGTTCACAGCTGAAGCACCGGGAGCAGGAACGCAGAAGACAAAAGTGAATAGGGATGGAGGAGTAATAGACCCTGATCGATTTTCAGAGGGTTGTGTTCGTGAGGAGCTAGCTAAACTAAAGGTGGACAAAGCAATGGGGCTGGATGGTGCTGAAGGAACTTTGGGAAGTTCTGGTAGCTCCATTGACTGACCTTTTCAATGAGTCTCTAGAGTCGGGAGTGGTACCGGAGGACTGGAGAAGGGCGGATGTGGTCCGTCTCCACAAAAATAGAAGTAGGGAATTACAGGCCGGTAAGTCTGACTTCTGTGGTAAGCAAATTAACGGAAACACTTTTAAAACAGAGAATGGTCAAGTTTCTGGAATCCTGTGGATTACAGGACTGGAGGCAACATGGATTCACTAGAGGTAGGTCTTGTCATACAAATCTGATCACTTTCTTTGACCAGATGACCAGAGAATTGGATAGAGGATGTGCGCTAAATGTGGTGTATTTAGATTTTAGCAAAGCCTTTGACAGTGTTCCACACAGACATCTAATAAATAAGCTGAGTGCCCTTGGGATGATTCTAAAGTGATGGGCTAGGTCAGGAACTGGTTGAGTGGAAGGCGGCAGAAGAGCGGGACTTGTGTGTGATTGATCTTAAGGTGGCCAAACAGGTTGAAAAGGTGACAGCGAAAGCTAGGATGCTAGGTTGCATAGGGAGAGGTATGGCCAGTAGGAAAAAGGAGGTATTGATAAGACTGTGGTGAGACCTCATTTAGAATATTGTACAATTCTGGAGGCCACACCTTCAGAAAGATATAAAAAGGATGAAGTCGGTCCAGAGGAAGGCTACTAAAATGGTGTGTGGTCTTTGTGATAAGGCGTATGGGGACAGACTTAAAGATCTCAATCTATATACTTTGGAGGAAAGGTGGGAGGGGAGATATGATAGAGACGTTTAAATACCTACATAATATAGATGTGCATGAGTCGAGTCTCTTTCATTTGAAAGAAAACTGAAATGAGGGCATAGGCTCCGGAGCAATCTGAGAAAATACTTTTTTATGGAAAGGGTGGTAGATGTGTGGAACAGTCTCCCAGAAGAGGTGGAGGAAACAGAGACTGTGTCTGTTGAATTCAAGAGGGCCTGGAATAGGCAGGTAGGTTCTCTCAGAGAGAGAAAGAGATAGAAACACAGAAACATAGAAAGATGACGGCAGAAAAGGGCCACAGCCCATCAAGTCTGCCCACTCTTCTGACCCACCCCATCAAGTCTGAGTGCTAATGACCCAGTTCCCTAGCTCGACCCCCGTAAGGATCCCACGTGGATGTCCCATTTGTTTTTAAAGTCGAGTACACTGGTGGCCTTGACCACTTGCACCGGAAGTTTGTTCCACTGATCCACCACCCTTTCTGTAAAGAAATACTTCCTGGTGTCACCATTAAATTTCCCTCCTCTGAGTTTGAACAGGTGCCCCCTTGTGACCGAGGGACCCTTAGGGAAGAATATATCGCTTTCCGCCTCGACACGACCTGTGATGTACTTAAACGTCTCAATCATGTCTCCCCTTTCTCTACGCTCCTCAAGAGTGTAGAGCTGCAGCTTATCCAGTCTTTCCTCGTATGGGAGACTCTTTAGTCCGGAGACCATTCTAGTGGCCATTCGCTGGACCGATTCAGCTCGAAGCACATCTTTTCGGTAGTGTGGTCTCCAAAATTGCACACAGTATTCCAGGTGAGGTCTCACCATGGTTCTGTAGAGCGGCATTATGACTTCAGGTTTGCGGCTGATGAAGCCTCTATTGATACATCCCAACATTTGCCTTGCCTTGGATGAGGCCTGCTCCACTTGTTTGGTAGCCTTCATGTCTGCGCTGACGATTACTCCCAAGTCCCGTTCTTCTGAAGTCCTAGCTAGTGTTTCTCCGTTCAAGGTGTAAGTTTTGCATGGGTTTCCGCAGCCGAGATGCATGACCTTACATTTCTTTGCGTTGAAGCCCAGCTGCCATGTCGAGGACCAGTTTTCCAACGTGATCAGATCTTGCGTCATACTATCCTTAAGATTGTTTTCACTTACTATATTACACAGTTTGGCGTCATCGGCGAACAGTGTTACTTTACCCTGAAGCCCTTGGGTCAAGTCTCTTATGAATATGTTGAAAAGGGATGGTCCCAGGACCGAGCCCTGCGGCACTCCGCTAGTCACCACCGATGTGTCGGAGAGGGTGCCGTTGACCACCACCCTCTGAAGTCTTCCATGGTTACTGCAGATGGGCAGACTAGATGGGCCATTTGGCCTTTATCTGCCATCATGTTTCTATGTTTCTAATACAAAAACAAGACTAAAAAAAATAAAATTAACATTCATGATATTCTTCTGTCTTCTAAGACCCCCACAGTGATACTCACTATACCTGGTATTCATCAGAGAAAAGATATGTCTTTAAGTTTTCCTTAAACTTATCTACTGAAGTTATTGTTTTAAGTGCCAATGGTATCAAATTCCAATATTTTGGACTATTTACAGCCACTGCACTGGATCCCCATTGAGGCTCGCTCATTATTCAAACTAGGTTGCTTCATGTATAAAGCATTGTATGGCCTCCTACCAAACTACGTGATGGAAGAATTTGAGTTCACCTTTTCAACCAGCCTTTTGCGTTCCAATTCCATTTTCTCTTTCCCCACCCTGCAAGGAAGGACAAAAAGAGCTTTTGTCACAAAATTGCTATCCTACCAAGCAGCTCACTTAAGCCAGGAACTACTGCCTATCATAGAGTCCTCTTCATTATACATGCATTTTTGGCAAAGCTTAAAAACACACCTGTTCAATAAGTTTCTAGCAGAGTATTAAACCCTGTACTCTCTCCAAGAGTCACTCATATTCTTCCCCCAGACAACTGTAAATGCTCCATGCAAAGACACATGCCCCCCCCACACACACCTTACTAACTGTACTTAGGAATCTATGTCCTCAACTTTAACTGTTATCGCAGCCTGTTTACTCATTTGGGGGTTGGGGATTTTTTCACAATAATTTATCATGATTGTATCTGATGCAGATCTTGTCTTGCTCCTAGGCTATGTATATTTGTACCCTCACTGCTTATGTACAGTCTTTAGTTAATTTTTATCAACCACATCGAACTTCACAGTGTATCACGGTATACAAAATAAAATTTTATGTTATGCAAAAACATTGATAAGAAAGATTTGTATAAAATTGAGGATATTGAGAAGGTTAAAGGAACTTCTTTCAGAGAAATATTTTAGAACAGTAATTTTTGCATTGGTTTCATATTTTTCTTTTGATTACTGTAATTCATTGTTGTTGGGTTTACCGAATAACATGTTACAACTATTACAGATAGCACAAAATGAATGGATAGAATGACTAATGCAAGACGTTTTGACCTCACCTTAAGTATTGTGTGCAATTATGGTCACTGTATTTAAAAAAAAAAAAAACCAAACAAGGCAAAATTAGAAAAGGTTCACAGAAGGACAACCAAAATGATATAAGAAATGGAACTCCTCTCATATGAGAAAGGTCAAAGAGGTTAGCTTGTAAAAGAGATAGCTGAAGGGAGATATGATTGAGGTCTACACAATCCTGAGTGGTGCAGAACAATAAAAGTGAATCGATTTTTCCCTCTTTCAAAATGTATAAAAGACTAGAGGACACTCGATGAAGTTATATGGTAATACTTTTAAAACAAATAGGAGGACATTTTTTTTCACTCAATGAATAGCTAAGTTCTGGAACTCATCGTCAGCAGACATTTACAGCAGTTAGCATATCTGGGTTTTAAAAAGGTTTGGACACGTTCCTGTAGGAAAAGTCTATAATCTGCTATTGAGACAGACATGGGGCAGCCACTGCTGCCCCTGGGATTGGTAGCACGGAATTCTACTACCATCTGAGATTCTGCCAGGTATTTTTGACCTGGATGGACCACTGTTGGAAGCAGAATATTGGGCTAGATGGCTATTGGTCTGACCCAGTATGGCTATTCTTATGTGTGGTACTAGCTGCCTGCTTACCTATACAGGCACTGACACTGAATATGGTCACCGCCCAAATAATTGGTGGCTTCTCACCAACTCCACCCTTAGGGCAGTGCCACAGTGGTTAGATCTACTACTTAGCAGCAGTGCTCTTTAAATGCTGATGAATATCTGCAGTCAGGATGCTAAGCATAATTTTAACCAGGCATGAGCCGCTCCTGCTCAGTTAAATTGTTTTGAATATCAGGCCAACAGATTATCTGGAGAGCAGCTGAAATCACTAATATCTGGATGATATTAACACTCCACCCTCCCTCTTCCCATTCCCTATATAAATAGTACCTACTCTTTAGAATTAGACCCTAACATTCAGGTGTGTGATTAAATGTGTTAAAATACTAGCATATACTGTATATACTGAAATATAAGTCGATCCGAATACAAGTCGAGACCCCTCATTTTCCCCCAAAAGGAGGAAAAATGGTTGACTCGAATATAAGTCGAGCGGCTTAATATTCAAGTGCCCTGTCCTGCCAAGATCTGCACCCAGCCCGCTTCCCTCCATCCCCTGTCAGGCTCTGCATCCAGCCCCTTCCCTGCCAGGCACTGCACCCAGCCCCCTTCCATCCCCTCCTCTGTCAGGTTCTGCATCCAGCCCATGCCCTACCAAGCACTGCACACAGCCCCCTTCCCTCCCTCCAAGGCTCTACACTCTTTCCCCCCCCCCCACCCTGTCCATAGTACCTCCTCTGCCGCTGGAATTCCTGGTGGTCCAGAGGTGTAGCAGGCAGGAGTAAGCTTTCCGCACTCCTGATCCGCTGCTAACCCAGTAGGTCAGTCGCTGCCGCAAGTTCCAGCTTCAGTCACTGAGCGGTACTGAGCAGGAGCTGCCGTGAATTTGCGAGAGCCATTCAGGAAGCTGCTCAGTGCCAAAGCACACTTCTGCTCAGTACCACTCAGTGGCTGAAACCGGAACTCGCGGCAGTGAGCAAGCAACCAGGTTAGCAGCAGAGCAGGAGCACGGAAAGCTCGCTCCTGCCAGCTACACCCCTGGACCACCAGGGATTCCAGCAGCAGAGGCAGTACAATGGACAGGGCAGGGAGGGGGGACAGGGTGCAGAACCTGGCAGCCCGGCGCAGGCTTGCAATAAGTCTGAGAGGAGATTGGGTGGGTGCTGGGCGCTGACCCAAATATAAGAACATAAGAATTACCGCTGTTGTGTCAGACCAGTGGTCCATCGTGCCCAGCAATCCGCTCACGCGGCGGCTCATAGGTCAAAGACCAGTGTCCTAACTGAAATTAGCCTTAGCTGCGTACGTTCCAGTTCAGCAGGAACTTGTCTAACTTTGTCTTGAATCCCTGGAGAGTGTTTTCCCCTATAACAGCCTCAGGAAGAGCGTTCCAGTTTTCTACCACTCTCTGGGTGAAGAAGAACTTCCTTACATTTGTACGGAATCTATCCCCTTTTAGCTTTAGAGAGTGCCCTCTCGTTCTCTCTACCTTGGAGAGGATCAACAACCTGTCTTTATCTCCTAAGTCTATTCCCTTCATTATCTTGAATGTTTTGATCATGTCCCCTCTCAGTCTCCTCTTTTCAAGGGAGAAGAGGCCCAGTTTCTCTAATCTTTCGCTGTACGGAAACTCCTCCAGCCCCTTAACCATTTTAGTCACTCTTCTCTGGACCCTTTCGAGTAGTACTGTGTCCTTCTTCATGTATGGCGACCAGTGCTGGACGAAGTATTCCAGGTGAGGGCGTACCATGGCCTGGTACAGCGGCATGATAACCTTCCCCGATCTGTTCGTGATCCCCTTCTTAATCATTCCTAGCATTCTGTTTGCCCTTTTCGCCGCCACCGTCACACACTGCGCGGACGGCTTCATCGACTTGTTGACCAGTACTCCCAAGTCTCTTTCCTGAGGGCTCTCTCCAAGTACCGCACCGGACATCCTGTATTCGTGTATAAGATTTTTGTTACAGACATGCATCACCTTACACTTATCCACGTTGAACGTCATTTGCCATATAAACCAGGATCCCCATTTTTGGGCCAAAAAATCCTGGTTTATATTCGAGTATATACGATACACACAAATATGTGCACATATCAGCCAAAAATTTTAACCCTATCTGTATAATATCTGAAAATCCACAGACAGCGGGTTCATATGTTCAATGGCTGCCACTGAACAAATACTGTAAATCTGTTTGAAAATTGACCTGCTTGTGTTCAATCTCACATGGCTAACAGAGTAGAAATATAATTTATTTATTTAATTCATTTTTCTATCCCGTTCTCCCCAAAAGAGCTCAGAACGGGTTACAGATTAACCTACATAATATACAGTTAACAGGTTACAATTTGCCATACAGTACAAGAAGTTGTTTCAATAGGAATACAGTCAGATGCGCTGTTTCCTCTAAGCTGAGGGGGAATCCTCCAGATGCATTGCTGCCAGTGGGGGGCTGCTGCTTCAATATTGTGTTTTCAATCACTAGGGACAGGCAGGTTCCTCGGAGTCCTGCAAGGCTTGCCTGTCCCTCACTATTGAAAATGTAATAGTGAAACTGCACCTACCACTGACAGATCTGTAGGTGAAGGACTCTCTCTCAACTTCCAAGTTTAATCTATATTTGATATACCGACCATCAGCAAGTATCTCATCGGTTTACAGAGTAAAAATAAGTTTATATTACAATATTAAAACTTAAATTTAGTTCTAATTTTTTTTTTTAAGGGTCATTAAGTACAGTCAAACCTCGGTTTGCGAGTAACGCGGTTTGCGAGTGTTTTGCAAGATGAGCAAAACACTCGAGCAAACTGTAACTCGCAAAGAGCGTTGACTCGATTTGCGAGCCCCACCCTGGGAACCGGCTTTGATGCTCCCCCGAAGCCACCGGCACTGCTCCCTCCCTTCACGACCAAGATCGCCTCCTCCTCCACTGACCAGCCCTGTCCTTACCCATGCGCCGGTGCTGAAAATGCCTGCCGCCGATTCCTCTGCTGGGCTGCTGCGGGGCCTTGAGCATCTGCGCATGCTCAAGGCCTTCTGATTCTCACCCTCTCCGGGTTGGGTCGGGTCGGAGAAATGTACCTAAGGCAGTGGAATTAATTATCAAAGTTGCCATTATGGCCTATGGGGAACTTTGCTTTGATATACATACGAGCACTTTGGACTACATGCTTCTGGAACTAATTATGCTCACAAACCAAGGTACCACTGTATTTACCTTATTTAATGGACAAGACTTGGGGCTTCTTTTACGAAGCTACGTTAGGGCACCAACGCACGGAATAACGTACACTACATTGCCACGCGCGCTAGAAGCTAACGCCAGCATTGAGCTGGCATTAGTTCTAGCCGCATAGTGCTTAGTATAGCATGCGGAAATATCCTGCATGCGCTAAAAACGCTAGCACACCTTAGTAAAAGGAGCCCTTAGACTGGTTTGATACATAAGGTAGTAGGTGGGAATAAAAAAAAATTAAAAGGATGGTGATAAAGGGAGGAAAGGAAACGAAAGGAGGGGGGGTCGCTTCTTAAAAGCGGTTCAATTTCTTCCTTGATCATAGGGGGGTAGAGGGGAGAATTCTTGTTTCATGTTAGAAATGCATCTCGAAATAAAAATGTTTTGGGTTTGCTCTTAAATTTATCAAGAGATTCTTCTGATTGGATGTCAGGTGGGAAAGAATTCCAAAGTGTGGGAGCCGTAGCGGAGAAGATCGTGTTGCGAGTGTACAGGGAATAGTGATTAGAATCTAACAGGACCCAGATTAGGGTTACCAGATTTTACAATCGTAAAATCTGGACCCATGGCCTTGCCCCCCAGGCCCGCCCTGTTCTGCCCATGTCACGCCTCCCAACCTCTTCTCGTGTTCGGAGCCATGTCAGGAGGGCATCTGCGCATGCACAGATGTGACGTGCACAGACATGCGCGCGTTGCATCTGTACATGCGTAGATGCCTTCCCAACACAGTCCCAAGCTGGAAGCTTTTCAAAACCCAGACAAAGTGCTGGGTTTTGAAAAGCAGTTCAGACAGTCCTCTACAAAGAGGACATGTCTGGGTAAATCCGGACGTCTGGTAACCCTAACCCAGATGGTTAAATAATATGAGGCGATGTCCCTCTGCAAGTACCAGTGGGGTTTATAGTGCTCTGCACATTTGTAAAATGCTTTTGAAACCTATGTATGGGCCAGAAGTAGATCATAGCAAATTCCAAGTGATGGCAGGCTGACAAACACCAGCTCAAAAAATGTCAGTCTACTGTAGGCCAAAAAACTGCGTAGTAATTAATAGCCTGCCACCAGTTCTTTACAGCCTCAGAGCAGAGCAATTTACCAACATTGCAAATCCAGTTCCAAGAATGTATAAAGCCATTTCTACACAGCTTATAAATTAAAACAGAAATCCCAAATCCTTTGCTTCTTAAAATGTGTTTGCAAAAATGCAGCAATTGAAATTTCCACCACAGAGGCTTCCAGGAATCAGGCCCTTGCGAGCACTTATTCAGAAGCATCTCAGCACATACTAATGTCATACATTATTCACTGAATGCACCAGTCAGCATCGGTTGCAGTAGCAACAAAATCTACCAATGACTGGGAGCTTAAAGAAAATAGTAACAGACCGAAGGTGCACTACATTCTACTTTGCATTAATAGCTCCAAAATACTTCTTTGCTTTTTTTATATAATCTAAATGGAACAATGCTGAAGCCACCAAAGATCCATGTGGGGACTCCAGCTGCAGACAGCTTCCAGCGAGTGCACAGAGATAAAAAGGCTCAATGACTGGAAAAAACAACAGTCAAGAAAAGAAGTTAATTAAACTTCAGTCCTACTGGAGGTGGGGGGGTTGGGAAAAGGAAGAAAGAGCAATGAGAAAAAAAGAAATTCTGGCAGGGGTAGATAAAGGCAAGGAAGAGATTTTGGGGAGGAAGAGAAATGGAAGGAAACTGGCGGACAGAATGGCACTGTTTCCTGTAAGCTGAACAGAGTCCTCCATCTACGATCCTACCAGTAGGGGGTGCTGTTTCACTATCACATTTCAATAGCAAGGGACAGGCAAGCTCTGCAGGACTCTAGGGAGCCTGTTCCTAGTGATAGAAAACACAGTATTGAAGCACAGCCCCCACTGACAGCAGTGCAGTTGGAGTTAGAGAGTGCAGCTGTGGTTTCTCTCCCATTCCCCACCAACCACAGCCTAAAGCAGTGGTATTCATGAATGTTTATGTCAGGACCACTTTGGATCCAGTGAGCTGAAGGGGGAGCCACCACATATCCCATGTGAGGTCATGACACTTCTGACCATGTGTGTCAATGCCGCCCACCCCACCAGCCCAACTTCAAATTGTTTATTGGACGTATACTAATGATATTTCTAAAAGCCTTCTCTTTCTCTATTGAGAAAATTCCATGCCCTTCAAGCATGCGGCTCTTCCTCCCATCTACCTCCCTCTTTCTGTCATGAGCTTGGTTAGAGAGTCAGAGAGTAATAGAAAAAAAAAGGTCATCATGATGAGGGCCGCTCTAGAAGTCTCCATGGGCCACCACTGGCAGGACTGTAGTAGGAGGACTAGGCTCAGTGGTGTAGTAAGGGGGGGGGGGTCCGTCCCAGGTGTGGTCTTCCTAAGAGCACAGCACCCCTCTTCCTCTCCGCCCCCAGGCCTTGCATTGAAGAACACTAGCCTAAAGCCTCTCTCCATTGCCTGATATGCTGTATGTAGGTGGGTGGGTGTGGGGAGAGCAGTTGTTTCCTTTTTGCTCCTTCCTTCTACTGTGTTAAAAAAAAAAAAATAAAATAAAAAAAAAAACTTACTATGCATCATCTTGAGCACATTATAAATCTGCAATTTATAAATGTGAATACATGAATAAAAATTCCAGTCACTACAAGACTGGCACCTAGATTTCTGGACTGGCTCCTTGATCCTTAGAAACTTTGTCAAGCCTTGATCTAAAAGGAAATAATTAAAGTAAAGCTACAAAACAAATTTTTGGTATCCGCCAACAGTTATTCTCAATGCAGAGGAACTGAAAGACATTTTCATGAATCTGGAAGATGTACTATGCCAAATCAACAAGTTAGAAAGTGATAAATCACCTGAACTGGATGGTATAGATCCCAGGGTACTAAAAGAACTCACAAGCCTTTAAGCAGCCAAGTGCTGACTCCACCCCCAGAACCGCCTCACATAGCTGGCTTTCAGTTAGGCACCAACAGTGAATTTCAGTGTGGCTAGCCCCGACCAAGTGGTTTAACTGATCATCAGCTAGCTAAATCACTTTGAACAACCCCTGGATTTTAAACTCCATAGAGGTAAATACAAGTTTCTCCCTCAGTCTTTCAAAGTCAAGGTCCAAAAAAAACTCCCCCTTCAAAACTGTGCAAAACATTTTTTTTTTTTTTAAGTTCAAAATTTTTATTAAGTTTCGGAAAATACAAAATGCAAAAGTGATGGAAATGGGAAACAAAATGAAATAAGGAGATGCAAAGAAACTAAACATAAGCATCTATCAAACAATAAAACGCCATTATAAAACAGTCGCAACATCCCATCATTAGTAGAGGGTGAAAGAGGAGGAAAGAGTAAAGGAGAAAGGAGAAGGGGAAAAAAGAAGGAAGTAAGTACAGATCAGCAGGGGTCAGAGCAGTCAAGGAAGAGATTGAGAGTGAGATTGCATAAAAGGTGTCCAAAAATTGCCAAGGAGAACTTTGAGAGGAGGTAGAGGCAGAGAGTTTCGACATTCCTGATATGCGTAATGTGCAAAACATTTGAAGAGACCATACAGTGTACTTATATGAGCCAATCATGGCCTTGGGCTCCTCCCTCTGTATCTTTTAGTACTGGGGTCATGGGAGGGTCATCAGGAGAGGCTGGAGGGGGGCAGTCACAGTGGCATTAGGGAGTGGGAATTCCTCCTGCCTCTTTTAGTACTGGGGTCAGGGGTGTAATCGGGTGGGGGGGGGGAGGAACCAGGAATGGTGCATGAAGCAAGGAATGATCCAGACAGGGATAGAAACCTCCATCCTTTCCTGCTCTTCAGTTTGCCAGGATTCTTCTCCCCCCTCTTTCCCCCTTTACAGTACCACCTATAGGTGCTGTTTTAAATCTAGCCCTGCTTTAAAGGGCTTATAGTTCGAATGCTAAAAACACACTGAGAAGTTTCTACATCATGGAAAGTATAATTTTAACCCCTGAATTGAAAGATCTCTTTTACAAAAGGACTATTACATTACATTAGAGATTTCTATTCCGCCATTACCTTGCAGTTCAAGGCAGATTACAAAAGAGTTATAAATGGTGGGTTACAGTAGAAGATCATTGGTGAATTCAAGAGAAGCTGAGAAGAACTGGTAGTATCTGTGGGGCGGGGTGAAGGCAGGATGATGGAAGGTAATTGATATGTTAAGAGTGTTTCAGTGATTTCTTGAAGAGTATCGTTTTTATTCCCCTCATGAAAAAAAAAAAAAATTGTATTCCCCTCATGAAAAGAAAAAAAAAAATCTTGAGGAAATGATTGGATGGGCTGCTTTGCCAGCAAAGCAAGTGTTGAGGTCCCTGTATCAAAGAGAAAAATGATCCGCACACAGCCTTCCTAACACTTGCTGTATCTTCTCATTATTATTATTGGAAAATCATGTGTTCTGGTTCGTAAAAATAATGTCACAGAGCTAAGACTGAGAACAAAACATACCTACGGGGAAAAGAGAAATGTTAAGCATTTTGACGATTTAATCAGTCCTGTGTTTATCAGGGTAGGATTAAGGCATATGGAAATTAAGCATGGATCTATGGCTCAAATGTTTAGGAGGGCTTAATCAATAGTTCACAAGGCAGATTTTTGCCCTGCTCAATCTGCTGCTGCTGCTGCTAGAAAGAAGAGCAGACTTGAGCCAAAACCACTGCTGCTCACAAAGGTCTGTCTCTTCTTCTCGCCCCCTGTGTAGCCCCCTCCAGTCAGCAGGAGGAAATGATGAGCAGTGCACTTCTTACCTGCTGCTGCCTCCTCTGTGGTTTTCCTCTTCACTTGGAATCTTATATTTCAGGGATGGGTGGGTTACTTAATATGTTTGTTTGCCTTGGAATAACTAAACGGCTAATCATGCTCTGTTCGTTATACATAGAATACAGCTTTGAAACATGAAGGATATGGACAGAAGCAAGATTTACCCTGTATTGGGCTCCAGGCAAACATATGTTTATGTTTATTTAAGATTTGATATACCGCTCCTGCATTTTACTGACCTAAGCGGTTTACAAAGTATCGAACTAAAATTAAATTAGGTACTTGAGAAAAACTACCCCATCTGTCCCGAAGGCTCACAATCTAGCTAAAGTACCTGATAATCTAAAAATACTGTATGTAATAACATATAATACAACATAGAAATCAGGAATAAACTCCCTGACTCTAAGATTGATAGGTCAGCTACAACAGTTTCGGAAGTTTTAAAAACTTGGCTGTTTACACAACACCTTAGAGGCTCATCTATCTGAAGTATCATATTAGTAGCATATTTTTTTATCTTTCTAGTTTTCTATTAGGTTTATATTTTGTTATATATTCTGATCTAAATTACTTGTAAACCGAGTCAAGCTCCTTCGGGAGATGACCCGGTATATAAACCGAAGATTAGATTAGATATATAAAATAATAATATAACATATTTGTGGACCCCTACAATTCACTTCTACTTGTCTGTCAAACTCTCCCCCCTACCCCCCCCCCCCCACACACACAAAGTCTCATTCACTCTTTCCATGCCCCCTCTCCACCAGCATTTTTGGTCCTGGCTTCCTCTGCCCTGCCAGCATCACTTCTCCAGAAGTAGCACAGAGAAAAATGAAGAGCCTAGTCTGTAGTGCAGTAAGGGTGAGCGGCACCCCTCCCCCGGTCTCTCCCCCCTCCCCCCAGCCATGCGCACTTGCACCCCCTTCCCTTTCCCCATACCTTTATAATTTCTCTAGTGTGAGCAGCAAGCCCACGTCGGTGTTGGGTCGCCCTTTGAACATAAGAAATGCCTGCACCAGATCAGACCTGGGGTCCATCTAGTCCGGTGATCCGCACACGCGGAGGCTCAGCCAGGCATACCCTGGCGAATACCTTAGTCACTCATATCCTCAATGTGTCCTGCAAGAAAATGTGTGTCCAATTTTCCCTTAAATCCTAGAATGGTGGTTTCCTCCACCACCTCTTCCGGGAGAGAGTTCCAGGCGTTCACCACTCGCTGTGTGAAACAAAACTTTCTGACATTTGTCCTGGCCGTGTCACCTCTCAGCTTCAGGCCATGACCTCTGGTCTGAGTCTGAGTCACATTTGCCAATGTGAATAACGCTGTTTCTTGCTCACCATCCTTTCCCCCTGCTGGTGAGTGAGCTTGCTCCATTTTGTTGATTCCTTTTAGTAATTTAAAAGTCTCTATCAGATCCCCTCTCAGTCTTCTTTTCTCAAGGGTGAATAATCCCAGTTTTCTGAGGCGATCTTTGTAGCTCAAGTTCTCCATACCCTTTACTAGCTTCGTCGCTCGCCTCTGCACCCTCTCCAGCAGTGTTATATCCTTCTTCAGGTACGGAGACCAGTGTTGGCCACAGTATTCCAAGTGTGGTCTGACCATTGCTCTATAAAGCGGCATTATGACCTCCCTTGATCTACTTGTGATTCCCTTCTTTATTATACCTAACATCCTGTTAGCTTTCTTTGCCACCGCTGCGCATTGAGCCGACGGCTTCAGGGTCCTGTCTATCAGTACCCCCAGGTCTCTTTCTTGTTTGCTCTTCGCCAATGTTATACCTAACAGTTTATACTCATGCTCCTTGTTTTTGCTGCCCAGGTGCATCACTTTGCATTTTTCTACATTAAAACTCATCTGCCAAATTTCTGCCCATCTTTCAAGTTGTTTCAAATCTCTCTGGAGTTCCTCACTGTCTTTTTGTGACCTGATTGCCCAGCATATCTTTGTGTCATCTGCAAACTTAATGATAACACTGGTCGTTTCTTCTTCCAGGTCATTTACGAAGATATTGAATAAGATAGACCCAAGAACCGAGCCCTGAGGCACACCGCTAGTTACTTTCTTCCAGTCTAAGTACTTCACATTTATGCCCACTCTCTGTCTTCTGTTTTCCAACCATTTTCCTATCCATTTTAGTATATCCCCTTCTATTCCATGACTTTGTAGTTTTTTGAGAAGTCTCTCGTGAGTTACTTTGTCGAACGCTTTCTGGAAGTCCAAGTATATTATGTCCACCGGTTCTCCGCTATCAACTTGTTTGTTCACTCCCTCGAAAAACTGAAGTAAGTTAGTCAAGCACGACTTCCCTTTCCTGAAGCTATGCAGACTACCTCTCAGCAGGTCATGGTTATCCAGATGCTGTACTATGCTGTCTTTAATCAAAGCCTCAACCATTTTCCCAGGGACTGATGTGAGACTCACAGGTCTTTAGTTTCCCGGTTCTCCCCTTGATCCTTTTTTGAAGATTGGGATAATGTTCGCTATCTTCCAGTCTTCTGGTATCCGTCCGGTTCTAATTGACATGTTAGCGAAGGATTGCAGTAGTTCTCCGATTTCCACCTTTAGTTCCTTTAATACTCTCGGGTGAATTCCATCTGGGCCAGGGGATTTGTCACTTTTTAGTTTGTCAGTCTGATAGTATATCTGGTCCAGATCCACCTTCACTGTGGTGAGGCTCTCCTCTATTTCCCCCTTGAAAACTTTCACTGTTTCGAGTATTGATGTGGCATCTTCCTTGGTAAAGACAGATGCAAAGAAGGAATTTAATCTGTCTGCAATCTGTTTGTCCTCTTTGATGTATCCTTTTCTTCCTTGGTCATCGAGAGGGTCCACTGTCTCCTTTGCAGGTTTCTTCCCTTTAACGTATCTAAAAAATGGTTTGAAGTTTTTGGCCTCTTGGGCTATCTTTTCCTCATAGGCCCTATTGGCTTCTCTCACCGCCTTGTGGCACTTCTTCTGGTCATCTTTGTGACTGTTCCAAGCCTCGGTTGTTTTCTCACGTTTCCATTTTTTAAATGAGTCCTTCTTTTCCCTAACTGCATCCTTCACCTCTTTGGTTAGCCAAGCTGGTTCTCTTTTGGCTTTAGTTTTCCTTCCCTTGGAAATGACATCAGAGTGTCGATGCCAACGTGGGCAGCAACCTCACGCTGGGGGGAAGTAAAAAAGGTATGGGGGAAGGCAAAGGGTGTGCAGCAAAGAGAAGAAAGGGGGGGGGCGGAGAGTTAAAGGGGGGGCGGAGAGTTAGCGCCCTTAGGAAGACCACACCTGGGGTGGACCACCCCCCTCCCCACACACCCCTGTCCTCCAACTACAGTCCTGCCAGTGGGTAGTGCTGTTTCACTGTCATATTTTCAATAGCGAGGGACCAGGTACGCTCTGGAAGACTCCAGGGAACTTTTTCTGTTTACAGAAACTGAAAATGCAGTATTGAAGCACTACCTCCCACTGGCAGCAATGTAGTTGAAGGACTCCCACTCAACTTAGAACTGTGCTTCCAGTGGAATGGCCTAGAACAGTTGGGTAAAGAACCAGCGAAACTGAGCAAGTCTTTTTCGTCTTCCTCTGGTGCAAATCAGAAATGCTCTGGGTAGATGGCCCAGAGTGAAACTGAAGGCTAAAAAGTGTTTAAGGTATATATCTAGAAAAATGTAAGTATAAAGAAGGGGCTCACAAATAGAAGAAGCAACAGAAATTAATTAGCTTTCTTTTTTGTATTCAATACATTTTTATTGGTATTTTATAAAGCTGCATAAACAACAAATAAAATTGTGATAAGTATAACAAAGAAAACAAGAATTGCACAATTATACTTATAAATTCTTGACAAATAGCAGTATGGGGATGAAACTCCTCTTGTATGACCCAGTTAGGTTATTCTTTTGTTCTGGCTCCCATTTCATTCCAGAGTCCTCTTTATATGTGCCTGTTTAGCTTTCAAGATCCTACATGGCATCCTCCCTCCCGTTATCCCACTCTTCTGGAACTCCTCTAACCCTAATTCCACTAGATCCTCCCAAAAACTGAAACTATCATTCCCCTCTGCAAAAGGTATATTCCGCGTAGGAAAACTAGGAATATCCCTCCCCTTTAGAACCACAGAACTCTGGAACAACCTCACATCCCCGCTCAGAATTTCAAGCTCCCTCCAATCCTTCCGCAAACACCTGAAAACTTGGCTCTTTTCAAAAATCTAACACCTCCCGCTCTTTGGTACCCTGTCCCTCTTTATCTTCCTAGCTCCTTTCCTATAACCCTTCAATGTAGCTCCTTTTCAACCTAACCCTGTAAACCGTGCCAAGCTCTACGCTTGTGGAGATGGTGCGGTATATAAACCTAAGGTTTAGTTTAGTTTAGTTTTAGTTTAAATATCAAATAGTTTAACAAAAGTCAGTTAAAATCAAATAAGAAAAGAAAGGAAAGAGCAAAAATTAGGAATTAGACATTGTGTAGGCATTATACAGCCAATGTAAACAAGAAGATACATTCAAAGGTTAGATTCACAGTACATGTATTTTTATAAAGGAGACCAAGTATTAAAAGAACCTAATGAACTGTGTTTTTCTACAATAATTCTTCTCATATTTGTCAAGCAGGCATATATTATTCCATGTGTTGACCTCAACCTTGATCAAGTCTTTCCAACAGCTTAGAATGTTTTTAATAGTCACATGGATTAAGACAGTAAAGAGTTTAGCTTCATGGGGATTGAGTGAAAATTTGAGGGCTTTAGCTTTCTTTCATGGCAATGAAAGGATACAGGCTGAACAGAAGCAGTGTTAGGGCAGTTTTCAAAGGAATTTGCTTAAGTAATCAGTTACCTGGGTAAATTTTCCAGGCTCATAACATCTCTCCATTTAGAATGCACTAAATGGTGCATTGGTGGGCATCTCCAGTTCAAATGACACTGTCCCCACTAGAGACCGACACAGAAACACAAATACTGGAGGGCTGATCTCGAAAACTACCACAGGCAGCTCAACACAGGTGTTAAGCAAGCAAACAGTGCAGAGAGGGTTCAGCACCTGAATGAACTCTCACAGCAGACACTGGTGCATGGCGAATTAAAATGCATATAAAGGGAGGCTTTCAGTCTGCAGCAATGCAGAGGAAATTTTCAGCTGTGCGTTGATGTACCAGCTGAGTTAATGCTGAGGTAGCATAGAAGGGTTAGTTGAGGGAATATTAATGCTTCCTGACTGCTGGACTTGACCCCCCCCCTCCCCGATAGTTGTCTGCATTAGAATTCCCTGGTGTTTAGTGATGCCTCTCCCTCCCCCTGCCCCCAAATTAAAAGTACAAACTCTGATGTCTAGTGGTACCACCAAATCCCTATACCCTGTCCCACCTTTAAAACAAAATCCCTGGTGTCTAGAAACAACCTTGACACCCCCCCCAAACACACACACACACAGGTTCTCCCATCTCCCCTCCTAGAGCATACTTTTAACAGGCAAAAGTAATGCTCCTGCCTCCATGCCACTGTCTTGAAAAATGGTGGCACCTGTCCCTCCAAAGCATCTTGGGATGCTTTGAGTGGGATCAATCTGCCAAATAAGTGTGACCCCTCCTCCCCCCAGAAGAATTCCTCTGCTGCAGAGTAGGAGGTGATAGATTCTTCTGGGAGTCACTGAGAGGGATGTATGTAGGAACTGTAAGTGGGTGGAGTTAGAGGAACCAGCTTGGAGCCAGATGTCCAGGAAAGCACAGACATATCCTCTTTTTAAAGGACTGTCTAGGGTCCTGGACGGACTTTTCCAAAACCCGGCAGTTTGTCCAGGTTTTGGAAAGCCCTGACAAGCTCCAGCCGCATCTGGAAGGCATCTGAGTATGCATAGATGATATCACACAGATCCAGGCCCTTCAGATACAGCCGGAGCTTGTCAGGGAAGAAGAGAGGAAGTTTGTGGGTGTGGGGCTAAAGGATGAACTGGGAGGGGCTGGGGCAGAACAGGGTGGAGCCGAAGGCAAAACTGGGCGGGATGGGGCAGAATGGGGTAGAGCCAGATGCGGAACAGGGCAGGGCCATGTGTCCTGATTTTTACAGCCCAAAATAATGGTAACCCTAGTAAAGGGGATAAAAGGTGTGTGCTGAGAGAGAAATGGGCTTTTAGATATCCTGATCTTCCACCAGAGGACGAGTACTGAGGGAGGCTATAGGAAGTATCGCCAGCCTATGGGAGTAAAGATCCGAATGAAATTGCCAGAGCGCAATACTGTGGTGTGTTAATTCAGCTTGGTAGGGAAGAAGTGGCACTGGGCTGAGGGAAGGTGGTGAGACCCGGAGCGGCTCACCAGGAGATGAATCAAGGAGACTTTGCACACTAGGACTGTTGCCAGGAGGAGACAATGATAAAAAAGACTATGTGGTACTCTACTAATCTCCCTGGAAAAAAAGAGAGTATATAGGACTCTGCTTACGGTAGAATCCAAACTGAAGGTATCAACAATGGGGAAGAAGTAGCCCTGAGCTGAGGAACAATGGTGGGACCCAGAGCAGTTCACCACAGGTATAAAAATAGGGTTTTGCAACCCAAAATATGATGAAAAATAAATGAACACAGGTGATCCTCAATAATCACAATTTCATAATCACCTTAAAGATTATACTATTTATTTATAAACTAGTTTTTTAGCTTGTTACATTAACGGGTGCTAGCAGCCCTTCTTCCTTACTTTTTTCTCCCCCCTGTCCAGCAACACCCCCCTTCTCTGCTACCACTGTCTAGCAGTAGGACTTTTCCCTTACTTTTACCTCCCCGCTGTCTAGCAGCACCCCTTCACATCTCCCCCTGTTCAGCAGTAACCCATCTCCATTGGTTTTACCTTCCCGCTGTCCAGTGACACCCCTTCCCTGCTCCCCCTGTCCAACAATAGCCATTATCCCTTCCTTTTACCTTCCCTCTGTCCAGCAGCACCATTTGTTCCAGCGGTCCCTTCCTTTCATCGGGCCCTCTCCTCCTCTTCCCATTGCCGGGGTACCTGCAGCGGTGCCTTATGTGGAGCTATCTCCAACGCTCACACTCTCTCCCTGTCCTCTTGCTCCAGGGTGCTCGATTTCCCTCAGTTTCCAGTCCTTCATTTCCTGTTTGTCTCCGTGGGCAGCGTTTTTGGGGGGTTTTCGTGTAGGCTGGCATTGTTTATTTTTTTGTTGTTGAGGCCGGCTTCCAACCCGCTGAAAGCACTGCGTGCACCGCATGCCGCAAACAGCTGCACGAACCGCAAATAGAATATGGCCACAGAAGCACACATCACTGTGGCAGGGATCATGGCCTCCTAGGGTTTTATTATAGAGGATATAGGTATAAATTTATATGTGAAAATCTCAGTCCCAGCAACCAACTTCTAGTGATAAACACGGATCCAGTTGTTAATGAGACCATCACAGCTTTTCACTATCTCATACCACCGCATGTTATAATGGATCTTATACTCTAAATGGTCTGTTTGTGACTTATCTATAACAGTGGTAGGGCTGTGACTTCTCAACAACTGCTCCAGACATTGTTATCATCACAAATGAGGAGCAATCCTTACATAGATTTTCAGTAGCTGACCATAGTGCATCGAGTGTCACCACCAATGGTTTCTCCAAAGCAGTCAAAGGGTTCACCATCATTGAAGAAATCTGTTGTAGAGTCAGAAGAAACTTGAAAGATGGAATCATTTGGACTCTGGGTGTCTTCGATGGAAGCCTCTATAGCGCTTTATCAGCATCAATATCTGATCAAATGGATCAGAGCTCTACACGACTGCCTGGATCATGTTCCTAGGAATGTCCCAGAACCTTCCAGTCAGAACTGCTGCAGTATGGAAACCGTGGGTTGAGGAGGTGGGTTCAGGACCCACTTTCTTGCTTTGACAGCAGCAGTACCTGAAGCTAGTGAAACTGCGAAGTTGGTAATTTCAGTCTGGCATGCTAGTGGAACAGGTACAGAAAAAGGAAGAGATCCCTTCACATTGCCCCAACATTTTGGCATGAAAATAATAATTTTGCACACTTATGGAAAGGAAAGTCAGGAGCGCGTTCTGCACATGTCCTACTCCCAAGCCGCTTCAATTTTTTTAAAATCAATTTTAAACATACAATATCAAGAATTAATCTTATACAGAACAGAAAATATTAGCTAAGAGCAAGTAATACATAATCTATATCAAAAGAAAATACTTAAGCTAATTCATCTAAAGTCCACATAATGGTTGAAATCCTTGATTACTAGAATGAAGAAAAACAAGCATATAATAATCTAGGAAAACTAATCCCCTCTTCTACGAAACTGCGCTAGCAGTTTCTAGCGCGGAGAGCCGCGCTGCTCCCAATGCTCATAAAAGTTCCTATGAGCGTCGGGAGCAGCGCATGCCATTCAGCACGGCTCTCTGCACTAGAAACTGCTAGCGCAGTTTCGTAGAAGAGGGGGTAAGTTCCAACATCTGAACCAGAATCTAATTTCTAAGAGTTCAAAAAAAAAAACTCAGTTCAAATCCCTTCGAGGCGCTTTAAGGACAGAAATGCAGTTAGCACTGTTTTCAATGGGAAATCAATGATGTGGCAAATATTGGCTCACCAGCAGTTTGTCAAATGATTAAATGCTAGAACTAATGGCTGCCGGTGAGCAGTACAAGCATTTGTGGCACTGAATTTCTCCTATTGTATTAACTGTTCTCAAAGAAATGGTGCTATTAGTAGTTTAATGTTTACTGAAGAGAGTCTTTTAGTGATTGCTTGGCATTCCCTCTCTTTACAAAAAGCACAGTTACTTACCGTAACAGGTGTTATCCAGGGACAGCAGACATATATTCTCACATGTGGGTGACGTCATCTACGGAGCCCCAGCGCGGACAGCTTTTCAAGCAAACTTGATTGAAGTTTCAAGTTTGCTATGCTGCACCACGCATGTGCATGCCTTCTTGCCCACTAGAGGGCGCATCCCCATCTCGTGGTCCTCAGTTCCATAGCCAGCAAAGAAGCCATCCCCGGGGAGGAGGGCGGGTTGTGAGAATATATGCCTGCTGTCCCTGGATAACACCTGTTACAGTAAGTAACTGTGCTTTATCCCAGGACAAGCAGGCATGATATTCTCACATGTGGGTGACCTCCAAGCCAACCAAAAAAGGGCAGGTGGGAGGATGGCAATTTAGGAAAACAGATTACGCAAAACCGACTGGCCAAACTGGCCGTCACTTCTGGACAACGTATCCAGACAGTAGTGAGAGGTGAAAGTATGAACCGAAGACCAAGTGGCAGCCTTGCAGATGTCCTCCATCGGAGCAGACCGGAGGAAAGCGACAGAAGCTGCCATCGCTCGGACTTTATGTCCCGTAACCCGACCATGCAGCGCGAGACCAGCCTGAGCGTACCAAAAAGAAATACAAGCAGCCACCCAGTTGGACAAGGTGCGCTTGGAAACAGGACGTCCCAACCGATTAGGGTCAAAGGACAAAAACAATTGAGGAACCTTCCGATGAGACTTAGTGCGTTGAAGATAAAAAGCCAACGCCCTCTTACAGTCAAGCGTGTGAAGCGCCGCCTCCCCAGGATGAGAGTGGGGCTTCGGGAAGAACACCGGAAGAACAATAGACTGATTGAGGTGGAAATCAGACACAACCTTAGGTAAAAACTTTGGATGGGTGCGAAGAACCACCTTGTCATGATGGAACACAGTAAAAGGCGGGTCCCCAACCAAAGCCTGCAACTCACTAATCCGACGAGCGGACATGAGCGCAAGCAAAAAGATCACCTTCCAAGTGAGAAACTTAAGATGAGATTTGTCAATAGGCTCAAAAGGAGGTTTCATCAGCTGAGCCAAGACCACATTAAGATCCCAAACAACCGGAGGAGGTTTCAGAGGAGGATGAACATTCACGAGACCCCTCATGAAACGAGTCACCAGAGGATGAAGAGAGAGAGACCGACCCTCAAGATGCCGATGGAAAGCAGCAATAGCACTAAGATGCACCCGAATGGAAGTCGTTTTCAGCCCAGACTTGGACAAATGCAACAAATATTCCAGCACCGAAGACACTGGAACCGAACTTGGATCCAGATGGTTCAAGGAACACCAAGATGAAAATCTGGTCCACTTCTGGGAATAACAAAGCCTAGTCGAGACCTTGCGCGAGGCTTCCAAAACTTCCCGCACAGACTGAGAAACAGGAACCGAAGTCAAGGGGAAAGGAACCAAGCCGTCAGATGTAAGGACTGAAGATTGGGATGCAACAGCGAACCCCGACTCTGAGACAGCAGAAAGGGAAAAACTGGCAGAAGCAGAGGCTCCCTGACACTGAGTTGAAGGAGCAGGGAGAACCAGTGCTGCTGAGGCCAACGAGGCGCAATGAGAATCATAGTGGCTCTGGTCGATTTGAGATGTACCAACGTTCAAGATCAGCAGAAAAGGAGGAAACGCATACAGGAATCTCCCTTCCCAGTCTAGAAGAAAGGCATTGGCTTCGAGACGGTCCGGGGAGTAAATCCGAGAACAATAGAGGGGCAGCTTGTGAGTCTCCGGGGAGACAAACAAATCCACCTGAGGAGTCGCCCAGCGTTCAAAGACCTCGTGCAGAACTCGGGAGTTTAGCGACCACTCGTGCGGCTGGAGGAGACGACTGAGTTTGTCTGCCAGACAGTTCCTCTCTCCCTGAATGTAAACCGCACGTAGAAAGATGTTCTGGGAGACCGCCCATTCCCAAAGGCGCAGTGCTTCCCGGCACAGGGACCAAGAGCCCGTTCCCCCTTGCTTGTTTACATAATACATCGCCACCTGGTTGTCCGTCCGCACGAGGACTACCTGATCGTGCAGCAGGTGGCAGAACGCTCGAGCAGCCAGAAAGATGGCACGAAGCTCCAAAACATTGATGTGACAACGACGGTCCTCTGCCGACCATAGACCTTGAGTCCGTAGACCGTCCAGATGAGCCCCCCACGCGTACACCGAGGAGTCCGTGGTCAGGACCTTGCGATGCGGAGGAACGAGAAAGAGCAAACCCCCGGAAAGATTGGAAGAGTTGGTCCACCAACGGAGCGAGCGTCTCAAGGAAGGAGTCACTGTTATAGGGGAGGAAACTGGGTCCCGATCCTGATGCCACTGGGAGGCCAAGGTCCACTGAAGAAGCCTCAGGTGCAAACGGGCGAACGGAGTGACATGGACCGTCGACGCCATGTGGCCGAGCAGAACCATCAGGCGCTGTGCCGAAACTGAGGGCAGCAGCGAAACCTGGCGACTCAATCGAAGCAGGGCCTCCAACCGTGGCGGGGGGAGGAACGAACGGAGGCAAACCGTGTCCAGCACGGCCCCGATAAACTGAAGGGATTGAGCCGGGCACAACTGAGACTTGGGGAAGTTCACTTCGAACCCCAGACATTGAAGGAAGATGATAGTCTGTCGGGTCGCTGAAAAAACCCCTTCCTTGGAGGACGCCTTGATCAGCCAATCGTCCAGGTAGGGAAAGACCTGCAGCCCCCGAGATCTCAGGGCTGCCGCGACCACCACCATACACTTCGTGAAGACTCGAGGGGACGAAGCCAGCCCAAAGGGGAGGACCCGATATTGAAGGTGCAACTCCCCCACCTGGAACCTGAGGAACTTGCGGAAGGCGGGATGCACCGGAACATGAGTATATGCTTCCTTCAGGTCCAGGGAGCACATCCAGTCCCCCGATTCTAACAGAGGGTACAGGACCGGAAGGGATAACATACGGAACTTCTCCCGGACAAGGAACTTGTTGAGCCTCCGGAGGTCCAGAATGGGGCGTAAGTCCCCTGTCTTCTTCGGGACCAAAAAGTAACGGGAGTAAAAACCCCGTCCCCATTGGTTCAGGGGCACCGGCTCCACTGCCCAAAGGCTCAACAAGGACCTGGCTTCCGAAAGGAGAAGAGGAAGCTGGGCTCTCACAGCAAAGAGAAACCCCCGGCGGATGTTCCGGCGGCGTGGCTGAAAAGTTTAGCGAGTAACCCTCGGAGATGATCCGGAGCACCCAAGCGTCCGACGTGATCCTGGTCCAGGCCGGATGAAAGGCCTGCAAGCGGCCCCCGATGGGAAGGGGGTCCGCCGAGAGTGCGGAGGGGGCCCGCCCCCATCCGCTCATCACGTCAAAAAGACGGAGCCGGTTTAGACGCCCCTTGCGCCTGAGGTTTCGGTTGGGACGCTCTGCCCTGCTGAGGGGGACGCCGGGGCGGAGGCCTAGAGAAAGCCGGCATCGACTTCTGTGGGTATCGCCGCGGTGGAGTTCTAAACAGCTTCTGCGGCGGTACCCGGGGTTTAGGACGGACCAAGGAGGCGATAGAGCGCTCATGTTCGGACAGGCGTTTGGTCGCCGCCTCCAATTCTGAGCCAACACATGGAAGATTGGCCAGACGTTCTTGCAAGTTGGGGTCCATATCAAGGGTACGGAGCCATGCGAGACGGCGCATCGCCACCGCAAAGGCGGAGACTCGAGAGGCCAACTCAAAAGCATCATAAACTGCGTGAAAGAGGTACAGACGTAGCTGTGACAAATTGGCCATAAAGGTACCAAAATCCCCCTTATGGGAATCCGGCATGACCCCATGATAACGGGGCAACGCCTTCACCATCTGCCTTAAATAGGACGAAAATGTGAAAGCATAATTAAGGACCCTGGCAGCCATCATGGAATTGGAGTAGAGGCGACGACCAAACTTGTCAGGGTCCGTCCCTCCCGTCCGGGGGGGGACCGCAGCCGAGACCCGAGAAGGCTGGGACTTCTTCAATGCCGACTCCACCAGCAACGACTGGTGGGACAGCTGCGCTTTTTCGAAGCCCTTGCAAGGGACTGTACGGTACTCTGACTCCATCTTCGAGGGAACCGCCGTAACCGTGAGAGGGGAGTCCAAGTTTCTCAGGAAGGTCTGATGGAGAACTTTGTTGAGAGGCAGACGAGGAGTCTCCCTTGGGGGAGAAGGCAAATCCTGCTCCTCCAAAAATTCCTTCGTATATTGAGAACCTGACAGAAGATCAAGGTCCAAAGCCCTCCCCATATCCAGTACAAATCTCGAAAAGGAGGAGGGCTTCGAAGGCGGAGAGGGAGATCGAGAAGCCTGCGTCGCCAAAAAAGAAGGGGAAGCCTCACGGGAGTAACGAGGTTCCTTACCCGTGCCAGACCCCGAACCCCAAGAAGCCGCACCCAGCGACCTCAACGGGGTCGGGGACCGCCCATGCCCCGAGGAACCCCTGCGGGAAGTCCCCGGGGTATGAGGCACCGAGGCACGCCCCTTCCGTCTCGGCGAGGAGTCCCTCGATAACTCTACCTCGGAGGAACGGAAAAGCCTCGGATTATCGAGGCGGAGCTCCGAGACACGCAGGGTCTCAGCCCCGGTCGGTGAGGAGCGACCGCGTCATCAAGGAGAGCCCCGAAGACATTTGGGCTTCTTCGGCCGACGCTTCGCCCGAGGCCGACCCGAGGGCGAGGAGCCCCGGGAGGACCTCGACGAGGAAGAAGAGGAAGAGATCCTCCGCACCCTTCGCACCTTGTCCCGAGGCCGCACACTCCGCTCAGGCTGGTCAACCGAGGTCGAGGGCAAGGTCGGGGTCGAGGCCGAAGCCACCCCGGGGGCCGAAGTTGAGGGTACCGAGACCGAGGCTGCCGAAGTCGAGGCAGACGAGGCCGAAGCCGGCTGTAGGTGCGCGAGGGCACCGGACAGCTCCGAGGCAATGAGCGCACGGAGT
Source organism: Geotrypetes seraphini (assembly GCF_902459505.1). Taxonomy (NCBI): domain Eukaryota; kingdom Metazoa; phylum Chordata; class Amphibia; order Gymnophiona; family Dermophiidae; genus Geotrypetes; species Geotrypetes seraphini. The sequence continues at coordinate 86,363,561 of NC_047084.1, forward strand.
AAGTCCTGAAAAACAGGAACCCCCATCATAGCCGGTAGATCCAGGGCCGGCGGGTACTCCCTCGAGGGCGACCTCGGTCTCGAGTATTCCCGCGGGGCACCTGATTTTGAAGCTCGGGGCGGGGCTGAGAACGACCCACCCGCCCCCGTCGATGAGCCCGAGGATGGCGTCTTCGAGGCTGGAACAGAAGGAAGTGAGGACTTACCCACCGTCGACTTCGGGGTCGAGGACGCAGGCTTCGATGAAACGGGCTGTCACGGCGAGGTCGAGGGAGTCGGGGCCGAGGCCGACGTCGAGGCCTTCTCCGCCGCGGGGTCCACAGCAAAGAGCTCCGCCATTCGAGCGCGACGGCGGCGGAGAGCTCTCGGCTGAAAAGTAGAGCACCGAGTGCAGGAGTCGGCCGGGCGCTCAGGACCCAGACAAAGCAAGCACCACCGGTGGGGATCGGTGATCGAAAGCAACTGATCGCACCGGGTGCACTTTTTAAAGCCCGTCAAAGGACGGGACATGAACTCAAAAAACGGCCGGGAACGAACGAGGTCCCGCAGCCGCGGCTACCGGGAGCCCCCGGAGCTGAACGACAAAACTCTTTTTTTTTCTTTTTTGACGATAATGTAACACACGAACAAATAAAGCAACAAAACAAGCACAGCGACCGAGAAAAAAGCACTCAGCCGCGGTGTCAGAAGGCAAAAAGTAGAGCACAATTTCCACAGGGCTTCTGGCTCCGCGGAAAAAACTGAACTGAGGACCACGAGGTGGGGATGCGCCCTCTAGTGGGCAAGAAGGCATGCACATGCGTGGTGCAGCATAGCAAACTTGAAACTTCAATCAAGTTTGCTTGAAAAGCTGTCCGCGCTGGGGCTCCGTAGATGACGTCACCCACATGTGAGAATATCATGCCTGCTTGTCCTGGGATAACATGTTGTTTGTTGGTAATCCCCTCAATGAGCAGAGTCTTGTACCACTAACATAAAATATGGTGGCTATCGTGCTCTTTGTACTGTTTTTACATTAGCATAAACCTTCTCCTTATCTATTCATTCTAGCCTTGATATATTCCTTTCTCTCTTTTTCCATATCTTTACATTTCCTCGATTGTTAATGGCATTCTTCCCTATTTAGACAAGCCACATCCAGATTTCTCTTACAGCTCCAGCTTGCCTTTGATTCTATCTTTTCTTATTCTCCTTTGCACCAAAGATGATTTTGTAAATGTGCTGCATACACCTCGGCACTGCTTTACTGAGAAAGCAGTGGAAATCTGGTACTGCCTGACAGCAGAGCAGGTAGAAGCCAGAATTCAAACAAGCCTAGGATAGATGTGAATATGGAAGAGAGAGAAAGGGAGAGGAAGTCAAGCAAGAGCTAAGGACATGAGAGGCAGAGTTACCTGGATAGAACATATGGGCCTATTAATCCCTATTTGTCTAGCAGACACTCAAAGCACTAGCAGAGGGAAAGAGGAGGGCCAGCCAAAGATTATGTGAACTTACAATCTGTGCCCCCCTCTTCCCCAGCTCAAGGTTCTATCCACTGCGTCAGTCCAGCATCCCCCCCATCTATACTCCCTCCTATGTCCAACATTTCAACTTATCTTCCCTACACCTCTCCCCCATGTCCAGCATCTCCTCCTGCAGCCCTCCTCCTGCAGACTCAGCATCTCCTCCTACCTCCTGTGCCCTCTGATATAAACCTCCCATTTGAGGAGCATTGAAGGGGGGCAAAATGCAGCAGGACTAGCTCCATACCATCTTATAGAAAAGTGTTGCCCCAAGCTGAATTGCCTCTCCAAAATTTTTGCTGCCCTAGACAGACAGGTAGTCCAAGTGGTATGGCTAGTCCTGGGAAAGGACATTTATATGCCCCAACCCCATCCAAGCAAAGTGATCCAGCCCATACAGCTGTTTGCTGGATTCACCATTTTGCTTGGGCTGAAGCACTGATGGCCTGCTGTCTTTTACAGGGCTATTCAGAAGCATCTCCCATCCTACACATGCCGGAACCAGACGTATCTGCACCAGAGACCAGACTTATCTGCACCATAGTGGGTCACCAACAAACTCTACCTATATATGTTTATTTACGTATTTATTTATTCCCTACATACTGTACCACTTTAACTGCAGAGCAAAGCGGTTTACAAATTAAAACAATATCAAAAGAAAGGAACTCCAAATAAATTAGGAAAAAAAGACACATTTCACACTAACACAATGGAGATCGGCAAATACCAACCCAAAGGTCAAAATCGGGAGTTAAAATCTTATTTAAAAAGCCAGATCTTTAGTAGTGATTTGAAATAGAGAATGACATGGGGGAAATAATTTATCACTATTCCCGCCCAGTTCTCATGAACTCATCGTCCCCGTCCCTGCCCCATCCCCATGAGCTCAGTCCCCGTCCCTGCCCTGCAAACTGTCAGATCCCACCCACACAAGCCTCAAATAGTTATGATTTTATACTGAACTTATTTTATTAAAGTATAAAAAGAGACAATATTCTGTAATATTGTCATTTTATAAACACAAATACAGAGCAAGGATCAACAAAACCCCTGTCTCCTCTCTCTTTCACAAATATCCCCTCCACTACTGTGAAAACTAAACAAACCAAATTACTACAGAATGCTACATAGATAAATCAAACTAACAGAATACTTCAGTCACACATGGCAGGAATAGTGTTAGGGGAGGGCAACTGCCCCCTAGTCATAGAAAGTCCTAAGCCAGCTGGAAGCTAAAGAAGCACAGCCTGGGCTTTGCGACTCCCAGTTATGTCTAATATAAGCTCTAGCAGGATACATATTTCAAATCTGAAATATTCTAATCACAAAATATAAATAATTTTTTTTCTACCTTTTTGCTGTCTGGTACTTTTATTATTCAAATCACATTGGTCTCAGGCTTTGGTTTTGGGTTCCTTCTGTCTTCATTGTGGCATGGCTGGCTCCTAATGGTAAAATAGGCCCAAAAGGAGCTGGGGAGAAGATGCTGAGTCTGACACTGGCGCAATTTTTTTACCACAGGAGCAAGACTTTTTACCACTTCCAAGGGGCGGTAAAAGGTCTTATCCCTACTCCTATGGTGTACCAGTTGCAAATGTCCCTATTATTGCGGATTTACCACAGTAAACGGTCCCCATGTCATTCTCTAATTTGAAAGTTTTAATTGATCGTTCAGAATGTAATGCTAAAAGGCACTCTGCCAGGTACTCTCCAGCTGTGAGAAGTGGGTGGGTGGGATGGGGGAGGGGGGGACCAGGACCAAACGATGGTCATCCAGATACCTTAAGACACATGTTAGAAAGCATGGGATAGTCAGAGATGACAGAGAGGGGTTGAGGCTGATATTTAAAAACATCTACCTGGGTAGCAGCACCTGATACATGGATAAATACCACTAAGATAGCACATAGCAATGGAAGGAAGAGCCCAGCACCATCGCGCCGTGCACTCCCTGTGTACTTCTTCCCCGTTGCCCCCCCCCTTCCCCCGTACCTCTTCAACATTTTCAGTGGCAGTGGTCTCGCGAAGTGAAACAATTGTATTGTGCTTCCAAAAACACATGAGAGTAGCCTGCACAGGACAAATTTATAATCATATGCAGAAGGAATGGGGTGACATGCATGGAACAGCTAGTACAACCCTAAATGCAGGTACAGGGGTAGGGGAACGGGGGGCCATGCAGCCTGAGGTAAGGAAGGAGATTGCCTCTTCCCCTTCCTCCAAAAGAGATATACTTGTGAAGAGTTAGACACATCAGTAAATACATTTTTAGACTAGCTTTCAGGAGATAACACCCCTTTTCTCAAGTCATAAGAACATAAGAATAGCCTTACGGGGTCAGACCAATGGTCCATCAAGCCCAGTAGCCCGTTCCTCACGAGAGGCTCCTAAGAAAATTAAAGTGTCATGGGATAGGTGGCAAAGTTCAAAGAATTGGTTATCAGATAGAAAACAGAGGGTAGGGTTAAATGGTCATTTTTCTCAATGGAAAGTAAATAGTGGAGTGCCACAGGGGTCTGTACTAGGACCAGTGTTATTTATAAATGATCTGGAAATTGGAACAACGAGTGATGTGATTAAATTTGCAGTTGACACTAAATTGTTCAAAGTTGTAAAAACGCATGCGGATTGTATAAAATTGCAGGCGGACATTATGAAATTGGAAGACTGGGCGTCCAAATGACAGATGAAATTTAATGTGGACAAATGCAAAGTAATGCATGTTGGGAAGAATAACCTGAATCACAGTTACCAGATGCTTAGGTCCACCTTGGGGATTAGCACCCAAGAAAAGGATCCGGGTGTCAATGTAGACAATACGATAAAAAGATCACTTTAGGAGAAAATATAACTCAAAATGTCATGTTTTGCTCATTTTTCTCTGATCTGAGGAAAGAGATGCTGAAAGGTACCATCCTAGTTGTTGTTTTTTTTTATTAACCTTTATTTCTACACACCCTATCTCTCTCTTTCTCTCTCTCACACACACACACACACCCTCCTCCCCTTTCCCACAGACACACATGCTTCCCAGCCCCAAACTCAGCAGCATCAACCCTCCCACCTGATCACTGCAGCTGCAGTACAGCATCTCAAAAATATTTTCAGACCTTTGCATTTCTTCCTCTTAGATTCTTTCTTCCTTGATCCTTCTTCAATTACTTTGCTGTTTTCGGTAGTCTTTTATTTAGGTTTCCAATTTAATTTCTCTAATCTCTCTTCATTTTTCCTCTCCCTCCCCTACTCCCCATATTCATTTGTGGTGGTAAGAGTCTGATTTAAACATCAACCGCTGCATGTATTTATACCTGCCAGTATCTGGATACCAGGCCATGTTGAATATGAAGGTATAATGGCCTGCTGGCAGTAAGATGCAAATTGGGGATATTCAGTTTCGTTATCTAGTTAGCGGACTGAGGGGGAGGCTGTAAAGGTGTGGATAAAAAGTGAGCTTTTAGTGCACCTTGATTTACCACAGGATTGGACCCCTGAGGAAGGCGCCTTGGTTGCTGAAACACTGGCTGTGCTGGGTCTCTCTCCTTTTGACCTTCGTGAATTAAAGTAGATGTGATACCCTATCCCTGAAGTGGAAGCATCTTTCCATCCCTTCTCTACTGTGTTTTACTGGACTCTTCGTTGGGATCTTTATCTGTGCTTATCACAGGATTCAGCAACCTGCAGACTCTCAGTACTAAAAGGTTATGGAATCCTATGGTAAAAGAATAACACTGCTTGTGAGCCACTCCACAATCTGCGCTATTCTTATGGTGGCCCAGGAGCATCAAGCCACCAAGCTGCAGCCTGATGCACTTTGCCCTGGTCCCAAAGCCTGTCCTTGCTCAAGATCCACCTCCCTCCAAATCTGGCCACCCCCCTGGATCCAAAGCCTTCTACCTCACAAGCTAGGGTTACCAGATTTTACATATATAAAATCCGGAGTGATCTAAGGAAATACTTTTTTACAGAAAGGGTGGCAGATGCGTGGAATAGTCTCTCAGAAGAGGTGGTGGAGACAGAGGCTGTGTCTGAATTCAAGAAAGCCTGGGATGGTCACATGGGATCTTTTATAGAGAGGAAGAGATAATGATTACCGTGGATAGGCAGACTGGATGAGCCTTTATCTGCCATCATGTTTCTATGAGAAAAGAAAGAATTGTATAAAAAGAGATGTGTAGATGAGGGTAAGATAAGTAATATATGGCCCTCCAATATTTTTATGGGAATATAAAATTTATTAGGATAAGCATGTCAGAGGAGGGCATTGGCTGTCTTTTCCTTTTATTGTAGGGGGACTTTTGATAAAGCACAATAGTGCGAAACATGTCAGGTCATCCTCTCCCGGGTCACACTTGTTAAGCTAAGTGTTTGAAAATATATAAAGTATATTTAAAAGAGGTATATATTGAAAATATTTATTGAAAGCTTAAATAGATAATAAGATAAGTAAAAAATATGCTCTAAGAAGATTATTAGTTGGCCAATGATGAAGAGCCATGTAATTCTTCCCACTATAAGACTGTAATTAGCGGTGGGTCTGAGGCTATGAGATAAAATTTAAAAAGTTAAAAAATATACATATATCCGAGACATTTTTGATAGTAGTAGTAGTAGTAGTTCCAGAATTATTTGGGATTTATAAAATTGACATAAGTATTTTGAATCTCCAATATTAAAGGCATAACACTTTTTTTTTTTTTTTTTAAATAGTCCTCATTTTTTTAAAACAGTTGTATTCTTTTGATTTTTGTGAATTACAAGTGAGGAAATAGAATGAAAGGACTCTTCTGCCCTGAGTCTGTTCTGTCTACATGAACTAAATTGCTGGTTTCCAAACAGGGCTTTCAGTTAGTCTTTTACAAACAAGAGCACTTGTAGTCTTTTTTCAATCTTGACATTACCATATATGTATAAGGAAGAGGCAAGGTACAGGCTATAATGGCACAGCTGCTCTAGTCAAAAGCTTGCAAATTATCACCTTGAATCCCACAACTGAGCATGGGACAGCAAGACAGAACACGTCCCTGCTGTCGGTGCTCTGTACCCCTACTGCACTTGCTCCCTTGACATTTTAGGTAAAACAGCCTCTTAGGAATGTACACAGCTTGCCAAATAGCAAAACAAACCATCACAATACCACTGGGACCTATGTGTAAAGTGTGCACTCTTCTATACCTCTAAATCAGTGTATCACAAACTGTGTGCCCCCTGAGATTTCAGGTGTGCTGCGACACATTGGCGAGGAGAGTCATCCGCGCTGGCTGACTGCCTACAGCATGTGCCTCTCGCAGTGAGAAGCATGTCCTGTAGGCAGTCTGCCGGCATGGATGACTCTCCTCCTTGCCAGCATCTTTCCTCCTCCTGGATCCCTCCACCAAAGCAGGTCGCAGCCTGATGGGCCACCATGCATGCGCATGTCTTCCAGCCAGTGCACTAGGTTTAGTGTGCCGCCGGCCAGAAAGTTTGCGAGATACTGCTCTAAATGGGAGTGGAGGCAGTGGCGTAGTAAAGGGGGAAAGCGGACCACTTTGGGCACTGTCTTCACGGGGGCGCTAGCACCTCTCCTCCCCCCATGTACCTCCTTAAACATTCGCAGGCACGAGCAGTATCTTCCACTTGCTGCTCGTGCCAATCTCGGCTCCCTTCTGATGTCACATCCTGAGGCTGGCAAATATTTCAAGACGTACCCGGAAGGGGGGGGGGGGGGGGGGCTCAAACAGCAAGGAAGAGTTGGGGAACATACAGCATTGCGATAAGCTAAATTCTGCTTCTTGAGTTAATATTTTACTTTCTGAGTATCATCGTTTTTGCAGGTTATTAGATTTGTGCTGTTTGATTGAAGTAATGTAGTAGATGAGCAGTTGAGATGTAATGTATAGGTTGAGATGATATAATCTTATGATTTTTGCTGATGTATGGGATCTTTATGTTGTGCAAATCCTGAAATATGTATGTAATACTGTGATAAAGGCAGATTTTAAAAATGTTTTAAATAAATAAATAAGATACAGGATGCCACCACCCCAGGTGCTAACCTCCCTCACAATGCCACAGAGTGGAGGAGTGACCTTGGGCATGTTGCTTAATCCTCTCGGGTACAAAATTAGATTAAAAGCCTTCCAGGGTCAGAAATATACCTACTGTATCTGAATGGAACTCGCCTTGATCTACTACTGAAATAGGTGTGAGCAAATATCCAATAAATATATGCACTATGCTAAAATAAGCCTGGGATTTCCTGGTGTATTTGGGCCACTATCACAAAAGTTCATTGTGCCATGGAGTAGCACTCTAAAAAGCTGGTCACAAATATGTTCCTTTAGCCCGGCTGTCTGTTCTCTGCTTCTAAGTATGAACACACATATAAAAAAATCAGTACAATGTGGACATAATGTGCAGATTTGATTACACACTTCAGCAATTAGTACGAAGCTGATACAACGAAAGAGACTGATAGTGTAAGATTTTTCCCATCCCCCCTCAATCCACTCCACCTCAATAAAAAATACAGATTATCTTTAGTTATTCATTGGCCTTTAAAAAAAGGACTCATCACATCTAACTACTGGTGCAAAACTCCCTGGAGCTTTTCCTCAAGTCTTTTTTCCTGGGGAAAATACCAGAATATTTTTGCCTGGCACATCTAAAGTAAGGTATTCCATTAAAGAAGAAGTGGATGAAACTTTTCATTCAACTGCTTTCCTCCTCCATTAAAATATTCAAAGTCTTCGACATCATGACCTCTATCGCGGCCTTACATAGGTGTCCCATAAGCGCTTACTGCATCTTAAAATGGTTTAAACCAGGACATGCTCAAGGCATCAGCAAGTTCTAAACCTAGTGGATAGAGCTGCTGCTTCAGCAACCTGACCTTGTTAAATTCAATCCCAGCTTGCTCCCTGTGATTCTCTGGGCAAGTCACTTAACCCTCCAATGCCCCAGGTACCAAAGTTAGATTGTGAGCCTGCCATGAAAGAAAGGGGTCATTCCATGCCAAATGGTCACCACCATTATGTTTCAGATTTTGTTCAAAATTTGCACTTAGAATAGTCAGGGTACTAAGATAATTTTCCTAAGATTTTAGATTCCTAACTGCAATAGTCACTGAGCTAGAACCACTTGTCTGGCTGGATGTTGGCAGCATTGTGCAGCGATAAATAGTGTCCTTTTTAGCTGCTTGTAAAATTGCTGCAAATTTGACAGTGTACTGTCCAGTGCAAGGATAATCTATGATAAAAATCTGAAGTCTGTATCTACTTTTCCTCTGGAGCTATAGCAGCTGATAAACTGGTCAAAAAATCTGTCACGACAAACTGCAACAAGTTTTAAGGCCCATTTTGAGCAAAGATTTTACATGAGCTTTTGCATCCATGAGGCTCATACTAGCATCACTGAAACTAGCATAAAAAGTTCTGCTGGACTGCCACAAATTAGTATTTTTCATCAATTATTGTCAGCTTTATAAGCAACTAAAAATGACATTTTATTCACTGCTATGCACGATGCTACCAGAACCCAGTGTAATAAGGGGCTGTAGCTCAGTTACTAGTGCAACTAAGGATCTGATATTTTGGGAAACTTTTTTTTTTTTAATGCTATGATAGCTCTGCATACAAATTTTGAACAAAATCTGAGACATAATGGTGGGGAGCTTTTTTATTTTAGACCACTTGGTATGAAATGACCCCAAGGAAAAATATTTAAGTGTACCCGATTACTATTCATAACATAACATAAAAATGTATTTATATACCACAGTACCTTAGGAGATCTATGTGGTTTACAAAAGAAAATTGGAACAGCGACAATAAAAACAAATGACCTAGAAATTACAAAAAAATTCTTAAATAAGTAGGTTTTCAAACATTTCCTGAACTGCTGGTAAGAGACATAGCTAATTAACAGATTTACAAACTCTTTATCATAAGAAGCTGCCTGAACAGATAGGAGTCGTTGAAAATAGCTCTTGGAAGACCCTTTATTGATGGAAAAGCAAAACAAATTACAATTTCATCTTGGGTGTTGTGAATTAATGAATAAAAAATGATCCACAAGATAATCAGGTGCTAAACCATGACTTTGGGTGAATCTCTTCATGAAAAGTCAGTTAATAAATCCCAATAATATAAATAAATAAAATATGTTAAAAATGTTTTAATAATATGTTTTAAATTTTGCTGGAGGAAGCATGACGGGGGTGGGGGGTGGGGGGCAGGGGCATTGCCAGACAACCAATTTTGGGCAGGCCTGGACCCTAGTTGGAAGGGCAGAAGATCCCATCTCTCTCTCTCTCCCATCCAGACGAGGCAGTCCATCTTCTCTCGTCTCCCCTTCCTCGCTGTTGCCTACCTTTTGAAGAGCTGTTGTTCGTCAGCAGTGAACAGCCTAACTGACACATGCTGCTTGCACTGACCCCACAGCCTTTCTTCTGACCTACTCCACCTCTGTGAAAATAGGAAGTTAAGTCAGAAGAAAGGCTGCTTACTGCAGGTGAAGATCGGCCCTTTAAAAGGTACAAGGGGGGAGAGGTTTTGGGAGTTATTAGCTGGTGAGCCTTAGGGATCCCCACCGGTGTCAGGTCAAAACCGCGGAAGACAAAGGCGCACGCGGACAACTGAGCGCAGCGCGGAGGCGCACACCGAAGAAAATAACTGTTTTTAGGGGCTCTGACGGGGGTGTGTGGGAGGGAACCCCCCCACTTTACTTTATACAGATCGCGCCGCGTTGTGGGGGCGTTGTGGTTTGGGGGGTTGTAACCCCCCACATTTTACTGAAAACTTCACTTTTTCCCTAAAAACAGGGAAAAAGTTAAGTTTACAGTATAATGAGGGGGGTTACAACCCCCCAAACCACCCACAACGCCGCCGCGATCTATATTAAGTAAAGTGGGGGGGCTCCCCAACAAAAACCCCCGTCGGAGCCCCTAAAAACTGTCATTTTCTTCGGTGCGCACCTCCATCTTGCGCTCAGTTGTCAGCACGCGCCTTTGTCTTCCGCGGTTTTGTCTATGAACCTTCCCCACCAGCTACCTGATAAATATGAAAATGTTGTCCACATAGGAGAAGATGGTGACGGGACAAAAGCGCGCGAGACAAATGCGCGCCGACAATTCAGCATAAGACTTCAGCGCGCCGCAGGAAAACCTTCTTTTAAAGGGCTCTGACAGAGGTGTGGGGGGAACCCCCCCACTCTACTTAATAGGGATTGCGCTGCCTCGTGCTGCCGTGGTGGGGGTAACCCCCCACATTATACTGAAAACTTAACTTTTTCCCTAAAAAATAGGGAAAAGTTAAGTTTCCAGTATAATGTGGGGTTACAACCCCCCAACCACCCCCCAACGCCAGCGCAATCCCTATTAAGTAAAGTGTGGGGAGGTTCCCCACCAACACCCCCCGTTGGTGTTGATAGATGAGCCTGGGGCCCACCCATGGCTATGCTACTGGGTGGGGGGCAAAGTGGGCTTTCCAATGCTACTCAGTTAATGCAGCTAGTTACCATATGCAAACTGGTCAATGCAGAATTAGCACATGAGTCCTTAATGCCTACAAAATAGGTGTCAGAAAGTGCTCAAGTGATAATTCTTTCTAATGACCACGCACTGACAACATTAGCACATGGCTATTAATTGGAATAATAGAAATGTGTCCATTTTCCAACTGTGATAAAAATAGCCTTTGTGTGTGGGAAAAACGTAAGGGCATGCGCTAAGGCCACGTTTTATCACAGCTTAGTAAAAGCACCACACATAGAGCCTACGAGACTCAAAGAGGTCATGAAGGGCCCTTTTTACACACCCAAGCCCATTGGAATTGAATGGGCTTCAGTGCATTTACTGCAGCAGCAACGCTACCATGGCTTTGTAAAAGGGGCCCAAAATCACTATTCATCTTCTCCCATTAAAACCCCTCTCCTCTCCCCCCTACACACACGCACACATATACATACTGTGGCTACTGCCAGTGTTTTCTCATGAACTCTCACCAGCAGGCCACTGTATTTTCCACAAACTTGAGCAGAGACAGGTCAGAGTTCAAAGTTTTATTGTTCTTATTTTTACTGCTGTCAGAATACACTGTCAGTCAATCAACATTGCACATCAGGATTTCTCCCATTTTTACACTGGAGTTTTCAGTTCCAAACAAAAACTTCATTTAAATTTTTTTAAAAAAGGAAAAACATTCCAGCTATTAGTCCAAACCACAATTCCCTTCATTCACCTTCTTTTGGTTTAGGCACTTGTGCAGTTTCAGTGACTAGCTCAGACTACAATTCCCACAATGCCCTTCATTCACCTTTCTGGTTTAGGCTGCTGTGCAGTTCACTAGCAAATTCAATAGTTCATTCTGTTATGTACACTTTTCTCAATAGCTTATATCACAATTCAAAAGAAAAACCTTCTCTTCAAACAGGGCGCAGCTTTCAGTGACCCAACACTCTCTGCCCCAGCCAGCACGTCTGAGCAGAAAAGAAAAAAGATTAAAAAAAAAAACCCCACAAGAAAAACATAGTTTAAACGTCCTTCTAGTCGCAGCATGTATTGCTCAGACTCGCTCCATGAGTTCTGGCCCCATTTCAACCTTCCACTCACTGGGCTCTTGCTGCATCGGCTTCTCTTGGAAGTTCAGGTCAGCTACAGATAGAGTTTCCATTGCTACATCAGGAGGGATGTTGGAGACAGGTGTGCTGGCTAACTCCTCCTCCTCTTCTGAGCTAAATTTAAGTTACTGGCTTTAAAGGGCATGCCCTGACTCACCTAACCTCATTTGGCCACCAGATGTCAGGTGTTTCAGGAATTATCCCTTGCTTTTTTTCAATGTTTGTGAAGGGCAACTTCCCCTCCCTCACCTGTAATCTAAGGAAATACTTTTTTTTTTGCAGAAAGGGAGGTAGATGCATGGAACAGTCTCCCTGAAGAGGTGATGGAGACAGAGACTCTCTCTGAATTCAAAAGGGCCTGGGATAGGCACGTGGGATAATGGTTACTGCAGATGGGCAGACTAGATGGGCCATTTGGCCTTTATCTGCCATCAATTTTCTATGTTTCTTTTCTATCCCTTCCCCCAACCTTATTCCTATTGGGGCTCAGGTTATTAGCAGGCTTTTTAAACCAAGGAATATAAGCTGATTTATCTCCTAACACAGGAGCTGGCTTGAGCACTGGTAATGTTTCATCGGCGTGTGTAATGTGTTTGCCACAATACTCAGTGGCAGAAACAAGGTCCTGCTGAGATTATTATCTTCCCTCCCCTGAGAACAGTTAGGTTTCCAACCCTCTGAAAACAATTCATAATCTGGTTCCTTACACACCTCAGGCAGCTTATTCCACAGTTCGGGAACTGCTACTAAGAACACCCATGTTCTCTACTCTACCAAACGTATACATCTCACCAAAAACACCATCAAAAATACACTATGGTGAGAATGCAAATAGCATCCCGGAACATAGAGGACCAATCTCTTAGACAGATATGCTGAGCCATCGTGAAGATCACAAAGCAAGGGTCATGCAGACCACCAATGCGATTTAAAAATTAAACTGGGCTCCCACGTTCTGTGCTACCTACAGGCAGTGAAAAAAATGTCCTGATAAACTTATATACAATCCATTACAATAATCCAAAATTAGGCCCCCAATTGCAAACATTGCCTCTGCAATAAAGGTTGGCATGAATGCAAAGATTGCAGTAGAGCAAACACTGTCCCAATTGTCTGGGCCATTTGAGCCTCTCCCACAAACTCCTGGTCCCGAAACCAATCCAAATCTCTTAATTCCTTAAGAACATAAGAAATGCCTCTGCTGAGTCAGACCTGAGGTCCATCGTGCCCAGCAGCCCGCTCACGCGGCGGCCCAACAGGTCCAGGACTTGTGCAGTAATCTTCTATCTATATCCCTCTATCCCCTTTTCCAGCAGGAAATTGTCCAACCCCAGTACTGTATTCTGCCCTGTTACGCCCTCAGGAAGCGCATTCCAGGTGTCCACCACATGTTGGGTAAAGAAGAACTTCCTAGCATTCGTTTTGAATCTGTCCCCTTTCAACTTTTCCGAATACCCTCTTGTTCTTTTATTTTTCGAAAGTTTGAAGAATCTGTCCCTCTCTACTCTATTTATGCCCTTCATGATCTTGGAAGTCTATCATATCCCCTCTAAGTCTCCTCTTCTCCAGGGAAAAGAGTCCCAGTTTTTCCAATCTCTCAGCGGTATGAAAGGTTTTCCATACCTTTTATCAGACGCGTCGCTCTCCTCTGAATCCTCTCGAGTATCGCCATATCCTTCTTCAGGTACGGCGACCAATATTGGACGCAGAACTCCAGATGCGGATGCACCATCGCCCGATACAACGGCAGGATAACTTCTTTCGTTCTGGTTGTAATAAGAACATGTTTACTGGGTCAGAGCAATGGTCTATCAAGCCCAGTAGCCCGTTCTCACAGTGGTCAATCCAGGTCACTAGTACCTGGCCAAAACCCAAGGTGTAGCAATACCGATACAGGGCAAGCAGTGGCTTCCCCCATGTCTTTCTCAATAACAGACTATGGACTTTTCCTCCAGGAACTTGTCCAAACCTTTCTTAAAACCAGCTGCGCTATCCGCTCTTACCGCATCCTCTGGCAACACATTCCAGAGCTTTGAGTGAAAAAAAATGTCTCTCTATTGGTTTTAAGAGTATTTCCCTGTAACTTCATCGAATGTCCCCACTTCACTCCCCTGCACTGCACCCTCCACCATAAAGCACTCAGGGGCCCTTTTACTAAGGTGTGCTAACCGATTTAGCGCTTTAACGATCAGTGCATGCTACATGGGTATCTTAGCATTTAGCACAGGTTAAATTGGATAGCCTTAGTAAAAGGACCCCCTGGTCTTTTGTGTACTAAATGATTCTCAAGTAACTATTTATCCACCTTCTACAAGCCCTACCTTGGTTAAGATATCGCTGCAGCTGAACAGCAGCAGCAGCGCAAAGAAAACCCATCATAAATATTTGAGAGCATTCCAGACAGAAACACGCTCCACAATGAATGAAGATAAGTTAAACGTGTTTTGATCTGTAACGTGAAACAGACAACTTTGCAAATTCCATCCTCATTGGACAGGCTCCCCGCTCTCACCTTCCCTATTCAATATCTACCTAAGAGCAGTGGACATCTGTCTCCCCTTCCCTCAAATGCATATCTTCTCTGGTTCATAGTCTTAAGCGTGCGAGACAAAAGCGCACTGACAATTCAGCGCAAGACTTCAGCACGCCGCAGGAAAACCTTCTTTTAAAGGGCTCCGACGGGGGGTGTTGGTGGGGAACCTCCCCACACTTTACTTAATAGGGATTGCGCTGGCGTTGGAGGGTGGTTGGGGGGTTGTAACCCCACATTATACTGGAAACTTAACTTTTCCCTATTTTTTAGGGAAAAAGTTAAGTTTTCAGTATAATGTGGGGGGTTACCCCCACCATGGCAGCACGAGGCAGCGCAATCCCTATTAAGTAGAGTGGTGGGGTTCCCCCCCACACCTCCGTCAGAGCCCTTTAAAAGAAGGTTTTCCTGCGGCGCGCTGAAGTCTTATCCTGAATTGTTGGCGCGCATTTGTCTCGTGCGCTTTTGTCCCGTCACCATCTTCTCCTATGCGGACAACATTTTCATACTTAGCGCAGCCAAAGAATCACTGGAAGACACACTGCACCTCATAAAAGCTGCTGCTGAAAGCCTGAGTGCCTGGACCCAGAACAACTTCCTCAAAATCAACAAACAAAAGGCCAGGGTGCTCTGGTTTGGCGACTATGGCCCGTTACCTTGCAAGGAACTGGCGCTACCTACAGGCGAGATGCTCGAGATAACGAACTCCACTAAGGTGCTAGGAGTTACCTTGAATTCCTCTCTATCATTCAAAGGCCAGATTGCATCTCTAGCAAATAAGTTTTATTTTTCAGACTCAGACAACTAAGATCAGTCAGACCGGCCCTGACTCAAAACAGCTTCAGGAAGGTGGCACAAGCTGTCCTACTACCCCACCTAGACTACTGCAACTCCTTCTACTACAGTGTCACAGAGAAAGAACAGAAGCACCTACGAGTGATCCAAAACACAGCTGCAAGACTGATTTTCCAATCCCACCCCTTTGAGATGACTAATCGAATGCTACTCAAACTACACTGGCTACCTGTGAAAAAAAGAATTCACTACAAGTTAGCCTGTACTGTATAGTCACAAGGCCATCTACAGAGAAAACTCCAGCAGACTAGTTAGTGGCCAGCATTCCAGTCTCATACATCTTCCTCAAGTCAAGGACCACACAGCGATTTAACATACCTTTTCCATCCTCTCAAGGTGTGCGTCATAAAAAGATGTTTAACTCCACCTTCAAGTTCCTAAGAACACACGTCTGGAACAATCTACCTGCCTATCTGCAACAACTCCCCACGAACTGTCTTTTCAGCAAAAAATTAAAGACATATCTTTTCCCCAGAAGTCTTAACTCTATCCCAATCCTCCCCATCTATAGACTGCCTCTCTAAAACTAAGCTAAGAATGTTATACGCACTTATCTCTAACTTTGTATCACAAATATAAAATCATCTTGCTGTAAGCCACAGTGATTCCCTATTGAAAATTATGGGATATAAGATGTATTGCATTGTATTAGCATTTTTTAAACCCATGGTAGGCTGCCTCTATGGCAGACAGTGTAAAGTAATCCATAAATAGAAGAAAAACAATAGATATGGCAACCTCTTTTTAAATTTTGCAGTTTTCAAATTTTCAAAAAGCTGGACTTTTATTAAAAGGCTTTTTATTTTTACTAAGCCAAGCTAAAAGGTGGCCTGCACTATCCCCAGCCCAGGTCTTTAAGGACATAAGAATAGGGTAGGTCATGCCTCACAAACTTATTGTACTTCTTTGAGGGGGTAAACAGCCAGGTGGATAAAGGGGAATCCATAGACATCATTTACCTTGACTTCCAAAAAGCCTTCGACAAGGTACCACACGAACGACTGCTCAAGAAGCTGTGGAATCACGGGGTGCAAGGGGAGGTCCACCGATGGATCAAAAACTGGCTAGCGGGCAGGAAACAGAGGGTTGGAGTAAAGGGCCATTACTCAGACTGGCAATGGGTCACGAGCGGAGTTCCGCAGGGGTCAGTACTGGGACCGCTCCTGTTCAATATATTTATTAACGACCTGGAGGCAGGAACAAAATGTGAGATTATTAAATTTACGGATGACACCAAACTCTACAGCAGGGTTAAGACCACGGAAGACTGCGAAGATCTCCAAAGGGACCTAACGACACTGGAAGAGTGGGCCAAAAAGTGGCAAATGAGCTTTAACATAGGGAAATGCAAGGTCATGCATGTAGGGAAAAAGAACCCGATGTTCACCTACAAAATGGGGGGATCACTGCTAGGGGTAAGTAACCTTGAAAGAGACCTGGGAGTGATGGTAGACACAACATTGAAGGCGTCGGCACAGTGTGCCACAGCCTCAAGGAAAGCAAACAAAATGTTGGGTATCACGACCACGACAAAGGAATTAATCCTGCCACTATATCGTGCAATGGTGCGCCCGCATCTGGAGTACTGTGTCCAGTACTGGTCGCCGTACCTCAAGAAGGACATGGCAGTACTTGAGGTAGTCCAGAGAAGAGCAACTAAACTGATAAAGGGTATGGAAAACCTCTCATATACTGACAGACTGAAAAAGTTGGGGCTGTTCTCCCTGGAAAAGCGGAGACTTAGAGGAGACATGATAGAAACCTTCAAAATCCTGAAGGGCATAGAAAGGGTAGACAGGGACAGATTTTTCAGATTATGGGGAACCACAAGTACAAGGGGGCACTCGGAGAAATTAAAAGGGGACAGGTTTAGAACAAACGTAGGAAGTTCTTTTTCACCCAGAGGGTGGTGGATACATGGAACGCGCTTCCGGAGGCTGCGATAGGCCGGAGCACGTTACAGGGCTTCAAAGAAGGTTTGGATAGATTCCTAGAGGATAAAGGGATTGAGTGGTACAGATAGGAGTAGAGGTAGGTTATAGGGATAGTCAGGGACCACTGCTCAGGCAATAGGCCTGATGGGCCACCGCGGGAGCGGACCGCTGGGCGAGATGGACCTCTGGTTTGCCTCAGCGGAGGCAACTTCTTATGTTCTTATGTTCTTACTGGGTCAGATCAATGGTCCATCAAGCCAAGTAGCCTGTTCTCACAGTGGCCAATCCAGGTCACTAGTACCTGGCCAAAACCCAAGGCGTAGCAACATTCCATTCAGAATCCTAAAGAATAGCAAGATTCTGAAATCCCAAAGAGTAACAAAAGATTCCAGAACCCCAAACAGTAGCAACATTCCATGTTACCGATCCAGAGCAAGCAGTGGCTTCCCCCATGTCTTGCCACTTTTAGTGCAGCAGTAAAATGGCCCCATTTTCCATTGTTCTTATTAATGGCCACACACTAATTTTCCAATTACCACTATTTTGTAGGTGGTAAGGGTTCATGAGCTAACCAAGCACTAATTGATTAGTATGTGTCAAGGTAGATAGATGTACTAACCAATCAGCAAAGATCACACCTACTCTCTACCCAGCCCCCAGCACTTAAAAATAAATTCTGTTTTTTAGCACGTGCGTAGCATATGCAAAAACTACTGCGGACACCTGAGCATGCCCCACAGTAGTTCTTTTAATCCTGCAGTAAGCATGCATTAGCGCTTACCCCAGCTTAGTTAAAGGCCCCCTAATTACTTAAATTTTTAAGTTATTAAAGCTTCTGTTTTTAAAATCTTAGGGCTCTTATTACTACTGTTACTATTAGTTAGTTTTGTAGCCCGTCCTCTCCAGGAGCCCAGAATGGATTATAAGGATACATACACAGAAGTTTTCAGGCTCAATAATACACATGCTACAGCACTGGTCCCCAACCTTTTTTACACCAAGGACTGCTTTTATAGAAGCAAATTTTTCCAGGAACCAGTAAAGGGGGAGGGGAGGATTCGGGGCGGGTTTTATACACAATATACATTGCATTTCTGTTATTATTAAGTTATAATATCATAATAGAAATTATACAACTTACCATAATGCAGAATCAGTGGGAGCCCTGAGCTTGTTTTCCTGCAACCAGACAATCCCATCTAGGGCCCATGAAAGACAGTGACACTCCAGGCAGCGAGAGATCCCCTTGCGCAACATCTTTCCATCCTGCACAGCAGAACCCCGCCAACCATCCCACCACGAGTCTGACATACCTGTGTTCTGAACAGAAGCAGCGGTAGCATTGAACAGGCTGCTTCGCTGCCTTCCCCGCCAAGGCTTTCCCTCTGCCGCGCGTCACTGACAACATCATCAGGTATCTTTCCATCTCTTCCTCCCATACCCCCCGTGCAGCACCTTTCCATCTCTCCCTCCCATCCCCCATGTGCAGCAGAACTCCGATGACCCCGCCAACCCATCTTCCTGCGCAGCACCTTGCCATCTCTCCCTCCCATCTCCCTGTGCAGCACCATTCCATCTCTCCCTCCCATCCCCTACATGCAGCAGAACCCCGATGATCCTTCGACTACGAGGCCCTGACATACCTCTGTTCTGAAAAGCAGCGACAGTGGCAACACTGAACAGGCTGCTTTGCTGCCTTCCCCGCCAGGGCCTTCCTTCTGTCACCACCTCACTAATGATGTCATCAGTGACACGGCAACAGAGGAAAGGCCCCAGGGAAGGCAGAGAAACAGCCTGTTCAGTGCTGCTACCGCTACTGCTTTTCAGAACGGAGGAATGTCAGCCTCGCGATCAGCGGGGTTCTGCTGTGCGGGATGGACAGATGTTGCACAAGGCGATCTCTCGCAGCCCGGGGATTCGGGACCCCTGTGCTACAAGATCAATAATGAGCTACAGGATCATGTGTTACAGAAAATTGATGGTTTGAACAAAAATTCTTCCTTGTATTAAAGAGTACACTGGAAGTTACCACACTCCAATAACATATATGTTCAGATCCCAAATTTTTATAATATGTAACCAGGTCCTCAATTTACACAACTTATCCCACAGGACAAGCCTGTTCTCAAAAGTTCTTAGCGTTAATAAGCGTGTAACATCCCTAGACATGGTGTGCTCAGTGTGATAAATTATAAAATAGTGAAAATTACGCTCTGAAATCAATCGTGTATATAATAAAGTACTTCCCAGTGTGCTCTGACTGCAATGAGTATGCTAATGTTCACAATCAAACTGGAGGTTCAATTGTTTAACCAATTTTCTCCCCTTGATCATAGATGACAATTCATTTAGAATTAAAAAAAAAAAAACACCCAACAATAAATACAAAAATAGAGTTACTTATCTCCAAATGCACAAAATAGATGTCTGTAAAGCACAGTTAATTACCGTAACAATTGTTATCCAGGGACATCAGGCAGATCTATTCTCAACATGTGGGTGATGTCATCCACGGAGCCTGGATGCGGACAGCCTCGCAAGCAGACTTGTTGTAAAACTTTAAGAAAGTTTGCAACTGCCACACCATGCATGCGCGAGTGCCTTTCCGTCCGACATAGGGCATGTGTCTCCTCAGTTCAGATAATTAACTAAGAAGCCAACCAGGGGAGGTGGGTGGATTGTGAGAATATCTGCCTGCTATTCCTGTATAACACCTGTTATGGTAAGTAACTGTGCTTTATCCCAAGTCAAGCAGGCAGCATATTCTCACATGTGGGTGACCTTCAAGCTAACCAGAATGGGATGGTGGGAGTGTTGGCAATTTAGGAGAATAAATTTTGTAAAACTGCCTGGCCAAAATGGCAATCCCATCTGGAAAAAGAATCCAGACAATAATGAGAGGTGAAAGTATGAACCGAGGACCAAATGGCAGCTTTGCAGATTTCCTCAATAGGAGTAGATCTAAGGAAAGCTACTGATGCCGCAATGGCTCTGACTTTTTGGGCTGTGACTCGACCTTGTAGATGCAGTCCAGCCTGAACATAGCAGAAAGAGATGCAAGCAGCTATCCATTTGGAGATGGTGCGCTTGGAAATTGGATATCCCAACTTGTTTGGATCAAAGGAGACAAAAAGTTGAGGAGCAGATCTGTGTGGCTTAGTGCGTTGCAAGTAGAAAGCCAAAGCACGCTTACAGTCCAGAGCATGAAGAGCTGTTTCTCCAGGATGAGAATGAGGCTTTGGAAAAAACACTGGAAGTACAATGGATTGGTTGAGATGAAATTCTGAAACCACTTTAGACAAGAATTTAGGATGAGTATGGAGGACCACTTTGTCATGATGGAATACTGTGAAAGGTGGGTCCACTACTAAAGCTTGTAGCTCACTGACTCTGCGAGCAGATGTGAGAGCAAGGAGAAAAACCACTTTCCAAGTGAGCTATTTCAGATGAGCCAAAGCCAATGGCTCAAAAGGAGGCTCCATCAATTGAGCAAGAACAACAGTGAGATCCCAAACTGCTGGAGGCAGTTTGAGAAGTGGCTTGGCATTGAAAAGTCCTTTCATAAATCTGGAAACCACAGGATGAGCAGAAAGGGGTTTCCCTTCTATAGGCTGATGGAAAGCAGCAATTGCACTGAGATGGACTCGAATGGATGTGGATTTGAGGCCTGATTGAGATAAATGCAACAGGTAATCCAAAACTGAAGACAAGGAGGTAGATTGAGGCTCCTTATGAGGAATGGTGCACCAAGCAGAAAATCTAGTCCATTTCTGGTTGTAACATTGTCGAGTGGTAGGCTTCCGAGAAGCCTCTAAAATTTCCTTGACAAATTGAGAGAACTGGAAATTGGCAGTTACGTTGAAAGGTACCAAGCTGTCAGGTGTAGAGACAGCAGGTTGGGATGAAGCAGAGACCCCTGACTCTGTGTAAGCAGAGATGGAAAAACTAGTAGAAGTAGTGGCTCCCTGCTGCTGAGTTGAAGTAGAAAGAAGAACCCCGGTTGTCTGGGCCACCGAGGAGCTATGAAAATTATGGTAGCATGTTTGTGTTTGAGTTTAACGAGTGTCTTGAGAATGAGATGCATACAGAAACTGATTCGTCCATTCCAGAAGAAAAGCATCTGCCTCGAGAGTATATCCTGGAGCAGAACTGAGGCAGTTTGTTGTTGTGGGGAGACGCAAAGAGATGACGTTGTTGAGGAAGGAATGCTCCGAGTTGCACAGTATCCAGTACAGCTCTGATGAACTGTAGGAGTCTGAGAGGGCTGTAGTTGGGATTTTGGAAAGTTGATTTCGAACCCCAAGATTTGGAGGAACCAAGTAGTCTGTTGGGTCACTATAATAACCCCCTGAGATGTTGAATCTTTGATGAGCCAATCATCCAGGTACGGGAAAACCTGAAGACTATGGTTTCGCAAAGCTGCTGCTACCACCACCAGGCGCTTGGTGAAGACTCTGAGAGATAATGCCAGGACGAAGGTTAGCACTCTGTACTGAAAATTATGATTTCCCACCTGAAATCTGAGGAACTTGCGAGAGGCTGGATGAATGGGAATGTGAGTATAAGCCTCTTTGAGATCCAGAGAGCATAACCAATCGTTCTGATATAGAAGGGGATACAAGGATGCCAGATACAGCATCCGAAATTTTTCTCTGACAAGAAATTTGTTGAGTACTCTGAGATCCAAAATAGGTCGCAGATCACCCGTCTTCGTTGGAACTAGGAAGTAACGGGAGTAAAAACCCCTGCTCTGCTGTTCCAGGGGAACTTCCTTAATGGCACGGAGATGAAGTAGAGCTTGATCTTCCTGAAGAAGAAGGGTGGTCTGGGATGGATTTGGAAGGATACTCTCTTGGGAGAAGATCTAGAGTAATCTGGGTGAAATGAAGATAGTAACCTTCCCTGATGATAGAGAGGACCCAGAGGTCAGATGTAATGAGTTTCCATCGATGGTAATAAAGATGGAGATGGCCCCCTATGGAAAGAGGAGAGGACAGAGGCAGAACGATTGAGGTTATGCTCTGTGTGAGATGATAAAAAAGACTGAGAGGCCTTGGGTGCAGCAGGAGTCTGAGGTTTTTGCTGTTGTTGTTGTTGCTGCTGTTGTTTCTTAGGAGGCGGCCTTGAATAAGGAGCTGCCTTCTGAGTAAAACACCTCTGGTAGGATGGAACAGGCCTATAACCTTTGGCATTGGAAGGCTTTGGTCTAATGATTGAAGCAAAGGACTTCTCATGCTCAGATAAGCGCTTGGTAGCTGCCTCAATAGAGTCATCAAACAACTCATTGCCCTGGCATGGGATGTTAGCCAGTCGATCTTGCAAATTCAGGTCCATGTCCACGGTACGAAGCCAGGCAAGGCGATGCATGGCCACCGAAAAGGCAGTGACCCTAGAGGACAGTTCAAATGCATCATAAGCAGATTGAACGAGATGCATGTGAAGTTGACCCAGAGTGTTGTATAGTTGTTGAAACTCTGGAAGTCGATGTTGGGGAAGATATTTGGAAAAAAATCAGGCATGGCATTGACCAAATGCTTGAGATATGATGTGAAGACAAAGTTATAGTTCAAAACACGGATTATCATGATTGAATTTTGATACAAGCGACGACCAAACCTGTCTATAGTCTTGCCCTCTCTTCCAGGCGGGACGGTGGCATAGACCTTGGCAGGATTTGTGCATTTTAAAGAAGATTCCACAAGAGACTGGTGGGATAATTGAGACTTCTCAAATCCCATAGTGGACCATTCAATATCGAGATTTCAACTTCGCTGGCACAGCAGGAACTAAACTACTTATATTTAAACTACTGTTCTTAATTTGCTGTATAGTCCCTATATCTAAACTGCTGCACAGTCTTGTATGTCCAAATATTTAAATCTACTGTATAATCTTGTATGTCCAATTCACTCCATTGTGAATGTTTACTTGTAAACCGTTCTGAGCTACTGGGAGGACGGGATAAAAATCTAAATAAATAAATAAATATGGTGTCTCAAGATTTTGTTTGAAAGTTTGAGAAAGAATGCCATTTATAGGTAATTTGAGAGACTCCCTAGGAGGATGAGGCATTCCCAGTTCTTCCAGATACTCCTTAGAGTATCTTGAGTCAGATTCTAAAGATATGTTAAGATCTTTACTCATCTTACATAGAAACTTGGTAAAGGATACCTAGTCTGAAGAGGAATGACCTCTTTGAGGAGAAGGTGATCAAGAACCCCTCGAGGTACTTCTCATAGAAGAAAACGAAAGAACAAAGATGGCCCACTTCTGGAATGTGAAGAGAACCTCACAGAAGAACTTGACCGACGAGCGTAGTGAGGTTTCATAACAGATTTGCTCAATGAAGGAGTCTGTGGTCTCAAAGAGCCTCGATGCCTGGATAAACGAGACCTGTCTTGAGAGGAAGACCAGGGCCTCGATGAATGCCTCAACAGTTGATGTGGAGAAGTATGTCTTGTGATTGAGTCGGATCCAGTCTGGAAGATGAATGTTGAGGCGTCCTCGCCCTGTGCCTCAAAAAGGGCAATGCCTTATGTGAAGAGGTAGGGCTGGAAGTCGGAGAACGAGGTTGAGACACCAAAAAGGACTCAGCTCCTTGTAAAGAGGTATCTCGAGGCACTCTCAAGGACTCAACTCCTTGTATAGTGTATAGATTGAGCTCGAGGCACTCTCAAGAACTCAACTCTTGTATAGAGTGACCAGGATGAGCTCAAGGCACTGCCAAAGACTCAACTCCTTGTAATACTGCTGAGTGCTCAGGCTGAACTTCAGGAAGCAGAGTTGAGGCAGGAGTGAATTGGGCAAGCATGTTACCGAACTGCTGATGCAGAATAGTTGCCAACATATTCTGCAAAACCGACACCGAGAACATTGAATCTGGTACATTTGGTGTGGCTATAGTCTCCGAGGAAGACGATCTCGAAGAAGAAAGAGGTTTCTATTTTGAGACACGTTTCTTGGGGAGCTTCAAAACCACCGGTTCTAAAGGTGGCATGTCTGGAGGAGTTTGCTTAGCTATCTTACCTGAGGGAGACAGTGAGGATAACGGCTCCTCAGGAGAAGATTTAGCTGATTTTCCCGAAGACGAGGACTTCCCAAACGAGGAAGGTTTGATTAAGGTCGAGGTCGATGTGAAAGGCAGTAATCCCATAGAAGACTTCACTGGATTCGTAGTCGAGGTCGGAATCGGGGTCAGGGCCTTAGGTAAAGGCTTATCCAAACCACCAAATATTTTTTCTACTTGAACTCGACGATGTTTAAGGGCTCAAGTTTGAAGGGTAGCACAGCGGACACACGACTCCGGACAATGGTCAGGTCCTAAACACTGTACACACCACTTGTGTGGATCAGTGAGGGAGATCGCGCGCTGGCACCGGCTACACTTCTTGAAGCCTGTGACCGGCCAGGACATAGAATGAAACACAGCCATGGCTAAATCGAAGACCACAGGCTGAGACCGCGGGATAGGCCCCGCCGTGACACAAAGAAAATAACAAACAAAACTCAATTTTTTTATTTTTTTTAAAGGAAATGCGCAATAAACACAGCAACCCTGTAAGAAAAAACACGAGCCGCACAAGTAGAACTAAGTCTAATACAGAGCGTCGAAACGAGGACTTCTCAGCTCCGCGGAAAACTGAGAACTGAGGAGAGTCTCACTGAGGAGACGCATGCCCTATGTTGGGCAGGAAGGCATTCGTGCATGTGCAGTGCGGCAGTCGCGATCTTTCTTAAAGTTTTACAAGCAAGTCTGCTTGCGAGGCTGTCCGCATCTGGGCTCCATGGATGACGTCACTCACATGTGAGAATATGCTACCTGCTTGTCCTGGGATAATCATCCATCATTTATCCTGGGAAATCAATAGCTCTACGGAAGTCCGAAGTGCCATTTTCAACTTGAGATTCAGCCCGACTCCCTTGATTTTCTGCTCCTCTTGCTTGCTCGGCCGATTACTTCAGGGTTCCTGCTTCCGAGGAGGGAGGCTGGAACCTCCAAAACGGACTTCTGTAGAGCTATTGATTTCCCAGGATGAATGACGAATGATTACAGACATCTATTTTGTGCATCCATCTTCCATCTCTGTTCCTTTCTTCCACTGCCATATCCAACATTTCTTTCCCACTGTCTACCATCTCTCTCTCTCTCTCTCTCTTTGGGTCAAACATCTCTATTCCCCTCTATGCACCATTTCTCCCTGCCCTCCACCATATGCAGGATTTCTCCCTTCTTCTCCATGCATGTCTCCCTCCCTTCCACCATATGCAGGATTTCTCCCTCTTACCCCTTTCTACCTCTTTGTTGCATTCCTGTTCTCTCTTCCACCCCATGTCCATGTTCCTCTCTTCCCTCCTGTGCAGCAGCTTTCAGTCCCTCCCTCCTATCCCCTTGTGCAGCAGCTTACCACCCCTTCCCCCCCCCCAAGATCTGAGATATCGTTGGGTATCCTAATGCAGCAGCAGCGGCGGTGGACTGCTAGCACATGCAGGCTCTGAACATGCTTGTTCGTGGCCTGTCCCATCAGGACTTCCCTCTGCCGCATCATCACTGACATGGCAGAGGGACGGCCCCAGCAGGGCAGGCCGTGAACAAGCCTGTGTCTGCTAGCCACCCACCAACACTGCTGCTTTAGGAGGCCCTGGAGCTATGTCAAGACTCACCAGGGGGAAGGCTGTTCACTGAATCGGTGAGTCCAATTTGGGGGGGCGGGGGAGGGGAACTAATCAATTCAAATCGATTCACCAAAGTGAATCGGTAAATCGATTCAAAGCAGCGAACTGGGCAGCATTAATGGTGAGAGAAGAAATATCAAGGGCAATTGTATTAAAACAGTTATTGTATATGTTTCTCAGAAGCAAGCTATTCATTTTGGGTGTCCCTTCCTTTAAATGTCTCAAATGTAACAGGACGGACAACTCCCTAGCGCATAGCCTATGGTCCTGTTCCGTTGTCTGAGCCTTTTGGCAAGAAATATGTTTGTATCTTCAATGCCCTCCCCTTGTTATCTTGAGGGGATTATTTTTCTTGCTAGGGGTTACTTGGGGGGACATTCTGCTGGGGATAATTTGCTCGTTAGTAAGGGCTATGATCTAGGTTACAGGACTTCCCACCCACTATCTGGTACTAGAGAAATAAACTTTACCTCTTAATGGTTTGGGAATCCATGTCAGCGCATTTCTCTAGATGCCGAAGAAAGGTCTATTTGGTCCTCTTATCTAGACACTCTATCCCCCACGGTAAAGAGTCAAAATCTAAATAGGCTACAGAAACCAGTGGTTCCTTCGTTACCTTCTGTTAATCATTAAGTGAGCAAGTTGGGGTGGGGGGAGGGAGGGAGATGTCATGGAGGGCAAGCTGTAGGATAATTCTGTAAGCTGAGTCTGAGTTGTCAGAACCAACACCTGGACTCTTGTTGTTTTGCCTGTCTTATATCTTTAGGGATTTGGGTCACTATTAATGTAAACTCTTGTATCAGTGTGTGTGCGCTTGACTTGTTCATTTGAAT
The DNA here is from genome assembly GCF_902459505.1 of Geotrypetes seraphini. Lineage (NCBI taxonomy): Eukaryota > Metazoa > Chordata > Amphibia > Gymnophiona > Dermophiidae > Geotrypetes > Geotrypetes seraphini. The sequence continues at coordinate 86,390,486 of NC_047084.1, forward strand.
AAATTGGTTTGTTTGTTTTTTAAAAAGGGTTATTTTGTTACGTGGTCATTTTGTCAAGGGCTATTTTGTCCAGAGTATTATGTTGGGGTGCCGGAATCTGGGTACCCATATGCCGTTATAGAACAAGCTCTTGCTGCATGGCATCGAAGCACCTAAATGGACGTGACTATTTATAGAACTGCCTCTATGGTGCCTTTGCTCTGTAAAAATAAGATTGTGCTGAAAATGCAAAAGACGGCGTAAACTTTCAGGCCAAGAACCAGAACAATAACACACAGTGTATTCTACCTTGTTCCACAGACCAAATTAAAATTAGAACAATCTGTAAAGTGGAATAACTGAGTGCTGAACTAATAAACTCATGCAAATAGATTATTATTGTATACACATACGTATTAATAGTGTATTTGGATATAAAAGACAACTGGGCCACCTAGTATTAAATAATACAAGATGTGTAAAATAAGACATTTATATAAATAAATAATGTTACAAGGCATTTTTCACTGTTATAAGTTGCTTTGAGTGTTTGCATAGAACTGACAGATAAAAGTGAATAAATGAATAAATAATAGATTATTTCAATACAGATTTTTTTTAAGCACTCAAACCGACATGGGTTGCTCTGTATTTATGCAAATATCTGTAGACTTGAACTCTTCCTGCTTTTCCCATATGGTGTAAATCTCTGACTAATATGAATACAAGTACAAAACTGTGAATTTCCTCATCAGGAAACAGGTCTAGAAGGTCATGACTAGAATAGAGGGAGATTCAAGCTGAGTCACAAATGGCTGCGATTCCTCAGATTCTACCCATTTAACTTTACCTAAATTCCTTCCAATTTTCCTCATAACTCTTCCTGATTTGTTTAGGGTTCCAGCTAAACCAGTGGTCTCAAATTTACGGCCCACCAGGTACTATTTTAAGGCCCTCAGTATGTTTATCATAATCACAAAGGTAAAATAAAACATGTTTCTTGATCATAAGTCTCTTTAGTTATAAATTACAATATTATTATTAAGACTTAGCCAAAAGGAAAGGTTTATAAACTATAAAGAGTTTTACCTCATGCAAAATTTTCATTTCTTTAATAAGACATTAACTATTTTTTCTGAGGCCCTCCAAGTGGCCCCGCAAAGGGTTTGGGTTTGAGACCACTGAGCTAAACCAACACCTGCCCTTCCAATTTTCTCAAACATACTAATGGTGCAATGATGAAGAATATGTTTCAGAAAAACTGTTTTCAGCTGCATTCACTTCCATTTCTAATAACATCGAGGAAGGCCACAATCAAGAGTTTCCTTCATCCCAATGATGTTAGTGAACCGTGTTATGAGTTTCAAATATTAAAATAAATGACAGCTAGAAGAACTACAGCACTCCATGGCTCAGTGGGCACAAGAGAATAAAATTTGTGTACATTTATAGCTACGTGATACAGGGTTCCACGTTAGGAATCGCTTATTTATTTTAGGTATTTACTGTATTTTCACGCATATAATGCGCGCGTTATACACGATTTTACAAACCGTGCGCGTTATACGTGTGAGCGCGTTTTACAACTTTTTTTTTGCAATCCGATCGGCATCCCCCCTGCGAACCGGCATCCTCCCCCCCGCTCGCGTCACCCCCCTCCACCGCGATCCTACATCCCCCCCCAGCACCACAAAACATCTCTTACCCGATCGGGCACCGGCACCAGCACCAATGCACAGGACGTGCCAGTGCCAGAAGATCCTCCCTCGTTGGTTTGGGCTGGGCTGGGCTGGGGCAGTGCGGTGCGGGAGAGAACCTCCTTCTTCCTGCGCCAGGCTGGACTAGGCTTTGAGCATTTGCGCATGCTCAAAGCCTTCTGGTCTCGCTCTCTCTGAGATTATCTTGGGGAAATTCACTGTTTATTCCTATGATAAGCAGCATAAAATATGTTTTACTTCTTGGGATCTAGCTAGGCACTTGAGACCTGGGTTGTCCACTATTGGAAACAGGATACTGGGCTTGATAAATCGTCAGTCTATCCAGGTATGGCAATTCTTATGTTCTTATAGTGATAGATGTGTCAAATGTGATGGTGTCTCTGCATACTCAGAGGGCTCCTGTCTTCCGTATAGCTCTTGCTGTTCAAGAAGATACTTAGAAGTCCATATATAAATAAATATATATATACACTTAGTAGATATATTGAGGTTAAGAGAGGTTCATGAAATCCAGTCTTCTAATGTCTTGACTTATTGGGCTAAGATCGAGAATAGGATATGAGCTACTGTATGGACTAAGGATGGTGCTTCTTTTTGGATGGAGAGACGCAAGTTCATAATTGTCCCGAGGAAGGCGATGGTATCGCTGAAACTTGGATCCTAGTCAGGACTTTGTTTATTTGGAACTTTGCTTGTCTCAAGACTTGTTATATAACTGATACAAACTGCAAATAAAGGTTTTGTGATCACAGGATGGATTTGACATCTCCAGCACCTCTCTTTGTTGGTTTTCCTTCTTAGAACTAACATGGTTATTGGAAGGCGTGGGATTAACATCTCACCACCTGACCTCACTGTGGAGATGATCACATTCCAACCACTGACAAAACAGTATTACAACTGTTTGAGAAAAGCACGCCTGTCAAATCTAGTTAAAGGAAACTCATCCCTTGCCCCAATCCCAAACCAACAAATGTACGGAACAAAACAATTTCTTTCCAGCCTCAAATATGGGTACTCACCTCTGTCCCTGGATAAGGGCATTTCCCAACATTTATCACCACCAGGCCCAGAATGATCCATTCCATCTTCTTCTAGAAATCAGGAAACATAGTCTTGTGATTCCATCACTCTCTCAATTAACAGTCCCTTCCTCTGAAGGTGGTGAAGCTTATTTCCTTTCTCTTTCCTTTACCCGACACTCTCTTAGCTTGGAGGTACAGAGATCCTCTGAACACTCACTCTTGGGCTCCTAAATATGTTAGCATAGAGTAAGTAAACTGCTCTTCAAATATCCTTTTTTTTTCCAGTTTAAGAAATCCTTTAGCATACAAAGAACACACATCTTCATTAGCAGTGTGGTCCTTACTTTTGCTTTGCTGTAGTTGTTGAACTTTATCTGATATTTGATTGAATAGGTTTATATCCTCTTTGGGGGATGGATTTCCAAAACGGCAGCCATTCTCCAGATGTTATTTTGAAAGAAAAGATCTTTACCCTTTCTCACCACCCTATTTCCTCCATACCAACATGTGACCAGCTTTCTCCACTGTGGTTTGGTCACATCACCACTGCACTGACTAGCAGTTGGTCATTCTGAGGTGGGCGGAGCTAAAGGCTGTTTACATCAGCGGCACCTCTTTGTCATTGCCAGTAGTGTAAAATGCAAGCCAAAGGCTCGCAAACCTTAGTCAGCCCCTTGAGAAGCACCATTGTAGACTTTACACTCTCAGGCCCATATGCTCATACTTATATGGTTTATTGTCTTTTACTGTATTATCTCCCCCTTTTACTAAACTGCGATAGTGGTTATTAGCGCAGGGAGCCACACTGAATGTTCATAGAGTTCCTGTGAGCATTGGAAGCAAGCGTGGCTTTCGCGGTTTAGTATTATTTTTATTGCCACCTAGAATTGCTTAGATAGAGCAGATTACAAATGGCCAAAATAACATAAATATAAAATAAATAATTCATTTCAATGTTGTTATTAAATAATTGCGCAATTTTTTGATTAACCTTAGCCAGGACACCTCATTCAAAATATGATTTGTTTCTCCAATCTTAAGCCCTCAGCACATTATCCTACTCCACATTGTCCAATATTGGATATGATATACTGCCTTAAACATAAACTTACCTCATCTATCCACTTATCTAGTTCTATCCCTCTGAATAATCATTAGTCCTAGTGCCAGTAGTTCCCAAACTTGTCCTAGGAGCACCCCAGCCAGTCAGGTTTTCAGGATATCCACCATAAATATTAATGAAAAAGATTTGCACGCAGCAGAGGCAGGTTTGGGAAGCACTGTCCTACTTTGTTCTTATTGGATGGCACAATTCATCTGGCGTGCAACAGGGGTCACCACTATCCCCTTTGCTCTTCAATGTTTACAAGTCCTCATTGGGTGCGCAATTGTCCCAGCTGGGGATAAAACTATTCAGCTACGTTGATGACTTCACGATAATTATCCCATTTACTACCTCTATCTCAGAAGTCACCCCCAAAGCAACAGAAGTACTAAATCAGATGGAGCAATGGATGACTGAATTCAAACTGAAGCTAAACTCAAGAGAAAACAAAATTTTTTATAGCATCGCCACACCCACTTGATACTAAAGCATCAGTGTGCATCAATAACCTTAGTTATCCCATTCAACCCACCATGAAGGTATTGGGAGTAACACTGGACCAGAGTCTGACCATGAAAGACCAGGTAGACTCCTTGATTAGAAAGATCTTTCTTACTCTTTGGAAGCTTTGGTCCATTAAAGCTTATTTTGATGTCTCATCATTTAGAATTCTGGTACAATCCCTTATACCAGTGTTTTTTTGGGCAAAGGCACACTTGTTTCATGAAAAAAATCACGAGGCACACCACCATTAGAAAATGTTAAAAAATTTAACTCTGTGCCTATATTGACTATATATAAAGTAATTCTCTTGAATAGGAATCAAATAAACACAAAGAAAGTATTTTATAATTACTTTATTATGAAATATTAAGTAAACAGAATAGTGAAAAATTATAAAATACTTTATTCAGTGCAAAACCTGGGCCTGTTTGGCTGAACACAAAGCTGATATTCTGGCTGGAATCGAAGAAAGACACACACGTAGCTCTTCGTCAACAGCTCTCAGTCTCTCTCTGTATTTGGTTTTTATAGCATACAAAAATAGACAAATATACCCTCCATCCTTTTTATTAAACCACAATAGCAGTTTTTAGCGCAGGGAGCTGCGCTGAATGCCCAGCGCTGCTCTTGACGCTCATAGGCTCCCTGCGCTAAAAACCACTATTGCGGTTTAGTAAAAGGTGACCATATTGTAAAATATAGACAGCAGATATAAATTCAGAACTGTGCATAGTAAGTGAAGGGAAGTTTTCATATCTGGGAATTTACCCAGTTAACTATTAAGTTATTTGGGCAAATTCCTTTGAAAACTGTGGTAATACTGCCTCCACTTTGCTAAATTTAAAATAAAATCATTTTTCCTACCTTGTCTGGTGATTTCTGGTTGCACTTTCTTCTTCTGACTGTGCATCCAATCTTTCTTCTCTTCTATCAGCCTGTATGCTTTCTCTCCTCCACACCTCATTCCCTCCCCCAACTTTTTCTTCCTCTCTCCCTGACCTTTCTTTCTTTTTTTCTGTTTCTCTTCTTTCCTTCTGTTTCCCTGCCTGCCCCCTTTCTTTCTTTCTCCCTGCCGTTCCCCAAGCCACTGCCGCTGCCATCGGGGAACAGGACCCACCAATGGATAACAGGCCCCAAAGCCGACGCCGACGCATGCTCTCCCTGACGTCAATTCTGCAATCGGAGAGGAAGTTCCGCCCAGTCAGGCAGCGATTGGCTGGCCCGAACTTCCTCTCCGACTGCAGAATTGACATCGGGGAGAAGAAGACTTATCGGTTCGATAGATTAGATCGCCAAGACAAAGTGAGTCCTGGGTGATCGACTCACTTTGCCTTGGCGAGCTACTGGCACCCCTGCCTCGGGCCCCCTGTCAGCTCCGGGCCCCTGAATGCAGGACTGGTAGTATTGCCCTGATGGCGGCCCTGCGGCACACCAGGCAACATCTCGCGGCACACTAGTGTGCCGCGGAACAGCGGTTGTAAAACACTGCCTTATACTGAGTCAACTTGACTATTGCAATATCGCCTACTTGGACTCTCCCAGAAGAACATGCAGCAATTGCAACTAGTACAAAATGCAGTGGTCAGGCTACTTTGTGGATTGCAGAAGTTTAATCACGTTACACCTTCCTATCGACTTCTGCACTGGCTGCCTATGGAGGCGTGTGTGAAATTCAAGTTTGGTTGTTTTTGCTTCAAGGTACTTTACAGCTTAGCCCCTAAACATATAACAGACCTTTTCTCTTTCACAACCAACAGACATAGGAGAAGCTCACATCCAAACTTTGTTTCTCCACCGGTTAGAGGTTGTAAATTTAAAAGTCATCACCGACATCTTTTCTCACATCAAGCACCATTATGGGTTAAAGATCTGGAACAACTGCTTGTGCCTACTACTTATAGGGAATTCAGGAAACGCCTAAAAACACATCTGTTCCTGAAGTACTTAGGTAACTGACCTATACAATCCTAGTCCTCAACAAATGGTCTTTAGAACTGTTATTCACCGACTCTGAACTATGTTTATTCCACTCAATCTACAATACTTTATAATCATTGTAAACTGCATAGAACTTCACGGTCCTGCGGTATATAAACTGTTGTTGTTATTATTATTGTTTGGTGTCAAGTGGGGAAAAAAATGGCAGTATTGCTTATTGCTTCCACAAATCAATCTCAATAAAATTAAAGTCATGCACAGACATACCTGTGGGACCACATGTGGCCATATTGTTCCAGTCTGGCTATGTGACTTTAATCATGGCCTCCTAATGTTTGCACTCCAGCCGGTTCTTCAACCGCTCACAAAAGAGTGCTCACCTTCAATGGTTTGAAAATGAGCCCTAGCAGGGGCACCCGCATTAAAAACTTTACCAAAACCTAGACTATTTCAATTCTACTTCCCATCTCAACTGTATATTATTAATAAGCGGGAATTATTTAAAAAAAAAAAAAAAAAGTCCTCAATTTGACAGGGAAAGGTTGGGGGTTAGATGTCTGATAGGAAACCCCCTAGAAGTCTCTTCAAAACTCTCGACTCCCCCCTTCCCTGAGGGAATTTAAAACGTCAGCTTTCCAACGAAGCTCGGGCTCCACACCGAGACATGACAGCGTGCCACATCTCACCGAACCCAGCGAGCAGCGGCTGATTAAATTACTTTTACCACAAGAAACAGAACTGCCGCGCGCAGACAGACAGGGAAGCAGGTAATTCAGGGAGATTCTATTGGGCATCCCCCGGACTCTTTTACGTCCCACAATCGCTGCTGAATCCGTTTGCTCCGTCCGTGCAAGGATAATAATAACAGTACTCGCGGAATAAGAATCCGGAGTTCTACCTCCGCTGTGAAAAGGTCAGCGGTTTCGGTCTCCCGCTCGGTCCGGCGCCCATGCAAACTACCTGTCCGGCTAGAGCACAGTCCGCGGCGGCGGCAGCAGCATCGTTCGCAAATGCGCGCACTTACCCCGAGCACAATTCCTGCAAACATCCCAGAAGGCGAGACCGCCTCCCGCGCTCTTTTGTCTCCCGATCGCGAGCTGTTCCCGCCCCTCTCCAGCTTCGGGAAGGGGTATCGGGACAAATCTCGCGCAGCGGCGACCCAGGATTACCTCTCATCCGGCAACGCCGCAACTGCCATTGACAACACAGAGACAGAGAGAGCTCCCCCCGCCTCCACACGCCAGGGCGCCGCCCACCGATGACGTCAGAGGGGAGCTGTCAATCACTGCGGCTGTCGCCTGCAGGGGGTCTTAGAAGTGCGTTCGCCTCAGCTTTTCCCTCCTATATTCCAGTCCTTGCAGGTTCCCCGATCCGGCCAAACTAGGAAGCACGGGGAGTGGCTCCAGCCTGCCCTTCTGATGCCAGTCGTAAGATGCAAACTGAAAGAAATAAACTCTGCCTTTGCCCTAGCTACTTTTCATCTTTAGCAGTCAGTGGGGATTTTCTGGAGCCAGAGATGTGATAGCGCCTCTCCTCCCAGGAGATACACTCTCAAAGGATATTTTCAAGAGCACATATATGGAAGGCAATATTTAGAAATAAAACAAAAACCGCATCATTTCACCAAAGGTGTAACAGTACTGTATGTTGGCACACATGAGTCACACCGCTAAAACCAGAGATGCCTACTGGCAGGGAAAACATTAAGATATAGACAAGGCACAAAAAGCCCAACTGTTTTGAAGCTTTCTTAAGTACTCATTGCTGCAGACAGAGGGAGGGAGAGAGAGTTAGCGGTGCCTGCAGAGATCTCCAGTGAAGAAAAAAACGGTAAGCCAATATTTATTTGGAGTCTCAAGGTGAGTTGCGTTCAAATACACTAGGGAAAGGGGATAGGAATGGGATTTGTATACTGCCTTTTTGTGGTCACACATTCAAAGTGGTTTTACATATACAGTGGTACCTCGGAATCCGAACTTAATCCGTTCGAGTTCCAAGACAATTTTTCCCATTGAAAATAATAGAAACTGGATTAATCCGTTCCTTGGTCGCACAAACTCAGCAAGATTGGGCCCCCCCTGGCAGAGACAGCAAGATCGGGCCCCCACCGGCATAGGCAGCAAGATCGGCAACTGCAAGCAGTGCTCAGCCCAAAGATTCCCTCTGACGCCAACCGCCCAGGCAGAAACAGGAAGTTGCATCAGAGGGGAAGCTTTGGGCTGAGCAGGGCTTGCAGGTCCCATGCATTCGGATTCCAAAGCAGCGTTTGGATTCCGAGACAAATTTTAATTTAAAAAAATAGTTCGGATTCCAAGTTGTTCGTGTTCTGGGGCGTTCGGATTCCGAGGTACCACTCTATATAGGCAGGGCAGGATTAATTCTTCGAGGGCCCCTAGGCACACAAGTACACTGGGTACCCTAGCCATGCCCCGCACCCATTTATTTACCTGTTTTCTTCTTTACTTCTTTATTTCCACTTGTATTTCTTTTTTTTCTTTTATTATATAATTCAAAACAAACAAAGATTACCATACCAGTGCCAGTGTACAGTTTTAGTTCTATGCAAGCCCCAAACATCTCTGAACAAATCTCCCCTTCCCTTCCCACCTACTGAGGCTCTGATTGGCCCAAGTTGTTTAAGGCCCCGCCCATGAGTGCCCCATAGGAGGGGCCTTAGGCGTCTGAACCAGAGTCTTAGGCCCCTTCCCGGTGCATCTAGGGCCAATCAGAGCCTCAGGCCCCTCCCTGGTGCATCCCAAGATCCACTGGGGAGGGGAATGTGCATTTTGGACTACGCAGGCCAGCTGGGAAGAGGGAATCCGCATCCCTCAGGTCATCTACTTAGAGGTAAGGGGGAGCGGGTGTCGGAGGTGCGGGGAAGTATATGGCAGGGGACAGCGGGAGAAAATCAGCATCTCTCCCACTGCAGGGGAGGAGTATTGGCTGGCAGCGGGAGAGAATCGACATCTCTCCTGCTGCGGGGTAGGGGGGTGATGTAAGAGAAGAGAATGAGCATCTCTCCCCCTGCATCACAACACGGCTTTCTCTGACACGGCAGTCTCTGATACTGTCATGCCTTTACCGGCACCCCTGGACCAGTTGCTTATTTTTGTCGTCAAAAGCCAACACCACTTTTTGAAAATGGCTCGGCATTTTGTAAGAAGCCACTGGAGGGCTCATTTCAGTGTTGAAGAGCCCATTTGCATGTCATTGTCGGAGACTGCTAGAAAGCTCACTATTGAAAGAGATAATCCATTTTGATAATCCACCATTAAAATGCATACGTACAGGCTAAACCATCGGTAAACAGTTTAATAACAGCGTTAAAGTTTTGAGAATGTGAGCCACAGACCCATCTCTTTTTCTTTTTTTCAACCTTCTAGCTCTTCCTCCATCATCCCTCTGGCTGGCACTCATGAACCAGGGCCTCTTCCCAACCCCACTATTGGTATGCCCTGGCTCAGCTTGTATTGTGTGCCTCCACCCCCACCCCATCCCACTTTCCTCGTTCCTCACACTTTGTACTGTGTTTTCTCTAAGTTTTCTTTTAGTCACCGAGTTTTTGAGTGAAGCAGAGATACATTTTCCTTCTTGCACAAATTGGGAATGAGAAGGGGCTGCCCCATGGTAGTAACCTCAAAATACTTAATTTCTAGTATCTAAAAGCACATTGTGTATGTTTATTACAGAAATATGGTATGTGTGACCCAATGTCAAAGGATGAAAGCATATTTATATGTTTAAATTTCATCAATGCACTCTTTGAAAATTAGTTTGCATTACTCTTGCATCCCCCCCCCCCCCATTGGTTGAGTTGCCCCTCCACAACAATGGGGTGCTGAAAAGTTCTCAGTCTAGCCAAGAAAAGAATGATGTGGACATGGTCCAATCAATGATCTGAAACCATGTCAAAAACATAGAATTTTGTTTCTGTAAATTGGCACTTAACGAAATAAGATAACACATGTCAGATACAGTGGCAAAATAGTGCTCAGAATTTAGGAAGTTGGTTGGTTGGGCTGAGAACTTTTCAACATTCCCTTGTAAACTTATTCACACCTGCCACTCTTCCTGCTAGCTCTTCAGCTTTCTCCTTCTGCCTCTGGGCCTCTGTTCATGCCACCACCTGGGTTAACTGCCATAGTCCATCCTTCAGTTAAGCCCCCCTCTTAGCTTATGCAAATGAGGCCCTACAATGAGTTTCTACTAGTGCTGCCCGATTCACTTTGGTGAATTAATTCGAATTGATTTGTTTTCCCCCCAAATCAGTCTCCCCAATTCAGTAACTAACCCAACCTCCCCCTCCTCCCCCCCCCCCCCCCGGTGAGACCTGACATACCTCCAGGCCTCCTAAACCAGCAGTAGCAGCAGACGGTAAGCAGAGGCAGCGCTCTGAACAGGCCGCTTATGGCCTGCCCCGCCAGGGCCTTTCCTCTGCCGCGTCATTGATGATGTCACTGATGAAGCAGCAAACATTTGTCAAAACTCATGGGTCAGCATTTCCTAACTGCTGATCTCATGCATCATGAGATTAATAGCTAGGAAGTTGCCAGCCATGAGTTTTGTAAAATTCTCATGATACTGGCAGAGGTGACTGGTGGAAACCATGTTATTGGTCTAAGAAAGAGAAGATCTATGGTGGCTTCTGCCATCTCACCAGCAGCTGATGAGTGAAAGAGACAGCATGACTCAGCTCATGGAGTACATCCTTCCAACTGCCACATAGTAATGGAAAAGGTCTAGGGGGCTGATGAAGCCCATCCTTCCAGCCACTGAATGCCGACATGCCTTTATAACTACTAAAGAGGGAAGATAGGTGTCAAGGATAGGAGAAGCAGCACACAGTCGAGGGAGTGGAGAGTATGGCGCAGTGGTTAAAAGCTACAGCCTCAGCGCCCTGGGATTGTGGGTTCTAACCCATGCTGCACCTTGTGATCCTGGGCAAGCCACTTAATCCCCCCATTGCCCCAGGTACACTAGATAGATTGTGAGCCCGCCGAGACAGACAGGGAAAAATGCTTGAGTACCTGAATAACTCATGTAAACCGTTCTGAGCTCTCCTGGGAGAACAGTATAGAAAAATTGAATAAATAAAACATTATCTGTTGCACTCAGGTGGGTGGAGGATAGTGGCGTACCAAGGGGGGGGGGGCGGTCCGCCCCGGGTGCAAGGCCCGAGGGGGTGTTCAGCTGGCCACTTATCGGGCAATAGGCTGCCGCCGGGGAAAGGCTGCCATTGCCTTCATCAGAAAGAAGCCGGCGCCGAATTCTCCCTTCCTGCTGCTTCTCTTCCCTGAGCCGAGCAACTCTAGCCATCCGACGTCAATTCTGACGTCGGAGAGGACGTTCTGGACCAGACAATCGCTGCCTGGCTGGCCCGGAATGTCCTCTCCGACGTTAGAATTGACGTCGGGCAGCCAGAGTTGGTCGGCCCGCGGGAAAAGAAGGAGGGCAAATTCGGCACCGGCCTGTTTCCAATGGCCAGTGGCAGCCTTTCCCCAGTGGTGGTGGCAGCATGGTGGTGGTAACGGCGGTGGCATGGGGAAGGAAGGGAGAAAGAAAGAAAGGGGGGGAAGCCAGGGAGCCAGAAAGAAAGCAGGGGGGGGGACAGGGATCCAGAAAGAAAGAAAGGGGCCAAGGTGAAAGAAAGAAAAAAAATGGGGCATGGGGAAAGAGAGAGAAAGACAGACATAGAGAAAGAAAGGGGGCATGGAGAGAGAAAGAAAGAAGGGGGCAGGGTGAAAGAAAGAAATGGGGCACGGAGAGAGAGAGAAAGACAGACATACAGAAAGAAAGGGGGCATGGAGAGAGAAAGAAAGAAGGGAACAGGATGAAACAAAGAAAAAGTTGGGGGAGGGAATGAAGTCTGGAGGAGAGGAAGCATACAGGAGGCTGAAAGAAGGGAAGAAATATTGGATGCACAGTCAGAAGAATAAAGTGCAACTAGAGACTGATGAAATTACCAAACAAAGGTAGGAAAAATGATTTTATTTTCAATTTAGTGATCAAAATGTGTCCGTTTTGAGAATTTATATATGCTGTCTATATTTTGCACTATGGGCCCCTTTTACTAAACTGCAATAGCAGTTTTTAGCGCAGGGAACGTCGAGAGCAGCATGGGGCATTCAGCACAGCTCCCTGCGCTAAAAAACGCTATCGCGGTTTAATAAAAAGGGAGGGGGTATATTTGTCTATTTTTGTATAGTTGTTACTGAGGTAACATTGCATAAAGTCATCTGCCTTGACCTCTTTGAAAACCCGCGGAATATAAATGATAATTAACATTTTCTCTGCGTACAATGTGCTTTGTGTTTTTAAAATTTTATTGTTAGTAGATCATTTTGACTTGGCCACGAAGGTAACGGGGAGGGAGAGAGGGGAGCTGTTGAAAGACATCTAGTAATCCTTGCAGGCTTGACTGCAGGGAATTATTTTTGTAAAATCATGTTTTGTTATGTGACTGGCATTATTTAGACTTTAATTTCTATGAACGAAGAGAATGAAAATGATATAAAATTACTTGCTTGTTTTTATGTGCGTGCGCTGAAGGAAAGTGGAGAGAGAGTGGGCTGAGGACGCTGAAGGGAAATGGGGAAGAGAGAGTGGGGAGAAGATGCTGATTTATAAATTGACAATTGTACAGAATATTGTTTCTTTCTATACTTTAATATATTAAGTTCAATATAAAACAATTCAAGGCTTGTGTGGATGGAATCAGGTGGTTTGTGGGGATGAGGACCGAGCTTACGGGGATTAGTCCAATAAAATGGTATTTTCATATTTCTCATTATTTGTTTTATTTTTATTTGTTAATTTGTAAAGTGGTGATTGTTATGTATCAGTTTTTCAAATTTACATCTACTGTCTTTATATTTTGCACAGTATTAGAGGACATGTATTTCTGTATTTGTGGTGTTGCATTGTATGCAGAGTCTGGTTTCTTGGCAGTTCAGTTTAACTTTTGTCTACATATTTCTATTTTTAGTTTGTGATTATTCCATATTGGGTAAAGGTGTATCTGTCTGTGTGTATGAAAGGGACATGGCTTTCTGATAGCATCGACTGTACTGGATCAATTGACTGTGCAGGATCTGGTTTGTTTAGTTTTACAATGTATGTGTTGGTGTTCTAGTGCTCACTGCAGTGTTTAAGATGCTGCCTTATTCTAGGTACACTCTTGTTGTGCGATATGTAGATTGTTACTAAAAATCATATTTTTCATATAGATGGGGGGGTGTCAAAAAATGATGGGCCCCGGGTGTCACATATGCTAGGTACGCCACTGGTGGAGGAGTAAAGGTCAGTAGAAGCACAGTTCCTACTATCTCACCAGCCCAGTACCTTTTCTGGGTCGGTGAATATCACCCTGTATTACCGGTACTCTTACTGAATTTAACCTTATTCCACACAGTGTGGTTGCAGACTGTTGGGAAGAAGGGCAGATCAGACAGCAATGTGCATAGTAACATAGCTCCAAAACAGCACTTTTTATTCTCTTTTTTTGGGCATCAAACCTTTACTATAGTGAAAGATACCACCATTAAAGTATCCTCTCCCACAAAAGCCCAATACTATAACCTTGATCCTCTGCAAAACCACTCTGTGTTAAATTCATTTCATTACACAGAGCTTTACGTGCTATATCATCACTGGATCTTCTATTTAGTTTTTCATTATATTAGGTATATAAATATTTTTCATCTATTGCAATAACTTATTTTCATTATTTCATTTTTAGCTAGTATTTAGCTTTTATCTGTGGTCTCAGTTAGGGACATTCTACACCAACATGTTTCACAGAACGTTTTGTCAAGACAAAGTCCCTAAAAGATAAGAAACAATACCTTTAATACTTATATCCCAAAAAAGTACTAGTACATAGAACATATTCTTAAGCTCGTTTTATTTTAGCACCTACCAAACATTACATCACCACCTCTCTTGACCACTTGTTCAGTAAAGATGGTGGCAGCGTTCTTTTTCATTATTTAAATACCCCAAAAGGACTATCAGCTGAGACTTACATCACACTAGTTGAATCCTGTTTCAAAGCCCTTTACGGAAGCCACTATGTGTTATATATATCTCTCTATTTTCAATTATGATTTTTACCCCTTCCTTCCCCCACAGTTAGATCAATGACAACCATTCCAATTCCTCATTTAAACCTTAAGGATAGACTGAGTTTAAACAGTAAATCCATCATTGTTCTTTAAAGTTTAATCTATCTTCCAAATTACCACCCTCCCTCCCGGCTATTTCTATGGCATCAATTATCCTCCAGCTAAGATCTTCAATCTTATGCTCATTCTGCAGCCAGTGTTGTACTATGGGCGCTTCTATGTTTTCAGTATGATATGAGATTTACGCTAATTTAGTCTGAGGTGAACTGGGCGCATTGTGCACCCCACAGACTAGATTGCAAGGACAAATCAAGATATATACAGCCCCTGCTGAACGGAATGTTATTTCTCCATTGGCCCTGATTTTCCTTTTTGGGTACTCATAAAAAAATGTGGGAGGTGTCAATGGTGTGAGTTAACTATATAAGGAGATATGTGGTATGACCCCCACGGTAAGTGCAGCGAAGCCCATATGAATTGAATGGGCTTTGGTTCTTTTGCCACAGGAGAAGCACTACCATGGCTTTGTAAAAGGGGCCCTATGTCTTTTTTGAACCAGATCAGTTATAAAGACTATTAATTGAGAAGGAAGTTTTTGAAATATTGTGATCGCCTTGTAATGAAGTCCAGGTTAAATTGATTTGTTTTAGATTTCTATTGGTATATTGATTTCCATGTAATACATTTTTCCTCTTCCACATTGACTAGACTGTTTGCTTGTGCTTTTTATGTACTGTATAAACGGAAATTTTCAATTATTTAAAAAAAAAAAAATAGCTGGAAACATGGGTTTGAGTCAGTATTACAGTATGCACTGTAGAACATTGAACTATCTTCAGATGTGATGGGGTATGGTTTGTGCTGTAGTGATTTCCCACTCAACGCTGAAATTAAGATATGCGACTCGTTCTGAGTGTACGGTCACTTCCCTGCACTTCATCTTTCTGGCTGACATGAAAGAGATTGCTAAGCAGAGTGTTACCAATATTGCTTGTAGGTTATCATGTCAAAAGAACAGCATGAGACTTGTAGTTATGTAGCTGCTCCTCGGCGAGAACAAGCCAAGCCTTGAGAAGGTGACTCATCAAATATTGCAAATCATCTGATTTATTGGAGTTTCAGTGAAATCGCATTATGGGTTCTGCTGGACACTGAGATTTTACATTCCATCCCATAGCCTTCAAGAGTCTGCTTATGTCATTTATACTTTTTGACAGATCCTTCTATATATTGCTGAAATGTCCGGAACTCGAAGAAGGCATAAATAGGAATACAAAGATGCAGAGAAATGATTTAAAAGCTGCTTTAATCAAGGTTGTCTAGGGACATTTATGGAATCCAGTGTTAGTGTCAGGGTTTTAATATAGAGAGAAAAATTGATCTATGGAACAGGGAATGGGGCAGGTGTGACCTGTGTGAAGGGGCAGGGCCATGCGAGGCATGAAATGTCACTCTCAAAAAATAATCCACGTGCTCTCAATTTCTCTCTCTCGTTCTAACAGTTTAATACAGCTTAGGTTCTCTCTTAAATCTGGAGCATAGTATTATTTTCCACAAGGTGTGTGGACACACTTCCAGCTTTCCTTTGAATAGAATATGCTAGTAGAGTGAGAAGATTCTGTGAAGATTGAATTGCCTTAAAATCATCAATTGTAAGTGTTTATTCTTTACTTCATGTTATTAAAGAAAGTTGTTCAAGAACTAGAGTCTGGCTGATAACCCTTTCTTCTATAATCTTAGTGTTAACTGAATAGGAGCCTCATACAATTGCCAATATAACTCAGAGTGAGTTTAACAGTGCTTGGCCATTCAGAGGAGTCCTTGTTTTCAGTACAAAACCTAAGGAAATCTATGGTAAAGACTGTTCAGTGAAGCTGTAAACTATCCAGTAAAAGCTATAGTCAGCGTAGTATGTCTAGCAATGTCATAGAAATAATAAGCAATAGTAGTACCTCTTGTGGCAGTCTTATGAGGTTGCTTGCAGAGGTCATGGCAGTCATTTTAGAGCAAAGCCAGCATGAGCAGGAGCAATTGGGGATCATTCCTGCCCTGACTATACCCCTAGGCTGCCAGGGATTATAAGATAGGGGGGCATCTACTGGTAGGCAGGGGCTAAGAGACAACTCCTGTTCAGAGGGGAAGGGGTGAGAGGGAGGAAAACAAATGGGACAAAGCGCCGTTTTTAGCTTCCACCAAAAACACATGGTCAGTTTTGGCTGAAACCAAAACTATGGCTGTAGCCCTTCAGCTGAAACTGGGCAGTAAAAGGATTATGGGCCACTTTTGGCATCAACACTGAAACAAATTCAGTCAGCCTCTAATCTACATCCCAGCCAGTCAGATTTTCAGGATATCCACAATGAATATTCATGAGAGATTTGCATGCACTTCCTTCAGTGCATGCAAATCTCTCTCACAAATATTCATTGTGGATATCCAACAGCAAGGATTTAACGTTCCCTAGATCTCTACCACCTCACCCTGCATGGAGAGGGGAGAAACTTAAAAGACCCGAATAAACTGCGTTAGCCACAGTCAGAGACTGCCCCTTTACCCTACTTGTTTATTGTGTCTTGCCACAGGTGTTCTTAACCTTTTTGCACCCACCCTAACCTTCCCCCAAATTCTCAGGTATTACCTATGGACCCTCACCCTATTTACATAATACACAAGGGCAAATCAAAAATTAAATTATGCGATAACCGGAATAGAACTAGCATAATGCAACATATGTACTCATATATTGCCTGTTGGATAGTTCGTCCACGCACAGTGCATCACTCGGCCTTTAGTCGTGTGATAGCCATGAGATCAGAAACATGGATGTTCCGTTGCAAGATTGCACCATCAAAGAACAACATGCAGTAGTGCGCTTTCTTTGGGCAGAGGGAGTAAAGCCTGTGGAAATTTACTGTTGTTTATTGACTCAGTATGGACACAACACCATGAACCAAAGAAAGGTTTATGGGTAAAAAGGTTTAAAGCAGGAAGAACAGGTATAACTGACGAAGGTCATTCTGGTCGCCCATCAACACCGTGCACACAAGAGCACATTTACAGAGTGGATGCCTTGATTAGAGATGTCTGATGGATAGTGGTGTCTCAATTGTCTGCAAATTTGGATATCGGCTATGGATCTGCATTTGCCATAATGTATGATGGCTTGGGATACCAGAAAGTCTGCACAGGATGGGTTCCCAAACAGCTTACTGACCTGCACAAGCAACAGCATGTAGAGGTTGCAACCCAGTTCCTGAGATGGTATGAAGAAGATCCAAGTATTATGGAGAGAATTATCACTGGCAATGAGACATGGGTGCATCACTATGACCCAGAGAGCAAAACACAAAGCATGATGAAGTAAAGGAAGTGGTGCTCACCTGGCTTCGGGAGCAGCCAAAAAACAACTTCTCTGCAGGAATGCAGAGGCTAATTGAACAATACAACAAATGCATCATCTTGCATGGGGACTATGGGGAAAAATTATATGTTCAATTGCTCATAGTTAATTCTATTAAAGCAGTTAAATGTATTTTGCCTTTACTATTTGATATATTTTGATAGTGAAACAGTAGGGAAATAATTACTTAGGTTAGTTATTTTCAAAAACTATTCTGGCTCACCAGGAAGCAAATCAGATTAAGTGCAGCAAAGAATTTGCATATAAAAACAATGCAATGGCAGCTGCTGCTTCAGAGCTGCCAGGACATGAAACTGAGCAGCTGGAGGAAAAGTCTATAGTCTGTTATTGAGAAAGACATGAGGGAAGCCACTGCTTGCCCTGGATCGGTAGCATGGAATGTTGCTACTGTCTGGGGTTCCAGAATCTTATGTTACTCTTTGGGATTCCAGAATCTTGCTATTCTTTAGGATTCTAAATGGAATGTTGCTACTCTTTGGGTTTTGGCCAGGTACTAGTGACCTGGATTGGCCACCATGAGAATGGGCTCCTGGGCTTGATGGACCATTGGTCTGACCAAGTAAGGCTATTCTTATGTATCACTAGGCTTTAAGCCCGTTACATTAACAGGTGCTAGAACAGATGTGTGTGTCTGTCTTTCTTTCTTTCTCTGTCTCTCCTTGGCCGCTTTCTGTCTGTCTGTCTGTCTTTCTTTCTGTCTCTCTCTTTCCTCGGCTGTCCACCACCACCCCTTGCCTGCTCCCCCTGTCCATCAGTAGCCCTTCTCCTTTCCTTTTACCTCCCCTGTGTCCACCACCACCCCTTCACTGCTCTCCCTGTCCTGCAGCAGCCCTTCTCCTTTCATTTTACCTCCCCCCTGTCCAGCAGCACCTCTTCCCTGCTCCCCCTGTCCAGCAGTAGGCCTTCTCCCTTCCTTTTACCTCCCCCCCTGTCCAGCAGCACCTCTTCCTTGCTCCCCTTGTCCAGCAGTAGGCCTTCTCCCTTCGTTTTACCTCCCCCCTGTCCAGCAACACCTCTTATTTAATCCCCCCTGTCCAGCAGTAGGCCTTCTCCTTTCCCTGCTCCCCCTGTCCAGCATCCGCTAGCCCGGGCAGCCTCGGGGCTTTTGCTAGGTCGGCCCACCTCGCATTATTGAAGTGGGCCGGCCTAGCAAATGCCCAGCGGCTGCTGCGTATGCTGGTCCGGGGGTGAGAAGAGGCGTCCCGGCAGCGTAGCAGTCAAACCCGGCAGCGCAGTCAAACCTGGTGCAGCAGTCAAACCCTGCAGCGCAGGAGTCAAACCGCCACTGCCGTCGCAGAATAATCTTAAAGACCACGTGCAAGAAAATTGAAACCAAATAGGAGAGGGAAGATGTGGAAAGGAGTTCTTTTTTTTTGCAAGACAATGCACCTGCTCACAAGGCTGTCAAAACAATGGATGTTTTGACACAGTTCACATACAGATTGCTCTTCGGTGTTCATTTCAGCACAGGCTATAGTTTTTTGTTTGCGGTTTTATTCGATCCTCCATCGACCTAGGACCCCTGATGAAGGCGTGGTAACCAAAACACGGACCATATCGAGACCCTTGATTTGTTTTTAAGGTGGTATTATTAACCGCACTCAGTTATTTGATACAATAAATTTAGCCTGCATCATTGTATGTGTTTCTGCAGTTTTTCTGCAGTTTTGCTCTGCATCCCTCACTGCAGACTTTGTTGGTTCTTCCCCCCCCCCCTTTGTTTGTTTCAGTACATAGACTATCCACCCTTCTCACCAGATCTGGCTCTATTCAACTATTTTCTGTTTCCAAACCTTAAAAAGAGTTTGAAAGGGTGACAATTTTCAAGTGACTTGGAGGCAATTGCAGCAGCGGGGCAGTATTTCAGTGACCAGACAGAGTAGTTTTGGAAGAGTTACAGAAACTTCAGACACGATGTGCCAAGTGTGTTGAACTTGGGAGTGAATATATAGAATCCTTTGTAAGTTTCATGGCTCCACATCATTCCCTTCTTGGTTGGGCTGAGAATTTTTCAGTACCCCCTTGTACTAGCAGTTCCACTCCAGACTTTCCAATGGTTCTGGATGCAGCCTCTTTTTATTCTCACACCTTTTTTTTTTTTTCTTTTAGACAGCTGAGAACATAAGAATTGCCCTTCTGGAACAGACCAAAGGTCCATATAGCCCAGTATCCTTTTCCAACAATGTCCAACCCAGATCCCAAGTACCTAGCTAGATCCCAAATAGTAAAATAGATTTTATGCTGTTTATCTTAGGAATAATGGCTTATGGACTTCTCTTTTTAGGAAATTATTCAAACCTTTTTTTTAAACACTGCTAAGCTAACTGAATTCACCCCATTCTCCGGCAATGAATTCCAGAGTTTAATTATATGTTGTGTGAAGAAATATTTTCTCTGGTTTGTTTTAAATCTACTATTTAGTAGCTTCATTGTATTCCTCTAGTCCTAGTATGTTTAGAAAGTAAACAAGTGATTCACATCTATCCTTTCTACTCCACTCATTATTTTATACATTTCTATCATATCACCCCTGATCCATTTCTTCTCCAAGCTGAAGATCCCTAACCGCTTTAGCCTTTCCTCATAGGGAAGTAGTCCCATCACTTTTATCATTTCTGTTCCCCTTCTCTGTACCTTTTCTAATTCCATTATATCTTTTTTGAGAAACGGCAACCAGAATTGCACACAGTATTCGAGGTGTGGCCATACCACATAGAGCAATACAAGAGCATTATAACATTTTCATCTTTGTTTTCAATTCCTTTCCTGATAATTCCTAACATTCTATTTGCTTTCTATGCCGCTGCTGCACATTGAGCTGAGGGTTTCAACGTATCCTCAACAATGGCACCTAGATCCTTTTCCTGGGCAGTGACTCTTAACGTGGAACCCTGCATCACTTAGCTATAGTTCAGGTTCCTCTTTCCCACATGCATCACTTTGACTTCCTTATAGCAGGACCCCCTTCCCCACCGTCTGTTCCCAGCTGTAGTCCGGGTTGTTTCCTTTGCCTGTTTTAATTTCAGCAGCCAGCTTTCCTCTCCCACGGGAGGATGTTGTCTCTTCTTTTGAATCAGCTTCTTCCCAGCTGCAATCCCTGTGTTTAATTGGGCTAGCTCTCCAGCTTACTCTTTCCCTTCTCTCAGGGCTGCAATTCTGTGCCTGCTGGTCAGGTGCATGCAATAACTTGATCAGCAGTACGACTAAGCACTCTGTGTGTAGCTGTAGCCACATATACTGTACTTTTTTCTTCTTCTACTTACTCCAAGCCATTGCTCTGGCAATTTTCTGCACTTCCTTGTTTTTCTTTTGTTTTTCCCCATTACCCCAGAAAAACCACCTGCTTGTTCAGCTCTGACTAAACTGATTCAGTTCCCTAACTTGAGGCAAAGCTAATTTTGTTAGTCCCTTTTTTTGAAAAACCTAGCCCCCCTTTACAGAGGTCCCAATTTCTGGAGGCTTGTGGGTTGTCGCTTGTTTCAGAAGCAAAAATCCTCAAACAGACACCATATGTAGGAAGCCAGACCAGTTTTCCAGGAAACTTTGCACACTCACACACACTTACACACCTTGGACATACTGGAAAGGTATAATGGAAAGCTTTTATTTATGTACCAACCAGGTTCAAAGAGGCAAAATGTACACTGAACTTTTATATCTCAATCCAACTTGAGCAGTTCTTACTCTCTAGGCAATTAACCATATCTCATATACAGTCTTTAGTCTTTGGTCAATGGACCAGCTTTCACAATAAAGAGAAAACAAAAAAAAAACTCTGTGGACTTTATTTGAAAGTGTCAAAGTTCCAAAGGTACACTGAAATCATCCACATAAAATAATTCCATCCACATAAATAGTCTAAAAAGAGGACATGTCCGGGTAAAAACGGATATCTGGTAACCCTAGCTTTGGGGAGCCAAGCGTGACAGGACTGGTGTAAGGGGACTGAGTATCCTAGGTAAATTTTCAGCCTTTTCCCTCTACCCCCTGAATTTACCTCTAGCAGCAGCTCCAGCAATCTCACACTGATGATAGCGGTTCTGACACAGTATATCCTTTTGTACAGCATCGCTCCACTCACCACCCATCTCTGCCTAGCAGCTCCCTCTCTCTCTCTCTTACCCTGTTCAGTAGCATTCACCCTTTCACTTTCTCCTCCCTCCTTCTGTCTCTCTCTTTTCCCATCCTCACTCTGCTTAGCCCAGTACCACTGGTGTGCACATATCTTTTCTAACCAAATAGAGAAGAGGTACCTCTCTTTTCCTATTCTTATCTTTTATTGCAACCAAACTTCCCTTTCTTTTATTCATAGCATTTGTTATACTGTCCCCTTTCTCAACACCCATTCCTCTTGACTCTCCTTCAGGATATGCAGATTGTCTTTTCTTTTCTTCTCCCTCCAACCACCCAGAGACTGCCCCATCTCTTCTCCTCTGCCAATGGAAATCTGCCTTTGTCTCTCCCTCGCTTCCAGTATCCATAACGTGACCATTTATTTTTTTCCATCAAAACTGGACATCTATTGTCAGTCCCGCCTCCTTTGTACCTTGGTCCCCCTCACTGCCTTCCAGCCTTTGTCTCACCCCCTCTCCCAAAGCTAGCCAGCCTACCTCCTTCCTTCCCTGCCACACTAAAGCCAGCCTGCCTGTCTGCCTCCCTCCCGCGCCAAAGCCTGCCCTCCCCGGACCAGCCCCCACTGCAGCTTGGTACCCACCAAAGCCTACCACTGCTTCACTCCCTCTGGTTCACCGCTGCTGCCGCCCGTCACCCGTAACTTTCTCTCCAATGTCAGAATTGGCATCAGAATTGGTGCCGGCGCCTGGACCTTCCTTTTTTTTAGTTGCAGCGGGAGGCAGTGGCGGCGGACCGAGGGGAGGTTTGAAGCGGCGGTAGGCTTCAGCAGGTAGCATGCTGCAATGGGGGCCAGTCTGGCAGGGGGCAGGCTTTGGCGCTGGAGGGAGGGAGAGAGGCAGGCTGGCTTTGGTGCGGCAGGGAGGGAGGGGAAGCAAAGCGATCGCCTGTCCCGTTGTCCCCAAGCACAGCTTTGAGATGCTGTCTCTAAAAATGGGACATTTTGGAGTCCCAAAGCTGTGCATGGGGACAATGGGACAGGGAATCTAAAAACGGGACGGTCCCATTCAAAACGGGATGTATGGTCACTTTAAGTATCCATCTCTGTTTCTCCCCATTCTCTTCCATCTCCATCTCCAACATCCATCATCCCACCTCCTTGTGGAAGTAAAGAAGAGACTGGGACCTATAGGTTGGTTAGACTGGCCTTGGTGATGATAAATTAATGGAAGTGCTACTAAAACAGAGGATAGATTCCGTTCCGTGGATTACAGGATCCAGGGCAATATGATTTTACTAAGGATAGATCTTGTCAGACAAATCTGATCAATCTCTTCAACTGGGTGATCAGAAAGTAAGATTAGGGATACTTAGATTACAGCAAAACCTTTGACATGGTTCTGCATAAGCAACTCAAACAAAATGAGAGCCCTTATTATGGTCTCCACAGTGATTGACTAGCATAGACACCCCATATAAGAAGCTTTCCCCCAGCCCCAACCACAACTTTCCCCTTTCTCCCATTGTCACCACCACTGGGACCTCTGTCTTCTCATATCTACAGTTGTGGTTTCATCAGTAAAAGCAGTAGAAAAGAAATGTAGCTCTGCAGTCCCACCCCTCCAATGTAGAGTTTATGTCAGAGGGAAGGAACTGGCAAAATTAGCAATGGCACATGCAGAGAATGGTCCCATGTAGGTGTCTTATTTGCTTCTTTTACCAATGGTGACCAAGGAAAGTAGCAAGAGGATAAGCAGGAGGGAAGGAGGAAGAGAGAAAAAAAAGGGATATTGCTGGGAGGGAGTGAGATGATGGAGAAACAAGACATTGCTGGATGGGGGGAAGGGTAGAGAAACAATATGGGACAATGGTGGATGGGGGAAAGACATGAGGGGATTTTGGATGGAGAAGAAAGGGAGAAACACAGGGCAATGGTGGATGAGGTGAAAGAAAGAAGTACTACCAGGTACTGTGGCCTAGATTGACCACTGTTGAAAACTGGAAACTGAGCTAGATGGACCAATGGTCTGATCCAGTATGGCTGTTCTTACAGTTTGTTTTTGTAAGATAGAGTAATGCTGGATGGGGAACAGAAAGAGACGGATTAATGCTGGATGGGGGTAAGAGACAGAGACAAGATAATGCTTAATGGGGAAGGAGAAAGAGAGAGCTGGAACAATGCTGGATGGAGTGAAGCGATAGAGAGATGGGGGTGATGCTGTATGGGAAGAAGAGAGAAAGAAATGGAGTGATATTGAATGGAGAAGAAAGAGAGGGTGATTTAGGATGAGGAGAGACAGAGAGATGAGATGATGCTGGTTTGCAGTGACAGAGAAAGGAGATGCATGGCAGGGGAGAATAGGAGGAGGAGATACTGTATGGCTAGGGAAAGTTAAAGATAGACTGGGGATAAAAGGAAGGGGAATAGAAAAGCTGATGTGAGAAAAGAGATGAAAAGTTGTAAGTAGACAGTGAAAAAAATATAGATTAAAGATTGTATAGTATGAATGAATTAAATCTGAAGGACAGAGACAGAAAAATAGAAGAAAGCTGAAAGATGTTAGAAATGGATGCAGGGGAGGAAGTAAAAAAGACATGAGGGAAGTGAGAAATGACAAAGGGCTGGATGCTCTAGAATCGCCATTAAAATCCTGTGGGTTGCTGTGGTACTGGTAAATGAGGGTGGCCTAAGGGATCTGACCAATCAGAATCTTAGGTCACTCCCAGTACATCGCATTGGAGGGGCTTTAGGCGCCTGGGTCAATCAAGGCCTCAGGCCCCTCAGTGCAGATTTTGAACTTTGTCAGCGCTGGAGTCCTATGGGACCACTAAGATAAGTACCAGTGGTTTAGCAGTAACATTATCAGAATTTTTTCCGCAATTGGGTTGTATGTTTTTAAATAATAGAGTACTATTGGGCAGATGATTAGAACCTGCTTCAGCAGAATGGAGATCTGGAAAGGCTTTGTGTCATAAGAGATTCTATGATCTGATCCATGATTCACTATGATGTCCTCTCCCTCCTTTAGATTTAAACTTAGAATTTGATTATTGTGAAGTGAGCATTTTTTCAGTTTCTTTCTAAGAGCAGAATTTTCATATAGCAAGTTTATTGAAAGTTTCTTTACTGCTACTAATGACTGGGAAGTCAATTCAGAGCGGTTTACATAAGCTTCAGTAAAGGTGTTAGCATTTTCTAAGATGGTTTTCAATATAAGTTCAGGGCCTATGTTCATGTTTATGTTTATTGACATTTGATATACTGTTGTCCTATCTTGGAGAAGTTCAGAGCAGTGTACAATGTTTTTTCTATGATGTTCAGCTCCTTGCAACAAGGCCTCATGGCCATCGCAGGCTTTATCCTATCTCAAGAAGACATTGAGGGGTCCTTTTATTCAGGCGTGCTAACCAATTCGCACGCCAAAGATTAGTGCGTGCTAAATGCTAAGGCATCCATTATATTCTCTGGGCGTTTTATCATTTAGCGTGTGCTAAATCGGTTAGTGCACCTTAATAAAAGGTGTTTGGAATAACATTGGTAGATGACTACACCAAAGTGTACGTGTGTAGCTAGTAGCAAAGTATGTTAAATTTCTGTTATTTTCCATAATAAAGTGCAAATATTGAAGGTTCTTTTAATAAAATACTGCTAGATTTTTTGCACATCTTTTTATCAATGTATCATTGCTGAGTGTGAAAACATATTTATTTATTTAGATTTTTATCCTATCCTCCCAGTAGCTCAGAACGGTCTACAAATAAACATACACAATGGAGAGTAATTAGACAAATAAGATGTACAATAGGTTGAATGTTTGGACATAAAGGACTGTGCAGTAGTTAAATATAGCAAATTAAGAGTAGAGTTTAAGTATAAGTAGTTTAGTTTAGTATGAGTAGTTTAGTTTAGTACAAGTTATTTGAGTTTAGATTCAATTTATCAGAGTACAGACTAAGAGAGGACTATACTGAAATTTAGGGAGAAGTTAGACAGGGGAGAGAAGAGAGAGGTGGGGTTTAAGGGGGGTATAGCTACCGTATAATACCAAGAAATGTGTTCCATTAAGCAAAAATAATAGCAAATTTTAAGAAAAACAGAGCTTTATATAATCAGTGGCTTTGAGCGACCCCAGGATGGGCTTTAAAAAATTATTTTCTGATCAAGCACAATCATGTTCATGGGAAAAGCTTCAATTCGCAGTTTTTCTGGACAACCCTAATAGAGTGAATGACCGCAATTCTGGCTACTAGCTACTGTCTTAGGTCAGAAAATTCAATTAATTTCAGCCCTTTCATACAAGTCCTTATCAATACATAGTATCTGTAGCTGATGGAAAGCCCAGAGAGATAAAGCCTCTGTCGTTGATCTGATAAACACTTCACTTACTGCAGCTTCCAATCCTTTAAAATAAAACCAACCCAAGTCCCCTCACTGGCCAGCTTTGTTAAGCTCAAGTTCATTACAACAGAAATATGTTTTAATTCACCTGGAATGAATTGTGTCTTTATTAAATGACTTCAGATTTAATAGTCTCCATGGTTTGGTATCTAGATATTATCTTTTAATCAGCCTAAAATATCCAAGCGCCGCTCTAAAGAGTACTTGTATTTTTTTTTTGTTTTTAACAGCTATCAGAGTGTTTATTTCTTAAAAAGCAGAGTGAAGGTTTCCTTATTTTTAGAATGGAATAAAAAGTTTCTTAGGTAAACTGGAAAAAGAGGTTATTTAACCGCCCCCCCCCCCTGTTATATAAAACCGTAATGCAATTTTTAGCGCCAGCTGCGATGGTGAAAGCTCCGATGTTCATACAAATTCTATGAGTGTCAGCTGTTGCCACTGCGGCCGGCACTATAAACCACGCTATGGTTTTGTAAAAGAGGGGGTTATTTAGAATAAAAGCAAAGATTTCTTGTTTCCCGAGAACTTTCTAACACACTCTTCATGCCAGTTTTCTTCTAAATATGAACCTATAGCAATTGATTATTGGCTTTTACTAAATGGCATTAGAGGGAAGTTCTCTGATGCTCATATAATTCCTATGAGCATCAGAGACATTTACCTCACTGGCCCACGGTAGAAAACCTCTGCCGCAGCTTTGTAAAAGGAGCCCTATATGAGTATGTATAGCGCTCCTAAATAAATTTGTTTTTAAATGCTGTAGCTGGCATAAAAAAAAAGAAAACAAAAAAACCCAACTGGCTGTTGCAGCTGGATATTGTCCAGTTATGCTTGTGGCTAAGAGGAAATCTCAGGATGATAGAAAAAGCTATAAGAGAAAACTCTTAGAAGAAGGAAATGAACCCCCATCCCCTTTTTACAAAACCATGCAAGAGGTTTTTTTAGCACCGGCCGCCATGCTGAACTTTCTATGATGCGCTGACGCTCATAGGAACTCTATGACCATTGGTGCAGCGCAGAGCATTCAGCGCAACCGCCAGCGCTAAAAAAAAACAACCAACTCTCGTGCGGTTTTGTAAAAGGGGGAGTTTGTCATGTCTATCCATCCAAGTTAGATTGTAAGCTCTTCCGAGCAGGGACTATCTATAAATGTCAGCCCACCTCTTTGAGTGTGTTTTCGACTCCTAACTCCTCTCACCTTGGATTATGCATCCCCAACCCTATACGTATGTCATGTCTGTCTGTCCAAGTTAGATTGTAAGCTCTTCTGAGCAGGGACCGTCTATAAATGTCAAAATGTACAGCGCTGTGTACGCCTTCCAGTGCTATATAAATGATAAATAGTAGTAATAGTAGTATTATAAGCATATTCTTTCTCTGTATCTGATGGGCTCACAGTCTAAGTTTTTGTACTTGGGGCAATTGAGGGTTAAGTGACTTGCCAGGCTCACTACGAGTTACAGTGGGAATTGTTACAGTGGTAGTTCCCCCAAGTTTTCAGCCCACTGTTCTAACCATTAGGCTGCTACTTCACTCCAGTCCTTTCCAAGCTTAGATCTATTAACCAAAAAAAAATGGTTCAAAAAGACAGAAACACTGAGGCCAATAACATCTAAGAAATGGCCATTTTTGAAACAAAAATAAAACATTTTCCCGTTTTGAAAACAGTCATGTTCACTACTAGATTTCTGGACTTTTTCCGCAACATATCCAAACTTGGATTTAGACATCATATTAAAAATGCCCCTCTATGTGTATCATACCAAAATGATTGTGAAAGGTATGGGAGCCTTCAGTTTATATGTCATGGCTCTCAGCCCTCAGCACTTTGAACCAATTTTATTAATGAATACAGCCCAATAATGTTTGCATATAGGCAGGATTATTCAAGATCACTGAACTATCATTTGGCTTCTTATCTCAAATAGCATGGCAAGAAAACTATGAAATCCATGTAGTGAAAACTAAAACAGTCCTGAAATAAATGCAGCAAAAGTTTAAACACAAATAATTAGTCTCTTGGGAGAATTACCGTTTTGTATTTAGATTTTGTTCTCCATTATTTTGGGTTGTTTCATTTTGAACTACAGTATTTGGTTTTCCTTGCAAATATTAATGAATCAATTTGTTTCTTGTAATAATGAGAATATGCATTGCTTGAGAAATATGAACATTATACCAACCAGGTGGAATTTATTGCCAGAGAATGTGGTGAAAGCAGTTAGTTTAGCAGGGTAAAAAAAAAAAAAAAAAGATTTGGATAATTTCCTAAAACACAAGTCCTTAAGCCATTATTAAGAATTGGAACTTGGGAAAATTCACTGCTTATTCCTAGGATAAGCAGCATAAAATCTGGGATCTTGCCAGGTACTTGCGACCTGAGTTGGCCACTCTTGGAAACAAGATACTGGGCTCGATGAACCTTCAGTCTTTTCTCAATATGGCACAGGATGAACCATCTTTAACCAGTGTTTATGTTCTTGAGATTTCAGATGCAGAAATAATGTCTGTGTGTGTCTGCAGACAATGAGGGGGGGTGTTGACGATCTGTTCCTTATAGAACACATTTATTCAATTTTCTATATTGTTCTCCCAGGGGAACTCAAAATGGTTTACATGAATTTATTGAGGTACTGAAGCATTTTTCCTTGTCTGTCCCGGCGGCTCACAATCTATCTAATGTACCTGGGGCAATGAGGGGGATTAAGTGACTTGTCCAGGGTCACAAGGAGCAGTGTGGGTTTGAACCCATAACCTCAGGGTGCTGAGGCCGTAGCTTTTAACCACTGTGTCACACTCTCCTCACTTTTTTTATTGCCCACACAAAATTCCAGAGCACAGCTTTCAGGACTCCCTGCTTATGATTGTCTCTTGTTACATAAATATCACCAAAGCCTTTTTCCACAGGCTGGAGCATTTCAAATTCAGTGTAGACCAGTGAATCTCAGACTGTGTGCCGAGGCACACTAGTGTGCTTCCTGAGATTCCAAGTGTGCTGCGGTACACTGAGGAGGAAGAGAGGCGCCTGCCAGCTGACTTCCCTACACAGTACAGCACCAGCGCTGCCCGATTCACCGAAGGCCTGCATGTTTCCCCCTTCTCTCTCGCGTCCTCCGGCTTCCCCGTCTCACCTTTAAAGCTAATTATAGCAGCCTGCAGAGGATCGCTGGTAGGTAAAATGATTTTATTTTCAATATAGTGATTGAAATGGGTCAGTTTTGAGAATTTATATCTGCTATGTATATTGTGTGTATATGAAAAATGAATGGAAAAAATTGCATTACAATTAGGAAAGGGGATGGGATCTGGGGCAGAGCTTGAGTGGGCCTAGGGAGGTCTGTGGTGGGGTACTCAGTTGATATTTGTTAGACTTAGGGGGTACTTAGCTTGAAGTAGTTGAAAAACACTGCTGTAGGCAATCAGCTGGCACCAGTGCCTCTCCTTCTCTCCGGCCCTCTTCCCTGCTGGCACCTCCCTACTGGCGTCTCAGGGCCCATCTGGAGGGCCTTTGCACATGCATGGACGTCAATGTGATGATGTCACGCATATGCATGATGTCATTACGGAGACGTCTATGCACTTCTGGGTGCCTCAAGCTGTGGCCACTACCTTTAGTGTGCCCCGGCTTGAGAAAGTTTGAGAGACACTGGTGTAGACTGTCAGAGGAATCTTATATTATTTCATTCATCTTGATCTGCAACTTAAATTCAAAGGCAGGAGTGTTCACTGTGCAGCCTTGTTGAATTGTGACGAATGATTTTGTAACAGTCATGAATCTTACACCTTTTTGTAATTTTCTTTGCCGTGCAGAGAAAACAAAAAATTAAATGCATCTAACACATTTACCCATCCCTCATTCTCTTTGCTTTCAGTAAGCAGCTCTGAGAGCTACCGAAAGACAGAATTTCCAATTTGGGCTTTTTTCTGATATGCCTCAGCTTTCTCCAAGGATAAGACCCTATTAAAAAGAAGGTTATCAGAAGAATTTAACCTTTTCCATCACTTATTAAAAGGAAGGCAGGCAGGTGCATTCGCTGGAAGGTGGCAGGCAACTCGAAACATCAATCAAAAATCTTTTTTTTTTTTAAACATATCTCAGCAACTGCAGACATTGGGTAATGTTGTGCAGGAAACTGATACAGTACTCAAATTCTAGAACCAGCTAAAGAGGCAATATCCCATAGCCTGTGGAGAGGAGGGGGTAAGGAATCTCAACCAGCACTAGAAGTGGTAATTTGAAAAGAAAATTTGTGCCAGGATCTGAAAAGGAACAGATCATACCTTTTAGCCACAGGATTGTCCCCACAATGGCTGGGCCAGACATGGGAGCAAACCCTGACTAAGTGAATACAAAGGGCATAGCATCATAGCCCGAGCCAACTTTTTAAAAAGAGCGCTGTATATAGAGTTACTATAGGAATCCAGAAAAAGCAGAACGGGTTGAGACATGCATCCTCCTTTTTCAGGAGCCATATGGCAACCCTAGCTATACATTACCCTTCCCTGGAGACAGTGAAGGAGTTTGTTCAATAGTGGAGGTTCTCAGCATTTACTACACACCATTAGAGGTTGATTCCTGTTTTTAAGACAATGAACATTATAATCAGTAACATAACCACAAATGAGCCTGGGTGGGCATAGGCCCATCCAGCAGTGGCACATCTTTGAAGTGGCTGGTGAAGGTCCCCAAACCCCACCAGATAAAAACATCCAGGATCTCTCATTTTACTTCCCCTCCCCCCAGGTGACCAGGCCTCTCTCAACTCCCCCCCCCCCCCCCCAATACATTTAAACCATTCAGTTCTTCATTGGAAGGGAGTAGTGATATTACTCACTGTTTATTCTGTCTTTCCCTCTGAATTAGCTCTGCCTATGTAGAAACAGAAAGTTGATGCAGAGGGACAGCTCAGGGCCAGCATGAGCAAAGGTGAGTTAGCAGATGAAAAATTTGGGGAAGGAGGGGGAGAATTCAGAGAGACCTGATTTATTGGGGAGGGAGAGATGTTGGGAAGGGCAGAGTTCTTGAACCAACCCACTTTAGGTTATGACCCACCCAAAATTGGGTGTCTGCTTACACCCCTGATTATAATGCCTTCATATTACTGCATGTTGTGATCTCACCTTGAGTTGTGTGTACTAGAAAATGACACAGGGACAAATCTGCCCCCATCCCCGCAGGAACTCAATTTCTCCATCCCATCCCCATGAGTTTTGTCGCTGTCCCTGCTCCATTCCTGTAAGCTCTGCCTTAATTGCACAAGCCTCGAACACTTATGATTTTAAAGTGTTTGAGGCCTGTGCAGATGAGGATTGAGAGGGAAAAAGACCCTCAGGAGGGGCATTGTGCTGCTGAATCAAACCTACCATAAGGTCTATGAACTATGCAAAAAAGTGCATATTTTCCTGTCAACACAAATAATACCTTTGCAAGAGGACTTCATCTTTCCCCTAAAGCTGGCAAATATCTGCTGATTGTGACAAATGGTGGATGTTCTATTCTGGGACATTCCAAGAAATGTTTAGGCCACAATGTCAGGTCAAAATGACATAGTCTGTAAATAAAGTTGTTGACAATCTACAAGCAAGATTAGGGGGAGGGGGAGTGAGGATGTCTACCCTCAGGGATCATTGACCTTA
This sequence comes from Geotrypetes seraphini, assembly GCF_902459505.1. Taxonomy (NCBI): domain Eukaryota; kingdom Metazoa; phylum Chordata; class Amphibia; order Gymnophiona; family Dermophiidae; genus Geotrypetes; species Geotrypetes seraphini. The sequence continues at coordinate 86,422,406 of NC_047084.1, forward strand.
GTATTAAGAATGCTTTGTCAGGGGAAAAAGAGAAGTCATATTTGACACCATGCTTCATTATGACTCAATTGCCAGTATGTATACCATTCCAATCAACAAAAATGACAAGTGTGACAATCAAATAGAAACTAAGGGTATAAACTAGGGTATAAAAGTAGCATATCAGCTGACTTAAGCTTTAGAACAGAATGGGCAGCACATGACATACCAGGATTCTGTGTTATTCATCCGTTAGCCTAACTGCTGTTACTATATCCTATTTGGATACTATTTTTTTTTTATAGAAGCTGACTTTTGTTTATTACTAATAAACCTATATTATATACAACAATTGGGTTGTCGGTGTGAAATCATTTAAATACATTGAGCCGCCTCTCCAGGATGGAACTTGCAGGAATGGGACAGGGACAGGAAAGGAACTCGTGGGGACGGGAAAATGAGTTCCCGCGGGGACGGGGAAAAATTTGTCCCCATGTCATTCTCTAGTGTGCACTTCTGATCACCATCTCAAAAAAAGATATAGCAGAATTAGAAAATGTTCAAAGCAAGGCAGCCAAAATAATTAAGAGGATAGAACTCCTCTCAGTTGAGGAAAGGCTTAAGAAGTTTGGGCTGTTTGGCTTGGAGAAGAAGTGATATGATAAGGACAGGGGATGAAATTTGTTACACTGCTTTTCTGCGATTACAATTAAAGTGGTTTACATATTACATGCAGGTACACTTCGAGTGGAAGACCACGAGAACTGCAGTCGGTGGAAAAATATTAGGATTGTGGGCCTCCTGGAGAGTGTGTCCGACAACGCTTTGATTCAGTTTGCAGAGATATGGTTACCCTAGGCCTTGAGTCTGCCTGGAACTGCGGGGCCCATTGTAGTGGAGTGGATCCATCGTGTGGGACAGCGCCGAGACAGAGAAGAGGGGGCTAAGCCAAGAGCGGTGCTCGCCCGATTTCACAATTATGTGACCAATGAAAGCCCGTGAATACAAAAAAAAACCCAAAACGCAAATAACTTGTTGCTATCTTATTAACGGTATTGTGGTTAAATCCCTCACAAATAAAACTTATTGATATTCACAATTGTTTAAAAAATAAAACAACAAGTTATGTGTTGCAGTTCTTGCATTGCACTGTACACTTTAGCTGCACACCAGCCCATGCTAAAGCGCTGACATTTTCTCTCTGCATGCTGCCGTTTGCCAGACCATGCTGAAGCAAGTGCTGGAAAAAAAAGTGCCAAACTTTTTCTCGACACTCCAGAATGACATGGAGCCTGCAAGATAAAAAACGTGAATAATCGAAGTCACAAGTGCTGAACCTTCCAAATATGGAGGGAGAAGTGTACTTATTTTGTTTTAGGGTAACAGAGGGCATAGGAGCCAGGTCTGTGGATGCTTGAGCACCCCGAATATTGAACAAATTCATTGACTGTGTCCAGGGAGAGGTCATTTCCATTGGGTTTAGCACCCCCAATAATTTTGAAAAGTTAGCTCCTACAACAGAGGTTTAAGTGGCTTGCCCACAGTCACAAGGCAGTACAGTAGGAAACAAAGGACATTTCCCTGGTTCTCAGGCTACTGCACTAGCCCTAAGCTTCTAACCTTGTTATTTCTACTTAATTTGTAACATCTTTTAACCATTGTAAACCGCCTAGAACTTCACGGTCCTGCGGTATATAAACTGTTATTATTATCTATTATTAAGGCTATTCCTCTAATCCTCTTGTACATAAAAACATAAGAATTGCCGCTGCTGGGTCAGACCAGTGGTCCATCATGCCCAGCAATCCGCTCACGCGGCGGCCCTCTGGTCACCCTAACTGAGACTAGTCCTACCAGCGTACGTCCTTGTTTATTATGAACTTGTCTAGCTTTGTCTTGAATCTCTGGAGGGTGTTTTCCCCCATGACAGACTCCGGAAGAGCGTTCCAGTTTTCTACCACTCTCTGGGTGAAGAAGAACTTCCTTACGTTTGTACGGAATCTATCCCCTTTCAACTTTAGAGCGTGTCCTCTCGTTCTCCCTACCTTGGAGGGTGAACAACCTGTCTTTATCTACTAAGTCTATTCCCTTCAGTACCTTGAATGTTTCAATCATGTCCCCTCTCAATCTCCTCTGTTCGAGGGAGAAAAGGCCCAGTTTCTCTAATATTTCACTGTACGGCAACTCCTCCTGCTGTTTAACATAAGAAGTAAGAACATAAGAAGTTGCCCCCGCTGAGTCAGACCAGAGGTCCATCTTGCTCAGCGGTCCGCTCCCGCGGCAGCCCATCAGGCCTAGTGCCTGAACAGTGGTCCCTGATTAATTTTGTAACTTACCTCTAATCCCATCCCTATAATCTATCTTTACTCTTATCTGTACCCCTCAATCCCTTTGTCTTCCAAGTACCTATCCAAGGCTTCTTTGAACCCCTGTAGCGTGCTCCTGTTTATCACATCCTCAGGTAGCGCGTTCCATGTATCCACCACCCTCTGTGTGAAAAAGAACTTCCTGGCGTTTGTTCTAAACCTCTCCCCTTTCAATTTCTCTGAGTGCCCCCTTGTACTTATTGATCCCCTTAATTTGAAAAATCTGTCCCTGTCTATTTTTTCTATGCCCTTCATGATCTTGAAGGTTTCTATCATGTCTCCTCTAAGTCTCCGCTTTTCCAGGGAGAAAAGCCCTAGCTTTTTCATTCTGTCAGTATATGAGAGGTCCTCTATGCCCTTTATTAGCTTAGTTGCTCTTCTCTGGACCCTCTCAAGTACCTCCATGTCCTTCTTGAGGTACGGCGACCAGAACTGAACACAGTACTCCAGGTGCGGGCGCACCATAGCACGATACAGTGGCAGGATGACTTCCTTTGTCCTGGTCGTGATACCCTTCTTAATGATACCCAACATTCTGTTTGCTTTCCATGAGGCCGTGGCACACTGCGCCGACACCTTCAATGTTGTGTCTACCATCACTCCCAGGTCTCTTTCAAGGTCGCTCACCCCTAGTGCTGATCCCCCCATTTTGTAAGTGAACATCAGGTTTTTTTTCCCCTATATGCATGACCTTGCATTTCCCTATGTTGAAACTCATTTGCCACTTTTTGGCCCATTTTTCCAGTGTTGTCAGATCTTTTTGGAGATCTTCGCAATCCTCCATGTTATTGACCTTGCGATATAGTTTTGTGTCATCCGCAAATTTAATAACCTCACATTTTGTTCCTGCTTCCAGGTCGTTAATGAATATATTGAATAGGAGCGGTCCCAGCACCGACCCCTGTGGAACTCCGCTCGTGACCCATTGCCAGTCTGAGTAATGTCCCTTTACTCCAACCCTCTGTTTCCTGTCCGCCAGCCAGTTTTTGATCCATCGATGGACCTCCCCTTGCACCCCATGGTTCCATAGCTTCCTTAGTAGTCTTTCGTGTGGCACCTTGTCGAAGGCTTTTTGGAAGTCAAGGTAAATGATATCTATGGATTCCCCTTTATCCACCTGGCTGGTTACTCCCTCAAAGAAGTATAATAAGTTCGTGAGGCATGACCTGCCCTTGCAGAAGCCATGCTGGCTCGACTTTAGCTGCCCATAGTTGTCGATGTGTTCACAGATGCTGTCTTTAATCAGTGCTTCCATCATCTTTCCCGGGACCGAGGTCAAGCTCACCGGCCTGTAGTTTCCTGGGTCTCCCCTTGAGCCTTTCTTGAAGATGGACGTGACATTTGCTATTTTCCAGTCTTCCGGAATCTCTCCAGTTTTTAGGGATAGGTTGCATATTTGTCGAAGTGGCTAAGCTATTTCGTTCCTTAGTTCCTTGAGTACCCTTGGGTGAATGCCATCCGGACCTGGCGATTTGTCGCTCTTTATCCTGTCTATCTGCCTGAGGACATCCACCTTGCTCACCTCTAGCTGGACCAGATTTTCATCCTGCTCTCCTTTTACGATCTCCTCGGGCTCCGGAATGTTGGTTGTGTCCTCCCTCGTGAAAACTGACGTGAAGAACTTATTTAGCCTGTCAGCTATCTCCTTTTTCTCTTTTACCACTCCCTTTCTGTCCCCATCATCCAAGGGTCCCACTTCCTCCCTTGCTGGTTGCTTCCCCTTAACGTACCTGAAGAATGATTTGAAGTTTGTTGCTTCCCCTGCCAGTCTCTCTTCATATTCTTTTTTTGCTTTCCTAACCACTCGATGACACTCCTTTTGGTGTTTTTTGTGTTCCTTTTGGTTCTCCTCTATTTTGTCCTTTTTCCATTTTTTGAATGATGCTTTCTTGTCAATTCTGCATTTTCACTGCATTTGTTATCCACACTGGGTTTTTTGTTCTATTTTTTTTGCACCCTTTCCTGTACTTGGGGGATGCACAGGTTCTGTGCTTCGTGCACTGTGCCCTTGAGTATGGTCCAGGCATTTTCTACAGACTCCATTTTCCTTGCGCTGTCGTTGAGTTTCTTTCCCACCATTTTCCTCATGGCATCATAATTCCCTTTTTTGAAGTTAAGTGCAGTCATTGTAGTTCTTTTCACCTTTGATGATCCAATTTTTAGCCTGTACTGGATCGTGTTGTGATCGCTGTTTCCTAGTGGGGCTAGTACCGCCACCTCCTTAGCGGGTCCCCCTAGTCCGTTTAGGACTAGGGGGACCCGCTAAGGAGGTCTACAAAATACTGAGGGCAGGATTCTCAAAACATACCCTGCCCTTAACATGATCACTTAACCGGTCCCAGCTGGTTTAGTGTGCCAGTATTTTACCAGCTGATTATCAGAACAGCCTTTTCCGAGCTTTCAAGCACTCTCTGACTCTGCTGTGCAAATGTAGTACAACAAGGTCATTAATATTAAAATGGTAATAAAAGAAGCACTCTGGATGTTTCTCTATCATCGCATAAATCCTTTCAATATTGAGCCCGAAATATTCAATTGAAAATTCATTTTAATTTAGGAGCTTCAAAGGTATGCTTATACCTTTAGGCCTGACTCAAATTCTACAAGCAATCCCATAAGTCATCAGTGAGTCAATATTATTTCCCTTCTTTATTTCTTCTCATTACTTTTCAACAAAACTTCTTATGTAATAAATTAGAACAGTTTAGCTATTATTAGTTCAAACTTCTTCATTGATCACAAATTTAATAGAAGACAAGCACCATGTTTCACTATTGGCTGTCTCAAAGATAAGTCACTTTTTTATCAGAAGGTTTTACTCTCCTCCTGTGGTAATTTTTTTACTATTATTTATCTTAAGAAAATTGTAAGTTTTATGTTATACCTGCTATATAGCACTTTGGGTGAATCTCTTTATAAATGCAGTTAATAAATCAAAATAATTAATGAAACAACCAACAGGCCTGATACATTTTATGGTTGTCTTACAACTTTTACCAAGATGTGGTAAGCGCTTGCACATGCTTATCACAGCTTTAAAAGGCCTACCGTGGAATGAACACGAGCATCTTCTGGTAAATCTGAGATCTGCACTCACAAACCACACACTAAAATATTTCAAAATATTTTCTGAAGAAGGGGTGTGTTGGGGCAGAGAGTGGGCATTTTGCACTGATCAGTTAGGGCAGTGACATCAGTTAATGCTTAACTAATTATCACAGGATGTGCAAGCCCTTCCTTATGACATATGAAATAGGTGTTGGTGGATGTTCTCATATGCTAATTCTTTTAAATGGTTACATACTAACGGCAGAAAACCAGAAGAGTAGTTTTTCTGTGGTTGCCCTATGTAGAGGATTGTCTTCTATTTTCCTACACATGCTAATGGCAACATTAGCAGAAGGCCGGGTTATCAGATTGTGTGAAGCCAAAATCTCCTTTAGCTCGGGGCCATGTCTAGAAGGCTTCCGAACATGCACAGGGTTTCATGATGATGTCACGTGCATGTGTGTGACATCATCATGTCATATCCATGCAGGCTCAGAGGCATTCCAGATGCAGCCCAAGCTTGGTGCTCTTCAAAAACCCGGACAGGTTTGTTGTTTGTTTGTTTTTAATTGGTCCGGTCACCCAGACTGTCCTCCATAAAGGACATGTCTGGCTTTTCTTGGACATCTGGTAGCCCTATCACAAGGCATCGTAATATATATATACTAGTTTTTTAGCCGTTACATTAACGGGTGCTAGAATAGATGTGTAGACTTAGGCATTTCTTTCTTTCTGTCTCTCTCCCTGGCCCCCTGTATTTCTTTGTCTCTCTCCCTGCCCCCTGTCAGTCTGTCTTTCTTTCTGTCTGTCTCTCCCCCCTGTTCAGCAGCACCCCTTCCCTGCCCCCCCCTGTCCAGCAGTAGCCCTTCTCCCTTCCTTTTACCTCTCCCTTGTCCAGTAGTACCCCTTCTCCCTTTCCGGTTCCCTGTCCAGCATCTGCTAGGCCGGGCAGCCTTGGGGCTTCGGCTAGGCCGGCCCACCTCGCATTATTGAAGTGGGATGGCCTAGCAAATGCCCCATGGCTGCTTGATGAAACTGCCGCTGCTGGTCCGGGGGATAGAAGAAGAGGCGTCCCGGCAGCAGCAGCATAGTCAGAAGGCTGAAAGTCAGCCAGCGTCGGAGATCGGGGCAGGAAATCAGCTGAGACAGATACTGCACATGCGTAGCATGGATACACAGAGATTGAAGTGCGCATGCGCACTGAGGATTTTATTATAGTGGATAAAGGAAAAATGGCTAATCCCATCCCCTTTCCGTGCAGGAAAAACCCATGTAAGAATGTGCTAAGGCCACTTTCTACCACAGCTTAGAAAAAGGAGCCCTTAGAGTGAATAATACTTTGGTTATAACTTGGGCTTTTGATATCCCATTTAAATGTCTGGTCAAAGAAATGGGATTTTTCTTAGACCAGTTCTCTTCCCTATTGTTTCAGTAAAGGACATTTCAACACCTCAGACAGGGCACATAACCATCTCAGTGTAGAGTATATGTATAGCTCAATTAAAATTTCAACAGCCTCTTGGGGTGAGCTGTGCAGTCAGCCACAATGAGCTCCTGCAGCATCTGTGCTAGAATAAAATCTGCAAGGTACAATCCTGTATATTAATAAGGCAGAAGAACAAAGAGCTGCTCTTGGTTATAAGAGATAATGTGTGCCATTCTGATGAGAAAAGTGCAGAGAGGAACAGTGACAATAAACAGATATTATGCTATAGTTTTCAATTATGCCAGGATAATGAACAAACTACCAATGTGTTTTCTTATTAAACAATAAGTAAAGAGTTTTCTCAGGGCTGAGCAGGGTAAAAATGTACATAATGAACTGTCACTTCTAGTACCTGAGAGTCTGAGACACTTAGTCCATTATATATTGGGGGTATATAGTGCTAATAAAAATGTGCATTTCTCTTTCATTCTTTCTCAGTCATCAAAAACATATTTATATGGTTAAAATAATAATTTAGTTCCTATTATTATGCTATTTATGTGTGCATACAAATACGGATCTACTTAATATAGCATAAATGGTAAAGCCCAATAGCACTGCTCACAATAGATGTTGCAAAAAATGACATCTTCTATGTTCTATTATACCTGTTTTCCACATAGTGATGAACTGCTGCTGATGGCAATTGTATTAAGTAGGATTTAAGGGGAGCACATAACTCAATATGTACGAGACACCCCTTGCTTAGGATATCTGATATATATATATCTAATATAATAAAATGGTAAGCTGCGCATGCGCACTTCCTAAGCGTGCGTCCGTTTTCTGTGAGCTGTAGCTAGGAAGTGCGCATGCGCGGCTCACCCCCTGCCCTCTCCGTCGCCTCCCGGCTCCAGTGGCGTCACAGTTTTCAAAGAGGCGCGGGATTGTTTCAACGCGGAACCACCAGCCGTTAAAGCTCTTGGCGCTGACTCCCGACGGTGGAGGAGAGGCATGGTAGAAGAAGATTTCCGCCGCCCCCCCTTCCCTTCCCGCGGCCCCGACTGGCGATTTAAGCAGCATGTCCAGCAGTTTTCACACGCTGCTTCGGGCCCTTCTACTACCCTGATTTGCTCCGGACGTGCCAGAGTAAATCAGGCCAGTAGAAGGACCCGAAGCAGCGTGTGAAGACTGCTGGACACGCTGCTTGAATCGCCATGTGTGGTCGGACCCGCGGGAAGGGAAGGGGGGGGCTGCCAAAGGACTTGGACCCGCGTTTGTAGTCGCGACTGTGGGAAGGGAAAGGGAGTAGAGGAAACAATAATGCTGCTGCACAGGGAACTGGTGTGGGGGGAGGGAAATGGAAGGGGGAGGGAATGTTGCTTTGGACAGACAGACAGAGGGAGGAAGGGAGACAGAAAGACACAGGGGCAGGTGCACAGGGAACTGGTGTGGGGGGAGGGGGAGGGAATGCTGCTTTGGACACACAGACAGAGGGAGGAAGGGAGACAGAAAGACAAGAAGAAAAACATTGGGGCAGGTGCACAGGGAACTGGTGTGGGGGGAGGGAAATGGAGGGGGAGGGAATGCTGCTTTGGACACACAGACAGAGGGAGGAAGGGAGACAGAAAGACAAGAAGAAAGACACAGGGGCAGGTGCACAGGGAACTGGTATGGGGGGAGGGAAAGGTGCTGCTGGACAGGGGGGAGGTAAAACAAAGGGAGAAGGGCTGCTGCTGCATAAGGAGAGCTGTGAAGGGGTGGTGGTGGACACAGGGGAGGTAAAAGGAAGGGAGAATGGACAAGGGGAACAAGCAAGGGGTGGTGATGGACAGCCAAGGAAAAAGAAATAAAGAGAGACACACATACATATATTCTAGCACCCGTTAATGTAACGGGCTATAAGACTAGTATATATATATATATATATATATATATATATATAGTCAAACCTCAGTTTGTGAGTGTTTTGTAAGATGAGCAAAACAGTCCCACAATTTTTAACTCATAAACTGAGCGTTGTCTTGATACACAAGCACGTACATTTAACTCACTCTTTGATAGTCTATAAACCTTAAAAAACAATATTCTCCCTCAAAAGCATTTTTTAAAATAAATACTCCAACTTCATCCAGCTTCCAAGGCTGAATATTGATGAATCTTTCAACTACTTCTAAAAACTACAGCAAGTCCTTCCCCCTTACAGGAAAAATAAGAAAACTTTTCCAGGCAACTTTAGGGCTCCTTTTATGAAGGCACGTCAGGGCCTTAACGCGCAGAATAGCGTGCGCTAAAATGCTGCATGCGCTAGCCGCTACCGCCTCCTCTTGAGCAGGCGGTAGTTTTTCAGCTAGCGCATGCTAATCCAGTGCATGCGCTAAAAACGCTAATGCACCTTCGTAAAAGGAGCCCTTAATGATTATATAAATGGCTTTGTCTATCCTTGGATAAACACAGATGCTAATAAGAGTTGTGAGGTGCCTTTTCCTTTGATTCCATCTCAGACAAATATTCTTTTTTTTTTTTTTTTAAATAAACTTTATTGCCAACAAAAAACAGCATACAATAAAAGCACACATCATTTTTCCAAAGTTATATCCCCCCCAACTATCCCAACCCACCCTTCCCTCCCAGCAATTACAAAAGAATAAAGGGTTAGCAATAGCAAAACAATGAACAGAAATTACTGTGCTCTCCAAAGTAAATAAGGATCCCAAATCTTAGAATAAATATTAAGGGTTTTGTGTCATAAAGCTGTTAATTTAGACATCAGCTGAAGGTAATCCAACCGATGACATAAATCACCCATCTCAGGCATATTCGGAGATCTCCAAAAAGAAGCTAACGCCAAACAAGCAGTCGTAAACACACAGGCTGCAAATTTCCGCTCATACTTCAAGAAACCAGGCACTCCCACATTCAATAAACAACATTCAATACACACCACACAATGCTTCTGCAAAATACGCACTAATAAACTACCCACTAAATGCCAAAAATCTTTAATCAAGGGACAACCCCACCAAATATGCCAAAAATCCCCTCGCTCCCCACAATTTCTCCAACAAGCCTCTGTACCCCTCCCCAATATCCGAAATAACCGAACCGGAGTCAAATACCACATATAATAAATCTTATACCCATTCTCTACATAATTAGTAGATAGAGTCGGAGTAAAAAGACTCTTATATACCACCCAATTAAGGGACCCCCTACCCTGAAGAAGCACTCGCTCCCACTCCACACGATAAGGATCCCAGGGATCCTCTCTATATAATAAAGCCTGATAAACTCTCGAAACCCCCCCCAGGACCCGAACCATCTTGAAAAGCCAACTCCAGCCGTGTAGCACCCAATGAAATCTCCCAAAAAACTTCTTTCAAAAGAAAAGATCGTAATCTAGTATATAAAAAAGAGTCTCTCGCCTCCAAATCATACTCAGTTTGCAACTCTTCAAAAGCAACAAATTGCATATCATCCCAAATCTGTCCCAAAAACCGTAAACCCAAACGAACCCAACGCTTCGTGATCACCCCTTCTCGAAATCACCCCTTCTGGCAAAACCGACAGAGCCATCTGAGCAAAAAAACACCGCTCCGGAAACATCTTCTTCCTAAGTTTATACCAAAGAGTAACAATCGTACGCAAAAAGGGATTAGGAGTCCGAAGCGCAGATCGCAAACGCTCCAACGGCACCCAGGGTAATTTCCATAACGAAATCCGAGGCAAAAAATATTGCTCAACCCACCAGGGTTTATCATCAAAAGACACCCAAATGAGAATCTCTTGTAACAACGCCGCATGATAATACAACTTAAAATTAGGGACTCCCATACCCCCCCTGCAATTTGGCTCGATATAATATACTACGGCGCACCCGCGGCGGCCTCTTTCGCCAAATAAAAGCAAAAACTTTTCGGGATAATCTTCTAAAAAAAAATCCTCAGGAATCAAAATAGGCAAGGCCAAAAAAGATATAATAATTTGGGCAAAAGCATCATTTTGAGAGCAGCAATACGTGCCATCCAACTCAAAGAAATACCCTCCCATCTCTCTAAATCTTCAAAAAGCTGATGTAATCAAGCAGGATAATTTGCAACATATAACTGACGATAATCCGCCGTCAAATTGACTCCCAAATACCAAATAAAATGAGGCGCCCAAGCAAACTCAAACCGAGATTGCAAACCACGCACTTGAGAATCAGATAAAGTGACATTTAATAACTCAGATTTTGCCATATTTACTTTAAAGCCAGAGAGTTGACCAAAGTTATCCAAAACTCCTAAAACCGCTGACAAAGAACTCTCCGGATGTCGTAATAAAAGTAAAATCATCAGCATACAACAAAATTTTATAAACCTGGGAACCCACTGCAATACCCTCAATATCAGGATGTAATCGTACCCGACAAGCCAACGGCGCCATGGAGAGTGCAAACAATAAAGGCGACAACGCACAGCCCTGTCTAGTCCCCCTCTCTAACTCTATCGCCGGTTGAAGCACTCCATTAATTTTCAAACAAGAGAGGGGATGATCATAAAGAAGGCGAAGCCACTGCAAATACTGCTGACCAAAACCCATATACTCAAACACCTTAAAAAGAAAAAGCCAACCCACCCGATCAAACGCCTTCTCTGCATCAAGCGATAAGACACCACCGGGTCCCCCACAGAATGAGCATGCCACATCAAATGCAAAGCCAACTTAATATTATCAAATGTTTGACGCTGCACAATAAAACCCGCTTGATCACAATGCACCAGTTTAGGCATATAAGTTTGTAATCTCACCGCTAATATTTTAGTGAAAATTTTATAATCGGTATTAAGTAACGAAATCGGGCGATACGCCGCACAACTCTCTGGATCTTTCCCCGGTTTATGTATCAACGTCACTGCCGCCAACCGCCAAGATCTCGGTAACGGATGATGCTCATCAAAAGTATTAAACACCCGAACCAAAACAGGAATCAAAATCTTCTGAAACACTTTATAAAACTGATTCGTAAACCCATCCAAACGCGGAGAGGTATGCAAGGGAAGCGCCCCAATAACTTCCTCAATCTCCACAGCCGTTATTGGACGAGACAAAAACAAAGACTCCTCCAAAGAAAGAGCAGGTAGAGGCAAACTCCGCAAATAAAAATCAATCTCCTCTACTTTTACCGAGTGATCAGCCTGATAAAGCTCCTTATAAAATAAATTAAAAGCCACCCCTATATCCTGTGGGGTCGTACAACGAACCCCAGATCCGTCCACAATACTAGCAATATCATTCCATGTAGCCTGTAATTTTAATTTATGAGCCAAAAGTCTACTATTCCGATTATTGAATTCAAAATATTCCTGACGGGTCTTATTCAAAGCCTCAGCCATCTGAGCCAATTCCAAATCCATCAACTCCAACCGCAAAGAGGCCAACCGCTCTTTTTCCTCCGCAGAGCGTCTCCGCCCACGAACTGCACCTTCTAAATCCAACAATGCCTGACGCTTGCAAACAATCGCCTGATCCTTGCCTTTCTTAAGAAAGGCGTCTCGAGAGATCACCCGACCACGAATAACCGCTTTCAACGCCTCCCATAGCAAAATAGGATCAATATCCTCAAGATCATTAAGCTCCAGATAATCCTGCAATTCCTTTGCCAAATAATCTACCTGTTGCGAATCCATTAACAAAGCATCCGACGTAACCAACTTCCCCCCTGCACTACCAGCAACATCGCTGCATGATCCATAAACACCGCAATATGAATAGAACAGGACAAAACTTTCCGAAACAATAAGCTATCCCCAAACCAATAATCAATCCGCGATTCAGAACCATGAACTGCCGAATAAAAAGTATATTCCCGACTATCTGGATGTAAGACACGCCATAAATCCAAAAGCCCCCAACACGAAAGCAAAGTAGACAACCTTCCCCTATCATAACTCCCCGCTACAGTACCCACGGCTGAACTGTCCAACAAGGGGTTCAAGGACATATTAAAATCCCCCCAATCAACAATAACCCCTCCTGATGGGCTTCTAATACCCCTTCCAAACAAGCAAAAAAATTTCCCTGCTCAATATTCGGGGCATAAACATTACATAAAGTATAAATCTGAGCATTTAAGGAAAAACAAATCAATAAATATCGCCCTTCAGGATCCCGAAGGACCTGTAAAATCTGAATCGGTAACCCCATAGCAAACAAAATCGCTACCCCTCTAGTTTTCTTATTTTGATGATGATTAGTCACCTGAAAAATATGTGCATATCGTGGGGGCCTCAATAAATATTCCGCCTTAGATAACAAATGAGTCTCTTGTAAAAGTACTATATGAGCCTTATGAAACGCCAACTCTCTATAGAGCATATGACGTTTTACCGGAATATTGAGACCCCGCACATTTAAGGATAAAAAATGTAAATCCCCCATTAGCACCCAAAAGCACCCAACCAAGCAAAACAACCATTCATACCCCATTATCCCACATAACTCCCTACCCAAAAACCAACCAACCACACAGCCAATCCCCAATCCAAACCAACCCCCCCAACCCCCATTATTGCAGAAAGCATACCAAACATGCTCTCTACCAAATCAAGGAAGAGTCCCTCTCCACACACCCTCCCTCAGCAAAACCCACATATCCCCTACATACACAACCACCCTATACCCCTCCGCTCAACACACATTAACAAAACACAGCCCATCCCATCCACAGGGACCCTAAAGTCTCAATCAGCACCCACAACCCACAACCCTTCAGAGATGAATCAACATAATCCATAAGCAATCAAGTGCCAGTAGCCATCTCAGCTAACTTCTTCTGCTGTGGAAGCTTTCCAAATTGTCTCTTTAAGCGCCCACCAGTACGGCGAACTCTCTGCCATTGAGAACGTGGTGGCAGGCTCACTGGTAAAGAACTTGGCAATAGTGGATCTGCCATCGAATCCTTAGAAGACAAGCCTTGAGTTCCCGGGAAAAGCGCTGAGGCCTCATCCAGAGTCTTAACAGTACGCAGAGCTCCATTAAGATAAAAAAGTAAGGCAAATGGATAGCGCCACCTGTAGCGAATGTTTTTCTCATTAAGTAAGCGCAATAAAGGTTTCAATTCCGCTCTGTGACGTAGAGTCACTGCCGAAAGGTCTTGATAAATTTCCAGAGCAAAGGTATCCCACTGAAAATCCTCCATACCTCTTGCTTTATGATAAATCATCTCCTTCACTTTAAAATCCTTAAAGCAGACAATAATATCTCTAGGCTTATTCCCTCTCGGCACTGCCAAAGCTCTATGAGCCCGCTCTATCGCCACTGGTAGCATAGGCCCCTCACCCGGTGATCCATCAAATAACATGCCCACGATATTCTGCACCACCAATTCACAATCCTTATATTCAGGCACTTCCGGAAGCCCACAAATTCTTAAATTGGCACGACGACTCCTATTCTCAAGATCTTCCAATTTATCAGATATCAAAACTTGCTGAGAGTACAAAGCCGAGGATCGCGTATCCAGCCTCTCCAATGTAGTATGATGGTCATCTACCAGAGTCTCCAAATCACTCACTCTCGAACCAAGTTCCACGATCTCACCACGGAGCTCCCCCGCCAATGTAGAGAAATCTCCACGCAAATCTTTCATCTCCTGACGCAGCTCCACAAACATCGCCCTCACCTCCATGAGCGGGTCCCCCTCTGACTCCAGAGCAGCAACCACAGAACATGGAACCGGCAACTGCTCAGACTCTCGGGCAGGGTGCGACAAGGCTGACTCCATCACAGGCCCCGCCGGACCAAACGCATAATCACGCAGCGTTTTCCTGGTTAACTGAGCCATCTTTCACCAAAAAAATCTCGAGCACAACACTCCCCAGTCCAAAACCCTGGCACAAATAAACCAAAAAACAAGCGGGGAAGGGAGGCTGAAGCAAATTAAATCGAAGGGCATGCAGAGCTGAAAAGTCAAACGTCCATTTTAGACGATGTCGTCACTTCCTCCGGGATCGACAAATATTCTAATATGATAAACCAAGACTGAAAACAGATACACTATTTTTTTCAGTTAGTAGCTACGTAGCACAAGTCACTCGTCTGGATTGGTCTGGCAGTTGTCAAGGAAAGGACATTAGCAGCTAAGAGCAAATTTCAACTTTTCTGGTATGCTGTAGTACTGTGACTTGGTTTTGGTTTATAATGGAAATGTGGAGAATAGCAACATCACTCTATTTTGTGTTTTATTCTGTTTAGAATAAGATTTGACAAAATAAATGTTATTTAGCTGACAGAACACACTGGTTTCCAGTGGTGATATCACCAACATAAGGAGTGTAAGGTTTGATACTGAAATAATGTGAGCTGTTTGGGTCTTCCACACAGACCCAATCCTGAGCAGTAAAGTGTCAAAAGGAGTAGCTTTAGGCTCCTCCGAAAACAACAGGTGTTTAGTAATCTCAGGGGATAATAATTCTAATAGAAATTCTTTATGTTCTCTCTGACCATAATCTGTTGAACTGGGCCAATGATCATGCAGTACAGCGTTTATTACCCACACTCTATATACAAACTGCTCTAGTGTATCGGTTGGCAGGGGTGAAAGAGTTCTAAGTACCTGCAGGGAGGTGCATCGAAATAGTTGTTCGATGCCCATCTTTACAAACTGGTATGGATGAACAAGAGATCCAAATTTATAATAATGTGGACCCAGGGCTAGGTGCATAAGCTTATCAAAATCTGCATTGTTCCTTTTGCATTTGCCTAGACCAGGGGTCTGCAACCTTTAAGACATAAAGAGCCACTTGGACCCGTTTTCGAAAAGAAAAAAAAACTTGGAGCCGCAAAACCATTATAAAACAAATCTAACACTGCATATATTGTTTCTTATCTTAATGCTATATACAGGATCACTAAATTGAAAATAAAATCATTTTTCCTACCTTTGCTATTTGGTGATTTCATGAGTCTCTGGTTGCACTTTCTTCTTCTGACTGTGCATCCAATCTTTCTTCCTTTCTTTCAGCCTCCTGTATGTTTCCTCTCCTCCAGACCCCATTCTCTCCCCCAACTTTTTCTTTCTGTCTCCCTGTTCCCCCTTCTTTCTGTCTCCGTGCCCTCCCCCAAGCCACTCGGTTTGCTGCCACCGCCATCGGGGAACAGCCCCCAAGCCACCGCCGTCCCAAGCTTTCCCTGCAGAAGTGTTGCGCTGACCAGCATTCCGCTCCCTGACGTCAATTCTGACGTAGGAGAGGAAGTTCCGGGCCAACAAGGCATTTCTCCTCATTCCATCCAGCCTGAGCCCCATCTCTCCTTGATCCAGCATTTCCCTTCTGTGTCTGTCAGAATTACCATTCCACCTATTTTCCAGCATCACCCTTCTTTGTGTCCATCTCACCTATATCCCTATCTCACCACTTTTTCAGAATCTTCATTTGTCTCTATCCTTGTCTTTACCCCATGTTCACCATTTGCCCTTTCAATGTCTTTATCCCCCCCCCCCACTTTTTCAGCATTACTTCTATGTCTCTATTTCACCTTCTCTTCATGTCCCCTCTGTATCTCTATCCTTATTCAGTAGGTCCTGCTTACCCTTTCTCTTCTTTGTGTCACTATCTCCATTTTCAGCTTTCCCCCCTTTTCCTTTGTTACTGCACCCTGTAGCTAGAATCTTTCCACCCTCCCTCCACTCCGGCCCAGCCCAGTATGAAAGATTTCCTTTTGTTTCCCTCCCCTCTCTCTTTCTCTCTCTCTCTTCTGCTCCCTCACCCACGAGTCCTGCATCTGGCCCTCTCCCTTCTACCTGCACCTGGCAACACCCCCCTGCTCCGCGGCTCTCTTCAGCAACTCGTCAGCAGCAGTGATCAAGACAAGCTGCCGACATCGAGGCCTTCCCTCTACGAGTCCCGCCTTTGTGGAAAAAGGAAGTTGAAACAAGCGGGACTCGCAGAGGGTAGGCCCCGACGTCAGAAGCTGCTGCTGAGTTGCCGAAGAGAGCCGCGGAGCAGGGGATGTGGCCGGAAGCAGGTAGAAGGGAGAGGGAGATAGGAAGGCTGTAGATCTCCGGAGCATGACACCGACCCCGGCCAGGATGATTTCTTTTTCAGGTACCTTATAAGTCCAGCGTCGCGGCGGGAAATAGCCATGCTGAGCAGTGAGCTCAGCACTACACAGATGAAAGCCTTGCTTGCTGATTGGTCCGGCGGCACGGCGCCGCCGGACCAATCAGCAAGCAAGGCTTTCATCTGTGTATGTGCTGAGCTCACTGCTCAGCATGGCTATTTCCCGCCGCGACGCTGGACTTGTAAGGTGCATGCCTGCGTGACACACTACCGGAGCCGCAGCAAAGGTGGAAAAGAGCCGCATGCGGCTCTGGAGCCGCAGGTTGCCGACCCCCGGCCTAGACCCTAGTGAATCAGTATATCAGTAGCCCATTTGCACCATTCATTTATGTTAAAAGGCATAGGGCCCACTTTCTCCACTATTCTTTCAATGTCACTGTCTTTCATATGTCCCTGCAGCACTACTGTTACTGGTGCTGGGTCACTTATAGGGGTACTATTGGTATTGCTCTGGCTTGGTAATGAATTTTCCTCATCTTCATTTGTCGGTTCTTCTTCCTGTTCTACATCTGTAGCTAGTTTACTTTTTCGCTGGCCTGCTACAAAAACGGTGTTCTGTTTCTCTATAAACTGACTACATGGATTATATGGTGAAGGTGGGACTGGTGCAGACGGCAGAATCTGTGAGGAGACAGCATTAACCTGTCCCTGTGAGGCACATTTTGACTTTAAATACTTTAATTCTGCCTTGGCCTCTTCTAATTGTTCATTTACAGCTAAAAAGGAATTTGTAGCTTGAACAATTTGGGCTCTTAGCATGGATATATTAATTTGTGCCTCATCTAAGTCTTTGGACAGCTGATGGCACTGAGTGTTCAAGTCAGTATTTTCTTGTCTTAGGCTTATAATTCCCCTACATAGGACTTGAATAAAAAAGGCATTTTCGTTTAATTGTTTTCTTTCTAAACTCCTGAGAATGAGTAACCATTTGTTTCTGAATCTTGTGCCATGTGTGTTCTGGAAAATTACTCTCATATGGACCCCCCTTCTTGTCAAAATATTTGTGTACAATATCTGTAAGTTCTTGAAAATCAAGAAGGTTCATATTTGAGACTGCAGTCTGCCTTGGTACCTGGGCCTTGCTCATCCCTGTCTGTGTGTAGCCTTTGAGATTGAAATGCTCCCACTGATGAAGGAGGGAGACTTTAGTTAATAGGAAGAAAAATGAGGTAAAGCGTGTTAGGCAACAGTCACCGGCATAAAGAAAACACTTATGCCCACACTTTAAATGCAAAGGTTACTACCTGAAATTTACAGGCAGAAGTTTAGCAGGAAAAAATATAAGAAGTCGGTTAGAAGAGGAGAGATGCCAGCTGCCAGTTCAGTGTGCACTGGACCTTTCACCAGGGAAGAGACTGACAAGAAATAGAAATAAAAACACAAAGGAAAAAACAAAAAGTAAAAGTTATTAGAAAAGATGTGGCGTGTCTTATTTGAGTGATTGTTTCAAACTTTGGACCATGCTTTTCTTCAGAGCAGCTCAAATATTCTTACATGCAACATACTCTAGCAAGCCTATAATAGCAAAGCATAAAATGCAAACTGGCACAGATAAACTACAAAGACTTTTGATAGTACAATCTCACCAAATATAAAACCCAAAATATTACTGGAACTTTTCACCAGTGTGTCATCCAGTCTAAAGTACAATCAATCTAAGGGTTTTCCAAGGTCTTTTGATTTCTATCTCATTCTGTCTATACTGCACAAGATCTTTTGAGTGGAAAATACCATCTCTCACCTTGTCTTAGGCAGCCAATAATCCTATTGCACAGTGCCTACAAGAAAAAATAAAATTGAATTCTACTTACCCAGATGAAATCATCAGGAAGGACTGAGACGAGCCCCCAAAATGTAAGGTTTGAAATGCCAGGTCCCAGGTTCAAGTCCCTCACCGAAGATTCACCAGGAATAGAATCAAATGAGAAGCACAGCCAGAGGCGATTGCATAAAGAATGTATTATAGAAATAGGCATACAGAAAAGTAGGATTCATAAAAGTTACAATTACATTTATAAAAGTTACAATTACAGAGACTGCTTCTGTGTTCTTGTGAATGAGAGAGAACACACAAAGAAAGAGAGAGAGAGAAATAGGGGTGTGGGGAGGGTGATGTCCCAAACTTCAGGTAGAGAGAAAGACGAACAAGAAGAAGGGGGTGATGTTGCAAGGGGGCTTTTATAGTTTGGAAACTTATTCTAAAATACAGAATCTATTGAGCTTCAATAGAAGTTAAACATAGTAAACTTGTGCTAGACAGGAAAAGAATAGGCTGCAGTCAAATGTAATTTCTAGTATGCCTCTGACAATAGTTTCTGATTAATCTTAGTTATCTGTGCACCTGGACCCATTGTATATCCTAAGCTGTCCATCCTAAGCATCAGACATTAACACATCCTCTTAGCACCTCTTCGCCCCTCTTAGCTGCAAGTTGGTTTGTAATCATGATTTAATCAGGGCTATTTGAAACCGTCTGCCTGGATGCTTTCTGTGAATAAGCACTCAGGGTCTATCTGCATCCACATATCAGAATCAGATTGATATAATTTCCCATAGGCCTTTGCTGACATTAGTTATGCCAACTGAAAATGCTGATTGCTACCAATAGCTATGCTGACAAGGAGTAGTACATCTCTGGAATTCTCCAGTATTATATTAACAAAGGATAACTTAACAGACAACAAATCTGTGTAACAAGCATTCAAACAGAGAAAACAAACTACAGAGACCAAATAATATGATCTGAAGAGCCTTGGCATTCCCACATGGGACCTGGACTGGTGTGGCAAGACTAAAGGAATGGAAATTAGCAAGTAAGAAGATATTTTTTTCACCTTCCTTATCCTGCTAGATCAGTCCAGACAAGTAGGACATGCCAAAATTGTAAGGCCACTGGACTTCAAGGAAAGGTTCTGCAGTGCTTCATGTCCTATCTTATGAACAAATCTCATCAAGTAATTTTCAGTTAAGATTACTGTTCCTGCCAATCCCTATGAAGTAGTCCCCCAAGGTTCCTTTTTGGTTCCCTTTATTTAACATCTGTCTTAGCTTTTTAGCTACTCTAATTCAAACATGCATTTAATGTAGTGGACTCTGGTCCTCAAAAGCTCATGTCTCAATAAATTGTTCAGTCTATAAAAGGTGCCAGCTGCCTCTGACAATTTTGTTATATCAGACTAACAGGGCCAACTCTTTTAAAATATTTATCTGAAAAGGTAAAGCTTCCCTTTTCCATGGAAAAGGTTTTTCCAACATAGGAACCTCTCATTCAAAGCCATCTGGGTAAGCTCAGAATAAAGAACCTGGATAAGAGCCCGCAGACCCCCTCAAGGGGATCAAATATACTTGGGATTTAGAATCCAACACTATCACAATAGCATACTGGATGGAGAAGAGCCAGCACAAATCTGATTCAAATCTCTAAATGGATGCCAGAGTGCCGTGGAAACAGTTCAGAAGCTCTTCCAATTTCTAACAAATCAGAACATTGCAAAGCTCCTTTGCCATGCCCCAAATTTGGCTTCCTCTTGTCTGCAACAGACAAAACAAATGATAAATGGCTGCACAAAATGGCCACTGAGCCTAGTGGCATGAAATTTGGGGAACCTACAGGCACTACCTTCCTTGTAACCTAATTACATTGGGCAGGTTTTTGCTTACAGCAATAGGGTGGCGTATGGGACACACATGCCAGCATACCCCACCCCCACCAACTTGTTAGTTCTGCGCTACACTAAGGGCAGATGCTAATGCTGTGCTTCCTGCAGGCCCTTTTCTGCTATCAGTTAAGGCTCTGCATCCTATACTGCCCCAGGTCCTTGAACTTGGCTTATACAGAGATTCCACCCTCAACTCCAGTCCTCTGTGGGAAAACTGACTTTCCCCAGGCATCCCTATTGCCAACAGTTTATTATTTCATTTGTTTAGAAAAATATTCCTTCAAGCTCCATCATAGGTAATCACCTTGTGGGGAAAACAGCTATTAAGTAGGGAGGGAATTAGTTGGGAGGGAGGAGGGGGATTGGCAGTAGGATTCCTCAACCTACTGGAAGAGGGCCAATAGGACCACTACTAGTCAATGCCTCACCAAGCCTTAGGGCCTTCTGAGGGAAGCCTCCTCATGCTCAATTAGGACTCAACCTCAGGGCTACAGGCTGTATATTGTGCACCTGGGAGTCAGGTGCAGCCAACAAAAAGAAGAACTCTGTTGCCCTAGTCTACTTGCACCATCTGCCAGAGATGGAGAAATACTGGAGAGTTTCAGGGCTGCACTATTCCTTATACTGGTGAAATCACAACTGGAAATCTGGGTTCTCTGCCTCTATCTGACAGTTAGTCTAACAGGATAAGGAAGTAACTCTTACAAAATAAGCAACCCACTTCAAAAACTGCACCTTTCTCCCTAACACTGTACTTCCCTCCCCCCTTACTGAATAAATAAGATTTTAATGGTATTTCTGTACCAATGGATAAAAAAAGGCATATACATGCAAACACTGAATTGTGAAAACACAGAAATGCAAAGTTTGGTTTCCTAAAAGAAATACCATCTAAAGAATTGCTTCTGAATTGAAGATACTTAAAGGAACAGATTGGAACATGAAGTATCTTCAGAGCAGTAAATATTCTTATGTTGTACTATTGTTTTCTTCTCTTTTTTGTTGCCGTAATCTTTAAGTTACCACTTGAATTCTTATGCTTGAACAAGTATATAATTGTTGCTGTATGATACTTTTATTTTTAATGAAGCTAAAATAGAACGAGCAGCGCTCTCTTTTACAGTTTCATTTTTAATCAGTACAGACTCTTCTGAAAATTAATGATTTAAATCAAATCCACACTGGTGTGTTATAACTTCCACTACTCAGCAAGCTCAGCCTTGCATTAGCAGAGCATGTAACGGACCAATCCTTTACCACGGACTTCACGGATGCGCTGGCAGTGCCGTAAAATGTTCAGGATTCCATGAAATCGCTTGTCAATTTTCTGTTGAGTGAATTCTTTAATATCTTCATCCACAACAAAAAAATTACCTAGAACGTACACAGTAATTCATTTAGATAAGAAGAGATATGGGCAAGATAATTAAGTGGCTCAAGCATTAACCTGAGTGAAAGACATCTTAAAGTTGTAAGCAATTTTCTCCTTACCAATTTCATCAACTATTCTATGTAATTTTACAATAACTTCCACTCTGTCAACTATAGAAACACTGATCTCTTCTCCCTAGGCCCAGGCCCCTGCCATTTCCCACCCCCCTTCCTATAGGCACCATCTCCTCTCTTCTCCCTTCCCTTATTCTCACTCTCTGCTACCTCTCCAGTCTACATCTTTTCCTCTCCGCACCTCCTCTTACCTCTCCAGGTTTTTAGCCGAGCTGAAGTCTCGCTCTGTAATGTCAGGAAACAGGAAGTCAAACAGGTGGAACTTCCTGTTTCCTGACACTAGAGAAAGAGACTTCAGGCCGGTTGAAAATTAGCTTGCTTGCACTGTGGCACAATCTGGTTCAGGTCCCGAGGAGCAGGGGAACAAACAGCAGAGGAGAGGGGCGGCAGAGGGTATGGAGGGGTAATAGGAAGTGCCAAAAGAAAACGAGGGCAGGAGAGTAGTTAACTCGTATAAAAACACTTCAACGTAATTAAGTTTTTAACACATTAATCGTGTTAACGTGTACAGCTGTACTTTTGATGATATAGTTGTAAGGCATTGCAGATAGGTAGGAATAAATGGGACAGTTTAAATATATATCTTCTTTCTAAGATAGTAGAAAAATCAGAGTGGGGTAAATGGTGAAGTATTAACCTAGCAAAATTGTGAGATGAGAATCCCTCAAAGATCTGCACTCTTACCCTTATTGTTCAATATTTTCTTACAACCCCTGGGTGGGGTTATTAGACAGCTGGGTTGGGAATGTTATATTTACGCTGATTATATGTAATTGATCAACCTGTTATGGACCCATCTCAGCATGAACTAGAACAGATCAGCAAGGATTTGAAAAATATATATTGGTTTAAGTGGAATGGGTTGTTGATAAATACAGACAAGACTAAAATTCTGAGGCTAGATATGGAAACAGTTGCCATCAGTAGAGTTGTATGTGCGGGGAGACACTAAGATTTCATCCACTGAAGCAAAAGCGAGGGACCTGGTGTTTGGATTTCTGTTTTATTTTTATATTAAACATGTGATAAAGTCTATATATAGCAAAATACAATGGACCGGGGTCTAAAACCATATCTGACTTGTCAAGCAATTACCTCTACTATGGCATCTTTTGTGCTATCCTCACTTGAGTGCTGTAATGCAGTATTTTTGGTAGTCCAAAATGCTGTAGCATTCAATTCTGGTCTCCTTATCTCAAGAAAGATATAGTGGCGCTAGAAAAGTTTCAAAGAAGAGCGACCAAGATGGTAAAGGGGTTGGAACTCCTCTCATATGAGGAAAGACTAAAACGGTTAGGGCTCTTCAGCTTGGAAAAGACAGCTGAGGGGAGATATGATTGAAGTCTACAAAATCCTGAGTGGAGTAGAACTGTGTATGTTTATTTTGTTAAAGTTATATATAATTGTATTATCCGTTTTTACCCTATTTTAAAATGTATAACCACCTTGAAATAAATGATACGGTGGTAAATCAAATTTTTAATAAACTTGAAACTTCTTTTTATTTTTAAACTGCTTGGATCTGTTGTAAGCTATAGAAGTATATTAGGTTCTAATAAACATAATAAACAGACATGCTTACTGATACTGATGGTACATTTACCTTTGGTGTCCTTGGTTTCATCTTCCTGAAAACGATAGTACAACTTCCGAACATTATTGTTCATGGACTTCAGGGGCTGCTGAATGATCTTGTACTTGCATACAACTGCTTTGTTTAAATCTTGAAGGATGCTGTTAATTTGGTCATAGGTTAAGCGATTTTTCATATACCTTATAAAAATGGAGAATGATAAAAATTAGAATGGCCACCAATCCAGAGAAACCATCTGGTCACTACAATAGGGTCAAAAAGGAATTATGAGGGTTTTTCAAAAAAAGTTTCTGCACTTTTATTTTTTTCATGGGAAATGGCTAGGGCAGGAGAAGGGGCAAGAGGGCGTCTCATAGAATGTCAAGCAACTAGTCAGTCAGGCAAGTCGGCTCACCTTGCAGGTAGTGATGATAATTGCTTCCGAGATATTTAATCGTGTTTAAAAAAATAAAGGTGCAGAAACTTTTTTGAAGATTCCTTGTATTTTCACTGCACAATAGCACTGGTTATAAATGCAAATTAAATGTTTGCCTTGCCCTCCTACAGGAAGTAGGGCCTTTTAAGAGTGTACATTCATAAAACTCATGCCTTACCGCCTTCGGCTCTACCTAAAGGAAGCAGTCACATAACCAGCAAGAAGGATCAAACTGTTAGAGCCCTTAGATGGACCCTGCAGACACAGCCAAATGGTGGAAACAAGAGGAGCTTCAGGGAGCTACCGACACTGCTCAGCACATCTGTCTGTCAGCAGAGCAACCAGAATAGCTCTGCTAGAGAACAAGGGATCCAGGAGGAACTCTATGTACATGCTAAGTGCAAGGGCCACAAGTTAAACACCTTGGACCTTACCAGTAGCCAGGCTTGGGCATCATATTAAAACTACCATGTAGCCAGTTAACAAAGCACTAATGAAAAAAGGACTCTGAACACTAAGACACTCTTGAAAGGAGAATAGCCACCTCCCCCCAAGATTACCTTAAGGAGGGGCCTGAAGGCTGGTACATTACTAGCCAAGGGATACCCCTCTAGCACCACCACTCAGTTAAGATCCACTGTAAGAAAACTGGTCAAAAGGCATTATAACAGATCACACAACAATGGAGAGGGGGGCGCTCAGATTCTCCTGATCATCCTCCTGCAATGAAGAAACCAGGAGAAAATAAAGCTGGACCCGAGCAAAATGTTCCATGCAAATAATCCAGTAAATCAGGGCAACTTTCCCAAAGCCTGGTGCTCTTGGCTAAACTGAAAGCTCAACCAGACAACCGACTTGACCCCAAGATTGCGTATAGAATAGAATCAACTCCTTTCAAGCCTCTAGATATCCTGACAGACCAGCCCAAGGCCCAGATCATATGTTCAAGAACCTAAGAACCACAAGGGTGCCAATACCACAATGAGCCTAATCCCAAGGCATGGATACTCTGCCAGGATGACCAAGCTAGGGATTGTTGCAGATATCCCAGTCCCATTTGGGCCAATACTGCAATGCCAAACTGTTCGCTTGCTGACAACTAGGCAACCCAACTTTTCTCCTAGCTTGATCA
This sequence comes from Geotrypetes seraphini, assembly GCF_902459505.1. NCBI lineage: Eukaryota > Metazoa > Chordata > Amphibia > Gymnophiona > Dermophiidae > Geotrypetes > Geotrypetes seraphini. The sequence goes on from NC_047084.1 coordinate 86,447,634, forward strand.
TGGCCTGCAAGACACACTTAAAGATCTAACAAAATGGAGTCAATTCCAGCAGCAGGAACACTTACTATGGGAAGGTACAACAGAGAACATGGACACAGAGAGAGATTTCTACACTCGACATCCTAGACTACAAGCTCCTATCCCTTAAAAGAGAGGCAAGGAGACTTCACATGCTCCAGAAGCTAGAAGAGCCACTACTGTTTTACAGGTCTAACACCTACCAAACTAACCTCTCTGGCTACTCGACCTTAAGTAGCCAAATCTCTGAAATTACATCTCCTTGATGGACTAACTGGGGCCGGTAACCCAAGGGCACAGCAAGACAGGCAGAGGAAGAAACCCAGGTGCCAAATATGGGAATATCTGGAGAACTCCCAAAGGAAAACCCTTGTGGGGGAATTCATGCAAAAAGCTACCTGAGGATTGCCATTCTATAGTGGACCCCCCCAGAACAGGATCAGAATCCTTTACCGAGCTTCAACCTATCAGGCCCTTCACCAGCCTAACCTTAAGAACATAAGAAATGCCATACTGGGTCAGACCAAAAGGTCCATCAAGCCAAGCATCCTGTTTCTAACAGTGGCCAACCCAGGTCCCAAGTAGTAAAACAGGTTTTATGCTGCTTATCCTAGGAATAATCAGTGGATTTCCCCAGGCCATCTCAATAATGGCATATGGATTTCTTTTTTAGGAAATTATCCAAATTTTTTTTAACCCAGCTAAGCTGATTTCACCATATTCCCCAGCAACGGATTCCTAAGTTTAATTACAAGTTGTGTGAAGAAATATTTTCTCCAGTTTGTTTTAAAACTACTACTTAGTAGTTTCATCACATTCCCCCTAGTCCAAGTATTTTTGAAGAGTAAACAAGTGATTCACATCTACCTTTTCCATTCCACTCGGTATTTCATACCACCCCTGAACTGTCTTTTCTCCAAACTGAAAAGTTCTAGCCGCTTTAGCCTTTCCTCATAGGGGAAGTCATCTCATAGAAACATGAGGGCAGATAAAGGCCAAATGGCCCATCTAGTCTGCCCATCCGCAGTAACCATTATCTTTTTCTCTCTTCGAGAGATCCCACGTGCCTATCGCAGGCCCTTTTGAATTCAGACAGTCTGGGAGACTGTTCTATGCATCTACCATCCTTTATGTAAAAAAGTATTTCTTTAGATTACTCCGGAGTCCATCACCTCTTAACTTCATACTATGCCCTCTCATTGCAGTTTCTTTTCAAATGAAAAAGACTCGACTCATGCGCATTTACATTACGTAGGTATTTAAATGTCTCTATCATATCTCCCTTCTCCCTCCAAAGTATAGAGATCGAGATCTTTAGGTCTGTCCCCATTAGCCTTATGATGAAGACCACATATCATTTTAGTAGCCTTCCTCTGGACTAACTTCATCCTTTTTATATCTTTTTGAAGGTGTGGCCTTCAGAATTATACACAATATTCTAAATGAGGTTTCACCACAGTCTTATACAGGGGCATCAATATCTCCTTTTTCCTACTGGCCATACCTCTCCCTATGCAACCTAGTATCCTTCTAGCTTTCGCCGTCACCTTTTCAACCTGTTTGGCTATCTTAAGATCATCACATACAATCACACCCAACTCCCACTCTTCTGTCGTGCACATAAGTTCTTCACCCCCTAATCTATACCGTTCCCTCAGGTTTTTGCAGCCCAAATGCATGACCTTGCATTTGTTAGCATTAAATTTTAGTTGCCAAATTGCAGACCATTCTTCAAGCTTCACCAGGTCTTTCTTCATGTTATTCACTATAACCAATTAAAAGGTTGAAAAGGTGACAGCGAAAGCTAGAAGGATGCTTGGTTGAATAGGGAGAGGTATGGACAGTAGGAAAAAGGAGGTATTGATGCCCCTGTATAAGATTTTGGTGAGATAATTCTGGAGGCTGCACCTTCAAAAAGATATAAAAAAGGATGGAGTTGGTGTGTCTACTCTAGTGCAGATTTTTGTATCATCAGCAAAGAGGCAAATCTTACCCAACAACCCTTCAGCAATATAGTTTATAAAAATGTAAAAAAGAACAGGCTCAAGAACAGAACCTTGAGGCACACCACTGGTAACACCCCTTTCCTCAGAGCAATCTCCATTGATCACTACCCTCTGTCGCCATCCACTCAACCCAGTTCTTGATCCAGCCTGTCACTTTGGGACCCAGTTTATTTATTAGACGTCTTTGTGGAACACTATCAAAGGCTTTGCTAAAATCTAAATACACCACATCTAGCGCATATCCTCTATCCAATTTTCTGGTCACCCAGTTAAAGAAATTGATTAGATTTGTCTGACAAGACCTACCTCTAGTGAATCCATGTTGCCTCCGGTCCTGTAATCCACAGGATTCCAGAAATTGACTATTCTCTGTACCTTTTCTAATTCCACTACATATTTTTTGAGATACGATGACCAGAATTACACATAGTATTCTAGGTGCAGCTGTTATATAGAGCAATACAAGACCATTATAACATTTCCATCTTTGTTTTCCATTCCTTTCCTGATTATTCATAACATTCTATTTGCTTTCTTAGCCACTGCACATTGAACCAAGGGTTTCAACGATGACACCTAGATCCTTTTTCTGGGCGATGACTCCTAACGTCGAACCCTGCATCACATAGCTATAGTTCACATTAAAAGTCATCTGCCATTTTGATGCCAAGTCTCAGAAGTTCCTCTTGCTTGTGAAAAACAGTGGAAATGATTAAGTCGTCACAAACATCACTTTATTTTATCTGGTAGCTTCTTATTGACGCCACATAAGCCTGTGTTTCGGCTCACTAGTCTGATGCAATCTTACAAGATTGCTGCAAGAGGTCATGGCAGTTTTTTTTTTTTTTAATTCTTTATTCATTTTTAAACTTTCAACAAGCAGTTTAATACAATCATATACACTCTAATATCACTTTTTAATCACACATATATTGAATCATAATATAATTCCTCCCTCCCTCCAATATAACATTATTATTTCATATAATTTAAAATTAAAACCCACCCTCCCCCCACCCTATACTTCAATAATAAAAGGGGAAGAAATAATTATTAAATATCATCAGTCCTTACAGTAATTTGTTAATGGCTCCCAAACATCAATAAATTTTTTATAACGTCCCTGCTGAATAGCTAATATTTTCTCCATTCTAAAAATATGGCACAATGAATTCCACCAGAAACTATAACTTTATCATAATTTTTCCAATTTTTTGTAATTTGTTGAATGGCAACTCCAGTCATTATAAGTAATAATTTATTATTTTTAGAGGATATTTGACTCTTTTTCGTCATTGATGTACCAAATAATATCGTATCATATGAAAGCGCTACTGGATTCTCAAGTAAATTATTAATTTGACTCCAAATAGATTTCCAATAGTTAAGTATTAGAGAACAAAAAAAACAATAAATGATCCAATGTACCAGCTTCAAGATGACAGTGCCAACATCTATTAGACTTAGAACAATGCAGAAACCTTGTATTCCTGAATTGAATAAAGACTATCTTGAATCTCCTTTGATTGTTGTATAGCCAATAAAAGGGGTTCCACTTCCAATACAATATCAAACAATAAAGGAGACAACGGACATCCTTGTCTAATCGTCCATCACAAAAGAATATCTAGGTGGTTTACAATTTACAAAATAAGTTTAAAAGCAAATGTTAAAAAAGGGGAAAGAGACAAACCCATCACCAAACTTAGTGAAGGGGGGATTGCATAACTTAAGACTAACATCACGGGGAAGGTAGGTACATAAAGTTTCTAAAAATACATCGAGATTAAAAAAAAAAAATGTGATGAAGGGGAGGGTAGAACAAGAAGGGCTGGTTTGCCTCTAAGGAGACATTTGGATTTAAAAACCTGAAGAGAGAATTATTCCTGGTGAAAGCAAATGGGATCTTAGATGTATTTATTTACTTTTTATGTCCTTTATGATTTGATACCAACAGTGATTTTGCATGTTTATTAACAATTTTTTGCCCCGATACAGTCCTGCAAAAGGCAAAACATGGACCATATTAGGCATCTGGTTCTTTTATCTATTATAGTGAATAAAATCCTTTTAAAAATATAAGATTCTCTTCAGATCTGCTTCTCCCAGTTGTCAGTCTATGCTTGCAGTTCTTGGATTGGAAAGTAATCTCCTGTGGGTTTAGCAGAAAGCTGCTGACTGCAAGCTCTGACAATCCCCAGCGAGCCTCTTTGGTTCACATAACCAAACTTTAGTTTTCAGTTTTGGCTGAACCAGTTTAGACGGTTGACTTCTAACTCTCATACTATAGCTGAAGTCATTTCCCTACATCATTTCTGCTTCCAGCTCCAATAGCGTATATTAAAGTTGCTGCAGTTAAAAAGCTCGTAGTTGGATCTTGGGTCTACTCCTTCCATAATGCGCTTGAATTCAAATAGAAAGATCTTTGAGAAAATTATTTTCAGATAAGTGGCATCGTTATTAAGATCATAACTATTTATATATATATATATATTTATATATATATATTTATTTATTTGAAGAATATAAAAGAACTATATAACATAAAGCACTTTAAAAACAGAAAAAATAATAGATAAGTAAATACATTGAGAGTTTGAAAGTTTTGTGGAGCTGGTAATGATAAGACCACGTAAAGCTCACCGCGATGAGATATATTGAGGCTGTGGAGTGGTGGGGCTGAGGCTCAATATTAATAATAAAAAACTAGTAAAAAAACAAAAATCTAAATGAAAGGGTTTTTTTGGAGGTAATTTAGAAGACAAGATTTTTCTTTGTTAGTCATCCTTATTGCCATCTGACTCCGGTTATTCTGTTTCACCTCTGTGCTAGGATGTTTTAATGTGTAATTGTGTCAACCTTATAAGTAGCACTCCATACTATAATCTGTATTGTTGTTTGAATATATTTACTGTTGTAACTGTTAATTCCCTATATTCATCTCATTCTTGTTGTACATCTCTTTGGGAGAGTTTCTTCTAAATATACGTACATATACGCGGATGACATTAGTTATCATACCCACAACTTCACTGACTGAAGAGACAAAACAATTCATCTCATCTGTCCTCACCAAGGTAGAACAATGGACTATGAAATTCAAATTCAAACTAAATCCGGAAAAAACTAGGGGCTACTTTTACTAAGGTGTGCTAGTGGTTTTAGCGCGCGCTACACGCTAACACCTCCATAAAGCTTGCGTTAGTATTTTCCGTGTAACGCGCACTAAAAACGCTACCGCACCTTAGTAAAAAGAGCCCTAAGATTTTTCTGGGCAAGTCCTGATAACAAGGTCACAAATACCTCTCAGAGACTAAATGGGTCAGTTTACCCAATTAACCCTACAATCAAAATGCTTGGCGTCACCTTGGACCGAAGCTTGACTTTTGAAGACCATACTAATGCCCAGGTTTAAAAAAATGTTTTTTCACTCTATGGAAACTTCGTACCATTAAACATCATTTTGATTTTTTTCTCCATTCGATTGCTGGTCCAATCTCTGATCTTAAGTACCCTTAGACCAGTGGTACCCAACCCTGTCCTGGAGGAACACCAGGCCAATTGGGTTTTCAGGCTAGCCCTAATGAATATGCATGAAGCAAATTTGCATGCCTATCACTTCCATCATATGCAAATCTCTCTCATGCATATTCATTAGGGCTAGCCTGAAAACCCCATTGGCCTGGTGTTCCTCCAGGACAGGGTTGGGAATCACTGCCTTAGACTACTGCAATATTATATACTTGGGATCTTTCAAGAAAACCATCAAATGACTGAAAATCATTCATAACGCTGCAGTTCGTCTCATTTACGACCTCAAGAAATCAAAAAATAATAAACTACAAAAAAGAGAGATAAAAATATTAATTAACAAAAATCTCAACCTATTATTTGTCAGTACAAAAGAAGGTGGTAAAACTGAGCCTTCACGACATTATTCAATGGATGTTCTTCAGTTCAACAATGGTGAGATCTCAGAAACTTATAACCCAACTCATTATAGAGCAGCCAGAGTTGGTCCACTCAGTGGGTTTCTTTTTAATCACTGGTCGATCACCACCTCCAACTTAATATGAACCCTTTTCTCATTTAAAACAATAAATATCATAAATATGCTATAAACATTGTAAATGTGGAACTTAGCTTCAAATAGCAGTGAGACTTTAGCTCAATCACAATCCCAATGGGGCCCGTTTTGCCCTTGGCTTTCTCATTTTTTTGATTTTCTGGTGGGGTTTTTTTTGTCTTTGTTTTGGTTGCTCAAGAAATCAGACCATGTAAGCCCATATTACAAAAAAACTACACTGGTTGCCTGTGGAAGCAAGGGTCATCTTTAAGTTTGCTTGCCTTTGCTTCAAAACCATAACAGGATCATCCCCAATCTATCTGTCTCATCATTTTGAATTTCCAGGCACAACCTGTACACGCAGCACCTACTTGTTCGCTTTCCCATCCTTGAAGGGCTGCATCTACAAGAGATTCCTTGACAGAACATTATCAGTCCAAGCAGGCAAATGGAACAAATGTTTAACCAACTTTATCTCAAATGCACTTTCTTATCACTTTCAGGAAGTCAATCAAAACTTGTCTCTTTGATAAAATTCTCTCACCCCACTCCTGCCTTGAAATATCTTTAGTCCACTTCCAGATAAATTTGACCAATCTTAACACACTAATGTAACGTCGAAAAGCTTTCTGTTATATCGCTGTTTGTATACAGTCTCTTCTTCTGTAAACCGCTTTGAACTGTTTGTGATATAGTGGTATATAAAAAATAAAGTTATTATTATTAAAAGGTGGGAAATAAATCCTATTTATAACTAACCAACCTCTGTGCCTACCATGGACCTCCATTCAATACAGGTGTCTTCTCCAGGTCCTCCAATGGATGGTCACCATGAACTAGCCTGCTTCAGAGGGGAATGAAGCGGGAGGGAGTTCAGTTTTATTTTGAAAAATGATTTCCCCCCTGCCTACCCAAAGGCAATGCATAGCCAGATATAGTAGGCTTTCCTGTCCCAGAATCAGCTGACCACCCCAGCCTGCACACGATGCAATGAAGTGCCAAGCAACACATCCAAGATCACCAGGAGTAGGCAGAATGAACCTGGGCTTCCCCAGCCTAAAGCCCACTGCTTCAACTACCAGGACACCTCTCCTTCTAAGAATCCAAAGTGCCACCTCCCCTTGGTTGGACTCCCATGGTTCCACACCTCCACACTTAACAGCCACAAGATGGCAGACATTAGGGCCAATGGGAAAATGCCACCAAAGGTGGCTCTTTCATCCCTAGATAGCTCTCAGCCAGAGGTCCACAATGCCTCCATCCAGGAATTCTGCCTGCTGCCACAGGTGAACAGCGTGAGAAGCACCAGAAGCATGCACACCAGTCATAGCCAAAGAGCAGCAGCCACAACTGCCAAGGCTGGTGCGTGAGCTGTGGCCAAAAGTGCTGGACATCTTCCATTCCCTCTGCTTCAACATCCTTCAGTTTTTCTCTGAACAATGTCATGGTGTGATGCAGAAGGGCCTCTATCAGCCAGATAGTAAAGACAGCTGGGAGAAAATACTACATAGCTGCTTGAGGAGTCCACACCTTGTTTCTTTCTCTCATTTTTTTTTTTTTTACAGTCTAGATCTTCTTAGAACATGAAGGATTCCAGAACATGGCTGGGGGAAGAGTGGTGACTTTTGAACCGTTGCCAAGCAGACCCCAAACCTAAACCCTAATTTACCCAATGATTGTGTTTGGTGGGGGGATCCAAAGCCCTGCACCATTCTCCACCCCAAAGGCAGGGATTCTGTTAGGCCCCTGGCACAACCACCTACCAGTCCAGGACCAGGGTCAATTACAAACATAAACTCTGATGAGAGGGGGGAAGGGGACAGCGTAATATTTTTATGACATTCCAAAAGTGAAAAGTAGTGGAGAATCCCATTGTATAATCAGGTAACAAACCGTAAGGAAAGCATAGATATTTCCAGTTTTCTGTTTACAAAGCTGTTTTTACAGATGCATTTACAGTCTCACATTGTTCTCTGCACAACATGTAGTACACAGTGAATTTCTGTTAATGGAAAAAAGGAGGTAATGGCAGGCCATTTCTCTTCAGTACTTACATAGGAACACTTTCAAATTCCTGGATAGTTATTAATGCGATTTCTTTAATGACTTTCTTTTCTTTCAGAACTTTCTGCACAGGATCAGATACTGCACCTTTAGCTTGTTCCTTTGATTTCATATCCAAATTCAAGGCACTGCAATAAAGCAAAGATACTTAACTTTAGCAGGTTTCTCTGAAGACAGTAGGCATATATTCTAACATTTGGGTGATGGCAGTGCTCGTACCAGGTTCCATTGATAAGAGCAGTCGCTTTAAATCTTTAGGCAGTGCCCATACTGCATGCGTGCAGGTGCCTTTCCACTCAACACTGGCTCGGGAAACCATTAGAACACCTACTTTCTCCAAGGACAAGCAAGCATTATATACTCACATGTGGGACTCCCAAGCTACCAGGATCATAACTTTGGAAGAGGTTAGTCAATATATAAATATGAGCCTGGTGAAACCCAATAGGGCCGGAGGGAAAGTTGTCTCTCAGGAAGTGAAAAGATTTTCCAGAACTGCTTGTCTATTCTGGGGTTGTGTTCTGAAGAGTAATGAAAGGTAGATGTATGAACTGAGAACCAAGTAACTGCTTTGCAGATTTCTTCAATAGATAAGAACATAAGAATACTCTTACTGGGTCAGACCAATGGTCCATCAAGCCCAGTAGCCCATTCTCAGGGTGGCCAATCCAGGTCACTAGTACCTGGCCAAAACCCAAGGAGTAGCAATATTCCATGCTACCGATACAGGGCAAAGCAAAAATGCTCTACTGAAGCCGCTATAGCTCAGACATTGTGGGCTGTTACATAGCCTTGTGGCATCAACCCAGCTTAATTATATGTGAAAGAGATATAGTCTGCTAGCCAAGTAGAGATTGTTCTTTTGGAAATTGTAGCCTTTGACCCTAATAGGCTAAGAGTTGCTAAGAGCTGGGAAGACCCTCTATGAAGTTTAGTTCATTCCAGTTAGTTTGCCAGAGCAAGCTTGCAGTCCAAGGTGTGAAGGGCTGTTTCTCCAGGATGGGAATGCGACTTTGGAAAGAAAGCAGAAAACTGAATATGCCAAATTATTATAGAATGCTACACAAATATCATGTAACAGAATACCACAATCACACATGGCAGGAATGGTGTTAGGGGAGTGCAACTAAGTCAACTGCCCCCTGGTCAGAGAGAGCCCTAAGCCAGCTGGAAGCTAAAGAAGCACTGCCTGGACTTTGCACTCCCCAGTTATCTCTAACATCAGCTCTAGCAAGATCTGATATATTCTAATCACAAGATAGAAATAAAATTATTTTTTTCTACCTTTTGTCATCTCTGGTTTCTGCTCATTGTCTTTTCACTCTCTTCCATCCAGGGTCTGCCCTCTGTATCTTCAGTCCAGCATATGCCCCTTCCATCCACTGTCTGTCTTTCCCTGCCAACTCTCTTCCTGCCCCCCCCCCCCAATTTGGTCTGGCATCCATCATCTTCCTTCTGTTCCCCTCATGGTCTGGCATCTCTCTCCTTCCTTCCCCCTTGTGGTTTTTAGCATCTCTCTCTTCTCATTTCCTCCACTAAGATCTGATATCGTTCTCTCCTCTCTCTTCCCTTTCCTTTTCTTCTCTGGTCTTCCTTCTCTATTTTCTGCCTCCATCTAAATTAAATTATTTCTTACTATTTAATCCTATTTCCCTCTTTTCACTGTGTCTACCCACAGCTTGTCACCCCTTTCCCTCACCCCTCCATTATCTTACTAACTCTATCTTCTTCCCCCCATCCAGCATATGCCCTTTATTTATATCCTCCTTCCATCCAGTATGTGTTCTTTCCCCACTTCCATCTGCTCTCCCCTCTCAACTGACATCCATCTGTCTTCTGCTCTCTCCCTTCTTCTCACTTCCATCATCTGTCCCCTTCTCTCTCTTCTCCCCTCACTTCCATCAGCTGCCCCCTTCTCTCTCTCTCCCCCACTTCCATCATCTGCCCCCCTTCCCCTCACCTTTGGGGGTCACTTTCTTTCCCCTGAGGGTGGCTCATGTCAGAGGGGAAGCTTTGGCTGAGCAGATCTGCTTGCAAGGAACAGTGAAACTTACTTGACGTGGATGCCGGGGCCCATCGCCATTTGAAGGAAAAAAAAAAAAATGGAAAAAAGGAACCGGCAAAGGTGAGAGGAAGGGAGACCTCCAGGACAGCTGCTCTTTGCCCTCCTTAAGCAGCCCAAGAGTCTTTAGGCTAGCGGCAGCTCTGTGTGCTTTTAACTTCAGCACAGAGCTGCCCCTAAGCAGTAGTTTAGCTGCGGTTTCATGAGGCAGCCTCGGGGCCTTTGCTAGGCTGGCCCACATCGCATCATTGAATGGGATGGCCTAGCAAAGGCCCCGAGGCTGCCTCATGAAACTACGTCTAAACTACTGCTTAGGGGTAGCTCTGTGCCACAGTTAAAAGCACACAGAGCTGCCGCTGCTGGTCTGGAGGTGCGGAGACAAAGGTAGGAAGCATACGCGGCAGGAATCCCGGTGAAGGCACGAGTCCCGGCACAGGAATGGCAACAGGAAATTGCAAGTCAGCTGACGCCGGCACCTTTCATTGCAGCGGGGACCCAAATCCTTCACGGACCGGCAAGATTTTTTTGCGGACCGACACTGGTCCGCGGCCGGTGGTTGAAGAACAGTGCTCATTGTCTTTTCACTCTCTTCCATCCAGTGCTCTAGAGCACTGTTCTTCAACTGCCAGTCCGCGGACCGATACCGGTCCATAGGAAATTTCTGCCGGTTCGCATAGGACCGGCGAGATTGATTAAGTTCAATTTCTTGCCGGTTTGCACAGGGCAAGATCGACGAAATATTTTTAGCTGGTCAGCGCTGGGCAGGAGAGATCATGGGGAGCCTCCAACAGTGGCTTTCTCCCATCTGCAGCTCTCCTTACTTCCCAGCGCAGCGATTCACGAAGGCAGTCTTGGGGCTTTTGCTGAGTCACGGCTGCCTCTGATGATGCAACTTCCTCTTTCCTCAGAGGCGGCGCGACCCAACAAAGGACCCTGGCTGCCTTCCTGAATCGCTGCGCTGGGAAGTAAGAAGAGCTGCTGGGAGGGAAGAAAGCCACTATTGGAGTCTGGGAAGCTGCTGGGCAAGGGAAAAAAATGGGACAGCTGCTACTGGAGAGGAGGAAGGGAAGAGAGTTACTGCTGGACAGAAGGAGAAGGGAAGGGAGAAGGAAAAAAGGAAGGAAATAGCTGGCAGGGAGATTAGAGGAAGGGAAGGGAAGAGATAGGCATGAGAAAGTAGAGAAATTGATGATGGGAAGGGGTCAGCAGAGAAATAAGCAGAGAAGGACAATGGTGCTAGAACTGGTGTAGGAGAGATAAAAATGAAGAGAGCAGTGAAGCTGGAATGAATCATGTAAAAAGGAGAAAGGGGGCACAGCCTGGATGGAAAGGGGAGAGGGGCATAGAAAGAAGACAGATACCATATGGAAGGGGCAGATGCTGGATTGAAGAGAGTGAAAAGAAGATGAAAGCAGAAACCAGAGATGACAAAAGGTAGAAAAAAATAATTTTATTTCTATTTTGTGATTAGAATATATATCTTGCTAGAGCTGGTATTAGACATAACTGGGGACTGCAAAGCCCAGGCAGTGCTTCTTTAGCTTCCAGCTGGCTTAGGGTGCTCTCTGACCAGGGGGCAGTTGCCCTAGTTGCATTCCCCTAACACTATTCCTGTCATGTGTGAGTGCAGTATTCTGTTAGCATGATATTTCTGTGTAGCATTCTGTAATGATTTGGCTTGTTCAGTTTTCTTGATAGTAGAGGGGATATATGTGAAGGGGAGGGGAGACAGGGGTTTTGTTGATCCTTGCTCTGTATTATTTGTATTTATAAAATGACAATTGTATAGAATATTGTTTCTTTTTATACTTTAATAAAATACATTCAATATAAAATCATAATTGAGGCTTGTACGGATGGGATCAGATGATTTGCGGTGACCAAGCTCGCGGAAATGGGGTTTTAAAATTTTAATCTTAGTAGTTTGCCGGTCCACAAAATAATTATTTTATTTCTGCCGGTCCACGGGTGTAAAAAGGTTGAAAAACACTGCTTTAGAGAATAGGTCACAGTGGGCTGGCCACTTTCCTCTGCCCACAACTCCTCCACCTCCCACCACCAAAAGGCCTTCCTTGGGTCTACCTTTAAATGCCCTGGTGGTCTAGTGGCCTCTTCCAGGTAAGAGCGATCCTCAGCCAAAATAGCTGCTGGGACTTCACACTTTGAGGGGGGGGTGGACACAACTCAGGAATATCTGCTTTCTGCTGTGGGGGAAGGGGCTGGTTTCGCTTTTATTTCTGCCAAAACTGAACAGCTAATTTTGGCGGCTGCTTCAGTTTCAGTTGAAACCAAAAGCCCAGTTTTGGTCGCCCTCTGGTGGAGTCCTAGCATTCTACAAGTGTGAATGCTCTTAACTATTCTAAGATCATCATATCTTTGTTCTCTCTCAGCTACACAGCTATCAGTTAACTAAATTATGTAGCTGGTATATCTCTCCGAACCCTGCCCTGCATTTTCCAGCTGGAGAATAGAGAGCAGGCAGTACCTCCACTGGCTAATGTAATGTACTGACAATAGAAACTCACATTAATACCCTGATTAAATGGTATGGTTTAAACTGAATTTATTAGACTACAATATTTTCTCAAGAGATTCTATTTACAATCTATTATTCAGGCATTTATACTTACATCATTGGACTACTGTAATACAGTAAAACCTTGGATTGCAAGTAACTTGGTTTGCAAGTGCTTTGCAAGACAAGCAAAACATTTTATTAAATTTTAACTTGATATATAAGCAATGGCTTGCAATACAATACACACACATTATAACTGAGCCGATGGTTCTTCTCTCTCTGATGCTGCAGGACTGTTCTAAATAAGAACATAAGCAATGCCCCCGGTCAGACCCGAGATCCATCGTGCCTAGCAGTCTGCTCACGCGGCGGCCCAACAGATTCAGGATCTGTGCAATAATCCTCTATCTATACCCCTCTATCCCCTTTTCCAGCAGGAAATTGTCCAATCCTTTCTTGAACCCCAGTACTGTACTCTGCCCTATTACGTCCTCTGGAAGCACATTCCAGGTGTCCACCACACGTTGGGTAAAGAAGAACTTCCTAGAATTTGTTTTGAATCTGTTCTTGTTCTTTTATTTTTTGAAAGTTTGAAGAATCTGTCCCTTTCCACTCTCTCTATGCCCTTCATGATCTTGTAAGTCTCTTATCATATCCCCTAAGTAAGTCTCCTCTTCTTCAGGGAAAAGAGTCCCAGTTTCTCCAATCTCTCAGCGTATGAAAGGTTCAAGAAAGAATTGGACAATTTCCTGCTGTAAAAAGGGATAGAGGGGTATAGATAGAGGATTACTGCACAGATCCTGGACCTGTTGGGCCGCCGCGTGAGCAGACTGCTGGGCACGATGGACCTCAGGTCTGACCCAGCGGAGGCATTGCTTATGTTCTTATGTTTTCCATACCTTTTATCAGATGTGTCGCTCTCCTCTGAACCCTCTCGAGTAATGCCATATCCTTAAGGTACGGCGACCAATATTGGACGCAGTACTCTAGATGCGGACGCACAATCACCCGATACAATGGCAGAATAACTCTTTCGTTCTGGTAGTAATACCATTCTTGATTATACCTAGCATTCTATTCGCTCTCTTAGCGGCCACTGCACACTGTGCCGTCAGCTTCATTGTCATTCATTGTTGGTAACTATCCTTCTTATTTGGGCCTCTGTGCTGCGCTGCATGTTTCTAGTAGTGGCATAGGATATATATGCCTAAAGGTAGTACAGACAATTTCCAAGTTCGGTCTGTCTCCATCAATAGGCACAGCATGTAAAAAACTTCTTTCCCATAGCAAATCTCAAAAGGCAATAATACGGAATACAACCATCAATAATAACAAACTTTGAAAGTTGCAAAAGAAAAAACCGACAGACAATATCCAGAAAGGGTGGGGCTCTGAATTCATCTGCTGCGTCTAAAGGAAAGAAAATTAACATTTACACTTTCTTGAGCGTACACAGCGCTGTACACTGTAACATACAATAAATGGGTCATGCTCAGATTTTGCAGAGAGAAAGTCTATCCAAACTCTTTTCCTGACCCATAAAATGATCTGCCAACAGAAGAGGAAGATGAGGGTCCACCCATTGAAGTAGAACCACAATGAATTTCATTGAAGTTCAATGAATTTCATGAGCGAGGTCTTGCAATATAAGTATGTATAATATTTTGTATTAAAGTTTTTGGGTTGTAGAACGAATCGTCTGAGCTTCCATTATTTCCTATGGGGAAATTTGCTTTGATATACGAGTGCTTTGGATTACAAGCATGCTTCTGGAACAAATTATGCTCGCAAACTAAGGTTTTACTGTACAGTGGTACCTTGGATTACGAGAATAATCCGTTCCAAGAGCATGCTCGTAATCCAAAATGCTCGTATATCAAAGCAAGTTTCATCATAGGAAGTAAGGGAAACTTGCTTTGATATGTTCCCACCCCCCACCTTCCCCCCCCCCCCGAGGCCAGCAGCGCTGCTCCCCCCCGAAGGCCCCCCTCGCGAACCGGCACCCTCCCCCCCGCGACCCGGCACACCCCCCCCCCGCCGCGACCTGAGACCCCCCAACCCACCCAAACCCTCTTCTTACTTCCAGTGTAGCCTCCGCATCGGCACCGGCACCAGCACTTTTCCTGTGCGTTGGTGCCAGTGCCCGAAACTTTGCTTCCTGTGCCGGGCTTTGAAAATCTGTGACCGAGTGAATTGATTGAGCCTGTGATTGTGAATGTCCTGATGGCCCTGACGCAGCGGATGGTTGAAATTCCCGCGAAACGCTGGCCGCGTCGGCAAATAGACACTAGTGACAGAATATGTTTTAAAGACAAGACTTCAATAGTGAAGACTAACAGCAACAAGATAAGTTTTGTGGTCTACACTTCTTCAAATCCTGGCTAACATATGCACAGTATTCCCTAAAAGTTTTTGAAGTTTGGGGTGAAGGGTTTAAATTAGCTTTATTGAAATGCTTTAGAAAAAGTTCAAAAAAAGTAAATACCGGCCAATGATTGGAGCAGGAGCTGTATAACTACGCGGATTATCTCAGTTTGTGATTCACTGCTGTGTGTAGGCTCCGATTCTGAGGCCATAGCCTTTCAATTCTGTTGGGCTAACAATACTGATGTGTATTGTTCGGTAGTAGCAGTATCTCATACTAATTTTCATGATAACGTTATATACTGCTGGGGTGATTAGTTTTAGGTTTTATCCTTTTACATATGTACATGTTTAATGCTTGTTGTAACCTGCTTTGAACTTGGTAGTTAAGTAGGATATAAATACAGATATTAGATTAAATATGTACCCATGTCCTGAAAGTCGTATCTAACGGTAAGCTGAATTCAAAACCCATGTAGAAAGAGAGCTTGAAGTGGGTTTTGTTTAGATTTTGTCTTATTCTATCGTCTCTGTGACAAGAGGAAACTTTGGGGTAGAGAGGACGGCATTGTTATACTCCAAACCTTATGAAAGAGGGGTCAGAAACTGGGATGGATTCTTTTGGCTATTTTGATAGCATACTGAAGAGTTTGAAAATGTGATGGTGCAGTACACATGGAGCCCATTCCCTCTGGAACCTGGACAAATATGGCTGCACATTTCCAAAGATGCTCATTATATTATATATCTCTGCTCAATCCTCAGCTCTCTTTCTCTGTTCCTCCTTCCACATGTTCAATTATTTTTCCCCTCCATTTGATTCACTCATGTCTCGGTGTCCCCCTCATCACTGCCCTAAGTACTTCAGCCTTAATATGACCCAGTCATCCTCAGTCTTCCCTTTCTGCACATCTGCACATCATACCTTCCTCCTAACAGTGTGGTTGACAGTTTCAGGAGAAAGAAAAGCCTCAGTATGTGCACTTGTGCAGTAAACTACACTTACCCAATTTTGACTTTCTTAGGCAGATGAGGCGGAACATTTTCTTTTAAGTGCTGTGCTTGAATAAGATCTTTTTCAAAAGATTCTTGAAGTGCCTCAAAGAAAAATAATATTTTGGAAAGATTTTATAGCTTTCGTAAATGTCTTAAAATCAACCTTGTATATTCTTGTATTTCAATAAAAATTAAAGCTTCAAAGCTGGGACTCCAGATTGCATCAAGCTTCCTTACAATATATTAATACTAAGTTAAAGTAAGGGCTACTGAAACATGTTTTTTTTTCCAAGGAGTAGATATTTAATCAGGTCACAAATCCCAGATCCAGGACAAGAGAGTCTACTTTATCAGATCTGAAAGAAAATTTCCAGCTTAAGCTGATCTTGCAAATTTCTGACCTATCCCTTCTCTTAAAAGCAACCAGGTCATAAACCACCAGAAATCAGCTAGGAGCCAGAAGTCATTGCATGTAGTATGTACAAAAACTGCTTCTCACTAAAACTGCTGCTGTGGAAATCATTTCTCTCCTCTTTCCTTGCTGCTACTGCTCTAAGTAACTGTCCTGTGCAAACCATGAGCCTCGCTGTGAAAAGCTGGGAAAGATGGCATCCTTCAGTGCCAAAACATTTTTGTTTACCTCGTGGCTGAATCTCCCCAGCTATACAACATTAATGGCAAATCTCAAAGCCAATTTTAAAAAAAATGTTTTAAGTAGCTGTTCTGTCATTCTACAAGCATAAACAGAAAACCCCTGTTCACCTTGAGTGACTCTGTGAGTTTCTCCTGCCGCTGAACTTCCAGTTCCATCTTATCAAGAAGATCATGCAGCACAGGCATCTCGTGGGTGATCTTACTGAGCACAGATGCCAGCGATTGGTTTTGTCCTATAAAGTAAGCCAATGCTGAAAAGTGCTACTGTAATAATACAACAAACATCACCTCTTCCAGATGCTACTTTCCGCAGTATGAAAAGAAAGTGTCTGGAAGAGAGACACACACACACATACAAAAATAAAACAGCCACTCAGCAAGTATACCAAACTAAGGTCTCCCTTTTAGTAAGCTGTAGTAAAAAGTGGCCTTAGTACATCTTTATGTGAGTTTCTCCCATCTATTAAGGCTACTTTTCACCGCAGCAATAAAATGGCTGATTTTCTATTTTTTGAACTAATGGCCATGTGCTAATGTTTCCATTAGTAAGAGGCTATTTAAAAAAATATTACCAGTAATCCTGCGCTAATCAGTCAGCACACACTGATCATCATAGAACACTTACTCGTCACCATTTCATATGCCCCCTCTAAGAAAAATTAAAACTTTAGCTTGCACAGATTTAAACGTTACTGCAGGAAAACCTTTTTTTTTTTTTTTGCTGTGGTTAAGGGCACGCCAGCACTTACCGCAGCTTAGTAAAGAACTAATGTTACCTCATGTGCAAATTCAAAATGCTTCTTCTCCCTTACCTATATTTCTTAACTGAAGAGTCTTCTTGATAGTGGAGATCTTGTTGTTGATATGAAAGCACAGGTCTTCAAGATCTGCAGAAGCCATTCTGCTTAAACACTATAAAACAAAAACTCTTAATCAGCACTCAGACCATTTTGCATACAGCACCACCATAATAAATGATGGAAGATAATGGCCAACTAGTCTGCCCAAAAGGCCTATTAATTGCTGTTCCTCATGCAGATTACATCCCTCCTCCCGAATGTCTTCCCAAACATGCGTAAAGCTATCTCACTGCTGTTCTGAGATGATGACGTGCTCAATGGTGGGGTTTCCATCCTCTTGATATTTAAAGATCTTCTGTATAATATACCATGCTTTTGTAAATTCCATTACCATTTTGTCTCTACTTCATCTTCGGGTGCAGTACACATTTATTTATTTATTCGATTATTTAGCCTGTCCTCCCAGAGGAGCCCAGGAGTTACAGTTTTATAGACACAATAAGGTAGCAGTTTACAATTTACATACATATAAGGATTAGCAGTTACAAGTTTACATACTTAGAAGGGTTAACAGTTTGACAATTAGTTGGGGTGTTGGGGGAAAATATAATGCAGGAGAGGTTCTGTGACCTCTCTCATTATTAGCAAATTCTTGTGAATACAGTATCATGGTTCAGAGTTTCTCATGGGCAACATTGTTTTGGAAACTATTTACATTAGCAAAAAGGCTAGGATATATGGAGTGTCTGGTTCGCTTTGGTCTACAAGATTACAGGTTGGGATAGTCTACACATGAAGGCCATTCCAGGCATCCACCATCCTTTCCATGAAAAATTTTCTCCTGACTGCTCTTTCCACCTCCATGCAGCTTTACAGTCTATCCCTCAGTTCTACAGCTTACCCTCTTTTGGAAAAGGCTTATTTGCACATTAAGACTAACATTCAAATAATTGAAAAACGCCAATATATCATCATAAGATCTGTGTTTTGGTTAAATCAATAATGGAAGTGCTCTTGGACCATAGACAGCCTCAATAAGAAAAGGAGATAATTTCATGTATTGTGAAAAACTCAAACTCAAACATAAAATTATTAATAAGTATAAAAAGCATTTCCCTCTCTTGAGGACTCTTCCTTGCTTTGCAAATAAAAAATTCATCTTCTCTCAGTCAAGGAATAGAAATTTAGGGAATTGGCTATGCCATACGTCCAGAGTCCTTTGAAAACCAAGAGGAAGTTTCAATACAAGATCACAGTCCTTGTGGACACTGTTCAAATTGCAATATTATGGCCACTATTTCCATGTTTATTAATCCAACAGATGGAAAAAGTTACACCCTAAAGCAGAATTCTAACTTTCTAACTGTCAATCGCAGAACGATTAAAAATTACACCCTAAAGCAGAATTCTAACTTTGTAACTGTCAAAAGTAGAACGATTAAAAATGCCCATGTGAGCTTCTATATATAGGCCAAATGTCCAAAGCCTTAACAATTAGACTGACTGAACACAAAAGTTGTTTAAATACTCGCAAAATTTCAGCTCCCGTAGTGGCGCATTGTGTGGAACATTAACACAATTTAAGCTGTTGGGTCATTGAGAAAATTGCTTTCTCTTTAAGACGAGGAGACACAAAGAGATTACTGTGGCAAAAAGAACAACAATGGATCAGCCGTTTACCATCTTTGAATCCTTCTGGGCTCAATACAGCTTTTGGATGGCAACCTTTTTATCGATACAAGTTTGTTCCGTTACAAATGCATTTGCTATCTGGATTTTAATGGAAGTGATTACTCCACATTGAGTTATCCCTATCATTTTTCAAATGATTATTTGAAAAAATGTTTTTGTATTAGGGAATTTTACAAGAAACTTTTATTGGTGTATTGATTTGGTTTTTGTTTTTCCCTCCCTGGTGTCTAGCCAATCGCACACCCCGTTTGTGGTGATGTCATGACGCCCGGTTCTTCTTTTGTTTGAACCGGGCACATCTCTCAGTCCTGCAGACATTTTTGGGTTTGTCAGACCTGCTTTTCTAGTGATATGACAGCATGTGGAGTCGCTGACTACTACAGACGTTTTTGAGATTTTTTTTCTCCCCTGATGTAGCCTTAATAAGAGGGTGAAACAGTAGCGCTTACTGTCGGGAGCAAGTCGTGGGATGAATTTATGAAGAGACTAAAAACAAATCATCTGAGAAAGATGACTTGAAGATAAATTTTCCATGCTGCTTCCTATCTATTTTAGGATTTAGAGACATCTTTTTCCCCAGCTGTAGCTATTGCAAAGATTCTTGCAGTGTGAACAATTTACTTATTCCCCTTTACTCTTTAATATTTATTTGGCCCCCCTGTTAACACTCTGCCAATCTATTGGTCTTACCGCTTATGCATATGCAGATGACATCCAGATTATCTACCCTATTGATGCCTCCAGCTCTGACAATATTAGTCTTCTCAATTCTAAATTAGATAAAATAAGTCAATGGCTTCACGGAAACATGTTGTCACTTAGCTTATCAAAAACCAAATGTTTGCTATTCCCATGGAAAGATAACTTACAGCTCACATCCTCTATCGCTATAAATGATACTCCAAATATCTCTGTGAATGCTATTAAAATTCTAGGAGTGATTATAGATAGCAAACTAACCTATCATACACAAATCAGTTCAGTAGTAAATAATTGTTTCATTGGACTTAGGATGATTAGATATCTTGCAAACATTTTGGACCCCCAATCCTTCAATATTCTAATTCACTCTCTTATTATATCCAAACTTTTCTACTGTAAAGCACAGTTACTTACCATAACAGGGTGTTATCCAGGGAGAGCAGGCAGATATTCTCTACATGTGGGTGATGCCATCCACGGAGCCCAGTCGCAGACAGCTTTTCAAGCAAACTTGATTGAAGATCTCAAAGTTTGCTAGTGTTGCACCACGCATGCGTGTGCCTTCCCGTTCCATTAGAGGGCGCGTCTCCTCCTCGTGGTCTTCAGTTCAGATAGCTAGCAAAGCCAACCCGGGGAGGTGGGAGGGTTGCGAGAATACCTGCCTGCTATCCCTGGATAACACCTGTTACGGTAAGTAACTGTGCTTTATCCCAGGACAAGCAGGCAGCATATTCTGTACATGTGGGTGACCTCCAAGCTAACCAAAGGGGACGGAGGGAGAGTTGGCAATTTAGGAGAACAGATTACACAAAACCGACTGGCCAAACTGGACGTCGCACCTGGAAAAAGCATCCAGACAGTAATGAGAGGTGAAGGTATGAACCGAAGACCAAGTGGCAGCCTTGCCGATCTCAATAGGCGTGGACCTGAGAAAAGCGACAGATGCTGCCATCACTCAGACTTTATGCCCCGTGACCCAACCGTGCAGTGAGAGACCAGCCTGAGCGTAGCAGAAGGAAATACAAGCAGCCAACCAGTTTGACAAGGTGCGCTTGCAGACAGGACGCCCCAACCGATTAGGATCAAAGGACAAGAAAAGTTGAGCAACCTTCCGGTAAGACTGGGTTCGTTGGATATAAAAAGCCAACGCCCTCTTACAGTCAAGGGTATGAAGCGCCACCTCTCCCGGATGATAATGGGACTTAGGAAAAAAAACCAGAAGGACAATAGACTGATTAAGGTGGAAATCTGAAACTACCTTAGGCAAGAACCTAGGATGAGTACTCAGGACCACCTTGTCGTAATGGAAGTCAGTAAAAGGTGGGTCCGCAATCAGAGCCTGCAGCTCACTGACTCTGTGAGCAGACGTGAGAGCAATCAGGAACACCACTTTCCAAGTAAGGAACTTCAGAGGAGCCTTATCAATGGGTTCAAAGGGAGGCTTCATCAGTTGAGCGAGAACCACATTCAGATCCCAAACCACAGGGAGAGGCTTGAGAGGAGGATGGACATTCAAGAAGCCCCTCATGAAGCGAGAAACCAGCGGGTGGACTGAGAGCGATTTCCCATCAAGCTGCCGGTGAAAGGCAGCAATCGCACTGAGATGGACTCGAATAGAATTCATCTTGAGGCCAGACCGAGACAAATGAAGCAAATAATCCAGTACCGAGGACAAGGAGGCAGACAGAGGCTCTATGCGGTGGGAAGCACACTATGTGGCAAATCTAGTCCACTTCTGGGAATAACACAGCCTAGTAGAAGCCTTCCTGCCATTTCTGAGGGGGAGACTTTACAGCTGTCCCTTCCGATCACACTTACCAAGGTGGAGGAGGCTTCCGGTTGGATGTGTATACTAATGCTTTTTATAAAATCTTTAGAGGACTATTGGCTCCTATTTTGGTCCGGAGTTCAATTCCTGTGGTCAATCGTTACATGCCCAAACGTGTCCCCAGTTAAGTACTTACCCAAGGTCACAAGAAGCATCCAGAAGACCTAACCTCCACTATTTATCCGATCTATACATGTGCCTTTACATCATAATTAATGGCAGAAACATTAAGATAATACCACAATAGTGATCCTTTAGGTTTGGTAGGGTTATGCAAGTGACTACTAGTGGAGAGCACAGAAGCCTAAACAAGATACAGAGAGGACCTATTAAAAACAAAATTAAAAGCATCAAATGCTGGATCTGGGTTAAATTCCAAGAATCTGAGCTCACTGCTCAGCATGGCTGCTCCCACCGCAGCACCGGACCAGTCTCATCATGAATGAATTTTCATTGGTTCAGCTGGGGCACAATGGACCAATCACAAACGATTTCAGAGTTCCTAAGGTTATTTGTGATTGGCCCGTTGTGCTACATCAGAACCAATGAAAAAAAAAAAAAAAAAAAGATACCCGCCTAAAATAGTCCATTACTGAAAAAAAATAGCCCCAAAACCTGTCACCTGCCCAAGACCTTTATTTTCTACCAGGTGGCTTAAAATGTAGCCCAATTGGGGAGTAAAGCACCCAAATGGCAACACTGCAGGATGTAAGATTGCACATAACATAAACAGAATAGAGACAGAAAAGGGAGAGGATGGTTCATGAAGGCAAGGCCAGGAATCTACAGTATAAAAGAGGTGCAAGTAAGGAGATGCCTACGAGAGCCAAAACAAATGACACTAATTCCAACACTCCCCTTAAACCGCTAGGACAGTGGTCTTCACTAATTTTTAAAGTCGAGGACACTTTGGATCCAGACGAGCTGAAAGACGGTCACCAAATATCTTTCATGCGAGACTATTACACTGCCAACTAATCAGTATTTATTAGTACAGTATCATCCATCCCTTCCAGGCCATCTTCAGACTTTTCATTAGAGGTATCCTCAAAAACGTATGCATTTTCAAAGACATTCCCTTTTTTTTTCTACTAAAAAGCACCTTGTTCTTCAGACATGTAGATATCCCCCCTCTCCAAAACACGTTCCACCTTCTGTCGCGAACTTGCGAAGAAACGCCATAGTGGAAAAACAGTGACAATTGAGGACCATCCAGACACCTCGTTGACGCTGTGCAACTCGAAATAAGGTAAAAGGCACTTCCCCACGTGCAACACCGCGAGCTCTGAGCTTCCAAAAACGATCCCTGCCCTTTCATACATACTGTCAAAGTTTAAGCAGAATGGCGAGAGAAAATCGGTTCAAGCCTTACCGCAGTAGTAACAAGGCCTGAGGAACCGGAACACATTCAAATCTCCCGCTCGGCGGCAGACTAAAAACAAATCACCGCTGCAGTTCTCGCGAGATTAGATTATAAACAAGGCGCAGAACACGAGCAAAATCTACAACAAAATTCCAAGCCTCTATCCAGTCCACTAGTCTATGAAATCCGAGCTCCAGAGTGAGGCTTGGAACGCACACAGGGCGTGAGCTGTGCACATTTTAAAATCTTACCCCTCCCCCCCCCCCACACACAAAAAGCGGATAAAATATACTGTAATTCTCGGGCGGTAGCTGAAGCGAGAGGGGGGAAAAAACGAAAGAGGAGCGGAACGGTTAGGGTCCTCAAAGCACAAAGAAAACTAGACGCGAGGTGCGCTTACAATTTGTGCGAAGTCTCTCCTACTGTGGGTGAATTAAAACTCACACTGAAGTTTTCTGAAAGAGGCATAAACCACATTTTTTTAAAATCCCCTTTTGTGCTGTTTATGATGTTAGTTTTGCTTTTTTATTTTATTTTTTTTAAATAAGTTGTGACCTGTGAGAAATTAATATATTTTCTAATGATGTTAATTGTTGCAAGATAATGCAAAGGTGTGAACACATTAAAAAATATAACACAAATAATCGGGTGTGATAAAACAGAAGCAGGGAAACTACAAAAACTAAAGACATTAATGGAGGATATAACGCATAAATTCCAGCAGAGGGAATTTGAATAACACTATAGAAGTAAGAAACACTTGCTGAGTCAGGAGAAAGGAGGGGGTTATTCCTCGGACAATATTTGTAATGGAATACAATACTTGTAAACTAAACATTGAATTAGAGGTGTCAGCAGAACTAACCATAACGACTATTGTTCAAGAAGCAAGCTGATCTAAGCATGTCATGTGAGGGGGGAGGAGTGAGTGTCCAATTATGGGCAATGGTAAATAGAAACACTATATCAGCATGTGCACTGGGAGTAATCAATATATATATTTTGGATATTATTAATATTGTCTACATGAGATCCCAATTAAGTTTAAACAAATTTTTTTTAATTTTTATGTGATTGCTCAGACCCACAACCCTGTGATTTAGGGTAATCAAATCTGTCGGGAAGCTTAGCCAATCCTTTGCTTTCAAACTGGTAGAAACTTGGAACAAACTTCTGACTCTGTTACACTGATAGGTCAGCTACAACAATTTTGCAAAGTCCTAAAAACTCTGCTGTTTACACAGTATCTAAATGGCTTACCTACTGAACTAACAAATTGATAGCACTTTAACATTCTCTTTTTCATGTTCTCATTGTTATGTATTCTGGTCTTTAATTATTTGTCAACCGAGTCGAGCTCTGTTACGAGATGATCTGGTATATAAACTGAAGACTAGTCTAAACTAAAAACTGAACCAGAGCTACCGCCAGGACCATCTTAGCTAGTCACAGTCCCTACCTCCTTAAAGTAATGCAGTGCTTAATATGACGAACAAAAATAAAATAAAATAACTAAACCAACTTTGGTAGGAAAATCGGTTCATAGACAACGGCGCGAAAGACAAAAGCGCGCGCCGCACCACTCTAAATTACAGTTTTTAGGGGCTCCGACGGGGGGTTTTGTTGGGGAACCCCCTCCTCAGTTTACTTAATAGACATCGCGCCGGCGTTATGGGGGGTTGTAACCCTCCACATTTTACTGTAAACTGAACTTTTTCCCTAAAAACAGGGAAAAAGTGAAGTTTTCAGTAAAATGTGGGGGGTTACAACCCCCCACAATGCCCCCACAACACGGCACGATGTCTATTAAGTAAAGTGGGGGGGTTCCCCCCACACGCCTTCCCGTCGGAGCACTAAAAACAGTAATTTAGAGCGGCACAGCAGCGCGCACTGCACTCAATTGTCTGGGCGCACCTTTGTCCCAGCGCGCTTTTGACCTGACACCGGAAAATCACTTGGGTATTAAGCACTGCATTACTTTAAGGAGGTAGGGCCTGCGACTAGCTATGATGGTCTCGGCAGCAGCTTTGGTTCCGTTTTTATACTAAATCACAGGGTTGTGGGTCTGAGCAGTCACATAAAAATTTAAAAAATTGTTTAAACTTTATTGGAATCTCTTGTAGACAATGGTAAATAGAGTCATGGGTCTGGGGAATAACGGTAATGGGAGAAATAATTAAGGGTGGAGAGACTGGAAGAGGCAGAGAAAGTATCTGATAGGTTCCCCCCATGTCTTTCTCAATAACAGACTATGGACTTTTCCTCCAGGAACTAATCCAAACCTTTCTTAAAACCAGCTATCCGCTCTTACCACAAACTCTGGCAATGCGTTCCAGAGCTTAACTGAGTGAAAAAATATTGCCTCCTATTGGTTTTAAAAGTATTTCCCTGTAACTTCATCAAGTGTACCCTAGTCTTTGTAAATTTTGACAGAGTGAAAAATCGATCCACTTGTACCCATTCTGCTCCACTCAGGATTTTGTAGACTTTAATCATATCTCCCCTCAGTCATCTCTTTTCCAAGCTGAAGATCCCTAAACTTTGTAGTCTTTCCTCATACTTAGGAAAGCTGAAAAAAGGTGATTTTAGGATTTTTAAGGGGGGGGGACACAGAAGGACATACAGAAACCCTCAAAACTTCAAAATTTAGGCTCCCCCCACCCCCGATTCATCTCACAGGCTGTGACAGCCTTATTCACTGTGATGTGTGCTGGAAATGTGCTACAACCTGCCTGGTACGGTTTAATATTAAGATGGGTAAAGAAAGGGTTCATTCAAAAGCAAAGGTTCTAGACTTTTAAAAAACTAACTGTTCAGATGGGGGTTTACGTCAAGGAATTGTGTGGGTGGGAATGTCTGGAAGGAGTGGAAATGCAGTGGGCAAAACTGAAAAGAGCGATTGTAAGGGTGACAAACCTTCTTGTGAAGCAAGTAAGTAAAAGTAAGAGGAATAGAAAGCCACTTTGGTACTCAAAAGTAGTAGCTGAGAAGGTAAGGAATAAGAGGTTAGCTTTCATGAATTACAAAATATCGCAGAAAGAGGAAGACAGGCAAAAATATCTGGAAAAGTTAAGAGGCTGGTCAGGAAAGCAAAGATGCAAATAGAAGAAAAAATAGCTGACACGGTAAAATAGGGAGACAAGACATTTTTTAGATGTATTAGTGATAAATAAGAACTGCCATCTCCGGATCAGACCTTCGGTCCATCAAGTCCGGTGATCCGCACACGCGGAGGCCCAGCCAGGTATACACCTAGTGTAATTATAGTCACCCATATCCCTCTATGCCTCTCGTAAGGAGATATGCATCTAGTTTTCTTTTAAATCCTAGAACGGTGGATTCCGCAATAGCCTCCTTTGGGAGAGCATTCCAGGTGTCCACTACTCGCGTGAAGCAGAACTTTCTGATATTTGTCCTGGACTTTTCTCAAGGGAGAACAATCCCAGTCTCTTAAGTTCCTCATATTCCAAGTTCTCCATACCTTTTATTAGCTTCGTTGCTCGTCTCTGTACCTTCTCCAGCAGTTTTATATCCTTCTTTAGGTTGGGAGACCAAAGTTGGACACATTATTCTAAGTGTGGTCTGACCAGGAACTTGGCCTCTTTGCCGCAGTTTGAGGTTCCCAGGTTCCAGTCTATCCCCGGGAAATTGAAGTCTCCCATGATTATTACATTACCTGTCTTATATTCTTGTTTAATTTCCTCTATCATTTCTGAGTCTATCTCCTCCGTCTATCCTGGGGGTCGATAGTAAAGGCCAGTTTTTGTGCCTGCGCCATTGTGTCTAGGAATCTTGATCCAGAGGGACTCCAGCTTCTCTGTCCTTTCTGTTGTAGCCTCTCTACGTTTCTAAGAAGGACATGGCGATACTTGAGAGAGTTCAGAGAAGAGCGACGAAAATGATAAAAGGTATGGAAAACCTTTCATACGCAGACAGGTTGGAAAGGCTGGGGCTCTTCTCCCTGGAGAAGTGGAGACTCAGAGGAGACATGATAGAGACCTTCAAGATCATGAAGGGCATAGAGAAGGTGGAAAGGGACAGATTCTTTAGCCTATTGGGAACCACTAGAACAAGGGGGCACTCAGAGAAACTGAAAGGGGACAGGTTTAGAACAAATGCTAGGAAATTCTTTTACATTCAGAGGGTTGTGGACACCTGGAATGTGCTTCCGGAGGTTGTGATAGGACAGAGTACACTACTGGGGTTCAAAGAAGGATTGGATAAATTCCTGAAGGATATGGGGATTGAGGGATATAGACAGAGATAGAGATAGGGCATAGATAGAAGGACAAGGGGGATTCTTTACATCCTTATCAAACTGGATTTCGCTCATGTCATTCAACAGAACTATCATTATTGGGTCTTATATCAATCATTCAATATTACCATGAACATCAAAAATCCGTTGTCCTTATTTCCCTAGATTTAACAGCAGCTTTCGACACCATTGATCACTCTCTTCTCATCAACAGACTTAAAGACTGTGGAATATCAGGTACAGCTTTATTATGGCTTACATCTTTCTTCAATGAACGTCGCAACATAGTCTGTGTAAGCAATACTACTTCTGCAGCTACTACACAATCCTACGGTGTCCCTCAAGGTTCGATCCTATCCCCACTACTATTTAACATTTTTCTAGCTCCTCTCCTTACACTAGCCCAATCCATAGGATTTACTATTTTCACATATGCTGACGATATTCAACTTCTCCATCCTATTAACACATCAAACATTTCTGATATAAAAGAAATTAACAACAAATTAGACATTATCTACGATTGGTTATTTACAAATAAACTCTCTCTTAACCTAGATAAATCTCGAAGTATGCTATTATCTATCAAAACTACGGAATCCTTATTAGGTAACATTTCTATCAAATCTACACCAATTCAAATAGATACCAGAATAAAACTTTTAGGCGTCATTATCGACAGAGATCTTACCTTCCATGATCACATTAGCTCAGTTATCAAAACCTGTTTCTATAAATTACGTATCATCCGATCTGTAACTTCTATTTTAGAGACCAGCTCAATCACTATCCTGATTCATTCCTTAGTAATCTCCCATTTAGATTACTGCAATTCACTCCTCAACGGTCTACCCCAAAAAGAAATCCGACGCCTTCAACTAATACAAAACACGGCAATAAAACTTATCTATAAACTAGGCAAATATGATCATGTAACTCCCCTTTTCAAAAATGAACATTGGCTTCCCATCACTCACCGTATCACCTATAAAATCATCATCCTAACCTTTAAAATTAAACTCTCTCATCTTCCCCTATTTCTAGATAAACTCCTCATTCCTCATAGTTCCCCACGTACATTAAGATCAACAGATCAAAACCTATTATTCATCCCATCCATAAAAGAATTTTACAATACACGAAAAGTAAATTTTGCAGTAACTGCCCCAACCCTCTGGAACTCCATACCACTGTACCTCCGCAACGAGCCACGAATTGACAAATTTAAGACAGGACTAAAAACCTTCCTCTTCCGCGATGCATTTGATATCATATAGAGTCTCACTTATTCCCTCTTTTGCAAACATTAAATAGCTCTGATATTATGACCCCCCCTCATGTTTTATCCTAACCCCACTGTCACCTTTTTCTATCTCCAATATGTAACTTTTAACCTTCCCTCCCTACCACCCTCACTTTCCAGTTTGTCTTGTAATGTTATTTATGTTCACACAATACTATTAAATTAATTATATATATACTTTTTTGTTATTTTTTTTTCTTTTCTATCCTGTAATCTTATTGTAAACCAGCTAGATATTAATTTGATGGTTGGTATATCAAAATCAATAAACTTGAAACTTGGATTAAATGATTTAGACAAGGATCACCTTACAGGTCATGGACCTGATGGGCCACCACGGGAGCGGACTGCTGGGCGCGATGGACCTCTGGTCTGACCCAGCGGAGGCAACTTCTTATGTTCTTGTACTCCATCCTGAACATATAGGGCAATACCTCCACCTTTCTGCCCTACTCTATCTCTTCTGTATAGTTTGTATCCCTGTAGTACTATGTCCCATTTGTTTTCATCATTCCACCATGTTTTTGCTATGCCAATGATTTCCAGTTCATCGTGTCTTGCTATTGTCTCTAATTCTCCCATTTTGTTTCTCAGACTTCTAGCATTCGAATACATACATTTGAGTTCCCTTTGTGTTATCTTCTTGGGCTTTCTAAGCTTAGCAGCTTCTTTCACGGTATCCTTTTCTGCTCCTGCGTTGTCTCCCTTATTTGCTTTGTGGTCATCCCCTCCCGTGTTTGAGTAGTTGTCCTTAGTTCCTCCTTCGGGGCATCCTGTCACCCAGACAATCGACTGGTGGTCAACTGTCGGCTTTCCCCTGTCCTTTAGTTTAAAGCCTTTTCGATGGCCATCTTCATGTTGCCTGCCAATACTCTTGATCCTTCCTTGTTGAGGTGTAGTCCATCCTTTCTGTAGTACTTGCTTTTTCCCCAGAATGCAGTCCAGTTGCGCACGAAGTCAAAGCCTTCCTCTTCGCATCATCGTCTTATCCAGGCATTGATCGCTTGCAATTCCTTTTGTCTCTTTCCATCCGCTCTTGGTACCGGGAGGATCTCAGAGAAAGCCACCTTCACTTTCCTGATCTTCAGTTTTTTTCCGAGTGAGCGGAGCTGGCCCTTCATCTCTTCCCTGTCTTACTTCCGTCCGCTCACATCGTTGGTTTCCCATGAGAATAAGCACAGCAGTGTCCTCTCCCCCTGCGCTGTCTATGATCCTGGAGATCTTGTTGGCCACATCTTTCACTCTTGCTCCAGGCAGGCAGGTGACAATTCTATCCTCTCCCTCCTGCAGTGTGGCTGTCCACATGATGTATAATGGAGTCTCCTACGATGATCCCCATCTTCTTTATTCAGAGGTTTCTTGGGGGTCGTAAATCCATGTCCATGGTGTAGGGCCAATCTTCTTCCTCCTGCGATACGCTTGAAGTTGTTTTTGGCTCTTTGTGGGGGGGGGGATATCTTCATGCATTCTCTCTCTTTCTCCTGGTGTGCGGTCGTCCCCTATCTCAGCTTTAGTCTCTTCTGAATTTGATAGGAAGAAGTGCAAAAGTGGCATTGTGAGACTCAAAGGTGAAGGGGAGGAATATGTAGAAGCTGATAAAAAAAAGGCCAAATTGATTAACAAATATTTCTGTTCTGTGTTCACGGCTGAAGCACCGGGAGTGGGACCGCAGAAGACAAATGGGAATAGGGATGGAGGAGTAACAGACCCTGATCGATTTTCAGAGGGTTGTGTTCATGAGGAGCTAGCTAAACTAAAAGTGGACAAAGCAATGGGGCCAGATGGTGTACATCTGAGGGTGTTGAAGGAACTTAGGGAAGTTCTGGTAGCTCCGCTGACTGACCTTTTCAATGAATCTCTAGAATCGGGAGTGGTACCAGAGGACTGGAGAAGGGCGGATGTGGTCCCTCTCCACAAAAGTGGAAGTAAGGAAGAAGTAGGGAATTACAAGCCAGTAAGTCTGACTTCTGTGGTAAGCAAAATTAATGGAAACGCTTTTAAAACAGAGAATGGTCAAGTTTCTGGAATCCTGTGGATTACAGGACTGGAGGCAACATGGATTCACTAGAGGTAGGTCTTGTGAGACAAATCTAATCAATTTCTTTGAATGGGTGATCACAGAATTGGATAGAGGATGTGCGCTAGATGTGGTGTATTTAGATTTTAGCAAAGCCTTTGACTGTTCCACACAGACGTCTGATAAATAAACTGAGTGCCCTTGGGATGGGTCCCAAAGTGACAGGCTGGGTCAGGAACTGGTTGAGTGGAAGGTGACAGAGGGTAGTGATCTGAGGAAAGGGATGTTACCAGTGGTGTGCCTCAAGGTTCTGTTCTTGGTCCTGTTCTTTTTAACATTTTTATAAACTATATTGCTGAAGGGTTGTCGGGTAAGATTTGCCTCTTTGCGGATGATACCAAACTGCAATAGAATAGACACTCCGGATGGTTGAATAACATGAAGAAAGACCTGGCGAAGCTTGAAGAATGGTCTGAAATGTGGCAGCTAAAATGTAATGCTAAGAAATGCAAGGTCATGCATTTGGGCTGCAAAAACATGAGGGAACAGTACAGTTTAGGGGGTGAAAAACTTATGTGCTCAACGGAAGAGTGGGACTTGGGTGTGATTGTATGTGATGATCTTAAGGTGGCTAAACAGGTTGAAAAGGTGACGGCAAAATCTAGAAGGATGCTAGGTTGCATAGGAAGAGGTATGGCCAGTAGGAAAAAGGAGGTATTGATGCCTCTGTATAAGACTCTGGTGAGACCTCGTTTAGAATATTGTGTACAATTCTGGAGGCCGCACCTTCAAAAAGATATAAAAAGGATGGAGTCAGTCCAGAGGAAGGCTACTAAAATGGTGTGTGGTCT
Organism: Geotrypetes seraphini; assembly: GCF_902459505.1. Lineage (NCBI taxonomy): Eukaryota > Metazoa > Chordata > Amphibia > Gymnophiona > Dermophiidae > Geotrypetes > Geotrypetes seraphini. The sequence continues at coordinate 86,479,196 of NC_047084.1, forward strand.
TCGTGATAAGGCGTATGGGGACAGACATAAAGATCTCAATCTGTATACTTTGGAGGAAAGGCGGGAGAGAGGAGATATGATAGATATATTTAAATACCTACGTAATGTAAATGCGCACGAGTCGAGTCTTTTTCATTTGAAAGGAAACTCTGCAATGAGAGGGCATAGGATGAAGTTAAAAGGTGATAGGCTCCAGAGTAATCTTTATTTATTTATAAATTTTTCAAAAAACAAACTTCTTGTTACAGGAAAAATATTCTAAGTATGCATCTCATAAATACAAAGTATAACTGAAAGTCTTTCCTTAGACCCCAAATAATGAGGGGTGTTGGCTCAAAAACAAGAGAAGTACATTTATTAATTAAATTTAAAAAGTCAAGAGGAAAGGCAATAACGCCAGTTTTCTATCTCTATCTAACCACTGCTTCCAACTTCAGGCTATTTTTTTCAGCTCCAGAAACGTCTAATTGGTCAGGAAGAAAAAAGACATATTTATTTTGTGCATACTTTATAACACACTTACAGGGGTAAGCTAATAGGAAAGTGGCCCTTAAAGAAATTACATCATGTTTCAAGGACAAGAACTGTTTCCTCCTTTCCTGCGTTGTCTTAGTGACATCTAAGTATGCCCATATTCGATTACCATAAAATAAAGTTTTTGAAAACTTAAAATATTGTTTCATAAATGAGTCCAAGTCCTGTTGAAAAACAAAGGATATCAATAATGTTGTACTTAGAGCTGACTCTGTAATAGATTCCTCAAGAATTACAGAAATATTTTTTAAGTCAATCTGTGAAGATTGAGCATTTTTTCCGTCTTCCATATTCCCCTGGATTTTTTTTTGTAGATAGTGGAAGATAATAAATTTTGTTTAGTGGAGGTATAAATTCTGTGGAATAGCTCAGGACTTCCACCAAATACTTTTTGAACATATCATATGGAGAAATTCCAGAGGATTTGGGAAAATTCAATACTTTACATTTAATCGACGATTTAAATTATCAATATTTTCTATTTTCCAGTGGAACAAGGTACTGTACTGTCTTTTATTGCCACTGCTCTATGAGCCTGGAGAGATTGAATCTCATCTTGTATTTTCATAATAGAATTTAGTTTCCAAATTAGTTTGTTCAAAAACTTTAGATATGGTATCCAATTTTGCCACTAGGGCCTTTACCTCTTCGTTCATCTTCACTGTTGCTGAGTCCATTTTCTGGAGCGTCTTCAAGATGGCCTTCAAAGTATTCTCACCAACGGGAGAAAACTCCCCCGAGCTGACTTGCATCGGCAGAAGCTCATCTGCCAAGGAACCTGCCTCTGTGAAAGCATCTGGAGCAGCTTCAGCACCGTTGCCTTCTACTTCCAGGGCAGCAGCGTCAGCCGGACAAGGAGGTGGGACTCCAGTTGCAGGCGAAAGCGAGGTCTCATGCCCTAACGAGTTCAAGCCTTCTCTGCTCTCCCTCATAGCGGGGCTCAATTGCCCATACGTGAGCAAATTGTTGGCAGGTAATGCTCCATCGTTCACTGCATTGGGGTAAGTGAGGATGTTGAGGAGGTAGGTGCCCTCACACTTCCCTTCCTTTTGGTATGTGGCATTCTTAGTAGCGAGTAAGAGAAGCAGCGTCAGGAGCGATCTTAACACTGCCAAAGTAGCACTGCCATCTTGGCCACTCCCCTCCTTTTCAGCTCCGGAGTAATCTGAGGAAATATTTTTTTCTGGCAAGGGTGGTAGATGCGTGGAACAGTCTCCCAGAAGAGGTGGTGGAAACAGAGACTGTGTCTGAATTCAAGAGGGCCTGGGATAGGCACGTAGGATCTCTCAGAGAGATAAAGAGATAATGGTTACTGTGGATGGGCAGACTAGATGGGCCATTTGGCCTTTATCTGCCGTCATGTTTCTATGTTTCTTACAATGGCTGGATTAGAAGAAATCACTGCCTCATGCAAGGAATGCCTCCTCGACTCAGATCTTCAGGTTGCCAGTCAGACTTGGTGCCTGACCTTACCTCCACCCCCACGGACCATCGGATGTGCTAAGGAACAGATGGAGGTGAAAATGCACACGGCACCCTGTGAGACACCAGTGAGCCTCCAAAGGGCACCCATCAGCCTGTGCTCAAACCCGTGCTAAACAGAAAGTGAGGAAAAAGCAGGGACAACCAGAGCTACAAAGAAACAAATGCAGGCTGGCCAACAGGTACCACCAGAGATTGGCCTGTCAGCTGCAGACTGCAGTCTGCTTCTCTATGCAGGCAGAGCTGAAGAATCACTTCAAGCACAAATAAATCCCTAAACAGGGATGAAAATACTGAAGGAAATAAGAAAAAAGGGAGAGCAGAACAGAAACTATCCTTCAGGAATCATGCAGAAGGGAAAAACTGCAGGTGGTGCTAGAGCTCACGGTGAAGTAAAGGAGAATCACAGAAAAAAATCTGGAGTGGATTCCTTCTGCATCTAGCACATGGCCACTGGGAGATAACCCATTTGTCTAGAACAGTGTTTCTCAACTCAGTCCTGGAATACCTGCTTGCCAGTCAGTTTTTCAGGATATCCACAATGAATATACATAAACTTGATTTGCATACACTGCCTCCATTATATGCATATTTCTTTCATGCATATTCACTGTGGATATCCTGAAAACCTTACTGGCAAGGAGGTACTCCAGGACTGAGTTGAGAAACACTGATCTAGAATGTCTCATCTATTGCACTGGAAGCTATATTATTGGTGATGTGTCGATTTATGAAAGTATGGGAAGGTGTGACACTTTGGGTTTTGAAAAGCTGTTGCGATCGTGGCCTAATCTGGCGTGCATCTGCTCATGCACATGACATCATCACATCACATCTGCCCATGCGCAAATGCACTTCAGACTCGGCCCAAAGAGATGAGGTTTGTGTGGGGTTGGGGGCCAAACATCCTCTTTTTCCTGATGCAAAATCTGGTAACCCTATCAATTCCCAGTGCTGCTCTTCGTGACCTTGGGCAAGTCACTTAATCCTCCAGTGCCCACCACTTTGAATGTCAAAGTCACAAAAAGGCAGTATACAAGTCCTCATTCTCTTTCATAAAGTTTTCTGGTAATGCTCTTCAAGTGTGTTAGATCTGCTTTGTCAATAGTATACAGGTGATGTCACTGAATTGTCAGTGTTTCTCTAACTCGATCTGCTGATAAAACTTACAAGTATTTTTGAAATCTGGCTTGCAAATCTTTAGTATCAACAAGACCTGAAGACTGTGTAGGTGCCTGAGATTTCCATTTATCAGAATCTACATGCAGACTTATTTTATGTGTAATGTAACTAATAAAAGACTCAGGATCTCTGCCATCTCTTTCTGCTGGATGTCAGTACACACAGTATGAAAGATAAACTATGTATGATATGCAATAAAATATGAACACTGCTTATAATACAAGATGAACTTGTCCTTATTCTCATTCCAATTTCTTTTTGAAATGCAAATTAAGCTGTAAAAACAATAATATTAAATCAGGAAGAACAGAAGTACACATAGAACCAAACTTTTTAATAGAAGCTGTTAGATTCAGTGCAATAAATTAGCAGAAAAATTCTGCATAAATTAATGTTAACATTTAAAAAAATGATCAGTTTGAATTTATGAAATCTATTACAAGGTTTTAGATGAGATACATAGCAATTTGTTTTAGCATTTTTTAATTTATTTTGGAGTTCAACTATTTGCATTTATTGGTAAATTCTGAAATACTTTCTGGTAAATAGCACCTCGCTGCTGGTTCAATTCCATTTTCAAATGTGCTTTTTGCCAATCTATGTTTTTGTGAATGTGTGGGATGTTTTCAAAAGAGAAAAACATCCCCAAAAATTGCTATTAAGTCCAAATTGCCATTTTCAACATACATTTTTAGATGGTTTTCTATAGTCTGTCTGCAGTGCATCTAAATCTCAAGGGCAGGATTAGAGTAGAAATATGATTTTGACTTTTTTTTTTCTACAATAATGGAACAATGCAGAAAACACCCAGGGCAAAACTTGGATGTTTGAAGATAGACCTGTTTCAATAATGAATAAGTGCCCAAAAGGTGGTCAACCTGACCAGATGATCGCTGAAGGCATGGCCCCTCTTATTCTCCCAGTGGTCATTGACCCTTTCACACCCCCAAAAAATGTAAATAAAAACAGTTCAAAAGGGTGCTGAAAGTTCTCAGCTCAACCAAGAAGAGAATGATGTGGAGAGTAAGAAACTTGCAAGCTATTCTACATAGTCATCCTTAAGTTCAACATAATTGGCACATTGTGTCTGAAGTTTCTGAAACCCTTTGAAAAATACTCTGATCACTGAAATACTGCTGCTGCTACTACTAATCACTTCTATAGCGCTACTAGACATACACAGTACTATACATAAAAACATAGAAGAACTTACAATCTAGTCAAGACAGATAAACTGGACAAGAAGGTGTGTAGGGATGGAGATCTGATAGGTTCTGATCCAGGGCATCAGAACACGAGCAGGATCGGCACACGGGCGGTTATGGACGCGGGCCAGGTCAGCACACCGACCTAGGCCCTGTGTGCGGATCTAGGCCTGTGTTTGGATCTGAGGCCCTGTTTCTCATTCCCTTTCCCTTCTTGCCATGCAGCCATTCTAAGTAAAGGAAAAATACTAGCATCTTGTCACAAGACTTTTGTCACATATTAACCTGACACACATTTACCCTCATTCCTTATCTTGTTTAAGCATCCCTTCTATGGGCAACAATCAGACTTTGCCTACAGCTTAAGGCTAAGGGGCATGCATTATAACCTTTGGACTGTCACATGCTTATCTTATTTGATCTGTCCTTATTTGGTAAAGACATCAGCTGACAGGCATTGCATATGTGCAAAGACTCAGGCCCTGTCCACGTGTTAATCAGGCCCTTGTCTAAGTGCTGAGTTGGAAGATGATCACGAGGTAAAAAGCATGTACCTATCTTTGTATCCACCAATGTAAAACCATGTACCTTTGTGCCCACCAATCATGAGATGTGTAAACGAGGGAGTTACTATGATGTCATTAGCTTAGAAGCATCATAAATAGGGACTCGGAGATAGTCCTTACTAGCGCCTCCTCCAGATTCTAAGATTGCATGTGTGTTTCTTTTGTGGCATTCCTACAAAGGTGCATCAATACACAATGCTCAGGTGGGGGAAATATAGAGGGAATAGGATAGATATTGGTGCTAGAAGGTGGGTTGGAGTTTGGAATTGAAAACAGCTTCAAAGAAGTGGGCTTTGAGTCTGGATTTGAATACTGCCAGAGACAGAGCTTGATGTACTGCTCTGATGCTGCAACCACCTCTAAATCACTCAAAAATTGTCACTCTTTCAAACTCTTAAAGGTTTGGAAATAGAATATAGTCAGATGGAGCAAGATCTGGTGAGTAGGGTGGATGGTCTATGCCAGTGGTTCCCAAAGCTGTCCTGGGGGACCCCCAGCCAGTCAGGTTTTCCAGATATCCCTAATGAATATGCATGAGAGAGATTTGCATACCTGTCACTTCCATTATATGCAAATCTCTCTCATGCATATTCATTAGGGATATGTGGAAAACCTGACTGGCTGGGGGTCACCCAGGACAGGTTTGGGAACCATTGGTCTATGCGCTGAAACCCCAACTGCGTCAAAACATCCATCGTTTTGCCAGCCTTGTGAGAAGGAGCATTGTCTTGTGAAAAGAGAACTCCTTTCTGCTGCTTCTCTTTCCTTTTTCTTTCAATGCCTCTTTTAATCAGCACAGCAAGTTACAGTAGTATTCTGCATTAACTGTTTGGCCCCCTTGGAAGATAAGTTAGTCATTATAACATCTTCCTGGTCCCAAAACACTGTGGCCATAGTGTTCTTCTGCAGGAATAGGAACTCCATGACTGCTCGAAGTTCCATACTTGAAATTTCCACACTTTTTGTTGACATGGTTCAATCAATAATCTGGAACAATGTCAAAACATGGCATTATGATTCTGCAAATTGGCACGTTGCAAAATATTCAGCTACAGTGGCAAATTAATGCTCAGAATTTAGGAAGGTTGGTTGGGTTGAGAACTTTTCGGCACCCCCTCATAGTTCAGATGTTATAGCCAGTCCTATTAGAGCAGCAAGCAGCTCTCTGGAGTGCCCTAATAGTCAGTGCAGTGGATTGCAGAGAAAGGAACCCAGGCCCATATCCCGCTTTAACTAGTACACTTATGCTGGAAAGTGTGAGCCCTCCAAAACCCACCAAAAACATACTGTACCAACATCGAGGTGACATATGAAGGCATAAGGGCTATGGCTTACCATACAATGTAATGGGTTATGGTGAAATGTATACCTGGGCCCTTTTATGTGAAGTTTACTGCAGTGCCCACTAGGGGCCCCACTGCTGGGATGTCTGTGTGGCTTGCCCCTCCTACATCCCGATGGCTGGTTTTTGCGCGTTTTTCATTTAGACTCTTTTTTTATTTTTCCAAAAATGGTTAACAAAATAGACAACGAACAAACACACCTAGAAAATGGTCATTTTTCAAAACAAAAAGATGGACGTTTTCCTGTTTTGAAAATGGTCATGTTCGCCATTGGAATTTTGCATGTTTTTCATAAAATGTCCAAACTCGGATTTAAACGTCATATCAAACATGCCCCGTCACGTGAAAAATCCATTTGAAAATGGATAACCAGGCAAAGTGATTCACTGTTATACCAGTAAAATATACAAAATCTAATTGAACATTTTTGCATACTTTGGGGAAGAAATTACAATCACGAATAGCCACAGGCAAGTGCAACTGCTCTGATAAATTAAACACAACTGAAAAGGAATGCTAAAGAGAAAGTAAACACAATCTGTCAAGAGCTATAAGGCACTATGAAAGAGATGCATTTTTAATTACCATTCTGCCACTAACATTGAGATCATTCATATACTGGAAGATATGGCTTCTGGGTAAGTAATGTACAAAGTAGTAGTCATAGATGTCCAGTCTGCATAGTTTAATAACCTGAAACAGAAGCTGGTAGTATTTTTGTTCAAAAGTTGTTGTCAGAGAGAATATATCCACTCTCCAGTGATTCATGGAGAGAACTAAGAACGTAAGAGTTTCCATACTGGGACAGACAAAAGGACCATCAAGCCCTGTATCCTGTCACAATTCAGGCCCATCCAGGTTACAAGTACTGTACTTAGCAAGAGCCTAAAAGACTAAAAAAGATTTTGTGCTGTGTATCTCAGAAGTAAGCAGTGGATTTTCCCAAGTCTATCTTAATAATGGCTTATGGATTTTTTTATTTTTTTTAAAGAAATTATCCAAACCTTTTTAAAACCCTGCTAAGCCAACTGCTTTCACCACATTCTCTGGCAACAACTTCCAGAGTTTAATTACATGCTAAGTTAGAGAATGGCACAGTGCTCAACTGATGTTCAACTAACAAAACCACAATATATTTGAAAGTCTGTAAAGAGTTAATATGAAATTCAAACATTATACACAGCATTAAAAAGGTCTGATTGTATAGGAAGGATAGAAATCTTCAAACCTATTGTTTTTACAGATGTGCTGCTTCTGTACTGACACTCCACTTTTGAACTGAAATTCAGGAAAAATGCGAGAGTAAAACTGAAACTAACACAATCTTTCAGAAAAGAAAGAAGTTGTAAAGTCCACACTTATGAAGTGGCACAAGGGCATGCTTCCCTTTTATTTTAAAGGACTTGGGTATAGCTGCCTGATCCAGCAGCTGCAGACGCTTGGTGGGTCCACACAGCTGTGCAATAACTCCCTATCACCATTTGTTCTTACTGCTACTACAGCCCATGGTATATGGCAGGTGTCAAAAGGTAGATGAGGAAGTAATTCCTGTTCGTGCACCAGCCTTGGATGTAACTCAAGAGGAGGTGGTGACAACTTAGTAAGAGAAGCAAAAACAGCAGAGTGGAGCCTATGCACATCCAACCTGGCTAGGCTTAGATTTAGAGGCCCAGCAGCCATGCATATAGGGCTCCTTTTTCGAAGCCGCGTTAGCGGCTTTAGCGCGTGCGACTTTTAATCAAGCGCTAATCCCCGCGCTAGCCGAAAAACTACCGCCTGCTCAAGAGGAGGCGGTAGCGGCTAGCGCGGCCGGCAGTTTAGCGTGCGCTAATTACGCGCATTAAACCGCTAACGCGCCTTCGTAAAAGGAACCCATAGTGAAGGGTATGTGTGTGCATCCATGTGTTCCTTGCACTCTTCACGTCTTGTTTTGTCATACCTTCTATCTTCTTCTACAACCTCCCCCCCACCCCACCACCAATAACTGATCTATACTTTTTAAAGAGCAAACAAAACAAAACTGCAGATCTGTACAAGACGCAGGCAAAATTTATTGTGACAAAATAATTATATGCAAACCCTTTTACCAATCAAGGGACCCAACACGGTCCGTGTTTCGGACAAACCTTCGTCAGGGGTCCATGGTAAAAAGAGGGGTATAATAAAAAAAAGTCACAAAAACTTGTAGAGTAGCAGCAAAGTATCAAGCGACGTCAAAAATCTCCACTGCAATTTTGCCTGCGTCTTGTACAGATCTGCAGTTTTGTTTTGTTTGCTCTTGGTTGTTTTTTTACTGCAGTTGAGGTTGGAACCTTTTTTCTCTTTGTTTTGTTGCTATATTTTTTTAAAAAATTGGGCCTCTGCTCCCATCATACCTGCCACAGTAGATAGACTCAGTGCTCCCCCAATCCTACCCTATCCTTGGATCATAGGACAGGTGTCATTCCCTATTTCCTGTGCCTGCTTGTGCTGTAATCCAAACTGGTACCAGCTAATATGAGACCAAGTCTATTTTGAAGTATAGTCTGTGATTAAGACTCAAGAGCAGGGTAAGAAAAGGCACTAGCTGTCATCTTCTATTCCACAGGTGATAGGGTTATGGTCCCTGCAATTTACATAGAATGTTATGGCTTTGAAGTTTGGGTTAGGTTTTCTCTTCTGCCGGTGGAACTGTGACCTGCGCCAGCACCATGACTTTTAGTGCACCCATTGGGTCCCCTTCAGGGAGCCACACTGGTACTTCTCTTTCAGCAATGTGCATTTCTAAAACTAAAACTTCACGCATATAGACGGACCCTAAGCAATAGGTGCAATCAAGATAAGGAAATTGGGTCATTAGGGCATAGACAGGGGGTGGGTAAGCAGAGTGGGCAGACTTGATGGGCTGTAGCCCTTTTCTGCCATCATCTTCTATGTTTCTAATCACAGGAGTGAAACGTACAAAAAAAAGGATAAACGCAGAAAATGAAGTGCTTGTGTCTGCCCTCAATAAATGGATTACAATACAATAGAAATTAAAATACCAGTAGCAATGGCTGCTATTAGACTTAAGTGAGCATTTCTTAAACTCTTCCAGAAAGCGTACCTGAGATTACAGCACTTTTGGTATAATGAATATGCATGAGATAAATCTGCACACAGTGCATCTTCGGTGTATGCACACATGGGAGCCAACTTTTCAAAATAATAGGGGGTGCTAAGCCCAACAAAAATTACTTCACCTTGGACAGAGTCAAGGAGTTTGTGCAATATTTAGGGTGCTCAAGCACCCATAGAGCTGGCTCCTAAGTGCACAAATCTACTCATTATGGATATTCTGAAAACCAGTCTGGGTAGGTTTGGCTTCAGGAGAGAATTGGGAAAAAACTAGCTCAAAATATTTCTTTTGTTTTGTTTAGAGAAAAAGAGCCAGGTTTAGTAAATGATGCCTGAAGTTAGGCATCCTTATGAGCTGTAAAAGGTGCTTCTCACATCTTCCTTTGGGCGTGAACATTTAGGTCTGCCAAATGCAGGTTCACGCCCAACTAACGGCAGGCATGAAAATGCAGGTATTCTATAACACTGTGCCAAATTTCTGCAAATGTCCCCAACTAGGGTTGCCAGATGTCCAGGAAAACCTGGACATGTCCTCTTTTTAGAGGTCTGACCGGGTGTCCGAACAGATTTCCAAAACCGGTTTGTCCGGATTTTGGAAGACCCCGAGCTCAGGGCCACCTCTGGAGAGCCATTTAGCAGGTGCAGATGTAACGCAATGACATCGCACGCAAGCGTGGGGCATCGTGTTGTATCCATGCATGCTTGCAGGCCCTCCAGACGTGGCTCAGACTCAGAGAAGAAGAGAGGAGGTTTGTGCGGGGGCAAGAAACTGAGGATGGAACTGGGAGGAGCCACATCCTCTCTTTTGCACAAACAAATCTGATAACCTTACCCCTGACCCATCCATGCTCTTCCCATGACCACATCCCTTTCTGAGTTACACACTGTGAAATGTAGGTGTGCAGGTAAGGCTTGGGGCAGAACATAAGAATAGCTGTACTGGGTCAGACCAATGGTCCATCGAGTCCAGTAGCCCGTTTTCACAGTGGCTAATCCAGGTCATTAGTACCTGGCAAAAACCCAAAGTAGCAACATTCCATGCTACTGATCCAGGGCAAGCAGTGTAAGCAAGCAGGTAACTGCTAATCCTTGCCAATTAAGTACTTGTCAGTGTCAATATTGATTGTTAGTGCTTAACTTATTAGGTGCAAATCTGAGATCCATGCCCAAATTTGCACAACCTATACAGAATCTGGGGAACAATGTAAATTTCTGATCCAGTACATATATTAAATTGGGATACATGACCCTGATACAAAATGAGCTGATGCTCAGACAACATCCTGTCCCTAACAGTGGCCAATCTAGGTCACAAGAGCCTGGCAGGATCCCAAGAAATACTATTGTTTATTATCACAGATAGGTGGTGGCTTTCCTCAAGCCCATGTGGCCGATATACACTGCATAACTACAGCTCTTTTACTGTGCATCTGAGTGGCTGAAAGCTGTGATTCTCAACCCTGTCCTCAGAACCCGTCCTACCAGTGTAATTGTCAGGCTATCCACAATGAACTACCTGGTATGTATGAAGTCAGATCTGCATGCACTCTTTGATGTATAGTCGGTGTGGAAAGCCTGAAAACCAGACTAGGGACTTTCTTCAGGAACAATGGTCTAAAGCAGTGGTTCCCAAACCTGTCCTGGGGGACCCCCAGCCAGTCAGGTTTTCAAGATATCCCTAATGAATATGCATGAGAGAGATTTGCATACCTGTCACTTCCATTATATGCAAATCTCTCTCATGCATATTCATTAGGGATATCTTGAAAACCTGACTGGCTGGGGGTCCCCCAGGACAGGTTTGGGAACCACTGGTCTAAAGTTAGGGAGTTTCAGATTTTTAGTAGAACAGTATCTTCTCCATAAAATTTCAGAGGGTTGGAGGAGACTCTGCAGAGGATCAAATAGCCTCTAAATTAAATTTCAATAAAACTGGATTGGTGTAAATATTTACAGTTAAGTCTATAAATGTCAGTCTACAGCTGCTGTTCTGGCATTATAACTAGCAGAATCTATCATAAGAGGTCAACTTTCTTGAAGAAAAAAAAGAAAGGAGTCCATCTCCAGGACAATAAAAATAATTTATGACTCCAAATAGCAGCACTGTGCACCATTATGAAGCACAAAGGGTTTGGTCTGTAACTTCAGTCTTTGTTCCTATGGCTAGAAGAACAATGCTTATGAGGTCTGTTCAAAAAGTTCTAGCACTGATTTTATAAAAATTTATTTAAAAATCTTTCAACTTAATCCATTGGATCCCCTTCAAAGTACTCCCCTTCCCTACTTATACACTTTTGCCAATGTCATTTCCACTTCTGGAAACAGTCCTTAAACTCATCTTCAGGAATCGCCATAAGTTGCTGCATCAAATTTTGCTTTATGTCTTCAGCATGGATTTAAGTTTAGGAAACAAGAAGTCAGCAGGGGCCAATTCAAGAGAGTAAGGTGACTGGGGAAGAACTGTCATTGCCTTTTTGCACAAAATTCGTGAATTCAAAACACCTTCCACATCTCATGACATGTTCCCCATAAGCCACTTTCAACATTTTATAAGTTTCTGTAGCGGTCTTACCCGATTTAAAACAGAACTTCACGCTGTAGCGCTGCTCATTGGAGGTCGCACATGATGAAAAATATCCGATCACGAAAACACACTTTCTCAAAAACTGCTGTAGCTTGGAGACGAAAACAGATTATCATCAAATAGAGAAAAAAAGGAGGTTTCTGGTGAGGTTTCAAGCTACTCAACGCCGCCTAGTGCTTCCGAAAAGAACGTTCCGTTGGGGTGCAATTCAAACTGTCCTGGAACTTTCTGAACAGACCTCATACAACCTTCTGAAGGTAGGGAATTCTAGTCTTTAATTGAGAACACCACCTGCAAGTTAAGCTTGCCAGGTGTACGCTAGTTTATGAAGGGATCGGTGTGTCACCCTTGGCTGATAAAGGGTCACTGCAATGACTGAGATAACAGCGGAAGTAAAGTCTAAGTAAAAATGAGGGAGCAGAAGACTGATTACCGAAAAATGCAAACCTTACCATACCATACAATTTCTTATATCCAACAAGTTTCGACAAGAATTCAATGCGGTTTACAACAATAGTAATGACAATTAAGTAGTAAGTAACAGGTTGGTTAAGAGCAGACATGTCTTAGGCATTTCCAAGAAGATCAATTCAAGGAGAAGAGATGCGTCTTAAGCAGTTTTCTAACACATTCAGGGAACAGGAAAATAACACAATAGATAATCATATTCACAGAAGAACCACCACCAGCCAGAAACCAGAATATATAAAAATGGGTGTTAAGTTTTTAAAAATCATTCCTTTTTTTTTTTTTTTACAAAATTGTAATTATTAGAAAAAAAAAACTTATATTACAAGCCCCTCCATTCTAATATTTTTAATAACTGATTTAAAAAAGAATATGTAAATAGGTATTTAGTTCTATTATTTACAAAAAATTAAAACCCCCCTCCCCCCATTTTTTTTATCAAGCTACGCTAGAGGTTTTTAGCGTGGGCAGGTGAGGAAAGTTCTATGACGTTCATAGGAATTCTGTGAGTAGAGTAATTCTATGAGTGTCAGAGCATTTATCGCGTCAGCTCGCACTAAAAACCTCTAGCGCAGCCTGATAAAAGGAGCCCTAAAAAACTAAATTTTGTGCACTACAAATTTTGAATTATATTCGGTAGGTCTCCTTTCTACTGGCAGATTTGACTTATTCCACCCCGAAAGTCACTTGCTCCGTCTGAATTGCCACCCCAGAAACTACTCATTTCATCAGGCTCCCTTTGGTAACACATTCAGAGTCCCTTTTACAAGGAAATGCAATTTGTATACTGTCTGTTTGTAGTTATACTACCACACTCAAATCAGTTTGCATACAGGTACTTCAAGCATTTTCCCTATCTGTCCCAGTGGGCTCACAATCTATCTAATATATCTGGAGCAGTGGAGGATTAAGTGGCTTGCCCAGGGTCACAGGGAACAGCACAGGATTTGAACCCACAACCTCAGGGTGCTGAAGTTATAGCTTTAACCACTATGCCACATTCTCCTCTTAACCACGGTAGCGAGTCCTGGCATGGCAAATGTGACATAACCGACAGGAATTGGATGGGCTGTGATGCATTTGCCACACAGGAATCGCTACCGCGGTTTTTGTAAAAGGAGCCTTCAGTGGGGAGAGCAGGGACAGGAAAAATGCTTTTTTGTTCACCGTAATTTAGGGCCTCTATTATCAAGCCGCAGTAGTGCGTGTCGCACGGCAAATTGATTACAGAGGACCTTAATATAGTACAGAATAGTAGCAGAGGAACCATTTGGAAGTGCTGCTGTGAGCCCACTTTAGATTCCAAAAAGAGGATTTATTTTCCAGATTCCATTTTCTTCAGGCAAAGGTTCCAGAGTAGAGGGGCTGGTAGCTGGTTTCTTTCTTCCTACACATTATCACGCAGACACTCAGCATTCCAAAAAACTATAAATGAAGTAAGAAAGAGAGAGAGTAAAAAGCAGCTCATGATTCATCTTCTACCAACCTGGCTCCCTATCCGCCTTTGCATACAGTTCAAGCTCCTATTGCTGACCTACAAGTGTGTTGCTCCTCAATATCTCTCCTCTCTTCTCTCTCCTTATACGCCTCCCAGAGAACTCCATTCCTCAGATAAGTCACTCTTAGCGTTAACCTTCTCCTCCACTGCCAATTCCAGACTTTGTTCCTTTCATCTAGCTGCCCCCTAAGCCTGGAATAAATTACCCGAGTTTGTCCGCCAAGCCCCTTCCCTTAACTTGTTTAAAAGCAAACTGAAAACCCACCTTTTTGATATAGCCTTCAATCCTTAACCTTACTCCTCTGCCCTCCAATCCAGCCCACTGATTAACCGTTCCCCTTAACTGTATCCTTGACATCCTGTTTATCTGTCATGTCTGTTTAGATTGTAAGCTCTTTCAAGCAGGGACTGTCTTCTTTGTGACTCCGTACAGCGCTGCGTGTGTCTGGTAGTGCTATAGAAATAATTCATAGAAGTAGTGTGAAAAGTTTCAATCTTTGGGAAGCAGAGTGAGGATTGTGATGCCATAATGCCTCATTCCACTAATAAGAGACAACCTCATCAGTGATGTCACAATGGATTGATTGTCCTGTACTCCCCTCTGCCCTCCAACCCAGCCCACTGATTAACCGTTCCCCTTAACTGTATCCTTGACATCCTGTTTATTTGTCGTGTCTGTTTAGATTGTCAGCTCTTTCAAGCAGGGACTGTCTTCTTTGTGACTCTATACAGCACTGCATTCGTCTGGTAGCTCTATAGAAATAGTTAATAATAGTAGTAGCAGTAGTAGTGGTTAAAAATGGCCATAGCATGCAAGAAAAACCTTTATAAACGTGCAATAATGCCAGTTTTTGCTGAAGCTTAGTAAAAGGACCCCAAAGTTGGCAATTTTGCTGTATGAGTTCAATGGGGAACAGGGTTGCACTTTCTAGTTTTTTTTAAAGATTTATTTTATATAAAATTCTGCATATCAATTTATTTATTTTATAGTTTAAATCCTATAATCAATCCTTAACCCAACCACTTATTTCCTGCAGTGTACCAAATAAAATAACTGCCATAAAAAATCTTCCAAACTATAAACAGAAAAAAACATGGGGGGGGGGGGATTCATACTGAATTTTACCTGGAAAAAAAGGTTCCACAATACTTTTTATTTGCTGATTTTTTTTTCTGGGAATTTTTCCCTTCCTTAAGTTGCAGGAAATTATATCCATGTAAACAAAATGTGCTATGTCAAAACAATGGAAAAGCTAACCTACAGGCTTTTATAGCACTTTTACTCTCCTTTTGTAAAGGGTAAGGGTCAAGATCATGGACTAGAGAATGACAGGGGGAAAAAATCTGTCCCCGTCACTGCCCTGTCCCTGGCCCACCGTCCCCTTCACCACCCCCGTCACCGCCATTCCCTTCACCGCCCCGTCACCGCCATCCCTTTCACCGCCCCGCAACCTCACTGCCATCCCATTCACCACCCTGTCACCGTCCCTGCAGCATCCATATAAGCCTCAGTACTGCAATATTTAGCTTATTCCTTCCTTATAAATCAAAGTTCTGGCTGCTGAACTAGAGAAAGAGATGTTCAGCTGGCAGGGCTTTGTTTATAAATTTTTATCAACACAACTAATATACTACTTTATCCTAAAGCAAAAAGAAAAAGAAAAAGAAAATAAATAGAAATTTTTTTTCTACCTTTGTTGTCTGGTTTCTGCTTTCCTCATCTTCTCATTCAATTCCTTCCATCCACTGTGTGTCTTCTCTCTGCGTCTTCCATTTGCTCTGTTACTGTGCCTCTCCCTTCACCCCCCTCCCCAATTGGTCTGGCACCCATCTTCTTCCCTCCGCTCCCCCATAGTCTGGCATCTGTCTTCCCTTCCAGTGTCTTCTCCCCACTCTGTCTTCCACATTTCCCTTCAGGGTCTGTTCCTCTCCACCCTCCTTCAATGCCTGTTCTATTCCATTCCACTACCTCCTTCACCATCTGTTCCTTTCTACCACCCTTCAGCTCCTCTCGTGCAGCCTATCTATCTACCTCCCTCCCTCTTACTTTCATGGCATGTTACAATGTAATTTGTGCAAGCCGCTGGAGCCTGCGAGCTCGGACCCCAAACAATCTCACTTCTGTATTCCTATTTTCCCCATTTCTAATATCTCCCCTATGTATCTGGCATTGCCCCCCCCCCCCGTGTCCTTATACCATCCCCATGGCATGTATGTCCCCTTTATGTCTCTGTCCCTATGCCCTAATTTCCCCGCTGTTTCTGTTACCTTCCTGTGTCCAGATTTCCCCTGTCTTCCTCTTCCACACCAATGTGTCTCTTCTCTGCAACCCCCATCTAGCTTCTTTCCCTCTTTCTCTCCCCCTCTCCTGCTTCCAGCATCTGGCTCAACTGCCTGACATCCCCTTTCTTTCCTGCTGTGGCCTTCTTTTTCTCCCTCTTCATCCCCTTGGCCCAGAATCTCTTTCCCTCCCACTCCCTCCTTCACTCCCACTCCCTCCCGCGATTGCGCGGTCCAGCAGCCCCCTCCCGCCCGATTGCAGGGTTCAGTCAACTCCCTTCCTCCACCTCACTTTAGATGCCGAGTTTGCCGGCTTCTTTTTTGCCCAGCCACATGCGCTGCTGCTCTGTTGTTCAATCTTCTCCTCTGATGCAACCGGAAACAGGAAGTTGCAGCAGAGGAGAAGATTGAATAACTTGAGCAGCCGTGCGTGCGCGGCTCTTTGAAAGCGTGCGGCTGGGTGAAAAAGAAAGCCAGCAAATTCTGCATCTAAGGTGAGGTGGAGGGAGGGAGATGGCGGAACGCTATGATCGGGCGGGTAGGGGCTGCTGGACT
The DNA here is from genome assembly GCF_902459505.1 of Geotrypetes seraphini. Lineage (NCBI taxonomy): Eukaryota > Metazoa > Chordata > Amphibia > Gymnophiona > Dermophiidae > Geotrypetes > Geotrypetes seraphini. The sequence goes on from NC_047084.1 coordinate 86,495,989, forward strand.
GCACGATTCTTCATTGCCTCACTGCGGAGACAAGTCTATTCACTGCTCCACGGGGCGGTGAATGGCCTTGTCCCCACCCCGCAGCGACCACTATTTTTTCTTTCCCCGTTTCGGCGGGTTACCCGCGGCTACTCGCAGGTAACAATCACCGTGTCATTCTCTATCATGGACTTGATCTACCATCTGAAATCTGGCCCATATGCTCTGGGCAAGAAAACATTTTAGATAATGAACAATTAGAAAATCCAACTAAATAACTCCCCCAAATTATTTGAGAATATTTATGAGATGAACGTAAGAATTTCCATAATGGGACAGACCAAAGGTCCATCAAGTCCAGCATCCTGTTTCCAACAGTGGTCAACTCATGTCCCAAGTACCTAGCTATATCCCAAGTAATAAAGCAGATTTTTTTTGCTGCTTATCCTAGGAATAAGCAGTGTATTTCCCCAATCCATCTCAATAATGGCCTATGGATGTCTCTTTTAGGAAATTATCCAAACCTTTTTTAAACCCTGCTTAGCTAACTGATTTCACCACGTTCTCCGGCAACGAATTCCAAAGTTTAATTACATGTTGTGCGAAGAAATATTTTATAGACCTCTATCATCACTCCTGAGCCGTCTCTTCTCTAAGCTGAAAAGCCTTAGCTGCTTTAGCCTTTCCTCATAGGGAAGTTGTCACATCCCTTTTATCATTTTCATAGCTCTTCTCTGTACCTTTTAGTTGTTTAGAAAGATTGCCCACAGTGTAAAGTTAATAGATTATTTTACAGTATCACCTAGTGATGATTCAAATAGCCTCCCTTTTCAATTCATAGTTGTTGTCTTTATGCCCAGTTTTATTTTTTGGAATAGCAAGTGTAGCTTTCAGGAATTTAGGATTGGTTTTATAAACCACCTCATGGAAAACATCACACTCACATAGACAATTACACCTACTCTGAGGCAAGTGCAAATTCACCATTTTATGCACTTACATTACATATGCATATTATAAAATTTGCACAAAAGTCCCAAACCTTGTCCTTTTCTAACTTTAAGGCACATGTACTCCAAACTATTTTAGAAGAGGCCATTTGTGTGCATAAAACATTGCAGTCGATATGCAAAGCGATTTAATCATCCAAAACTGGCTACAGTATTGCACTACATGTATAGTATTGCACAGTTTGGGGCTAGCTGCTTATTTTCAGCAGCATTTAACTGGTTAGTGCTGCTGAAAAGTGTCTTGTTAGTGACTAAAGCGAAACCAGCTCTTTTGGAGGTGTTCCGAGGGCAGTGTCTGCACTTGGGCCAGTCAGGTGCCGAAATTCAGTTAGGTTAACTACATTCAACAGGACCACAAAAAAGTTAGTCCTATCTTTATGTGGCGCACCGCAGTCGGTTAAGTGCTGAAGACTGCACCTAACTGGCTTCAAAAACTCGAAAATTTGATTCCGGATATTGGACGACCCAGCAATGAATTTCCAGACCTAATGCTGGCAGTGGCCATCAAAATACTGGCTGAATATTTACCCCCATTATTAATATATGCAGAAATGCCTTTCAAAATTACCGTATTTTCATGTAGATAACGCGCACCCGTGTAAAACGCACACACGGGTATAGCACGCGAAAAACACAAATTTATGTACAGAAATTTTTATATACCGCGCACACCCGTATACCGCGCATGCTGCCCGACTCTCCTTTCGCCCGCCCCGACTCTCCTCTCCCCCTTGAAGTCCTGTCCCCACCCTGAAAGCCTGATGCCCCCCCGACGTCCGATTCACCCCCCCCGCAGGACCGCTCGCACCCCCACCCCGAAAGACCGCTCGCACGCACCCCCACCCCCCACCCCGAAGGACCGCTCGCACGCACTCCCAACCGCACCCGCACCCCCACCCTGAAGGACCGCTCGCACCCCCACAGCCTCCCGACCCCCTCCCCATCATGTAGAAGCTCCTACCGATGTCCTGCTGCTTCCTCTTGGCGGTCCCGACTCCCCGACACAATCGGGGCAAGAGGGAGCTCAAGCCCTCTTGCCCCAGCCAACCGCGGCACCCCCGACACGATCGGGGCAAAAGGGAGCCCAAGCCCTCTTGCCCCGCCGACTCCCCAACTCCCCGACAATATCGGGCCAGGAGGGAGCCCAAGTTCTCCTGGCCCTGGCGACCCTCCCCGCTAGTTGTTCGGGCCAGGAGGGAGCCCAAAGCCTACTGGCCACGACGACCCCCTACCCCCACCCCGCACTACATTACGGGCAGGAGGGATCCCAGGCCCTCCTGCCCTCGACGCAAACCCCCCTCCCCCCCAACGACCGCCCCCCCCAAGAACCTCCAACCACCCCCCCAACCGACCCGCGACCCCCCTGGCCGACCCCCACGACACCCCCACCCCCCCTTCCCTGTATCTTTGTGTAGTTGGCCGGACAGACGGGAGCCAAACCCGCCTGTCCGGCAGGCAGCCAACGACAGAATGAGGCCGGATTGGCCCATCTGTCCCAAAGCTCCGCCTACTGGTGGGGCCTAAGGCGCCTGGGCCAATCAGAATAGGCCCGGGAGCCTTAGGTCCCTCTTGGGCACATGGTCGGGTTGGGCCCATGTGCCTCAGGCCCCGCCCCCAGGTGGGACCTAAGGCTCCCGGGCCTATTCTGATTGGCCCAGGCGCCTTAGGCCCCACCAGTAGGCAGAGCTTTGGGACGGATGGGCCAATCCAGCCTCATTCCATCGTTGGCTGCCTGCCGGACAGGCGAGTTTGACTCCCGTCTGTCCGGCCAACTACACAAAGGTACGGGGAAGGGGGGGGGGGGTGTCGTGGGGGTCGGCCAGGGGGGTCGCGGGTCGGCTGGGGGGTGCGGTCGGAGGTTCTTGGGGGGGGAGGTCATTGGGGGGAGGGGGGTTTGCATCGAGGGCAGGAGGGCCTGGGATCCCTCCTGCCCGTAATGTAGTGCGGGGTGGGGGTAGGGGGTCGCCGTGGCCAGGAGGGTTTGGGCTCCCTCCTGGCCCGAACAACTAGGGGGGGGTCACCAGGGCCAGGAGGACTTGGGCTCCCTCCTGGCTGATATTGTCGGGGAGTTGGGGAGTCGGCGGGGCAAGAGGGCTTGGGCTCCCTTTTGCCACGATCGTGTCGGGGAGTCGGGGGGGCAAGAGGGCTTGAGCTCCCTCTTGCCCCGATCGTGTCGGGGGTGCCGCGGTTGGCTGGGGCAAGAGGGCTTGAGTTCTCTCTTGCCCCGATCGTGTCGGGGGTGCCGCGGTTGGCTGGGGCAAGAGGACTTGAGCTCCCTCTTGCCCCAATCGTGTCGGGTGTCGGGACCACCAAGAGGAAGCAGCAGGACACCGGTAGGAGCTTCTACATGATTGGGGGGGGGGTCAGGAGGCTGTGGGGGTGCGAGCGGTCCTTCAGGGTGGGGGTGCGGGTGGGAGTGCATGCGAGCGGTCCTTCGGGGTGGGGGTGCGGGTGCGTGCGAGCGGTCCTTCGGGGTGGGGGTGCAAGCGGTCCTGCGGGGGGGTGAATCGGACGTCGGGGGGGGAACTATGTAAAAAAATTTTTGTACAAGGCGCTCACGCGTATAACGTGCAAGGGTATGCGCGGTACGTAAAAACCACGTATAACGCGCGCGTTATATGCGAGAAAATACGGTACCCCTAAATGAACAGGGTACATTAGGAAACCGCGTGCTTTGCAGGCAGCAGGAAACAGCTAAGAACATTTGTACATACCTTGACGATGGCAAATCCAAGGATGACGAGAGAGGCATAGGTCAGAACTTGCTCCAACAAAGTCTCCAGTTTCTGTTCACAGCCCTACGGTAAAGGCAGAAGAAAATGTGCATTCAGCGCTACTTGAGGACATTATAATGTGTTCATCATACAATCTAACTTCCATGATCCGTGTTCACATCACTGTGCAACATTCTTCTCCCCCTCAAAGATGGGGTTTTACATTGTAACATAGTAAATGACATCAGATAAAGACCTGCATGGTCCATTCAGTCTGCCCAATAGTCACATTCATTTTATCAAGGCAATGTTAAAATAATTAATTACTGGATTGTTAAGTTCCACTGTAAGATGTCTTCCCCTGCTCCCGAGAGAGGCAAGACCTGTACTCAGACAATTTGACTTGAATGTGGTATAAAATATACATATTTGCTCTTTATCCATCTTGCCCATATACACCATAGAAATCCATCCAGCACTGCCCCACTGCCAGAGCTGCTGTCAAAACTAACTCCAGCTCATCCTGAACTGCCTTGCCATACCTCTCTCTATGCAACCTAGCTAGAAGGATGCTAGGTTGCATAGGGAGATGTATGTCCGGTAGGAAAAAGGAGGTATTGATGCCTGTGTATAAGACTCTGGTGAGACTTCATTTAGAATTGTGTACAATTCTGGAGGCCGCACCTTCAAAAAGATATAAAAAGGATGGAGTCGGTCCAGAGAAAGGCTACTAAAATGGTATGTGGTCTTCGTGATAAGGCGTATAGGGACAGACTTAAAGATCTCAATCTGGATACTTTGGAGGAAAGGTGGGAGAGGGGAGATATGATAGAGATGTTTAAATACCTACATAATATAAATGCGCATGAGTCGAGTCTATTTCCTTTGAAAGGAAACTCTGCAATGAGAGGGCATAGGATGAAGTTAAGAGGTGATAGGCTCCGGAGTAATCTGAGGAAATAGTTTTTTACAGAAAGGGTGGTAGATGTATGGAACAGACTCCTGGTAGAGGTGGTGGAGACAGAGATTGTGTCTGAATTCAAGAAAGTCTAGGATAGGCACCTGGGATCTCTCGGAGAGAGAAAGAGATAATGGTTACTGCGAATGGGCAGACTGGATGGGCCATTTGGCCTTTATCTGCCGTCATGTTTCTATGTAGCATAATATTTGTATACCATAAAACATCTTCTGCACATCATAAATGAAGTTACATTTTTTGATCTGTTGAGTTGTATGTTGATACTATCCTTTTTCTATTTATAGACCCTTTATTTATTAGTTTTAGATTTATATCTCTCCCACGCATCTTTGAACTCCATCACTTTTTTTGCCTGTACAGGGAGGACATTCCTGGTATCCCTCACCCTCTCCATGAAAAAATATTCCTAAATCTACCACCTGCAACCTCATATTAAGTCCTCTAGCTTTACCGCTTCTCTGTCTCTGGAAAAGATTTGTTTGTAGATTAATACTGTTCAAAGTATTTAAACGTCTGCCGCAATCAACCGACGGCAGGCCGTGGACTTTTGTCGAGATCCCCCCGGCAAAAAATAGGTGCCAGAAATGTAGGCCAGGGTTTTCTGGGCTGACATTCCTGGCGTCTTATATTTGCGTGAACCACGCCTACATAGGCACTTTAGGCTGCCTAACGCCACTTCCAGCACTGACCGTGCCTACTTTGGTGTTCGGCAGCCTAAAGCACCTACATTGATGCAATTCTGGCACCATTTATTCAGACGGCAGTAAGTGTGCCAATCTTGCTATCTCTAACAGTGTTCTTCAATTAACTTAGGCATTGGTAGGGCGCCTACTGGAACCTAAGTTCAGGCACCAATTTTTAGAATTTCCTCCTAAGTATTCCTTTGCAATGCACAAAAGAAAGCACTGCGATGCACAGAAGGATGACGGCCCATAAAGCGAGAAATTTACTGCCAGGCTTTCAGGAGATTTCTTGTCAATGTCTCACATTAAACTGCGGGCTTTATCTTCATTCGTAAGCGGAAGGAAACGGGTGCAACTTTAAGCACCGATAGTGAGAAACAAACGTGTGTAGTGCGACTGCAAGCACAAACATAGTAACATAGTAACATAGTAGATGACGGCAGATAAAGACCCGAATGGTCCATCCAGTCTGCCCAACCTGATTCAATTTAAAAATTTTTTTTTTTTTTTTTCTTCTTAGCTATTTCTGGGCGAGAATCCAAAGCTTTACCCGGTACTGTGCTTGGGTTCCAACTGCCGAAATCTCTGTTAAGACTTACTCCAGCCCATCTACACCCTCCCAGCCATTGAAGCCCTCCCCTGCCCATCCTCCTCCAAACGGCCATACACAGACACAGACCGTACAAGTCTGCCCAGTAACTGGCCTAGTTCAATCTTTAATATTATTTTCTGATTCTAAATCTTCTGTGTTCATCCCACGCTTCTTTGAACTCAGTCACAGTTTTACTCTCCACCACCTCTCCCGGGAGCGCATTCCAGGCATCCACCACCCTCTCCGTAAAGTAGAATTTCCTAACATTGCCCCTGAATCTACCACCCCTCAACCTCAAATTATGTCCTCTGGTTTTACCATTTTCCTTTCTCTGGAAAAGATTTTGTTCTACGTTAATACCCTTTAAGTATTTGAACGTCTGAATCATATCTCCCCTGTCTCTCCTTTCCTCTAGGGTATACATATTCAGGGCTTCCAGTCTCTCCTCATATGTCTTCTGGTGCAAGCCTCCTATCATTTTCGTCGCCCTCCTCTGGACCGAAAGTGAAAGCATACTATATATCGGCGCCTGTTCTGCCATCATGTTTCTATGTTTTAGTCTTGTCTAGACAGGCGCACAAGAGCCAAGCTTGCCGCAAAATCCTTGTGGGTACGTGCCAGGCACGTTTCTCCACTTGATTTCAGTTTGTCAGCGCAAATCAAGTGCGCACATCATTTACTCAAAGAAAATGACACGCATCGCTTAGCTATTTTTCTGCGCTTTGTTGCACTGTGGGGTTTTGCATTATGTGCTTTAGAATCTGGCTTTGAGCTTCAGCCTCCTGGTTTACCACAGTAATGGGAGCTGCATAGATTCCTATTTAGGAGGCACTGAAGCGTTCACACATTAACTCTATGTCAGCCAATTACTTGCGTATAGAGCTTCTGTGGCTCATCCAGGAGGCCAGTACAGTTCCTCTGGTCTTGTCTGCAGCAGCTCTGAGGCACAGTCTGGTTGCCGGTGGAATTGAACCATAAGGTGCTTTCCCAGTCACTGTAGTTGTTCACACCACAACACTGCAACTGTAAAAGAAAATGCAATGCAGGTGTTCAAATGAAAAAAAAAATAAAAAGACATTTCAGGCTGAAAAGCTTGAAATTTTATTTGATAAAAATAGAAGCGCTTGTACAATCACATTTTTAAAATTAAAATTGTTTAAAACCCCCCACAATGTTCAAAATAAGGGAGCAGAATAATTTAATTTATTAGCCCTGTAAAAGTTAACACTTGCCAATATTTCAAGGCTTCAAACATAAACGAATAAATAAATAAGTGTTGAAAACCGAAACTTATGATTAGTGAAAGAAGTGCTCAGTGCCAAATATTTCTCCAAAATGGAGGCAAAGAATATTAAGAACCATCATCGCACTTCGAATGTTCCCCAAAGATGTAGGAATGGAAAACAGTTTTAATTACTGGTCACTAAGGGCTACTTTTACGAAGGCGTGTTAGCGGTTTAATGCGCGTAATAGTGCGTGCTAAACCACCGGCCGCGCTAGCCGCTACCGCCTCCTCTTGAACAGGCGGTACTTTTTCGGCTAGCGCGTGATTAAAAGTCGCACGCGCTAAAGCCAGTAATGCGGCTTCGTGAAAGGAGCCCTAAGGTTTGATTTTGGAGAACATGGAGCAAGGTTTTGGGAATATGACCAGGATGAGTGATATGGATATGCATTGCATCATCACCAGATTTTTCAGATAAGTGACTGTATTTTAAAATTTTTGCTGATGGGGAACATTCGAACTGCGATGATGGTTCCTAATATTCCTTTCCTCCGTTTTGGAGAGATATTTGGCACTGAGCACATCTTTCACTAATCATAAGTTTGTGTTTCAACACATCGGTGGTGATATTCACACTCATTTATTTATTCATTTATTTCTGAAGTCCTGAAATATTGGCAAGTAAACCCCCCCCCCAAAAAAAAACACACCTGCTTCTGGATTCTGTATATAGCACCCCCATAGTTGTGCTCGCAGATTTGGGCAAGTGCACAATTTAATTCAGTAGCAAGCCGAATATTGCCAATAACCGGGCACTAGCAATATATTACTGGCAAAAGTTTGGATTTGCGAGTGCATCTTGCTATGCTATTTATGACGATGCATGTGCAAATCTTTTAGCGCATAACTGAAAAGGGGACATGGGTGGGCCAGGCATGTTTACTAAATAGGGTCAGCTCAAGAGATTATAGCACCCTGGCCCATGCCCCGCCCTGGTCTATACCCTGCCCCCAGCCAGTAATCTCCTCCCTCCTCCGACATTACTGCCTGGTCCCAGCAGGGGGCAGCTTCACAGGTCAGCTGCTGTGAGGAAGGAGAGCCAACAGAGGAAGGAAGAGGCAAGTGCTGTACTTCCCTTCTCTGACGCTGATAGTCGCCATCCTCCTTCGCAGCAGCCGGCCTACGAAGCCGCACCCTGCCATCAGAAAAGGGAGAAAGAGGAAGGAATGTTCAAGCCGCTTAACTTATGGGCTGGGGATGTCTCCCTCCCAGTCATTTGGTGCCCTTTAGCACCAGCGCCCTAACCCAGAGTCTCTCCTGGTCCATAGGTTATGTGCAGTGCTGCGTGCATCTGGTAGAAATATTAAACTTGTTTTTGTAAGCCGGCCATGTCACTAAAGATACGTGCAATACTATAGAATTCACGGGATTCGTGCCTAATTTACACAGGATTTACACCAGGTTTCAGTTGGTATAAATCCTCATGCACAAAGCTGGGCGCAGATCACAGTGCACTTTATAGAACAGCGCTTGGCATGTCTTTTTTTGGTGCCCAATTTGAATACCATTTATTGAATCTAGTCCCATAACCTAGAACTTCCACTCTGCCCATGGCCTCCTCAGCATAATTCCTTTGCTGCAGTCTGCAATTTTAGAGAATCACTGCTGTGATGGTGACCTCCTTGCATTTTTATAGGGGAGGGGGGCTTTGGAACTGGGTGGGAAGAAGGGAAGAAAATTCCAGCCCACAGAGCTTCTGATTTAAAAAATGAAGGGAGGAATGCTGGATGATAGGGCATTTAGTGGACCAGAGGTGAGGTGGGAAGGGAAGGAAGGAGAGAGAACTGCTGGATGGGAAGGCATTTGGTAGATAGGGAAATCAGGGGAGGGGGCAGGGAGGAGAGGAATTGGGGGGACCCCCTCCTTAATTTCTGCCCTGGGCCCCAGCATGTCCAACACTGGCCCTGGGCAGACTATTCTCCAAGTATTCTGTAGTATAATTACTCAATTACTTCTGGAACTTTTAAACATGTACGGTGTCTGTTCAGCACTTTTAAGGTATGTAAATAGCAGAATATTAAAAAAAAAAAACAGTCTTACCTGTTCTTGCAAGAAATCCACTGCCCTGCTGTCTGAATTTTTTCCATCATAATTGTGGATGCCTTCCGTCACACTCTTTTCAACATTAGGTTTGATCTAAAAGTAAAACAACTGACACATTTATTCAGAAGTTTGTAAAATACATCACTATCACAATATGAAAAGGACACAGTTGTTTCAAAGACCTTTCAAAAAAAACCAACAACCTGCCATAGGATGCAGAGGTAGTGGAATGGAGTCACCAAGGCCATAGCCTGACCAATATTTTGCCCTACACAGCATCAACTAGACATCTTGAGGATAGGGCCAGAGATTATTTCGGTTAGTCCCTCCGACCAAAAAGGTGTTTTGCCACCCCTGGAATGGCTGTGTCTTGTTTCATTTGTCTGGAACCCAATAGTGAGAAATCCTTCACAAGCTCTAGTCGCTCTCAATGGCAGCAACCTGGGATCTGAGGTTTTTCCTTTTATATATTGGAGCTCTGAAAGTGGAGAGACTCCACTTGAAGATATCAACTATTCTATCACGTTGATATTTTGAGCCACATTTGAAAAATTATAAAGATTTATTAAGTGTAGAGAGTAATTTTTGTTTTGGAATTAGTATTCTCTCACAAAGCCTGTATACAGCAATCAAACCTAATTCCCCTGGTTCGCAGGCTACTGCACTGCACCATAAGGCTACTTCTCTACTCCACTCCAATATGGGAAGCGAATTAAGCCTTTGTTTCCCATATCGATCATGGGAGAACAGCTTACTAAGGAGTCCTTTTATCAAGCTGGGGTAGGGGGGGTTTAACACGCGGAATACCGTGCGTTAAACTGCCTGCTGCGCTCGCCACTAACACCTGCATTGAGCAGGCGTTAGTTTTTTAGTCGGCCGCGGGGGTTAACGCGTGATGAAATGTCTGACGTGCTAACCCCACTAGCGCAGTTTGATAAAAGGAGCCCTAAATCTTGTCCTAAGGCCAGTTTACTCGGGAACTAATTTTCTCCTTTTACCTGGCTAAGAATAACATAATTTTCAGCTACCCCTTTACCTCTCTGGCTTGGGGGGGTCATCCTCCCTGCTACCCACCATAATTATTGACATTATGCAGGCAGCAGTTCATACAATAGCCATTAATTTTTGAGGTTTTTTTCTTGAGGGGGGACCAAGGAGACACAGATCATAGGTCAATTATCATTTTAATAAGTTTTGAAAGAAGCAGTATGAGGGTAATTTTTAAAATAGTGTTAGGCTTTAGCCGTATAACTTTAGGAGTTATGTGGGTAGAGCCCAGCAAGTTAAAATCTACCACAACTCTGTGGATGAAGTAAGTGTATATTTCACAATGTGCTTTCTTTTATCTGTGCAGAAAACAAGTGTGCCTGGGGGGCAAGTTTATGTAGGGGAAAAAAACTACCTGTGTACAATGGGCCTGGGATAGGCATGTAGGATCTCTCAGAGAGAGAAAGAGATAATGGTTACTGCAGATGGGCAAAACGCACCTCTTCCGCGAACAGGGCTTTTAATCCCCCTTGCCCCCGGCTTCTCCCCTTTCCCAATCTCCCCCGTTCCTTCTGCTCCCTCTCCTCCCCCCCTCTCCACACTTGGTCTTACTCTCCTTATCGCTTACCAACCCTACCTTCTGTCTTACCATTACCTCTGCTAAATCTCAGTTATAGAGTTCCCCACGCCCCCCTCTTCATTGCCTGTAATTTTTGTTAAAATTCTGTAATTTTGTTAAAATTTTGTAAATCCGTGTGTCACCGCGGACCTTAATTAATGAATGTGAACCGCCTAGAACTTTTTGGATATGGCGGTATACAAGAATAAAATTATTATTATTATTATTATCATGTTTCTATGTTTAATTCTTTCTCCCTATACGTCACAGGAAAAGGTGCAAATATACAAGCATATCTTTTTTTATCCTCATAACTTTATGAAGATTTTCAAACAGAAATTACCTGGCTTGCTTCTGATTTCCGAGGCACCCAGCTGGGTATAATGTATCTGTATAACTTAACACTTGGCAGTTTAGTGAAACTTGCTCCCACTTACCAGTTTTTCCCAGGTTATTTCAACATAAGAATCTGTATCAGTTGACTAACTCCAGCTCACCTTTCCTCTGTAAACCAGGCCCAAAATGAAAGCGGCCACTTCCGCAGCAAAAATAAGCAGGATGACAAACAGGAACTGGTTTTAGGAAAGAAGAAGAAAGACAATGAGTCAGGTGCAGAGCTACGATAAGGTCTGTCCTCATTACAAAGAGATTGGCCTGTTTTCTCCCAATACTGCTGGAAAGAATGAAGGTTTAAAGTGTAGCCAAAAAGGGAAGTCCGAATGTACATTTAAGTCAAAGTCCCATTTCCACTCTGCACAGCTGTACAACATAGTATGAAATGTTCAAAATTATCAAAAGAACAGGAACAACAATGAACCACACACACATAAAATTCATCTTCTCAATTTTCCTTGATTGTCAAAATAAATTGCACAGCATGCTTCCACAACAGTAAATGTAAGTCAATGATTATTTATTTATTTAGATTTCTATCCCATCCTCCCAACAGCTCAGAACGGGTTACAAAAGGACATTCACAGTGTAGTAAGAGGATATGAATCTAAAGACAGGGACTACAGAGGACAAAAGAACTATAAAAGGAAGAGAGGATGCCGATAGAGGCATACAAGGAGAAATTATATAGTGACGAGAGAATACATATATATATAACTATATAGAGACGAGAGAATACTGGTAGAGGCATACAAGGAGACAGTATATAGGGATGGGAGAATACATATACATAACTATATAGGGGCAAGAGAATACAGAGGAGACAGTATATAGGGATGAGAGAATATATACATATAACGATATAGGGGTGAGAGAATACAGATAGGAGCATACAAAGAGACAGTATATAGCAGGGGTCCCCAAAGTCCCTCCTTGAGGGCTGAATCTAGTTGGGTTTTCAGGATTTCCCCCAACGAATATGCATGAGATCTATGTGCATGCACTGCTTTCAATACATATTCATTGGGGAAATCCTGAAAACCTGACTGGATTCGGCCCTCAAGGAGGGACTTTGGGGATACCTGGTATATAGTGACAAGAGAATACATATATATAACTATATAGGGGCAAGAGAATACAGATAGGAGCATACAAGGAGACAGTATATAGGGATGAGAGAGTACATATATATAACTATATGGGGGGCGAGAGAATACAGATAGGAGCATACAAGGAGACAGTATATAGTGACAAAAGAATATACATATATATATAACTATATGGGGGTGAGAGAATACAGATAGGAGCATACAAGGAGACAGTATATAGGGATGAGAGAATACATATATATATATATATATATATATACATATACATATATATATATATATATATATAACTATATAGGGATGAGAGAATACAGATAGGAGCATACAAAGAGACAGTATATAGGGACAAGAGAATACACACACACACATATATATATATATAACTATATAGGGATGAGAGAATACAGATAGGAGCATACAAGGAGACAGTGATGAGAGAATACATATAGGACAGTATATAGTGATGAGAGAATACATATATATAACTATATAGGGATGAGAGAATACAGATAGGAGCATACAAGGAAAAGTATATAGTGATGAGAGAATACATATAGGACAGTATATAGGGATGAGAGAATACAGAATAATAATAATAATAATAATAACAGTTTATATACCACAGTACCGTTAAGTTCTGTGCAGTTTACAAAAGATTAGTGAAGTACAAGTTGAGAGAACTTAAGGGATGGGAGAACAAGAGGGGGATAGGGCAAGAGAACCATTATAGAGGGGAAAGTGAGGAATGGGTCAGCTGTCTAGATACTTCAGGAACAGATGAGTTTTGAGGCGCTTCCTGAATACCTCGTAAGTGGTGGGCGAGAGGAGTTGTTCTAGATCTTTACCCCATAAAGCTGCTTGATGTAAGAGAAGGTGTTCATGGTGTTTTTTTAGTTTGCAACCTCTAACCGGGGGAGAAACGAAGTGCAAGTGGGAGCTTCTCTTGTGGCTGAGAAGGAGAAGAGGTCAGTTATGTATTAAGGGGCTAGACCGTAAAAAAACTTTAAAGCAAAGGCAGGCGAACTTAAACTTTACATGAGCTTCCACGGCAGCCAATGTAGCTGTTTGTAGTATGGCATCACGTGATCGAATTTCTTTAGACCGAAGATAAGTCTGACCGCAGTGTTTTGCATTAATTGTAAGTGTCTCATATTCTTTTGGGGGATTGCTAAATAGGCGATGTTACAGTAGTCAAGTTGACTCAGTACGAGGGATTGTACCAGGATTCTGAATGCAGAGTTATCAAAATATGATTTAATGGATTTAAGCTTCCAGGGGGTGAAAAAACCCTTTTTGATTAGGGAGTCCACCTGGTCTTTCATGGTTAGGCATTGGTCCAGAGTTACACCCAGAAAGGAGCATACAAAGAGACAGTATATAGGGACGAGAGAATACATATATATATATATATATATATAACTATATAGGGATGAGATAATACAGATAGGAGCATACAAGGAGACAGTATATAGGGACGAGAGAATACATACATACATATATATATATATATATATATATATATATATATATATATAAAACTATATATATATATAACTATATAGGGACGAGAGAATAGAGATAGGAGCATACAAGGAGACAGTATATAGTGATGAGAGAATATATATGTATAACTATAGGGACGAGAGAATACAGATAGGAGCATACAAGGAGACAGTATATAGGGACGAGAGAATACATACATACATACATATATATATATATATAAAACTATATATATATATAACTATATAGGGATGAGAGAATATAGATAGGAGCATATAAGGAGACAGTATTTAGGGACAAGAGAATACATATATATAACTATATAGGGACGAGAGAATAGAGATAGGAGCATACAAGGAGACAGTATATAGTGATGAGAGAATATATATGTATAACTATAGGGATGAGAGAATACAGATAGGAGCATATAAAGAGACAGTATATAGGGATGAGAGAATACATATATATAACTATATAGGGATGAGAGAATACAGATAGGAGCATACAAGGAGACAGTATATAGGGACGAAAGAATACATACACACACACACACATATAGGAGCATATAAGGAGACAGTATATAGGGACAAGAGAATACATATACTGTATATAATTATGTAGGGATGAGAGAATACAGATAGGAGCTTTCGAATGGGTCAGTTACAAGGAGTCTACAAGGAGTCAGTTCATTCAGTATCTTTGGTAAAAAGGAAGGTCTTTGTTGCTCTCCGAAAAGCCACTAGCAAGTCCAGTGACCTGATCTGAATAGGCAGTTGGTTCTACAGGCGAGGGATAAAGTGGCTATATGAGCGTTTGCTTGCTGATTCTAGTTTGATTACTACTGCTTCTAAAAATGGATGGGCCAGAGGGCTGGGAACCAAAAGGCCCAGACGTATGTCTGGTAGAGCTCTAGAAATAATTAGTAGTAGGTTCAAATTGGGATGGCTGGGGATGGCACTGGCAACCCATCCCACTCAGGTCCTGCCATGGAAGCCATCACACTTATGTAGCAACCCCTCATATACTGCTCACAGCTTGGTACTTGTGTGCAGGAAAAACTACCATACCATACCATAAAAATGGATAAAAGACAAACTAATACTATTCAACAGAAAATCATTTCAATTCTGTATGAACAGTCTCAGCCAGAATGGTAATATTTATTCTTACCTTATAATTTCCTTTTTTTGGGTCCTGCTAGACCAATCCAGACTAGTGGGTTATATCCCCTTACTAGCAGATGGAGGCAGAGAAGCTCAAGATTCCAGTGACATCATCAGTATAAGAGGTAGTGCAGCCAGGACTCTCAGTATGTGTATACCAAAGCTATCAGTGCTGGACAAAACAATAAAAAAAATTTGACAAAAAACAACTACCTTTTCTGGGAAACCTTTGTAGAACATGAAACTATTTATAATTTAGTGGCAGATATGGAACCCAAGGGCATCCTGAATCCCTTGGTCTTCCAGGATGGCTCCTGGACTGGTTTAGCAAGATTTAAGGAAAGGAAATTTTTAGGTGAGAGTAAATTTCACCTTCTCAACCTGCTCGACCAGTTCAGATTAGTGGGATATATCAAAGCTTATCCCTCAGTGTAGGAGGAAGGCAAGGCTCCCTCTAAGATGGTCCTGGCAAAATAACTGTCACCTCTGGCCCAGACATCATGATCAACTTTATCATGTCTGATGACATAATGAACCATTGACCAAGTCGCTGCCCTACACATATTCTGTAGAATCACTGCTCTGGCTTCTACCCAAGAAGTTGAGTGAACTCGCATTAAAGACCCCTTTTACAAAGCCACAGTAGAGAGTCTTGGCACAGCAAATGCGACACAGCCCACAGGAACTGAATGGGCTGCGTCACATTTGCCATGCGGGACTCACAGTAACACAGTAAACAATGGCAACAAAAGTCCATTATGGTCCATTCAATCTGCCCAAAAAGATGACCAGAGCCCCGCCCACCACTCTGTGTAAGTCCAGGTCGCCTGTGTTTAAATGCTAGTTATGAAGTCACCACAATGCCAACAATATAGGCAGCCAAACATGATGGGGATAATACATGGTATACAGCTAACAGTATTTAACTTATCAATCAAGATGCCTTCACCTCCCTCCTAAGCTGCACAGGACCCCCTACTCACATTATGCGACAATAAAATGATCAACACACTGGAGTTGTTGAACCTTCACCTGTCTCTCGCCATGTGCAGGACACAGACTGTATAAAAGTCTGGCATCAGCCTCCATTCCCCCATGTTGAATTTGGCCACTATTTGCGAGACAGACCACTGAAGTCTGTCCAGCATCAGCCTCAGATTTCGCTATTCTTGCCCAATGTAACACCTCAACAGCTATGTTGTGCTTCCATCTTCTTTCTATTTAAGCAACCCCTGTGACTATCCCACACATTTTTTAATTCGTTCACAGTTTTATTCTCTACCACCTCTCTCAGAAAGGCGTTCAATGCATCCACCACCCTCTCTGTAAAAAAGTATTTCCTGACATTACTCCTGACCTCCCTGCAACCACCATTTATTTCCTCTAGTTCTACTGCCCTTACATCTCTTAAAAAGGTTTGTTTGAATATTAATACTTTTCAAGTACTTAAAGGTCTGTATTATATCACCTTCCTCTCTTCTTTTTTCCAGCTTATACATATTCAAGTCCTCCAGTCTCTTCTCATATATCTTATGGCACAAATCCTGTACCATTTTTGTCACCATTTTGCTCTGAACTGCCTCAAGTCTTTTTACATCCCTTTAGAGATACAGACTCCAAAACTGGAGTACTCCAAGTGGGGCCCCACCAATGACTTGTACAGGGACATCAACACCTTTCTTCTGCTGGTTATGCCTCTATCTATGCAACCTAGCATTCTTCAGGCAATAGCCACCGCTTTGTCATATTGTTTTGCCGTCAAGATCTTCAGACACCATCACCCCAAGGTCTCTCCCCTGATTCATGCATGTCAGTCTCTTACCCCCTACCACATACTGTTCTCTTGGATTTCTGCACCACTTTGCATGTCTTTGCATTGATCTACAGGCATACACCACTTGTGAGACTGCAGGGATGGTGTATGTCTTATTGTGCCCTTATGACCTGGCATACATTGGCCATACTGCCAGGCAATTTAAAACCAGAATTTTTCATCATCACTCTAACATACATCATAAGAAAAAAACTTGATGTGCTAATTAGGCACTGTGTGGCGAAAAACCATTCTTTTGATGAATTTCGATTTTGTGTGCTGCAACATATTTCTACCACGGATCGGAGAGGGGATGTGAATTGCACCCTTTACCAACGTGAAAAGCGGTGGATTTATTATTTCAACACCTTATGGCCCACTGGGCTGAATCAGCATATAGAGTGGTGGACATTTTTTTTGATGTATTTTTGTTTTTGGATCTGAATTTTTGACAGTTCTGTGTCAAAAGGGAGCTCTCCTGTAACTGGTTCCTGCCTTGCAATGTTTATGTCATCCCGGAAGCCTCCCATTTTACTTCCATTTAAAATCAGCTGTGCCGTCTTCGCCGTTGGTGCACCATGATGAAGGAAGATTAGCTGATGGTAAATCTCTGAGGCAGCCGGCAATGGTGAAACAAGGCTCTTGTTGGAGGCGAATGAAGAAAGTTTGAAGAAACCTTCTTGTGAACAACTTGAACGCTGGTGGACAGTGTCAACATTCTTCATGTTCAGCTAAATAATATTTTCCTTTTTCCAAAGTGGTGGGTGGTTGCCTAGTTTGAGATTGATTATTTAAGCTGGTGGAAATTTTTTGTCAATGACAAGAAGTGTGGCAGCTTGAAGTCCTTTCTAGTCTGCTGTCTGTAATATATGATTTTTTGAGGCTTTTTCTCCACTTTTTTGTGGTAATTGATATCTCTACTGGCATACCCACCTCTGGCTGGTAGTATTTGTTTAGATTTTTTAATTAAATCTTAACTGCCATACTGTCAGACTCACTACCGCAGCTTTGCAAAAGGAGCCCTAAATAAGTGCCGAGACCTTGCAAAATTACTTTCCGATTGAGAATGTATGTAACCTCAATTACTGCCTTAATCCAACATTTCACTAATGACTAAGGGCCAAATTCTGTAACTGGCGCTTAATGTTAGGTGCCTATTTTGGAGGCGTCCAACTAAATAGGCGCCTATCTAAATTGAATAACAAGCTCAATTAAGCTTTTTAATCAGCACTAGTTGAAATTTAGGCACCTATTAAAAAAGAGCGATTCTGTAACAAGGTGCCTCTAAAAATTTAGGCATCCTTCAAAAAATAGGCGCTATGCACATTAGGCATGGGCGTGGCTTCGTACTAGGCGCCTTGTTACAGAATCGCTGCTCTTAAGCGGGCTTAAGCGCTCGCATGGGTGCCTATGTTTTAGTTGTGCCTAGAGTTGGCCTATTTATTGGGTGTCTCCAAAATAGGTGCCGCTCAGCGCGATTCAGTAAGCAGCACCCAATTTTACTTGAATCATGCTGAATGGTGCCTAATTCGGCACCGCTTATAGAATTTGCCCCTTAAAGTCACAAGGAACTGCAGTGGAAGAAAAATAAATATCATACCTTTACTTGTGTAATTAATCGAACCCCAGAACACTTTTAGAATGATCGTCTTAACTAATGTATTGTTTTTGGTTTTATTAATTCTTGTTTTTTTTAAAAATAATTCTTATGGTGAACCACTTAATCAGCCCTTACATTGGTCAGGGATGATGCAGTATAACAAGAAGAAAAATTAGATTCGATTATAATCTAAATGCAGCCCTAAAAAAAAATTAAAGAATAAATAGTAATGAAAAATACAAATTGAAAAATTACCAATTAAGAATCTAAAACGGCATAAAGAATAGCTATAACAGCCTTACAGTTTTCACAGCCTACTTCAGAAAAGCAAGCCTAATAGCACCTAGAACCGCCCCCCCCCCCCCCCCAACTTGAGAAACAGTTCCTTTATGAAAGCCCAACAGGGGTTTGAAAGGAGGTCTCACCAAGGCCGACTGCACTAAATTCAGATCTTACCAAAGTAAGACCAATCTGACATTGGTACAAATGAGTATGACTGCCTGCTAACCCCCCCCCAACCACACACACATAAAAACTACATCTGATTGGGCTGCTAGTGAGATTTATTCATCTTGCTCTCTTGTTAATTTAATTGTTTATTGCAATTGTTTATTGTTGTTGGTTTGGAAAATCAATAAAGATTTATTTAAAAAAAAAAAAAAAATCTTGCTCTCTTGTTTCATTGTACCTTAGGCAAATTAAGAGAGAAACCTCACTCCTTTTACAAAAAAAAAAGACAGAATAGAAGAAATAAAAACTCTCCATGGGAATAAGCCATGAGATGAACATCAGAGTTCTTTTTCCAAAGCCTCACATAAGCCAAGAAAGTAGATGTTTGCAGGCTTTCAGCAGAGTAGCAATGATATAAATAAAAAATCTCTCTCATTTCAGAAGGGCTTCCTTCCTGCCACTTTTTTTCTTTAAAGTTCGGGGGCTGTTGTCGGGCAGGGGTACTGGCATGACTTTATTTATTAATTTTTTTTAATGAGGACATATGATGTGTGTGTGTAAGACATGCACAACATCTGTGCCCATTAAGATTTTTTTTTTTTTTAAGTCTTCCTGCTCTGATCAGCACAGCGGAAGGAAATTGCTCTGCGAATGTGTGTCAGTCACTTTTTCAATGACTGATTGGATGGAATTATGGTGGACCTCCCCAAAATTAATTTGCATGCAAAATTGTTTCAACATCGATCGCCGTTTTAAAATTGGACAATTTATCAGCACTAAACTAAACTAAACTAAACTAAACCTTAGGTTTGTATACCGCACCATCTCCTCTATCGTAGAGCTCAGCACGGTTTACAGGAGCTGGGATGGAAAGGAATTCCAATGGAGGGTTATAGGATTAAGTGTAAAGAAGGTTTAGATGGGTGTGAGATACCGGAGAGAGAGGAAGTATTACATTTTTTAGAATAGCCAGGTATTCAGATGTTTACGGAAAAGTTGGAGGGAGCTTGAGTTTCGGAGTGGGGAGGTAAGGTTATTCCAGAGCTCAGTGATTCTAAAGGGGAGGGATGTCCCTAGTTTTCCTGCATGGGATATACCTTTTATAGAAGAGAAGGATAGTTTTAATATTTGGGAGGATCTGGTGGAATTAAGAATTGAAGAATTCCAAGATAATGGAATAACGGGAGGAAGGATGCTGTGAAGGATCTTGAAAGTTAGGCAGGCACATTTAAAGTGAACCCTGGAGATTACCGGGAGCCAGTGAAGCTTGGACAGGAGTGATGAGACATGGTCGAATTTACTTTTTGCAAAAATAAGCTTAGCCGCAGAAATCTGAATCTGCTGAAGTCTATGGAGGCTTTTCTTAGTTAGGCTTAGATAAATAGAGTTGCAATAGTCCAATCTGGAGAGGATGATGGATTGTACAAAGGACGGCAAAGTGTTTTTGATGAAAGCAGGATTTCACTTTCCTCAGCATATGAAGGCTAAAAAATAATTTTTTTATCAGGGAGTTGAGATGGTCATTGAAGGATAGTGATGCCCAGAACTTTGCTTGAAAACTCAAGCTGTAGTGTGGAACACCACAGCAACCCACAGGATTTTAATGGCAAATTTAGAGCATCCAGCCCTAAATGCTTTGAAAATGAGCCCCTTAATTTAATGGTCACAAAGTAGCATTAATAACTGGTGATGCTATTAGTCACTTAGTAGATGATTCAAAAAGCTGCAAAACTGTTGTTTAAAGGGACACAGGTGGGGAGTAGAAGAAACTCACATAGAAACATGATGGCAGATAAAGGCCAAATGGCCCATCCAGTCTGCCCATCCACAGTAACCATTATCTCTTTCTCTCTCTAAGACAGGGGTGTCAAAGTCCCTTCTCGAGGGCCGCAATCCAGTTGGGTTTTCAGGATTTCCCCAATGAATATGCATGAGATCTATTAGCAATTAATGAAAGCAGTGCATGCAAATAGATCTCATGCATATTCATTGAGGAAATCCTGAAAACCTGACTAGATTGCGGCCCTCGAGGAGGGACTTTGACATCCCTGCTCTAAGAGATACCATGTACCTATCCCAGACTTTCTTTAATTCAGACAGTCTCTGACTCCACCACCTCTTCCAGGAGACTGTTCCATGCATCTGCTACCCTTTCTGTAAAAAAGTATTTCCTTAAATTACTCCAGAGAACTATCACCTCTTAACTTCATCCTATGCCCTCTCATTGCAGAGTTTCCTTTCCTAGAGCACTAATGCATGCTCTTATAAAACAGTGCTTAGGGCATTTATGCATGTAGCTACTTTTCCATGCATTTATGCATGCAAAGGAGCGCATAACCACTAGCGCCTAGTTATAGAATTGTCCTTCACAACCTTCTTTTTGACCCCTTACTTTTTAAAAATTATCCGCTTCCTCCCTCTCACCCATTACACCATTCACTTGTCTTAAGGGTCTCAAGACCACCACCATCCTTTTGTTCCCATCCTTCCTTCTGTCTGTATACAATATGCTAGGTTCTGTTAATTTTTAAAGTGCATTTGTTTTCAGCTCTAAGCGACGACAGGTTGTTCGGTCATCTCCTTCCCCTTGCCACTTTACAAGCTCTCAATCTTGTCAAAAGGCCAAAAAGGGACCATCCCCAAGCTTATCGCTTTCATACCCACGGTGCACTTATGTTGGTAGCTGGTGAAAAACAATCTCTGTGTTCATTAGGATGCAACTGCAACAATGATAGCTTGTTTGAAAAACCCAACAATGACAAAAGCCACCAAGCAAAACAAAAAAGCAATAGGGTTATTGTTTGCTGAGGATATGCCATCTGGAGTCACTGCACGGAGATTCAGGGCAGCTCTGCCAGGTTTATTGTCCAAGGATTGGCTCCACCTCCCATGCCACCACCAGACAGTAAATGCAGATACTGCTGGGAGCAAACAGCGAAGCAGAGGCCTAAGAAAAGGAAGGAAAGGGGCAACAGTAGTGTGTAATCTGCTTTGGACAAGCAGCAGGGGGAAGCAGCCCTTGGCCATGTTCAGGTTCAACATTCATTTCCTTTAAATCAGAGATCTCAAAGTCCCTTCTTGAGGGCCGCAATCCAGTCGGGTTTTCAGGATTTCCCTAATGAATATGCATTGAAAGCAGTGCATGCACATAGATCTCATGCATATTTGTTGGGGAAATCCTGAAAACCCGACTGGATTGCAGCCCTCAAGGAGGGACTTTGAGACCCCTGCTTTAAATCAGGCAAACAAGGAATTTGCAAAAGTTCCCCAACTTGGAAAAAAAAAGCTCCAGATTCTTCCAGGCATGTAAGTGGCCCAGGGCAGAAATTTGGGAAGAGCCCTAAAGCCCAACAGCAGGCTGTGCTGTCTTCAGCTTCAGGTAGGCTTGGAGCCCCTTTGGCATGGGGGCCAAGGCAATTGCCCTTGTTGTATTCCCCTAACATGGACCCTGGATCTTTCTATGTCCCTTAAAATTAATGGTGTCCCTACAAGTTATGGTGAAATAGAACCAGAAAAAAAAGAAAGATATCTGGGCATTCATTACTATGACAACTAGTGTGTACATCACATCATGTGCTATAATTTTCCAATATGGTTGACAGTTATTGAGAAGGCTGCAAATAGTCAATTCAAATAAATAATTTTTACACTGTAGAAATATACTTTTTGCATTACAATATTCTAAAACTAATTCAATGGCTGCTCTTTTTGTAAAATGGTCATAGATGTCTGAAAACACAACAGACACTAAAATACATCTTATTAATGGCGTGTACCCAAGCAGAGTACACTTCCCCCTCCACATTCACGGTTTCGGTTATTTGCGGTTTTTCATTTGCAGGCTCCGCCTCCAATATTACATCAGAGAAAATCGCTGGGAGCAGCGTTGTACAGAGGAAATCGCTGATCTTTTTTCAAAGGAACAGGTCAGTCATTCGCGGTTTTATTATATTCTCCAGGGTTTTGTAACAGAAAACCGCGAATAACATACGAAAAGTTATTCGCGGTTTTTCTGTGTTCGCTGATTTTTTTATTCCCTTATCACTGCGAATGTGGAGGAGGAAGTGTATTTGAAACTGTATTAAAACAGTTTCTAAGTTTTTGTTTTGGGTTTGGTTGTTTTTTTTTAACTCAGCTGTGCAGAAGGCTCTGTGGAAACATCCATTTTGTGAACTTTGGATGATTTTTAAAAAATGTTTCTGTAATGTGTCTGCTGATGATGACCTGTAGAGAGAAAAATCTTATTAAAACTGTAAACTTTTATAACCAGGCGCACAACAATTTCCAGAAGCCTCTCTCTAAGTTCCTCTTTTTATGCTTAAGATCATTTTGTATACTTTTAAGTTCACTGCTTTAATGGAGACCATCAACACAGTAGGATTACTTATTTATTTGTTCATTTTTATAGCCCGTCCTCCTCTGGAGCCCAGAACGGGTTGCAATAAAATGAAATTAGGTACTTAGAACTTCCCTAACTGTCCCAAATGCTCAGAATCTAGCTAAAGTACCTGAGAAAACAAATAGTAAAGATATAACAATTCAAATAATACAAAATAAAAAGAATAAAATTAATGTAAATTAAAAAAATTAAATTAAAAAAAAATAGAAGTCTATCACTGGCCGAAGCTATTCTCTGAATCCCAGTCGTGGGCTACGGGAGGAGGGCCGTTCACATGCGATTGCACTGACCACAAGCGCACAACATTCGCTGGCTCTCCCTCCACAGCCTCTCTGACATCTGACCGGCCAACTCCAGCATCCGATCCTCCGGCCAATGGGCCATCGATCATCCGCGCTGATTCCGTTTCCCCTCTCCCTCCCTCCTGCAGTACCCTTACTGCGAGGCTACCACTGGAGGTGGTGGCAGCAATTCTGAAGCAGGAGCTGCAACAGGGAGGAGCAAGTGGTCATTGCACCTGCCCTTCCTCCACTAGACCACCATGCATCAAAAAGGTAGGCTCGGGAGGGGGTAGAGGGAAGATCCAGAGGCAGGGGGATCTTTAATAAACTTTTCTTGGGGAGAGGGGGCTGGTCATGCTTTTCTAGGGGGTTGGGTTGAAAAGAAGAGCACAGAACTAAAGGCCACATAAAAAACAGTCTTATCTGCCTGGTTAATTATATGCAGTGGTGTAGTAAAGGGGGGAGGCGGGGGAGTGGACTGCCCCGGGCACTGACATAGGGGGGGCTGTGGCTCCTCTCCTCTTCCTCCCCCTCCCTAAAGGATTGGATAGGTCTCTGAAGGGCACCCTCCATTACCTTTTTAAATCTTCATCAGCAGCAAGAAGGCTGTCCTACATGCTGCTCACTCCGGCCTCATCCCTCACTCTGATGTCACTTCCTGTTTGTGGGGCCAGGAAGTGATGTTAGAAAGAAGGCTTAGCTGGCGTGAGGAGCGGGCATTCCAGCCTGCTCGTTGCTGGTGAAGATGTGATGAGGTACGGGGCCAACCTCCAGGCCGCGTCTGAAGGGCCTCCAGCATGTGTGGATGCATGTGACGTCATCTGCGCTCGGGCCTTTCCAAAATGCGGAAAAACTGCCAGGTGTTGGAAAATCTGTCCAGGAACCCGGATAGTCCTCTAAAAAGAGGATGTGTCCGGGTTTTCCCAGATGTCTGTGAACCCTAGGCAGGTTCCCTGGAGTACTGCAGAACTTGACTGTCCCTCACTACTGAAAATGTGATCATGAAACAGCACCCCCGCTGGCAGAACTGCAGGTGGAGGACTCCCGCTCAACTAAGAGGGAACAGTGATTTGGAGTACACACTGTTCTATGATCCTCACAACAACAAAGTGTCTCATAAGAACATAAGAAGTTGCCTCCGCTGAGGCAGACCAGAGGTCCATCTCGCCCAGCGTTCCGCTCCCGCGGCGGCCCATCAGGCCCATTGCCTGAGCAATGGTCCCAGACTATCCCTATGTCAGGGTGGCAGGGAACAGCATATTTGAAGGGGGGGGGGATGGCAAAAGCCAGGCACCTCCATTCCGGATGCCAACTTCCCTCACTACACCACCGACTATATGGGTTCTGGCACTGAATATTGCTGACAGCCAAATAACTGCAGCTCCTCCCCAACTCTGCTCCCATAACATCCCTCCCTTGCCTGCTTTTAGGTTAGCTGGTTAATGCCATATTCAGCAGTACAGCCTGGTTAACTACCACCGAATATTAGTGGCAAGCCTGCTGAGTGCTATTTAAGCAGTCTCTTGCCTAGTTAAATCACTGTGAATATCGGGCCCTTAGGATTTTGGTAGTAAAATTAGCAGCAGTACTACAAACATAAAAACAATTTCTGGATCTGGATAAAACAAAACCTTGGTCTTTCAAAAAAAAACAAAACCCAAAGAGTTTGAAATTTAATAATGTCTCCCATGTTCAGCAAAGTGAAACTTACAATTCCCAGACCAAATCTAGATTCCCTGATTGTGGAACAGAGGCCTATAAGCCCGATGATGAACATCACGACTGCGATTGCAAGGATGATGACAGCAGGTACCACGGTGTACCTGTCTTCCAGGAAGTGGTCAAAGTTCTTGCACGAGCTGATAACATATCCTCCCACGTAACTCAGCCCAGCCGCTGCAGCCTAAAACACAAGCCAGAGGGGTTTTTGTTAACACCTGAAAGGGAACACATAGTGAGGGTGACAGAACAATCTATCCTGTTGTGCCTTGACCCCCAGAATAAGCTGAAGAATCTCTTTCTAAGACACAAGCATCATCACTAACTGATGACCACCTGTCAATAATAAGAACACCCAATAGTATAAAATTTGATCACGTAACCCCACTCCTTAAAAAAACACACTGGTTACCCATAACCCACAGAATAGCTTTACTAATCTTCAAAATGCTAACAGTTAAAGCTCCAAAATTGCTAGATAGACACCTTATCCCATACATTCAAAATCTGCTTGTTGTCCTGTCCCTACGAATCATAAATACACGAAGAGATACTATTTTTTTGGTTACAGCTCCAAAAATATGGAATGCGTTGCCAGCTTATATTAAAGAAGAAAAAAACACTTTACTAAGTTCAAAGGCATGCTAAAATGTTGATTATATAAGGATGCTTTTGAGATTTGGACTTACGTGAGGCAATTCAATTTTTTTTTTTTTTTTTAAACAAAGAAATTTTTACCCCTCTTATGTTTTGACCTTTTTTGTTTTTCTTTTCTATATTTATTGCAGTTCCTCCCGTTCGCCTCACGTGTAGGTTTGTAATATCTTTGGACTCCTTTTACAAAGCTGTGATAGCGTTTTTAGCGCACGCAGAATTTTAGCACGCACTAAACCCGCGCTACGCGGCTAGAACTAACGCCAGCTCAATGCTGGCATTAGCGTCTAGCGTGTGTGGCAATTTAGCGCGTGCTAAAACCGCTAGTGCAGCTTTGTAAAAGGAGCCCTTTGTCTTCAATGTATTTTAAACAAGATGGACCCCCTCTTTTATTTGTAAATCGCTTTGAATAATGATATTGCGATTGAACCAAAATTTTAATCAAATCTGAAACTCTGAAATACAGTCCTCAACATCTGCCAGCAGGTTTGAAAATCAGGAGAGCCATACAAGACTGAAGAGTGAAAAACCATCTCAGGAATATTCACTCTGCATACCCAAGCCCTCCTGCCCCGCGATCCCTAACCCCCCCTCCCCCCCGATTACGGTCGAGCAGGAGGGAACCCAAGCCCTCCCACCCCAGGCACCCGCGGCACCCCAGGTACCCGCAGCACCCCGCGACAACATCGGGGCAGGAGGGAGCCCAAGCCCTCCTACCCCGGGCACCCGCGACAACATTGGGCCAGGAGAGAGCCCAAGCCCTCCTGGCCCCAGCGATCAGCGACCCCCCACCACCACCGATTACGTTCGGGGCAGGAGGGAGCCCAAGCCCTCCTGACCTCTCGCCCCCACCCCCTACACGATCGGACTCTTTTGGGAGACCTGAGAAACCAGCTGTATACATTTCTCTTCTCAAGGTGTCTGGCTCTCCTTAGTTAAATAGTAGTGTTGTGTCTGTAGAAACACAAGCATCTTTGAGTGCATTAATTCTCCATTTAAGCTGAATCTGCTGAAAAGATGGAGAGGTAATCAACAATTTAAATTCTCTCTTCCTTCCAAGAAAGGGATAAAAGGAGTCAAGATTTTTACTCAATCTCTGATTTTTACGCTTTCTCAACTTTGGAATGATCTTCCACTCCTTTTAAGGAGTTCCGGTTCACTTCAACTTTTTCATAAATCTTTAAAAAACATTTTATTTGCTAAACACTTTGAAAATTAATCTTAGGGCTCCTTTAATGAAGCCGTGTTAGCGGCTTCAGCGTGCGCAACTTTTCCATCACACGCTAACCCCCGCGCTGGTTGAAAAACTACAGCCTGCTCATGAGGAGGCGATAGCGGCTAGCGCGGCGGGCGGTTTAGCACGCGTTAAACCGCTACCGCGCCTTCGTAAAAGGAGCCCTTAGTCTTATTCTTTATGGTTTTTATTTGTTAAGTTAATTATTGTAAACCTAGTCAAGCTTTCTTGGACTGATTACATTACATTACATTACATTAGGGATTTCTATTCCGCCATTACCTTGCAGTTCAAGGCGGATTACAAAAGAATTATCCAAGATGTATTACAACAAGAACTTACAAAAAAAAAAATTGGTCATTTTCAAAAAGAGTAAGAAATGGGTAAGGTTATTTGTTTGGGGTAGTGGGCTTTAGTGAGAGCTGGTGTTTGAAACTTGTGGTGTTATTTCTTTTTTCAGAGTTTTCTTGAAGAGTATGGTCTTTATTTCTTTTCTAAAAGTCTTGTAGTCGAGGGATGCCGTCAGTAGATTGGCGATTTGGTTGTCTAGTTTGGCTGCTTGAGTGGCCAGAAGGCCATCATATAGTTTTTTCCGTTTGACCTCCTTAATTGGGGGGGGGGAGGGGTATGAGAATGGGGTGTGAGTTTTCCTATGTCTGGTTGCGTGGATGAGGCGGTTATTCAGGTAGTTTGGACTGTCTCCGTATAAAGTCTTAAATAGTAGACAGTAGAATTTAAATTGTATTCTTGCTGGGATCGGAAGCCAGTGCGATTGGAGATATGCTTCTGTAATGTGATCATGTTTCTTTAATGAGTAGATGAGTCTTAGTGCTGTGTTTTGGATAGTATGTAGTTGTTTTGTTATGGTTGTAGGGCATGGGAGATAGAGGATATTACAATAGTCAAGTAGGCCTAGTATTAAGGACTGAACTATGAGCTGGAATTGAGTTTTCTCGAAGAATTTCCGAACTTGTCTTAAGTTTCTCATGACTAAGAATGACTTTTGTATTGTTTTATTGATTTGCGGTTG
Organism: Geotrypetes seraphini; assembly: GCF_902459505.1. Lineage (NCBI taxonomy): Eukaryota > Metazoa > Chordata > Amphibia > Gymnophiona > Dermophiidae > Geotrypetes > Geotrypetes seraphini. The sequence goes on from NC_047084.1 coordinate 86,524,225, forward strand.
CATGGTGCAGCATCTGTCGATAGTTATTCCTAGCAGTTTTAGGGTGGTTTGTATGGGGTAGTTGATTGCGTTGATTTCAATGTTGGTTATGGTTGGTATTTTGTTGTTTTCTAGGAGGATGAATTTCGTTTTATCTGGGTTCAATTTCAGTTTGATCTTTAATCCAGGTTGCTATTGATTTTAGTGTTTGGTATATTGTGTTCGTCATGGAGAGTTCAGGTTGATCGAAGGGTATGAGAATGGTAATGTCATTGGCATAGCTGTAGGAGGTTATGCCTTGTTTGTCCAGGTGAGAGCTGAGGGAGGCTGTAAAGAGATTGAAGAGAGTCGGGGATAGAGAGAATCCTTGGGGAACTCCGCAGGGGTTTGACCAAGGTTCAGATTTTTGTTTGTCTGATTTTACTCTATAGGTTCTTGATTTAAGGAATCCTTCAAACCATGTGTATACTTTATCTGTGATACCTATTGTATCCAGGATTTGTAGTAGAATGTTATGGTCCACCAAGTTGAATGCAGCGGTAAGGTCTAGTTGTATGAGCATCATTTTTTTTCCTGTGCTGAGATGTTGTCTGGCTGTGTCCAAGAGAGATCCTAGTAGTGTTTCCGTGCTGAAGTTGTTTCTGAAGCCGGATTGTGTGGGATGGAGTATGTTATGGTTTTCTAGGTAATTGGAGAGGAATTTGGCAACTAGTCCTTCTATTATTTTGACATAGAGTGGAATAGAGGCAATGGGTCTGTAGTTGGCTGTTTGGTCTATCGGTCCTTTGGGGTCTTTGAGGATCGGGGTGATGATGATGTCTCGGAATATAGAGCCAAGCATTAGATTAGATTAGGTTTCCTTAGCTGTTTCATATACTGTACCTCACTCCATGTATCTTCCAACTCTGAAACAGGGAGGTACCCATTCCTGGTTAAAACTCCAGGCTGCACACCAATGTATCAAAAGCCCAAATTTCCCCTTTCCCACTCCCAAGTGTACTCTCCACCAGTCCCATGCTTTCTTAAAAAAGGTTTAAAAAAATGCCCTCACTTGCTGAACTGTAGCAAACTTACTTTGTTAAAGTGAGTGAGCTATTTGGAGAGGAGCACTCACCAAGCACCCCCCCAAACATACACCTATAGGAATAATGCACTTCCTTATCTCTCTCTATTCATCCCCATTCATTAGGTGTCTCCTATCTGTACCTTTCTCTTCTACTGCCAATTCCAGACTCTAGCCTTTCTATCCTGCTGCGCCTGGAAAAGACTGCTTGAGTAAGTACATCAAGCTCCGTTTCTAGCAGTGTTCAAACCTAGGCTAGAATCCCACTTTTTTGAGGCTGCATTTAACTCCTAACTCTTACTAACGGCTGTTTTATCACTCTCTCTGTGAGAAATTCCCTAACCCCTATTTGTCCCATTTGTCTGTTTTGATTAGACTGTAAGCTCTATTGAGCAGGGATTGTCTCTTACACGTTTAATGAACAGCGCTGCGTACATCTGGCAGCACTATAGAAATGATAAGTAGTAGTGAGGGGGGGGGGAGCTTCCGGGGTGGAGGGTGTGTTTGTACTTGGGAGTGGGTGGGGGTTGGAACGGTAGGCTTATTTGAAAAATTGTTTTGTTGTACTTTTGGTGATCTTGACCTGGTTGTACTCCTGTTTAGTATTGTGTATTTGCTGATTGTGCATCAACAAAACATGATTTACACTAAAAAATGATAAGTAGTACTACGATTCTATAAATGGCACCCAGCGGATGATTGGCAGTCGCGCTCAACAGTGCCTAGAAGATAGGCCCCGATCCTAGAAACGCCGCCTTAGTACATATGCACCAACAAGTGACTTCATGTGGTAAAGCAGCATCTGTTAACCATAATGTGCAATCTACGCCCATAACTCATTCCATAATGTTTAGCAGTTAACGCGCCCTAATTCAAGCCAGCACGGTAATGGCTATCCCACTTGTTAACGGTATGTGCTAATTTCACGTACTACAGAAGGTGTTCCATAAATGGCGCTCAAAAATTGTCACTAAGTGTTGTTCTATAAGGGGTGTTCCAGGATAAGCGCCCTTTATAGAACAGTACTTAATGCCAATTATTCCCCTGCTCGGAGCTGAGCCAACAGTATTTACGCCAGCTGAAGCATGATGTAAATGCCAGCGCCCAATTCATGTGGTAGAGTGGTGAGGCTGAGGCTCTATAGAACTATACTAAAAAATTTTGGCTATTTAAGGAATATCTTTATATACATTTTTGAAGCGCCCAATCCATACCATTTCAGTGCATAAATGGCATCATTGTATAACACTGCACACTCCTTTTGAGTTGCATGCTATGAGATTTAGTTGCACCCTTTTATAGAATAGCACACAGGTAGAACCTAAGAATAGCCATACTGGGTCAGACCAATAGTCCATCTAGCCCAGTATCCTGTTTCCACAGTGGCCAATCCAAGTCACAAGTACCTGGCAAAAACTCAAATAGTAGCAACATTCCATACTATTAATCCAGGGCAAGCAGTGTAAGCAAGCATGTAACTGCTAATCACTGCAATATTTAGCTTATTCCTTCCTTATAAATCAAAGTTCTGGCTGCTGAACTGGAGAAAGAGATGTTCAGCTGGCAGGGCTTTTGTTTATAAATTTTTATCAACACAACTAATATACTGTACTACTTTATCCTGAAGCAAAAAAAAAAAAGAAATATAATATTTTCTACCTTTGTTGCCTGGTTTCTGCTTTCCTCATATTCTCATTCAATTCCTTCCATCTACTGTCTCTCTTCTCTCTGCGTCTTCCATTTGCTCTGTTACTGTGCCTCTCCCTTTGTCCCCCCTTCCAAATTGGTCTGGCACCCATCTTCTTCCCTCCGCTCCCCCCATAGTCTGGCATCTCTGTCTTCTTCCCTGCCAACGTCTTCTCCCCACTCTCTCTTCCCCATTTCCCTTCAGCGTCTTCTCCCCACTCTCTCTTCCCCATTTCCCTTCAGCGTCTTCTCCCCACTCTCTCTTCCCCATTTCCTTTCAGCGTCCTTCTCCCCCCCGTCTTCCCCATGTCCTGTCAGCGTCCTTCTCCCCCCATCTTCCCCATGTCCTGTCAGCGTCCTTCTCCCCCCGTCTTCCCCATGTCCTGTCAGCGTCCTTCTCCCCCCTCTGTCTTCCCCATGTCCTGTCAGCGTCCTTCTCCCCCCTCTGTTTTACCCATTTCCCTTAAGCGTCTTTTCCTCTCCACTCCACCTTTCCTCCCTTTCTCCCTCCCTGCCCCTTACCTTCGTGGCGCTCCTCCCTCCCCCCCCCCCCGCCCGCCCGACTGACAACAGGTCCAGTCCGACAAACCTCCCTGCCCTGTGGCCGCGAGTCTAAATTACCTTCTTACAGCAGCCGGAGCATATGGCTACCGAAAAGGTCGTCTCTGATGCAACTTCTGGTTGCATCAGAGATGACCTTTACGGCAGCCACACGCAGCTTCAATGCTCCAGCTGCTGTGAAAAGGTAATTTAGACTCGCGGCCACAAGGCAGGGAGGTTTGTCAGACCGGGCCTGTTATCGGGCGGGCGGACGGTGGGGGGGGGAAGTGCCACGAAGGTAAGGGGACCTGGCCAGCTGTGCACCCCCCTAAGGCTGCACCCGGGGCGGACTGCCCCCCGCCCTCCCCTTGGTACGCCACTGATTAAGCCTGTCCCAGTTTTTCCAATTCTTGGTAACCATTTGCATGGCAATCCCCGTTATAATGATAAGGAGTCTGCTTTTATATCTGTCTAATGGAGGTTTAGCTTTCAACAATGACCCACAGGTGACCACATCGTAGGACAATGGAATCGATATATCCAGTATCATATTCATTTGTCCCCATATTGATTTCCAAAAATTGAGAATCAAGGGACAATAAAACAACAAATGATCCAGTGTCCCTACATCAGGATGACAGTGCCTGCATCTATTAGACTATGAACTATCCAACATTTGCAAACGAACTGGGGTCCAAAAAACTCTATGTAACAAAAAGAACCAGGTTTGTTGCATAGATGCATCCTTTCTTTGAACTGTACTATCAGGACTAAACTGGTGGCTCCCTCATCTCTCCCTGTCAATTTAATTCTCAGTATGGTTAAAATCTGCTTTTGTGCTTGTGTTAAGCAATAAATAAAGAACAAAATATGCCAACTGGTCTACAGCTATATCCCACTATTCCAAGTTTCTGAGTTTATTAATTTCTTGTTATACCATCTATCCCGAGTATCTAGACCAGTGTGGCCCAGGGGCCGCATGCAGCCCGTCAAGTACTATTTTGAGGCCCTCAGTATTATAAAGAATGATTCTTTATGGAAAACTTGTGCCTTAAGTGTCCGGTGGTTGCATTCTGGAATGTTGCCCGCCTCACTGCTGTAACCTCACGCAAGTGCTTTCCTGCGTCTGTACGCAATTGTGAGGTGGAGTGGAGAGGACAATCGCGTACAGACGCAGGAAAGCGCTTGTGTGAGGTTACAGCCGTGAGGTGGGCAATGTTCCAGAATGTAAGGTAACCACTGGAGGCAGTGCAGCTTGTGTGGAGGAGGTGAGAACTGAAGGCGGTTGCGGACGCGACAGCTGGACACTTAGGCCCTGATTCTGCAAAGTGCTCCAGATTGTAGGCAGCTGTAGGCGTCCTACAGCTGTCTAATCAGCCAATTGGGAGGCACTTTTTCTAAAAAAAATTAAAAAAATGCTCCCCGGGCAGGCCGCCTATATTGAAGGCGCCTCCAGGGAGCCTAGAGAGGCCCACAAGCCCGCCTAAGCTCGCCTAAGGCTAGGCGGTAGCCTTAAGCGAACCTAGGCGGCCCTAAGCGTCTCCCTAGCAGAACGAGAGACGCTTACAATGTAGGCTAGCAAAATGCTGGCTTACATGGTAAGTAGACGCGGCTGCTGTACTTAATCGCAGCAAGGATCTCCCTGCCGTGATTAGTATAGTGGCTGCGGCTACAGCCGCAAGTCTCCTCTCCTCCCAGTGATCGCGGCAGGAGGGTGCCCAACCCCTCCTGCCGACCCCCAACGGCTCTCCTGACATTCGCGGCAGGAGGATACCCAACCCCTCCTGCCAGTCCCCCCAATAGCCCCCCTAAGATCGGCGGCAGGAGGGTGCCCAACCCCTCCTGCCAGACCCCCCCAACGAACCCCCCACCCCGGAACACCCCCTTAGTCTTACTTTCAAGTTGGACCGGACGGCTCCTCGCACGTCCAGCCAGCAGGCCTGCCTCCGTCCAAATGAGGCAGGCCCACCCCTCCCCATGCCAACCCACAGGATCCTAGGGCCTGATTGGTCCAGGCGCCCAAGGTCCCTCCTGCTATAAGAGGAGCCTTAGGCACTTGGGGGGGGGGGGGGTCTGGGGAGGGAGGTTGGGCATGTTAAACCCGATTCTGTAACCAGTGTCTGCAACATGGATGTCAGTTACAGAATTGGGTTAACTTTGTGCGGGTTTAGACCCCATTCTGTATAGGATGCCCGGACCGGCGTCCTATACAGAATCCGGGCCTTAAGGCACAAGGCTTCCATAATGAATCATTCTTTATAATATCGAGGCCTCAAAATAGTTGGTCCAAAATCTTGTCTCTTGCAGTTGATACTTTGATAGTTTTTCATTTTCTGCATGTTGCACTGCTTTCAGCTGTGTATAGCTGAAATTATCAGAAACAATTAAGGAAATATTTATAAACTATTATAGTTTATATATATTTTCTTAATTGCTTCTTATAATTTCAGATACTCCACATTTTGGATTTGTAGGTACTTACCTCATGCAAAGTTGTCACTATTTTTTTCTGAGGCCCTCCAAGTACCTACAAATCCAAAATGTGGCCCTGCAAAGGGTTTGAGTTTGAGACCGCTGATCTAGATGGTTTACAGTAGGTTAATAAAGTAAAAGAATAAAATATAATCTAAAACATTAAGAAGGGGAAACAAACCGACATAACTGACAAAAGTCCAGGAGGGAAGTTGGGGGAGGGAGGTAAAACACAAGGCTGCAGTTTCTGTGGAAAGAAACCAAAAACTTGGACCTTGGTAAGCTCTGTAACCTCTCCTTCAGCTTCACACCCTCTTCATTCAAGATCCATATGAATAATCACCAAGATAACAGAGGAAATGAGAAGAGTGACAAGTCATTTCCCAGAAGAGGTCTTTCACAAGAAAAAAAAAAAAAAAAAATCCAGTTGTATCTGTTACATGGCCTGTTGTGCACACAACCACACAGAGGAAACAGGTTTGGCTTTCTGCACCACAGCAAGCTTGACATTAAATCCAGGAGCATCCTGTCACTAATGGCCTCTTTTACAAAGCCGCGATAGCAGCTGCGCTGCGCTAATGGCCCCGAAGCCCTTAGAGATTTAAAGGGCTTCGGGGCGGTTGCTGCTCTTTGTAAAAGAGGCAGTAAGAGGCCCTTTGTTCAGAAAATAAGTAATGGGACACCACTACTATGATTACTACTTATCAGGGTGGATAAAAATCAATATTTTTTAAATAAAATTATCTTTTGAGGAAAAACCTATCTAAAAATAGCTTTCTATTTAAGATAAATTATAGTCCAAAATGTATTGATCGTGAAATAAGGATTAGTTTTTAATTGTGTAACATATCTATAAACCTAGCTCTCACTGCTACATTTAACGCATCTGTACAGCAGGGTCATATGTCCGACTTGCTCACAACAGCTCAACTTGTGGTACTGTTAAAACCGTATAAGGATCCGGCTCACTCCTCGTCCTGTCGCCCAATCTCGCTGCTGAATGTTGAGGCAAAACTGCTAAGATTCTGGTGAGCAGGTTAGCTCACTGTTTGCTAACCCTGATAGATACACCACAAGTGGGCTTTATTAGAGGGCGTACCAGTACTTGAAATATCAGATCCATCTTGCCCACTTTGGAATATGTTGAACGCCTGAAAACACATACAAACCTAAGGTTTAGATTAGATTAGATTAGATTAAATCCATCCTCATCAGCTTTAATGCCGAAAAGGCATTTGACAGGGTATCCTGGCAATTCTTATTCGCTGTTTTGGATCGTTATGGACTGGTGGGCTTCTTCCAAGATGCCATACAGGTGTTATATCATTCCCCCCAGGCCTTTGTTTGGGCTAATGGGAAACGCACCCCCCCACATTCCTGATTTGTCGGGTACGCGCAAAGCTGTCCTCTTTCTCCCCTGCTGTGCGCTTTATTCTTGGATCCTTTGATATGCAACATTCAAAAGAACATGGCCATCCGGGATATCTACATTGGAGCAGCTGAATTTAAAATCTCAGCATTCGCAGATCTATTTGTACACCTTTCAGTTCGGTCTTTGTCTGGCTTGATGGCAACCATTTTGGAATACGAGGATTACTCAGGTTTCCAAGTTGAACCTGGACAAATTACTGGCTCTTCCCACTTCCCCACAGATGGGGGACTCCTGGCTTGGTCCCTACCCATTGTAATGGACATCCACTTTATTCCAATACCTTGCCATTGTCCTCACAACAACATCCACTTTATATCAAAGCAATGTAGATCTTTTGCTCCATTCTACAGAAGAATACTTGACACTACCCATTTCATTATATGGTAGTTATGTGGTGTGACACTTTTCCCTAAATGGCTTTATATATTACAGCTTTTACTAATATGGCTCTTGAAAAATGATATAAGATGTTTAAACTCTTTGATATCTTATTTTTGCTGAAAGGGGAAGAAGCCGAGGTTGTCCCTTAAATATTTGGAAGGGTCCTGGAACCGGGGAGGTTTGGGACTCCTGGATTTCTGAGTTTATGATTTGGCTTGCCTAATGTAATATCTGGGGGATTGTTTCTCTAATAGACAAGATTAACATAAGACCATAAGAATAGTCTTACTGGGTCAGACCAATGGTCCATCAAGCCCAGTAGCCCGTTCTTACGGTGGCCAATCCAGGTCCCTAGTACCTGGCCAAAATCCAAGGAGTAGCAACATTGCATGCAACCAATCCAGGGCAAGCAGTGGCTTCTCCCATGTCTTTCTCAATAACAGACTATGGACTTTTCCTCCAGGAAATTGTCCAAACCTTTCTTAAAATCAGTTACACTATCTGCTTTTACTACAACCTCTGGCAACGTGTTCCAAAGCTTAACTATTTTCTGAGTGAAAAAAATATTTCCTCCTATTGGTTTTAAAAGTATTTCCCTGTAACTTAATCGAGTGTCCCCCTAGTCTTTGTAGTTTTGATAGACTGAAAAATCGATCACTTGTGCCCATTCTACTCCACTCAGGATTTTGTAGACTTCAATCATATCTCCCCTTAGCTGTCCCTTTTCCAAGCTGAAGAACCCTAACCTTTTTAGTCTTTCCTCATATGAGAGGAGTTGCATCCTCTTTATCATCTTGGTTGCTAATCTTTGTACTTTTTCTAGTGCCGCTATATCTTTCTTGAGATAAGGAGACTAGAATTGAATGCAATACTCCATAGAGCATCATAGAGCGATACAGGGGCATTATAACATTCTTACCCCCTCTTCTACAAAGCCACGCTAGCGGCTCCGAAGCCCATAGAGATTTAAAGGGCTTCGGGGCTGTTGCCACATAGCTGTTGCTAGTGCGGCTTTGTAGAAGAGGGGGTTAAGAACATAAGAATTGCCACTGCTGGGTCAGACCAGTTGTCCATTGCGCCCAGCAGTCCGCTCCCACGGTGGCCCCCAGGTTAGTCTTGTTAGCCACCCATTTTTATATAATTCCTAGTATTCTGTTTGCTTTTTTGGCTGCTGTCGCATATTGGGCAGAAGATTTCATTGTATTGTCTACGATGACACCCAGATCCTGGTAACTGATTTGGGAAAGGTTTCATTGTATTGTCTACGATGACACCCAGATCCTGGTAACTGATTTGGGTTATTCTTCCCAATGTGCATCACTTTGCATTTGTCCACATTAAATTTCATCTGCCATTCGGACATCCAGTCTTCCAGTTTCCTTAGGTCTGCCTGCAATTTTTCACAATTCGCATGTGTTTTAACAACTTTGAACAGTTTAATGTTATCTGCAAATTTAATCACCTCATTCGTCGTTCCAATTTCCAGATCATTTATAAATAAGTTAAATAGCACCGGTCTCAGTACAGACCCCTGTGGAACTCCATTGTTTACTCTCCTCCATTAAGAAAAATGACCATTTACCCCTACCCTCTGTTTTCTATCCAATAACCTATTCCTAATCCACAACTTAACTTTGCCACCTATCCCATGACTCTTTAATTTTCTCAGGAGCCTCTCATGAGGAACTTTATGAAAAGCTTTCTGAAAATCTAGATATACTACATCAACCAGCTCACCTTTATACACATGTTTATTTACACCCTAAAAGAAGTCAAGCAAATTGGTGAAGCAAGAGCTCCCTTGACTGAACCCATGCTGACTCTATCTCATTAAATCATGTTTGTCTATGTGTTCCACAATTTTATTTTTTATAATTGTTTCCACCATTTTGCCCATCATTGAAGTCAGGCTTACCGGTCTGTAATTTCCTGGATCTCCCCTGAACCCTTTAAAAAAATCAGCATAACATCTTCAGGTACTACAGACAATCGTAGCGATAGATTACAGAGCATCAATAGCAGGTCAGCAATTTCATGTTTGAGTTCTTTCAGTACCCTTCAGGTACTACAGACAATTTTAGTGATAGGTTACAGGTCTACAATTTCATGTTTGAGTTCTTTAAGTACCCTGGGATGTATACCATCTGGTCCAGGCAATTTATCACTTTTTAACTTGTCGATTTGGCTTAGTACATCTTCCAGATTCACCGATATTTCTTTCAATTCCTCCGCATCATTACCCTTGAAAACCATTTCCAGTTCAGGTAGATTTCTTACATCTTCTGTGAAGACCGAAGCAAAGAATTCATTCACTCTTTCTGCTATGGCCTTATCCTCCCTAAACGCCCCCTAAGAACCCTACTGGAGGCAGCATTGTTTGCCCCCTGGAGTATCTTATCCCTACTCCAGGTATTGTGGGCTCAGCTTCCTAATCATCTCAAGAGTAGTCTAATTCTCCGATCACTAAGGGCGATTTGGTCCTTCTTTCTGGTGGCATGGCGTGCAAATCCTCGAATCACTAGATATCTCCCTATCCAAGTAACCTACAGTTTCAACTGGGGTTGGACAATCCTAGTTTCTGAAACTTCACCAGTCATGGACTGACACTATTATCTCATGTTGTGCATGAGGACGGCTCTTTGATGCCTTGGGCGGAACTGCAAGCTCAATGTCAGCTATCGGTAGGAAACATTTTAGCCTACAAGCAATTACACTATTGTGTCCATTCTTTACACATGGCTGGTCTAACCTGTGCTGTCATGGTCAGATAAGAGCCCCATTTACGGTTTCAGAGTTACATAAAGAACTCTAGCGCTTATGTGAACCTACAGCCCGGGATGCTTCACGGGCGTGCTGGTGTAAGGACCTAGGTCTCCCTGAGACATCTTTAGATCTAGGGGCTTTAATTGAGAGAATCCTAGAGATTTTGGTCAGAACCGATCTTCGTGAATGTCAATACGCAGTGAGAGGCTTGTCCTGTAGGCAGTCAGATGCTGCTAGCATCTCTCCTCCTCTCTGTGGGTCTTCTTTTGCAGCACCCCCCCCCCCACACACACACACTGGTGGCTCAGGGCCCCATTTGGAGGACCTCTGCACATGCACGTGACGTCATCACGTCGATGTCCGCACACTTCTGGGTGCCCTCGATCCGGGGCTGCCGGTTTAATGTGCCGTGGCTCGCAAAGTTTGCGAGACATTGCTCTAGTCTAGATGCATGAATGATGAAAACAAAACTTTCAACTTTCAAGATTCAAACACTGTAAAAGATGTTCATCAAAGACTCTTATCACAACTGACAAGATCAGATAGCAGCAGAAAGGTGACTTCCAAATCAGGCAGAAGACATTCACTGTCGGAACTAGGTTGAATCTGTAATACATGTCACCCTTAGAACACATTTTCTTTTTTTTAAAATTTATGTATTTATAATTTTCCAAATTAAATACACAGCATAAACTTTGAAAGAAAAAAAACAGAATATAATACTCCCAAGTTCCCACATTGGATATTGAGATTATATAATGGAAAAAGGAAAATATAGGGCTCCTTTATCAAGCCCCGCTAGCGGTTTAACATGCGTAATACCGCACGTTAAACCGCCGTTAATCATGCGCTAGCCACTAACGCCTGCCTTGAGTAGGTGATAGTTTTTTGGCCAGCGCAGGGGTTAGCGCATGATTAAAAGTCGCTAGCATTGCTTGATAAAAGGAGCCCATAGTACTCAACATAGTCCTCAACCTGACTGGGAGGCAAAGATACTAATCCTTCAGGGAAAGAAATACTATAAACTATTGAAATTGAGCAAATCCTTTCAACATTCTAACTGACTTGATCCTTACACCATTTTCCCCTAGGCTGCAAATGAAATCCCCTTTCTCTAGAACACACTTTCTAGGTAAGATTTCTCAGCATTCAGAGGAACTGCTTCCACTACTACGGTAGCTGGCACAACCCATTTTCATTCCTCCATCTCCTCAGTCACACTTTGCCTTTCCCTCTAACCTGAACAATAAAAGTTTCATTTCTAACATTTTTGCAAAGCTCTGCAGTTTTCTGGCTGTCTGTACATGTGCAGTCCACTCCCTCTGCCACTTTCGACCCACCCCTTTTTTTTATTTAAGGGAAATGCAAAAACTTCTTTATTAATGGCTAGAGAGAGTAGGAAGAAGAAAGTTCATCCACACTATGGAGTGACTCTGAGACAGCTAATATACAAACACTGAAGAGAGAGAGAGGCACAAAACAGAGACTTAAACTCACCCAAAAAATCAGGCTGATGAGAATAAGTACAGTTTTGGACGTGATCACTCCACAGTCCATCTTCAGGGGAGCACAGCACAGTCCTAGCACTAAACACCCCACTTCCTTTTTTCCTTTCTAATACAGAGCACTGAGCCAACTAGCATATGACTCTCCCTTTACTCACCACCAGTCACAAGGGTCTCTGTAATCAGGATCTTCCTGGGTCCCAAAGTCTGCCATTTCTGCTTTAAAAGGAAAAACGTATGGTCCCGAGCCCCCTCCCGGAGACAGTCAACATATTCACAGTGAACATGCCGGAGATAGATGTGCGTTTACCAACTTTCATTTGATGGACTGACTCTGAATATAAGCATTTTAGCAGGTTACAAAAATAATAAATCATCAATTAGTCAAGAAATAAAACCACAACATATGTAATGTAAATAAATATATATTTCATTTGAACTTTTCAGTTATAAAACTGTCTAAAAACAAACCAACATTTTTTTTATTTTAAATGAAAACTAAGCAAAATGCAATCAGGCTCACACATCTTTGAGTCACATGTTTTGGACCTGCCCCGCAATCCAGCAGTTTTGGAGACATCTTGGCCTATATACTACATCGCTTTGGGGAAGGCGATGGCTTCCGCAACCGAGGGCGTTATTTGGATTTTATAATATAGCCTCGCCCAAACCCAGGGGAATGTCAGCATTTATCTCCAGAGCCCTTTTGATGGGAAAAAAAGCCATCCTCACCAACTGGCTCTCCCATGATCCCCCGTCATATGCACATTGGAGATCCCTAATGATAGTGCACGCAACACTGGAGAGACGCATGGTGGGAGACTTGACTCTTGGCCCGAGTTGCAAATTTTGTCAGGTGTGGGAGCACTTCTGGCAGGATATCACACCGCGTGCTCGCAGTAGACTTTTGAATCTTTAAGATTTTATTCCCACTTTCAGCTGTTGGACTGGCCATGGACTCTTGGGGAGGGGAGGGGAGGGGGGGATGGGGGGAAACTGATTATATTGTTGAAAATGTTATTTCCTGAATAGTACTACTGTTTGTATTTGCTTCTTACTGCTGGAATAATAAAAATCATTTAAACATAAATGAAAACTAAGATAATTCTTGTCCTTTAGCTAGTCAGTGCATACTAGATTCCAGAGAGGAAGTCACAAATACAGTATCTAAGCACAGACTTTCATATTCATGATTAATGAAGCTCAGATAACAAAAGCAACTGAAGTACACCTTTCTGTGCTGATTTTAGTGCTCTTGTTAGTTCATATGGGAAGGGGTAAAACACGGACCTCACGGATCTAAACCCTCGCGTCCTTAAAAATCTGAGGTCCGTGCTACTTTTTATGTGGAATCAATTTTTATTTTCAAACAGAAAAGCAACCTACAAAGTACAGGCAACGGTGTAATAACAAGAAAGTAGAACCAGAATACAAAATAGACTAACCCAGCACCCCGCCACTTTTAGTCTCAGCATAGGTTATGGCTTCTGACAGACCTCCATGACACTTTAGCTCTGACAGACTCTAATACTTCTCCCCAGTGGCGTACCTAGCATATGTGACACCCGGGGCTCATCATTTTTGCCCCCCCCATCTGTACGAAAAACTTGATTTTTAGTAACAAGCCACATGTCACATATGAGTACCTAGGAAAAGGCAGCATCTTACATACTGCAGTGAGCAGTACCACATCAATACACCCATTGTAAAACTAAACAAGCCAGACGAATACAGATCAATCCTGCAGTCAAGCCTAACAAAAAACCATGTCTTTCGAACACACAGAACACAGAAAACACCTTCGCCTAGTATGGAATATGTAATCACAAACTAACCCCTCCCTCTTTTACAAAACTGTAGTGTGGATTTTAGCTACGGAGGTAACAGCTCTGACGCTCATAGAATTCTGAGCATTAGAGCTGCTACCACCACGCCTGGCACTAAAAAACGCTCCACAGTTTTGTAAAAGGGGGGATAAAATAGAAATACATAGACAAAGGTTAAATTGAACCAGCAAGAAGCTGGACTCTGCATACAGTGCTCCACAGAAACAGTGACACATGTCTCCTAAAGCAATAAATAAATAGAAATTTTTTTTCTACCTTTGTCTTCTATGGTTTCTGCTTTCCTCATCTTCTTGTAACTCTCTTCCTTCCATCCACTGTCTGCCGTCTCTCTTCCCCTATATGGCATCTTCTCTCCTATGCCCATTCTAGAAACTGTATGCCTCCCCCTTCCATCTCTCCTTTCACCCCCATTGGTCTGGCATCTCTCTCCTCTCCTTCCCTCTCCCACACCTTTCTCTGCAATCCCTTTCCCTTTTTTCCCTCATTTTCCTTTTCAATTTATTTTCTGCATCTGTCTAGATTACGTTCTTATTACCCTCTCATCAATGTCCTTTTTTACTGTCTATCTAAAGCTTACCACCTCTTTCCCTCACCCCTCCAGTGTTTCCCTAACTCAATCCTTTTCTCCCCATCATGTACCCTCTTTCTCCAACCCTTCCATCTAGTACCTTCTTCTCTCTCTGTCCACTTCCATCCAGCATCTGCTCCCCTCTTTCTCTTCTCCCATTTCCTTCCTGCATTTGCTCCCTTATCTCTCCCATCTGCACTTCCATCTAGCATAGGCTCCCCACTACCATCCAATGTCTGCCCTTTCTCTCGCCATCCACTCCTCTTCAATCAGCATCTGCCCCCTTTCTTTCCCTCCAATATCCTTCTCCCTTTTGTCTCTCCCCTTTCTCTGTACATCAATTCTATCAGCACCACCCTTCCATACCACCCTGCCTCCTTTCTTTCCCTCCACCACTCTTCCATTCCAGCAATCCTGCTCTTTTCTCTCCCTTCATGCAGCAAAGTCCCATGATGACTGTAGCTGCCGGCTGCCAGTCCACCTCACTCTGACGTACTTGCTCTGGAGCGGATTCAGCAGCCGCATGCTAGAAGGTCCCGTGATGACTCATCTGCTGGCTCTGCTCCAGCAGACGCAGGGAGTTGTGGCAAAGTCTCGCAATGACTGCGTCTGCCGGGTCCACATCCTCCGACATAACTTACTTCTTCCGGAGCAGAGCCGGCAGACGAGTCATCACGGGACCTTCCTGCACCTTAGCGCGGCTGGGGTAACGTGACCATTTATTTTTTTCATCAAAAGGGGACATCTATTAATTGACTGTGTATCCTTTCTTTCATTTCTTTTTTTCTGCACTTAGGCCCAACAATTGTCCCTTTCTATTCCCTCCCTCCTTCCTTCCCATGTCCTTAGTGCCCCCAGTGCCTCCTTCCCCTGTCCATGGTGCCCCCAGTGCCTCCTTCCTGTGTCCTTGGTGCCCCCAATGCCTCCTTCCCATGTCCTTAGTGCCCCCAGTGCCTCCTTCCTGTGTCCATGGTGCCCCCAGTGCCTCCTTCCCATGTCCATAGTGCCCCCAGTGTCTCCTTCCTTTGTCCTTGGTGCCCCCAGTGCCTCCTTCCCCTGTCCATGGTGCCCCAGTGTCTCCTTCCCGTGTCCATGGTGCCCCCAGTGCCTCCTTCCCGTGTCCATGGTGCCCCAGTGTCTCCTTCCCGTGCCCATGGTGCCCCCAGTGCCTCCTTCCTGTGTCCTTGGTGTCCCCAGTGCCTCCGTCCCGTGTCCATGGTGCCCCCAGTGCCTCCTTCCCGTGTCCATGGTGCCCCAGTGCCTCCTTCCCGTGTCCATGGTGCCCCCAGTGCCTCCTTACCGTGTCCATGGTGCCCCCAGTGCCTCCTTCCCATGTCCTTAGTGTCCCCAGTGCCTCCTATGTCCCCCCCCCACTGCCTCCCAGATTTTGTCCACTCCCAAAGCCATGGCTGCCTGTCTGCCTACCTATCTCCCTCCCTCCCTGCTGCGCTAAAGCCAGCAGCTTGCCTGCCTACATCCTACCCTCCCTGCCATGGAAAAAAAAAAAAAAAGCACCTCTCCTTTTCCTTTCCCCTGGTCCGCACCTGCAATCTTACCTCCTCCCGCCGACAAGAAGTCTTTCCGACATCAATTCTGACGTCGGAGAGGACATTCTGGGCCAGCCAATCACTGCCTGGCTGGCCTGGAACGTCAGAATTGATGTTGGAAAGACTTCTTGTCGGCGGGGGAGGTAAGTTTGCAGCGGTGCGGGCCGGGGGATAGGAAAGGCAGGAGGACCCGGACCTGGCCGGCTGTGTACCCCCCCAAGCCATGCACCCGGGGCGGACCTCCCCCCCCCCCTTGGTACGCCACTGCTTCTCCCTCCCTATGCTGAGATTAAAATTGGCATGGACTTCAGGGCAAACATTTTTCCACTTTTAGTCTCAGCATAGGGAAGGAGAAGCATTAGAGTCTGTCAGAGCTAAAGTATCATGGAGGTCAGTCAGAAGCCATAACCTATGCTGAGACTAAAAGTGGCAGGGTGCTGGGTTAGTCTATTTTGGATTCTGGTTCTACTTTCTTGTTATTCCACCGTTGCCTGTCCTTTGTAGGTTGCTCTTCTTTTTGAAAATAAAAATTTATTCTACATAAAAAGTGGCACGGACCTCAGATTTTTAAGGATGTGTAGGTTTAGATCCACAAGGTCCGCGTTTTACCCCTTCCCGGCTCATATTAATATGTTAGAAACCTAAAGTTCTGTTAAGACTGATCACCTACAGTATCTGCAAATAAAACAGTGTAGCAGCAGCCCATGTTTGGAGCAGCAGGCCCAAATTCCACTGCTGCTTCTTATGACCTTGGGCTGGTAACTAACTTTCCATTGCATGTAGTACAAACTTTTCCCCCCCCCCCACCCCTTTTACAAAGCCACACTAGCAGCTGCTGTATGACAAAAGACCCAAAGCCCTTTAAATCTCGGCTTCAGAGCAGTTACCTCAGCGGCAGCCACTAGCACGGCTCTGTAAAAAAATTTTTTTTTAAAAAGGTGTGTGTGTGTGGGGGGGGGGGGGGGGGTTATAATATAAATCCTGTAGGACAGACCTGAGCATGTTAAAAAAAAAGAAAGATTGGCAAAGAATATAGCGTTTTTAACAAGACATGGACTTCTACGTATTTATTTACTGAAGTCAAAGGTAAAGCAGCATGCTTAGCTCGTGGAGAACAGATTACTGTGTTTAAAGATTACGTTTTTATTCTGATTTTTATGGCAGGGGGGAGGGGGGTCAATGATCACTGGGGGAGTTTGTACTTTGTGTCTGCAGTGGTTATCTGGTCTCTTTGGATAACCTCTGGGCACTTATACCTGTTTTTAGATTGCCTAAATCACAACATATATAAGTTCTGTCTAGGCCAGGGGTGTCCAATGTCGGTCCTCGAGGGCCGCAATCCAGACGGGTTTTCAGGATTTCCCCAATGAATATGCATGAGATCTATTAGCATACAATGAAAGCAGTGCATGCAAATAGATCTCATGAATATTCATTGGGGAAATCTTGAAAACCCGACTGGACTGCAGCCCTCGAGGACCGACATTGGACACCCCTGGTCTAGGCAGTCTCGGCAAACTTTCAATTATCGCTACAGGACGACGGTTTGGTCAGCCCACATCCCGCCCACCTCATGCCCTAACTACTCCTCGAAAAATGCCACTTTTCGCTCTGGATGCAGTCTAAAGGACTAAGATGCCTCTAGATACGTCTAAAACCTGTTTCAATTATTGGCACTTGGACCACCTGTCTTTTAGTCCAAGTACCAATTTAGGCAGGTTTTTAAGATGTATTTTCATTTCGATTATGTACCTCACAGAGAAATATAAAATCTTGACTGATGCAGAGCAGGCGTGAACATCTGAAGCTTTGCTAGCTAAGCTGCAAAAGCAACAAGGAGTTTTTACCAAGCTTTACACATCCAGGGATGGAAGATTAGGTTTATATCTTTGATAATCTTCCTTCTGTTAGTCCCTGGAGGATTCCATACGCTAGGTGTTCAATCCCATTCCCAACCCATAGTCTGGGTGTTGCACAAATCCACTTTTCTGAGCATATACTCCATCCCTTTAGCCTGAGAGCTAGTAAAAAAAATTCAGTTAAGTCCCAAAGCCAAGCAACTTACCTGAACAAATCTACGACAAGGGGTTAAGGGGAAGAATCCCCATCAACAGAAGCAATTGATGAACTGGTT
The DNA here is from genome assembly GCF_902459505.1 of Geotrypetes seraphini. Lineage (NCBI taxonomy): Eukaryota > Metazoa > Chordata > Amphibia > Gymnophiona > Dermophiidae > Geotrypetes > Geotrypetes seraphini. The sequence goes on from NC_047084.1 coordinate 86,542,142, forward strand.
TGCTCTGCAAAATATTAACAAGTGCTAAACAGGCACAAAGGCAACAATGTAGAACTAACCTGCAGTGTGTAGCGAGCACCCCAAGAAAGGCCTTTGGTAATGTGCATACTTACAGAAACTCCCCACAGGAATTGGTAACTGGCTGGAAAACCTTCAAGCCTGTAATGAGAGAAACCGAGGCAGAAAGGAGCAGGCTACTCCAAACAACTGAGTGAATACAGAGTGGGCGGGTCATATGGAATCCTCCAGGGACTAATAGAAAGAAGATTATCAAAAGTATAAACTTAATCCTTCATTCTGTTACATCCCTTCTGGATTCCATATGCTAGGTGACATACTAAAGCCACATTAGCTAGGGAGGGACATAAGAGCTTGCCCTCAAATCCGAAAGCACAGAATGGAAGATCTTCAGACTGCCAGCCGGCCAGATACTACTGACTACAACTTCCGCCTGCATGGATCCTCTGCCACGCAGTTGGGGGCGGGAGAGGCAGCCTGCGCCTTGAAACCTGGGTGGGTTTCAGTCCAGATGGACACAGCCTGTACTAGAAACCTGTGACAGGATCAGCAGACTCCCACGGGAAAGGACCCCGGGTAATTCAAGAAGGTGGCACACAGCAGGCTGATCCACAGATCCACCAGAGCTTCTCTATGAAGCTGCAGTCTGGCACCGCAGGATTGTGCCCTTTTCTCTGACTGGAAACCTTTGGGGAGGGATCTCAAGGAACTGAAACCACCAAGAAACAAACTTTAATCATAAAATAAAAATAAGGAGAGCAATTGCAAAAGACTTCTGCACAGACTGCTTATATGTACTAGCTCTCAGATTAAGGGGGTGGAGCATATGCTCAGAAAAGTTGTGGATTTCTGCAGTACCCAGACTGCAGGTTGGGATTGAACACTTAGTGCCTTTTGCAGTTTTGTTTTGTTTTTTTAACCTTTTTCATTTCAACATCAAGAATTACAATCTTGAAAAGAGATCAGAATAACCAACTAAAAGATACAAGAAAATTTTTTACATTTATACTAGAAAATTCAATCAACTATTCAGTCCACAAATTTAGAATCAAGAGAGAAAATAAATTCAATTAATTATACAATACCAAAATAGAGTAATGGCAACGAGTAACCCCCTCACAGCCGGTAGACAGGTCATTCATCCATGACCAACCCTTCTTTTGGCCCTAAAAAATCTAATAGCTGTTTGGGCTCAAAGAAAAGAAAATTTTTATTTTGATAGGAAATAAAGCATTTTGCTGGAAATTTAAGTAAAAAAGTAGCACCAAGGGCAAGGGCTCTCGCCGCAAAGCCAAGAACTCTTTTCTACGCCTCTGGGTTTTCAAAGCTAGGTCCGGAAAAATTCTAACATTTGAGCCCAAAAACATATCATTTAAATGACGGAAATATAAGCATAAAACATATTCTCTCTCACTTTCCAAGGCTAGAGTCAATAAGAGAGTGGTTCTATCTGTAACCACCTCAAAAGAACTTTCCAGAAATAAAGACAAATCAACATTATCTTTAGATTTTCCTTTAGGAGTAGATTCCCCTTGAGGTCTCTTAATGTCCAAGTAATAGGCTTTTACGATTGGAGGTAAATTTTCCAATGGGATGGCTAGGACTTCTTGGAAATATTTTCTCGCCATCTCCACTGGGGAGATGATAGGACATGTAGTAAAGTTTAGAAGTCTTAAATTATTCCTCCTAAATTAATTTTCAAAGTTTTCCAGCTTACAAGAGATGAATGATCTTTCCTTAACCATTTCCAATTGAACTGTCTTTACTTCCTTCAAACTTTCCTCTTGTTTCTCCAATTTCAACCTTGGAGTAGATAGACCCATAATCAGTTTTAATTGTTGACTCAATTTTAGATTGGCGTCCATGATGGATATGGCCTGCCATAGCGCTTCCATATCTATTGTCTCAGGTCTTTTCAGCTCCCCAAAACAGATATTATTACCTCCAGAAGCTCCTCTCACCTCTTCTCCATTAGTGCCAGGGGTTAGATGGTCAATGATGGTCAATGTCTCCAACACTGTCCTGCCGAAGCTCCAGTGCTGGAGTCCCTCCTCTGCTTGAGTCCATTCCTCCCACATCGGGCAGCTGAACTCTTGCAGCTCCCTGCACTAGAACACTTCTGGGTTGGGATGGGATAGACCTCTGCTCCGGGCTCAAGAAAGCTCGGGCAGCTCCTGCGCTGAGTTCGCCAGAAAACTCCTGGCTCACCCCCGAAGTGGAGGGGTTCTCCGCAGCTGAGCGGGAGAAAGCTTCCAAAATCGTTGGCTGAATCGTGCGCTGCGGGGTCCCGAGTGCCGGAGGGTTAGGACGAACGGCACCCTTTCTCTTCCCCATCCGGGTTAGAGTCGCGTTTCAGTGGTAAATAGATAGAAGGAAATTTGTCTCAACCTCGCTGCGACCCGCTCAGACGTCCGACCTCGACGCCATCTTGATTCTGCCTTTTGCAGTTGTACAATCACATTCAAAGTGGTTAACATACAGGTACTTCAAGCATTTTCCCTATCTGTCTAATGTGCCTGGGGGTAGTGGAGGATTAAGTGATTTGCCCAGGGTCATAAGGAGCAGTGTGGGATTTTAACCCACAACCTCAGGGTGCTGAGGCTGTAGTTCTAACCACTACACCCCTTTGTGTCTAACCACACTCTCCCCTTTATGATATCTCACAAAATTGCAAAAAATACCCCAAAAAACAGTAAGCCATTCGCTGATGGAGAGTTTATCAAAGAGTGTTTGGTGCAGCACTAATATGCCCTGAGGAAAAAAAAGGAGCATTTGAGAATGTGCCCCTCTCCATGTGAACTGTAACAAGAAGGATTGAGGACATTGCAGAAAATCTGGTGCTTCAGCTGCAAAACAATGTAGACAATTTTGCCTTTTTTTCATTGACATTCAACCTGACTTCAGTGATCTTGTTCAAGCCCAAGACAGACTAGAATTCTCTCACCGACTTTAAAAAACCTGAAAAACTGCAAATGAAGTAGACTACAAATAATCGCAAAAGCACTTATTACTTTTTTTTTTAAATAAAATTAATTTAATGCTGATCTTTGAAAGACTGCATAAACATGCACATTTTCAAAATTGTTTTTATGGATGTTGATTAAATAGTGATGTAATGTTGGTGTTTTTACTATGCCCTTTTCACATTTTCAAAGCCTAATCTTACCAGTGGCAGCTAATCAAAGCCATACAATTTACTGCTTCTTATATATATATATATATATATATTTGGAAAAATTAATTGTCCACCCCTGCTCTAGGAATAGAGAAATTATAGCTAGCTATCCTCTTCATAACCTCTAATTTCTTATTATGTCTTCCCTCATTTATTGAATTACCTGTAAACCGCGCCACGCTCTATCTTTATGGAGATGATGCGGTATATAAACTTAAGGTTTAGTTTAGTATCTGAATACAACCTGCCTTGGAACTAGCCCAGAAAAGGCTTAAGCTACATCTGAAATATTAAAAGAAAATCTCAACTAGGCAGAATAATAATAATAATTTTATTTTTATATACCGCCAAAGCCATAGTAGTTCGAGGCGGTTTACAATAAGAAGAGCTGGACAGTCAGCGAAAAAATAACAATAAAGTCTTTGAATACATGAATATTTGTAGGGAGGGAGAGAGACAGAGAAAGTAACAATATAGGGACATCAAGTACATGTAAATAGAATACAGGGATAAGGCTTTAATACAAGGTCAACTAATATTTTATTTATTTTGTATACTGTTTCTCCAAACTACAAGCTATGTATTGGTCACTTGGCATCTCTAGTGGTTAGTAGTCTTCTTCCCTAGTACCGTCTGACAAATAACAGATGACATCTGGCGCACTTTCCTCAAAGGCAGAGGTCTCCTTTCTCTCTACCGACGGCGATATTTTGCAGCTCCGTCTCCGACCGCTGGGGGGCGCCATATCAAGTCATCAGTCACCACTCCTGCAATGTTTGGGGTTTATTTCCTGCTTCCACTAGGAGCGCTATACTCGCGGCAGAGCCGTGCGCAATGGCGAAAGCTCTGCGTTTCCAAAGTTTTTTTCTGTTTCCGTGGAGAGCGCGGGCAGTTCCTATGGTGACGAGACGTCACTTCCCCCCGCCGGTGTTGATCGCCATAGCAACGGAACGCGGCGTGAAGGAGATTATTCTCGTTGCTGGCGGCGCTGCTTTCCGGATCCTCACATTCCCCCGCACTGAACACAAGATGCTGGCGAGGCGGAAACAACAGAGACCCCGGTGTCGGGAGGTGCTGGGGAATAAACCGGGCTTACTGGCCATAGTAAGGACTCGCTTTGAGGAAGGAAAAGGGGTGGGGTGGTGGCGAGCCGTGACCCTGGATACAACCTTAAGGTGTTAACGGGGTATCATCGGCTCCCTGGCACGTGACTGTGATGCGCGGGGCGGAGCTCCCGTTGCCCCAAGGTGTGATTTTAAAGCTCTAGGGGAGCTCTTAGCCTTAGGGCGATGCAAGAGTATTAGGAGCCACGTCAGAGAGGGAAGAATGAAGGGCTGTAGGAAAGTCCTTTGACAACCTTGTTTTCAGCATAATTTTTGCATAGCCACAGGAAGATAAAACCCATAAATGCTGACAGTACCTGCATTGAATATTTCTTAAGATAACTTGTGAAACCATTTTCTTTATTAAATTTTTGGTCACTTATTGCATATAAACATGTATACATTTATTGATCTCTTTATGTTTATGAATCTTTTGTATTGTAACAATTTGAAACAAAAAAGAAGAGGCATGGGTGTAGCCAGACACCCAGTTTTGGATGAGCAGATCTCTCCCTCTCCTGTCTGGGCAATCCTGCTCCCGCCCCCGGCTCCCTGGTGTCTCAGAATGCCATGCCCCTCTCCCGCGTGGGTGATCTGTCCCCCTCCCCGGCACTCTGGTGTCTCTGATGCACTCTGTTTGACCAACCCCACAACCTGCTTTCTCCATGGACAGAGATCTTCATAGCCACATACGTGGTGATAACACAGCTGGTGGAGCCTACCTAGAATATAGCAAGCTCATAAGTTGTAAGAAACTTATGCGCATGTGTGCCTATTCCCACCACTGTATCTAGTATATAACACCACATTAGACCCCCCCCCCCTCAGTTTTTCTTAGTCTGCAGTTGTGGTATGACCCGTTTTATTACTTTTCCCTTCAGTGAATATTTCCTCATCATTTTTACTGAATTCAGTTGGGCTTCAATTATTTTCAAAATGCCTGAAAAGAAACCGTTTTAAAATATGTGAACACTGTTCCCATAAGATGTCATTTACCAACCCACATAACATTTGCATATGTTTTCTGGGTGCAGAACATGATGTAAAGGCATGTAGAGATTACACTTAGGGCCGCCGCGTGAGCGGACTGCTGGGCATATTGGACCACTGGTCTGACCCAGTAGCAACAAATCTTATGTTCTTATGTTTACTGAAGCCAAAGGACTACCTCCGTGATCAAATAGCTTCAACGGAACAGAGAGCAGGAGAATCAACAGTCAAAGAAAATAAAACCTACTCCTGTGCGCTTCCCTCAATGGTCCTCTGCCAAAGAGCAGAGTGGCGGGTAGTTGTTGACAGTTCAAACATTATCCCAACTGCAAAAATGTGATTAAAAACCACCTAAAAATACAGATCCACAAAAAGGTTATTTCAAAGAAAATGCATATTAAAAGAAAAGGATCTCAGAAATCCACACCACAGACCACATTGATATCCGTTGGCTATTCGTGGATTATAATCTCTCACATCCAAAAGACCTTCAGTTTAAATTAATTTAATCCTTATTATTTTTCTTCTTATTTAAATATTTTAAATCCCTTTACTGTAATTAATTAAAAAAAACTTTTTTGTATATAGCAATAAACACTTATCTCATTCTCATTCATTCATACAGAGATAGCTCATAAAGCTGAACAATTTTATCACTGGGCTTCCTGAAACACTGAGAACCACTTGTATTTCTGAAGCATATTATGTACCACAGTTTATAAAATCAAAGGCACTCTGTTCATACCGAGGCAGCTAAGGACATTAATGTGGTCTGCGGTGTGGATTTCTGAGATCCTTTTACTTTAATAAAAATTGATGTGCATTTTTTTTGAAGTAAACCTTTTTTAGTGGATCAGTAGCTGTTGACAGTTCTCACCAACCTTTGAAGGAATCCAATATTCCACCTATCCAGAACAGGAAGTTGTTTCAGAAAGAAGGCAGTGGGGCCAGCGTGAGCAGTATGTATCAGTCAAGCTCACTGCTGGCGAAGATGGCTCTCTAAAAGGTGACAGGAGAGATTTTGGGAGTTTTGGGAAGTTTTTAACTTCTGGGGCTTGGGGATTCCCATCAACTACATGTAGATGTACTGCTACTGGGTGGATCTGAGACCAAAATGGATAGGCCTGGGCTATGCCACTGAGGAGAGGTTTTTACTGCCATGTATGTAGCTCTAATGCTGGTGTATGACTGGAAAAATTCTAAGTGTATTACTTAATTTTTTTTTTTCATAGAAGGGACTTGTTTCTTCCTGGCAGCTGTTTTTCCTTTTTACATTTGTGATAAAGCAAAGTGCTTCCATTCTTGCCTTTGCAGGAAGTTTAGTAATCTGTTCCAGATCTGAAATTTGTATAATTAATTTGGATTTGATCGGTTATCGAATCCAAGATGGCAGCAGCATAGAGGAATGCTCCTGCACTGAGCACTGAGCTGTTCTATTTTTCAGCAAAGAAATGCCTCACACGAAAAGAAAAGGGAATGTGCGGCCTGAACCCTTAGTGGCAAGTACTTCCCTACCTTCTCAGCGGTCCATACGGAGTTCCGTCTTCGCTTCGTCCCCATTAACTCCTGGAGCGCAGTTTGCTGTCTCATCGGTGGGAGGAGCCACTGAAGAGTTAGACTCTGGTAAGGAGTCCTCGATCTGGGAAACCCCAATCCAAGGAGCAACTGCCACGAGATCTGAAGAGGAGCATGGAGATCTGCGAGGGGTAGTCCAAACTACTCCCCAGCTATTGAAACCTGTGGCAATTACTCTGGAGAGCATTTGGGAAGCTTTCCAGACACTGAACACCACAGTATCAAGGTCATCACTTGTGAGTACTGTTGAAAATCTAGGGAGGAAATTGGATGGGACAAAAGCTGAATTTTCTATTGAATTAAAAAAGGTCTCTGACAAGACAGAAAAACTGGAGGAGTTAACATCCAGGATGGTAAAGGGAAGAAGTATCTTTAATAGGAATATTGAACAGATTGAAAATTTCAATCATGGCAAAATATAAGAATTTTGAATTTCCCTAAGTCCCTGGTAATGACTCACATGGACCGAAAAAGATTCAGAAATTTAGATGGTTGGTACAATTCAGAATTATTAAAGTCAAATAGGGATTTGAGGAAAATGGAAAGACAGTGGTTATAATCAGGAATCCAAGAAATTAAAGATGCTTGGAGATTAAAATTGAAGATCTATAAAAATATGGCTAAGGAAAAATGTAAAAACTTCTATGCCCAAAAAATGGTAATGTCTCTATTAATAGTAGGAACCTTTTTTACATTGGTAAATGATTTATTTGATATAGAGACCTTTAGTAACATTCATGAAGAATTTACTTTATCTGCGAAAAGTCTGGTGGACTTTTTCAATCTCAAAATACAAAAATTGAGATCTTCACTAACTGAGCCTGCAAAGCCCTATTGGTGTTATTCTATTTTGCAAGACTCTGATACTCCTAGAACCTATTTGAGTTGGAGCAAGTTTACTGTTATTGATTGGCAATTATTTAACAAATTGTACAATAAATATGTTAAATCTTATTGTAGACTGGACACCTGTCTGCCAAATGTCATGAAGAGTGTTCCAGTTACCTTCAAGGCCAAGTTGCTAACTTGGATTAATTTGCTATTATCCTTAGGAAAATTCCCAGTAGAACAAGGTCACATTATGATCACACCAATCATAAAAAATGCTAAAGAACCCTCTAATATAGCATCCAATTTTAGACCTATTGCCAGTATCCCTATTGCCACCAAAATACTGGAAGGGTTAGTAAACGCTGAACTTACTATCTATCTGGAGAAATACAATATTCTTCATGACAACCAATCTGGTTTTCGGGCAGGCTACAGCACGGAAACAGTCATAGCTTCATTGATTGATCACTTGCACTCACTTTTTAACTTAGGTTCAAGTGCTATGATTCTGCAACTTGACCTAAGCAGTGCATTTGATTTGGTGGATCATTCTATCCTTTTGTACTGTTTAGAATCCATCGGAATCTCAGGCAATGTCCTGAATTGGTTCCGAAGATTGCTGGGAAAAAGATCTTACAAAGTGTTAAAGGATGATAAACTTTCTTATGGCTGGGCCAACCCATGTGGAGTACCTCAGGGCTCCCCTTTGTCCCCTACCCTGTTTAACATCTATCTTGTTTCATTAGGTAACCTCTTGCAAAGTTTAAAGCTTAAATTCTTCATTTATGCAGACAACAACACTATTGTTATCCCATTAAGCTCCCTTATATCTGAGCTTATAAACTATCAATCATTTTAAATCAGATGGAACTCTGGATGGCTGCTTATAGATTAAAACTAAATTAAGAAAAGACCACATTTTTTCTAGCAGCCTCTAACGATAAAATCAAGGCTACTATGATACAGGTAAATGGGATGAATTATAATATTGATAAACATCTCACACTAGAAAAGCATTCTGAGTTGGTGTTTAAGAAAAACTTTGCAGTGCTCTGGAAACTCCATACTATTAAAAAATATTTTGACGAAGTTTCCTTTTGCCTACTAGTCCAATCCTCTATCCTGAGTATTCTTGACTATTGCAATATTATATATGTAGATGCTCCAAGAAAATTACCAGAAAATTAAGGGTGGGCCAGAACACGGCTGTTCGCCTTATTTACGTCCAAAAAAAATGGGAACACATCATCCCTTTCTATCAAAAACTCCATTGGCTGCCATTTGAATCCAGAGTTCTGTTTAAGTTCTCTTGTTTCTGTTGCAAAATAACATTCGGTATGCTTCCAAGTTACCTAAACTCTCACTTCAATCTAAGTTATAGATCATGAAAGGCATAGAGAGAGTTGAGAGGGACAGATTTTTCAGACTAGCGGGGACAACAAAAACAAGAGGTCACTCAGAAAAATTGAGAGGGGACAGATTCAAAACGAATGCAAGGAAGTTTTTCTTCACTCAAAGGGTGGTGGACACCTGGAACACGCTTCCAAAGGAGGTAATAGGACAGAGTACAATACTGGGTTTCAAAAAGGGACTGGATGACTTCCTGGAAGCGAAGGGGATTGCAGGGTATAGATAGAAGGTTACTCTACAGGACAGAAGCGAAAAGCGTATGTGAGTTTTAGGGTGGGAGCACGATCAGGTCCTGGACCTGAGGGACCGCCGCGTGAGCGGACTGCCGGGCACGATGGACCTCCGGTCTGACCCGTCAGAGGCAATTCTTATGTTCTTATGTTCTTATGTACAAACAAGAATTCTCGAAGATTGCATCTATTCGCCTATCCCTCAGTTAAAATTTGCCAGTATAAAAAGTTTTGTGAAAGAATCTTTGCCTTTCAGGCGGCCAAACTAAATAGTTGGCTTGCCCGGTGTGTGTTAGAGGCCTCTTCTTATCTGGATTTTAGAAAACAAATAAAAACTCAATTATTTACTAGACTAGGGTCTTAATACTTTTTATATTTTTTGCTATGTAAAATTTTCCACATTCTTTTTATACATTTTATAGTTTTATGTATTTCTCTATTTACTGATTTTTAATTGCTGTTTTATAAAACTTGTACTGTTTGTGTCTTATTCAATTGTTGTGAACCGCTTAGAACTCTCGGGTATGGCGGTATATAAAAATAAATTTATTATTATTATTATTATTGAAAAAATATTTGGTTGACATTCTAGGCTTTTCCTCTGAAAATATGCCGCTGGTAAATCGTATCTACTATTTGCCTGTTAAAAAAGAAATGGGACCTGAACTAGGGAACTTACAAACAAATCCTCCTTATCCTTTAAATGTAATGGATATACTGGAGTCTACTATCACTGAAAATACAGAAGGAGCGACTTTATTGGTGTCCTTTGTGTTTGAACAAGACGTTAACTCTGTTTTCAGAATGTTCTTTAGACAATCCCAGATATTATTTTATGGGAAAAAAGTCTGGATATTTCCAGACGTTGTCAGGCAAACTCAAGAATGAAGGAAGTTATTTCTTGCCATGAGACCCGAGGTGGTTTCCTTAATTGCTTCATTTCTGCTTTCTTATCTCTGTAAATGTATGATAAGATACTTAGGGATAAAATATATGGATAAACTTAGGGATAAAATATATGGATCAACTAAGTGCATTTATTGATATGAAGAAATTGGTTACCGGACATGTTTAGTGTTATTGAACAGTTAAATTTGAATGTGGGATAACTGTTAAGCCATTCCTTAATTTGTTTTCCTGAAATTAATCTCCTTTCTAGTTTCACTTGGATTCACTGACTATCGTTTTAAATTGAGGTCTAAGGAAGATTGTAATTTTTCCTATTTTTTAGTTAATTTCTTGCTTAAATTTCTTTATTTCCCAAACAAGTTTGTACTTGGTTATAATTTCTAAATGAAAATAAGTTCTAAATAAAAATAATATATATATATAAAAAAAAATAAATTTGGATTTGATGCTCAAGACAATTTTTCAGGCAGCTGTGATCTCTGTGAGATGGGTCTCGGAACGCCATGCTCTTTCTTATAGGGAGCCTTTTCTTAAAATCTCTGACACTGGTGTCTCTTGGCATACTGTTCCTTCCTTTCTGCCGAAGGTAGTTTTGGTGTTTCATGTTAATCAGGAAGTTTGCTTGCCAGCGTTTCAGTCCACAGATTCCAAGAAGCAGGACTGGATTTTAAAGAAGTTGAATGTGAAAATAGCACTTCTTCAATATCTGGTGGTCACCAACGAGTTTAGGGTCTTTGACCATATTTTTGTGTTGACTAATCCAACTAAACTAGGTGCACCAGCTTCCAAGGCCATGATTTCCAGGTGGATCTGAAGGGCCATTTCTTCAGCATATATTGTTTGTGGGAAACAGTCCTCTGATTCTGTGAGGGCATATTCAACCAGAAGTGTAGCTTTGACGTGGACGGAAGCTAGGGCAGTCTCTCCAGTGGAAATTTAAAGGGCAGCGACTTGGTCCACTCTGCATACATTTGCTAAATTTTACAGAGTGGATGTGCCAGCAAGGGAGGACTCTGCCTTTGGGTCCTCAGTGCTACGTGCTGGCAAAGTCATCCTGTCCTAGATTTCTTGGGCTGCTTTTGTACATCCTGCTTGTCCAGAATGACACATCTATTGCACTGGAAAAAGAGATTAGGTTCTTACCTTGCTAATATCTTTTCTAATAGATATATGTGTCATTCTGGACCCCCGCCCTGTTATTCTTGCGCCTGCCTACTGTCTCATTCCAATTGTTTTTCTCCAAGTATGTAGCTTGGATGTCAGTCAGTCCTTTGGACCATGAAGAATATTGTATTTCTAGCATTGGTAGGGGTACTACCTGAGCTCCTCGATGTTTGATGGTTCTCAGTTCATATCTTAGTTGTTTTAGTAGATCTGTTTGTTGGGGATGGTTTCCCTTTTCTCTACTTCACCTAATTTCGGAAGAGCCCTTGCTTGCTTGGGAACTAACTGTAGATGGCAGTAGAGCTCTCAGTGAAGTAGGAAGATTACAGAAAAAAATCTGGAGTGGATTCCTTCTACAGAGGCTTGTGGCCTGGGGTAATAACCCACTTGTCCAGAATGACACACCTATCTACTGGAAAAAATATTAGCAACGTAAGAACCTAATCTCTTTTTACCGTGGGCCAATGAGGTAAATGCTCTAATGTTCATTGAATTCCTATGAGCATTGGAACACTTACCTTGCCAGCCCACGGTAAAATGCTCTTACACTGCTAAGTAAAACCCAGCGTTTGTGTATAACTAATACTTGTTGCATCTTTTCCTATCCAAAAGATTTTATGGGACACTAATCTCATTAAAAACCCCACTCTTTAAGTCAACTGTATGGAAAGTTCTACTGAAAATACTGTATAAAATGACAATAAGCTTCCTGAAACTTATAATTTGTAATATAGACACTAGTAATTAAGGCAAGCTCCTATGTGTAAACATCAACATTTGCACAGCTAACTTTGGGTGATTTGGTTTAATTATTTTCCTTCATTTGCTATCTCATCCCATAATTGCTTTAGTAATTTTGCTCCCCTTAGCTATCCCAGATCAACTATTTTTATGCTAGACTATAGCATTAGGGATAGATCCTGCTTGGCAGCCAAACTCCTTCTCTTCTGATGTGATTACTGCATCTGCAAAATGGCTTCACAACATCCTGTTATATTTAGCAAACACATGTTTCCCTTTGCGCAGAGAGCCGTTCTTCCTTCATCCAGGCCACATGAGGCTGAACTTCTTCATGAACGAAAGAAAGAATTAGAAAGAAACGAGTACAAAGCTGTTGTGAAACAGAATAAATTTAAAGATGCTGTTAGTCATTGGGAGTTGCTCACTGACCATAAAGTTATCCACAGCACAACACAGAGGAAGGTCCAAGAGGCAATGCAGCAGTACAAAATGGGAACTGATGAGAGGCGACAGAGGTAAGATGTTTCAGCCTATAGTCAGTTGGTTAAGACTAATTTATGAGGGCCACTAGTGGTCTCTTTCACTCTTTATAGTCCCTGCCCTAATGGCCTCCCTTTCCCTTCTAACTTTCCCTTTCTCTGCAGTGTCCTCTCCCTGCTTCTTTTACCTTTTTATCACCATCACTCTGATGAACTCTACTAACATCACAATTACTTTAAAACTCCTGGACTGGCTCATTTCTTTATTTCCAGCAAGATCGGTGTTAACCAGGCTAGTGAGTTTTAATAATGGTCTTGGATCCAATGTTAAATACAGGTACAATCATGTGAAAAAATTAGGACACCCCATGAAATATTCAGTTCTTTCTTAAGAAATGTTCACATATCGATGTCAAAATGTTTTTTCTATTTATCTCTGGAAAAGAAAGTGATGTAATTGCAAGTAAACAACAAAAATTTTTCTTGATTTACTCATGAAACAAACGATACCCACAAAAATGAGGAATAAATTAGGACACCCTACACCCTAATAGCTAGTGTAACCCCCTTTGGCTGAAATAACTGCAATGAGACGTTTCTGGTAGCCATCTACCAGTATCTGACATTGGTATGAGGAAAGTTTGGCCCACTCCTCAATGCAGAATTCTTTCAGCTGTGAGATTTTTGAGGGGTTTCTTGCATGTACAGCCTGTTTCAAATCACCCCAAGAATCTCAATGGGATTAAGATCAGGGCTTTGACTCGACCACTCCAGGACTCTCCATTTCTTAGTTTTCAGCCAGTCTTTGGTGGATTTACTGGTATGTTTTGGGTCATTGTCGTGTTGCAGGGTCCAGTTCCACTTCAGCTTTAATTTTCTTACAGATGGTCTCACATGTTCCTCAAGCACCCTCTGATACACAGTAAAATTCATGGTGGATTCTATGATGGTGAGCTGGCCAGGTCCTGCTGCAGTAAAGCATCCTCAAACCATGACACGTCCACCTCCATGCTTCACAGTTGGTATGAAGTTCTTTTCCTGGAATGCTGTATTAGGTGTATGCCAAACATGTCCTCTTTTCTGGTGTCCAAATAATTCAATTTTAGTCTCATCTGTCCATAGAACACTATTCCAGAAGTCCTGGTGTTTGTCTATGTTCTCTCTGGCAATCTTCGGTATGGCCTTCATGTTTCTTTTAGAGAACAAAGGTTTCCTCCTTGCACACCTCCCATACAAGTTAAATTTGTGCAGTCTCTTTCTGATTGTAGAGGCATGAACTTTCACATCAACAGTAGCAAGTAGTATTGTTGGGAGGGAGGGAGGGTTAGGGGTTTATATATATACAATTGTTATTTGACTTGATGGATTTTTCAAGTGTTGTTTATGAGACTATGTATGGTTCTTTTTTCTTGTACACTTGTTGAACGATTAAAAAGGAATAAAGAATTTAAAAAAACAAAACAGTAGCAAGACCCTGTTGTAGGTCCCATGATGACAGTTTAGGGTGTTTTGAGACTTCTTTTAGCATCTTAGAAACATAGAATATGACGGCAGAAAAGGGCCTACGGCCCAACAAGTCTGCCCACTCAAATAACCCTCCCCTCTAAGTTCCTCTTTGAAGTGAGCCCACGTGTTGATCCCATTTGATCTTAAAATCAGCCACGTTACTGGCCTCAACTACCTGAAGTGGAAGATTATTTCAACGGTCAACCACTCTTTCGGTTAAGAAGTACTTCCTGTGGTCTGCTCTGGGGATCAACTTGCTTGGACGGCCAGACCTGGGCATGTTGGCAGTTGTTTGGAAAGTCCTCCATTTGTACACTATTTTCCGGACCGTGGAATGGCTAATGTCAAATTCTTTCAAGATCTTTTAAATTCCTTACCAGACTTATAAGCTGCTACAATCTTCTTTCTAAAGGCCTCAGACAGCTCTTTTGATCTCACCATGGTGTTCACTTTCACCGCAGCAGTCATGAGCACACCAAACTAAATGTCTGAGATTTAAGTAGGGCAAACCTCCTTCAAAATGCTGAGTAACAATGTTCTAATCATGTGGACCTGATGTGATACATCTGTGTGTGATTTGAGCCACTTTAAAAGTGGGAGGATATGTAGTGGTGTCCTAAATTATTCTTCCGTTAGAATACACATTTTTGTGGATATCTTTTATTTCTTGAGTAAATCAAGGAAATTGTTTGTTGTTTACCTGCAATTACATCACTTCCTTTTCCAGAGATAAATAAAAAAAGATTTGACATCGATATGTAAACATTTGTTAAGAAAGAACTGACTATTTCATGGGGATGTCCTAATTTTTTTCACATGACTGTAGATGCTTCTTTAAACTTTGCTCATCATGGAGAAAGGGTGTTGAAGATAAGGTGATAAAATAGCAAGTAGTGAAGTTCTGGATATTTGGTCACTATGAGCTACTATAGTTGTTTCACCTCATTTGCTTAATCATCTCTGATTGAATGTGACATCTGTTGCCAGGAGTATAATGGATGCCTACATGGCCTCTGAAATACAGAGGGGAATTGAAGTGCTTGAATGTTTCCCCTATACAAGGATATTCCAAAGGATACCCAGTTGGGTCATTCCATGTCAAGTAGTCTAGGCCTCCCCACCTGACCATCTCAGAAGTTGATGAAATTTCTAGTGAAAGTACAATAGGACATGCAATGAATATATGCAGAGTCTTAGAGCTGGATCTCAAATTCTTCCAAAGCTAGGAGTCTCATTATTGGGGCAATTTTTTCATTCCATGGAAAATAGTTCCAAAATGTCAACTTTTGGTTCAGATTGTTGAAAGGATAGTTGCTTGACCAAGCTAAAAGTCATATTTCTAGTACAACTGTTTTTGCTGAATCCAAATATACAACTCAGATGATTGGTGCATTCTTTGCTTTATCACTGAGGAACCACAAAGCTGATGAAAAAGCTTGTTGTGAAATGCATAGGCAAATATGTGACACAACATAGCTCTTGAACAGAAAGCACAATAGGGCTCAGATTTTAGGAACTGGAAAAGATAGCAGTGAGTAATTGCCCCAGTAAACTTTTAGGGCTCCTTTTACTAAGCTGCGCTAGGGCATTAATGCGTGGAATAGTGTGCACTGAATTGCCGCGCACGCTAGACCTTAATGGCAGCATTGAGCTGGGGTTAGTTGCGTGGTGTAGCGCGCGGTAATATCCTGCGTGCGCTAAAAATGCTAGCACATCTTAGTAAAAGGAGCCCTTAGCCACAATATGCTTTTCTTTTCTGAGATATATCTTTATTAAGATTGATGAAAAAAATTATGCAAATTCTAGCTATATTTAATGTCATATATCACAGCTAAGTAAACACCAAAAAGTCCAACAGGACAGAGAACCCACGGATATATCACAGCTATACATCCTCCAATCTCTTTCTTGCACCATTTGAAAGAGCAATTTTTTGGCTGCAAAACTCACCAAGCCACGTTTTTGACCCGCTATTCTTAATAGCTTAAAATAGGCCTGAAAGTGCACCAAGGTTTCAGCCTGCATTTAATTTTAAACTATGTGGGAGATGTAGACAGGTACTGGACTAATAAGAGAAACTTTGAATTGGAAATTTGTAGCTTTCTAACAACTGTAAATTTTTATTAGGATGAAAAATTAATATGATCAAAGAACAGTATGGTGAGGAAAGAGTAACAATTTCAAAGACAAATTGTGCTTTACAATCACTTCAAATGCTGTTCATCGTACAGCTAGCCTGAGTGCACAGCCATTGGCAGTGTTTCTCATGTCCCCCCCCTACCGGGTCTCACACAGCCGTCGGCAGCGCAGCATTCACAACTTGCTTCTGCTTGCTTTGGTCCTTCTTCGCTGCCTGGTCCCACCTACTTTCTGTTTCCGCGAAGGCAGGACCCAGCAGCGAGGAAGGCCCGAAGCAAGCAGGAGCAGCGAGTTGAAGCCTCCCTCCCTCCCCTATCTTCCTTCAATGCCGCCCTAGTCAGGAAGCGACTTCAGCCATGCTCCGGGGGCTCTAACACTGTGCTTGCCGGCTTCACTTCGCCTCCCTCCCCCCATTTCCGATTTCAGAGGAACAGGGTTGGGAAGCTGGCAAGCACAGCGTAGTCAGAAGTCAGCCGGCGTCAGAAATCAAGAAATCAGTTGAGGTAGGCACTGCGCATGCGCGGGCAAGGTGCCACGGATCACGGACCTACCACTTTGAAGTGCACATGTGCTCTAAGGGAATTATTATAGCAGATAAACTTGATGTTGACATCCATATTAATTTCTGTTACTTCCCTTCTGGATTCCATATGCTGGATGTTGAATCCCAACCCGCAGTCTAGGAGTTGCAGAAATCCACAACTTTTCTGAGCACATGCTCTAATCTAATCTAAACTTTCGGTTTATATACCGGATCATCCTCTAAACAATAGAGGCTCAGTTAATGCGATATGGCCCATTTTGTTAGAAAAATAACCTTTACTAAGTACACAATTGACCATAGTTGTTTTTTTTTTTTTTTGTAAATTATCTTTATTGTCAACAGCAAAGGAACACACAGCCACGAGTGAAACATCAAAAAGCAGAGCATCCAAAAACAGTACAGGATATCAGAACAACAAAGAACCGCAGTACAAAAATCCCATGTGTGGGTTCCCCTCACAATTGACATTTTAAAATACCAAACCCCACCACACAAACACACGCCAATCCCATTCACGCAACCCAAACCACAACAATCAGTCCCCACACATACCACTAGACAGCCAAACATCCAAGCAACCCAATCCTCCCCCCCTACATCCACACCGGTGCAGCCACCCGAGAAAGATCAAAAACAAAAACAGAAGCAAAAGCAAAAGCAGAAACAGGAAGACAGAGGGAGAAAGCGCTACCCCCCCACTAGGAACCAAATCAAGAAGAGGAAGACATGCCCTCCGACTCCAAGCCGGAGCAGAGCTGTAACACCTTCTGCCACAGCTCCCGATAGCATCAGTGAATCAAACTCCCAGCCTTGGGAAGACGCTGAAGCTCATAGCGCCCCACCATAGCCAACCGATCCAGCCAATGCGGAAAGGATGCAACAGACTCGTCCACCCAGTGCTGCAACAGGAGCTTTTTTACTACCAAGACAGCCATGTAAAGAACCCTGCGTTGAGGGAGCGTGAGCCCCCCCTCAATCAATTCACGCTGATCCCCCAAGAGCAGAAACCCATAAGACCATGGTACAGCTCGATGTAGAAGGCGCTCCAAAAAGGGGAGAACCTGCAGCCAGATAGCAGAAGAAGGGCACTCCAAAAAGTGGTGAGTTAGGGTACCCACGAAACGCTTACATTTACCACAAACTGCGTCCTCCCATAGGCCCATACGAGCTCCCTGAGCCCGAGATAAATAAGCCCGATGCAAAATTTTAAATTGCATTTCCCTAAAGTCCGTAGAACCCCCCATGGCGTGCACGGTGGCAAAGAGATCAAGAAAGGCCTTACGGTCCAATGCAATACCGAGCTCCGATTGCCACCGGGAGGCCAAACGGTCAATAGATCCCAAATCCGAAGCGGCCTTCAGAATCCGATACCAAGTAGCCAATTTGTTGGAAGCTGGAGAGACCTGAAAAAACTGAACATCCAAGGGACCACTGAGCCAAGCATCCCCCCATCGGCGGTCAAGAGAGAAGTAATAATGCCGGGCCTGGAGATAAGCCCAGAAGTGAGTCCTAGGCAAGTGCCAGTGGGTCTGCAGCTGTTCAAAAGAAGGAAACCGCCCCCCCCCCACGGAGACAATATCATGAAGTGTTCTTCCCCCTCTCTGCTCCCACTGCCGGAACCAGGCGTGTCCCACTCCAGGCGGGAAGTCGGAGTTCCCATATAACTGCAACAAAAGAGATGCAGCCGGAGATTTCCCCTGCCGCCGTCTCCACCACCGCCACGCCCGCCTCATAGGCAAGAGATATGCAAACTTAGCCCCCCCTCCCGGTATAACCGACAATGGGATATGTAAAAGAGACAAGACCGAATGAGGGGCACACCACGACTCCACCCAGCTCTGGGAAGAGAACCTATAACACCCCGACCATCCTTCATGGATAAAGCGGAACAAAGCGGCCACATTATAATAACGAAGATCAGGAAGGTTTAAACCACCCCTATATTTATCCAAGGCCAAGGTAGCAGAGCTAATCCGGGCCCGCTTATGACGCCAAACAAAAGAGGAGATAAGCGAACGAAACAGACGCACCTCCTTAGCATTAACCCAGAGCGGGATAGCCTGCAACGGATACAAAATCTTGGGAAGGAGGACCATCTTAGTCAAAGCCACACGACCCCAAACCCCCAGGGGAAGTTCTCTCCATTTCTCACACAAATGCCGAATCTCCTCCAAATGACGGAGCACATTATAGCGATACAGAAGCTTGAGATCAGGACTTAAATATACTCCCAGATATCGCATCGGCCCCTTCACCGGGGGAATCTCAAGGCTCGCGTGCCAAGCCTCCACTCGGGTAGACCGCAAAGGAAGAAGTTCAGATTTATCACAATTAACTCGCAGCCCAGAAATATCGCCAAAGGAGCGGACCAAGGCGAGAACCCGCCCCAAATCCCTCCGGGGATCATCCAGATAAAGAAGAATATCATCGGCAAAAAGATTAATGCGACTCTCCTGTTCTCCAATATGAATGCCCCGAAGATCCGGATCAGCTCGAATCCTGGCCGCCAATGGCTCAATAGCTAACACAAAAAGCAACGGGGACAACGGACAGCCCTGTCGCGTCCCCCTACCTAAAGCAAACGGTGCAGTAAACTGACCATTAACCAACAGCCTGGCCTGTGGCTGGATATATAAGCTGCTGATCCAATGATGAATAGCACCGTCTATGCCAAACTGCCGCAGAATCCAAAAGAGATATTGCCAGGAGATACTATCAAAGGCCTTTTCCATGTCCAGGCCTACAATAGCCGATTCTCCAGTCAGGCCACGCCTGGAATGGAGGGCCATCAAGGCTCTAACTAAATTCATTGACGCGTAACGTCCTGGCACAAATCCAGCCTGGTCCTCGTGGATCAAGAGCGGCAAAAAGACATTCAAACGACGTGCCAAAAGAGCGGCAAAGAGTTTGGCATCCTGATTAAGGAGGGAGATAGGTCGATAGGAACCCACCTGTGCCGCATCCTTGCCAGGCTTAGGCAGCAGCACCACATGGGCCATATTAGGAGACCCCAAACCGCGAGACTCAGAGAGTGCATTAAACGCTCCCGCCAAAGCCGGAGAGATCTGATCCGACAGAATCTTATAATACTCAGATCCAAACCCATCCGGGCCCGGTGCCTTAGTTAATTTAAGCTGCTTGATACCAATCTGCACTTCTTCGGGACTAATAGGGGCATTCAATTGTCCCAACTGGGCGTCTGTCAACCGAGGGAGCCGAAGCCCCTGAAAGAAAGCATCCCGGTCAGCGTCCGAGAACGGTCTATTCGCATACAGAGATTCATAAAAGTGAACAAATTGCTGCTGAATCTGGCGCTCCTGCGTGTAACAGGTACCCTTGTGGTCTCTGATGGAGAGGATAACCTGCCTGGTACGCGGTGGCCGGACCAAATTAGCCAACAACCTCTCTGTCTTACCTCCCCAGGCATACAATTTATACCGTTGAAAATAAATATCGCGGGAAGCCCTCTGCGTCAGGATGGCATCGATCTGCCGCCGAACGTCCAAGAGGCGAAGTTTGTCCTCCAGTGAGAGAGAAGTACAATGGCGCGCCCGCAGCTGTCGAAGCTCCCCCGACAGCGTCAACAATTCCGCATCCAGTGACCGCCGTTTACGAGACAGATAAGCAATAATAAACCCTCGCAGGACCGCCTTGGAGGCCTCCCAATAAGTCACTGGACCAACATCTTCGGTATTATTGTGCGAACTATACTCCAACCACTGTTCCCGAAGAAATTTATGAAAGTCGAGATCTCGATAGAGAGAGCATGGAAATTTCCAATGGCGTTCCCCAGGATCCGACGTGAACTGAAGCTCCATGACGACTGGTGAATGATCCGACAGGGGAACCTCCTCGATATCAATCCCAGACACTCTGGAGAGCAGAGAGGGCGACACCAACAAGTAATCCAATCTGGCATATACATTGTGGGGATGCGAGTAGAAAGTGTAAGTGCGCTCCGCAGGGTGCAAAATCCTCCAAGTGTCCAACAGCTGCAACTGGCTAAGCAAAAAGTTCACCCCCTTGGCTCCGTGGTCCCTGGTCCCACCCTTAGCCGGGCTACAATCCAGTGCGGGATCAGCGGTAATATTGAAGTCCCCTCCTACCACCGGTTGATACTCAGGATACATGGCTATCTTGGCAAGCAAATCCGAGAAAAATTTATGATTATACACATTAGGAGCATACACATTGCACAATAGCCACTTATGACCCCATAGTTCCCCCAAAGCTAGAACATAGCGGCCATCACGATCTTGGAGAACTTTATGAACATGGAAGGGCAACTGTTTATGAATAAGAATGGCAACCCCTCGCTTCCGGGCACCAAAGGAGGACGAACAGACCTCGCCTACCCATTCTCGCCGCAGCTTGAGATGCTCCGCAGCCGAAAGATGGGTTTCTTGCACAAAAGCGATATCCGTCCCCCTCCTTCGGAACCACGACAACAATTTTTTCCTCTTAATAGGGGAATGGATCCCGTCTACATTTAAAGTAGATATGGTCAACTTAGTCATAATGAAAAAAATGTCCCAAAGGCAAGAACAGTATACCTGAAAATAGTAGAGACGGGCTGCCCCCCAGCTAGGCCTCCCATCTGGAACCCAGAGAACCAGAATCCCCCCAAGCAGGAGCTCAGAACAAAGAATCCAGTACATCCACCCCCGGGATCGCTGCACCCCCACACACACAGTCTACTCCACAACCCATCCAAACCACAGCCATCCAACCCCACACACAAACACAACATCCCCCCCCTAACCCCCCACCCCCAACCCCCCCTACCCTCCAACCACAACCCACCCCCCGAAAAAACACTATCCCAGAGCCATCCCCAGAGCCCCCCAGCACAGACTGAAAAAATGGGGAACAGCCCCACACCCTCCCCCAGGAGAAACAATCCCCGTAGTCATCCCCAAAAATCCCACCCCTGACAAAACAGAATAAGGAAAGGGAAAAAACAATATACAGCACACCCCAAAACACAAGCAACCCAAAATCCCCTACAGAGCACTCAAGAACCCCGGGTCTCCCAAAACAAAGAGAGAGTACTGACAGATTTACAATAAGAAAGCTCACCCCCCACAGCAAGAAACAACACTGCCCATGTATTCCCAGCTGAAAAAGCAAACAACAACCAAAGAGAGAAGAGGAAGAAGGCTGGGAACCGTGAAATCAGTCCAGCCCTCATTCCAACAGCAAGGGAGCACGGCATAAACACCAAACCTTGCCAGTCCCCAGTCCCTCCAACCGCCCCCGCTCACGCCAGCCAAGACCAGCCAACAGAGCAGCAGGAATCGCAGGGCCACAGTCTACACCACCGGCCAGCAGGCAGACAGTCCAGAGGCAAAAACTGGAAGCAGAACGCCCCGACCATGCGGCTCAAACCACCCGATCAGCTGCAGGGACTCCTCCGTTGTCGGCCACAGGCAGGGAATCCAAATAGCGTTGGGCCTCCGCCCGATCAGGGAAGGTGTAAGGCTTTCCCTCCCGCCAGACACGCAGAGACGCTGGGTAGACTAACGCGAAGCGCACTCCTCTCCGATGGAATGCTGTGCACAGGGGCGCCATTTCTCTGCGGAGGGACGCCACGTGGAGGGAGTAGTCGTTAAACAACAGCAGCTTCCGCCCCTCATATTCCAGCAGACCGGCTTTCCTGTAGGCATGAAGGATGAGGTCTTTCTCTCTCCAATTCAGGTAACGCGCTATCGCTGCTCGTGGACGGTTAGAGTCTCCCGAGCGCTGCCCCAGGCGATGAGCCCTTTCGCACAAAAAGCCCGCCACTGGCGGCGCCAGGCCCAGCTGCGTCGGGAGCCATACTTGGAAAAAGTTATACAGATCCTGATCCGCCCGAAGCTCCGGCAGACCCACCACCTGTAAATTATTCCTCCGCTGGCGGTTCTCTTGGTCATCTAGCCGGCTGGTGAGGTTGACCACCTGAGCCCTTAAGGCGGTCACACTTTCCCGATCTTGTGAAGCCGCGTCCTCCCCATCGGAAATGCGTTGCTCCACCGCTGCGATACGGGTGGCGTGGGACTCAAAGCGCTCATTTATGCCCTCCACTGCAGACTGCAGTTTGTGCAAACGATCTTCTAGGGCAGCGGTAACCATGCGGGAAATTTCCTGGGCCCATTCTCCCCACTGTGCCGGCGCCGAAACGGGAGCCGGGGACGCCGCCATCTTAGACCCAGCTAGGGCCGACTTCTGCTTAGGTGTCTTTGCTGCCCGTACCGGCATGCCAGGTCCCAGCGGCCCAGCGAGTTGCCCCTCGCACACACCCAACCGTAGCACAAAATCCGGGGGGAGCTGAGATATCCAGCCAGCAGTTTAAGGATAGTTAAGCCGATGTTAGAAGACCCGGGGTCAGAGAGCTCGAAAAACACGTCCGCTCACTCCAGACTCATCACGTGACCCCCGACCATAGTTGTTAACCAAAGCAAAGCAGAGGGTGATATATTGCAGAAGATATCAAGTGGATCAAGTATACAATTTTTTTTTCCAAGTCTATTGCATAGTTTTTTCACTTGGCATGCATCAACAGGAAGAAAAAATGCCAAACTCTTATCAGCTGGAATATCATCAGAAGTTTTTTCAATATAAAGTTGTTCATAATCAAGTGTAGAATGTACAAATGAGGAGCGAATAATTGTGATTTTGTCATTAAAGAATTGTGCCAAGTTATCCACTGTGGGTCTCACACTTTTATTAGATTATCTACCTTGTCAGGGATTTCCATAATTTCAATAGAGCCTTAGATTGATCTTTTGAGTTGTTTATTTTGTTTCCAAAATAAGTTCTGCGCGTTTTGTTTAATTCATGCTCCACCCCCTTAGCCTGAGATCTAGTAAACATATCCAATTACAATTTCTGCAAGCAGTCTTTTCAGAAGTCTTTTGCAGTGGCCCTACTTTTATTTTTTCGTTTAAAGTTCATTTCTCGGTGGCTTAAGTGACTTGAGACCCCTTCCCGGTGGTCCCCTGTCAGAGGAAAGGATGCAGTCCCATGGTGCCAGACTGCTGATTCACAGAGAAGCTCTGGTAGATCTGTGGGGCCAGCCTGCTGTATGCCACCATTTCTAGACTTGGGGTCCCTTCCCGTGGGAGTCTGCTTGCCGGTGACCTTGTCACAGGCTTCAAGCACAGGCTGCATGCGTCTGGACCAAAACCCACCTGGGACAAGGTGCTAAGGAGGAACAAGATGGCGGCGGTGTGGTAGCTACCTGAGTGAGTGCTCCATTGTTTTCTGCTAATTTCCCCAAATTTACAATCCGTCATTGTTCTGGCCGCTGGGATTTATTATGCCACACACCAAGTGTAAGGGTGTTCCCCGGGTGGATTCCTTCACGCACTGACAAGCCACAATGGAACGCTTCATGGCTAGCTCTCCATCTGTTCTCGGAGGGGTAACCCCAGCATTTGCACCTGAGGAACCTCTGGAGCTTCAGGGCTTGAAATATTTTTATCCCCTCTGGCTGTTCGTTTGCTACATTATCCAGCATGGGAAGAGGTAGAGAGCATGCGTGCCGAAGACCAGAAGGACCCAACGCGTTCACGCAGTGGGGAGACTCCTTCGGACCAGGACGCCGAGTTTACAACCAAGCAAGGACCTGAGATAATTGGCTCCCCAAAGGTGACATTGGACAACATTTGGCTGGTGCTCCAAAAACTCGAAGCGGCTGTTACTAAATATGCTACAGAAGTCTCAGCTATCATGAGTAAATTGAATAATCTCTCAGCAGCAGTACAAAATATAAAATCAGAAATAACAACCAAATTTGACCAAATTGAGAAAGAGATTGCTTCATTGCAGAATGTATCTGACAACTTTGTTAAGGAAAAAATTTTCATCCAGAGAAAGATGGAACAAATTGAGAACTTCAATAGAAGACTCAATTTAAGAATCCTGAATTTTCCTAAAGTTTTTGTAGTTACACCCTTGGACATATTTAAAAAAATACTTAATAGAGAATCTGAAGTTAACCCCAGATTCGATTCCCCCAATCAATAGAATATATCTTCCCAAAAAATTGGATAAAGTTACAAACTTAATCAAGCTGAGAGACTGCAACCTATGGACTTAAATAATATAACTCAGATTTTGGAGAGCTCTCAGGAAGAAATTGAGTATTGGAGTGCGTTGCATGTTTAGTTTGTTTTTGAGCAAGACCTGAATGCAATAATAAGGTTATACTTTCGCTCTTCTCAAAACCTTCATCAATCGCTTTTCTCAAAACTTTTTCTTCGGTCAAAAAATATGGATTTTTCCAGATGTGGTAAAAACAACACAAGACCATAGGAAAGTGTTTTTGAGTATGAGGCAGGAAGTTACCCTTGTAAATGTTTAATTAGATATGATGGGTCCAAATATGTTTCTTTATTCCTGAGCAACTTCGAAGTTTTTGGGATGTTAAGAACTTAATTCATAGTTAATGGCAGCAGTGTAATTTGAATGTAAGCGGAATATTATTGATCACATTAAGGGCTCCTTTTACTAAGCCACGTTAGCGGCTTTATTGCACGTGACTTTTAATCATGTGCTAACCTCTGCGCTAACCGAAAAACTACCGCCTGCTGAAGAGGAGACGTTAGCGGCTAGCAAGGCCGGTGGTTTAGCGCGCGCGTTATTACGCGTGTTGAACCGCTAACGCAGCTTTGTATTATACAAGATGAGATCTCCTTATCTGGTTGGGTTGGGTTGGGTAATTATATTAGTGGAGCCATGCTGTCTTATGGCGCATTTCGAAAAGAAATTAAGACTGTACTATTTGATAAATTCATCTCTTAACTGAAGTTTTATTCATAACAAAAATTTTACATTGTCTATACTCTAGGTAACATGTACTTTTACTACTAGTATTTTGTATTTCGCTGATTGTCCAGTTCTCTTCTGTGTAAACCACCTAGAAATCGTTTGATTGTGGCAGAATAGAAGAATAAAGTTATGTTATTATGTTATGTTTACTTTTTGTTTCTCCTAAATTTTCTCTCCTTTTAAAGGTCTGAGAAAGAGGTCAATTTGTTACAACTTAAGAATCATGAAATGACAAAATTCTTTAAATTAATGTTTCTTTTTTTACTTGGTTTGGGAATCCTCTTTGTTTTGAAAATATTGTACCTGACTCTGTATTTCTGTAACAAATTAATGCTTGTGATAATTATTGTGAAAATTATAAATAAAAATAAAAAACCCACCAGGGTTTCAAGGCGCAGACTGCCTTTCCCGCCTCCAACTGCATAGATGAGGATCCGTGGGGGTGGAGGTATTTGGCTGGCTGGCAGTCCAAAGATCTCAAGTCTGGAATCATTTGGAGCTGTTTCTGAGGCAAAAAATCCTTGATTTCCTATGGGAACTTTGGGGATGGCTTGTAAAACAATTTTAAAGTAATTTTTCACAGTTTCTGAGGGTAGGGTTCAGGTCCCCCTCATCCCCAGACCCAAAATCACTATTTTTTAAGAACATAAGCACTGCCTCTTCTGGGTCAGACCAGAGGTCCATCATGCCCAGCTCACGTGGCGGCCCATCAGGTCCAGGACCTGTACAGTATTCTTCTATCTATACCCTTCTATCCCTTTTTCCTTCAGGAAATGATCTAATCCCTTCTTGAACCCCGATATCGTGCTCTGTCGTATCACACCCTCTGGAAGTTCATTCCAGGTGTCTACCACCCTTTGGGTGAAGAAGAACTTCCTAGCATTGGTTCTGAATCTGTCCCATTTTAATTTTTCCGAGTGCCCTCTCATTCTTGTAGTTTTCGAAAGTTTGAAGAATCTGTCCCTCTCCACTTTCTCTATGCCCTTCATGATCTTGTACGTCTCAATCATATCCCCTCTAAGCATCCGCTTTTCCAGTGAAAAGAGCCCCAGTTTCTCTAGTCTTTCAGCATACGAAAGGTTTTTCTTACCTTTTATCAATCGTGTCGCTCTTTTCTGGACCCTCTCAAGTATCGCCATATCCTTCTTAAGGTACGTCAACCAATATTGGACGCAGTACTCCAGATGCGGGCTCACCATCGCCCGATACAACGGCAGGATAACCTCTTTCGTTCTGGCTGTAATACCTTTCTTGATAATACCTAACATTCTGTTCGCCTTCTTTGAGGCTGCTACGCACTGTGCCGACGGCTTCATTGTCTTGTCCACCATTACCCCCAAGTCCTTTTCTAGGGTACTCTCACCCATTTCCAGCCATCCCATTGTATAGCTGTACTTCGGGTTTCTGTTTCCCACATGTAAGACTTTATATTTCTCTATATTGAATTTCATCTGCCATCTCGTCGCCCACTCTTCTAGTTTGTTCAGGTCTCTTTGTAAATTTTCACAGTCCTCTTTTGTCCCAACTCCACTAAATAGTTTGATGTCGTCTGCAAATTTTATTACCTCGCACTTCGTCCCTGTTTCTAGATCGTTTATGAATACAATGAACAGCAGTGGTCCGAGCACCGACCCCTGTGGAACACCACTCGTGACCCTCCTCCAGTCAGAGTAGTGGCCCTTCACTCCTAGCCTCTGCTTCCTATCCGCCAACCAATTTTTGATCCATCTATGTACGTCTTCTTCCACCCTATGGCTCTTCAGTTTCCGTAGTAGGCATTCATGGGGTACCTTGTCAAAGGCTTTTTGGTAATCCAAGTATATGATGTCTATGGGGTCCCCTTTGTCCATTCGTTTGTTAATTCCTTCGAAGAAGTGTAATAAGTTTATTAGGCACGATCTTCCCTTACAGAAGCCATGCTGGCTTGTTTTCATCAGTTTATTTTTTTTTAGATGCTCATCGATGCTGTCTTTTATCAGCGCTTCCGCCATCTTCCCCGGAACTGAAGTCAAACTTACCAGTCTGTAGTTCCCCGGGTCACCTCTTGATCCCTTTTTGAAGATGGGCGTAACATTTGCTATCTTCCAATCCTCCGGGATCACGCCTGTACTCAGGGATAGGTTACAAACCTGCTGTAGTAGTTCCGCTATTTCCTCCTTTAGTTCCTTCAAAACCCTGGGGTGGATTCCGTCCGGGCCCAGAGATTTATCACTTTTTAATCTATCTGCCTATATACGTCTTTGAGGCTTACCTCCATTGATGTTAATTTTTCTACCTGGTCCCCTGTGAAGATTTTTTCAGGTTCCGGCACGTTGGATGTGTCCTCCTTTGTAAATATTGACGAAAAGAACATGTTTAGTCTATCCGCCACCTCTTTTTCCTCCTTCACCACTCCTTTTCTATCTCCATCATCCAGCAGTCCCACCTCCTTTCTAGCTGGCTGTTTCCCTTTAACATATCTGAAGAAAGGTTTGAAATTTCCTGCTTCCCTGGCTAGCCTCTCTTCATATTCTCTTTTTGCTATTCTAACCACGCGGTGACATTCTTTTTGATGCTTCCTGTGCTCTTTCCAATTCTCCCCGGTTTTGTCCTTTTTCCATTTCCGGAATGAATGTTTCTTGTCTCCTATCGCTTTCTTCACTTCTTTGGTTATCCACGCTGGGTCTCTAGCTCGGTTCTTTTTGCATCCTTTTCTAAATCTGGGGATGTACAGATGTTGTGCTTCGCTCACCGTGTCCTTGAATAGTGACCAGGCTTGCTCTACAGTCTGAGATTTCTTTGAGTTGTTCCTAAGTTTCTTTCTTACCATTACTCTCATCGCTTTGTAGTTTCTTTTCTTGAAGTTTAAAGTTGTCACTGCGGTTCTCTTCCCTTTCGATATTCCTACTTCAACTTTGAACTTGATCACGTTGTGATCGCTGTTTCCCAACGGTCCCACTACTTCCTCTTCCTTTGCAGGTCCTCTTAGCCCATTGAGGATAAGGTCCAGAGAGGCATTTCCTCTCGTCAGTTCTCTGACAAGCTGCTCCATGAAGCAGTCCTGTATAGCCTCGTTTATTTTTGCTGTCATATATTATGTTACTATGTTACTTGTCTTTGGTACTTAACTGGATATGTTTGGTAGTTTTTAGGCTAAGGGGGTGGAGCATGTGCTCAGAAAAGTTTGTGGATTTCTGCAACTCCCAAATTGCGGGTTGGGATTGAACACCTAGCGTATGGAATCCTACAGGGACTAACAGAAAGAAGATTATCAAAGGTATAAACTTAATTTTCCATTATAGATCTATCATAAACAATAATGACACAATAAGGAATGGGCTATTGTTTTTAATTGCTTCTACTCAGGCTTAGGGAACTATTGGAGGCTGAAGAAAAAGAGCATATAAAAGAAATGGAGTCTATGAAAGAAACAACATTGGAAAGACAAGCCAAAATGAGAGACAGGGCCAAGTACTTGCGAGAAAAAAGAGAACTGGAGAGACTAAATCTGGTTGATGAAAAGCTAGATCAGCGGTTCAGGTAAGTTAATTAGTCTACATATTGGTTACAAGAAATAAATAATGGTGTTGACAGGAACAAAGTGGCACTATTTCATTATCACATTTGTCATAATGTATTGATTTGTATTTTATTGCACATGGTCTTATTGTTTATGTAATAAGTGGTATATCAAATGATTAGAGTGGAATGCACTGGAGGGACTGCTTGACCCCTCATTTTACCTCTTAATTTCCTCTCCCCCCAAACAAATCCCAAGTAGAATCCCTTTCCCAAACCTGTCCTTTGTAATCTAGTTGATGGGGGGGAATGGTCCCCCGTAGTTCCTTCCCCATAGCTGCTCTGAATTTAAAATGGCAGCTGTGACCCCCCCTAGCAGTAATCAGATTTTATCCCAGGACAAGCAGGCATGATATTCTCACATGTGGGTGACGTCATCTACGGAGCTCCGATGCGGACAGCATTTCAAGCAAACTTGATTGAAGATTCAAGCTTGCTGTGCTGCACCACGCATGTGTGTCTCCTGCTCCACTAGAGGGCGCATCCCCTCCTCGTGGTTCTCATTTTTTTCCGCTGTGCTAAGAAGACATGTTTTTTCTTAGCTCTGCCCCAGTGCTTCTTTGCACCACGATTTATTATTTTTTCTTCGCTAAAAGTCGCTGTGCGTATAAAAACATTTTCTTCTTCCTGCTCATCGCGCTTTTAGCGCTTTTTTCTCGCGATCTGGGGGCTCCCGGATCGTCGCGGCCGCGTGGCCTGATTGGCCGCGGTCGCCTGGATTTCCTATGTCCCGGCCCATTACGGGCTTTAAAAAGTGCACCGGGTGCGAGCGTCTTCTATCACTCACAGACCCGCATCGCTGGTGCATCCTCTGCCTGGGGGCCAATCATCCAACAGAAAATTGCCCCCGGTGCGCAACCTTCCAACACCAGGCGCTCCGCCGAAGACGGGCCCGCATGGCGGACCTATTTGCTGCCGATCAACCCTCGACCTCGGCCTCGAGATCGGTCCCGGCTTCGGCCCCGGCCACCTCGGCCCCACCTCGGGACTCAACTTCGAAGACCCCGAGCTCTCAGAAGTCTTCGGCCCCGGGTAAGTCCCCTCTTCCTTCCTCAGGTTCCATACCTCCAAAGAAGCCAACCTCGGGGACACTGGCCGGACAAGGGGGGAGTTCTTACCCACGGCCCCGGCGAAACCCCCAAAGACCTCGGGACATGCCTCCACCACTCGGGAATGCTCTGAATCGAGATCGCCCCCGGTGGAGTGCACCGCGGCCTCGGACATGCCGTTGATGCTGTCCGTGCCGGTATTCCAGGAGCTGCTTCGAGCAATGATCACAATGGAGCTCTCTGCTGCCATGGCTCACCTTCAACCGGCCTCGACCTCGACCTCGCGTGCGCCGGACCAGCCTGAGCAACACGTCGAGACCCCTTGGGGCAAAGCGCGCCGTTTTCGCCGCCTCTCTTCTTCCTCGGATTCCTCTCCGAGGCACTCGAGGCGAAATGAAGATCGAAGCCCCTCTCTAAAAAGGCCCGGAGTTCACCTCTGGTTCGAGGCCGCTCCCCCTCGACCCGATCGGGGGGACCGCTACGGGTTACCGAGCTGTTTCTCACTAACCCAGAGCTTCTAATGACTCCCCCTCGGTCCAGGGCTCCGGTCCAAGGCTTTAGGCTTTCACCGAGGGGGTCCGGGGAGGGGTCCCCGACCCGACATCGGTCGGTACCCCGTACCCCGGCGTTGTCCCCGAGGGGCTCCTCGAGGCGACGCAGGTCCTCGACCCAGGAGCGTTTCCATAGCGCGTCCCCGGTGTCGGATCGAGGGTCCGAGCGAGAACCTCGCTATTCGAGGGAGGCTTCCCCTTCCTTCTCGGCAAAACGGAGGTCTCGGTCACCGTCCCCGCAAGGGGCCACGGGATCCCACCGACCTTCCTTCACGAGGTTCGTACAGGACATGGGACGTGCCCTTGACTTGGACTTACAATCTGACTCGAGGCACACTGACTGCATGACAACCTTAGCAACTTCCAAGTCTATGCAGTCAGAGACATCAAAGAGATATCCCAATATCTCCAAACATTCAACTAACTACTCTAAACAAAAGTATAACCAATCTTCTATATCAACCTGCTCAACAAATCAGAGGCATCCTAGACAGCAAAAGCAGCAGAAGACTCAATCTCAGGCTCAGTCTAACAGCAGTCTTTTTGACTCCCTAATAGAGAGCATTGTCAATGCATCTCTCACTCTACCTCAGATTCCACCCATAAGAGGTCAACTCCACCACTTTTTTTTTTTAACCATTGATGGACCCTCATAATTACAGATCATTGGGTCCTTCAAATAGTGAGTCAGGGCTATGCTCTTCATTTACAGCAAAGAAAACTCCAAATCATCTTCCAAAAAAGTCTCTTTTCAACTCCCTTCAGAAGACCTTCCTTCA
Source organism: Geotrypetes seraphini (assembly GCF_902459505.1). Classification (NCBI taxonomy): domain Eukaryota; kingdom Metazoa; phylum Chordata; class Amphibia; order Gymnophiona; family Dermophiidae; genus Geotrypetes; species Geotrypetes seraphini. The sequence goes on from NC_047084.1 coordinate 86,573,704, forward strand.
CCAAGAGCTCTCAGCCCTCCTCCAGCTAAATATCATATAACAAATTCCCCTGCAGGAGAGGAGCTGAGGATTCTACTCTAAATATTTCCTGATACTGAAAAAGACCAGATGTCTCCATCCAATTCTGGACCTCCAAGCTCTCAACAAATACTTAATGAAGGAAACGTTTGCAAGGTCTCTTTGGAAACCCTGTTATCACTATTAGAGAAGAATGACTGGCTCTGCTCTCTAGACCTTAAGGAAGAGTACACTCATATTTCCATCTTACCTGCCCATGGGAACTGTCTTCGCCTCTGAGTTGGGACACGCTACTTCCAGTACAAAGTACTACCATTTGGACTGGTGTCAGCACTGAGAAACTTCACAATATGCTTGGTAATAGTAGCTGTGACCCTCCACTCGTGGGTTTCATGTGTTCCCTTACTGGTTGATCAAGGCCTTATTACAACAAGCTCACCAGGCCATCAATTCCATGGTTCATCTATTAGAATTTCTGGGATTTACAGTCAACTACCAGAAATCTCATCTTCAATCCACTCAAACCTTATAATTCATTGAAGCTGTCCTAGACTGCACACCAAATATTGTGTCTCCTAGGCCACAGAGTATCTACAGTTCATGTGACTCCATTTACCCATCAACATCTCAGAGATCTTCAGTGGACCCTCTTGACCCAATGGTCTCAAGCCACCGGAGTGTTTTCCCAACAGATACAAGTGACCTCAGACCTTCGTCAGTCCATCCAGTGCTGGATATTACCAAACTTTCAGGGGCCTTCTATTCCACATTCTACCACATCAAAAATATACTAACAATGCATACCTAAACTAAACTAAACTAAACCTTAGGTTTGTATACCGCGCCATCTCCACAAGCGTAGAGCTCGGCACGGTTTACAGGATTAGGTTGAAAAGGAGCTACAATAAAAGGTTATAGGAAAGGAGCTAGGAAGATAAAGAGGGACAGGGAACCAAAAAGCGGGAAGTGTTAGATTTTTGAAAAGAGCCAAGTTTTCAGGTGTTTGCGGAAGGATTGGCGGGAACTTGAAACTCTGAGCGGGGATGTGAGATTATTCCAGAGTTCTGTGGTTCTAAAGGGGAGGGATGTTCCTAGTTTTCCTACGCAGGATATACCTTTTGCAGAGGGGAATGATAGTTTCAGTTTTTGGGAGGATCTAGTGGAATTAGGGTTAGAGGAATTCCAGAAGAGTGAGATAACGGGAGGGAGGATGCCATGTAGGATCTTGAAGGCTAAACAGGCACATTTAAAGAGGACTCTGGAGTGAACTGGGAGCCAGTGAAGTTTGGACAGGAGTGGGGACATGTGGTCAAATTTGCCTTTTGCGAAAATAAGCTTGGCCGCGGCGTTCTGGATTAGCTGAAGTCTATGGAGTTTTTTTTTTAGTTAGGCTTAAATAGATGGAGTTGCAATAATCCAGTCTAGAGAGAATGGTGGATTGAACAAGGACGATGAAGTGAGAATGATGAAAGTACGATATCACTTTCCTCAGCATATGAAGACTAAAAAAGCATTTTTTTTACCAAGAAGTTGAGGTGGTCATTGAAAGAGAGAGAGGAGTCTATGATGATGCCAAGGACTTTGCTTGAAAACTCAAGCTGAAGAGTGAAGCCGGAATATAATGGGATGGAGGTGGGTAAATGATCTAATATTGGGCCGAGCTAAAGTAATTTTGTTTTGGACTCATTCAATTTCATTTGTACAGAATGTGCCCAGGAATGGAGGTTCATTATACATGCGGATATGTTCTCAGCGAGATTAGTGAGGTTCGAGTCGGTCTCGAGGAGGATGAGGATATTGTCAGCATAGGTGTAGAGAGTTTCCAGGGGGGATAGGTGAAGAAGTTTCAGAGAGGACATGTAAATATTGAAAAGGATAGGAAAGAGGGGTGAGCCTTGCGGGACTCCACATATCGGCTTCCAGGGAGGGGATGAGGTACCTTTTATATTAACGGTGTAGGAGCGTAAGCGTAGGAATTTCGAGAACCAGTCTAAGACTGTGGAACTTATGCCTATTTCAGAGAGTTGGAAGATTAAGATATCATGATGGACGACGTCGAAAGCTGCGGAGAGGTCGAATTGTAGAAGTACAGCGAATTTGTTGCGAGAATGAAGTTGTTGTATCTTAGAGATTAGTGAGGTTAATAGGGATTCGGTGCTGAAGTTGGGTCTGAAGCCGAATTGGTGGGGGTAGGAGAATAGAGAATCTTTCTAGGTAGGATGAGGGTTGAGTGGATATGATGGATGAGGATGTTAGGAGAGGGATGTTTGCTATTGGACGGTAATTGGAGGGAATAGAGGGATCAAGGTCGGTCTTTTTCAGTAGAGGTGTTAGTGCAATATGTCCTATTTCGGAGGAGAAAAGGCCCGATGTTAGAGCAGCGTTTATAAGTTTGGTGAGGGAAGCAATGGCCTGTGTAGAGATATTCTCGAATAGGTAGGAGGGGAAAGGGTCCAAGGTACACTTGCAAGATTTTAGTTTGAGGCAGAGTTTGGAGACTTGCAATTCGGAAACAAGCTCAAAAACGGTCCAGGATCTGTCGGCTGGAATGGGATTGGAGACAGGTAGGGAAGGGTTGAGGTCAGTAGAGATTAGGGAGTTGTAGGAGACTGGTTACCCTGGGTAAGTCACTTAATCCTCCATAGCCCCAGGTACATTAGATAGATTGTGAGCCCACCGGGACAGAGAGGGAAAATGCTTGAGTACCTGATTGTAAAAACCGCTTAGATAACTTTGATAGGCGGTATATAAAATCCTAATAAACTTGAAACTTGAAACTGTAGGCGGGAAGGAGCATCTTAGGGTGGTAACCTTTCCATTGAAGAATTTTGCAAGGGCATCTGCTGATAGCGACGAGGGGAGCAAGGATGGGTCATTTTTTGTAGTTAAGGAGCGCCAAATGTTAAACAACGTACTGATCTGGTTGTTGGATCTGGAGATTTTATCTCCGAAGAAGTTCTTCCTGGCTTTTTTTAGTAATGAATTGTAACGTTTAATATTGACCCTCCAGGTCTGTCTATCTGAGGGGGATTTAGATTTTTTTCCATTTGCGCTCCAAAGTGCGACATTTCTGTTTCAGCTCTCCATGCTCAGTTGGGGAACCCACCTTAATAGCCTCAAGTTTTATTTAAAATTCGATCATACTTCTAAGCGATGTACATAATTTAAAAAATGTACAACTTTCAGAGGAACAATATATGCAACATAGACTTGATGTACAGGACATACGCTACAAAAGGAAAAAAAGGGTAAAAAATACAATAGTTGATAGAAAATAAGAAAAATAGGGGATAAAACAACAGGGAGGGTTAAGCAGAAGGGTTAGGAGAGATCAGAGGTCAGAGATTGACAGAGTAATACAAATCTGGGGAGCTAACAGTCAAAAGCATCTTTAAAAAGAAAGCATTTTAACTTGCTCTTAAATCTGTCTATAAGATGCTCTTCCTTTAAGTGACAGAGAAAATGTATTGTTGACATTTGTTGATAATTTTAAGGGAGGGGACAGTCAGTAAATATTGGTCATTGGATCGGAGTATTCTGGTGGGAGCATAAGGAATCAAGAGTCTGTCAATGAAGGCTGGGGCTTTATAAAGGAGAGACTTGAGAGTTAACAGGTATATTTTATAGGTTATTCGATGAGACACCAGGAGCCAGTGATCTTTTTTAAGGAACGGCGAAACATGGTCAGATTTCTTTGCTTTCATAATGAGTTTGATAGAAGCATTTTGGCTGATTTGTAAGTGTCTTATTTCTTTTTGGGAATTCCCTTGAATAGGGCGTTACAGAATTCGATTTTGGAAATCATCATACCCAAGGAATCTTGACTCCTCATGAGAAACTCTCCACCTCAATCTCCTGAAACTTCGAGCAATCCGCAGTGCTCTCCGCACATTTCAGAATCACCTCCTCAATCATGTAGACCAAGTCACCATGTTCTATGTGAACAAACAAGGAGTCTCACCCTTTTTGCCAAGAAGCGATCCAAATCTGGCCCTGGGCGGTTCCTCGCAACATATTTCTCAAGGCAATTTATCTAGCAGTAAAACAAAACATCTTAGCAAACAAGTCACTCAACCATCTTACAGCAGATATTCTCAGATTGGGAAACCCCAGAAGTAGACTTCTTTGTTTCTTCTCAAATCCACAAACTTCCACTCTTGTGTTCCAGACTCTACATTCCGAATCATCTGGAGTCAGATGCCTTCTTCCTTGATTGGCAGGGCAAGTTTCTTATGCTTTCCCTCCAATGCCTCTAGTTAGGAAGACTCTAGTCCAGGGGTAGGGAACTCCGGTCCTCGAGAGCCGTATTCCAGTTGGGTTTTCAGGATTTCTCCGATGAATATGCATTGAAAGCAGTGCATGCAAATAGATCTCATGCATATTCATTGGGGAAATCCTGAAAACCCAACTGGAATATGGCTCTCGAGGACCAGAGTTCCCTACCCCTGCTCTAGTCAAACTTCACCAAGAATAGGCCACTGTGATTCTCATAGTACCATGGTTCCCTCTCCTCCAATTCAGCATACAAGAGCCTATTATACTTCAAATCTTTCCAGCATTACTGACAGAATGCATTTACAGCATGGTATCTCTCTCCCACCAAGTAGATGCTTTTGCACTATCTGCACCAGTATCAGCCATCATTGAAGCTTCTAGAAAACCTTCCACACAGCACTGCTATCATTTCAAGTGGACTCACTTCACAGTCTGGTGTAATCTCCAGTCGCTAGATATGATCACTTGTCCTCTCCTATCGGTTCTAGACTATCTTCTACACTTTTCCAACTCTGGTCTCAAAACTACTTAAGTCAGAGTTCATCTCAGTGCTATTAGTGCTTTTCATACACCATACTGTACCATACAATTTCTTATACCCTACAATTTTCAACAAGGATTAATTGTGGATTACAATAATATTTCTGACTATTCATTGAAGTACAAGATTCATAGGCTGTAAGGAGTATAAGCCATGAGAATTACAGTGAGAAGAGATATGTTTTCAATGGTTTCCTGAATTGGTAATGGGTGGAGAGCTGACACAGGTAGTGCGGTAGGCTGTTTCAGATGTTAGGACCTTGAACGTTGAAGATTGACACGAATAGCTTGTTCTGGTATATTTGTTGAGAAGGAAAGTGCAGTGTAAACATTCTCTAATTACAAAAGAAACACGTGACTTTGATGTCAGATTATAGACCATTGGAATGCTCACCATATATGGCCTTATAGAATTGAATTCTTTTCACCTGCAGGGCTGGCTCTCTCAAATTTTCCTAAGTGAAAGATTAGTCTAGCCACCATGTTTTGGAGAAGCTGTAATCTCTTATATTCCTTCTCTGAGATTTCACAGTATAAGGAGTTGCAATGCTCCAGATATGGGAGTAAGACTGTAGGGTCATGAAATGGTTAACTGTTGTTTAAAATATTGCTCTGGCCTACATAGCTGAAAACAGTGTACAATCTATTGACCTCATCTGCCTAAAATGTATGTCCCTACCTTACCACATTGTAAGCTAAATAGATAAGAGTTTGAGCCATGATGTACCCTGCCCTTCTGTACATTTAACATTTAGAACTGTAAGAGTTAGATAAGTGTCCTGCTAGTTACCTGCTAGTGTGAGCTTAGAACCAATGAGTGTTAAGAAAAGTAACACGTGAAAAGCTTTTTCTAGAATTCAGTTGTATAGCCAGAAAAATGAATAAATATCTCTATAACTTCCTGGTTTCGGCACTTCTGAGCCAGCTTGGAGCTCAGGGGTCCAGCATGCATTCTGTAATAAACCTCTTATACTTTCTTCACGCCTCTGACTTTGTGTGTCCAAGTGACCTTTCAAGACCACCTGTGCAACTGTACTAAAGCTGGGTCTGGATTAAAGACAGGTCTTATTGTTCTAAGTTGTCTCAATATGAAGAAAATTTTCCTGACTAAGGAGTTTTGGGCTCCAAAGGTTAGATAAGTGACAAGAATAATGCGTAGGACCTTTGACGTTTTATCAGTCTTAAGTTTTCTCCTGTAACTAACACCAGATATGTATGTGATAGTAAATTATAATCACCAAAACATCTTAAGTCTTCAGTTTATTAAGTTTAAGGAAGTTCTTCTGTGATCACATCCTCAATTAGCTTTGTTAAGGTATCATTTTAGGATTCTGTGACCGCACAAAGGAGGAAGATATCGTCTGCATAAGAAAATGTGTGAACTTGAGGAAAGTAGAAACTCTTATCCGGTGTTCTCAAATACACATTGAATAAGGACGGTGACAGTGGGGAGCCTTGCAGAACACCGCAGAAGGCCCTCCAACTTTGGAACTTCTTGTCCTTTCATACCTTATATGTTCTATTGCCTAGGAATTCTGTAAACCATTTTAAAACCATTCCATGTAAGCCTAGTTCACTCAATTTTAGAAGCAAGAGAAAGTGGTCCACTACACTGAAAGCAGCAGAGATGTCAAACTGCAACAGGATGGTTTGTTTACCTTTGCTTAGATAAGATTTTACTTTTGACATTAATTCTAACAGTAAGGATTTGGTGCTAGCCCTGAAGCAGTGTTGTGTGCTGTGAAATCCATCAGTTAATCATAGAAAATCAGAGAATTAACATAGAATTCTAAAAACTTTGCAGGCCATGGTATTCCTGCCACTGGCCTAAATTTTTCCACTTTTAGATAAGTCCAGTTATGAGGCTTTGGATATGGGAGTCAGTGTAATGGCAGATATTGTTCTTGGGAATACGTCCTTTTTTAAGCATACATTAATGAAATCAGTCAGCCATGACAAGAAACCTGAAAGTATATGTTCCAGCATGTTAGCTGGACAGATATCTAAGGAACAAAATTTTTAGTCTTCTCAGCATGGCAGAAACTTCTGTGGCAACAAGGAATTCTTTCCATCTGTTAGCCGGTACCCCTTCCTGCATAATGTCATTTACAGAATCTACTTCAATACAGTCCTTCAAGGTGTGCATAAATGTGACTCCCTTACTGACCTAATTTTTCCTGAAAATAATATGCCAGACTTTCTTCATTCAGTTGTTGCAAAGCAGATCTGTTTATATCATCTCTGGTGGATATTTACGAGTTAAAGATCTTAAAGAGACATTTGGAAGTTTCTTCACTGATTAATCATGTTATCATAGTATAACTTTTTGGTTTCAGTTATTGCTAACTTATATTGTTTTATTTCTCTTCTCCAACTGATTTAGTGCTCCTGCTTCTGCTGTTTTCTGCTCTCTCTAACCTTCTTAACTTTGTTCTTCTGTTTTAGTTTTTTATTGATTTTTTCATTCAACAACAAGTGTTATAAATTTTCATTCAATTATTTTAACAATACACTTGACATTTCTATAATGTATTTTATACATAACATATCTTATCTTATTTTTTTTTTTTTTACAATTTTATATATTATATAATTGTAATTATTTTTCTTATAAATTATACAACATATATATTGTATTGATTTTATCAATTTTTATTTCATTATGAACCTTTCCCCTTCCCTTTATTTATTTATAAATTATGATAAAGAGAATAAATCCCCCTCCCCATAACCCTCCCACCCTTCCTTCTTTAAATTATTTTCTTATCATGGGAAAATGAAATTCAATTATTACAATATTCTGTTAATGGTCCCCAAATCTTCTTAAACTTATCTATATATCCTTTTTGTGTTGCAAATGTATGCTCCATTTTATATATATGGCAAACTGAATTCCACCAAAAATTATAATTCAATCTGTCATAATTTTTCCAGTTATGTGTAATTTGCTGTACTACTTTGTTCTTAAAGCTAATAATGGTTCTGAAAACCATGGATTAGTTTTCTGTTTCAATATTACAATTTTAGTCCCTAAGATTCACCAGCTTGGTGAAGGTTGTGGTACAGTGAGAGATCAGGTCAAATAGTTTATCTTCTACCATGATCCAGCTACCAGATGGTTTGTACTGCTATCTATTAGTCTTATGGTAAGAAATTTTCTAGACCTCCGTCTTTCTTTGGTTTTCTAGGACAGTGAATCCGTTTGTATCTTGGTGGGCAGAGATCAACCAAAATAGGATCCACTGGATAAAAAGTCATTATCTGTACATCCTTTGGTTTCCAGATTCATGAAAGGCCTTTACCATACCAAGCCACTTTTCAAGCATCCACCTGTTGCTTGGGACCTTAATGTTATATTTTCCTCTCTGATGAAACCTCCTTGTGAACCACTCTTGACTTCATCTCTCAAGCATCTCACTTGGAAAATAGTCTTCCTCATTTCTCTTACATTTGTACGCTGAGTCAGTGAATATCAAGCGCTCATATCAGATCCACCCCATATAACATTCTACCATGACAGGGTGATTCTTCACACACGTCCAAAGATCCTCTAAAAGGTCATCTCGGAATTTCATCTAAACCAGTGTACAGTTCTCCCTGTCTTCTTTCCAAGATCACTTTCTCACTCTGGTGAAGCAGCACTCCACACATTGCACTGTAAACATGTTGTTGCTTACTACTTGGACCAGACCAAAACTCACAGAACTTCCACTTAACAGTTCCTGTCATTTAATCCTAACAGACTTGGAGCTCTTATCACTAAGAGAATCATTTCTACAGGGCTGGCAGACTGTATTTCTTTTTGCTATGCTCGGACTGGGCTGACTCTTAAAGACTTTGTCACTGCACATAAAGTTCGAGCAATGTCAATTTCAGTAGTCCATCAGCGTTCCACTGTTTTTGAGGACATCTGTAATGCAGCCTCCTGGTTCTCAATTCATACCTTCATAACCCTCTATTGTTTGGAGAATCATTCCACGCGGGATAGTCTGTTTGGCCAAGCAGTTCTACAAAATTTATTCTCTACTTAGATGCCAACTTCCCTCCAACCCTTTTGGTTTTGCCAGGCTCATGGTAGTTGTCAATGACCGTCTTCTCAGAGGCATGATCCCGGCAACTTGGGAATCCCACATGTGAGAATATAATGCCTGCTTGTCCTCGGAGAAATCATAGTTACTCACCTGTAGCAGATGTTCTCTGAGGACAGCAGGCATACATTCTTATAACCGTCTTACCTCCCCTAGTTGGCTTCTTAGCTTTGTTACTGAACTGATGGTCCCATGAGCTGATGTCAGGCAGGAAAGCACCAGCATGCGTGCGGTATGGGCAGTTTTAAAGTGATAGTACACTTTTGACTGTCCATGCTGGGTTCTGTGGATGATGTCACCAACATGTGAGAATATCTATGCCTGTTGTCTTCAGAGAACATCTGCTACAGGTGAGTAACTATGCTTGGCTACTGAATGTGATGTTACCTGAAGATGTTCTGTCATCCATTACTGATCTTTTTCTCTTCCTCCTCACCCTGCACTTGCTGCATAGATTGCAGAGCGAGGAGCTACGGAAACTCCTAATACAAAAAAATATGAACCAAGTATGTACAGAAAGAAAGGCACAGCTGCTGTTCAAAGAGGAAATTCAGAGGCAACAGAAAGAGGAAAATCAACTCTTTGATGAATTGTGGGAGAAAGACTGGCTAGCCAAGGAGAAACGAGAAGAAGAAGATATCAAGAGACGCAAGGAACTGAATAAGGGAATGCTTGATAATCTCGACCTTCAGAGAGCTGCAATGGAATCTCAAAAAGCAGAGGAGAAGAGACTGAAGGAAGAAGAGTGTCAGTTGATGGTAAGCTTTGGTTTGCTATCCTCCTTTTACAAGGTCTGCTGTTCTGGTTTCAATTAATAGGAAGTCAGTTTCAGTTGTGGGAATTCTACTGTAGCATTCAATCACTTATGAATAGAAATCTGACTATATTATGCTACTTATGGTTTCTGCAGCCCTGACAGTTTTGTCTTTTGATTGATTGCAGAGATTTGCATTCGATGTTGTGTTCCTACAGCACAATTATAAAACAGTGCTTCAACTGATTCAAAAGCCAGTCATCGATATACTGCCACATGGGTGTTTAGTTGTAAAATAGAGCAATATGCATGCTTTGGGGACTGGATAACTTTTGAAAATGATTTTTCTACATAACTGTAAGGCCTTCCTCTTACTCCTGTTATTGAACTTCTGTCAATAGGATAACAAAATGGCCAGAAAAAGAAGAGAATAGGCCAGGAAGAAAATTATCTGCACATATGGTGGTACTGTAGCAGGGGAAGGTTTCATTCAAGCCATTGTTAGAGTTGAATATTTTTTATGTTCTAGTGCAAAGGGTACAGTAGGCTTGACAAGTGGGTTTCTTCCCTTTACCTGCAAGGATTGCAGAAGGCATCATCTACATTTTCAACTGGAGTTCAGGGTCAATGCCTTTACTCTCTCAAAGTGAATTCTCAGGTTTAGAGGATTCCAGGTCTCAGGTAGGTGATCACAGCAAAGAGTCTGTGACAGCCCTAGACCAGGGAGAGGACCCAATAGTGTGCAGACTTATTAAACCGGTGGATTTGATGGAAGTCATTACAGTAGCTTTGCGGGAATTAAATTTGATTAGAAAATGACACAGGGGAAAAAATTTGTCCTTATCTCCGTCCCGTTCCCACAAGCTCGGTCCCCATCATCACCCCATGCCCACAAATCTAGAGAGAAGATAGATTTTTAAGTAGAAGGAGTTAACCAAAGTGGATGGGATGGGGGAAGGGAGGTGGGGAGGTAAGGAGAAAAGGCAGGGGAGATTGATAGGGAAGATTCAAAAGGGGATAGCGATTCAAATATTCTTAATCTATTCTCTTTCCCAGTGTCTTCTTCCCACTCTTCCCCAGTATCTTCTCCTCACTCTCTCTTCCCCATTTCCCAGCGTCTTCTCCCTACCATCAACAACTGCTATCATATCAAGCAGCCAAATGGGGTAAAGACCTAGAAAAATTAATTATGCACACAAACAATTATGAAGAATTCAGGAAACACCTAAAAACTTACCTATTCCTGAAATACCTAGGTAACGAACCGGAACATCAACCTCCCTCGTAACATCACCACATACCAGAACGTGCAAACTGTTAACCCCAACCCCTATTCACTAAACATGAACACTCTATGAACTTACGGAATATCTCTACTTCTGTGTAAACAACTTGGCACTTCCTGACCTTGCAACACACAAACGGACGTTAACATCATTAATGTCATCAGATGAACAATGCTATATTCTCTAATTCGTTGTATGAAATATACACTGCTATACTCTTTAATTAGCTGATCGTAAAGCTTCACCTGATTGTATTTACAGTTTCTTTATTGTAAACCGCCTAGAAGTCGCAAGATTGTTGGCGATATATAAGAATAAAGTTATTATTATTATTATTATTATTACTCTCTCTTCCCCATTTCCCAGCGTCTTCTCCTTACTCTCTCTTCCCCATTTCCCAGCATCTTCTCCCCACTCTTTCTTCCCCAGTTCCCTTCAGGCTGCTTCAGTGTCTTCTCCTCTCCATCCCCCCAGCACCCTTCGCGCAGTCCAGGAGCTCCCTCCCGCTGACCAGCTGTGCATCTCCCTCCCTTCCTTCCCCTTACCTTCTCTTCGTGGCAATTTCTATAAGGCTATTCGTTGTATTGCAGCTGGAGCTTTGAAGTCGCATTGCGTTGGCTGCTGGAAAAATCTCCTCTGATGCAACCGGAAACAGGAAGTTGCATCAAAGGATACTTTTCCGCAGCTACATGTGATATAATTTAAAGGCTCTGGCTGCAATACAACGCATAGCCTTATAGAAATCTCCACGAAGAGAAGGTAATGGAAAGGGAGAGAGATGCACGGCTGGATGGCCAGCGGGAGAGGGGGGCTGCCGGACCGCATGCTCGTTCACCGCGCGTGCTCACTCCTTTAACTGCGGAGACAAAACCATTCACTACTCCACGGGGCGGTGAATGGCATTGTCCCCGTACTCGCAGTGACCTTTTTTTGTCACCCTTTCGGCGGGTAACAACTACCGTGTCATTCTCTAATTTGGATGAGCAGCTCTAAGACCCAGTCCACCTTTTTTCTTTCGCATCCAGATATAACCATGTTACTGGTGGAGCACTGGGAGGAGCCAGAAGGCTTTCTGAGGATTACCAAAACTATGACAAAATTGTATCCAATGACTCCTGATTTCCCTGAGGTGGATTTGTTAGTAGCACAGGTAACTAAGAGTACTTCACTCCCTAATGAGGGAGGACTGATTTTAAAGGATGCACAGAATCGCAAGGTAGACTTGGTCCTCAAAAGGCAGTTTGAGGCTTTAGCTCTGGGTCTTAAAACTGCGGATTCCTTCATGGTGCATGCCTGCCATAAGATGCTCCACCAGTCTCCATCCATGGAGGATTGCACATACCCCCAGGTGTTACTGTTGGGGGTGGATTATGTAGTAGATACCCGATGTGATGATTTTAGAGTTATGAGTAAGATGTCTGCTTATTCTGTCTCCGCCTGAAGAATGCTCTGGATCAGACAGTGGGTGGGAGATTCTGCTTCTAAAGCTACTTTGAGCAGGCTCTCTTTTAAGGGACAAATGCTCTATGGAAAGGAGTTGGACAATCTCATGGCCAGTGTGGCAGATTGTTGTCCTAAGTCATTGCCAGACAGTAGACTACGTGCCCCAAGAGGGTCAAATCAGAGTTCCTTTCGTGGCTACAGGCAGTCTTATCATGCAATGATGAACTCCTCTGCTTAGAGATCTAGACAGAGGTTTGGGGGTTCCAGACAGCCTCAGGTGTCCATCACTGCTCAGCAACTAGTACCAAGAAGTCCCAATGATGCCAAGCCAGAGCCTGAGCTTCCTAAATAGGAGGAGGACTCTTGGAGTACAAGGAGGCCTGGGTGAAGTTCTGTTCAGACAATGGGTGCTGGATATCATTCAAGAGGTCTACAAGAACAAATTTTTTCACCCCCTTCGGGAATTTTTTGTCAATTCTCCAGCAGGAAGACTGGGGAAAGAATAGTCAAGAGTGATGGTAAACCAGCTTCTGGAGATCCAATCATGGAGTCAGTACTGGATGCAGAATTTGGCTTGGGCAAGTACTCAATATACTTTATTGTGCCTAAGAAGACTCAAATGATTGGAGGCCCATCCTGAAGTCTGTCAATTCAGCACTAAAGGTGGCCAAATGCCAAATGGAGACCATGCATTCAGTCATAGACCAGTGGTACCTGGGTAATTCCTAGTGTTGGATTTGACGGAGGCTTACTTATTCCCATTTTTCTAGAACAAAGGTTTCTCAGGTTCCTTGTACTGGAGAGGCATTTCAAACTTTTGGCACTCCCTTTCGGGTTTGTACTTCAGCTGGCAATTCAAGCCTGAAAGCACCTGTGTAGTCCCAACAGAAGAGCTCTAGTCCAGCCTTGGCCAACAGAAGAGCTATTTTATGCGTGTCCCCTGTGACCAATGGTAGGACAGGTCATTTGAAGAATAGCGACCCATCTCGGGTTGATAATTCTAGTGGGTCTGGGGTATCCTGTTCTTCTGTCCCTGATATTGCATCCTCATCAACTGGGGCTCCCAAGTTGAGGGGGCAGTGCAATTTTTCTCACTGACATGGTATCCCACTGATAAGCAAAGACCTTGGTGAAAGGATCTTCCTCCTCTCTGAGGACCAACAGTAAACTGAGTCTAGATAGCTCCAAACTTTGGGAAGTCCCCGCCCACAACAACTGGGTAGGGAGGCCATAGTAGGACTGCTTACCCCACTGGTCAGTAACTGGACAAACTGCTGCTCTAACATGGGCTAGAGGGAAGCCGGCAAAGATGGATCAGCGTCTGAAACCGGACACTTGCTGCGGCTATAGGTTTCAAAGTGGCAGTGGAGATGTGCTTCAATTTAGAAGTCTTGGAAAGCTTGAGGACCACTGCCGGAACCTTCTGCTTAGGTATCTGACCTGAGGAAAGCTCAGGAGAAGAGATAGCAGGTTTACTCAAGGGCAGAGACGTCCCAAACAAGGAAGATCTGATGAGGTTCGAGGTCGAAGTCATGGAAGCAGGAGGACCCTCGTTGGAAGATGGGACTGAGGTCGCGCTTGAGGTCAAAGGTGTGACTGAAGAGTCCATCCCGAACAGTTTCTCCACTAAAATCTGATGACGTTTAAGGGCTCGAGGTTGAAGAGTAGCACAGCGCTCGCACGACTTAGGATTATGGTCAGGTCTGAGGCACTTGAGGCACCAACGATGTGGATCCGTGAGTGAAATCGCACGCTGGCACTGGCTACACTTCTTGAAGCCTGTTGCTGGCCAGGACATAGGAGGAAAATGGCCGCAGTGAAGTCGAAGCCTGCAGGCTGCGGCCAAGTGGCCTGCCCCGCCAGTCGAACAAAGAAAAATAAAGTCTTTAGTTTAGTTTTTTTTTAAACTGAAAGAAAAGAAATAACACAGCGATTCACGACGAAAAGTAACACAAACCACGGTGAGAGAAGGCACGAAGAAGAAAATTTTGGCGCAGAGTGTCAAAGATGGACTTCTCGACGCCGCGGAAAATTGAGAACTGAGGAGACTCGCCCTGCGCTGGGCGGGAAGGCACTCGCGCATGCGCGGTGCGGCTGACTCAAAACTTCTACATTTCTACAAGCAAGTCTGTTTGCGAGGCTGTCCGCATCTGGGCTCCGTGGATGATGTCATATGTGAGAATAGCTGCCTGCTGTCCCTGGATAACAACTGTTACGGTAAGTAACTTTGCTATATGTGGGGCAAACTTCAAGAGCCATTTAAAATCCGCCTTATTGAACATCAGTCTTGCATTAATACTAAAAAAAACTGAGGTACGTATGGTGCAACATTGTCTATCATTTGGACATTGCTTTGAGACTCTAAAATGTTTAATTTTGGAACAAGTACATTTGGGTAAGCGAGGAGGGGATCTGAAAAGAAAATTAAGGCAACGTGAGCAGTTTGGTATTTTTAAACTGAAGTCCATGGAACCGGAAGGACTAAATGCAGCTATTGAGTGGCAAGTCTTTTTTTGACCTTTGGCTGTTTTGGATGCCTGCTATTGGCCAGTAGAGGAAGTGTGTGTGCCTCCTTTGATGTCAGGGGCAGGGCCAGGAAGGAGTTTAAATTTGTCTGCTGTCTCTGAACTGATGCCGTGGTTAAGGAAAGGAATGTGCTGTGTGCTTGTGAAGCCCTTTTTCCTGAGGAAACAATTTGAATGTGAAACAAGACTCTTGTGAAGAAGGGTTTGTTTTGGTTTGGTTTCTTTATTTTCCATTGGCTGTGAGTTCTTGGAGTGTGTGCAACTGGAGTTGAGACAGTTCCTGAACTGACCTGGAGGACCCACTACTACTTTTTTTCCCAGCTAAGTACTTGGCTTTTTTGTTTGTTGATGTTTTTGTGTTTTGTTTTGTGCACTTTTTTGTTTAATTTTGTGACACGCTGCTGTGTGACTGTACACTGGTGATTATACTTTACTCTACAGTTGGGTGGGGTTCAGGTTTTTATCCCAGGACAAGCAGGCAGCTATTCTCACATATGGGTGACGTCATCCGACGGAGCCCCGATGCGGACGCCTCACAAGCAGACTTGCTTGAAGAAACTAGAAGTTTTGAGTCGCCCGCACCACGCATGCACAAGTGCCTTCCCGCCCAGTGCACAGGGCGCGTCTCCTCAGTTCTTAGTTTTCTGTGGAGCCGAGAAGTCCGTCTTTTTGGCTCTCTCTGGTAACTTCGTCGTTCGTGCCTTCTGTCACCGCGGTTTGTGTTTTATTTTCTCACGAATCGCTGTGGTCGTCTTTTTCTTTCTTTAAAAAAAAAAAATTTTACTTCCGTCCGTTCGTCTGGTACAGGCCGCTCGGCCGCGGCCCACGGGCTTTGACTTTGCGTCGGCTTTATTTTTGTCTATGCCCCGGCCTGTTACCGGTTTCAAACGGTGTAGCAAGTGCAAGCGCACAATATCTCTTACGGACCCTCACGGATGCTGTCTCAAGTGCCTTGGGCCGAAATGTCATCCTACATCATGCCTGTCTTGCCAAACATTTAAGCCTCGTGCTTTTAAGTGTCGTTGCTTCCTGGTGGATAGGCTCTTCGACAAGGAGACTACTAATCTTCCTGCATCGAAGGTGTCTTCGGCATCGACTCCCGTCGAGGCATCTCCTGCTGCTTCCACCTCGAGTCTCATCAGACCTTCTTCTTTTGGAGCGACTCTTGCTTCGATGTCTTCGGCTGCCATATCTTCTCCTGTCTCCTCAGGTCAGATAGCTCAGCACTCGGTTACGCCAGTGGTGATTAAGGTGTTGAAGCCTCCCAAGTCGAAACACTCTCACACCACTGGGCGAGACCCTTCAGCCAAGGCAGGTGGGCCAGTTTCAGACGAGGTACCCTCCTTGCCGGCTATGCCCCAGACCTCTTTGGAGGAGCAGATTATTAAGGTCCTCACTACCATGGGGCCTACACTGCTCACTTTGCTTCATCCTGGGCATGCAGAAGTCTCCCGTGAGGTCGAGCCGCCTGTGCCCCGGTCTGAACCTCCACACTCGATGCAGGGAGCAGAGTCTCTGCGAGTGTCTGATCGGGCTTCCAAGCATGAAGAGCAGAGTCTGTGCGAGTGCATTGACAGGATACCTCCCATACTACCAAGAGAGTCCAGTCTTCGAAGTTGCTTCAGGGCTCCTCCATGCCTGTTGATCTTTGATCTACTGCGTCCGAGGCAACCTCTGCTCGCTCTTCGAGATCCAGCTCGAGACACACTTCTCAACATCATTTGAGGCCTTCTTCGAGGTCTTCTCCGGCCTCGACCAGACCTCCAACTCCTCGTTCCAAGTCTCCGATGCCGGCTCTCAAGGATATCCCGATGTCCAATGCCTCGTCCAAGTCTCCAGGTTCCTTCGTACCATGGTTTCCTGCCGAGGCCTCTTCTTCTTCGACTCCAGCTGCCTTGATGTCCTCGAGTCCTTCTCGAGGCCGTGCAACTGCAGACCAGTTATCCTTTTCTTCTTTTTTGTGACAGATGGCTGGGGACTTCAGCGTTCCACTAGACACTGGCTCTAAGTACTCTAAGGAATACCTCGAGGTCATGTACCTTCCTCAACCTCCGGCTGAGTCTCTCAAGCTGCCACTACACAAGTTTCTTGATCAGACTTTTACTAGATGCATGGAGACTCCCTTTTCCATTCCAGCAGTTCCAGGAAAGTTGGATGCCAGATATAAAACGGTGCATCATAAAGGTTTTGACAATTCCCAATTGTCACATCAATCCTTGCTCATGGAATCCTCTTTAAAGAGAGCCCATCCTTTGAGAGTATATGCCACAGTTCCTCCTGGCCGGGAGGGAAAGACCATGGATAAATTTGGACGTCGCATTTACCAAAATGCTATGATGTCTTTAAGGGTCCTCAATTATAATTTTTATTTTATCACTTATTTTGAATTTCTTTTGTCCCTTCTGCCAAAATTTTTGAGTTACTTGAATGATAGCATGCATTTTGAATTTCAAGAAGTCATTGCTTTTTTCTCTCAGCTGCGTATCCATCTTCTACAGTCATCTTATGATGCCTTTGAGCTCTCTGCCCGAGCAGCGGCTTGCTCTGTGGCCATGCGTCGTCTAGCCTGGCTTCGCACCATTGACAGGGACTCTAATCTCCAGGACTGCCTGGCCAACAGTCCTTGTGAAAGCAATGACCTTTTCGATGAGTCCATCGAGGCAGCCACCAAAAAGTTGTCTGACCATGCTAAATCTTTTGCCTCCATAGTCAGACCAAAGCCTAAGCCAGCTCCTTCTAGACCTACACGTCCTCCTGTCATCTACCAAAGGCGTTTTCTTCCAAAGCCGGCGCCTTACACTCGCTCTCCTTTAAAGAAACAACCACCTCAGAAGCAACAGAAGCCTCAACCTTCTGCTCCACCTAAGGCTTCTCAGCCTTTTTGACTGTTTACTCCAGAGCATAACATCCATCGTTCTGTCTCTGACCCCTTTTCCACCTATAGGAGGTCGTCTCCATCTTTTTTACAACAGATGGACGGTCATAACATCCGACCTCTGGGTCCTTTCCATCATCAGAGAAGGATACTCTCTCCATTTCCATCAGGTTCCACCAGAGCTTCCTCCAAGAGAGTATCCTTCCAGTCCATCCCAGACTGCCCTTCTTCTTCAGGAAGCTCAAGCTCTGCTTCATCTCCATGCCATCGAACCAGTTCCCTTGGAACAGCAGGGCAGGGGTTTTTTACTCCCGTTACTTCCTTGTTCCGAAGAAGACGGGCGATTTGCGGCCCATTCTGGATCTCAGGGCTCTCAACAAATTTTTAGTCAAAGAAAAGTTTTGAATGTTGTCCCTGGCATCTCTTTATCCCCTTCTCGAGCAGAACGATTGGTTATGCTCTCTGGATCTCAAGGAGGCCTATACTCACATCCCCATTCATCCTGCCTCTCGTTAGTATCTCAGATTTCGGGTGGGGAATCTGCATTTTCAATACAGAATACTACCCTTCGACCTGGCCTCATCTCCCAGAATGTTCACCAAGTGCCTGATTGTGGTAGCGGCAACTCTAAGGAATCACGGTCTTCAGGTATTTCCCTATCTTGACGACTGGCTCATCAAAGATTCCACATCTCAAGGGGTTATTGTAGCAACCCAACGGACTACCTGGTTCCTACAAAGTTTGGGATTCGAAATCAACTTTCCCAACTTCAACCCTCTCAAAATCTACAATTCATTGGAGCTGTTCTGGACACTGTCCAACTCAGAGCATTCCTTCCACAACAACGTCTGGAAACTCTGCTTCACCTCTGTCACACAGTGTCTTCTCGCTCTTCCATCTCTGCGAGACACATGATGATACTTCTGGGTCACATGGCCTCTACAGTACATGTGACTTCTTTTGCCAGACTTCACCTCAGAATTCCTCAGTGGACTCTGGCATCCCAATGGACTCAGGTTTGCGATCCTCTTTCTCGCCACATCTCAGGCACTCCTTCTTTGAAGCAATCTCTCCGTTGGTGGATGCTCTCTTCCATTATTTCCAGAGGCTTGCTTTTTCAAACGCCCCCTCATCAGAAGGTCTCATGACAGACTCATCCACCTACGCTTGGGGCGCTCATCTCAATGGTCTCCGTACTCAAGGCCTCTGGACCAGTACGGATCGTCAGTGTCATATCAATCAGTTGAAACTCAGAGCGATCCTCAAGGCTCTCCATGCTTTTCAACATCTCCTTCACGACACAGTAGTCCTCGTCCGCACGGACAATCAAGTTGCCATGTATTATGTCAACAAACAGGGAGGGACGGGTCTGCCTCCCTTTGTCAAGAAGCTCTGGAAGTTTGGGACTGGGCCATCCGTCACAACACCTTCCTCAAAGCTGTATACATTCAAGGGGCTCAGAATTGCTTGGCAGACCACTTGAGTCGTCTCCTGCAACCTCACGAATGGACTCTCCATTCCTCGTCTCTTCATCACATTTTTTCACAGTGGGGAACACCTCAGATAGACCTCTTCACAGCTCCCCACAACTACAAACTGCCTCAGTTCTGCTCCAGGATATACTCTCCTCACCGCCTCGAGGCAGATGCTTTTCTTCTGGAATGGACGAATCTTTTCCTCTATGCATTTCCTCCATTCCCTCTCATTCTCAGGACTCTAGTCAAATTGAAGAACGATCATGCCACCATGATTCTCATTGCTCCTCGGTGGCCGAGACAACCTTGGTACTCCCTTCTGCTTCAACTCAGCAGCAGGGAGCCATACCTTCTACCAGTTTTTCCTTCTCTGCTCACACAGAGTCAATAATCTCTGCTTCATCCCAACCTGCAGTCTCTACACCTGACAGCCTGGTACCTTTCAACATAACTCTTCAGTTTTCTCAATCTGTAAGAGATGTTTTAGAAGCTTCTCGAAAGCTTACAACTAGACAATGCTATCATCAAAAATGGACTAGATTTTCTACATGGTGTTTCTTTCATCATAAGGAGCCTCAACATTCCTCCTTATCATCTGTTTTGGATTATCTTTTGCATCTATCCAACTCTGGACTCAAGTCTACATCCATTCGAGTCCATCTCAGTGCAATTGCGGCTTTCCATCAGCCTATTGAAGGGAAACCCCTCTTATCTTGGGTACTGCAGTACTCTGTCCCTCTTGGCTGAACCACCCAAGATAAGTTAAAAACTTTATTAATTATTTATTGAATTTACAAATTATAGCATTGCACAAAAAAAATCTGATAGGGGGCATAAAGCCAGTTGCTATGAGATACTATTGAGCATCTGGTGGCACCTCTGAGGGTCTGAAGATTCTGATCATTGAATAGTTGTGATATAGAAGATATTGTGGGGAGGGTTATAGTGAAACCCACTCCTTAAGTTGCTATTAGATTTATCTGCAGCATCTGTTTTTAGTCAGTCATGTCTTGCTTTTGGTTTTAATGGATGGAATGGGTATAGGAGGGAATTTTTGAAAATGGATGGAAGGTTTTCTTAAGAATAGATGTTCACAGGAGCGTTGGGAGCAGCGCGGTCCATTCAGTGCGGCTCTCTGTGCTCTCTCTGCGCTAAAAACTGCTAGCGCGGTTTCTTAGAAGAGGGGGTTAAGTTTATTGCTCCAGAAAAAAACGCGTTGACTATTTTTTCTATGCAGATGATATTGTAATAATTTTTACTGTACTATCTGATGTGTCTTGTTTTGATGAATGATGTGTTTAAGGCAGTTTTCGGTTGGATGTCCCAGTGTTTTTTAAAGTTAAATTCAGATAAGACAAATGTAATATAGTTAAAACCACCACATGTAATGCGATATTGGGGGAAAGGAAATTAAGTTGGCACTGTAGAAGAGGTGAAACTCCAAAATACAAATGTTAAATTTAAAACTGAAATTAAACTCGGAGGGGGGGTGTTGGTTGGACATAGGCTTAACAGGTCAATAATATGATAAAAAAAATTATGGTATAAATTAAAATTGTTGCATGGAATGAAGTGTTTTTTAGATAGAAGTTTTCTGCAGGTTATAGTTGAGTCCTTAATACCTGCCTCATTGGATTATTGTAATAACGTATATGTCTGCTAGGTCTTCTTGCCAAACAGAGGAAACGATTGCAGATTTTGCAAAATGTTACCCCTTTACTATGAGAACTGCATTGGTTGCCAGCTGAGGCAAGAATTGATTTTAAAAGCTTGCTTTATATTTTTAAAAAAATTTATATGGATTATGTCCAGGTTATTTGATGGATTTGATAACTAGGTATTTACGCTCTTCCTGAGAATTGTTATTGGTAATACCATCTTGTAAAGATTGTAGATTGCTCTCTTCTAGGAAGAGAAAGAACACTCTTGGGAAGAGCTGCAGAGTTTTGGAATTCCCTGCCCAGTGAAATAAGAAACTTGTCTAATATCGGGAATTTTAGGAAAGCAATAAAAAAATAGTTATTTCAGAAATATTTTTGATTAAGTAGGGTGGCTATTATGATTATATTTTAAGATGTATAAATAGTTTGTAAATGTTTTGATATTGTATTATCTTTTATTGTAACCCGCTTGGAACTTTGTGGTTAAGCGGGATATAAATATGGAAATTAAATTAAAAAAGTCAAAACTTGGCTATTCCCAACTTACCTTCTATAGGGCTAGATTCACTAACCTTCTGATCCGTGTCCGATCCGTGTGCGATTGGAGACAGGCCAACCGATTCACCAACCATCTTCATGCAAATGGAGGTCATCGGAGGCACGCCCCCAACTGACTGCACGGATCGGATTGAGCCCTGACAGTAGTGACAGGAGAAGCAGACTCCTGTCATTGCTGTCAGGGCTCTGCCAGGTTTTTTTTTCCTTTTTTTTTATGGGGTGCAAAATATCAGGCCTATTAAAAAAAAAAGAAAAACAAAAGCCTCTCCCGTGCCAAACACCCCCCCCCATGCGCGCCCAACCCGGCACACCCCCACAGCCCCCCAACCAGCACGGCCCGACCCGACATCCCCTGTACCTAAAAGTTGGGAGCAGGAGAGGTGCTCAGTCCCTCCTGCTCTGTAGGCCTCCCTCCTGCCACCGGCACGGCCCACCCCTGACTGGCATGGCCTGACCACCTCTGGCCCGGCCCACCCCGATACCCCCTACCTAAAAGTTGGGAGCAGGAGGGATGCTCAGTCCCTTCTGCTCCTCCGGACTCCAGCGACACGTCTGCCTGGGCTTTAGGCCCCGCCCCGGTGTATCATGTAATGCACAGGGAGGGGCCTAAAGCCCTGATTGGCCCAGGTGCCTTGGGCTCCTCTCCCTTGAGAGGGGCCTGAGGCACCTGAGCCAATCAGGGCCTTAGGCTCCTCCCTGTGTATCACATGATGCACTGGGGCGGGGCCTAAGGCCCAGGCAGACGCATCATTGGAGTCCAGAGACGTAGGAGGGACTGAGCACCCCTCCTGCTCCCAACTTTTACATACGGCGGGGGGGGGAGGGGTCGGGCCGGGCCTGCTCTCTGCCTACCCTGACTCTTTCTGCCTCCCACAATTCTCCTGCTCTCTGCCTACCCCGACTCTCCTGCTCTCTGCCTCCCTTCCCCACAGTGCAGCCCTGCTTTAAAACCACGGGCTTGCGCTGCAGGAAAGGGAGGCAGAGAGCAGGAGAGTCGGGGCAGGCAGAGAGCAGGAGAGTCGGAGGAGCTAGAGAGAGTCGGGGCAGGCAGACAACAGGAAAGTCAGGGAGGCAGAGAGAGCAGGAGAGCCGGGGGAGCCAAAGAGAGAAGAGTCAGGGCAGAGCAGTTTTTTACACAAGCGACTGGTTCTCACCAGTCGCTTGTTCTTGATCGGCCAGCCAGTCGGTGTGTCAGGGATAAAGGGTAGTGAATCGCGTCCTTCCTGCTTTGCATGTTGATTCTCCTCATTTGCATGCATGGATCGGGTTAGTGAATTGGGTTGGAGGGAAATTTGACCGCAAAGGGCTCACAAACCGATCGGTACCCGATTGGTTTGCTTTGTGAATCTAGCCCATAGTCCTCTGATACTGCGAGTTTCTGACCTTCTGATTTTTCACTCTGGTTTTCTTCCTAACTTCCCTCTCTCTCTCCTCCTTTTCCCTTAATCCTTTATATATTGTAAACTGCTTTGCTGTGTTATAACAAATGCTTGTAAATAAATAAATGTTTTTCAGATATTTGAGAATAAACTAGCCATCCATAATAATAAAAGGCTAAGCGCGCATGCGCTGTTGAAAATCTGTGAGTCCTGGTGGCGTGAGCTGTGCTTCTGTGCCAGTGCTCACGGTGCCTGCGCTAGCGTGTGTGCCAGCGACTCCTCCCTCCCACTGCCGGTCCTCTTCAAAGTGGCCTGCTGAGGTTCGCCAGCCACTGTAGCGAACCTTGCAGGCCGCTCTAGCAAATCCAGGGAGGCGAAGGCGGGACGGAGGCTGCAATCGGCAGCGGCTGCTGCTACTCCTCCAGCGCCTAGCTCCTCTCCGCCGGCCCCGGCTGGCAGCCCCCTCTGCCCAGTCCTCTCTGCTCCGGTGGCCCGCTCAGGAGAAGGAGCGGATGAAGCAGGGAGACTGTGCAAAGGGAAACAAGGGGGTTGATGGGACGGGAAGGGGAAAGGGAGGGGGAGGAAGCCGAGGAATCTCTAGCACCCGTTAATGCAATGGGCTTAAAGACTAGTAGACTATATTGTACAATATGCTCATTCCTGGTAGTTTGTCCCTTAAAGGATGAAGAGAGGCGTTTACTTAAGATGGAGGAAGAGCGTATGGTGATGGAGAAGCTGCACAAACAACAGAAGACCAGGACCATGCTAGACAATTGTGTCCGTTTGAAGATGAAGCGTCTTACCAAAGCACAGCAGGAGGAACTTGCCTTGGACATGAAGATTTTAGATCAGCTTCTTCGTGAGATCAATGAGGGCAAGCAGGAAAAACGACAAAGGAAGGTATTTAAAAAAACAGCATTTTGTTCTTACATGCTGTGCATTCCATTATTCAGCTGTATTTATACTGATTTAATCTATCAAAACATGGGTGTAAATTTTGTGTGATACCCCTTGCATTTCATTACAATAGAAATTAGAGGAGTTTCATAGTGAGTAGAAAACAAAAAAAACTCTGTGGAGTGACGATGTTCCTAAATGGACTTTATTTGAAAATGTCAAAAGTTCCAAAGGTACACTGAAATCATCCACATAAAATAATTTCATCCACATAAAAATAAATCATCCACATAAAAGCCTTAAAGGACCTAGTCTGCTAGGGATACAGGACCCAACACGGTCCATGTTTCGACAAAAAGTCTTCTTCAGGGGTCCCTGGGGGTCCTATAAAGGTGAATACGTGGGAAACAATTGTGTGGTGAGCCGGAAGTGAGACACTGCTTGAATTGCAGTAGAAATCTGTTTGCAAGTATCTTGAATTGATGTTTAGGGGTCCTTTTATCAAGCCACGCTAGCGTGTCGGATATTTCATCATGCGTTAACCCCCGTGGCCGGCTAAAAAACTAATGCCTGCTCAATGCAGGCGTTAGCGGCTAGCGTGGCAGGCATTTTAATGCGTGGTATTACGTGCGTTAAACCCCTACCACAGCTTGATAAAAGGACCCCTTAGTTTGTTTTTATTTTTAAATCTGGGAATTTTTATATTTTTTTCAGTGTTCATTTGAAAGTAGTTCTTTCAAATTATTTATAAGAAGCAGTGGTTTGCTTGTTTTGATATTCAGTGGGCCATTCTGTTCAAAGATAACTGGAGTACATATCTGTTTATTTCTAAAGTATATTTTCAGTCAACTTACACGATCAGATCAGACCACTGAATAAGGAGTAATACACACAAGTTGAAATTGAGTACTTTCTTGGGGGAAGTCTACATCCTATATTTGTTTTGTAGCTGGAACTGAACAAGGAGCAGCAGCTTTATCGTGAATACCTGGCTAAGCAGCTAGAAGAAGAGAAGCGTCAAGAGCAAGAAATGGAAAGGCTGATTGATGAAGAAGTTAAGAAAGTCTGGGCAAAGCAAGCAGAACAAAGAAGGCGTGAAAGAGAGGCCAGAAAGCGCTTAATGAAAGAGGTGATGGACGCACGGTGGCTTCAGCTCAAGGATAAGTGTAAGAAACTTCCCTCAGATTTATTAAGAAGAGTTTTGCTATTAACCATACAGGCAGTCTCATTGGTGGAGGTCACAATCATGAGGGAATGCTTAACTGTGTCAAGGGAAGGTCAGGGGTATTGGATCATGATGGGGGGAGTAGGAGGACTGGTTCAAGTAGATAAGAAAGGGGATTAGGTCATGTAGGAGGGATCTTGATTGGTTCAGGATGAGTAGAAAGGGGGAATTGGGTTATGTTATCCCCTTATGTAGGTCCCAGCTGAATATTGTCTGGGACCCACACAAGATTCAGAAGCTAATACATGTCTGGTAATACCTAAATATTCACGTGCTGGTTCCTGGACATCACCTGGCATTGACTATCTGGGCCTAATTTAGCCAGCAAGGGGCAGTGTGTACAAAATACCCCTAACTGCTGCTAGTGAAATATTGATAAACACCTTAGCTGGCAGGGATCCCCAAGCTCTGCCAGCTGAAGATATCTGCAGCCCACTAAGCATGTTTAAAAAAATCCATAGCTGTTAGTGGTAGCTCTCCAAGCCAGCACTCCAGGCATATTCATTTCTCACGCATGAGTTAAGCAAGTCCATTCCCATGCCCTTTGCAGCGAGCTCAATAGTATACTATCTTTAAGCCATGGTGGGGTGAGTGGACGGCACACATGCAGTAAAGAATATAAACAATTAGGGGCATAGAAAGCCTGTTCCATCTCTACAAGAGTATAATGTTGAGATTATATAATCCAGTTACCAACATGATGGAGCAGGCTGGCATAATTATATGGTTGTAAATTGGGTATACCTAATCCCCC
Organism: Geotrypetes seraphini; assembly: GCF_902459505.1. NCBI lineage: Eukaryota > Metazoa > Chordata > Amphibia > Gymnophiona > Dermophiidae > Geotrypetes > Geotrypetes seraphini. The sequence continues at coordinate 86,599,457 of NC_047084.1, forward strand.
ATGTGACCACCCCCTATTAAAAATATAAACTTTTAATTTTGGCTTCCTGTGGGCCTAGTAAAATTTTGAAATTAAACGTTTCAAAGCAGGCACATCTTTTGTCATCAGTCTCAAGGGAATAGTTTGTAACATATGCAACAATTTTGACAGGGTCATCATACGGATCAAACTTATTCGGCCCATCAAGGATTTTGGGAGATCCCTCCAGTCTTCCAGAATTTGACCTGTCTGCTGCAATAATTTATTTATATTTAAACTATAGAGGGCAAGCACATCCATTGTTAACTGAATTCCTAAGAATGTAAATGAACCCTCTGCCTATTTCAAGGGGAACCCAGGACCCCACCCCAATTTTACCTCCTCCGAGGATGATAGTGCTTCTGATTTCTCTAAATTAAGCTTTAACCCCACATAGTCCCTATACACCTTATAAATCTTTGAGTGCTGTTAATGAACTCTCGAGGTATGTTGGATGAAAGAACAAATCATCTGCAAAGGCTGCCTACTTAAAGTGTGGGGTCCCACCTGCATTCCCCTGACAACTGGCATTTCATGTACCTCCTGAATCAAGGAGTCCAGAGTTGACATGAACAACAATGGTGACAACCCTGCCTTGTACCTCGCTGTATTAAGAACCCCTCTGATTCCAGATTATTGACTACAATTTTGGCTTGCATTGCCACATAGAGCGCTTTTATCACTGACACAAAGGAAACCCCCCCAATCCATAGTCCTGTGAAACCACATATAAATAATTCCATCTTACCCTGTTGAACGCTTTTTCAGCATCAAAACTTATCAGTATTGACCTGGCATTTAAGTGAGCTCTCTACTTTAAGGACATAAGAATTTTCCTCAAATTTTTCTCCATGGTTCTGTCCTTAGTAAATCCCACTTGTGTCTTGTGAATTAAATATGGGAGTACCCTAGCAATTCCCTTTTTTGAAGTTGAGTGCTGTCGTTGTAGTTCTTTTCACCTTTGATGATCCAATTTCTAGCCTGTACTGGATCGTGTTGTGATCGCTGTTTCCTAGTGGGGCTAGTACCGCCACCTCCTTAGCGGGTCCCCCTAGTCTGTTGAAGATTAGGTCAAGAGTGGCATCTCCCCGTGTTGGTTCCGTGACCAGCTTTTCCATGAAACAGTCCCTCGTGACCTCCAGGAATTTGGTCTCCCTCATGCAGTTTGAGTGCCCGATGCTCCAGTCTATTCCCGGGTAGTTGAAGTCCCCCATCACCACCACACTTCCGCTTTTGCCTAACTGCCTCAGTTCAGCCTCCAGGTCCTGGTCGATTTCTTCTGATTGTCCAGTTGGGCGATAGTACAGACCCAATTTTATGTCTGCTCCTGATCTTCCTGGTAGCTTAACCCATAGTGATTCCAAGTCATCCGCCCTTACAGTTGTTTCCATCCTGGTTGAAGGTATGGAATCTTTTATATATAGCGCTATTCCTCCACCCTTTTTGTGTGACCTATCTCTCCTGTAGAGTTTGAACCCTGGTAAAGCCACATCCCATTTATTGTCATCAGTCCACCACGTTTCTGTGACTCCAATTATGTCTAGGCCCTTTTTGCTGGCTAAGACTTCCAGCTCTCCCATATTAGTCCTTAGGCTCCTAGCATTAGTGTACAGGCAATGTAAGTCCCGGTTGTTCGCCTTTCTTGCTGGTTTTCCTCGTGGTTTGGCACTCCTGGCAACCCCCTCGTGAGTTGCTAGTCCCCAAGCCTCGTTTCGGTCATCCTCCTGTGGTGTATCTGTTTCGTCCTCAGCCTGTTTCCCCATTTTTGGTTATCCCTCTGGATTCTGTTGTTATCCCAGGACAAGCAGGCAGCATATTCTTGACTGATGGGTGACGGCACCGACGGAGCCCCGGGATGGACAATTTTAGAGTGATTGCACTTGGAAAGTTCTAGTAGGCCGCACCGCGCACGCGCGAGTGCCTTCCCGCCCGACAGAGGCGCGCGGTCCCCAGTTTCTTAGTTTCTTAGTTTCCGCGGAGCTAAGAAGACGCGTTTCTTTCAACGGCTGTTGAAGACTTTTTTCATATCGCCTTCCCGCTCGCGTAAACCCTTAAGGAAATATTGTTTCCTTCATTTTCTTTTATTTTCTTTTCTTTAAAAAAAAACAAAAAAAACTTTGGGTTTTTTTTTCACTTCTTTCAATTTCGCCCCGGCGGGGCCTGTTGCCACCATCGAGGCCTCGGCCTTCGATTTGGCAGAAGCCGTTTTTACCTTCATGCCCCCTCAACCCGGGTTTAAGAAGTGCCAGCGGTGTGCACGACCAATTTCACTCACTGACCCACACAATTGGTGTCTACAGTGTCTTGGTCCTGACCATCGAGCGTCTACCTGCACCCGCTGTGCGACTTTAAAAAAGAGAACTCTGAAAAATCGGCAGATCCAGCAGCAATTATTGTTTGGTGCCGAGATGTCTGACTCTGCGGCACCGACACCGACATCGGCCCCGTCTCAGTCGGCACTCACCTCGTCGACACCGCGCGATACCGCGTCGGCGTCGCATCCCTCAGGTAAGCCGGCTAAGAAGCCTTCCCCGTTGGAGCGTCCTCCGGTCTCAGTAGCAGCGAGCCCAGTCCTGCCTCGACCTCGGGTTCCTCATCCTCGGGGCATAGAGCGGCACCGCAGGTACTGCAGAAGAAAAAGGCGGTACCGGTGCCTTCGCTGGACAAGCAGATCGCCGCTGTCCTGCAGGTGCAGCTTAAGGAACAGTTGCAACAACTCCTTCTTGCACTTTTGGCACCGAGCCTTCCGGTCCCGGTCCGGTCTGAGCCACCGGTACCGACAGTGGAGCAGCCCCTTCTTTCGGCATCCACTTTGTCGGTACCGGTACATTCTGCTTCCTCGGTCTCCATGCTAGTCCTCGCACCGGAACCGAGAGCTCAACACCAGGCTGTTCAGACTTCGGCACCGATGCAGCCCTTAACGTCTCCCGGTACCGTGTCTATGAGGTTAGGTAAGTCGGCACGCAAATCCCGACACCTGGAACCCTCCACACCGGAATCTCGAGACCGCAGTTTTCAGGTTCGGGATCCTGATCTGTGGGGTGACTCAGAGGACCCTCCTCTCTCTGAAGGGGAATGTTCATCTGGTGATGAGGATCCTTCTGCTTTAGACCCATCCTCTAAACCAGATGTAACCTCTTTCTCATCTTTTTTAAAAGAGATGTGTGACTCTCTCTCTATTCCCTTGGAGGCTGAGTCAAAGAAATCCAAAGCTTTTCTTGATGCACTGGATTTTGACCAACCTCCAAGGGAATATCTCAAATTACCTCTCCATGACATCTTGAGAGAGATGTTTTACAAGAATTTAGAGACACCTTTGACCATCCCTGGAGCCCCCTGCAAGTTAGACTCCTTATATAAAGTCATCCCGATTCCTGGGTTTGATAAACCACAGCTCCCACATGAGTCTCTATTAGTGGAATCCACTCTAAAGAAATCCACGGGAGCTAGTGTATATGCCTCAGTCCCTCCTGGCAGAGAGGGTAAAGCCATGGACAAATTTGGCAAGAGGTTGTACCAGAATGCGATGTTAGCCAACAGGTCAGGGAATTACGCTTTCCACTTCTCATTCTATCTCAAGCATCTCATACAAAATCTGACTGCTTTTGAGAAGTACCTCCCTGACCGTAAAAAATCTGCCTTTCGCCAAACTTCTTCATCGCTCTTACAACTTCGAAAGTTCATGGTCAGGTCGATCTATGACACCTTTGAGCTGACCTCTCGGGCCACAGCTATGTCGGTGGCCATGCGCCGACTGGCATGGCTCAGAGTGTCAGAACTTGATGTCAATCATCAGGATCGACTGGCTAATGCACCTTGCCTGGGGGATGAGCTGTTTGGAGAATCCATGGACTCCACTACTCAAAAGCCTTCGGCTCATGAAACTAGGTGGGATACTCTCCTCAAAACAAAAAAGAAGACCCCCACCTACCAGGCCTTTTCGTCAGCAATCGGCCTACCAGCGTCGATTTGTGGCTCGTCCTTTGCCACCGGCAGCTCAACAACCCAGGCGTCAGAGGCAACAACAAAGGCAAAACACTAGACCTGCACAGCAGCAACAACAGGTGAAGCCTCCTCCTCCACAAAAACCTTCACAACCCTTTTGACTTGGTTCTCCAGGACATAGCCAGTATCCCTCCATCTGCCCATCTTCCGCTGCCTATAGGAGGACGCCTTACTCATTTCATAAGCCGTTGGGAAACCATCACCTCGGACCAGTGGGTCCTCAACATCATCCGCCACGGCTACTCTCTCAACTTTCAGACTCTTCCTGCCCAAGGTCTACCAAAAGAGTCTGCTTTGAACACTCCTCAGTCTTCCCTCCTTCTTCAAGAGGTTCAATCCCTCCTCCTTCTGAACGCCATAGAGGAAGTTCCTCTAGATCAAAAGGGGCAAGGATTCTACTCCCGTTATTTTCTAGTTCCCAAAAAGACAGGAGATCTCAGACCCATCCTAGATCTTCGCGATCTCAACAAATGCTTGGTCAAAGAGAAATTCAGAATGCTTTCTCTGGCCACTCTTTACCCTCTTCTCAATCAAGGCGACTGGCTATGTTCCCTCGATCTCAAAGAAGCATACACTCATATACCGGTCAATCTGGCCTCCAGACAGTACCTACGCTTCATGATCAATTGTTGTCATTACCAATACAAGGTGCTACCCTTCGGTCTTGCCTCCTCTCCAAGAATGTTCACCAAATGTCTGATTGTGGTGGCTGCCTTTCTACGCTCTCACCACCTTCAGGTCTTTCCTTACCTGGACGACTGGTTAATCAAGGCCAATTCATCTCAGACTGTTCTCTTGGCCACCAACCAAACCATCCTGTTTCTTCAACTTCTGGGGTTCGAGATCAATCTACCCAAATCTCATCTCATCCCCACTCAGAGACTTCAATTCATCGGAGCCGTCTTGGACACAGTCCTCATGAGAGCGTTCCTGCCATCCAACCGTCTTCAAACGCTTCAATCTCTATGTCAGCAGGTGCTTCCACAACGTTCCATCTCTGCCAAGCAAATGATGATACTCTTGGGTCACATGGCCTCCACAGTTCATGTCACACCCTTCGCACGTCTTCACCTGCGCACTCCTCAATGGACCCTAGCTACTGTGGGACCGGGATCCTGGCGAGGCCTAGTAACTCCACAGAATCCCAGTCTTGGCGCGAGCGTAACCGTGGTGGGCCACAGCTGGCCTGGTGCCTCTCATAAACTGCACACCACACTGGCCGGGTTTTGTCCAAATATATCACTTTTATTTATCCACAAGGAAAGTTTCAAACAAAAAAGGTCCAAAATTTGGCATTCAAAGTAAAAACCCAAAACATTCCAATTTTCTCTTGTTCTGCTTTCTTTCTCTTATGTGCCAGTTCTTATCACTGCACCTTTAGTGCTGGCCAATTTAAGTTCACAAATTAAGAACATAAAATACAGTTCCTGTTAGGTATTATTTTCACAAGCAGTGCTAGAACCGTACCTGCCTTGGCAATAGTTAGGCTACCGGGTTCTAGGCACTAATTAGGCTTCTGGTAGATTTGAGTGGCAGTTCCCTTTTTCTAGGAGCAGAGAGACTTGTACTCCCACAGGTGTGGCCACTGTTCCACTTATCTAACCCAACAGTAAATTCAGCAGCTTCCCGCCCAGGTTGAAACCAGGATACAAAATCCTTCACAAAACATAAAACTCAAAAAGGAAGAAACAAAAACAAAACCCTTTCACCAAGGAAAAAGGACATTCAGGCTTTCCTAAACCTATTCCCATTCCATCGGGTGTTCTTCCCCAGAAGACATAGCATTACTCTCTAACCAGTCCATGTCACAAACCTCAGATTGTGTTTCAAGGTTTTGCATTTCCCTATCCTGGTGAGAACTTCTCAATGCTGGCCAAAAGTTAGCTGCTGTAGCTGGTTTCCTTCTCAGCTTCCCCTGAGCTTCCAGTCCCAGCTGTCCCTCCTCTCCCTCTGACGAGGGAACCCCAGAAAAAAGGAGACTCGGCCCATAACCACACCCCCTTACAGCAGCTTTAGCTAATTCCTTAAAGAGCCCTGTCCTTCCCGTTCCAGCCTGAGCTCTGTGAGCTTTTAAAGGGACAGGCTCCCTCTTAACCTTGTGCTCAGGATTTTCCCTATACTCAGGATATTTCTTCTCCTTAGTCCCTGGAACATTATTAATGCTTCCCTGAGCTTTTCCCTGGGCTTTTCCCTGGGCTTTATTAGGACTAGCCAGATCCCTGTCACACTACCCAGTGGTCCCAAGCGATGGATCCTTGCTCACGTCACATATCTGTGACATCATCTCTTCGTCAGTCTCTACAATGGTGGTTGATATCCTCAAATCTCTCCAGAGGTCTTCTCTTCCATCTACCTCCTCATCAACTTATCATCACTACCGATGCCTCCCCTTACGCCTGGGGAGCTCATTTGAACGAGTTCCAAACTCAAGGACTTTGGACAGCTCAGGAAATGAAGCATCACATCAATTTCCTGGAACTCAGAGCAATGTTTTATGCCCTCAAGGCCTTCCAACATCTTCTCTTTCCTCCTGTCCTCCTGCTGTGCACAGACAATCAAGTTGCGATGTACTACATCAACAAACAGGGTGGGACAGGCTCTCACCTCTTGTGCCAGGAAGCCCAGAAGATCTGGACTTGGGCCATAGATCACCATCTATTCCTGAAATCTATCTACATTCAGGGAGAACAGAATTCCTTGGCGGACAAGCTCAGCAGAATTCTCCAGCCTCACGAGTGGACACTCGATCCTTTAACTCTGCAGTCCATCTTCGCTCAATGGGGCACTCCTCAGATAGACCTTTTTGCAGCTCCTCACAATCACCAGCTGCCCCTTTTTTGCTCCAGACTCTACTCTCCTCACCGTCTGGCAGCGGATGCATTTCTCCTCGACTGGTCCAATCTGTTCCTGTACGCTTTCCCTCCTCTGCCTCTCATGTTGAGAACCTTGTTCAAGCTCAAGAGGGAACGAGCCACCATGATTCTGATTGCTCCGAGGTGGCCCAGGCAACATTGGTTCTCCCTTCTACTTCAACTCAGTTCCAGGGAACCTTTTCTTCTTCCTCTGTTTCCTTCTCTGCTTACACAGCATCAGGAGATCCTTCTACATCCCAACCTCCAGTCTCTGCACCTGACAGCTTGGTATCTCTCGGGCTGACTTCTCATGATACTCTTTTGTCTCAGCCCGTTCGTTCCATTCTAGATGCCTCCAGGAAACCAGCCACTCTGCAATGTTACCATCAGAAGTGGACAAGATTTTCTTCCTGGTGTCTTCTTCATCATCTTGATCCCACTTCCCTGGCAGTGGAGATATTGTTGGATTATCTGCTTTCTTTGTCTGACTCTGGCCTTAAGTCTACTTCCATCAGAGTCCACCTCAGTGCTATTGCTGCTTTTCATGAGCCGGTTCATGGAAAACTTCTCTCAGCTCATCCCTTGGTGTCCAGGTTCATGCGGGATCTTTTCAATGTGAAACCACCTCTTAAAGCCCCTCCTGTAATCTGGGATCTCAATGTGGTTCTTTCCGCCTTAATGAAGCCTCCATTTGAACCTTTGGCTACCACTCCTTTCAAGTTTCTCACTTGGAAAGTACTTTTCCTTATTGCTCTTACCTCTGCCAGAAGGGTCAGTGAGCTACATGCACTAGTTGCAGATCCACCTTTTACGGTCTTTCATCATGACAAGGTGGTTTTGCGTACACATCCAAAGTTTCTCCCTAAGGTTGTCTCTGAATTCCATCTCAACCAATCCATTGTTCTGCCTGTCTTCTTTCCGAAACCTCACTCTCATTCTGGTGAACAGGCTCTGCATACTTTGGACTGTAAGAGGGCTCTAGCTTACTATCTAGAGCGTACGAAACCCCACAGATCAGCTCCCCAACTCTTTCTGTCCTTTGATCCGAATAAATTGGGACGTCCTGTTTCTAAACGTACGTTGTCTAATAGGCTGGTAGCGTGCATTTCATTCTGTTATGCTCAGACCGGACTGACACTGGAAGGTTCTGTCACAGCCCATAGAGTTCGAGCTATGGCAGCATCTGTAGCTTTCCTCCGTTCCACTCCTATTGAGGAAATATGCAAGGCTGCTACTTGGTCCTCAGTTCATACTTTTACATCTCATTATTGTCTGGATGCATTCTCCAGACGGGATGGACACTTCGGCCAATCTGTTTTGCAAAATTTGTTTTCCTAATGGACAACCTTCCCTCCATCCCTCTTTTTGTTAGCTTGGAGGTCACCCTTCAGTCAAGAATATGCTGCATGCTTGTCCTGGGATAAAGCACAGTTACTTACCGTAAAAGGTGTTATCCAGGGACAGCAGGCAGATATTCTTGCATCCCACCCACCTCCCCGGGTTGGCTTCTTAGCTGGCTTATCCTAACTGGGGACCGCGCGCCTCTGTCGGGCGGGAAGGCACTCGCGCGTGCGCGGTGCGGCCTACTAGAACTTTCCAAGTTCTTAGAGTGCAATCACTCTAAAATTGTCCGTACCGGGGCTCCGTCGGTGCCGTCACCCATCAGTCAAGAATATCTGCCTGCTGTACCTGGATAACACCTGTTACGGTAAGTAACTGTGCTTTCTCTGTTAGTCCTGCTTACCAATTTCATTTGTGCCCTAGACCCCTGTGATTCATCCTTAGGTCCTTTTTCAAAAAATTCCAACTCAATCCTGAGCCCTCTTTTACAGTGCCCTTATTCAATATCCTTGGCCCTGGTCCTCTGCATTGCGTCCTTAGGTCCTTTTCCCAAAAATTCCCACTCAGTCCCGATCCCTTTTTTACAATGTCCTTGCTCAATGTCCTTGGCCCTGGGCCCTTGTATTGCTTCCTTAGGTCCTTTTTCCAAAAATTCCCACTCAGTCCCGAGCCCTCTTTTACAATGTCCTTGCTCAGTATCCTTATTTGATACTTTTGTCCGATGTGTCATATTGACTTTCGGCTTTCCCCTCTTCCTCAGTTTAAAGCCAAATCTATGATTGCAAAACACTTGCAAACCAAGTTACTTGCAATCCAATGTTTTACTGTATATTCAAACTGTCTGGCATGGCGTCTGCATTGACTATTATCTGAAACAACCTCATAAGGGGATCCACAATCTCTTTCCCCATTATCTTATAACACTTCATGTGAAACCCGTCCTCCCCCAGTGCTTTTAGAGATGGACTTTGCTGAATAGCCCAGATGACCTCATCTCTAGTTACAGGGCCATTTAAGCTACTCTTCTATGAGTGAGTTAGATGAGATAAGTTCAAGTTATTTAAATAATCCTGAGCATTTAGGCCTTCCTCTATCAGTGCTTCACACAGGTGTCTATAAAATTTGTGAAATATAGAATAAATACCCGAATCAGTGATCACCAACTTCCCACTTTCATCTCTCAACTGCAAAATATGTTGTCGGGCCTTCCTTATGAGTTACCATATGGGCTAAGTATTTCCTCCCTCAGCTCCCCCCCCACTTATTGCCATACCTATAGAATTGATATTTATATTATGCTAAGGACTTTCTCACTCTCTGGTGGAGCAATTCATTCAATGCCACTTCTGTCAAAGCATGGTTAATTCCACAAATGGTTTAGACAGAGTATTATTTATTCTTAGAGCAATCAATATACGTTGTATACCATTGTACTCTAAGATATATCATTTCATTCAATTCTATTTCCCTTCTGTTCAATCATCTCAATCACTTAATTCATTTATCAGCGTCATGCATCAAAAACCTCAGATACACCTCTCCACTGCCCAATTTATATTTTTGTTAGTGGGGAATTTTTGATGTTGAATCCTCATAGGTTTGAGCACTTATTTTTTTTAATAATTTTTTATTCATTTTCAAATTTTACATGAATTGTACAAAATATTGAATTACAACTAATGAATACACAATATCACTTTTATATCTAATACATAATATTCTAAACATATTTTTATCCCCTCTCCCTCCCCCCACCCTTCAAGTACTTTCCAATCACCCCATACATATTGTATACCATATTATAACATGTTGTGTAAAAATTATTTTCACTACCCCCCCTCCATGTGTGTCACAAAGAAGATATTGAAAAGAAGAAGAGAAATCCTACTATTCATTCATTACAATATTTTGTCAATGGCCCCCATATTTTTATAAATTTAGGGTATATCCCTCTTTGTATTGCTATTGCTCTTTCCATTTTGAATATATGACAAATTGTATTCCACCAAAATGTATAATTAAGGTTACTATGATTCTTCCAGTTATTAGTTATATGCTGAATGGCAACCCCTGTCATGACTAGTAAAAGCTTATTATTTTCTGGTGAAATTTGACTTTTTTTTCTCATCATCATTCCAAATAACACTGTATCATATGATATTGCTACATGATTTTCCATCAATTTATTAATTTGTGGCCAAATTGCATTCCAAAAACTTTTAATGTAGGGACAATGATACAGTAAATGATCCAACGTCCCAGGTTCCAGATTACAGTGCCAGCATTTATTGGACTTAGAACTATCTAATTTTTGCAAACGTGTAGGGGTCCAAAAAGCTTTATGTAATAAAAAGAACCAAGTTTGTCTCATAGATGCTGACACTGTACATCTCATTCTCCAAGACCAAATTAGTGGCCATTGAGATGCAGTAATTTGATGCTTAATCTCAATGCTCCAAATGTCTCTTAGACCATTTTTTGGTTTTTTATTCAAATATCCAGATATTAATTTATACCACAATGCGGCTTGATGCCCTAAGAAGTCTGCTTGAAAACATAAGAACTCTAAACTATATTGATTATTCAATGTTTTCCATTCAGGGAACCCAACCTGAATGGCCTGCTTCAATTGCAACCATTTAAAACTTTGTGTTTTACTAAGACCAAATCTATGTTGCAATTGTGAAAATTCCAGCAGTTTACCTTCTGAAATAACATCATTTAGAGATCGAATGCCTGCAATAATCCAGTTCTTCCAAAGGATTTGAGCTCCGCCAATTTTGATCTTGGAGTTTATCCATAGAGACTGATTAGTTGACTTGTTTATTGGGATAGGTGTTAATTTACTAATAAACCTCAACGTTTTCCAAGTATCCATTAATATCTTATTTTCTCTGTATCTTCTAGGCATGTTAATACTTGGAAGATGAACTAAATTTAGGGGAAACATAAGGCGCCATTCCAAATACAACCAATCTGGTGCATTATCTATAAGTTCTGGGAGGATCCAATACATACCCTGACGTAGAATATAGGCTTGATGGTACCTATAAAAATTTGGAAAATTTACCCCTCCCTCCTTAATTGATTTTTGCAAAGTTACTAAAGCTATTCTAGGTATTTTACCAAGCCAAAGAAATTTCGTTAAAATGCTATTAAGCTTTTTATAAAAGGACCCCTGAAAATAGATAGGTATTATACTCATTTGGTAACAAACTACAGGCAACATCATCATTTTAATAGTTTGAACTCTCTCCCACCAAGAAATATGTAAAGGGTTCCATTGCTCACACAACTCCGTAACTTTTTTTAATACAAATTTTTCATTCTCTTTTACGGTATCTTCAATTGTATTTTTAACTTGAATGCCAAGATATTTAAATCCTTCTTCCTTCCATATGAACGGAAAATCTTCAAATAGTCCTTTTACACAATGAACATTTAAAGGTATAATTTCCGACTTACTCCAGTTAATTTTATAACCTGAAAATTTACCAAACATATCAATTAATTCTAATAGACATGATAAGGTAGACTCTGGATTTCTCAAATAAAGTAAAATATCATCCGCATATGCCGAAACTTTATATTCCATATCAGAGTATGGAATACCCTGTATCCCCCCTGCTTGCTGTATTGCTAATAATAAGGGTTCTAATACAACATCAAATAACAAAGGAGATAAAGGACAACCTTGTCTAACTCCCCTTTGCAATTTAAAACCTTCAGATATCATATTATTAATACTTAATCTTGCAATCGGGAAGCTATACAATGTTTTTACCATTTGTATAAATCCAGAACCTATACCAAACCATTCTAAAGCTTGATACATAAAATTCCATTCTACTCTATCAAACGCTTTTTCTACATCCAATGAAACTGTAAAAGCCGGTTCATCCATTTTTTTTGATAAATTTAACATATGAAACAATAATCTAGAGTTATTAGAGGAGTGCCTTTTAGCAATAAAACCAGTCTGATGCGTGTCTATAATATGTGGGAGAGCTTTGGCTAATCTCAAAGCCAAAATTTTCGCCAAAAGTTTGTTATCAACATTTATTAAAGATATAGGCCTGTAGTTTGAAACCAAAGTAGGATCTTTATTTGGCTTAGGCAAAACTATTACTACTGATTCAGCCATAGTACCTTTAATATCACCTTTTATAAGTTGTGTTTGATATAAATTTAGTAAAAATGGGGAAAGGACATTTTGAAATGTTTTATAAAATTCTACTATATAACCATCACCACCTGGAGCGGATCCAACTCTAAGAGATCTCAATGCTGTTTCTAATTCTTTTAATGATATAGGTTCATCTAAACTCCGTTTTATATGATCAGGAACCTTAGGTCCATTAATTAAATCTAAAAAATTTTTACCATCTTTTTGTCTCTCCAAATAAGGCTCGGAAGAATACAGGTCCTTATAAAATTTTAGAAATTGTTTTAAAATTATATCTGTTTGATTTGTTATTATACCATTATCATCTTTTATCCCATTAATATTAGTTTTTCTTTTTTTTGCTTTAAGATAATTCGCTAATAATCTTCCCGCCTTATTAGAATTTCCATAATACATTGTTTGCTTGGAAAACAAATCTCTTCTTATCATTTTTGAAGTTAATTCATTATATTTACCTTTTGCTTTCAAAAGAGCTTGCAAAACCTCATGTTCCCATTTATTTACCAATTTAGTTTCTAATATTTTAATTTCTTTTTCTAACTCTATATACTGCATTTTAATCTGTTTCCTAACAAAAGCTGAATATGATATAATATTACCTCTCATAGTTGCTTTAAATGCATCTCATACATTTTCAATAGATGTATCCTCCACTAAATTCATTTGAAAGAAATCATTAATTTGTGTTTTAAAATTTTCCAAAAATTTGTCATCCACAAGCAATGCATTATCAAATCTCCAAAGAGGTCTTCTATTCTCTAATTGATCTAATTGTAATTCTATCCATACTCCCGCATGATCCGAAATAATAATAGGATCTATGGAAGCTTTAATCACTTGTTGCACCTTATGTGATTAAATAAAAATATAATCTATTCTTGAAAATGATTTATGAACCTGTGAACAAAATGAAAATTCCTGATCATTAAAATGAAGAATACGCCATATATCCTTCAAATCACATGATTGAGCCAAATTATCTAAACCTAAAGATTTTATGCTTTTACCTGGTTTTTTATCCAATAATGGATCCATTACAGCATTAAAATCTCCAGCCACCACTAAATTAGAAGCAGCCAGTGGTAACAACATACTCTGCAACTTTTTAAAAAATTCTGATTGATTCGAATTAGGGGCATATATATTAAACAACGTCAGGGTATTATTTCCCATACTTATATCAATATGTATCCATCTTCCATGTGGATCTGAATTTATTACCTTAAAATTGGCCATACATTTTTTATTTATAAGAACTGCTACCCCTGCTTTTTTACCTGCTGCTGGAGCAAAAAAACATTCCTTTACCCACCCACCCTTTAGTTTTGTGATTCCTTTATATTCAGATGAGTCTCCTGCAAACAATAAGCATCCGCGTTTTGCTTTTTTAAAAATGCTAATACCTTTTTTCTTTTGATTACATGATTCAGGCCATTGACATTAATAGAAAATATCTTAAAAGACATTATATATTTTAAACTTCTCATCATAATCTTCTTCCTTCCTTCCTTCATATTTAAGATCTAAAAAATTTTTCTCAATAACACACATTTTTACCCCTGAGGTATCCAACCCCTTATTGATCTTTTCCTTAATCATTCTAGTAATACCTTTAAAACCCATCTTTTTCCCACCCTTCCCCCCCCAATATAATGACTGCTTAAGGACACACATTGGAATAGCAACCCCAACATCCCCCTCCCCCCCAGACAACCAATATTAATTAATATCCCCTTTATCATTTCTTAAAATAAACTCATTAATCTTCCACAGTGTATCTTAGTATATCTCTCTTCTAAACATAAAATCTTTTTTTTTTTTTTTACCATTTTAAAATAATTATATTCTCTATCGGTTATTTAACCTTTGATAACTTTAACCATATTTAATTCCTAACATTCCATTAATGTATCTTTATCTACTCACCAATCTTTAAATTATATTTCCCCAATATTTTAGTTTATACCACAAAATTCTATCATAAACATATATTTAATAAAGTAGTGTTATTTTTCCTATATCTCATACACTCTAATCCAGCAATCCTTATCATCCTTTTAATATCTAAAAACAAATATCCATATCTTCATATACTTCTTTAAAAGTTGATTACAATTTTATAATTTTTATCATCTATTTATATATCAACATTTTTTTTTTCCATTCTGAAAAATGAAATTTTTAATTTTTTTAATTATTATTAATTTTTTTTTTTTTTTATACATTTTCCTCTTTTCCAATTAAAATCCAATCCTTTTGAAACTATAATATTACAAAATCAAACTTTACAATTAATCTTTTAGTCATCTCCTTCAATTATCAATAATTTCATATTATGTATCTTTCTTGTATATTTTTCATTTTCATTTCCTTTCTTTTACTTGCATCTAAATGTCATAGATCATTTTTGTCTATGATTAGTCCATTCTACATTCTTCTTTTTGTTATCCTTTCATTCATTACTTTTCGTTTGTTAATTTATTAAATTAACTGATCTTTCATATTGTTTTCTTATCTATATCCTTCTTCCCTTTAGTCTCTTGACTGTCATTTGTCATTTTATTTAATATCCTTTTTTTTATCCATTCTGCTTTCTTCTTTTACCCATTTGTATTATTATCTGGTGCATTCTTCTCTTTTCTCCTTTTGTTAATTATTCAAGTTCTTTATTTCTTTCTGATCACTCTTTACTCCAGTCATCCAACCTTTACTCGTCTAAAGTTTAGTCTCTTGAGTTTCCAGTCCATCTTTCTTGTCTATTACTTCTTTATATTTTTTATTGTCTTTTTCCTTTGTTCATTTTATTTCCTGTTCTTTATTTCATATTCTTCTTTCTTCAGTACTCCAAAGTCTCATAGTTTTACATTACATTTTTTGCACAATATCCATCAAAACCAGACTTGATATTTTCTGTTCATTTCAACATCCATTATGTTAAAATGACATAGGTTCTGATTTTGAAAGAAAGGTCTTTAGCTTTTCCGGATCTTCAAAATACAAAGATTTATCCCCAGAAGATACCCTCATTTTTGCTGGGTAATACAATCCATATTTATATCCTTTTTCCTTTAATTGAGGTCTCAAGTCAAGGAATTTCTTCCTTTTGTTTGCTGTGTTTTTAGCAAAATCAGGCAAAAACCATATTTTGGATCCTTTATAATTTAAATTTTTATCTTTCTTGGCAGCATTTAAAATTTCTATTGCTTGCTGGTATCTTAACATTTTAAATATTAATGGTCTTGGTCTGTCTTGATTTTCCTTATTTTTTAATGGGATCCTGTGCGCCCTTTCTATTTCCAAAGGCTGTTTAAAATCCAATTGCAGTATTTTAGGAATTAGATTTTCTAAAAACTGTATGGCATTTTTCCCTTCCAAATTTTCCTGCATTCCAAAAAGTTTTATATTCTTTCTTCTTCCTCGGTTTTCATAATCTTCCAGCTGATTTTTCAATTGAATCAGTTCCAAACTGTCATTTTTACATCTGTTTCCTTCACATTCTAAAACCTCCATTTTAGCTTCTAAGTCAGTTGTTCTTTTATTATTTATTTCCATTTGTCTGTGGGTAATTTGATCTGCTTTTCGCCGACCCACCAGTTTCATTTTTGTTTTGTCGGGTGCTTGCCATGCTCCCGCTCTTCTTTTCGCTGTTTTTCGCCGAAATCGGAATTAAAGGGGAAAACTTTTTTTTGCCGACCGTTGCCAGGTTGAGAGGAGCGCCGCGATCACACGTCCATTTTGTGTGCGCGCTAAGCCACGCCCCCGCCTGGTTTGAGCACTTAAATAATTTTTAATATATTTTTACTTTTTGGACTTAACTTATCTGAATGATTGCAGATTGTAGATCTTTTAAAAGATTTAAGCAGTTCATGCGGCTGGACCCGACATGTTTCGAAATAGCTTCGTCAGGGATCCGCTCTACAACCTCAGTACACTCACCTCACTTCACCTCACCTCTCCTCTCCTCAAATCACTTCACTGGCTCCCTATCCACCTTCGCATACAGTTCAAACTCCTATTACTAACCTACAAGTGTGTTCATTCTGCACCCCCTCCTCTCTTCTCTCTCCTTAAACACCTCCCTGAGAACTCTATTCCTCAGACAAATTGCTTTTATTTGTACCCTTCTCCTCCGCTTTCAGTCCCAGACTTCATTTCTTTCAGCTCGCTGCTCCATATGCCTGGAATAAACTACCTGAGTCTGTCTGTCCCTTCCCTTCCCTTTCTTATTTAAAAGTAGGCTGAAAACCCATCTTTTTGATACAGCCTTCTACTCATAACCCTACTCCCCTCTTCTCACTACCTTAGCCAGCAGTTTAACCATCCCCTCTATCTATAATCCCTTCCCTGGTATCCTATATGTCTTAATTGTTTAGACTGTAAGCTCAGTCAAGCAAGGACTGTCTCCTTTGTGACTCTGCACAGTGCTGCGTATGTCTAGTAGTGCTTTAGAAATAAATAATAGTTGAGATTAAGCATAAAATTAATGCATCTCAATGGCCACGTATTTGGTCTTGGAGGATAAGATGTACATTGTCTGCGTCTATGAGGCAAACATGGTTTTTCCTGTTGCATAGAGCACTCTAGACCAGTGTTCCCGCTAAGCTGCGCTGGCCTGCACTCGCGCACAAAATATTACATCGCAGCGCAAAGTTTCTCTTCACAGCGCACACACGCGTCGCAAAGGTAAGGGGAGGTAAGGTAAGGGGACGCATTGGGGGGATTGCACTTCCCCACAATTGCCATGCTTCGGTTCCTCTTCTTCCTTCCTTCCTCTCCCCCCCCCCCCCCGCGGGACCCTGCGGCACCATCAACTCTTACTCCCTCTAATGTCGGCCCTGCAGCTCCAGACTTCCTCGCACCTTCTCCCCTCCCCCTTTGGATCGCTATTATTTTAAATGTTATAGCCGCGGAGCTGTATCCATCAGTGGAGATGTCTAACCTCGGCCTGCCCCGGAACTCTTACTGCAACAGTGACTTCCTGTTCCTGCCTAGACGGGCGGCTGCTGCAGTAAGAGTTCCGGGGCAGGCCGAGGCTAGACATCTCCACTGATGGATACAGCTCCGCGGCTATAACATTTAAAATAATAGCGATCCAAAGGGGGAGGGGAGAAGGTGCGAGGAAGTCTGGAGCTGCAGGGCCGACATTAGAGGGAGCAAGAGTTGATGGTGCCGCAGGGTCCCGCGGGGGGGGGGGGGGAGGAAGGAAGGAAGAAGAGGAACCGAAGCATGGCAATTGTGGGGAAGTGCAGAGCTGCAGGGAAGAGTGTTGCGGTACCCAGCTGGAGGGAGAAGGAAGATGAGGGAGGGAATTAAAGGAGATGCCAGGGCTTGGAGCGTAGGAGGAAGGTATGCCAGTCTAAGGGAAAAGGAAGGGGGAGATGTGAGAGCATGGAGGGGGAGCGAAAGATGGAAGAAAAGGAAAGGAGAGAGATGCCAGAGAATCAGGGAAGGGGAGATACCAGACTATGAGGAGAGAGGTGTGGGAGAGGGAAGGCGAGGAGAGAGATGCCAGACCAATGGGGTGAAAGGAGAGATGGAAGGGGGAGGCATACAGTTTCTGGAAGGGGCATAGAAGGAGAGAAGATGCCATATAGGGGAAGAGAGACGGCAGACAGTGAATGGAAGGAAGAGAGTTACAAGAAGATGAGGAAAGGAGAAACCACAGAAGACAAAGGTAGAAAAAAATTTCTATTTATTTATTGCTTTAGGAGACATGTGTCACTGTTTCTGTGAAGCATTGTATGCAGAGTCCAGCTTCTTGCTGGTTCAATTTAACCTTTGTCTATGTATTTTTATTTTATCCCCCCTTTTACAAAACTGTGAAGCATTTTTAGCACCAGCCTTGGTGGTAGCAGCTCTGATGCTCAGAATTTTATGAGCATCAGAGCTGTTACCTCCGTAGCTAAAATCCACACTACAGTTTTGTAAAAGAGGGAGGGGTTAGTTTGTGATTACATATTCCTTACTAGGCGAAGGTGTTTTCTGTGTTCTGTGTGTTCGAAAGACATGGTTTTCTGTTAGGATTGACGGTGTAGGATTGATCTGTGCTGGTCTGGCTTGTTTAGTTTTACAATGGGTGTATTGATGTACTGCTCACTGCAATATGTAAGATGCTGCCTTTTCCTAGGTACTCATGTGTGACGTGTGGTTTGTTACTAAAAATCATGTTTTTCTTACAGATGGGGGGGGGGTGCCAAAAAATGATGGGCCCCGGATGTTACATATGCTAGGTACGCCACTGTATGTAAAGATACCAGAAAGCTGGCGTAGCAAAAACTTCTAAGTTTTGAGTATTTAACCCTCCCACAATCTCACGGGCACTCGTTTCAAGTTTATTGAGATTTTGATTTAAACGCAATATCAAATATTTTCAATGCGTATAACAAAAATAAATTTGGGGAAATAAATAAAACCATTTGAACCAGTGTTCCCGCTAAGCTGCGCTGGCGTGCGCTGGCGCACAAAATATTACATCGCAGCGCACACGTTTCTCGTCACAGCGCACGATCGGAAGAGGCGTACGGCAGATGGCAGGGCGGCGAGAGGAGAATCGGGCGAGTTGGCTCATAACTTGCTGGCGCCCGATATTTTTGGCTCACGGTGAAAAAAGTTTGCTCACAACACCCGCCCGCTTAGAGGGAACACTGCTCTGGACCCCTGTTCGTTTACAAAAATTGGATTGCTCTAAGTCTAATAGATGTTGGCATTGTCGTCTTGAGGCTGGAACCCTAGATCATTTATTATTTTATTGTCCTCTTATTAATAATTTTTGGAAATTGATCTGGGGACAAATAAATTGTATGTTAGAGAATCATGTGGCCCTGTCATATGACACAGTTTTGTTTGGGATGTCTATGAGGGCCAAAAGTCAAATCTCCTCGAATAATAATAAGCTGTTAATGATTTTAACAGGAGTTGCCATCCAACAAATAACATGCAATTGGAAAGACTACAGGGGGTTGAATTACTGTTTCTGGTGGAGTTTGGTGTGTCATGTGTATGAAATGGAAAAAACATTGGCGATTAAGAGAGGATATTATAAGAAATTTAAAGATGTGTGGGGACCATTAATTGATTACTATAATAAATAAATGAATTTATCCCCATTTAGTATGTATAGGGTGGGAGGGTGGATGGGTGGGTTTTATGACATTAGGATGAGTAGTTACAAAAATATTTGGAAAGGGAGGGAGGGGAGGTAATTTATGGTATAAGATGATTGTAAAGTTTCAAGTGAAGAATGTATAGTATGACTTGATTTATTGTACACTTGTTTGTATAATGTAAAAAGGAATAAAAATATAAAAAAAAAAAGAAATAAATAATAGTAGCAGTAGTAGTAGATTATCAGCTCCTGCCTATTTATTATCTTTTCCCTGCAGAGTATATATCTGCCCTCCCATCCACTACTAATGTTTGTATCCTATATGCCACTCCCTTCCGAAACAATTTGGCAACCCCTCTCTTTGAGTCCACTTCGGCCACCACACACTCGCCCACTCCCCACCTTTTTAATTTGGTGTGTTCCACATCATCTACATGTGTTTCCTGCAAAATTGCTATATCTATCCTGTGTTATTGGAGGTGTAATATTTTGGAATATTTGATTGGAGAATTAATGCCTCCTATGTTCCAGAGGTTACTACTTTCAGGAGTTAGCCTGTGAAACCCTCTCTCCCCATACTATCCCAGCCATTCGCAATTGGTGTAGCTGTCCCGGCCAGCCCCCTCCTCTCTAATCCCTCACTGCAATCCATATCTCCTTCCTAGAAGATTACTCACACACAGCCACACTTACACTCTCTCCCCACCCCCACAACCTTCCCCACACTTCCCCAGCCCCCTCGTACCCCAGTCTCAACACTACAACCCACATTGTGTGGACGGAGGTCCCTATGTAAGAAAGGTTTACTCCCTGGCATGGCCGTTAGAAACTCTTATTCCCTTTCTCCTCTATCCCCCTTCCCAACATCCCACTCCCCTGTTGCTTTCAGACCCCTGTTATCTACCACCCTTTTCACCCAAAGATGCATATGATATTTGATAGACCTTTTAAGGACAGTGATGGAAATTTGTTCTTTTCCATTTGCCTTACATTTTAGATTACTTGCCTGCTTTTCTCTTTCCTCTTGTTTTTACCCTCTTTCCAGCCTTTCCTATTTAAATTTTGTATTTCTGCCCGGTCACCTTTTTGTACCAGTATGTCATTTTTTGTCAATGTATCGGTCTGTTAATGTTATTTTAATGAAATTTGTTTTTAATATATATTTTTATAATTGCTTGTTTTTTATATATACTATGTAAAACCGCTTTGAATTTTGATAAGGCGGTATATCAAATTTTAAATAAACCTGAAACTTTTCTTACAAATCGCTCTTTCTTATATCACATACATGACCACACTAGGCTAGTTATTCTAGCAATTCTATAGTCCATAGGTCTCTCATGCCAACTGTCCCATGAAAGTGCTGACTATTCTCCTCATGTAGGCATATTAGTTTCCTTCTCTTTCCATGGGCGTTTCTCCCTTTATTCTTTCCATCTTTGCCATTGATCTGTGTTCCACCCTATGCCTTCTACTCTTTCCAACTCATGGGCTTCTTCTGGAAGATTCTTTGCATCCAGTGCAATAACAGCTGCCCACGCTTCTTTACTCTTTTAGTGGCACTCCCTATTGTCATTGCCAGTGCAAATGGGTATTGCCAATGGTATCTATGGCCCTCCTGCTACAAATACCAAGTCACTCCCTGCTTTTTCAGAGTTGATGCTTAAAGATTCTGAAAAATGGCCACTCGTATTCCTTTCCATTTCTAGACCCCTTGCCTCCTGGCTGTGTGAAAGATTTCCTCTTTCAGTCCAAAGCATTTAAACAAATCACAATATCCCTAGGTTTGTTGTTTTGTGTGTGTGTGTGTGGGGGGGGGGGGGGCAACGCTCTATGCACCTGCTCTAATCCAGAATCCTGGGATACACTGGCCTTCCCACATGTTTGTTTCAGTAAGTCCATGCAAATGTCTTTTGCCACCTACAATGTGTTTCAGAAGGCCTCTTCCTCTGTGCCCCCCTTATTCTTAGGTTACATCTTCTTGTACAATTCTCTAAATCCTCTATTTTGTCCCAAAGCTCATTCTGTTACATCTACTGTGGAGTTTGTATAGTAGGTGTTCAGTCTGTACCCATGAACTGGGTCTTGCAGAAAGCCCTACAGCTTTTTCTTTCTGCAAGTGAACCGTGTAGAAGAATTCTGCTCTGCTTATTTTAGTATTTTTTTTTTTAAGTAAGTTCATTCTTTTCAGTGGCTTCGGTGCTGGCTTGCCAATGTCAGAGGAAGGCACTTAGGACGCCTTACACAGCTCTTACAGGCAGCTTGATTTTTGAAGCAATACCAGCAATGGTGTCTACTTAACAAGATAAGTAATCGCTGCCTAGGTCATTTACCTTATACATATGAATGGATTTGAATTGTTAGAGCATAGAACTGTGCCTTAATTGAAGTCTAAGTTTAACTACTATCCTTATTGAGATTCAAAAGTAATAGTGTACAAGGAGGTTTTTTTTGAAGCTGGTGGGGTTCTTACCCTATCTAGTCTGTCAGCAAGATTCGTTCTGGCTGAAGACGGGGATCTGAGGCTTTTTTCCTCCATGCAGAAGTGTAAAACATGGTACATGATTGAAATTTATATTTAATGTGAGCAGGTATATGAATAGTGGGTTTTCCTAGGGTCTGTGCTGGGACCACTGCTTTTTAGCATATTTGTCAATGATCTAGAGATGGGAATAACTAGTGAGATAATTAAATTTACTGATGACACAAGTTGTTAAATCACAAGAGGATTGTGAAAAATTGCAAAAGGACCTTGTGAGACTGGACATCAAAAAGGCAGATGATGTTTAATGTGAGCAAATGCAAAGTGATGCATGTGGGGAAGAGGAACCCGAACTATAGCTACGTTCCACATTAGGAGTCACTGCCTAGGAAAAGGATCTAGATGTCATCATTGAGGACACTTTGAAACTCTCAACTCAATATGTGATGGCGGCTAAGAAAGCAAATAGAATGTTAGGAATTATCAGGAAAGAAATGGAAAACAAAGATGAAAATATTATAATTCCCTTGTATCGCTTTGTGGTATGGTTGTATCTTGAATATGTGCAATTCTGGTTGCTGTACCTCAATAAAGATATAGCAGAATTAGAAAAGGTACAGAGAAGGACAATGAAAATGATAAGAGATGGGCCGACTTGCCTGTGAGGAAAGGCTAAAGCAGCTAGGGCTCTTCAGCTTGGAGAAGAGATGACTCAGAGGTGATATGATAAGAGGTCTATAAAATACTGAGTGGATTGGAAAGGGTAGATGTGAATCGCTTGTTTACTCTTTCCAAAAATATTAGGACTAGAGAGTATGCAATGAAGAAAATATTTCTTCATATAACGTGTAATTAAACTCTCAAATTCATTGCCAGAGAAAGTGGTGAAATCAGTTAGCTTAGCAAGGTTTAAAAAAGGTTTGGATAATTTCCTAAGAGAAGTCCATATGCCATTATTGAGATGGCTTGGGGAAATCCATTGCTTATTCCTAGGATAAGCAGCATGAAATCTGTTTTACTACTTGGGCTCTAACTAGGTACTTGGGACCTGGGTTGGCCACTCTTGGCTTGATGGACCTTCGGTCTGTCCCAATATGGCAATTCTTATGCTCTTATGTTCTTAACTAGTACAGGAATTACACCATGCTCTCTGGTTACAATTGAATGACCATTGGTAAATATTATGGGAAGCAGATGTAAAACAAGTAAGAAAAATTGCAATGCAGCTCTTATGAGATGTTTTATTGGTACAACATTGATTTATTAGGAATTTAGTTATTCATCTATCTGCACAGGCACATTCATCTCTATAATAGGCAAATACTGCCACCTATTAGCTAGTCCTGATACTGCAGATGAAAAAGTGATTTAAACCACTAGTTTAATCTAATCTAAATCTTGGATTTATATACCGTGTCATCTCCCCAAAGGAGCTCGACTCGGTTCACATAAAAATCAATAATCAAAGTGAAAGTAGTTAGATTAGAGAGAAAATAACTTATTAATGAAGACCCTCATCTGACATCCTAGAGAGAAGATAACTAATTTTCCTTAGAACAATTTTCTAAGAACTGTTGAACTAACAGTGTTTTCATAGATTTACGGAAAATCTGGAAGGAAAGAAGAATTCTATATAGTTAGTTGTTGGTGGTTCAATGGTTATTTATTTAATTTATTAAATGTTTTTTCTATCCCCTTTTCCCCAAAGAGCTTAGAAACGGGTTACAGGTTAAACATACATAATATACAGTTAACAGGTTATAATTTGCACTGGATTTGCCATAATTACAGTACAAGTTTATGATACAAGTTTTTAACCTAACTTGACACACATACTAGTTGGCTCATAATAAAAAAACAGATGTCCAAAAAGCATTCTAAATCAGCACTTGGACGTCCTAATCACCAAGACGTCCAAGTGCCGATAATCAAAACCATCTTTCTGTACGTCTAGCAAGGTGTTACAGCCTCTGTACATTCAGAGCACAAGATGGGCATGGTGGAGGCATCTTATGGGTGGGCTTTGGGCAGTCTCAAGGGCGAGTTAGACATTTAATTAATTTTATTTATATAATACTTATATCCTAAGTGGTTTACATTCAGGTACTTTATCATATTTCCTTATGTGTCCTGGCGGGCTCAAACTCTATCTAGTGTACCTGGGGCAATGAAGGGATTAAGTGACCTGCCCATGGTCACAAGGAGCAGTAAGGGATTTGAACCCGCATTCTCAGGGTGCTAAGACTGTAACTCTAACCACTGCGCCACACACTCCCCACACACATGGATGTCTTGTAGTAATAAACATTTTGCAAGACATCCTGGACAGAATTTATATGTTTGGAACTAGACCTGTTTTAGAAGGGTATAAGTGCCACAAAGATGCCCAAACTGACCAGATGACCACTGCATGCATCAAGGTAAGACACCCCTCCACTCCCCCAGTGCTCACGGACCCCCTCACACCCACAAAGATCAGAATACAAATGTACATATCTGTTGCCAGAACATCAGCACCTGGTTTAGGAAAGCCAAGTAGAGCTGTACACAGGTGTCTTAAGTAGCCTAGTGGGTGAGCTAGTGAACCACAGAGAGGAGTAGCAAATCCCATATGCGACTCTAACCAATACATTCATGATGGAGAATATGAGCTCACCCAAATCCATGCTCTACTGCCATATATTACCACCTGCAGTCATAAGGGCTATTGGGATTGTAGACAGGTGGGTATAGTGGGCTTTGGAAGTGTTTTTAGGGGCTCACCATATCTTATAAGGGAGTTCTGGTGAGATGTTTATCTGGTACCCTTTATGTGAAGTTCACAGCAGTGCCCTGTAGGGTGCCTCGCTGCTCTGTTGCCATGTCTGGGTGGCCAGTCCATTGGTCCAAATGGTCTTGTACTGGGCATTTGGGACGTGGATGAAATTTTGGTCAAAAATGTGGTATAAAGATGGACGTCTGGGCATCCCAATGGCCTGGATGTCCAGATAGAGAATTTTCAAAAAAAATTATTTTAACAAAACAAATTAATGATCCGGCTTTTTCGGTATCATTAGATGCTGAGAAAGCTTTTGATCGTGTAGAATGGAAATTCATGTATCAAGCTATGGAATGGTTTGGTATTAGTTCCGGATTTGTACAAATGATTCAAGCACTGTATAGCTCCCCGACTGCTCGTTTATATATAAATAATAATTTTTCGGATGCTTTTAAATTGCAGAGGGGGGTTAGACAGAGTTGTCCATTATCTCCTTTGCTTTTTGATATAGTACTTGAACCCTTGTTATTAGCTATTCGACAGGCAAGGGACATACAGGGTATTCCATGTGCGGGAGTGGATTATAAAGTATCCGCTTATGCGGATGATATTTTGCTTCATTTGAGAAATCCGGAAACAACAATTCCATGTCTACTTGAAGTAATTGATACATTTGGAAAATTCTCAGGATACAAAATAAATCGGAAATTTTACCTTTAAATGTGTATTGTACAAAAGGTATATTTGATTCTTTTCCTTTTATTTGGAAAGAAGATGGAATAAAATACTTAGGCATTTGGTTGAAAAATACACTCGAAGAGACAATGAGAGTAAATGAAAAATTTTATTACAAAAAGTAACAGAGTTGTGTGAGCAATGGAATCCTTTGCATTTGTCATGGTGGGGAAGAGTTCAAACTGTTAAAATGATGATTCTGCCTGTGGTTTGTTACCAATTGGGCATGATACCAGTGTTTTTTCAGGGGTCTTTCTATAAAAAGTTAAATAGTATTCTGGTTAAATTTATTTGGCTGGGTAAAATTGCAAAAGTTGCTCTAGTGTCTCTACAAAGACCAATTAAGGAGGATGGGGTAAATTTCCCCAATTTTTATAGGTATCACCAATCCTATATCATGCACCAAGGTATGTATTGGGTCCTCCCAGAGCTTTTGGAACAACTGCCAGACTGGTTATGGGTTGAGAGGTTGTTTATAGTCCCACTTAGACTTGATCTTCTGCTCAGTATAAAGATGCCTAGAATACATAAGGACAATAGAGTATTAATGGATACTTGGAAAACATTAAGATTTGTAGACAAATTAACTCCTGAGTCTATTGGAAAATCTACACATCAATCTATTTGGGTAAACTCCAAGATACAAATAGGCGGGTTTAAGGTTATCTGGAAAGATTGGATTAAAGCAGATATAAGATCCTTAAATGAAGTTATTCATAATGGTAAACTGCTTGATTTTTCACAATTGCAACATAAATATGGTCTAAATAAAAAACAAAGTTATAAATGGTTGCAGTTGAAGCAGGCTATTCAGGTAGGGTTCCCTGAATGGAAATCTTTAAATAATCATTATAGCTTAGAATTCCTATGTTTCCAGGCAGATTTTCTGGGACACCAGGCCGCAAAGTGGTATAAAATTTTATCTAATTATTTGAATAAGAAACCTAAAAATGAATTAAGAGATATTTGGAGCATTGAGATTAAGCACCAGATTAATGCATCTCAATGGCCATGTATTTGGTCTTGGAGAATTAAAGGTACAATGTCGGCATCTATTAGGCAAACATGGTTTTTCTTGTTGCATAGAGCATTCTGGATCCCTACTAGATTACAAAAATTAGATTGCTCTAAGTCTAATAGGTGCTGGCATTGTAAAATTGAAATTGGAACTTTAGATCATCTTTTATTTTATTGTCCATGTATTCAGGCATTTTGGTTATCAATCTGGGATCAAGTTAATCTTTTAATGGAAAATCATATGGCATTGTCATATGTTACAGTTCTATTTGGAATGTGTATGAGATCTAAAAGCCAGATATCTGCAGCAAATAATAAGCTTCTGATGATCCTTACAGGTGTGGGGATACAACAAATAACACTTAATTGGAAGAATTGTTCTAGACTAAATTACAGCTTCTGGTGGAACTCAGTGTGTCATCTGTACAAAATGGAAAGGTTAATTGCAGTACAAAATGGTTATTTTACTAGATTTCAGGATGTGTGGGGGCCAATATTAAAATATTATAATGATTAATGTTAATTTATTATTCTTTTTCCTTATGTGATAATTGAAGGAAGGGAGGGGTGGGGGAATTAGGGAGAATTGCATATATATATTGTATATTTTTAAATGATTAATATACATATGAATTTTATTATTTGTGTATGGTTATGGGAGGGGGTGGGATATAAAGTTTTTAGATACATATTGTGATGGAATTTTCAAGTGATAATGTATTATGATAGTTTGTATTTAATGTACACTTGATGTATGTATTAAAATGAATAAAGATTTGGGAAAAAAAAAAATTATTTCTAGACATGTGGTTTGCCTTTTGAAAATAGGCATTTTCTTATTGCTGACTTTGGATGTCTAGTGCTATATATCCAAATTGAACTTGGACGTATGTTTTGAAAAGGCCCCTCTAGGAGTCTAATACTAATATACATAATATACAGTTTACAGGTTACAGTGCAAGATTTTCAATTCAAGTTCAAATCCAAGCTAAAGGCCCACTTTTTTGAAACTGCTTTCAGTGCTTAACTCCCACTCACTGTTGTCAGATATCTATACCTAATATTTTGATCGCTCTTTGGCTTATCAAGCAGGTAAAGTTCAAGCATGGTTAGATGACCTGATTCAACAATCTGCATCTTATGGCACCTTTAGAAAATTGGTTAAGACCTATTTGTTCAAAAAATTTGTTACTTGATTGATGATTATGTCATAGTTTCTTATTGTATTTTCACTATTGAAATATTGTACTGCTTTTCTGTGTGCTTTGTATCATCACTGGAATGTCCAGTCCTCTTTATTCTGTGAACCACCTAGAACTTTTTGGGTGTTGGTGGTATTGACAAATAAAGTTATTATTATTAGTCCCTCTGCAATAATCTCCCCAACCCTGTAATGTCCTGTCTAAATTAGATTGTAAGATCTTCTGAGCAGGGTTGTCTATTGTATGTTAAAATGTACAGCGCTGCATACACCTTTTCAGCACTATAGAAATAATAAATAGTAGTAACATAGAAACATGATGGCAGATAAAGGCCAAATGGCCCATCCAGTCTGCCCATCCGCAGCAACCACTATCTCTTTCTCTCTCCAAGAGATCCCACGTGCCTATCCCAGGCCCTTTTGAATTCAAGCACAGTCTCTGTCTTCACCACCTCTTTTGGGAGACTGTTCCACACATCTTCCACCCTTTCCATAAAAAAGTATTTTCTCAGATTACTCAGGAGTCTATCACCTCTTAACTTCATCCTATGCCCTCTCATTGCAGAGTTTCCTTTCAAATGAAAGAGACTTGACTCATGCACATTTATATTATGTAGGTATTTAAACAACTTTATCTTATCTCTCCTCTCCTGCCTTTCCTTCAAAACATACAGATTGAGATCTTTAAGTCTGGTCCCATATGCCTTATGATGAAGAGCACATACCATTTTAGTAGCCTTCCTCTGGACCGACTCCATCCTTTTTATATCTTTTTGAAGGTGTGGCCTCCAGAATTGTACACAATATTCTAAATGAGGTCTCACCAGAGTCTTATACAGAGGCATCAATACCTCCTTTTTCCTAGTGGCCATACCTCTCCCTGTGCACCCTAGCATTCTTCTAGCTTTCACCGTCATCTTTTCAACCTGTTTGGCCACCTTAGGACCATCACATACAATCATACCCAAGTCCCGCTTTTCCGTCATGCACATAAGTTCTTCACCCCTTAAACTGTACTGTTCCCTCTGGTCCCATTACACATCCCTGTGGCACACCACTATTTACCCTCTTTCGTTGAGGATATCACCATAGATAACTATAGATGAATTTGAACTAGCAAGAAGTGCTCTTAAGTCTGAACTACTTGCATTTTAAAAGCTTATAAAAGTCTTGATTTGTTGTATTAATGAGCAAGAAGAAAATCATACCAATGATTTACAGTAAGAAGTTGGAAAAGCCTGTAGGATTATCTTTCTGGCACAGCAGATAAAGTTGAATCTTGATGTTCAGAAAGTCATTTTTTCTTAATGTATGTAAATTTTTAAAAATTAGAAATGCATTTTTCTTTCAGTGCAAAGAAATACTGAAGAGCAGGAAGACCTCATGAGAGATAAAGAACTGTTAGATAAAGCCATAGAAGAATACAAACAATCAACAATTGAAACGGCTGCTAGGTATGTTTGCTTGCAGTAAACTTGTTAAAGAAAGGAACAAATAGCATGTTCATTTTTTTCAGCTCCCATCAACGTTGCAGAGGGCACACCGTGAACCCACTTGCTTTGCAGCTGATATGTGGGTAATTGAAAATTGATGCCAGAAAATTTAGTAGAGTTGCCAGTTCATATATTAACCCATCCTTTTCAAAGCTAATCACAAAATCTGTCCATGTTACATAGTAACTATAAAATTAAAAGAAAGATTCTAAAGTTTAGAGAAAATATTACAGGGCAATAGGAAGGAGGATTTATTTAAAAATTTGCCTCATTGTAAATATGACTACAGTTGAGCACATTTGCTTTTCTAGCTGAAAATATTGGCATTTAGAGGGCAGTTTCTGCTATGGAGAAAAGCTTTGATAAATTCCCTGCTATGCCTCTCCTAAAAATGGGAAAGCTTAGAAAAGAGACAATTGACAGGGAATATGATACAGATTTTACCTGTTGTTCCACAGTTATAATTTTAAAACAGTGAAATGGTATGGTGGCCATGTTAGTCCACTCTTCAAGGTACTATGTAGAAATAAAACAAAAACATAAAGGAAAATAATACCTTGATTATTGGACTAACTTAATGTAGTTTATGATTAGCTTTCGAAGGTAACCCCTTCTTACTCAGATCAGAAATGAGCAAATGTTGGCAAAATCAGTATATATAAGGAAAACATGAAAGCATTTTAGTGGTAGTTGGACACAAAGAGGTGACAAAGCAGTTTGAATTTCTTTGAAAGCCAAGGTCTTTGTTAAGTAGGAGACAGGGCAGGATGCACTAAACACGGTCGCTAAGACTGTGCGAGTCACTGTTGGCCAATTTTTTTGGCCGATTGTGGAACAGCGATCAATGTTCCAACAAGTTTCCATGTAAATTATTTGCATGGAGGTTCGCCGTAATCCCATCCCATCAGTTGCTCTGAGAACGACTTCCACACAGGCACAGAACCAGTTTGGAGAAGCCTGAACAACTGAGCGGCAGGGGAAGCCTCAAAGCAGCCTCCTGCCACTCAGCTTTTGGGACTTTTTTTTTTAAATGGAACAGATGTTGTGCACGTGTTACACACGTATATCTGCCCCATTTTAAAAAAAGGGAAAAAAACTCAGTTGACAGTCCCCCCCCACCAACCGAACAACCCCCAGTATGAAAAAAATTGGCAAGAGGGATGGCGACTCCCTCCTGCCACCACGAACCTCCCCGCACTGACCTCCTCCCACCCCAGCAAGGATCCCCCAAACCAACCCCTTCCCTTCCCTTCCCTAAAAATTGGCAGGAGAGATGCCCACTCCCTCCTGCTGCCACAAACACCCCACACACACTGACTCCCCCCTCGCCATGCACCCACAACCAACCCCTCCTGTCCCCTTCCTAAGAAAAATAGGCAGAAGGGATGCCCACTCCCTCCTGCCATTGGATGACTACATCCCCATCGTACCTTAAAAATAGATGACAGCAGGAGGGATGCTCAGTCCCTCCTGCTCTCCAGGTCTGCCAATTCAAAATGCACGGGGAGGGGCCTAAGACCCTGTTTGGCTCCCCTGGGGAGGGGCCTTAGGTGTCTGAGCTTTGATTGGCTCAGACAACTAGGATGCACTAGGAAGGGGAAAGCCCATTTTGGAGTGGCAGGCCTGGAGAGCAGGAAGGACTTGTCTTCTCAACCCCCCTCCCCCGATTTTGCTTAAAACTGACTTAAATCTGAAGAATAGTGATTTGGGATGAATGCTCTAGGAGGGATTGTTTAAAAGAAGTAATTCCCCTGACGCAGCAGTGATAGAAACTGCAAAATGCTGACAGCGTCAGAACGAATAGAACAGTTTGAATGAAAACCTCAAATGATCTCTTGGGTGAGTGAAGTGGAAGTGATAATACAAATTTGTGTAAGTGTTATTTGACTGACATTGTGAGAAGATTTTTTCAATTTTGAATTCTTCAGTGTTTCATGTGAAAAACTTTCAAGATGAGTTTAAAGTAAACAATTTGGAAGGATCGTTTGATTTTTATGTATGACTCCCATTCAATTGCTCAGGCTTTTCCAATATTCTGGTTTGCTTAAAGTGGTGGTCTGAAAAAGTGATCTATAAGTATCCGCTATAATAAAACCCTTAGTGTGCAAGCGCACTTCAATCTCCGTGCCTCCGTGCCGCACATGTGCGGTGCCTGCCTCAGCTGATTTCCTGCCCCGATCTCCGACGCCGGCTGACGTTCTGCCTTCTGACTACGCTGCCGGGATGCCTCTTCTTCTCACTCTTGGACCAGCAGCAGCAGCTGCCGCAGTTTCATCAAGCAGCAGTGGGGCATTTGCTAGGCCGGCCCACTTCGATAATGCGAGGTGGGCCGGCCTAGCAAAAGCTCCAAGGCTGCCTGGCCTAGTGGATGCTGGACAGGGAGCATGGAAGGGAGAAGGGGTACTCCTGGACAGGGGGAGGTAAAAGTAAGGGAGAATGGCTACTGCTGGACAGGGGGAGCAGGGAAGGGGTGCTTCTGGACAGGGGGGAGGTAAAAGGAAGGGAGAAGGGCTACTGCTGGACAGAGGGAGCAGGGAAGGGGTGCTGCTGGACAGGGGGGAGGTAAAAGGAAGGGAGAAGGGCTACTTCTGGACAGAGGGAGCAGGGAAGGGGTTTTGCTGGAAAGGGGGGAGAGAAAGAAAGAAAGACAGACAGCGGGCAGGGAGAGAGAAAGAAAGACAGACAGACAGGGGGCAAGGAGAGAGACAGAAAGAAAGACAGACGGGACAAGGGAGAGAGAAAGAAAGACAGACAGAAAGAAAGAAATGGGGCAGGGAGAGAGAAAGAAAGACATACAGAAAAAAAGAAAGAGAAAGAAAGAAAGAAATGCTTAAGTCTACACATCTATTCTAGCACCCGTTAATGTAATGGGCTAAAAAACTAGTTTAATCTATAATTTATAAGTATATAATCATTGGAGAGTTTTTTTAATAGCTTTCTATAGTAGGTAAGTTTTTTGAGCTATTATTTGGAGCAGCTGATAAGTATTCAGGTACAATATGTAATGAGGAGACAGTAGTTTTTTATTCACTAAGTTGCTACAAAGATGTGATACAGAAATTTATATATGGCTTAGTTAGGTTTAAACAGAGTTTGGACAAGCTCTTGGAGAAAAAGTCCAGGAATAATTCGTATTACTGATAAACTGAGAGAAAGCCATTGCTTATTGCTGAGAGCAATCAAAAAGGAATAGATCTACTCTTTGGGTGTATATCCTAATGACCTAGATTGGCCACAGCAAAGAAAACAGTGGGAATGGACAATGAACACTCCTGCAGGAACGCTGGTGTGAAGTTAAACCTTGTTTATTTCAATCTGAAACATACAGTAACATGGACATTTCAGATTGAAATAAACAAGGTTTAATTTCACACCAGCGGTCCTGCAGGAGTGTTTATTGTCTGTTCCCATTGTTTTCTTTGCTGCTCAGTACTTGTGGGATTTTGTTCTGTTAGACTTTTTCTTGGTTGCCTAGATTGACCACAGTCAGAAATAAGATATTAGGTAAATTGGACCTCTGGTCTAACCCAGAATGGCACATAAGTCCTTCTAAAGTATTGCCAAGAAGCCATTGAGGCTGATGGAGTCAGTAAGATCTATTTTAAGTGGCCTCTTTGTTCTTTTAGGCAACTGAAACGTGCAAAAGACTACCAGGAGGATCTTCTTTCTCAAATGGCATATCAGCAGCAGCTTCGGGATTTTGAGAAAGCAGATGAATGGCGAGAGTATTCAGAAGAGCTAATCGCTGAAAAAGCATACCAGGAAAAACTTAAAGAAATTCTCTCCAGACCTTATGCAAATCAAAACAATATTCACCCCCTAAGACAGCTATGTGTTCCCATTCTCAAAGATGAATAGCCAAACAAGTAGGATTTATCATTACCTGAAGCAGCAAGTTTCAACCAATTTTCAGGCTCTATTTAAATGCATTGAATCTAAATTATAACAAACTGAAGTCATCCCCTCCATCATAATTTTATGAAAATATATGTTATAACAATTTGTGTCTAACCTATTTATGTCCAACCTATTTATTTTGCAAAATGAGACACCATTCTATATATTTTTTCAAAAATGTTTTATTAAGATTTTCAAGAAAAGAACAATATGCAAACTTTAGGATAAACAGCACCAAAATACACCAACTAACAAATTGTTCAATGAGCATATGTTCATTGCATACACTACAGTAAGCAAGATATATCGTTCATGACCACCATTATATATTTAACTTTTCTTTAGCATTCAGATCAGTAAATGTACTTTTTTTTATAAAGTTATGTTCATATTAGTATATAAGGTGTTTAGAAAGCCACTGCACTTTATCATTTCATGTGGGTTATATTTACATTTTCTTCTTGATCATATACCATATTTTTCGCTCCATAAGACGCACTTTTTTCCACCCAAAAGTGGGTGGAAATCTTGGTGCATCTTATGGAGCAAAGATACAATTTTTAAACCCTCCCCTGCACCGTTTTAAAACACCCACCACCTCCCCTCCTTTTTTAAAGCACACCGCCACACCTTTTAAAACACCCGCTGCCATCATCATCCGCCGCCGTTATCATCATGGTGGTCCAGTGCTGCCCGCCGCCATCATCATGGTGGTCCAGCGTGTATCTCTCCCTTGCTAGCGGTGCACAGGTCAGGTGCAGGGAGGTCAGGCACGAGCTTTGCGCACTCCTGCTTGGGCCTGCGCCGCTATCTGAATGACTGCCCTGAGTTCTCACGAGAACTCAAGGCAGCCATTCAGATAGCAGCGCGGGGCCAGGCAGGAGCGCAGAAAACTTGCGCTTGACCTCCCTGCTCCTGACCTGTGCGCCGCAGAATTAGGACAACCAATCGTCTATTTAAAAAGGTATGTGGGGGGGAGGACTAGAGTGGACCGAAGATTAAAGATTTTTCTGCCCATCCTATGATCGGGGCTGCCACTGTGGAAGACGGACCTTTCTTCCTTCCCCCACCCTTTGTGCAAGGGGGCTAAATTAGGGGCAGACTCACATTAATCAGCACCAAATTAATCTTGTGCATCTTTCTTTTTATCATATTTTGGGAAAGGGAATTCTCACTATAATTGTATTTCCTAAGCAATGTAAACTGGAGATTGTTGATGTGTCATGTTTTCTTGAGGTTAAAATGTCTGTTCTGGGATGAGCTCTGACCCGCAGCATTTTTTCTGGAGCTGGTTAAAGAGTCACTCATTGTCTCGTCTTCTTCTCACACATCAGAATCATCTACTGGGGTCAAATTGTTCTGGTTCTGCCTTTTTGTTATCTCTTATTGCACAATAATGGGGCTATATTAGGGGCAGAAAGGGGTTTCAATGCCTCTTGTTTCCTCCCCTGAGGGCTGGGGTCTCTCAGGAACCATGGCCTTGGCTCGTTCCAGCATTGATGCCATATAGATGTGTTGTTGACATGGGGGGGATTTTTTTTTGCTTTTGGGGGTGGGAGATATTGTAGTCCTAACATTGTGAATATTTGATGATATTATGATTGTCACTTTTGTGATCTTGTTACCACTGTTGTGTATTTTGTATACTGTTCTGCTCAATACAAATTTTGTGATCATAAGAGAGGGGGTGGGGGAGTGAGATGGGGTTGGGGTACTTCCTGTAACCTCTGTTGGATGATGTAATATATTCTTGCATTCTTTGTATTCTATATTTTTAAATTTCTAATAAAAAAGATTTAAACTTAAAATATTGGAGGATACGGGGGGATGATTTAAAAAGGTACTGGGGGTGAAAAAAATTGTTAACTGGCTGGGATGGATCCCTCCTGTTCCGGCCTACCACTAGACCACCAGAGCCTGGCAGGGAGGTGGGACAGGGGACAGAGCTTGGCAAGGAGTATGGGATTGTGTGCAGAGCCTTGCAGGGAGAATTTGGTTCAGAATGTTTTCTTTCTTGTTTTCCTCCTTTAAATCTAGGGTGCGTCTTATGGTCAGGTACGTCTTATGGAGCAAAAAATACGGTATGTTGATTCCTTCTGTTTCATATATGTTGATTCCTTCTGTTTCATAAGCGAGCAACATTCACTTCTAGTGCAATGTGTCTAGTAGTTTTGCATTTGAACCTGCAAATTGCTTGCAGAAAATTATCAGTCATCTTTTCAACTCCACCTCCTTCCCAGGGATATGCTCCTGCTCCCTCAGTTTGTTTTCTGCAAGCAAGTTGCTCAGAAGTGTTTCTGTACTGCTCTTCAGTTTTACTATTTTTGGGTATTTTACTAAGGGCTCCTTTTATCAAGCTGCAGTAGGGGTTTAACGCGCGGAATACCGCACGTTAAACCGCCTGCCGTGCTAGTCGCTAACGCCTCCATTGACGAGGCATTAGTTTTTTGGCTTGCTGCGGGGGTTAGCGTGTGATGAAATGTCCGACGCTAGTGCACCTTGATAAAAGGAGCCCTAAGTCTTCGATTGGAGGCTTGGTGCCCAGAGGTTCCCACTTGTTGGGACCTCTGCCTGGAAGAAGATGCAGACTCATGCTGCTGAAGCCTGCTGCTAGCAAGATCAGCCCTTGGGGACACGTAGCTAGACAGCCTGTTTTCTATTTTTGAATCTCAGGGGACCATCCCCTGCATAACTGCTCATATCCCTAATTTATTCAGGAGCTTGAATGTAGGCTGTTTGGCTCCTTGGCTCGGCCAGGATTAATAGTGGGCTTGTTGCATGGTAACCCCTCCCCTTTTGCAACAAGGTTTTATGGAGGTTGAGACTCACTCCAGCCTTGGTCTGACTGGCAGCCCAAAAACCAGGTTCATCCAGTGAATTTGTGAAACATATTTCTAACCCTAACCCTAACCCTGTCCTGCCTTCTGCCTTGAAAAATTAGTCTGGAACTAGAAAGATCTGTCTTTCAGGTGAGCTGAGAGAAAAAAAACTAAATGGAATACTGTCAAGAGTGTATAGTCTGCTTTAAGTCTCTGCTGGAGAGCGGGACATGTGAGTAGCTACAAACTCTGTATAGTATAAATTAGTGCTGGTTGCACACGTTTTTTAATCTGTTTTATAGCAGCTGCTTGAATGTTAAAATGTTTATTGGTAATGCTTGTTATAGAATAGAACAGAATTGTACTGTCAAGGATCATTCGGCGTTTCCCTTCTTCCAGTTATGTCTTTCATTACAGTGCTACTTGATTGTTTATGTATGAATTGAGGGGGCAGGATCAGCTCCCTGGGAAAGAGGTGGAGTTTAAAAGATGATTACCGTATTTTTCACTCCATAAGACGCACTTTTTCCCCACCCAAAAGTGGGTGGAAATCTGCGTGCATCTTATGAAGTGAAGGTACAAATTTTGTTACCCCACCGCACCACCTTTTTAAACCCTCCCATAGTCGTTGACCCCCCTTTTATCTATTGTGTTTCCTTCATCTTATTTCCCAGCCAGCAGCGTAGAGATCAGCAGAACGGAAGTCAGGAGCAAGCTTTACGCTCTCCTGCTCGGCCCCACGCTGCTTTCTGAATTGCTGCTGTAGGTTTTCGCAGGACTCGTGAGAACTTACGACAGCCATTTGGAAAGCAGTATGGGGCTACGCGGTAGAGCATAAAGCTTGCTCCTGATATCCGCGCTGCTGATCTCTGCGCTGATGGCCGGGAAATAAGGAGGAGCCCAGCAGAGCGAAGGCTGCGAACACCATCAGCAAAGTAGGTGCTGCGGCAGGGAGAGAGGAAAGACGGCTGTAGCTGCTGGGCCCACGAGCAAGGGAGGTGGACTGGAGCCGACAGACCCACGAGCAGGGGATGGGTGGGCTGGATTTAAAAATGTACGAGGGGGGCTGGCTGGGGATGGGCTGGCTGGCTTGAGGCTGCCTACCATTAGACATGCCCATCACTAGATGTGCCCTGTACCCTGTCCTGGCCTACCACCAAAGGGGGAACAGGTACAGGGCACACCATTTGGTTCAGAATTTTTTTTTCTTGGTTTTTCCTCCTCTAGAGTTGGTTGCGTCTTATGGTCAGGTGCATCTTATGCAGCGAAAAAAACAGTAATAGTTTTCTGCAAACAATTTGTGGGTTCAGATGCAAAATCCTATGGTTCAGGACCACTAGACACATCTGCAAGAAAGAAGATTATCGAGGTAAGAACCTAATCTTTCTTTCTTTAAAATTCTGTGAATGACCTAAATGTATCCACAGACATTTCTCACCACATTTTAAAAATATTCTGTTTAAAAAGATCCTACTCTGGTTTCAAATTACAGGCCTATTTCGTTATTAAATGTGGATAATAAGTTAATGGCTAAAGTATTAGCACTTAGATTGGCAAAAGCTCTTCCTTTCATTATTGATGTATATCAAACAGGATTTATTGCTAAAAGACATTCATCAAATAATACTAGACTAGCATTCCACTCATTAAATTTAGCAAAAAATATAAATGATCCAGCTTTTCTAGTATCTTTAGATGCAGAAAAAGCTTTTGATAGAGTGGAATGGACTTTTATGTATCAAGCTTTACAATGGTTTGGTATAGGCTCCGGTTTTATTAAAATGATCCAGACATTGTATAGCTCTCCTGGTGCAAGATTATATATTAATAATAATTTATCAACTAGATTTAATTTGCATAGGGGAGTTAGACAAGGATGCCCTTTGTCTCCATTACTTTTTGATATTGTCCTAGAACCTTTATTAATTGCAATAAATAAGACTAAGGAGATAAAGGGAATCACGTTTTCCAACTGGGAATTTAAACTTTCTGCATATGCAGATGATATTTTATTATATTTAAGAGAACCGGATACTACTATTCCATGTATACTTAATTTATTAGAGAAATTTGGCACTTTTTCTGGATATAAAATTAATTGGAGCAAATCTGAAATCCTCCCAATTAATGTTCATTGTACGAAAGGACTATTTGACCCATATTCATTTATTTGGAAAGAGGATGGAATAAAATACTTAGGAATTATGATCAAAAATACAATTGAAGACACAGTCAAAGAGAATGAAAAACTTTTATTGAAAAAAATAACAGAAATGTGTGAGCAATGGAATCCATTACATCTTTCTTGGTGGGGAAGAATTCAAACAATTAAAATGATGGTATTGCCTGTGGTTTGTTATCAAATGAGTATGATACCAATATTTTTTCAGGGGTCATTTTATAAAAAACTTAACAATATTCTTACAAAATTTGTTTGGTTTGGGAAAAGACCAAGAATCGCTTTAGTATCATTACAAAGACCAATTGTGGAAGGGGGGGTAAATTTTCCAAATTTTTATAGGTATCATCAAGCCTATATTTTAAGACAGGGTATGTATTGGATCCTCCCAGATCTCATGGAAAATGTACCAGATTGGCTGTATTTAGAATGGCAGCTCCTGTTCCCTTTATATCCAGAACATCTAATTACCATAACAATGCCTAGGAGATATAAAGATAACAGAATCTTTTTAGATACTTGGAAAACATTGAGATACATAAGTAACCTATCACCAGAACCAATAGCTAAATCTCTAAATCAATCAATATGGGTAAACTCCAGGATCAGAATTGGCGGATTTAAAATTGTCTGGAAACAATGGATAAATGCAGGAATAAGAACATTGAATGATGTCATATCAGAAGGTTCCTTGCTTAGTTTTTCACAATTGCAAAATAAATTTGGACTAAATAAAACACAATATTTTAAATGGATGCAATTGAAGCAAGCCATTCAGGTAGGGTTCCCTGAATGGAAAGATCTTAATACCCAATATAGTTTGCAAGTTTTATGTTTCCAGGCGGATTTCTTGGGACACCAAGCCGCAAAATGGTATAAATTAATATATGGATTTCTAAATAAAAAAAAGAAAACTGGACTTAGGGATATTTGGAGCATTGAGATTGGACAGACAATTTCTGCATCTCAATGGCCAAGATTCTGGTCCTGGAGATTAAGATTAACAAAGTCAGCATCTATGAGTCAAACATGGATATTTTTATTACATAGAGTGTTATGGACCCCGACGCGCTTGCAAAAAATAGATAATACTAGATCTAATAGATGCTGGCATTGTAAAATAGAAGTAGGGACATTAGATCATTTAATTTTTTTTTGTCCTTGCATAAAAGCCTTTTGGAATTTAATTTGGCCCCAAATTAACATATTACTAGAAAATCATATTGGTCTCTCATATGATACCATATTATTTGGTACTGCAATGAGAACACAAAGTCCAATATCAGCAAATAATAACAAATTGCTTTTAATATTAACAGGAGTTGCCATGCAGCAAATCACACAAAATTGGAAGGATTATACCAAGCTAAATTATACATTCTGGTGGAACTCGGTGTGTCACATTTACAAAATGGAGAAAATATTGACATTACAACAAGGAAATATAAAAAATTTTAAGAAAATATGGGATCCATTGACTAAATATTCTAAAGATCAGATATCTTAACACATTGATAATAATAATAGGGTTAGGGTGGGAAATATAGAAATTAATATGAAAAAAAAAATGAAAAAACAAATAACAGGGGAAAGAGATTCAATATATATAATATGATATTGTACATACAACTATAATTATTATAAACTATATATTATGCTATTCATTTATTGTAAGAATGAAAATTTAATAAATAAAAAATTTTTTAAAAAATATTCTGTTTGGATTTTCAGTACTCATATTTTCTTTTTTTTTTGTTTTTTTTAATTCTTTATTCATTTTAAATCATAAACAAGTGTACAATAATATATCCATTAAATTTCAATGTAACACTTGAAAATCTTAATCATATCATCAAGAACAAAAGTATATATCCCCACCCCCCCACCCTACTGATGTTAAAATTCATGAATCATTTTCAAACAGACAATAAGGGGTAAATTCTCTATTACTGCGTTTAACTTAGGCGTGCTTTGGACGTCCGATGTAAGTGAATAATTACGGAGTTAAGGGTCTTAATTAATGTTAATTGGGAAATAAACGACACATAGACGTCCCTAAGAGGTAGTTGACGGACTGACGTCTACAGAAAGCATAGTCCCGTCTCCAGCTCTGGACGTGGGCGTTCTGTGGCCGTTCCCTGGGCGTGCCAAATGGGGACGCTAGATAGGCGCTACCTGAGCGAACGCCTGCGTCTAAATATCGTGTATTATGTAGACGTAAGAAACCCTGGTCTAACTTGGATTTCAATGCTGTTTTAATTTTCGTAATTGCGGCTCTTTGTTAGACGCGAGGCAGACGTTCGCTGTGTTTTTCATCAATAATTCCAATAGTGAGTTTGAATAGGTAATTTTCATCTTTTCTCTGTCCTAATAAATATAATGTCAATGGAACACATTATATTGCATGGATAACAAACCACATTTCTGCCCGAACAATAATATAATTGACACATGGCTTTTACAACCCCCTTTTTTTTCTCAACAAACAGCACTGCAATCGGCTCTCTTTTGAAAGCAAAGAAAAATCATCACACATTATCAGCACTTAAAAAGAGAATAAACAGATACACACCTTAACATTCAAGCTTCCCTCATTGCAAAATGGAGGTCTTCAGTTGCACAAAACTGACCTCATTGTGACCTCATCAATCTGCACCTTCAAAGTAGTATGCCACAATTAAAAGATGTGCTGGGTGTAGAACTCACAACCTCTGGATGTTAGGAGCACAGGCTGGCTCCTAACACATAGAGCTACAGCTGCTTCTACTTAGGTCCATCTCACCACCCTTTCATATCATACTTGACTGAGCTGTCTATGCTTCATTAGCTATCATATCAGGATGAACTCAAATAAGTTTAAGCAAAGAAATGCCTAAAGATTTGGAAGGTTTTCAAGTAGAAAACAAATATCAAATATGTATTAAAGAATTGCAGCACAATTGACGCTGATCGGTAAGGGCAAAAAAACGCCACTTTTCCGGTATGACGCCTTAGCGTGTGAGAAAAATGGAGCTCCACCTCACATGCATTCAAGCACACTTGGGAATATGGGTTTGGGGCTCAGTGAAAGCAGCGCTTTTAACCATTGAGCTACCACTCTTTTGTCTCAGCCTACTATGACATTATAGCTAAACTCCTTTTCCCTTAGCACTTCACTAAGATATGATATGACAAGGGAGCCAGAGACATTGGAGCAAAAGTTGCTGTAGCTCAGTGAGGAAAGGCACTCTCTACCAATCTTCTGGGCTTTGAGGGTTCAAATCCCAGCCTGTATTTTACTTGTGGCATATCTACCTTCCAGGTGCACTTTGATGATGCTTTCCACTTCTTATAGGAGTTGAATATAACATTACTGTACAACTTTGCTGTGTAGCAGAAAAATTAACTTTTCCCCCTTCCATGCTAAGAATTTGAGTTCAACTCATCTTATCTAATCTAATCTAATCTAAATCTTGGGTTTATATACCGCATCATCTCCGCAGATGGAGCTCGACACGGTTTACATGGTTAGGGAAGGAACGGAACTCCAGTGGAATTATATAAGTATGAGAGAAGAGAGGTTGGTGTGAGAGTGCCAGGAGCGGGACGGGGTTACGTTCTGGAGAAGAGCCAGGTCTTCAGATGCTTACGGAATGGTAGAAGGGGGCTCAAATTGCGGAGAGGGGAAGGGAGACTGTTCTTATATTTCTCCTTTTAAACATGGCATACTTTGTTAGTTTTTATCATGGTAAAGTATACATTTCTGAAATGGTGAAGAAACAATAATATACAACTGCAGTGTTTTTTCTCCTAGCAGAATTAACTGCCTATAAGAAGCGGTATAAGCAAATCCAAACTGCTATAAGCACAAGAAAGCATTTCTAGGTCAACACGGTAATGCTCCTGTTCCGAGCTCTGACCTCTGAAACTCCCCGGTTCGACTCCCACCTTTGCTCATTTTAATAAGGTCCTAGTTTTTTCCTATTAGCTCTTATAACAGGGTCTACATGGTGGACTTTGCCATTTGTAAGGTGCACATTTCCCTTTCCAGGCAAACCTATTTTCAACTTACCATGGCTCGGACATCCTAAGCAGTGATGAGAGCACATTAACCAGGCGATCCACAAATGTCATCTTGCTGTCAGAGGAAAGGTTTCCTCTCATCACTGCTTAGGAAGATTGGTAGAGAGTGCCTTTCCTCACTGAGCTACAGCAACTTTTGCTCCAATGTCTCTGGCTCCCTTGTCATATCATATCTTAGTGAAGTGCTAAGGGAAAAGGAGTTTAGCTATAATGTCATAGTAGGCTGAGACAAAAGAGTGGTAGCTCAATGGTTAAAAGCGCTGCTTTCACTGAGCCCCAAACCCATATTCCCAAGTGTGCTTGAATGCATGTGAGGTGGAGCTCCATTTTTCTCACACGCTAATCTTCATTCTAAGCACTGTACTAATGGATATATGACTGTAAGTAATCTGTTCTGTTTAGGCGTCATACCGGAAAAGTGGTGTTTTTTTGCCCTTACCGATCAGCGTCATTTGTGCTGCAATTCTTTAATACATATTTGATATTTGTTTTCTACTTGAAAACCTTCCAAATCTTTAGGCATTCCTTTGCTTAAACTTATTTGAGTTCATCCTGATATGATAGCTAATGAAGCATAGACAGCTCAGTCAAGTATGATATGAAAGGGTGGTGAGATGGACCTAAGTAGAAGCAGCTGTAGCTCTATGTGTTAGGAGCCAGCCTGTGCTCCTAACATCCAGAGGTTGTGAGTTCTACACCCAGCACATCTTTTAATTGTGGCATACTACTTTGAAGGTGCAGATTGATGAGGTCACAA
The DNA here is from genome assembly GCF_902459505.1 of Geotrypetes seraphini. Lineage (NCBI taxonomy): Eukaryota > Metazoa > Chordata > Amphibia > Gymnophiona > Dermophiidae > Geotrypetes > Geotrypetes seraphini. The sequence continues at coordinate 86,642,364 of NC_047084.1, forward strand.
TGAGGTCAGTTTTGTGCAACTGAAGACCTCCATTTTGCAATGAGGGAAGCTTGAATGTTAAGGTGTGTATCTGTTTATTCTCTTTTTAAGTGCTGATAATGTGTGCTGGTTTTTCTTTGCTTCAAAAGAGAGCCGATTGCAGTGCTGTTTGTTGAGAAGGAAAAGGGGGTTGTAAAAGCCATGTGTAAATTATATTATCCCAGGACAAGCAGGCAGCATATTCTTGACTGATGGGTGACGGCACCGACGGAGCCCCGGTCCGGACAATTTTAGAGTGATTGCACTCTAAGAACTTTAGAAAGTTCTAGCTAGGCCGCACCGCGCGTGCGCGAGTGCCTTCCCGCCCGACAGAGGCGCGCGGTCCCCAGTTTTCTTAATTCCGCGGAGCTAAGAAGACGCGTGTTTCCAACGGCTGTTGGAAGTTTTTTCCTTAACTGTTCACTTGCCTTCCCGCTCGCGCGTATTTTTCTCTTCATTTTATTTCTTTCTTGTTCTTTTACCGTTTGTAAAAAAAAAAAAAAAAAAAATTGTTTTATTTTTTTCACTTTTTATTGACTACCCCGGCGGGGCCTGTTGGCACCATCGAAGCCTCCGGCTTCGATTTTGCTACAGCGGTTTTTCCCTTCATGCCCCCGTCACCGGGTTTCAAAAAGTGTCAGCGGTGTGCGCGCCCTATATCTCTCTCCGACCCGCACAAGTGGTGCCTTCAGTGTCTGGGTCCGGACCATAGGGCTGACACCTGCACCCGCTGTAGTTCTTTACAAAAAAGAACTTTAAAAAACCGACAAATTCAACAACGAATTCTGTTCGGCACCGACATGGAAGTTGCACCAGTATCGACATCGGCAACTTCCTCCAAATCGACACCGACTGTCTCGGCACCGACAGATACATCGCCGACGTCGGTCCCTGTAGGTAAGCCGGCTAAGAAGCCTTCCCCTACTGTCCTAGGGCCACCAGTCGAGCATGCAGTGAGCCAAGTCCTGCAGACTGAGCGCCGGCCCCGTAAACGCTCCGCTCCCATTGAAGTCACTGCCTCGTCATCGGCATCGACTTCACCCGAGCGTCGAGCGGCACCGAAGGTACCGAGCAAGAAAAGACCGGTACCGGTGCAATCGGGACCTACGTTGGATGAGCGCATTGCCTCTATCCTCCAGGTCCAGCTTAAACAGCAACTGCAACATTTGCTCCCGGCTCTGTTGACACCGAATCCTCCAGTGTCTGTACCCAGTGAGCCTTCGGTGCCGACCGTCGATCAACCCCTTTTATTGACATCGACTTTGTCGGCACCGCACAAATCCATGTCCATGCCTATTCTTTCAGCGGAGCCGAAACGACGTTCTGCTCCGGACACTTCTGAACCGGTACCGTTCTCTGAGCCCCGTACCGTTCTACACTCCCCTGGTACCGTCTCCAACCGTTCGGGGAAATCGGTACGCAAGACTAAACATGTTGGCACCTCGACTCCACTTTCTCAGGGCCGTCTCCAATCGGTACGGGACCCTGACTTGTGGGATGACTCGGATGATCACCTCGGTACCGAGGAAGATTATTCATCTGAAGAGGAGGATGTATCGGTGCAAGACCCTGCTACTAAGCCAGAGCACTCCTCATTTACCAAATTTTTAAGGGAAATGTCAGACACCCTTTCAATTCCTTTGGAGTCTGATTCTAAAAAGTCCAAGGCATTCTTAGATGCCTTGGACTTTGATCATCCTCCTAAGGAGTTCTTAAAGTTGCCCCTCCATGATATCTTGAGGGAAACTTTCTATAAGAACTTGGAAACTCCCTTAACCATCCCGGGAGCCCCAAGAAAATTGGAATCTCTTTATAAAGTCATTCCAATTCCAGGGTTCGATAAGCAACAACTTCCCCATGAATCCTTGTTGGTGGAATCAACCCTGAAGAAGTCTGTAGGTGCCAGTGTTTACGCCTCTGTTCCTCCTGGCAGAGAAGGAAAGGCCATGGATAAATTTGGAAAGCGCCTTTACCAAAACGCCATGCTGGCCAACCGTTCAGGTAATTACGCATTCCACTTCTCGTTTTACCTGAAGCATCTCATTCAACAGGTGACCTCTTTTCAAAAGTACATTCCGGACCGTAAACTTCCTGCTTTCCAGCAATGTACTTCTAGTCTTTTGCAACTAAGGAAGTTTATGGTCCGTTCCATTTATGATACTTTTGAACTGACGTCACGGGCCACTGCTATTTCTGTAGCAATGAGAAGGTTGGCATGGCTACGGGTCTCGGAACTGGATGTAAACCATCAAGACCGACTGGCCAATGCGCCTTGTCTTGGGGATGAGCTGTTTGGGGAGTCCATGGATACCGCCACACAAAAGCTCTCCGCGCATGAGACTAGGTGGGACTCCTTGTTGAAAAACAAGAAGAAGCCTCCTCCTCCTCGTCCATTCAGGCAACAACCTTCTTATCAAAGAAGATTTTCTGCTCGCCCAGCTCAGACTCATCCTCCTCAACCTCGCAGGCAGCGTCAACAGCAGCAACAGGCTCGTCAACAACAACAGCCTGCTGTAAAACCGGCTGTTCAACCTAAGTCTACACAGCCCTTTTGACTCTCTTCTCGAGAACATTGCCAGTCTTCCTCCCTCATGCCTTCAAACTCAGCCCATAGGAGGTCGACTCCAGGTTTTTCTGTCTCGATGGGAAGCAATTACCTCCGACCAGTGGGTACTTGCTATCATCGCTCACGGATATGCCCTGAACTTTCAGACTCCTCCACCGTTAAGTCTACCAAAAGAGTCTGCTTCCAACAAGGCTCAGTCCCTCCTTCTCGGTCAGGAGGTTCAATCCCTCCTCCTTCTCAATGCCATCGAACCAGTTCCTCTAGACCAGCAAGGCCTGGGATTTTATTCCCGGTACTTTCTTGTCCCCAAAAAAACCGGAGATCTCAGACCAATATTAGATCTCAGAGACCTCAACAAATGCCTGGTCAAGGAGAAGTTCAAGATGTTATCTCTTGCCACCCTATACCCTCTTCTCTCTCAGGAAGACTGGCTATGTTCCCTCGATCTCAAGGAGGCGTATACTCACATTCCAATTCATCTGATGTCCAGACAATACCTTCGCTTTCTTGTCAACCAACATCATTACCAATACAAGGTGCTACCCTTCGGCTTAGCCTCCTCTCCCAGGGTATTCACCAAATGTCTGATTGTGGTCGCAGCTTATCTCCGCTCCCACAATTTTCAAGTCTTCCCTTATCTGGACGACTGGCTCATCAAGGCTCCTTCTCCTCAGTCCGTTCACATAGCCACCAATCAGACCATTTCCTTCCTTCGACTGTTGGGGTTCGAGATCAATCTACCCAAGTCACACCTCATTCCAACTCAGCGACTTCAATTCATTGGAGCCATTCTGGATACTGTTCAAATGAGGGCGTTTCTTCCTCCAAACCGCCTTCACACCATCCTTCATCTCTGTCAGCAGGTTTTCCAGAGAACTTCCATCTCAGCAAATCAAATGATGGTACTTTTGGGGCACATGGCATCCACAGTGCATGTCACCCCCTTTGCACGTCTCCACCTGCGTACTCCTCAATGGACCCTAGCGACTCAGTGGTCACAAGCGACGGATCCTTGTTCACAGCACATATCTGTGACCTCGTCTCTTCGACAGTCGCTTCTTTGGTGGTTGAACTCATCAAATCAATCCAGAGGTCTACTGTTCCATCTACCTCCTCATCAACTAGTCATCACCACAGATTCCTCCCCCTATGCATGGGGAGCTCACTTGAACGAGTTCCAAACTCAGGGGTTTTGGACCATCCAGGAAAAGAAGCACCACATCAATTTCCTGGAACTCAGAGCGATATTTTACGCCCTCAAAGCTTTTCAACATCTCCTCTTTCCTCAGGTTCTTCTCATTTGCACAGACAACCAAGTTGCAATGTATTACCTCAACAAACAAGGAGGGACGGGATCCCGTCCTTTATGTCAGGAAGCTCAAAGGATTTGGACATGGGCGACCGCTCGTCACCTATTCCTGAAAGCAGTCTACATACAAGGGGAACAGAATTGCTTAGCAGACAATCTCAGCAGAATTCTTCAACCTCACGAATGGACTCTCGACCCCTCGACTCTCCAGTCCATTTTCTCCCAATGGGGCACTCCTCAGGTGGATCTCTTTGCAGCTCCCCACAACCATCAGCTGCCCCGGTTTTGCTCCAGACTTTACTCTCCTCACCGTCTGGAACCCGATGCATTTCTTCTGGATTGGACCAATCTCTTCCTTTATGCATTCCCTCCTCTTCCACTCATGCTGCGCACCTTATTCAAGCTCAAGAGGGAACAAGCCACCATGATCCTCATCGCTCCACGGTGGCCCAGACAGCATTGGTTTTCCCTTCTACTTCAACTCAGTTCCAGGGAACCCATACCTCTTCCTCTGTTTCCTTCACTACTTACACAGAATCAGCAAACGCTTCTTCATCCCAACTTACAGTCTCTGCACCTGACAGCTTGGTATCTCTCGGGCTGACTGCACCTCATGCTCTCCTTTCTCAGCCTGTCCGTTCTATTATTGATGCCTCCAGGAAACCGTCTACTCTTCAGTGTTACCAGCAGAAGTGGTCTCGGTTTTCTTCCTGGTGCCTGTTACATCACCATAATCCCATATCTACAGCAGTGGGATTGGTATTGGACTATCTTTTGTCCTTATCTGACTCTGGTCTTAAATCCTCTTCGATAAGGGTCCACCTTAGTGCCATTGCAGCTTTTCATGAGCCGATCCATGGAAAACCCCTCTCAGCTCATCCCTTAGTCTCAAGGTTCATGAAAGGCCTTTTCAATGTAAAACCACCTCTTAAGGCCCCTCCTGTTGTATGGGATCTTAATGTGGTTCTTTCTGCGTTAATGAAGCCTCCTTTCGAGCCTTTGGCCACAATGCATTTTAAATTTCTAACTTGGAAAGTGGTCTTTCTGATAGCTCTCACTTCTGCCAGGAGGGTCAGTGAGCTCCATGCACTGGTAGCTGATCCACCTTTCACTGTTTTTCACCATGATAAGGTTGTCCTTCGTACACATCCAAAATTCCTTCCTAAGGTTGTGTCTGAGTTTCACCTTAATCAATCCATCGTTCTACCTGTTTTTTTCCCAAAGCCTCATTCTAATCCAGGTGAACAGGCTTTGCATTCCTTGGATTGTAAACGTGCTCTGGCTTACTATCTTGATCGCACCAAACCTCACAGATCATCTCCTCAACTGTTTTTGTCCTTTGATCCTAACAAGCTGGGACATCCTGTATCTAAACGCACTCTGTCCAATTGGCTTGCTGCTTGCGTTTCTTTTTGTTATGCTCAGTCGGGCCTGACACTGGAGGGTTCTGTCACGGGCCACAAAATTAGAGCTATGGCAGCATCTGTAGCTTTCCTCCGTTCCACTCCTATTGAGGAAATCTGCAAGGCTGCTACTTGGTCCTCAGTTCATACTTTTACATCTCATTATTGTCTGGATTCATTCTCCAGACGGGATGGACACTTCGGCCAATCTGTTTTGCAAAATTTATTTTCATAATGGCCAACCTTCCCTCCATCCCTCTTTTGTTAGCTTGGAGGTCACCCATCAGTCAAGAATATGCTGCCTGCTTGTCCTGGGATAAAGCACAGTTACTTACCGTAACAGGTGTTATCCAGGGACAGCAGGCAGATATTCTTGCGTCCCTCCCACCTCCCCGGGTTGGCTTCTTAGCTGGCTTATCCTAACTGGGGACCGCGCGCCTCTGTCGGGCGGGAAGGCACTCGCGCACGCGCGGTGCGGCCTAGCTAGAACTTTCTAAAGTTCTTAGAGTGCAATCACTCTAAAATTGTCCGTACCGGGGCTCCGTCGGTGCCGTCACCCATCAGTCAAGAATATCTGCCTGCTGTCCCTGGATAACACCTGTTACGGTAAGTAACTGTGCTTTATTGTTTGGGCAGAAATGTGGTTTGTTATCCACATTTTTCTAATGTCCAACCCAGACCATGCTCACACGCTAATCTTCATTCTAAGCACCTTCACTTTTGTTTCCTTGCATCCTAACAGTTCTCAGAAATGGTGGAATTTGCTGTTTCTCCTCAGCATTCTGCAGCCACAGGTGCATGAGATACTTTCATTTGCACCTAACTGCAAGCCATTCTAGTAGGAATGTGTTTCTTTTGATGCAGTATAGGCATTGGCCAACAGCTATGAGTTAAATCAAACTTCAGAGGGCTTGGACAGGTGTTGAAGAATGATCCAGTTAGGGGGGGATGTTTTTGGTGGGGGGAGGGTGTTCAGCATGAGAGAGAACAGGTTGCATTAAATATTAGACAATGGGCTGCATATAATAAAAGCTGAAGCAAAATATTGATATGTAAAGGCAAGGCTAAAGAGTTACCAGGTGTCCTGGCTGAGAAATGAATATAAACTATTTGCTAACCTTACTCAAGACTTGAACCCCCTGATGTATGGAAGATGAAAAAGCAATGCCTTAAGGCATAGAGCTATAGAGGTAACTTTGTTTAGAACATAGAGCTTCGTATCAAAGCTTAGAGATGTGAAGGAAATGACTACAACGTCACTACAGCTATATATGGCAGAACGACATCCAATGCACATCCAATTAGATTTGAATCCTAACTGTTCCTATGACGTCAGCCGCTAATTAGGCGTGCTTAGTATATAGAAAGCTTTGGCACAGCCATTTTTCCTATGTAAGACCCCCTCATGTGAGTTGGTGTTTGTGGTGTTCCGTTTCCTCAATGATGAAACTTTGTGCTATGACTTGGCTGTTCTCCCTTATACTCCCTTCTACCTTTGACACTCCTCCCCACCCCCATTTTCTGTATTTCTTTAGTTTATGGATTTTTCTGGGTGTTGGTGTGAGGGATTGTTGAGGACTTAGGTTTTGTGTTAAGTGTGGAGGGGAGTCAATTGTTAGGGAAAAGAAGGGGCCAGGCCAGGTTACACACAGATGCCCACACCCACCACTCTCCCTGCTTTCATAATGTCATGGTCTGCCCCACCTCCATTTTCCATATCTGCAACTCTCCATGCAAGAAATTGGATTTCCGTTTTGGAGCCATGTTGCAAGGTGTAGCCATCTTTTCAGGCTACTTGTTGAACACGTTCAAGCACACACCCCATAGAACACCCAATGAGGTGTGATGGGCGTGGTTAGGAAGCGGGCCAAGGAACCACACCCGAACGGCGCCCAATAGGCATAGAGAAAGTTTTCCCACCCTGCTGACGTCAGACGCTACATAGGCGTGCATGGGTATAAGAAGGTCCAGGTGAGCAGTGTTTCTTTTCTATTCTGTACTATTGCTTATGCAGATGTCTTTTACATTTTTTTTCCTATCTCTGCCTCCCATTTCTCTCTATTCCACAGAGCCATTAACAAGCTACATGTCATTCTAATATGTTGTTTTATCTTTTCTAGAAGCAGCTCAGATAGTAAGTCCAGGTGAGAATGATATTTTGTAAGCTACTTAGGTGTCCTTATGATAGAACTAAAGAAACCAACCAGCAAAAACTGACTTCTCTTTATGGGCTTTCATTGTGTGCTATTGTTTATAATAGTTATTTTATTTCTGATATCTCTTACGCTCCATTCCACAGGGCTGACAAAAATGACTGAGAAGACTGATAAAGACCATGCTGGTAGAAATTTTGCTGGGAGAAATATGGATATGTAAGTAAAATGGATGTGTTCATACATCTGAGAGGGTTTACTCATAGAGCTAAAGTTAATTCTTTGTAGAATCAAATTACAGGCAAGTTAAAATCAGGTGAGGAATGGTTCTGTGTACTAACTCATTGATAAGAATAGGTCGGGTGTGTTGAGGGGGGGGAAACACTGCCATTCAGTGGACATCCAATCAGTGTACATGGTTCAGGTGGAAAACTCCTAATGAGTGCCTAATGGCTGCCATTTTTAATAAGGAGTCTAAAGGTATGTTAGCAGCTCTGTTACTTCTAGGTGTGTGTTCTGCCACAACTTCAGTGTTTAATTTTGGAGACATAGGTCTTTGTTAACAGTTTCTCTCTATTCTTCATTTCAGGTTAACTCTGCTCATCACCTATGTGTTTGCCAGAGAGAGACCAGACGAGCAGCTCAGCACACCAGCTTGCACCTAGCCAAACAGTTAGAAACATAGAAACATAGAAAGATGACGGCAGATAAGGGCCATATAGCCCATCAAGTCTGCCCACACTATTTACCCACCCTCTTAAGTCTTCTGACCCCTTAAGTATAATTGTAATTATACTGTCACTCTACTGACCCGCTCATTCAAGTCCTAGTGACCCTATCCCTTGGCATGACCCCGTAGGGATCCCACATGGGTATCCCATTTGTTCTTGAAGTCTGGGATGCTGCGTGCCTCGACCACCTGCACTGGAAGCTTGTTCCAATGCTCGATCACTCTCTCCGTGAAGAAGTACTTCCTTGCGTCTCCACGAAACTTCCCTCCCCTGAGTTTGAGCGGATGTCCTCTTGTGGTCGAGGGTCCCCTGAGAAGAAAGATATCCTCTTCCACCTCGACCCGTCCCGTGATGTACTTAAATGTCTCAATCATGTCTCCCCTCTCCCTACGCTCTTCAAGAGTGTAGAGCTGCAATTTGCTCAGTCTTTCCTCGTACGGGAGACCCTTTAGCCCCGAGACCATCCTGGTGGCCATCCGCTGAACCGACTCAATTCTGAGCACATCCTTACGGTAATGTGGCCTCCAGAATTGCACACAGTACTCCAGATGAGGTCTCACCATGGCTCTGTACAATGGCATCATGACTTCAGGTTTCCTGTTGACGAAGCTTCTCTTGATACAACCTATCATCTGCCGTGCTTTAGATGAAGCCTTCTCCACTTGAGTGGCTGCTTTCATGTCAGCACTGATGATTACTCCTAAGTCTCGTTCTGCCGTAGTCCTGGTTAATGTTTCTCCATTCAGGGTGTAAGTTCTGCAAGGATTTCCGTTGCCGAGATGCATGACCTTACATTTCTTGGCGTTAAAGCCCAGCTGCCACATCAAGGACCAACTTTCTAAAGTACGCAGGTCTTGCGCCATAGCATCTTGTAGATTATGGCCGTTTACTATATTGCATAGTTTGGCGTCATCAGCGAATAAGGTTACTTTGCCTTGAAGCCCTTGAGTCAGATCCCCAATGAATATGTTGAAGAGGAGTGGGCCCAGGACCGAACCCTGTGGCACTCCGCTAGTCACCTGCGACATTTTAGAGCGGGTACCGTTAACTACCACCCTCTGAAGTCTGCCATTAAGCCAATCTTTAACCCATGCAGTTAGAGTCTCTCCTAATCCCATCGATTTCATCTTGTTCAGCAGCCTGCGGTGTGGGACGCTGTCGAACGCTTTGCTGAAGTCCAGGTACACGACGTCCAAGGACTCTCCTGAGTCCAGTCTTCTTGTTACCCAGTCAAAGAAGTTGATTAGATTTGACTGGCATGACCTACCCTTGGTGAATCCATGTTGGCTGGGATCCCGGAGATTTCCCTCGTTCAGGATCGTATCTAATTTATACTTAATTAGTGTTTCCATGAGTTTACACACTATTGAGGTGAGGCTTACCGGTCTATAGTTTGCAGCCTCAGCCTTGCAACCCTTTTTATGTAGAGGAATGACGTTGGCTGTTTTCCAATCTAACGGAACTTTCCCCGTACTTAGTGAGAGATTGAAGAGCACTGCTAACGGTTCCGCCAGAACGTCTCTCAATTCTCTGAGCACTCTTGGGTATAAATTGTCCGGTCCCATGGCCTTGTTTACCTTTAGCCTTGCCAGTTCGTTGTAAACGTCCCCAGGTGTGAACTCAAAATTCTGAAACGGGTCATCCACGTCTTGTTTTATCATCAACTGTGGTCCGTGTCCCGGTGCTTCGCAGGTGAAGACTGAGCAGAAATATTCATTTAGTAGTTCTGCTTTTTCTGAATCCGCCACCGTGTAGTTCCCGTCCGGTTGTCTAAGGCGTACTATACCGTCTGTATTCCTTTTCCTATCACTGATATACCTAAAGAAGGATTTGTCCCCTTTTTTAATGTTCTTTGCCAGAGTTTCTTCCACTCGAAGTTTGGCCTCCCTAACTGCTGTTTTGACCGTTGCAGATCTGGTCTTATATTCTACTTTAGTTTCTCTTCTCTGCGTACGTTTGTAGGAAAGAAATGCTTTTTTCTTTTCCTTAATGAGGTGCGAGATCTCTTCAGTGAACCACTGGGGTTTGTTGTTTCTTTGTCGTTTATCTACTGATTTTATGTAGCGATTAGTTGCTTCGTGTATGGATGATTTTAGGTACGACCACATAGTTTCCACATTGCTGGTCCCTGCAAGGTCCTGCAGCATCTGATGAACGAAATCCCCCATGCGTGCGAAGTCGGTGCGCCGGAATTGGAGCACCTTTGTTTTTGTAATTGATTTAGGGGATCCTTTCCCAAGGTTGAACCATACCATGTTATGATCGCTGGAGGCTAGCGTATCTCCTACCGAGACCTCTGAGACGCTTTCCCCGTTGGTGAGTACCAGGTCTAGGATCGTCTGGGCTCTAGTGGGTTCCGTTACCATCTGTCTGAGATGTACTCCTTTTATGGAGGTCAAAAGCCTCCTGCTGCTGCTGGTTGTTGCTGAAAATGTGTTCCAGTCTGCATCAGGTATATTGAAGTCCCCTAGCAGTACAGTGTCGCCCCGTAGAGTTATATTCTCTATGTCTTCAATTAATTCTGCGTCCATGTCTTCCGGTTGTCTTGGAGGTCTGTATACCACTCCAAGATACAGGCATTTTTTGCCACCTCTTGCCAGGTTTACCCAGAGGGATTCCCCGGTATACTTGACATCAGTGATCCTGGTGGTTTTGATGTCCTCTTTAATGTATAGTGCTACCCCTCCACCTAACCTGCCCTCTCTGTCCTGACGAAGTAAATTGTACCCCGGTATAGCCATATCCCACCCATGTGCGTCCGTGAACCAAGTCTCGGATATTGCCACCACGTCCAGGTTGGCATCCCTTATTTCAGTTTCCAGTTCTAGAATTTTATTGCCTAAACTGTGTGCATTAACATACATGGCCCTCCACACTTTGTGTTTGCTGAGTCCCTGTAAGGCTATTCCTGACTGAGTCTGTGTGGCTCCTAGAGAACTGTTTGCATATTGGGTCCTTACCTCGGAAACAGAGTGTCGACTCGTCCCATCAGGATAGTTCCTTTCCACACCAGTATATGAGTAGGTCCCCTCCCCCAACTTACCTAGTTTAAAGCCCTGCGAATCAGGCGGGCTAGTCGGTGTCCGAAGACGTTCTTACCTCTGCTGGTCAAATGGAGTCCGTCTGGTCCCTGTAGTCCCTGCAGCGCCTCTCTATGATCCAGGAATCCGAAGTTCATATCTCGACACCATCCTTGTAGCCATTCGTTCGTTCTCCGGATGCATTCATCTCTGGCTCTTCCCTTGCCTCTAACTGGGAGGATTGATGAGAAGACTACCTGCGCACTTGTCTGCTTCAGCCTCTCACCCAAGGCTCCGAAGTCTCTGGTGATGGTCTCTGGGGTGTTCCTGGCAGTGTCATTCGTACCTATATGGATAAGAAGCATAGGAAAATGGTCATGAGGTGTAAGTAGTTTACCCAGGCTGGTGGTGACGTCCCGTATTTTGGCTCCAGGCAGACAGCAAACCTCTCTTGAGTGAGCATCCGGTCTGCAGATTGGTCCCTCGGTGCCCCTCAGCATGGAGTCCCCAATGACTATAACTCTGCGCTTCTTCCGTTGTGGAGGGGGAAGTCGGTCAGCAGATGGGGTTGCGTGTTGGGCCTGCTCCTGTTCTTCGTGCTGGGCCTGCTCCTGTACCTCGTCGTCGGCTTCTTCCTGAAGAATCTGGAATCTATTCTTCAGGACGAGTTGAGGGGTTGATGTAGGGTTGGCCTGTTGGGAAGAAAAAGAAGAGGATGAAGAGATTGAAAAAAGGGGGGGGATCTTTTATGTTTACCTGTGGAAGAGGTCACCAACTGCCAGGTGTCATTACCGCCAGCCATTTCCTGTATCCCAAATGTTGTCTTCAAAGCTGATGATTTGGGTGTCTCAAGAATGGACTTGTCGTGGGTCTGCTCTGTAATTTGGGACAACTCCTGAACGACTCCGTCGATGTAGGCTTCATCCTCTCGGATGCTTCTCAGACGAACCACCTCCTCCCTGAGGCTCCACAGTTCCTGCATGAGAGCTCCATCCAGCTGAGCAGCCTCCTCTGTCTGCGTGGAGACTGTAGTGTAGTGCCTGGGGGTGTATTCGGTCTGCACGGAGACCTCTGTCCACCGTCCTGAGTCCTCCTCCCTTTGTACGCCGTCCGTGATCTCTTCCAGGGTCCCCATGGTGGCTGGAATGCTGGATTTGATTGTAGCCTTGGCGCTTCTAGTCCTCCCTGCCATTTCCAAGTTGCAAATTAGATCTGCCTGTCAGTAATTAGAAAAAGAAAAGAGAGTTAGAAAAATCCTACTGAGAGCTAGTGCGAGATTATGAAAGATTTGGGTGTCTGAGAGAATACGAAGTTAGGAGCTAAGGATATCTGAAAGGGTTGGCTGAATGTGAGTGTGAGTTAGCTCTGCGTGCAGCTATATGAAAGAATAGAAAGAGAAGAGAATGACAATAGAAGAAAAGAGTGTTTTTTTTTTAGTTAGAAGTTTAGGATTCGCTGCTGGGCTGCCTGGGCTCCTTCCAAGGCTCCTACGCAAAGGCGATCTCGCTAAGGCGAGCGCCTTTGCCGCTCGCCTTCGCTGCGCGCCGAACGGCCGCGCGCCGTTGGCACCCCCCCCTCTTAAGGGGGAGTCGGGCGCCGATCCTGCTGTCGCGGCTGGTGACGCGGGTGGGCGGAGCTAACTCTCGCCGCTACCCGCTCCTCACTGCCGCGTCTCTCCTCGTGCTCCCCCGCAGCTCCTCTCTCCCTCTGCCACGCGGCTGCTGTGGCTTCCTCCTCGCCCGGCTCCCTTCTCTTAAGGGGGAGTCCGGGCGCCGATCCTGCTGTCGCGACTGGTGACGCGGGTGGGCGGAGCTAACTCTCGCCGCTACCCGCTCCTCACCGCCGCGTCTCTCCTCGCGCTCCCCCGCAGCTCCTCTCTCCCTCTGCCACGCGGCTGTTGTAGGTGAGAATGATATATGGTAACCTTTATTTGCTTACTCTACTATTCTTCACTTGAGTCACTCTTCTGATGAGTGAAATAAATGTTTCACACTTCTATTGTTCTCTTCACACAGGTATCCTTGATGACTTTCAGGAACAATAGTAAATTGATAATGTTGGCCTCATAGAACACCATGGCACGCATTCCTGCTGTTATATGCACACAAACTTTTTGTTTTCAGTTAGTCTATTCCCTCACAGTAGCAGTGGAGGATTACAGGTGATATTAACCCACACCATCAGCGAGTTAAGGCTATTGCTTTAACAACTATACCACAGTGACATCTAAGCAGCTCAACATAAATGAGGTTAACACTTTGCTTCAGGGAAGGGAGGACAGATATGGACCTTGGGGGTTGGACCCCCTGTTTGTGAACCTTGTGTAAACCAGCTTCTTCTCTTTTCTGTTTTCAGGCAACTGTAGTTGTTCCTGCAGTATTGTCAGATGGGGTTTTGTATTACTGAGAGCAGTGCAGCTGTGAGCATCTTTGTGGTTTCCACACCTGCTTAACCAAAATAGTGCAGCTCAAGAACCAGGAGGATAGATAGAGGTATCTGGCCTTTACTTCCATCACCTTCCGTGAAAGGAAGAAAAACCCACATGTCTCATTTGGATTCTCCTGGGGTGGAGCCAACTCTTACTAGCAGTAACCCTATTCCTCAACAACAAATCTACCACAGTGACTTATATTCTCTTCCTTATGTAGCCATTTACTTTGGAACAGGGACTGGCTTACTTTGCACATCATAGCTGAGATGTCGTCATCTACCTACAGTTGCATATACCCTTGCATTCACTTGCTGCTTTCCTAGATTCTGCAATGATTTGACATCAGAGTGGCTAGCAGGTAATAGAATGAATGACAGACCCCAATAAAGATTGTCAAACTTTCTATATGTCACCTTGTTGTTATATTGAAAAGGGCCCATTCAGCAGTCCCTCCTGAACCCCTATCTACCTTGGACTCTGTCCACTAAACTGCTGATGCTACAAGGTTAAAACCACACAGGAAAGTTTAAACAATTTTTTTATTCAAATATAAAACTTTTTTTTAAATTTAAACTTTTGAACAAAATAACTATTTACATAACACATAACGCAGGGAAAGAGGGTGGGTGCCCCCCAAGAGCAGCTTGAGCTACCTCAGGAACAAAGACGTTTACAAATAATTCAAAACACTGCCATAAAATTAATACATCATGGAAAGAAATACGATCACGTGACTCCATATCTGATTAAATCTCATTGGCTACCCATTAATCAAAGAATAATATATAAAATAGCATTACTAGTCTTTAAAACAACAACTACAAACGAACCTCAGTTTATTAACCGCTTATTAATTCCACATTTCTCAAATCGCTCTCTCCGGTCTAATACTCAGGAGTTACTTATGGTCCCATCATTGAAAATAATAGGAACTAGGCGACACGATATTTTTTCAGTCAAAGCCCCGCTTATCTGGAATTCTCTCCCTTTACACATTAGAAATATTAAAGATCTCACTTTATTCAAAACTAATCTAAAAACATTTCTGTTTAAAGCTTCCTTTAACCTTTAAATAGGAATCACCTTTCATCAATTTAAAATATCATAAATTTCGAAAACTTTTTACCTTCAGGTATCCCAATCCTAATGTTCTATCCTAACCTATCCAATTCTCTTCGCCTATCTATGAGGAAACAACAATATTGTAACTTTCCATCCCTCATGTTTTTCTCAACCTCTCCAGTAGTGTCTGTTTTGTTATGTGGTCACGAATATGTTTTTTTTTAACTCACAAAAATGATCTCAACTGTTTTTACCCCAATATTTATTGTAATGTTATTCGCTTAGAATTCTTAAGCGAACCATTAAATTTAAATAAACTTGAAACTTGAAACTTGAGAGAGTGTATGGCTGCTGGCACCATGCCCTCTTTCGGCTACCAGCCGCAAGAGGGCATGTTCCATCCTCTCAACACACCCTCTCAATACCTGCACCTCTTCCAAGAGGGCAGAATAGGGCTCTATCTCCCTGACCACCCCCTCCTGAGGCTGGTCGGGCTGCTCCTGGGGGGGAACAGCAAGGAAAGGGGGTGGGATGGGAACAGGAAGGGCAGGAGAGTGAGGGGAAGGGCTATGGGTGGGGGAAGGGGAAGGTCCAACAGGGGATGGTGGTGGTGGTCCTGGAGGTAGTGGTGGGGCAGGCGGTGGGGGTCCAGGGGGCAGTGGTGGGGCAGGCAGTCCAGGGGGCAGTGGTGGGGCAGGTGGTGGAGGTCCAGGGGGCAGTGGTGGAGGTCCAGGGGGCAGTGGTGGGGCAGGCGGTGTGGGTGGTCCTGAGGGCTGCCAGGCCTCCTCTTCCTTCTCCTCTTCCCTCTCCTCTTCCTCCTCCTCCGCCGAGGACCAGGGTGGGGCTCCCTCCATTAGTTGCGGGGCCTCCTGAGGGGGGTGCCTGCGCTGCTGCTTGATAAGAGAGAAATAGGATACAGTCAGATATGTCCACAACACTTTTGAACATGACATTCTTTACTACGTTATTTTCTTCATATGCTAATAACAGGATGCAAAGCACCTACTCCACTGTAAACATCAAAATGTAGCTTAAGTAAATGAGGCAAGTAGAACACCATAACGCCATTGTGACATGATATCACAATAGCAGCTTTACTGCAGATTTTATGATTAAGAATGGTTTACAGCTACTCAAGCATTTTCATCTATTTATTCTGGTAGGCTGATCACAAAGAAACACACGCTGGCTTCAGCGTGCAATTCCTCCCTCACCCCCTCAAGGAAGGCCCGCTCCTGGCGCCTCAGCAGCCGCCCCCTTTTCCTGAGATCCTCAACCTGGATAATAGAGAGAGAGAGAAAGAACAGAGAGGGAGGGATATGATGAGTGCCATCTAGCACTGTGGCATAACATGTTTACTTAAGTATTGACCTCTATAAGCACATAAAAATGGAGTACACTGCCCTCCAAGAGCCCCTATCCGCTTTGCTGCCTGCCTCCACCCCCTTCTGCCACATGTTTTACATGAATGTATTCACGTACTCCAGCATTTTCCCCTTTCTGTGCTGGAGGCATCGCTATCTCTCTACTGTACCTGGGACAGTGGGAGATTGGGGGGGGGGTGAGGTGACATGGCCAGCATCACAAGGAGGAGTGTGGGATTGAACTCACAACCCCAGGGTGCTGAGGCTGTAGCCTATCAGCACTGCCCCACATTACAGCATGTCCTGGTGAGCTTACAATCATGCAGCAGGGGCAATAAAATAGTTTGGTCAGAAGGAGCAGTGTGGCTTGAAACCCCTGACGTCAGGGTACTGACGCTGTCACTTTAAACGTCATGCCACTATCTCCCTAGACCAGCAGATTGATACAGGAAAGTTGAAGGTATTTGAAATGACATAGCAGCACTTTAATATATTTGTTTTCCTTTGGCAAAGTTGATTTCAAGATGTTTCTATTACAAATGCGATGCTCGTGACACAAAAATTAGTTGTGTGCATGTTGTGAATGGAATAGATGCCTTGTAGGAGCTGAATTTGTCTTTGAAATCCTACTACTGCTCCTTTGGGATGTGCTTTAATTTTATCCGCCTTGAACCGCAAGGTAATGGCGGAATAGAAATCCCTAATGTAATGTAATGTAATGTAATTATTCAATGTAAAAGATTTATTATGAACAATTGTAGTTTTAAAAAGGAATCACAAAAAACATGACCAATTTGATCGAGACAGGTTTCCATCATAATTACTTTTTACATGATTAATTGTGAGGGCCTGACTTGGAATACTTACTTCCCTGGGACAGGAGGCTCTACGATTGTACCGCCGGGTCAGGCGGGTCCATGAGTCTCTGAATTGCAGGTATGACCTGCGATGGCCAGGCACTACAAAATAGTGGTGCTCCCGGGAGAGAAACAGCCTGGCCAGCAGCCTGGAGTCCTGGGTGGAAAAGTTTGGCTGTCTTCTGGCAGCCATTTTATGAGAAATAACTGCGTATGAAGAACGGGCGATTCTATGACGTCACAACGCAAAAAAACGTGATGACGTTTTTGTGCCGCTTGGGCATGCTTGCAGCGGCCGCTCCGCGCTACATCAACACTGTTGATTACACCCTAAAGCACGCCGATATCGCTGTTATACAAAAAAGTATAGCACAACGCTTAGAAGCTTACCATGTAAACCTAATGAAACTTCACCTCCCTCAAACACAATGACAAGTTATAAATTAAATAAATGAAGATTGGGAAGTGAGGTTCACATGCTTAGCTATGCATGTTTGGGTGGGTGGAAAATAAAAAGAATATTATGTCTTTGGTAACCTTAATCAGGACTTGAACCCCTGACCTTTGAAAGATACATGCAGTGCTTTTAAGCACTGAGCTATGTTGGGGACTTGGGAATGGGAGTCTCCAGAAATGGCTTTAGGTACAAGCTTTGACAAGGGGTAATCATTGCAAGTATCTACAGGTGTATTTGATCTGAGAACACCCAATGAACGTCCAAAACGATTTCAAAATTCTAACGGCTTCTATGACGTCAGACGCTACTTTATGGTTAGGGTTAGGGCTACAGTTAAGTAGCTCGGTAGCTCAGTGAGTAAACATGCTGTACCAATCATCCATAGGTTGTGAGTTCAACTCCCGGCTTGAGGGGTTTATGCTGCAGGAGTGTGTTGTTGGGGTGTTGCAGGGGTGTCTAGGATGACAGAGAATAGTCACTTGCATTTTCAACAATGCATTTGAATTTCTTAAGATGAAACCTTAGTGAGCCGGGGGAGGAAGGTCACCGCAGCCTCGCGCCTCAGATGAAAAGGTTAATTTTTTAGGGACTGTGTAAGCTGATCTGGGACAGTCTTCAGCGACTCGGAGCCCTCCTCCCGGCTGGGCAGAAGGAGGAGGCTTTGGCAGTGGTGGTTTTGGTGGTGAGTGAGGGCGGGAGGGGGGAGTCGCCTGGCTGCTGCATCTGCACTCCTGCTGGCCACAGACCTACTGATCACAGAGCAGAGATCACAGAAGTACGCAGGTATGTGCGCATGCGCGGCTAGGGTTTTAAGTTTCATCTTCACAAGCTTTTGTCTCAGACTTTTGGTCGATGCCTGGAGACCCCTTATACCATACCGGCTGTTCCAGGCAAATTGGACTCTAGGTATAAAACTGTACATCACAAAGGATTTGAAAACTCACAGTTATCTCATCAGTCCCTGCTAGTCGAGTCCTTTTTGAAGAAGTCCCGTCCTTCCAAGGTTTATACCACCGTTCCTCCTGGAAGGGAAGGGAAAACTATGGACAAATTCGGACGTCGCATCTATCAAAATGCCATGATGTCCTCTAAAGTCCTCAATTATAATTTTAATTTTATTACTTATTTTGAGTTCCTCATTTCTCTATTACCAAAATTCTTGACTTATTTGGATACTCAAAAGCACTTTGAATTTCAAGAAGTCCTTGCTTCTTTATCACAACTCCGATTACATCTCCTCCAGTCATCTTATGATGCCTTCGAGTTGTCTGCCCGGGCAGCTGCTTGCTCTGTAGCCATGCGTCGCCTTGCCTGGCTTCGTACCATTGACATGGATCCTAATCTTCAGGATCGCTTAGCTAATATTCTTTGTGCAGGCAATGACCTCTTTGATGAATCTATCAAGGTGGCCACCAAGAAATTGTCTGAACATGAAAAATCCTTTGCTTCTATTGTCAGACCTAAGCCAAAGCCAGCTCCTGCCAAACCTGCACGCCCTGCTCCTAACTATCAACGGTGTTTTGCTCCGAGGACGGCTCCTTACAATTGCCCTCCTCTTATAAAACAGCAGCCTCAGAAGCAACAAAAACCTCAACCTTCTACTGCACCTAAGGCTACTCAGCCTTTTTGACAGTTTAAAACAGAGCATAACCTCCACCGTTCTGACTCTGCCTTCTTTTCCCCCTATAGGAGATCGTCTCCATCTTTTTTACCATCGATGGAAGTCAATTATATCCGACCTCTGGGTATTGACGATCATCAGGGAAGGATACTCTCTTCATTTCACTCAGGTTCCACCAGAGCTTCCTCCAAGAGAGTATCCTTCCAATCCTTCCCAGACCGCTCTTCTTCTTCAGGAAGCTCAAGCTCTGCTTCGTCTCCATGCCATCGAACCAGTTCCTCTGGACCAGCAGAACAGGAGGTTTTACTCCCGTTACTTCCTTGTTCCGAAGAAGACGGGCGATCTGCGGCCCATTTTAGATCTCAGGGCTCTCAACAAATTTTTGGTCAAAGAAAAATTTTGAATGTTGTCCCTGGCATCTCTTTATCCCCTTCTAGAGCAGAACGACTAGTTATGCTCTCTGGATCTCAAGGAGGCCTATACTCACATTCCCATTCATCTGGCCTCCCGTCAATACCTCAGATTTCGGGTGGGGAATCTGCATTATCAATACAGAGTGCTGCCCTTCGGCTTGGCCTCGTCTCCCAGAGTGTTCACCAAGTGCTTGGTTGTGATAGCAGCAGCTCTAAGGAAATATGGTCTTCAGGTTTTTCCCTACCTCGACGACTGGCTCATCAAAAGATTCAACATCCCAGGGGGTTATTGTAGCAACCCCACTGACTACCTAGTTCCTACAAAGTTTGGGATTTGAGATCAACTTTCCCAAATCCCATCTTCAGCCCTCACAGAATCTACAATTCATCGGAGCTGTTCAGGGTACTATCCAACTCAGAGCATTCCTTCTACAACAACGTCTGAAAGCTCTTCTTCAACTCTGTCATACAGTGTCTTCCCGCTCTTCCATCTCAGCGAGACACATGATGGTACTTCTGGGTCACCTGGCCTCCACAGTACACATGACTCCTTTTGCCAGACTTCACCTCAGAATTCCTCAGTGGACCCTGGCATCTCAATGGACGCTGGCATCTCAATGGACACAGGTTTGTGACTCTCTTTCTCGACACATAACAGTCACTCCTTCATTGAAGCAGTCTCTCCGTTGGTGGATGCTCGCTTCCAATCTCTCCAGAGGCTTGCTTTTTCAAACGCCTCCCCATAAGAAGGTCCTCACAACAGATTCTTCGACCTACGCTTTGGGCGCTCATCTCGATGGTCTCCGTACCCAAGGCCACTGGACCAGTATGGATCGACGGTGTCATATCAATCTATTGGAACTCAGAGCGATCCTCGAGGCTCTCACTGCTTTCCAACATCTTCTTCATGACCAGGTATTCCTCATTCGGACGGACAACCAAGTCGCCATGTATTATATCAACAAACAGGGAGGGACGGGATCCCTTTGTCAAGAAGCTCTGAAGGTTTGGGACTGGGCAATCCGCCACAACACCTTCCTCAAAGCTGTCTATATCCAAGGGGCGAACAATTGCTTGGCGGACAACTTGAGTCATCTTCTGCAACCTCACAAATGGACACTCCATTTCTCATCTCTTCATCACATTTTTTTACAATGGGGAACACCTCAAATAGACCTCTTTGCAGCTCCCCACAACTACAAACTGCCTCAGTTCTGCTCCAGGATATACTCTCCTCATCGCCAATGCTTTTCTTCTGGAATGGACGAATCTCTTCATCTATGCATTCCCTCCATTCCCTCTCATTCTCAAGACTCTGGTCAAGTTAAAGAACGATCATGCCACCATGATTCTGATTGCTCCTCAGTGGCCGAGACAACCTTGGTACTCCTCAAAAATGGATTTCCTGTCCTATTAACCCTCTTTCTTCCTCCCCTCTTAAAGTCAATCAATTTGTACCTTTGCTTAATCTTTGTAAACCGCATAGAACTTCACGGTATTGCGGTATATAAGCTGTTATTATTATTATTATTATTATATAGGATATACACCTATCGCATCTCATTTTCATCACAAACACATTAGTGAGACTATACACAATACATTACAAAGTTGAGCTTGGGTTTGATAAAATAAACAGCATAATTTTGACTCTGTGTAACATTTATTGAACCATACTTAAGAATATGGGTGTTGCATCCGTGACAACGGTGCTTTACACCATTGAGCTACCAGTCTTTTGCCTCAACTGACTGTGATATGATAGCTAAGTAGAGTATACTTTAGCACATCACTAAGGTATGCTATGACAGGGGAACCAGAGACACAGGTGTAGGTCAGTGAGTAAAAGCACTATATCGATCATCTGTAGGTTGTGAGTTCAACTCCCGGCTTGTCTTTTACTTGTGGCATATCTACCTTCCAGGTGCACCTTGATGATGTCACAATGAGGTCAGCATTGTGCTGCTTGCTACTTCCTCTTCCTGTGAACTAGAAGCCACATTCAGGTCTAATCTGTGTTTTGATTCTGTTTCTAAGTTGGGCCAGTGTAAGTTATGGGATTTACCTTTGTTCTGAAGAATGAGCTGATTGTTGCAATGTTTTAAGACCAGGAGAGTGTTCTTTCGAGCAAGATATCACTTCTAAACTATCCTCTCTGAAATAATGTCTCTGGGAAATCGAGAGAAAGCTTATTGGATGGCTTAGGGTGACTTTCCTGCCAGTCTTTGTGGAACTTAAACGAAGTTTATATGGTGTTCAAAGTCCTATCCTTTCCACTTCTAATAGGAGATGAGTATGACATTTCTGTACAGCTTTCTGTGTAGCATACATCTACCGGTTCCCACCTTCCATACTGATAATGTAAGTTCAACACCCACTCGGTACGTTTCATCTTCTAGTTCTCCTTTGAAACATAACATATTTTTTTTCCTTGTATTAATGGTAAACTGTACAATTCTGATATCCTAGAGGAAAAAGATACAACACAGCAGTGTTCTCTGTCTGCCATTCCCTACCTCACTGATATTGCTAGATCAACTAATATATAGTTTACAAAATGGTATACTGTGTTTTGGTTATCTTTTTCATCATCCTATACTTACAATGCTGAATGAGTGATAATAAAGAGTATAAATAAAGTATAATCTAAAAAAAAAAACCGTACCCACGTCTATCACGGGTCCATTGGAGACGTCTTAATGACGTTTCAGAAACCTGCGTCTATCTTGCGCGAAGAGGTTGTAGGATGTCTACCGCACGCCTAAGTACCGTTTGATTGACACTTACGTTTGCCGGACGTCTAAAGCACGCCTATGTTAGACGTACTAATAGAGAATTTACTCCTAAGTGTACAGAAATACAATCATTATACTTTCAATAAAACACTTGAACATTTTTCCAAATCATCTAAATAAAAATATTAATCTTAATCCCCTCCCTCCCGCCCTACCTAAATATGTGATCCAAGCTGCAAGTCACTTCTGCACCAGTATTTTACAGTCATACGCGGGAAAGTTATGACCTGCATAAACATATCAAGTTGAGCAAGATGTATGTGAGCCTAAGGCCACAGCAGTTCCGGTCCAACCATTAGGCATAATTAAGCAGTCACTTAGGGCACTGCTTGTGAGGGGGGTGGGGAAGAGGTGCAGAAAAAGTCAGCAAGTTTAATATTTAATAAAAGATGTCCAGTTATGCATTTTTATAAAATTGTTGTTGGATTGTTGAGTTTAATTATCAAACTCTTGGGGAAGGAGAAGTGACTAACGGCAGAAATGTAACTGAAGGGGGTGGTGGGCTGAAGTTGTTTTTCCTAGAGTGACTTATTTATTTATTTATTTAAATTCTTTATTCATTTTATGTTTAACATCAAGTGCACAGAAAGTAATGACAATTTGACTAATAAATCACTTGAAATTCCACAAACATTTTCAATAAATAAAATTTATCCCCTCCCCTACCATCATAATAATATTAAATAATACATATAATATAATAAATTCTTCCATACCTTCATAACAAATAATGAAATCCAAAAACCCACCCACCCCGTCCCCATTTTTTTATTTATGTTAATCAGGGGGTGGTAGGCTGAAGTTGTTTTTCCTAGAGTGACTAATTTCTTACCTAATGTTTGGACCAGCCCAGGCCTCAGTCAGTTAATCCAGGGCTCTTACACATACAGCCATCATGCTTAGCCTAATAAATCAAGCTCAGAACTCTCGGACAGAGAAGCTGCATCTCCGGCAACATTGCTTCTCACTGTGGCTCTTGCACCAGATAAAAATTGGTTGCTTAGACTGTTCTTTAGAAATAAAATGAAAGAATTTCTTGGATATAAAATTTTAATGTTTCCAGATTTGGCACGGGACACTCAAAGAAGACGGCGAGAATTTCTTTTGATGAAGCCAGGAGTTACATCTCTTGGAGGGACTTTCTTTCTACGGCACCCTTGTAAATGTGTAATACAATACCATATGAAAAAAAATATATATTCTTTGAGCCATTCCAGTTGACAGCCTTTCTGGCAGGAACTCGACTGGATGAAGGGAAATTAAAGTGAAGTGCAATTGAATAAATGATATCCTTTCTCAGCTAAAGGGATCTTGTTTTTCTGAATAAATGATATCCTTCCTCAGCTAAGGGATTTTGTTTTCCTAATATCTGAATTGATATTTGTTAGCATTTGTTAATATGTCCGCATTATCCTTCTTGGATCTAATTTAGAGGACTTGAGCTGAATTTAAGCTAAACATTTATTTTTATTTGATTTGATTATTATGTATTTTACCTATGAGTATTATTTTCCTGCTTTTCTTCAACTTTCTGTACAAGTGGATACTTGATTTATAAAATGTAAAAATTTGATAAAAAAAAAAAAATAAATCAAGCTCAGACTAGTTGAAAATCTAACTCTGGATACAGTGCTATAAAGGTTCAGGTAAATCTTTTTGAGTTTATTAATTTGACTATTTTGATTTTAACAGATTGTGATAAGGAAAGAGATAGGAGATCAGCTGGGTTTGACAGAAGGGAGATAAAGAGATCTGCCCCTTTTAAATAGAGATCTTCAGGGGCAAGAACAGCCCTCCCCCCTCTTTGGACAGAGAGCAGCCCCATAGTTCACAACCCTTGCCTAATTATAGTACTTGGTCTCTATTAAGCTTACAGTCTAGGGCAGAGTTTCTCAACATGCGGTACGCGTACCCTTAGGAGTACGCAAACCACTTGTTATGGGATCCCATGCCCTCCTTCCTGCCTGCTTGCCCCCCTCTTCCAAAGCCGCTGCCCCTACTGGTTATCCCATGCCCTCCTTCCTGCCCGCTCCCCTCCACTGAAGCCGACCCGGAATGATTCCTCCAGTGACATAGCTGGCATCATAGAGAAGCCTTCCAGGTCAGTGGGTCATCCCTGGTGGGCTGCTCCTCCCTGCCTTCCTCGGCACTTGTTGCAGGGATGCAGGTAGCGGCTCTTGCATGCTGCATGTGGCTGACCCAGAAGCCTTCCCTCCGACGTGAAAGCTGATGTCGTAAGGCTTATGGATCAGCCACATGCAGCGTATAAGAGCTGTTACTCGCATCCTTGCAACAAGAGCCGCTGAAGGTAGGAAGGAGCAGCCCAGCTGGACGGCCTTGGAGCGAGCAAGTAAGGGAGAGAGGGGACATGATCTGGGACAAAGGGGGAAAGGGGGGGAAGGAGCGTGCTGGGACATGGGAGGGGCATGATTTTGGGACAAAGACAGGGAAGGGGTATGAATTCAGGACACAGAAAGAAGGGGGGCATTAACATGGGACACAGAAGGGAAGGAATAGAAAGGGAGAATTGATGGGCATGAGTGTGTGAGTGAGAGGGAAAGAGATGGTGCACATGGGGAAATGAAAGAGGAAAATTGTTGGACATAGAGAGAGAGGATTGAGGTAGAGATGCATGGGGAAGAGAAGGATGAGAGGGAGAAATGTCGAGTATGGTGGTGGAGAGGGAACAGAGGGACTGATTGAAGGGGATGCAAGGGGGAGGAATGTTGGACATAGTGATAGAGGGAAAAGTGTGGCATTGTGCTAGAGAGGGATGATACAAGGAGAAACGGGCATGGGATTGTTGTTTTTCTCCATTGTGTACTTATCTGTGCAACATTGAGATTTTCTCCTCACAAAAAAACATTGAGCTTTTCCTCACGAGAAAACATTGAGGTTGCTATTTCCTCTCGTGTTTTCTGAGGTTGGTGACTTTTTTTCTAGAAGTATCTCTATTGCTTCCTAAGAAGATTCTATTCAGCACCTTAACTCTTCAGGCACATTGCCTCTTCATTTAATTAGATAATTTATTTGATTTTTTGGGGTAACGCATGGCTAATGGTTCCTCTTCTATAGTAAAATAAGAGGGTACAGGATTTCAATGTCACGGGTTCGTTACTTTGGTTTTCCTGTCACCTTCTTAGGTACTCATGCTTCATGTGGCACTTATACTATCTAGGCACATCTATCTAGGCTCGTTTCTCTGTTTCTTGTTTTGGGTAAAATTTTATATATTGATTACCAAGTTTCTAACGAGCCATTATCAGGGGATTGTAGTTTTGAAAGCTCATCTATTTTCCTTTTAGACATATGCTTTTATGGGTTCAGATCCCTTTTTTAGTGGTGTTCTATCCTTACTAAGCTCCTCTTGAGGAGACTTAAAAAACCAACAAAAAAACCCCAACAATTAAAACCACTTAACCAACTTTTGGTTTTTACAAGGATATTAAACAAATCTGTTCACACTTTCCTTGTTAAATCTTTGAAAGGGTTTTCATGCTTACTGGCATATTGTTTTGATAATATGTTTCCCCTTGCTGTTTCTACTGATTTTCTCGTTTTAAGGCTTATTACGTTACCTTTCAGCCTTTGTGAAGTGTTACAGAATAATAATATTACAAATATTTTATCAGGAAGTCCATAGTCTGTTATTGAGAGAGACATGGGGGAGGCCACTGCTTGCCCTGGATCGGTAGCATGGAATATTGCTACTCCTTGGGTTTTGGCCAGGTGCTGGTGACCTGGATTAGCCACCGTGAGAATGGGCTACTGGGCTTGATGGACCATTGGTTTGACCCAGTAAGGCTATTCTTATGTTCTTATGTACACAGTAAGTCATTATGTCATTCTATCGGCTTTTCTAGGATAGTTCCTCCTTTTTATACTCTGAAGCTATTCTTTTCAAGAAAATCAGGCTTTTGTTTGAATACAAAATTCCTTTCCCTTTTTCATTCGTATCTACTCAGGGATATGACTGGTTTTAACTGTTCATTGGATCAGCTGTTCCATATAGACGCATTAGCCAGTATCCTCTCTTATTTGGTTCTTGAATCTTTTTAGCGTCTCCATTGCATATATTTGGATTCAACTGACTCTAGGAGGTCATTTATTATTTTTCAACCTCCATGCATATAGGTTTTCTCAGAATCCTCAGTTTATCTCTAGTAGAGCATGGAGTTCCTTTATTTATTGTTTTTCCATTAGGTTCCTTCCCTTGCCTCCATGCTCTTGCATCAGACTTTAGGTCTAAGCTTTACAAGGCAACTCAGATTTTTCTAAAATCTTGGAACCCAGCTCTCCCTCCATCCCTTTTATTGAACTAGGGAGTCCCGCATGTGAAAATATGCTGCATGCTTGTCCTAGGATAAAGCACAGTTACTTACCATAACAGGCATTATCCGGAGACAGCAGGCAGATATTCTCACATCTCACCCACCTTCCCTGGTTGGCTTCTTCGCATGGGCAAAGAACTGACGACCTTGCGAGCTGGTGTCGGGTGGGAAGGCACTCACACATGCGTGGTGCGGGCAGTATTAAAACTTTGAATTCTTAAAGTATCAGGGCACTTTTTTACTGTAGGACTGGCTTTAGGATCCCATGCTATAGATAGGCAGCTAAAATATAGGCCAGGGTTTCAGCCGCCTATCTTAGCTGAATCAGGTGCGATTCTATAACTAGTGTTGTGTGATTGACATGCAATATTTTTAAGGTGGCCACTGACATCAGCACCGGTTACAGGATCCAGGGGTAAGTGCATGCTAATCAGCGCGTGATAATATAACACTTAAAGAGAAGGATAATATAAATAGATGTTAATTTGGGGAATACACTACCTGTTTATAACTTGACTCTGTGTAATACTCAAGAACAGATACTTAAAACATTTAAGAGGAACTAGAATTTTATTTTTACAGAGCATAGTTTAATTACAAGATTATATAGAGCAATGCAGTAAATTTTTAGTTACAACTTAGGGATCTTTGAATAAGGGAAATGTGCCATAAGATAAAATATTGTTAGAGAAACAGAATGATTAATTTAAGCTGGATTAGAAGTAACTCACTATGATGAAGAACCTTGCTGAAAGAAGAGTTCTTCATTTGCAGATTAACTAGGAGCACATGGCATCTTGATTGTAGAGGAGAGATTACACCAAGAATGTCCAGTGATGATACAAAGAGAGAGAGAAGCTTAGGTGAATCTCCCCTTTTTATGGACTCTGGGGGGGTGAAGTCTCTTTCTGTTACACTCAGGCTGGTCTCTCCCTGCCAGGTTGAGTCACGGGCCACAAGGTCAGAGCAATGGTGGCGTTTGTTGCTTTCCTCTGCTCTACTCCACTTGAGGAAATCTGTAAAGCTGCCACTTGGTTTACCTTGCACTACTGTCTGGATACTTTCTCCAGGCGTGTTGGCCATTTTGGCCAGTCCGTTTTGCAAAATCTGTTCTCCTACATTGCCAACTCTCCCTCCATCCCACTCTGGTTAGCTTGAAGGTCTCCCACATGTTGAGAATATGCTGCCTGCTTGTCTTGGGATAAAGCACAGTTACTTACCATAACAGGTGTTATCCAGGGACAGGAGGCGGATATTCTCGCAACCCACCTGCCTCCCCGTGGTTGGCTTCTTTGCTAGCTATCTGAAGTGAGGCCATGCTGAGGAGAGGCATGCCCTAGGTCAGGAGGGAGGGGCACGCGCGCATGCGTGGGCCAATCGCAAGCTTGAAGGTCTTCAAGCAAGTCTGCTTGCGAAAACATCTACTAGGGGGCTCCGTCGGTGACATCACCCACATGTTGAGAATATCTGCCTGTTGTCCCTGGATAACACCTGTTACGATAAGTAACTGTGCTATACTGTTGAATTGGCTGACTTGTGACCCACCGACTTATAGCCAATGGAGATCACTTTTGATTGTGCAAGCCTCTGTGGAATGAAGGCAATTTGCTGACATTGAATCTTCACCAGGACGCCGCTTCTGTTCGATTTGGGAACCTTTTTGGATGGATCTTACTCCTCATGCTCACAGTTGCCTATTGAATGTATGATGCTGTTTTTTCTGTGTATGCTTCTTCATTGCTTTGCCTATAAGGGGGGGGGGGAAGTTTAATGATGTGCCCAAGTATAAAAAAAATGTAGTACTCTGTTTGGTTTATTGTATTGCACATTATTATTCAATAAACACAATTAAATATAAGAATAGCAAAAGTACAAATGCAAGAAAAAGCAAATACCAAAGGAAATACAGAACAATACATCTCAAAAACATAGCCAATGGGGGTCTCCAACAATGCATAATATATATATCGGAACTCTTCAGCATATGACGTAAAGACTGAAAACAACCCCGTCCCTCCCTCATAAACCCCTCTCCTCCCTCACCCCTCCTACAGATACAAAACCACCTCCCCTTTAACAGGTGAGAGACTATATATATATATATATATATATATATATATATATATATATTGTAACCATGAAATTAAATACCAATGAGCACTATTTACCAAATATAAAGCTTTTTCTCTTTAGTATAACCCCTAACTGAGCTATATCTTAAATCATTGTGAGCATGGTTTTTCTACAGAGCTTTCTTGCTTGTGAGAAAATCTTTCTGGAAACAGGCAGGGCACACTTTAGATTAGTGAATGGAGCGGCAAAGCTCTAGAAATGGCTGATGTGTAATGTTTAACTGGGGTACCCCATAAGCTAAAACAAGCAGAGACCACAATAACACAGTTAGCACTCATTGATGAATTCCCCCCTTAATGAGAATTTTTAGGACTTAAAATTCTCAGCTCCCCACCCTCATTGCTGTCATCACCAAGTTTGGGTGGGAAGAAGTTGAGGTGAGAATGTAAGAAGTGCATTTTAAGTGACATTCTGGCACCCATTAGCTGATATACTGTCAGCATGTTCTCCACAAGCTCAGCATAATTCTCTGATCAATAAAATTCTGAACAACCAGCATGAATGCTTCCCATGCTGTTGATTCGGCTGGGTTCAGCTTCTGTTTGAACGCATCATCAAGGATCAGTTCATGGATTTGGGGTCCAACAAAGCACCTTCTTTGATTTTGGCTTTACTTTTCTCGAAACCAAATGTACGTCTTAGGTGCTGATACACAACACCATTTCTGTCCATCTCCACTGTGTTAATCCAGAATAACAGACAGTGCAGCACACATGAGGTCGCCAACTTTACAGCTAAAATAATGCTTGTATGCACTTTGAAGTCTGCTGGATAGATTCTTTCGCTGATCTTGTGCAGTAAATTGTCTTCAGACATAACAGAAATTATCAGGATGGTTAACACAGCCTCGTCTGTGTTAACCATAATAACCATAATAATTATAATATCTTAGACAAAAACAAAATATAAAAATTCACAGGTAGAAAAAGCAGCACAATCACTTTTTAGTATAAACTTTCAAGTTACTGGTATATGTGATCGATGAGCAGTCCTAAAATGCAATATTATGTTACAGAAACAGTAAAATAACGACGCTTCATGGTAGTATTATTGATGAAAATGGTATAAACACAAACTGACGCATAACTTAAAAACAGGATGTGATAGTTGATAACTTTTTAGACTTAGAGTCAGCATGTGGCCCTTGTTAAGGTACAGGTGACAGAACTCCAGTAGCAAAATGCTTGTTCAGCAGTGTTATTTTTCAGATGGGTTGTGTAATGAGTGGAGAGTAGGCGTTCTTGCATCATGCAGCTAAAGTATTAAAATTAGTGCATGCAAACTGGTTAATGCGAGTGTACTTAGCACCTCTTAAATTGAAGCAGTAAATGCTCTCATGTTAATTTGTTGCAGGTTCTGAACACCGATGAGAACATTAGTGTACAATCTGCAATTTAAAATAGAAAGACATGTTTATAGTTTGTGGTGGTTTCGATATACTGCCTTATAAACTTAATTGGTCAAAGCTGTTAACAATAAAATAGTAAAATTTGTTGCTACTATTTGGGTTTCTGCCAAGTTACAAGTTTATTATTGATTTGATATACTGCCTGTCGTGAAGTCTAAGCGGTTTACATAAAATAGTTAAAATATATATTAAAAACAAAGGGGGATAAAAATAGAAGTAAATATAAACAGACATAAACATGACACGCGAGGGAGGTAGGAATGAATTTACAAGAATATTTATGATTGTTAAAAATACGGGAAGGTCCAAGAGGAAGGGAAGAGAAAAGGATGTGTTCTTTATTCTTAAATTTGTGAAAATAAACCCAATTATATATTGAATGTGCCTGAAGATCGTGCCTCTCCTCCAACTGGGCCTTGAGCATCTGCGAATGCTCAAGGCCTTCTGGCTCTTGTTCTCTCCGAGAATCTTGGAGAGAAGCAGGAGCCAGAAGGCCTTGGGCATGCACAGATGCTCAAGGCCCAGTCTGAGAGGAGAGGCATGATCTTCAGGCACCGGCACCTCCTGTGGGTTGGTGCTGCGTGCCGGTGCCACATTGGGGGGTACGCTTTCAGTTTGGGTGGGCAGGGGATGCCAGTTCACGCAGGGGGTGGGCATTCATGAGGGGGGGCGATGCCGTTTCGTGGGGGGGGCAGTATTTGCGGGCGGGGAGGCCATGCTGGTTCACGAGGGGGGGGAGATGTGGAAGCATACCAGAGGCCTCAGGGGTGGGGGGTTCTTTTGGGGATGGGATGGGGTGGGGTGGGGTGGAGCAGTGCCGGTGGGGAGGGGGGAGAATGGGAGGTGGAACGAATTAAGCGAGTTTCCCTTACTTTTTATGGGGAAACTCGCTTTGATATACGAGTAAATTGGTTTACGAGCATGCTTCTGGAAAAAATTATGCTCGTAAACCAAGGTTCCACTGTACTTGTAAAACACTTTTGGCAACAGTGGCGCTTGCTCCTGATAAAGAATGGATACTGAAGATTTTCTTCAAAAACAAATCTAAAGAATTCTTGGGACAGAAAATATTGATAGTCCCTGATGTCTCCAAAGATATCCAAAAAAGAAGGCATCAATTTCTGCTGATGAGACCTGCAGTAACCTCGGCTGGAGGAGTCTTTTTCTTGTAATATCCATGCAAGTGCATAATTAGATATAAATCTTTTAAATATATCTTTTATGACCCATCCCACTTGACAATTTTTTTGTCTCTAAAAAGCCTTGACAAAGAAGAAGTCAAAACAACCTCTAAAGTTTAGATTAACTCTCTACCCAGCACATGCTACATTTTTGCCTTATGTATTTTTGTTTCCTTATGTTTAAATCACTTAGACCGAATCTTGGATTAGTTTAAATTGAGGACTTTAGATTGAGTATTTGTTCATTATTTTATTTTCTTTTTGGTGTAAATTTGGATTTGAATTATTTTAAAAATCTATATGTCTCATCAAACTTTCTGTTCAAGATGATTTAATGCTTGGAATTGTATTTCTGAAAATTTAAATAAAGAATTAAAAAAAACCCAACAATATAGCGAATTGATGGGATGGAGAGGAGATTTTGTTGGTTAGAGCACAGTTCTTCAACCGCCGGTCTGCGGACCAGTGCCAGTCCGCAGAAAATTCCTGCCGGTCCGCACAGGACCGGCGAGATCAACATCTTTAATTTCCTGCCGGTCCGTGCAGGACCGGCAAGATCGAGGAGCTGTAGTTTGCGTTGGCCCAGAGAGATAACGGGGAGCCTACAACAGCCGTGCTTTCTCCCCTTCCAGCGGCTCTCCTTACTTACAAGCACAGTGATTCAGGAAGGAAGCCTTGGAGCTTTTGCTGAGTTGGCCGCCTCTGATGATGCAACTTCCGCTTTCCTCAGAGGCGGTGCGACCCAACAAAGGACCCGAGGCTACCTTACTGAATTGCAGCGCTGGCAAGTAAAGATAGTTGCTTGGAGGGGAGAAAGCTGCTGGGCATGGTAAAAAAAAAAAAAAGGGACAGTTGCTACTCGACCTAGAGAGGGAGAAGGAGAGATGCTGCTGGGAAGGGAGGAGGGAAAGGAATCTGGGAAGCAGCTGGGCAAGGGGAAAAAAGGGTTCATAGACAATTGCGCGCAAGACAATTTCGCGCAAGACAATCGCGCGCGGACAAAATCGCGCAGACAATCGAGCGCGAGACAACTGAGCGCAAGACAAATGAGCGTGAAGACAACTGAGCGCAAGACAACTGAGCGCAAGACAATTGAGCGCAAGACAATTGAGCGCAAATTATTTTCATGAATGTGCACGAGCGAGACAACTGAGCGCAAGACAACTGAGCGCAAGACAACTGAGCGCAAGACAACTGAGCGCAAGACAACTGAGCTCAAAAACAACTGAGCGCAAGACAACTGAGCGCAAGACAACTGAGCTCAAGACAACTGAGCGCAAGACAACTGAGCGCGAGCAACTGAGCTCAAAAACAACTGAGCGCAAGACAACTGAGCGCAAGACAACTGAGCTCAAAAACAACTGAGCGCAAGACAACTGAGCGCAAGACAACTGAGCGCAAGACAACTGAGCTCAAAAACAACTGAGCGCAAGACAACTGAGCGCAAGACAACTGAGCGCAAGACAACTGAGCTCAAAAACAACTGAGCGCAAGACAACTGAGCGCAAGACAACTGAGCTCAAGACAACTGAGCGCAAGACAACTGAGCGCGAGCAACTGAGCTCAAAAACAACTGAGCGCAAGACAACTGAGCGCAAGACAACTGAGCTCAAAAACAACTGAGCGCAAGACAACTGAGCTCAAAACAACTGAGCGCGAGCAACTGAGCGCGAGCAACTGAGCTCAAAACGGTTCATAGACAATTGCGCGCAAGACAATCGCGCGCGGACAAAATCGCGCAGACAATCGAGCGCGAGACAACTGACAACTGAGCGCGAGCAACTCAGCGCGAGGCAAGGCAACTTCCCTCATTATTTTGGAGACCTTAAAAATGCATTATTAATTTTGTTAGGCACATGCCTCTGCCCTGCGCTCAGCGGCCTTTGTCTTGGTGTGGTCTTGACCTGACACTGTTAAAGCAGAGATGATAGGAATGGGAGAGGGACAAGGACAGCTACATAACTCATATGGACAGGATGGTGAATTTAGTTCGTGTCATTCTCATATTGGAAAAAAGAGTTTAATAAATCAAAGTAACAGGGTGGCCAGGTTACCCAGTTCCAGGCTGCAGATTTTGGGATAGTTCCAAATTTTTTCCCCAGGTGTTTTTGTCCCGTTACCAGACACATTAATTGTGGACTGTGAGACCTGTAATAGTGGAAGGTAAATGGGCATAGTGGGTGTTTGCATTGGGGTCATAATGAAATGCCCATAGTCTGATGCCTGCAGTGTCTATTCATCTGATCCATCTGTCAAATGCTAAGTTTCATTATTTCTGTTTGTCTTGCATGATATGTTTGTTGTATGAATTGTAAAAATTTGTAAAGCTGAATTAGCTTAATAATCGTTATATGACATAATATATGTTTTAAGTGTTTATGACGATCATTATGTCATTTTCTTTGTTTGTTTAAATCGTTATTCATGTTCAAACTTACAAGTGTCTTCATGCTCTGTCGTCTTCACGCTGAGTTGTCTTCAGGCCCAACAGATTTCAAAGATTAAAGACAAGCTTCACTGCCCCTCCCCACCGAATAAAACCCAAACAAAACTGTCCACAATTTGTTTGCAGCTTTCTAGTTATTGATTTTATGAAGTGTTTTAATATGTTAAAAGACAATAATAAACAATTTGTTAAATGACGTTAGTCATTATAAGTTCATAATGTCATTGGAGTTTGTGAGTGTAAAATAAATTCTGGAATCAATAGTTGTGTTATAATGTTTTTATTTCTGAGTAACTGTATTATTGAAGAAAGCATAATACAGTGAACATATAGAATGGATAACATAGATCTCCCAGGGCAAAGTTAAATGCAAAGTAAGTATTATTGAACACAAGTAAACATGATGTGAACAGCAAATAATAACATTGAATGATAAAGATTATTATAAGAATATTGAAATTGAAAAGATTTTGAAATTGGTCTAAAAATAGGATGATGATGAGGGCGAAAGCATAAATTCACAGAAAGAAAAGTATTCTGTATGCTTGAGATTCAGTGTTTGAACTGGAGGATGTAAAAGGCTATGAACTTTAAAAGATCATATATAGAGAAACATACATAAATTTAGTCCAGATAGAGTATGTTTTGTGCAATGCTAAAGTATTGTTTCCCCATCAAGCACAGGAACATTTGAAAAATGGACATAGTGTGGAGAAAACTGACTCTTTGGCTCTCATTCAGTCAGTGTGTGTGTGTCTGTGTGCAGTGTGAGCCACAATTGTGGTGAGGTACTTAGAATAACTGAGTACTTTGCAAAAATGTCATAGATTCACAGAGAAGATGGCTTCCTATTATGGATTTTGTGTGCCAAAACACAAGTTCTCCAAGCGTGAAGTACTCTGATTAACTGAGTACATGTCGCTCAATGCTAAACTGCTATTCCCCATCAAGAGGAAAGTTAGAAATATAGGTGAAATGGACTGGGCCTGGGCCAAACTGGCGCACCTGTTCAATGCTAGTGTTTTGACACTGCACTCAGGAAGTACTTAGATTAACTGAGTACTTTGCAAAAATGTCATAGATACACAGAGAAGATGACTTCCTATTATGGATTTTGTGTGCAGAAACACAAATTGTCCAAGCGTGAAGTACTCTGATTAACTGAGTACATGTCGCTCAATGCTAAACTGCTATTCCCCATCAAGAGGAAAGTTAGAAATATAGGTGAAATGGACTGGGCCTGGGCCAAACTGGCGCACCTGTTCAATGCTAGTGTTTTGACACTGCACTCAGGAAGTACTTAGATTAACTGAGTACTTTGCAAAAATGTCATAGATACACAGAGAAGATGACTTCCTATTATGGATTTTGTGTGCAGAAACACAAATTGTCCAAGCGTGAAGTACTCTGATTAACTGAGTACATGTCGCTCAATGCTAAACTGCTATTCCCCATCAAGAGGAAAGTTAGAAATATAGGTGAAATCGATTGGGTCTGGGGGAAACTGGCGCACCTGTTCAATGCTAGTGCTTTGACACAGCACTCAGGAAGTACGTATTAAATACATGCTATTACGTCAGGAGACCAGTGCCCCTGTTTTATTGATGGTAAGTAGTTCAGGATTTAAAGCAAACTAAATGTGCATCTCCTTACAAGAGGCATACAGGGAGATGGGTGACTAAAATTATGTCAGGTGTACACCTTATACATCTATCACATTTTGTGTGCACGAAAGGAAAGATGTTAACATATCACCTCAATGCATTTCATCTAATTTATACTTAAAGGATTAAGCATGATAAGTGTTATACTCTATTAAGAACATCTCTAAACAAGATAAGGTGTCAATCATGTAGCATTACAAATTCTACCTAGTTGACACAGCCATGTAAATTAACACTTATGTTTGATAAGGTTTTGCATTTATCCAGTACGCAGTTGTCCTTTATTTTCAATAAGTTGTATATTAAAATGTATTTTTAAAAGTATCATAGATATGATGTCAGATTTTTCTGATCATCGAAGGAGAGCTGGCAAGCCAAGTCCAGATGTGGGAGCTGAGACGGTAGGAGGCAGGCGAGTCATGATGCTGGAGACATGAATTGTGAAGTTGTAGTCACCACTGCTGCGACACAGGAGGCTGGAGGGCAAAGAAAACACTGTGGTAAGGGAGAGAGAGGGAGGGAGGAAGGGAGGGAGAGAGTGAGAGAGAGATAGAGAGACACTCACAGGAGGACTGAAGATCCCACGAGACGGTAGGAGGCAGGCGAGTCATGATGCTGGAGACATGAATTGTGAAGTTGTAGTCACCACTGCTGCGACACAGGAGGCTGGAGGGCAAAGAAAACACTGTGGTAAGGGAGAGAGAGGGAGGGAGGAAGGGAGGGAGAGAGTGAGAGAGAGATAGAGAGACACTCACAGGAGGACTGAAGATCCCACGAGACGGTAGGAGGCAGGCGAGTCATGATGCTGGAGACATGAATTGTGAAGTTGTAGTCACCACTGCTGCGACACAGGAGGCTGGAGGGCAAAGAAAACACTGTGGTAAGGGAGAGAGAGGAAGGGAGGAAGGGAGGGAGAGAGTGAGAGAGAGATAGAGAGACACTCACAGGAGGACTGAAGATCCCACGAGACGGTAGGAGGCAGGCGAGTCATGATGCTGGAGACATGAATTGTGAAGTTGTAGTCACCACTGCTGCGACACAGGAGGCTGGAGGGCAAAGAAAACACTGTGGTAAGGGAGAGAGAGGGAGGGAGGAAGGGAGGGAGAGAGTGAGAGAGAGATAGAGAGACACTCACAGGAGGACTGAAGATCCCACGAGACGGTAGGAGGCAGGCGAGTCATGATGCTGGAGACATGAATTGTGAAGTTGTAGTCACCACTGCTGCGACACAGGAGGCTGGAGGGCAAAGAAAACACTGTGGTAAGGGAGAGAGAGGGAGGGAGGAAGGGAGGGAGAGAGTGAGAGAGAGATAGAGAGACACTCACAGGAGGACTGAAGATCCCACGAGACGGTAGGAGGCAGGCGAGTCATGATGCTGGAGACATGAATTGTGAAGTTGTAGTCACCACTGCTGCGACACAGGAGGCTGGAGGGCAAAGAAAACACTGTGGTAAGGGAGAGAGAGGGAGGGAGGAAGGGAGGGAGAGAGTGAGAGAGAGATAGAGAGACACTCACAGGAGGACTGAAGATCCCACGAGACGGTAGGAGGCAGGCGAGTCATGATGCTGGAGACATGAATTGTGAAGTTGTAGTCACCACTGCTGCGACACAGGAGGCTGGAGGGCAAAGAAAACACTGTGGTAAGGGAGAGAGAGGGAGGGAGGAAGGGAGGGAGAGAGTGAGAGAGAGATAGAGAGACACTCACAGGAGGACTGAAGATCCCACGAGACGGTAGGAGGCAGGCGAGTCATGATGCTGGAGACTGTGGGTGGAGTGGGGTGGGTATGGTGTGAATGGATGTGAAGGGGTGGGAGTGTGGAGGGGGGTGGATGGAAAGGGAGGGAAGAAGGAGAGGGAGTTGTTTTTATACTTTTTTTGTATTTTTTCTGGGAGGGCGAAGGGCAGGAGGGGGAGGGAGTGAGGCAGAGGGGGAAGAAGGGGAGGGAGTTGTTTTTATACTTTTTTTGTATTTTTTCTGGGAGGGCGAAGGGCAGGAGGGGGAGGGAGTGAGGCAGGGGGGGAAGAAGGGGAGGGAGTTGTTTTTATACTTTTTTTTGTTTTTTTTCTGGGAGGGCGAAGGGCAGGAGGGGGAGGGAGTGAGGCAGGGGGGGAAGAAGGGGAGGGAGTTGTTTTTATACTTTTTTTGTATTTTTTCTGGGAGGGCGAAGGGCAGGAGGGGGAGGGAGTGAGGCAGAGGGGGAAGAAGGGGAGGGAGTTGTTTTTATACTTTTTTTGTATTTTTTCTGGGAGGGCGAAGGGCAGGAGGGGGAGGGAGTGAGGCAGGGGGGGAAGAAGGGGAGGGAGTTGTTTTTATACTTTTTTTGTATTTTTTCTGGGAGGGCGAAGGGCAGGAGGGGGAGGGAGTGAGGCAGGGGGGGAAGAAGGGGAGGGAGTTGTTTTTATACTTTTTTTGTTTTTTTTTCTGGGAGGGCGAAGGGCAGGAGG
Organism: Geotrypetes seraphini; assembly: GCF_902459505.1. Lineage (NCBI taxonomy): Eukaryota > Metazoa > Chordata > Amphibia > Gymnophiona > Dermophiidae > Geotrypetes > Geotrypetes seraphini. Next base: position 86,680,172 of record NC_047084.1, read on the forward strand.
GGGAGGGAGTGAGGCAGGGGGGGAAGAAGGGGAGGGAGTTGTTTTTATACTTTTTTTGTATTTTTTCTGGGAGGGCGAAGGGCAGGAGGGGGAGGGAGTGAGGCAGGGGGGGAAGAAGGGGAGGGAGGAGTGGTGACAAGAGGGTGCAGCTCCCTCGTTAACAGTGGAGCCATTCACGGGGTGGGAGGGGTACCGCGAAGTGCTTCTAGCAAGACCTGCAGTGCCCCTGTCACGTGACGAATGTGTCGAACGGATTCTTCAGCACAGTCGTTCATGTGCTCCACCCCTGCTAAGATGGTAACCACCGCCGTGTAAATGTCCTCCACTGTTACAGAACTGGGCGGAGGATCTGTGTTTGTGGCAGCGTGAGCCACAATAGTGGTCGCTGCAACAGGGGTGGTGGCCGTTGCAGGGTTGGTCCCACAATCTCTGGTTGAGGGTCGGAGGGGGGCAAAACAGGTGGAACAACGGTTGGGGCTTTGAATGGGGAGTGGGGATGTTGACAAAGGCGGCGAAGAGGAGGGGGATGCCAATATATCTGTAATGAAAAAGAGCATGAAAAGCAGGTGGACATTGAAAAGACAATTATGTACAGTGGAAGCATCTATGAGACAAACTTGGTTGTTTTTGTTACATATGAACAAACCTAAGCATTTTATATTATATTATTAAAATTCAAGTGATGTCTTAAATCATAAATGTGTTTATTAATTGTACACTTGATGTACGTTGTAAAAATGAATAAAAGCTTTTACAGTACAAAAATTACAGAATAAAAATATCATAACACTTACCGGACTGGACAGAGAGGTCGCTAAATCTGTCCAGGATGGGGGTTGAGGCAGTACTCATTGAGGTACGTGGGAGGGCTGGGGGAGAGGTGATGACAGAGGGTCGAATTTCAGGGAAAAGTTTAAGGCAGAACTTGGGTTTAGGGGGTGGGAGGGAGGGGGAACAGGGCATTGGGAATGAAGGGGCAGGGCAGGGTTTGGGGCGTTTTTTTAGGGGGATCCTAGAGGGTGGTCTAGGGCGTCGGTGGGGGGAAGTTGGATGAGACTGGGCGGAGGTGGAAGGGGGTTGGGACGTTGGATGGGACTGGGCGGAGGTGGAAGGGGGTTGGGACGTTGGATGGGACTGGGCGGAGGTGGAAGGGGGTTGGGACGTTGGATGGGACTGGGCGGAGGTGGAAGGGGGTTGGGACGTTGGATGGGACTGGGCGGAGGTGGAAGGGGATTGGGAGGTGGGGCGTCTGCGGGGGATAAGGAACGGCCGGTCAGGGATAGGGGTGTCTTCCTCCTCCTCCTCCTCCTCCTCCTCCTCCTCCTCTTCCTGATCCTCCTCCTCCTCTTCCTCCTCACTCGCATCTGAAGACATAAATGCATGTAGTGTCAGAAGTATATGAAAAACTGTTAATGTTTAAAATGTTTGTCTGCGCGCGATTGTCTTTCGAGTTTTTGACCTGTCAATGTTTAAAATACATGATTGTTCAACACAGATATTATGACTGCACACCTTATACCCACCCGATATTTTACTGTAACATACCTGGGGTGTTGTACAGATTGCGGCGGACAGCCCGGACCCATGCAGGGTGATGTAGCCTGAGCTCGCGGGCTTTTTTCTTCAAATCCTCAACCTATTACATAATGGAGAGACATGAGTGAGCCATGATATATGGTTCATAGAGAATAGCACGTGGACAAATCGCGCAGACATGATATATATATATGCATTGAAAGCAGTGCATGGAAATAGATTGCAAGCATAATAATTATGTAAATTTTGAAAACCCGACTGGAATACAGCTAATTAAATCAAATAAGTACATGAGAGACACCATTATCAACTGCAAAATTTTTCAGCAGATGTATGATGACGCAGTGCGCGATTTCAGGAGATGCGTATCCATTTTTGCCTTCCGCGCAAAAAAATAAATTCTTTATCCGCGCCAATTTGTCAGCGCGCAATTGTCTATGAACAACATGTATTTGATAAATACTTACGGAGCGCGGTGTGATAGCGCGGGCGTTGAACAGCTGCGCAAGTTCTCCCCAGGCCCTGTCCATTTCACCTATATTGCGTCTTTTCCCCTTAACGGGGAAAAGCAGTTTAGCATTGAGCGTGAAGTACTCAGTTAATATGAGTACTTCACGCTCGGAGAAATTGGGCTTACGTCCACGGAAACCCACATAGGATGCCATCTTCTCTGTGAATCTATGACGTTTTTGCAAAGCTTAAATACCAGTCACATGACCGATGTTGTGTGAATATCGTGAGATTTCCCCTTTTCAGCGCTGCTATTGGTTATCTAAAACACGTGTTAAATGGTCAATAGTCAAACAGATTTTACTACATTGTAGTGATGAAATGCACATATTAATTGAGTATGTGTGTATTTTATAATATAAAGTTTTGTAGTAATTGATTGAAACACAATTAGCGTTAGCATGGCGCGCATATGTGTTGAAACGCGTGATGACATCAGCTTGTCTCCATTAGTGCATAATGATGACGTATATCATCATACTAAAGTTATAGTACTTTTTCGCGCAATTGACGGATTAGTTTCCCAGTGCGCAATTGACGGGTTTTAGTATAATGAGCGCAAGTTAAAAATGCGGACGAACAGAGTTAATGGGAAATCTGAATAAATGGTGATATTTGTAAATGCGGGTGGGGGGCCTAATTGCAAAGCTTAAATACCAGTCACATGACCGATGTTGTGTGAATATCGTGAGATTTCCCCTTTTCAGCGCTGCTATTGGTTATCTAAAACACGTGTTAAATGGTCAATAGTCAAACAGATTTTACTACATTGTAGTGATGAAATGCACATATTAATTGAGTATGTGTGTATTTTATAGTATATAGTTTTGTAGTAATTGATTGAAACACAATTAGCGTTAATGGGAAATCTGAATAAATAAATAAATAAATAAGCTATTACAGTGTTTGAATATGGGAAACACATAAGAACAATAAAATTCTATTAATTTTAAAAAGATCAGGGAGTCATGAGTAAATTATTGTAATTATTACACATCATTTTCCACTCCTAATATATTAATACAGTCATACATCACATATGTTTGTGAAGAGGGATGCAGAGAAAGCACAGTTACTTACCGTAACAGGTGTTATCCAGGGACAGCAGGCAGATATTCTTAACACATGGGTGACGTCACCGACGGAGCCCTCGGTACGGACCTTTTTAACTAGAAGTTTCTAGTTGGCCGCACCGCGCGTGCGCGAGTGCCTTCCCGCCCGACGGAGGAGTGCGTGGTCCCCAGTTAGGATAAGCCAGCTAAGAAGCCAACCCGGGGAGGTGGGTGGTACGTAAGAATATCTGCCTGCTGTCCCTGGATAACACCTGTTACGGTAAGTAACTGTGCTTTATCCCAGGACAAGCAGGCAGCATATTCTTAACACATGGGTGACCTCCAAGCTAACAAAGAGGGAGGTGGGATGGTTGGCCATTAGGAAAATAAATTTTGTAACACAGATTGGCCGAAGTGTCCATCCCGTCTGGAGAACGCATCCAGACAGTAGTGAGTAGTGAATGTGTGAACTGAGGACCAAGTGGCCGCCTTGCAGATTTCCTCGATGGGCGTGGAACGGAGGAAAGCTACAGAAGCAGCCATAGCTCGGACTCTGTGGGCCGTGACAGTTCCTTCCAGTGAGAGACCGGCCCGAGCATAGCAGAATGCAATACAGGCAGCAAGCCAATTGGAAAGTGTCCGTTTGGAGACAGGATGACCCAAACGGTTGGGATCGAAAGACAAAAATAGCTGAGGGGATGTTCGGTGAGCTCTGGTACGATCAAGATAGTAAGCAAGGGCACGCTTACAATCCAGCGTGTGCAACGCCTGTTCCCCAGGATGCGAGTGAGGCTTAGGGAAGAAGACGGGCAGCACAATGGACTGGTTGAGGTGAAAAGCTGAGACCACCTTGGGAAGGAATTTAGGGTGGGTGCGCAGAACAACCTTGTCATGGTGAAAAACAGTGAACGGTGGGTCGTCAACCAGTGCATGCAGTTCGCTAACCCTCCTGGCAGAGGTGATGGCAATCAGGAAAAGCACCTTCCAGGTAAGGAGTCTAAGTGAAGTTGTGGCAAGAGGCTCGAATGGAGGTTTCATGAGAGCTGAGAGTACCACATTCAGGTCCCAGACAACTGGAGGAGGCTTGAGGGGTGGTTTGATATTGAAGAGCCCTCGCATAAATCTGGAAACCAGAGGATGAGCCGTGAGGGGTTTTCCGAGAATGGGCTCATGAAACGCAGTGATGGCACTGAGGTGGACTCTGATGGAGGTAGTTTTGAGGCCAGCATTGGACAGCGAGAGCAAATATTCCAATACGGTTTCCACCGCTAAGGAGGTGGGTTCCTGATGATGCCGGAGACACCACGAGGAGAATCTGGTCCATTTCTGATGGTAACATTGGAGGGTGGCCGGCTTCCTGGAGGCGTCCAAGATGAGGCGGACCGGCTGAGATAGGTTCTCTGGAGAGGTCAGCCCGAGAGAAACCAAGCTGTCAGGTGGAGCGAAGACAGATTGGGATGCAGTAGAGACTGATGCTGCTGCGTAAGTACAGTAGGAAACACAGGAAGGAGAATGGGTTCCCTGGAGCTGAGTTGGAGCAGGAGTGAGAACCAGTGTTGGCGAGGCCACCGAGGTGCGATAAGAATCATGGTGGCGTTGTCCTTGCGGAGTTTGGACAAGGTCCGCAACATCAGAGGAAACGAAGAAACTGGGGACCACGCACTCCTCCGTCGGGCATATTCTTAACGCATGGGTGACGTCACTGACGGAGCCCCGGTACAGACCTTTTTAACTAGAAAGTTCTAGTTGGCCGCACCATGCGCGAGTGCCTTCACGCCCGACGGAGGAGAGCGTGGTCCCCAGTTAGGATAAGCCAGCTAAGAAGCCAACCCGGGGAGGAGGGTGGGACGTAAGAATATCTAGTGAGTAGTGTGTAACATCACCCATGCGTTAAGAATATCTGCCTGCTGTCCCTGGATAACACCTGTTACGGTAAGTAACTGTGCTTTACTGCTCAATGCAGAAAGTAGGTATCATTATCCTAAGGTGTGTATCGGGTCGTTTGTTCATTCTTATCTTTGTCCTAAAGTTAAGTGACCTAATGTTAACATGAAAATGGAATCTAAGTCACTCTGCACTGATAATATGCCACCAGGTCAATTGTACAGGAGATGATTTAACCTACATAAATGAAGGAATTGAAAATTATATTTTTCTATTGGAATTGTGAACTTGAAAATGGATGAAATAAACCTTTTAGAAAATGTACATTTAGTGGAAGAACTTCAGATGTATTCATTTGGAAGCATTGGATGTTGGCAGGGATATGTTCTTTAGAGGATGTAATAACTAATAGTAAACTGCTTGACCTTTCACAATTGCAACATATATTTGGTCTAAATAAATCACAATATTTTATGCTTTCAGGTGGTATAACTTAATAGCTGGACTTGTAAATAAAACAACAAAACATGGTCTAAGAGACATTTGGAGCATTGAGATTAAGCATTCAATTGATGCATCTCAATGGCCACAACTTTGGCCTAAAAAATATTGCCACTATCATCTTGAGGCTGGGACATTAGATCATCTTTTATTGTATTGTCCATATATATTATTAGTTTAGAAATCAATGTTGCCTCAAATAAATAGGATGAAGGACAATCCAGTAGCCTTGACTTATTATTGTATTATGGCAAATTATGTATTTAATTATGTCGGAATAAATATGATTTCAGGAAATGTTATTCATGTTTTAATCTTACATCAAGTGTTAAAAAAAAAAACAAATTTTAATTTAAATGCAGCACTTGCAATTCTTTCTAACACTTAATTGTTTCCATTGTGTCCTTACGTGTTACTTAGTTGGATAGTACAATACAAATTTACATTTAATGGCATAGTTATTAATGTCATACTAACATAAAGAAACAACAAAATGTTTTAAACATTGGTAAATGTTTATTAAAATATTGCATATGTGATAAACATGTAATACACATATGTTCAAATGCAGTGTCAACAACACAAAATCTTTCAGTTCACCATTCATGATCTTTTATGTACAACATACTGAATTATATCTTTATTCGTTTTAAATCATAAACAAGTGTGCAATAATATATCCATTAAAGGTGGCACAGCAGTTAAACATCAGTGACAGTGAGTAAGGATGTGGTTATAGCAGTGAAAAAACATCAGGAGCAAATTAACAGACAGTTTAAGTGAAACAGTAGAAACAACAGTCTGGACCACCAAAAGGAGTGGGGGACATAGACAATTTAAAGTGTATCATCTGTTCATGCACCATGTGTGGAAATCACACATTTTGCTATACGACCTTTGAAAAAGAAAGACCATACACACCCTTCAAATTAAATGAGCAACAGTGGGAGAGAGTGAGATATTGGCAGAGCAGTTAACCAACATCTGTGAGAGTGAGAGCAGTGGTTTCAGAGACAGCACCTGACTGACATTCTGCTGGGGGGGGGGACTCTGCTTCTGGGTCCTGCAAAGGCCAACACCTGACTGCCACCATCACGTTTGCACCCTTGTCAACCCATTCTGGGTCCTGCAAAGGCCAACACATGACTGCCACCATCAGGTTTGCACCCCTGTCAACCCATTCTGGGTCCTCATCTTTTTCTGAATCTCATGGCTTCAGAGACAGCACCTGACTGACATTTCTGCTTATGTACTTTCTAGGCCACCAAAAACAAGGGAGGAAATGTACAATTTCAAGTTTTACAAATTTTCCTTAACACAGCCGCTTTCCCTGAAGCCGCTCCATCCAAGATACCATCTGACCTTCCCTACGTGAAGGAAAAAGCCTTTGAACACCACCCACAACACCTTGAAAATGTCAAAGCGAGTACAGTATGCTTGAGTGGGTTACCTTGCTCGGCATAAAAAACCTTCACGCTTGGCACATGTCAGAGCAGTGGATACTAGGATAGGTAGGGGTCAGAGGAGGGCTTCAGAGAAGCAGTTAACCAACAGTAGTGGGAGAGAGAGATATTGGCAGAGCAGTTAACCAACATCTGTGGAGTGAGAGCAACAGTTGGCAGAGCAGTTAACCAACAGTAGTGGGAGAGAGAGATATTGGCAGAGCAGTTAACCAACATCTGTGGAGTGAGAGCAACAGTTGGCAGAGCAGTTAACCAACAGTAGTGGGAGAGAGAGATATTGGCAGAGCAGTTAACCAACATCTGTGGAGTGAGAGCAACAGTTGGCAGAGCAGTTAACCAACAGTAGTGGGAGAGAGAGATATTGGCAGAGCAGTTAACCAACATCTGTGGAGTGAGAGCAACAGTTGGCAGAGCAGTTAACCAACAGTAGTGGGAGAGAGAGATATTGGCAGAGCAGTTAACCAACATCTGTGGAGTGAGAGCAACAGTTGGCAGAGCAGTTAACCAACAGTAGTGGGAGAGAGAGATATTGGCAGAGCAGTTAACCAACATCTGTGGAGTGAGAGCAACAGTTGGCAGAGCAGTTAACCAACAGTAGTGGGAGAGAGTGAGATATTGGCAGAGCAGTTAACCAACATCTGTGGAGTGAGAGCAACAGTTGGCAGAGCAGTTAACCAACAGTAGTGGGAGAGAGAGATATTGGCAGAGCAGTTAACCAACATCTGTGGAGTGAGAGCAACAGTTGGCAGAGCAGTTAACCAACAGTAGTGGGAGAGAGAGATATTGGCAGAGCAGTTAACCAACATCTGTGGAGTGAGAGCAACAGTTGGCAGAGCAGTTAACCAACAGTAGTGGGAGAGAGAGATATTGGCAGAGCAGTTAACCAACATCTGTGGAGTGAGAGCAACAGTTGGCAGAGCAGTTAACCAACAGTAGTGGGAGAGAGAGATATTGGCAGAGCAGTTAACCAACATCTGTGGAGTGAGAGCAACAGTTGGCAGAGCAGTTAACCAACAGTAGTGGGAGAGAGTGAGATATTGGCAGAGCAGTTAACCAACATCTGTGGAGTGAGAGCAACAGTTGGCAGAGCAGTTAACCAACAGTAGTGGGAGAGAGAGATATTGGCAGAGCAGTTAACCAACATCTGTGGAGTGAGAGCAACAGTTGGCAGAGCAGTTAACCAACAGTAGTGGGAGAGAGAGATATTGGCAGAGCAGTTAACCAACATCTGTGGAGTGAGAGCAACAGTTGGCAGAGCAGTTAACCAACAGTAGTGGGAGAGAGAGATATTGGCAGAGCAGTTAACCAACATCTGTGGAGTGAGAGCAACAGTTGGCAGAGCAGTTAACCAACAGTAGTGGGAGAGAGAGATATTGGCAGAGCAGTGGTTTCAGAGACAGCACCTGACTGACATTTTGCTGGGGGGGGACTCTGCTTCTGGGTCCTGCAAAGGCCAACACCTGACTGCCATCATCACGTTTGCACCCTTGTCAACCCATTCTGGGTCCTGCAAAGGCCAACACATGACTGCCACCATCAGGTTTGCACCCCTGTCAACCCATTCTGGGTCCTCATCTTTTTCTGAATCTCATGGCTTCAGAGACAGCACCTGACTGACATTCTGCTGGGGGGGGGGACTCTGCTTCTGGGTCCTGCAAAGGCCAACACCTGACTGCCATCATCACGTTTGCACCCTTGTCAACCCATTCTGGGTCCTGCAAAGGCCAACACATGACTGCCACCATCAGGTTTGCACCCCTGTCAACCCATTCTGGGTCCTCATCTTTTTCTGAATCTCATGGCTTCAGAGACAGCACCTGACTGACATTCTGCTGGGGGGGGGGACTCTGCTTCTGGGTCCTGCAAAGGCCAACACCTGACTGCCACCATCACGTTTGCACCCTTGTCAACCCATTCTGGGTCCTGCAAAGGCCAACACATGACTGCCACCATCAGGTTTGCACCCCTGTCAACCCATTCTGGGTCCTCGTCTTTTTCTGAATCTCATGACAGCACCTGACTGACATTTCTGCTTATGTACTTTCTAGGCCACCAAAAACAAGGGAGGAAATGTACAATTTCAAGTTTTTCAAATTTTCCTTAACACAGACGCTTTCCCTGAAGCCGCTCCATCCAAGACACCATCTGACCTTCCCTACGTGAAGGAAAAAGCCTTTGAACACCACCCACAACACCTTGAAAATGTCAAAGCGAGTACAGTATGCTTGAGTGGGTTACCTTGCTCGGCATAAAAAACCTTCACGCTTGGCACATGTCAGAGCAGTGGATACTAGGATAGGTAGGGGTCAGAGGAGGGCTTCAGAGAAACTCCTGGGGGAGAGATCCTGAGCACAACAGTTTGCAGGCCTGTAGCTTTCGGGCCACCAAAAGGAGAGGGGGACATAGACATTTCAAAGTGTCTCTCCTGTTCCTGCAGCATATGTGCTTGGGAGACCATATGGACATGTCAAAGCAAATTTCAAATCTCAAAGTGCACACAATTGTAGCATAGCAACAGGAAAACCTGAACTTCAACATCAAACTCTACAGTTCCAGATTATGTGCTATACCACGGAGATATTGAAAGAGAGGTGTTTGACCATATGTTGGCAGCAGCGTTGTTAGTCTTTGCGTCACTCTCACATACGTGCTCTTACTGCTGGGTGGTGCGCGGTTACCAGCCTGGAATCGAGCAAGCAACTGTTCTGTGTGATCTTGCTCACGCTGTATATGTTCAAGGAGTTTAAAGATGGTTGGATGGTGGCATGCAACAGAGGATTGAAATGCATGGTGCCAACCTTCAACGGAATTATTGGTCCGAGGCAGTCCATCTTCCACACGGGAGCGCATATTCCACAGATGAATAGGAAAAGGTGGCACCCGTCTCCCATTTGGCCGCAATCTCCCGATGTAATTGTCTTCCCAATAGTCATACACCAGGGTCAGTTCATCTGGTCGACTCTCCTCCAAGGTCTGGAAACACTCAGCAACATCATCCACAGGAACAAAACTTAATGCTAACAGCATTTTGGTGAACATTCTTACTCTCTCCTCATCTCTATAGCTGGCGGTCAGTCCCTCATGTTGAATTCTGCGCCACAATGATTGACCCAGATGGAACAGGCAGCCAGAAACTGTAGCATTGGGAAATACAGTGCGGGCAGCTTGCAGACTTGCTCTCTCAAAGTCCATCAAGATTGTCAATGGTGCCAACGTGTTTCTGGTTTCCAGCAGTTTCCTCAACACACGTTCATAGTCCTCCTCCCTTTTACTGTTCAACAACACGTAGACCATGGGAAGTGCACGATTGTCTACAAATGCATGGATGGTAAAGACTTGGACAAACAAATGGGGGGCAACTTTGAATGTCCCATCCATGAACCAATGTCCATGTTGCTCCAACACCTCAAGATTAGATTCTGTAGTGAAAATGAATATGCGTCTTTCATCATTTTCACCTGAATCCCACAACAGTAATTGTTCACCACGTGTGCTTCTTTGTAGCGGCTCAGGAATTTGTATGTCTCTTATGCACCTGGGATTACCCATTGCTAGATGGCCTGCATTTCTCTTTCTATTAACTGTTCTCTGCATGGAGGTGTATGCAGGCAATAATGTAGCTGCTTCTAAACTTGTCCCAGCTGTTGTGCCATGAATGATCTGACGTGGCCTTTCAACCGTAGCCACAGCTCTTTCACGTATGTCTCCCATCATTCGATCAGCTTCAATTCTAGCATTGTTGGGTGCATGCACATGCGCCGTTATCTCAACAGAAGATCCATCAACGAGCCTCTTTCTTCTTCCCACACAGTCACGGCGCACACACCTCCAGGACGTGGATCCGTCTGCCATCACTCGGTCACGCCGATATCGATAGCCCTCATTAACCCAGTGCTCTCTCCCACGCTGTGAAGTTATTACTTCCATGTCTATGTCAAATCACTCCTGAAACCATACAATTAATAACATTATCCTATTTTGACTTGCAATTGATATACAATTGCCTATATCATGAATGCACTACTCAAAAGAACATCATACCTGTAAGACTGGAAGTATATCGATGAAACCCTCAGGAACTGTAGTCGACCTTCAACCCTGAACCAGTACCTGCAAGAATTATAACATGCATGTAAACTTAATGTTCACCCCCCACCAATCTCCAGCACACAAAAAAACATGCAAAGGTCAAATAGGTGAGGTTAGGCCATACATATGTAGAGTTTAGTGCTATGGCACAACACCATATACCTGCAAGGGTGCGATTCCTGTCAGCAAAACACTGAAGATGTCTGTCCTCTGTTGACTGTGGTGTCTTGATTGTAGTCTGTTGATTGTAGTCACCTTCAGTAGTAGATTAGATAAGGTTATTATATACATAGGACATACAAATCCCTATATGTAAAGTTCAGTGCTATGGCACAACACCATATACCTGCAAGGGTGCGATTCCTGTCAGCAAAACACTGAAGATGTGTGTCCTCTGTTGATCGTGGTCTCTTGAATGTCCTCTGTTGATTGTAGTCACCTTCAGTAGTAGATTAGATAAGGTTATTATATACATAGGACATACAAATCCCTATATGTAAAGTTCAGTGCTATGGCACAACACCATATACCTGCAAGGGTGCGATTCCTGTCAGCAAAACACTGAAGATGTGTGTCCTCTGTTGATCGTGGTCTCTTGAATGTCCTCTGTTGATTGTAGTCACCTTCAGTAGTAGATTAGATAAGGTTATTATATACATAGGACATACAAATCCCTATATGTAAAGTTCAGTGCTATGGCACAACACCATATACCTGCAAGGGTGCGATTCCTGTCAGCAAAACACTGAAGATGTGTGTCCTCTGTTGATCGTGGTCTCTTGAATGTCCTCTGTTGATTGTAGTCACCTTCAGTAGTAGATTAGATAAGGTTATTATATACATAGGACATACAAATCCCTATACCTCTGTACTTACGTTGCCTCCAAGATTGAACTTCTAGACAACACTAGGGTTTCAGCAAATTCATATCCCTCAGCACATGACTGCAAGACTAAAATTTATAAGGTTAGCACATAGATATAACAAACAACACCCACTATGTCTGTACTTACCTTTGCAATCATACCTGTAATAGTTAAAATCTGGCTTGCCAACCATCATGGATTAAGAACGTCATTATACCTAATCGCAGACAGAAGGAAGGCAGAGAGGCCCAAAACAAGGACCCACAACAATTGTATACAATCACCCTCACTACACACCCAAGGCTAAAAGTGTACCCCAATAAGCCCTACCATCAGACTATTTATCCTATCCTATTGTTCCAATTTAGCAAAACCAAAAAATGAAGCTATGCATATACCTGTAAATGTGAATATCCTCTTATGTATGATACCTGCAAAAGAAAATGGTACCCAATGCCTTTATAAAACTATAAACCGTGAGCACACTCGGTTTTTTAAAAAATCTTTATTCATTTTAAATGACACATCATGTGTACAAGAATCAAAACATTAAAATGAAATACATCACATGTCAATCAAGTACCTCCCTTCCCAACCCACTTCCCCACTCTTACTTTTCCCAATATGAATGATAATAGTATAATTTAGACACCCTCCCAACAATAAGACAGTGTATCTTTAAATAGAAAATAGTGTATATTCATTACAGTAAGATGTTAATGTCTCCCTTTTTTATTGTTACTGTTCTTTCCATTTTGATAATGTGACATAATGAATTGTACCCAAAACTAGATACTTTAAAATTATTACTTATATGTTGAATGGTGACTCCTGTGCTGATATTTTCCTTTTTTTTTTCTCATGCACTTACCCAATAATATTGCATCATTACATCATGATACAATCCTCAAATTAAACATATTCAGATACTAGTGTTGCTGGCATAAGAGTTTTTACCTCATGCCAACAAGTTTTTTTAGATATTTATTACTTTTAAAATCTATAACTCCATCCAATTATGCTTCCAATTAATATCCATCATCACATTATACATAATCTTAATACCATACCTCAACCTTCTCGCTCTTTTAACATGCGGGAAAACTAAGCGCAAGACGGGGTGTCCTTAAAAATCCGCGTTCCGTGCCCCTTTTCAGGTCCCTGCCCCTGACAGGGCTGGATGAGAAGGTTCATAGACAACGGCGCGAAAGACGAAAGCCAATTTAAGGCAAGGCGCGCCGCCGAACCGCAACAAATTACAGTTTTTAGGGGCTCCGATGGGGGGTTTTGTTCGGGAACCCCCTTCTGTTTACTTAATAGACATCGCGCCGGCGTTATCGGGGGTTTGGGGGTCGTAACCCTCCACATTATAGTAAAGTGGGGGGTTCTCCCCCCCTCGCCCTCCGTCGGAGCCCTAAAAACGGTCATTTAGAGCGGCGCGGCTTGCGCGCAATCGTCTATGAACCCGTCGGAGCCCTAAAAACAGTAATTTAGAAAGGCGCGGCGTCGCGCGCTACGCTCAATAGGGTGGGCACGCCTTTGACCCGGCGCGCCGGCGCGCTTTTGACCCGGCACCGTATGGGAATTTAACTCTGACGGATCCTAGCATGGGGAAGGGAAAGCATTAGGATCCTTCAGAGTTAAATTATCATACAACTCTGTCAGAGCCAGAGACTAAATGTGGCAGGGACCCGAAAAGTGGCGCAGAACGCGGATTTTTAAGGACCTGTGCGTTTAGATACGGGACCAAATCGCGGTTCATAGACAATTGCGCGTAAATATAAACTGGTTTCATAGACAATTGCGCGCAAGACAAGATTTTTAAGGACCTGTGCGTTTAGATACGGGACCAAATCGCGGTTCATAGACAATACGGGACCAAATCGCGGTTCATAGACAATTGCGCGTAAATATCACTGGTTCATAGACAATTGCGCGCAATACAAGAACTGAAAATGTAAATATCAACATACCTATATAAACTTGAGGATCAATTGCGCTGAGTTTTATGATCGCGATTGTCTTGCGCGCAATTGTCTATGAACCATACCCCCCCTCCCTTTTCTTGCGCGTGAAGCGTAAATATAAACATACCTGTAAATGAAGAAATGTGGACGTTCGCTCTCACCAGAGGCGAGATAAATCCGCGCAAGACAAATATTCGTTATAGATCAAGTACCAGCAAAACCAGATCTTTACCTATAACGGACACGGTCAGGCAGCGAAAGGAAGGCGGGAAAGGAAGGAGGACATATATAATGTAGAAACGTAACCATAGTAACGAAAATGCATTCACGTGACTTGTATTTAAATGCTGTTCGGAGAATATATATCATGAGATAACGTAACCATGGTAACGAAAATGCATTCACGTGATTTATGTTGAAAACGCAAAGAGTCAACGTTGACGTGATGACGTGTTCGGAGAATATATATCATGAGATAACGTAACCATGGTAACGAAAATGCATTCACGTGATTTATGTTGAAAACGCAAAGAGTCAACGTTGACGTGATGACGTGTTCACGTGCTGTACGTGCGCGTGTCCTCCGATGGTCAAGCGGCCTCTAGTGGCGCGCTCAGTTGTCTTGCGCTGAGTTGTCTTGCGCTGACTTGTCTTGCGCTCAATTGTCTTGCGCGGAGTTGTCGCTGCGCTGAATTGTCTTGCGCGGAGTTGTCGCTGCGCTGAATTGTCTTGCGCGCAATTGTCTTTGCGCTTATTTGTCTGCGCGCGATTGTCTGCGCGCGATTGTCTTGCGCGTTTTTGACCTGTCACCGAAAAAAGAGACAGCTGCTACTGGACCTGGAGAAGAAGAAGGAGATATGCTGCTGGGAGGGGAGGAGGGAAAGGAGTCTGGGAAGCTGCTGGGCAAGGGGAAAAAGGGACAGCTGCTACTGGACCTGGAGAGGGATAAGGAGAGATGCTGCTGGGAGGGGAGGAGGGAAAGGAAAGGAAAGGAAAGAGAGTTACTGCTGGACAGGGGGAGGAGGGATGGGAGAAGAAAAAAGGAAGGAAACAGCTGGCAGGGAGAGAGACAGGAATGAGATGGGAAGGGGGATCAGCAGAGAAATTGAGAGGGACAAAGATGCTAGATCTGGTGTAGGAGAGATAAAAATGAAGAGAGCAGTGAAGCTGGAATGAATCATGTAAAAAGGAGAGAGGGGGCATAGGCTGGATGGAAAGGGGAGAGGGGCATAGAAAGAAGACAAATACCATATGGAAGGGGGAGAGATCAGATAGTAGATGGAAGGTGCAGATGCTGGATTGAAGAGAAAGAGAGGGCAGACGCTGGAAGGAAGAGAGTGAAAAGAAGATGAAAGCAGAAACCAGAGACAACAAAAAGGTAGAAACAAATAATTTTATTTCTATTTTGTGATTAGAATATATCAGATTTGAAATATATATCCTGCTAGAGCTGGTGTTAGACATAACTGGGGACTGCAAAGTCCAGGCAGTGGCTTAGATTTCTCTCTGACCAGGGGGGCAGTTGCCCTAGTTGCACTCCCCTAACCCTATTCCTGCTATGTGTGACTGCGGTATTCTGTTAGCATGATATTTCTGTGTAGCATTCTGTAATAATTTGGCTTATTCAGTTTTCTTGATAGTAGAGGGGATATATGTGAAGGGGAGGGGAGACAGGGGTTTTGTTGATCCTTGCTCTGTATTATTTGTATTTATAAAATGACAATTGTACAGAATATTGTTTCTTTTTATACTTTAATAAAATACATTCAGTATAAAATCATAACTGAGGCTTGTGCGGATGGGATCATATGGTTTACGAGGACTGAGCTCGCGTTAAATTTCAGTCCTAGTAGTTTGCCGGTCCACAAAATAATTTTTTTTTTTCCCGCCGGTCCATAGGTGTAAAAAGGTTGAAGAACACTGGGTTAGAGCAAAGTGATTGGGTAGTAGTATAGGGAATTATAAATGCTGGGGAATATTCTAATTTGGATTTGAAGGTAAAAAGTATTTGTGACCTGGATTGATCACTGTGGAACAGGATACTTGGCTAGATGGACCATTGGTCTGACCCAGTATGACTATTCTTATTTTCTTATGTTAAATCAAACGAAAAGGAACACCATATTGAATAGGATAGGAATCAAACACACAAGGGGGAGCGAGGGAAACAAATGGGCCTGAGATTGTGAGAGCAGCTTGAGAGAAGAAATCATGAGGACACAGCCACTGTCCCAGTGTGAAAGAAAATCCCGCATCACCATGTATTAAACTCGGATTTTATTGCACTTTAACAAAAGGGGCTCCTTAAGTTGTTGGTAAAAATAGTAATAATGGGCTTGGTCTCTGGTAGTATGGAGCAAATTCTGAAGAGAGAATAGTTGAGAGCTGGTACAAGGACACTGGCTTTTTGCCAGGTACTTGTGACTTGAATTTTCCACATTGAAGACAGGATGCTGGGATAGATGGACCATTGATCTGACCCAGTTAGGCTATTTTTATGCTCTTATGATTAGAAACATAGAAACATAGAAAATGACAGCAGAAAAGGGCTATAGCCCACCAAGTCTGCCCATTCCAATTATCCGCCCCCCAGAGTTCACTCCCCTAGCGATCCCACGTGAATATCCCATTTCCTCTTAAAATCCGTCACTGGCTGCTCTCAGCATACCTGTGATTTGCTATTTCAAATCAACTACCATCTTAAAATATTTCCTGTTTGACCTTTAAATGTGCACAATACTATGTATGCAACTGAAGGCTGTTTGACTCCTGACGCAGGCTTATTAGCCAAAACACAGCTGTGTGAAGTCATTTTACATGTTCCTTATTTTTACTTTACCATAAAGTTTGGTTTGTGAAAAAGAACATTTGTTGATGTAGTTTTATAGAGAGATGCACTTTTTGTTTTTGGAGGTGGTGTCAACATTAATACTGTCTAGTGCCTGCTTATATTAATTTCAGCTGAATATTTTAGTATCCCATAATCACTGCTTAAATTCTTCTTCTGTAGTGGCAAAGTACCATTCTTCCATAGAAAAAGGAAGTAACGTGTATGCTGTGTTGACCACAAACGGTTATAAATAAAGTTTAGCTACAAGCCATACTATCCTTCGGGTTACACAAGATTTATATGGCTAGCTTTAGAAAACTACACTCCCTGCATCAGGACAAGGGTTAATGCCAGTGAAAGACACCACATACAACTTATACAGATGAAAAATGAGCTAAATATGCTGTTATGGATGTCCAAGGCCAGCAGGGGGCATGCATGTGCCATATATCTAGCACTGAAATAGGATGCACACCACATAGCCAAAGATAAAGTAGGGAGCAGAAGACAGCCTACCAGAGAAGAGGGACTCGCAGACAAATAGGGGAGTGAGAGTCAGAGAGAAGGACTAAAGAGAAAGCAGAGAAAAAAAGGGAGAGTGTGCAGAGATGAGGTTTCGGAAACAGGCAGGGAAAAAGCATGTAGGGAATAAAGGACCCAGCAAGGCTGGTTTAACTATTAGACAAACTACTAGGCAGTTGCCTAGGATGATAGCTTCTGGGTAGGCAGCAACGAGCAACTTCACTCAAGATAAAAAAAACCCAAATATTATTAGGTCCTGTCAGTCACACAAACACAAAACCATCAGCATGTCCTTTACACTCTGATAGTGCAGGCAGTTTTCAATTAGCTTATTTCCTGAATAAATGGCTTTGAGAAACCATCTTTGTTATGTAAATATATACAAAATCAAGTATAATGTCTGTCTTGCATGGGATAGCTCTGGGAAGGATAATGTTGGTGTAATCTTGATGGTTGAATATTAAAATCTAGGAGATGTGGCAGGATTGGTGCAACCCACTGTGCAAGCAGTTTGTATTTTTATCCTTCCCAGTACGTGACCTGCTGACCCTTGGTGCTAGCAGAAGCAGCAAGGGCTTGTTATACTACTGCTGCTACTCCTTTTATAACTGGTCTGTCACCTGTTGAAAGCTCGCAGTCCATACTTCCTCTCTAATGATCTGACAAGAGCAGCAGAGAGGAAGCTTAGTCCATGAACAGTGCTGTGCCAGGAGACAGACTCAAGAGTGGGAGAAGCAGTGTAACAGGTGCTGGGGAAAGTGAGAGGCAGAAGCCAGGAGGCAGCTGCTTGGGAATGGGGAAAATGCTCCGATATCGTGGTATTACCATCAAAATGGCTAGAAAGTCTTCAAAAATAACACATATCATTCCAGTTTACTAATTGTTGTTATTATTTTATATAGAAACAGGATGGAAGATAAAGGTCAAATGGCCCTTTCAGTCTGCCCATCCACAATAACCATTATCTCTTCCTCGTCGATCGCAAAGGCAATGCAAGTCGACTGCGGAGCCCTGCCTTTAAAAATAAACTCTACTGCACACAGACCACGCAATGTAAAAACGAGTGAGCCACAAAAAACACTACAGTATAGGTAGTGTGGGTAGATCGTATAGTATTAAAAATAAAGCTGATAGCTCAGTGGTCTCAAACTTGCGGCTCGCCAGGTACTATTTTGAGGCCCTCGGTATGTTTATCATAATCACAAAAGTAAAATAAAAATTTATTGATCATATGTCTCTTTAGCTATAAAATGCAATATTATTATTAAGACTTGGCCAAAAGGAAAGATTTATAAACTATAGAGTTTTACCTCATGCAAAACTGTCATTTCTTTAATAAGACATTAACTATTAAGTACCTACAAATCCATTATGTGGCCCTGCAAAGAGTCTGAGACCACTGTGTTAGCCTATCATCAATCCCCACTGTGGCATGTGGCACTTGATTGACATACAGTACAGCCAGTCTGAGATCTCGTCTTTTGTAACAGCAACTGCTGTCCGGACTATGCAACTCTAGCTGATTCCATTCAGTTCAAGATGTCATCGGAGTAAGGTAATGACCAAAAATGTACAGAATTGTATTGTGCCATACATGTTCATGCTGTTATGCAAGGTAAGCAATATATATTTTAAATATAAAGTACACTTGGTATATATATATATATATGTTTAGCATTTTTATTGTTGGTAGATCATTTTGGCTTGGTCACTTTAAAAGTAGCTCGCAAGCCAGAAAAGTGTGGGCACTCCTGCTCTATGAGATCCCATGTGCCTATCCCACAATTTTTTGAATTCAGACACAATCTCTGTCTCCACCACTTCTTCTGGGAGACTGTTCCATGCAACAAAAAACCAACATCTTCATTGGTTCAATATTACGAAGGTCATACTGAAATTAATGATCAACAATTTTTTAAAAATAAGAATTTATTAATGTAGGAAAAACAAATACATCATCTTAATGTACAGACTTTTCTTCACTTTTCAACATACTATAGTCGCCATTTCTCTGTACACATTTTTCCCATCGTTCTTGAAAATTCCCTTGCAGTAGAGCTCCATTCCAGCTGTCTGGAGACACGGACGCGCTGTTTTCTGCACATCCTCCACCTTCTCGTAGTGTTGGCTTCGCATCTGTTCCTTCACAAAACCCAAAAAATGGGAGTGTGTGTGCTGGGGCAACAGGGATTTTAGAAAGAGAAAGAATATATGTGTATGGCGAGGGAGGGTTTAAAAAAAAAAAAATATATGAGAACAGTATAGTTATCTTTACCAGGAAAGGTAGGGTTTGACTGAGATGTTGAATATGTGTGCACTTGGTGGGATGGAGAGAGAACTTGGTGTCTTGCTAGGAATGGGAAGGCCAGGAGCAAAGAAAACTGCTCATTGAAACTGCTAGGGAGCAAGGGGGATGGAGAACAAGCTTAGGAAGAGGAAATAGAGCCTGAGCTGGGGAAGAGCTTAGGTGGAAGCTTGGGACACAGAATTACCAGGCTTTTGTCTTGGGGCAATTCTATTAAAAAAGTTACAAATAAAAAAAATAAAAAATTTTGCAAACTAATTTAAAAAAGAATATGCAGATTTTTCAAAAACTTTATTTTGCACATAATTACCCAGTTGTAGCTTTCTTACCAACCTTCTCATGCTGCTTGAGGCTATTTCTATAAACTTCTCTACCACACTTGTCACACTAAATTTTCCCAAAGTATCTTGCTTAGAAGTGATACTTCAGAGCTGAAAGGCTGGCAAAATCACTCCCACACCATTCACACCTATAAAATTTGACTGCCAACATCCTTTCCTGGCAAAGGAAACAATACCAGATCCTCTTTGGTGAAAATACATTAAATTAAAGCTTTTGATGTAAGCTAAAATAAAACTTCTAAATTAATGCTTCATGTGTTCACCTGCAGAGGATGCTAGATCGAGACTGTAGGCAGGGTGCGGAAGATCATCTCCTTCATTTCGATATCTCTGAAGAAGGTCTTGAGTGATGGTTTTTCTCTGAACTTTGTGGTTTTCAGTCAACAAACATGGGACCCAGTGGGCACATACTTTTCAAAAGCCTAAGCCAGGGGTGTCCAATGTCGGTCCTCGAGGGCCGCAGTCCAGTCGGGTTTTCAGGATTTCCCCAGTGAATATGCATGAGATCTATTAGCATACAATGAAAGCAGTGCATGCAAATAGACCTCATGTATATTCATTGGGGAAATCCTGAAAACCCGACTGGACTGCGGCCCTCGAGGACCGACATTGGACACCCCTGGCCTAAGCTTTCAATCATTTCCTGCTCTGCGCTGTGTCCTATTCCAATGGTAGGCAATTCCGGTCCTCGAGAGCCGGAGCCAGGTCAGGTTTTCAGGATATCCACAATGAATATGTATGAGATGGATTTGCATGCACTGCCTCCTTGAGATGCAAATCTATCTCATGCAGATTTATTGTGGAGATCCTGAAAATCTGACCTGGCTCTGGCCCTCGAGGACTGGAATTGCCTACCCCTGGGCTAGTCCATTACAATGCTGGCCCTGCCCATATCCAAATGGTCTAGATTTGGACATTTTAAACTTAGATGTTTCTATGGCCTCACACTTTCCTCCATAAATAATGCAGTTAGAGTATCTTATGAGCCTGGGTCCTCTTGTCTATGGCTCATTAGCCCACCCACCAGGCTACTTGAGACACCTGTATGATGCTCTACTAACCTTTCCCATTCCCCAGATGCGGCTGTTTTACAGACAGGCATGTACTGTTTTATTCATATCTTTTGGGGTGGGAGCGGGTTAGTGACCACTGGGAGAGTTTGTGTGGGGTCATTACTTAATCCCTCCAGTGGTCATCTGGTCAGTTTGGGTACCTTTTTGTTGCTTAGACCAGTGGTTCCCAACCCTGTTCTGGAGGACCACCAAGCCAATCGGGTTTTCAGGCTATCCCTAATGAATATGCATACAGCAAATTTGCATGCCTGTCACATCCATTATATGCAAATCTCTCTCATTCATATTCATTAAGGCTAGCCTGAAAACCCGATTGGCCTGGTGGTCCTCCAGGACAGGTTTGGGAACCACTGGCTTAGACTCTTCTAAAACAGGTCTAGCTTGGAACATCTAAGCTCTGTCTAGGACAGGGGTAGGCAATTCTGGTCCTTGAGAGCCAGAGCCAGGTCAGGGTTTCAGGATCTCCACCATGAATATGTATGAGATGGATTTGCATACACTGCCTCCTTGAGATGCAAATCTATCTCATGCATATTTATTGTGGATATCCTGAAGACCTGACCCAGCTCCAGCTCTCAAGGACCGGAATTGCCTACCCCTGTCCTAGTGCAAGTTTTGCTGTGATTTCATTCACAGTGACATGTCTTGTCTTCTTTAATGATGCCATCAACCCTTTCCTTGTTGCATTCACTGAGATAATGCAAGGGCAACGCTTTCCATCTATGAAACATTTCATCCATCTCCTAACACTGCTAGAGCCCATGCACCCATCTTCACATGCACTCTGAAGTCTTTGGAGAATTTCTGCAGCGGGGATTTCCTCTTTAACAAGGAATTCAATGACAGCATGTTGACGAAACAAAACATCAGTGTCGGCCATTTGTTTGTGGTCACGTGATAGAAGCTAATGATGTCACAATACCTCAACACATACCCCCTCTTCTACTAAACCACGCTAGTGGTTTTAGCGCAGGGAGCCACGCTGGATTGTCCGCGCTGCTCCCGACGCTCATAGGAACTCAATGAGCGTTGGGAGCAGCACGTGCGCTAAAACTGCTAGCGCAGTTTAGTAGAAGATGGGGGATAGTATAAACTCTGTATATTAAGGTGATGTACTTGTTTTTCCTACATTAATAAATTCTTATTTTTAAAAAATTGTTGCTCATTAATTTCAGTATGATCCTTATACTTTCTTATAATATTCTTATATCTCTTATGCAAAAATGTATTTATGAAAAAGATTTATTTGTATCTTTATTTTTCAATTAATTTATTCAGCCACCTCTCCTGACATGAATTTATGTTTCACTGGCTCTCATCAGGGTCTGTCGAGAAAGCAAAAAACATCATTTCATACTATGGTGTGTTTGAAGTTTTGGTGCCTTGACCCTCACAAAAGCCAATGAAACATGAATTCATATCAGGAGAGGTGGCCAAATAAATGAACTGAGGAATGGGGAAAAGGCAGAAACCAGGTGCTGGAAAAGGGGAAAGGTAGAGGCAGAAACCGGATACTGTGGAAATCAAAGGAAGCAGTAACCACAAGCCAGATGCAGGGGACGGTGAATGGAAAAGCAGGAACCAGTTGCAGAGAAAGGGGCAGGGAGGCAAGAGTTAAGAGCTGGGTTCTCAGAAATATGTTTTCTTTGAACCAAACCAGTTGACGGCCCTTCTCTCCTTGTCCCGCCTGGAAAAGGGGAAAGAATGAGGGCTTCAAGATATAAGACGCCTGAACTTCAGTTAACCACGTACCAGTTATCTTTAATGCATAGTTCTTTGTTAATACCGTTTAATTTACATCATGGATCATAATGGTGGACTTGAGAGATTATACAAAAATTTGTTTTCTATGTAAATTTATGAGGTTTTCTCTTTGTTCTTTTGTTGTAATCACTTTCTGTACAAGATTTATTTTGATTTGTTAATTTGAAATTTATAAATAAATAATTAAAAAAAAAAAAAAGAGTTAAGAGCTGGGTAAGGGTTGTGAAGCAGAGGCCAAAAACTGGGGGGGGGAGGAGGGCGAGAGGGAAGAAATACTATTACCAGATGGCTCCGAGCAGTGGAAGAGCAAGGGAGGGAGGTGCGCAGGGCACTAGAGCCCAGCATTGCTTCTCAAATGCCTCTCTCGTACCTCTTGAAATGTTCACTGGTGCGAGCAGCATCTTCCATCTCCCATTCGCCGGCCTCGGTTCCCTTCTGATGTCATATCCTGGCCCCGCGACCAGGAAGTGATGTCAGAAGGGAGCAGAAGCCAACCACGAGCTGGAGGTGGAGGGTGTTGCCCGCACTGGTGAACATTACAAGAGCTACTGGGGGAGGGGGCGGCAAGGAGGTGAGCGTCCCCTCCAATGCGGTGCCCACGGAGGTCAACCCCTCTCACTACACCACTGGCTCCAGGTCATGTAGGACAGTCAAAGAAAATCCTTGTGTTGCTTGCATTGAGTGAAATGGAAGTACAGAATAGTATTATTTATCAGACCTTTGCTAATAATCTGAGCATCCAACATATCTGAAAGAGCCCCTGGTGATGTCATTGTGTCACCACTATGAAGTGAGTGTCTTCCCCCCCCATTTTCCGGCACAGCACAGGGGAAGTTTCACACCTAAGACAATTTTTTTAAATTTGGGATTCTATTTTTTCTGCAAAACAATACTGTTGTGACCTGGGATCCTGCTTTTACCATTGTTTTCCATATTATCTGACTTTTCGCTTATCTGGTTCTGTTTACATCAGGGGTGTCCAATGTCGGTCCTCGAGGGCCGCAGTCCAGTCGGGTTTTCAGGATTTCCCCAATGAATATTCATGAGGTCTATTTGCATGCACTGCTTTCATTGTATGCTAATAGATCTCATGCATATTCACTAGGGAAATCCTGAAAACCCGACTGGACTGCGGCCCTCGAGGACCGACATTGGACACCCCTGGTTTACATCAAAAATTAGTCTAATTTTTAGTGCAGTGGACTTTGATCCTAGGGAACTGGGTTCAATTCCCGCTGTAGCTGCCTATGACCATTGAAAAGTCACTTAATCCTCCATTGCCCCAGGTACAAAACCAGATTGTGAGCCCACTAGAGACAGAGAAAGTACCTGCATATAATATGTACAGCACTGTATATACATCTAGTACAGGGGTGGGCAACTCTTGTCCTCGAGGGCCGGAGTCCAGTCGGGTGTTCAGGATTTCCCCAATGAATATGCATTGAAAGCAGTGCATGAAAATAGATCTCATGCATATTCAATGGGGAAATCCTGAAAACCCGACTGAACTCCAGCCCTCGTGAAACGAAGTTGCCTACCCCTGGGCTAAATGTACAAATGAACCACAAAGCAGCTAAATCAGGGATGGGCAACTCTGGTCCTCGAGGGCTGGAATCCAGTCAGGTTTTCAGGATTTCTCCAATGACTATGCATGAGATCTATTTGCAAGCACTGCTTTCAATGCATAGTCATTGGGGAAATCCTGAAAACCCGTCTGGATTCTGGCCCTTGAGGACTGGAGTTGCCCACCCCTGATCTAGTAGCACTATAGAAATCATTAATAGTAATAGTAGGATAATTGAGACTTTACAGTAAAACCAGGATTAGACCAGACTGCCTTCCATGACCCAGAACCATCTGGTAACTTTAGGCAGGGCTGAGGTGTTGGTGCAAAAGGGACAGCAGTAGTAGAAACAGTGGCGCAGTGAGGGTGAGCGGTACCCAGGGCGGTGGTGCCCCCACCCCTGCTGTGCACCCCCCCCCATTCCCCATACTTTTTAAACTTTGGTGTGAGCAGCCACCATCTTGCTGCCTGCATCAGCTTCGGCCCTCTCTCTGATGTCACTTCCTAGGCGTGGGTCCTGGAAGTGACTTCGGAGAGCACCGAAGCTGATGTGGGCAGTAAGTTGGTGGCCGCTCGTGCCGAAGTTTAAAAGATGTGGGGGAAGGGAAGGGGCATGTGCGGCAGGGGGAGGAGTGGAAAGGGGGGGCAGAGAGGAGGAGTGCTGACGCCTCAAGCAAGACGACGCCCAGGGCAGACCGCCACCGAGTAGAACCTAATTTTTGGAGAGAAGGGGGGAGGGGGTAATTCCTAATATGGGTGGGCACTGCATTTTCGCAGTCTCCCCTTTCTTCCTCCATCATCCTCTTCATAGGCCGCACCCATGTATAGCCCGCAGAAAAGGGCGGCCTATGTTTACATTACATTACATTACGGATTTCTATTCCGCCTATACCTTGCAGTTCAAGGCGGATTACAAAAGATTTGACTGGACATTTTCCAGTGAAGATACAATTTTTTTTTTTTTTTTTTTTTGACAGAGGAGAGATAGCTGGATAGATTCCTGAGGGGATTTAGGGGTTGGATAGTAAAATGACAGTGCTGAACTGTGTGATATGGACAAAGAGAATATAGTTAGAGTAGGTAAAAACCAGAAGATAAGCCGCCCCATGGTATTAGTCATGGCTTATCTTCCGGGACCTCCCTTGACTCTTAAAATCTTCCCCCACCCCGGTACCTATTTTGGAGCCCCCTGGACGGCAGACAGCGAATCTCCAGTGGTGCAGGACAGCCGCAATCTGTTCGGCATCTGGCCTGCCCCCGCACCACTTGCTGAATGGCCGATGTCAGCTCTCGTGGGACTCGTGAGAACTGATGTCAGTCACTCAGCAAGCGGCGCGGGGGCAGGCTGGATGCCGAAGAGATCGCAGCTGCCCTGCACCGCTGGAGATTTGCTGTCCGTCGTCCAGGGAGCTCCGAAAAAGGTACCAGGGGGTGGAGGGCTGATTATAAACTTTTATATAGGCCGCCCTATCTAACTAGGCCGCGCCCCATACACGTGTTTGTGAAACCCATGTATAGGCCGCGGCTTATATAGATGGGGAAATATGGTACTTCAGGTGAGAATCCCTCAGCCCCACCAACTGGAGAAATCTGGAGCTGTCCTATCTGCTAAAGCAGCGCCTCTCAAACATTTTTAGCTCTGACACATTAAACAGAGCAAATGTTTTTCACGGCACATTATAATTGAAATTATAAAATTGTAACACCAACAAAATATTAACCCTCCCTTTTGCAAAACTGTGAAAGAGGTTTCTAATGCCGGCTGGCGTGCTGACTGCTTTGTGCCGTTCCGATGCTCATAGGAACCATCGGAGCAGTGCAGAGCATTCAGTGTGCCGACCAGCACTAAAAACTTCTTGCACGGTTTTGTAAAAAGGGGGGGGGGGGGAGATAAATTGAGAATTATTTATTTAAAGGCATTTGCGCATGCTCAAAGCCTTCTGGTCTTGCTTTCTCCGAGATAATCTCGGAGAGAGCGAGACCAGAAGGCTTTGAGCATGCGCAAATGCTCAAAGCCTAGTCCAGCCCGGCAGAGGAAGAAGGAGGATCTCTCTCGCACCGCCCGGCCCAGCCCAGCCAAGCCCAACCAACGAGGAAGGATCTTCGGGCACTGGCACTGGCACATGCTGTGCATTGGTGCCGGTGCCCAATCGGGTAAGAGTTGTATTTGCGGTGCTGGGGGGGATGTAGGATCATGGGGGAGGGGGGGTGACGCGAGCGGGGGGGAGGATGCCGGTTCGCAGGGGAGATGCCGATTTGGATTGAAAAAAAAAAGTTGTAAAACGCGCTCACACGTATAACGTGCACGGTTTGTAAAAATTGTGTTTAACACGCGCGTTATATGCGTGAAAATACGGTACTTGATCAATGGTCTTCCACATCAGGTAGTCGAGGCCAGTAACACGCTTGACTTCAAGGGACGATGGGACAGACAGGTGGGGTCGCTCCAGAGGAATGCTTAATAGATGGATTCTCGAGGGAGGGAGGGTTTTTGAGTGGGCAGACTTGTTGGGCTGTCGGCCCTTTTCTGCCATCATACTCTATGTTTCTGTTTTTGAGTGCAAATTAACTCAAAATGCGGCTCGATACTCAAAAAGCAAATAAGCATTTTATCATTCACCATCTGCAGTTCTCTTTTTTTTCCAATTTAATTTATCAGAGCTGAAAATCAAAGTTTGCAAAGATAAGAAAATCCAAACGGTAACAGAACCTTGATTGCTTTTTTTTGCTCAAGTTAGGATAACTACTGCATAAAAAAATAAAAATAAAATTACTTGCTGTCAGTTTTCAAAGACCAATTATGTCAAAGAATGATGCTTGTTTGGGCGGTTGCATCCTTAAGCTTGCAGACGCTCATAGCACTGACAGACTCTTGAGTAGTCTAGTGTATACCCGTATGAAGGAAATTTTGAAAAATTAAAGTAAAATTCTAGATTCTCTCGTGGCACACCCAGAATCTCCATGGGGTATACCACTGTGCTATGGCACACAGTTTGAGATACACTGTGCTAAAGCATGGCAATCAGCAGCAGCCTCATGAGCATGCTCAGTTCTTCTTAATGAACTGAGCATGCATGAGAGCTCAGACTGCTTCTCCTGCTGACTGACTTGGGGTGGCGCCAGAATTCTTCAGCAGGTGGGACATGGTTGCTGGGCAGGCCTGATTCCTAAGTTTGGCTGCTGGGCGGGCCTGAGGCAAAAGTAACACAGTAAATGATGGCAGTAAAAGACTCTCAAGGTCCATCCAGACTGCCCATCACGGTGGCCAGAACCACACCTGTGTGGTTGCACCTGTATAGATCATTGCTGAGGCCACACTTGGGAGTATTGTGTTTGGTTTTGGAGGCTGTATCTGGCAAAGGATATATAAAGACTTTAAGCAATCTGGAGGAAAGCAACGAAAAAGGCCAGGGGTTTGAACCAAAAGAAGTACTAGAAGAGACTGGAAGACCTAAACATGTATACTCTAGAACAGTGATTCCCAACCCTGTCCTGGAGGAACACCAGGCCAATCGGGTTTTCAGGCTAGCCCTAATGAATATGCATGAGAGAGATTTGCATATGATGGAAGTGATAGGCATGCAAATTTGCTTCATGCATATTCATTAGGGCTAGCCTGAAAACCCAATTGGCCTGGTGTTCCTCCAGGACAGGGTTGGGAACCACTGCTCTAGAAGATAGGGGAGATATGATACAGACATTTAAATACTTGAAAGATATTAATATAGAACTAAATCTTTTCCAGAGAAGAGAAAATTGTAAAACTAGAGGGCACAACTAGAGGTTGCAGGGAGGAAAACTTAGGAGTAATGTTAGGAAATTCTTTTTCACGGTGAGGGTGGGGGATGCCTGATCCCCTTGAGGGTGGTGGTGGAGAGGAAAATGGTGGTGGAATTCAAAAAAGCATGGGATAAATATAGATCTCTAATTAGAAAACAAATGGTATAAATTATTATTTATTTAAGCATTTATATACCACTTATATATAGTCTAGTGGTTTACATTCAGGTACTCAAGCATTTTTTCCCTATCCGTCCCGGCAGGCTCACACTCTATCTAATGTACCTGGGGCAATGGGGGATTAAGTGACTAGTCTGCCCATCCACAGTAACCATTATCTCTTTCTCTCTCCAAGAGACCCCACATGCCTATCCCAAGCCCTCTTGAATTCAGGCACAGTCTCTGTCCCTACCACCTCTTCCGGGAAACTGTTCCAAGCATCTATCACCCTTTCTGTAAAAAAGTATTTCCTCAGATTACTCCGGAGCCTATCACCTCTTAACGTCATCCTATGCACATTTATATTACATAGGTATTTATATTACATAGGCATTTATATTACATAGGTATTTATATTACATAGGCATTTATATTACATAGGTATTTAAACAACTCTATCATATCTCCCCTCTCCCGCCTTTCCTCCAAGGTATCCAGATTGAGATCTTTTAAGTCTGTCCCCATATGCCTTATCACAAAGACCACACACCATTTTAGTAGCCTTCCTCTTTTTGAAGGTGTGGCCTCCAGAATTGTACACAATATTCTAAATGAGGACTCACTAGAGCAGGGGTAGGGAACTCCGGTCCTCGAGAGCCGTATTCCAGTCGGGTTTTCAAGAATATCCCCAATGAATATGCATGAGATATATTTGCATGCACTGCTTTCAATGCATATTCATTGGGGAAATCCTGAAAACCTGACTGGAGTTCCCTACCCCTGCACTAGAGTCTTATACAGAGGCATCAATACCTCCTTTTTCTTACTGGCCATACCTCTCCCTATGCAACCTAGCATCCTTCTAGCTTTCACCATCACCTTTTCAACCTCTTTGGCCACCTTAAGATCATCACTTACAATCACACCCAAGTTCTGCACTTCCGTCATGCACATAAGTCAGTCCAGTCGGGTTTCCAGGATTTCCCCAGTGAATATGCATGAGATCTATTAGCATACAATGAAAGCAGTGCATGCAAATAGACCTCATGTATATTCATTGGGGAAATCCTGAAAACCCGACTGGACTGCGGCCCTCGAGGACCGACATTGGACACCCCTGACATAAGTTCTTCACCCCCTAAACCTGGAATGCTCTTCTGGAGGCGGTTATAGGGTAACAGGGATTCAAGACAAGGTTGGTTAAGTTCCTACTGGAGCAGACCATATGCAAGTAAGGCTAGACTAATAGGGCACTGGTCTTTGACCTAAAGGCCGCTGCGTGAGCGGGCTGCTGGACATGATGGACTACTGGTCTGACCCAGCAGTGGCAATTCTTATGTTCTGAACTGTACCGTTCCCTCGGGCTTTTGCAGCCCAAGTACATGACCTTGCATTTCTTAGCATTAAATTTTAGCTGCCAAATTTCAGACCATTCTTCAAGCTTCACCAGGTCTTTCTTCATATTAGTCACACCATCCAGCGTGTCTACTCTATTGCAGATTTTGATATCATCTGCAAAGAGGCAAATCTTACCCGACAACCCTTCAGCAATATCATTTATAAAAATGTTAAAAAAGAACAGGCCCATGAAAGGAACCTTGAGGCACACCACTGGTAACATCCATTTCCTCAGAGCGATCTCCATTGATCACTACCCTCTGTCGCCGTCCACTCAACCAGTTCCTGACCCAGCCCGTCACTTTGGGAACCATCCCAAGGGCACTCAGTTTATTTATTAGATGTCTTTGTGGAACACTGTCAAAGGCTTTGCTAAAATCTAAATATACCACATCTAGCGCACATCCTCTATCCAATTCTCTGGTCACCCAGAACTAAGGCCATTATCGGACAGACTTGTACAGTTTGTGTCCCATATATGGTGATTCGGTGTAGGATGGACTGGGGAAGACATAAATGGGATCCCCACTAATTTGGAAAATGAGGATGTTACTGGCCAGACTTTACAGTAGATATCCTGCAAACAACGGGATGGATGGATAGGCTGGACTGAGCTTAGATGGCAACTTCAGCAGCTGGAACCTAGGACAATACCAGGTGGACTTTAGTCTATGGCCCAGAAATATCAAAGATGAGACAAGTTAATTTAATCATGTATTTTTAATGAGAATAACGAATGGGCAGACTGGATGGACTGTTCAGGTCGTTATCTGCCGTCATTTACTATGTTACCTGGCAGAAACCCAAAGAGCAGCAACATTCCAGAGCTGAGATTGTGATGTCATAATGCCTCATTCCACCAATGCCTAAGAGCCAACCTCAGCAGTGATGTCACAAAGGCTTGATTAGATGGCAACTTCAGCATTTGGAACCTAGGACAGTGGCAGGTGGACTTTACAGTCTATGACCCAGAAATATCAAAGAAGAGACCAGTTAATTTAATCATGTATTTTTAATGAGAATAACTAATGGGCAGATTGGATGGACTGTTAAGGTCTTTATGCTATGTTACTCTGTGCAGGCCCCAGTCACCCATGCTTAAATGCTGGTTGTGACGTTACCATCATGCCAACCATATATGCAGCCAATCATGATGGAATGATAAGTGATTATATCTAAGACTCTTGAGCATTGCTGACAGTATTCAAGTTACCTATCAAGATGCCTTACCCTCCCTTCTAAGCTGCACAGCACCCCCCACTGGCAGTATGTGACAATAAAATGATCTAACACACTGCAATTGTCGAAAACCTCACCTGTCTTTTGCCCTTTGCAGGACATAGAGCTTAGAAGTTACGATTGAAAAGAGGTGAGCTAAGGCCAACTAAATAAATTAGCCTGCGTATGCTTGGGGGAATTTAAAACTGCATTTATATTATGGTGTCCAACCTGCGGCCCCGTGAAGTATTTTGTGCGGCTCCGGTCGAGGGCGATGCAGTGTTTTCCTTTGCTGCCCCCCGGGTGTTTACCGTCTTGCTGGATCCCTCCTCTGTTTTGCTGCAGCGTTTGTGTGTTTGTGCGGCCCCAGAACATTTTTTTCGGCCAATGCGGCCCAGGGAAGCCAAAAGGTTGGACACCCCGTCCTAAATGGTTAAATTTGTCCCGAAAATGCTCGGTTAGAATTCATGGGGCAGACTTTCCCTTCCCCTTTCTTTCCTTTTGTCCCATACCCATTGTTATCAAGTCTTTGTTTTGATCTCAATCCCCCTATTTTTATTTAGACTTTTTTTTTTTTTTGTTATAGATGACTTAAATTTTTTTATTTTTTTTTTTAAATAATTTTTTACTTTTTGTTATTGCAAACCGACCGGATACTTGTATTGGTCGGTATATCAAAATATTAATAAACTTGAAACTTGAGACCAGGTAGGAGGGGAAGAAAAGAGAGAAGGACTTTGACAGTTCATTGGGTGGGATAAAGCTGAAGGTGGCTCCCTGGCACCTATCCTTGCACTGGCCCAGGGATCCAAAGAATTAGACCCAAGCAGCACAGGGACAGATAGGGAGATGGGTAGAGTGTGTCAAAATAAAAAAGGAGGGATCCGGAGAAAATGAGAGGACAGGGAAAAGAGTGAAGGTGAGAGTGCATATAGGGGAAAAGAGGAACCTAAAAGGGAACCATAGAGCGGATGAGGGAAGGGAAAGAGCCCCGTCAGAGAGCTGCAACACCTGCGCCTCCTCCCCGCGTCCCTCCCTCCGCCGTGTCACCTGCTCTCCCCGCCCCCTTCTGCCCTCCATACCTGGGCAGGGAGCGGAGACAGAAGGAAGCGCTCGGCTGCCGGGACATGGCCAGAGCTCAGCGCCGGGAAACAGCGTGATCGGAGCCCGCAGGAGCCGAGCTCTCCTCCCCCCCCCACCCCAGTACGGATATGTCCGCCTGCGAGCTCTACACCCGGGTGAGTGAAGCGGGGTATCCCCGCGGGGCCGGGAGCGATTTCGCCGGGGGGGAGGGAGGGAAGGAAGGGGCGTCCGGCCCCTGCACCAGCTCCGCGGCTCGCTTAGTGCGGGGAGCAGGGGGTTAAAATGCACCTCTATTAAAAAAAAAAAAAAAATAATCTGCATGCATGCTTCTGATCCTTCTCCCCCCATCCCTGGGCTCCTGTAAGGGGGGGGGACAGCGCAGGTGCGGAAGTTTCAGTGCAGTTTCGAGGAGGGAAAGTTAGGGACCATCCTCGTTTCCCCACTTCCCTGAAAACGTTTAGAGCTGTCCCGAGAAGCGATCAGCCCCCCTGCCCGGGGTGGGCCCGGAGAGCGGGCTTCGGGGTCAGTGTTGACTCCTTCCCCCTCCCCCCCCCCACCTCCCTCTGTAAATGTGCCTGCGAAAGAGAGACCCGCACTGCTGAGCTCTTGGCTTGGTTCCCTGCTCCGCTGACTTTCGCTCTCGGGTTTGTGGTTTAATTGCAGTTAATTATTGTTCTCAATTCGGTGGTGTAACTATGGAATCTCTGCAGAAGCGCGTTATACGGGGGAAGGGGGAGAGGGGGGGTTGCCCGCGGTTTGACTCGCCCTTTTCACTGCCTGGCTGCTGGAAATCTCCTGTTCAGAGCAAGTGTGCTGTGGAGCTGGGAAGCCTGGCAGCAGCTGGGAAAAGAGAATTTGCTTGCAAAGTTTGCCTGCAAATGTTTCTTTCAGTGCCTTGTGTAATAGTTCCAAGTATTGAAGGGTGTCCCCTTCAATTTTGCTTTTCGTTGTAATAATTATTATTTTAATAAGAAATCATGTGCCATTCCTGGGCTATGAAAGCAAATATGTTGGCCAGAAAGTACCAGCTGGTTCATTTTGCTTTGATGCTACATAAGGCTCTGTGGACTAATTAGAGCCCTCTCCATGGTCACTTGATGGGCCGAGCATTTTTTTTCTTATAGACAGAGTGGACTTGGTGCATCAGACCCCCCCCCCCCTCCCTTCTAAGGTGACCCTAGGAAAGTTTCGGAACTGGGCTAGTCTGAGGATTTCAAAAAACTGTTGAGAAATAGTTCAAATAATTTTTTAAAAAAATTCTTTATTGATTTTCTAAACTTTAAAAGTGCAATACACAAATATATATCATATAATAAGTTAATAAGTAAATGTATATATCATATAATAAGTTACAAATATGCATAACCAACCATTTTCTCCCACCCACCCCTTAGTTCAAAGAATTTAAAGACTGATGAAATGGAAAAGTATTTGGTCTATAGAATGCAGAGTTTCCCCAAGTCGGTTCAGGAGTGCCACCCCCCTTGCCAGTTAGGTTTTCAGGATATCCACATTAATTTGCATACACTAACTCCATTCATGCATACTCAATGTGGATATCCTGAAAACCTAACTGGCAAGGGGGGTGGCACTCTTGAACCGAGTTGGAGAAACACTGCTCTAGATCAGTGTTCTTCAACCACTGGTCCATGGCCAGTGCCGGTCCACAGAAATTTCCTGCTGGTCCACAGGGCCAGCACATGCATCAGGCCCAAAACAGTATTCTTCAACCGCTGGTCCACGGTGCGATCGATGTGGCGTTATCTTCGAGCCAGCTCCCTCTTACTAACTGATTCAGTGCACAAAGCCACGGGCAGTGGTTCCTACGGGCGTCCTGCGCCTGAACCAGAAGCCTTCTCTCTGACATTGCAGTGTCAGAGGGAAGGCTTCCAGATGAGGCACGGGACGTGCAAGGTGCAATTAGTACTATTATGGGAGCGGGGTCTGGGGTGGAGATTGGATAGAGATGGGCGGGGTCTGGCCCACGACTTAGCCCAGTGTTCTTCAACTGCCGGTCCACGGACCGATGCCGGTCCACAGAATAATTCTTTTATTTCTGCTGGTCCATAGGTGTAAAAAGGTTGAAAAATACTGCTCTAGATAACTAAAGCGTGAGAATGGGAATGCCACTTGGGTTTGAAAGTATGTGCAGCTTTGCAATAGTGGATCTAATAGAATTTGTTTTATATTATCGCTGGTGTGCAGATGATTGTAATGTTCCTTCTGCCAAAGAACTTTTCAAGCTAAAGGATCCAGTCATCAAAATGCTTTAGACCCCTTGGGAGTTTGATGAATGGATCCCTTGTGTTTTAAATGGGGATTTAGTGTCTTGTTGAGGGTAGCACAGTGCATTGTGGCTAAGTGAATTTTCAGTGGTATTTTCAGGTCCAAAGCACTTTGACTTAATCGCTGCAGTACTCTACAAGCCAAATTGGCACCGGCTCTTTTTACTTTTCTAGCTCAACTTTTGTTGTGGGTTTGCATCCTGTCAGGGATCCTTTTCAGGCCCTCCTGTACTGATAAGGACTGGAAGGGATGTTTTCCCTGTCATCTGTGGGCAGGGAGTCATTTACTCTTCCCCTCCCTGGCACCTGGCCCATGTCACACCCTCCCATGACCTGCTTGTAACTCACCGGCCATGGCACTGATCTTCTGTGTCGCACTCGCTGCATAATCGGCTTTATTTATGTAAGTGGGTTTCTAAATTTATTTGTGGAGTCCAGGTTGGTCTTGGTGATTGTGCACAAACCACATCGGCACATGTTCAGCTCTGGAGTGAATGAATTAAGAAACATTTAGATCCTGAATCTAGGCTGGCTGTTAATATTTCCTGGGGTGATCCTTTAGAGATTTAAAACCAGCATCAACACATTCAGTACTTGCGTGGTTTAGCGGTACTAATAAGTGTTAAAATGGACACAGTAATCGAGGCTCCTGTGATCCCGAGTTTTGAAATTCACATACTGTTAAAGGAGTCATTCATTCATCTTAAGCAGGGAGTGCCTGGATACCAAGAACAACAGTTTCAATGTTTGCGTATCCTATGCAAGAACTTGGTGTTTGGCTCCCTTAGTTCAGGGGATCCTTTCTGCACATGTTGGCAGTGGAAGAGTCTTGAATGCTATGTGATAGTGTTCTGCAAAAATCATTCAATATTCCAAGTATTCTATATAATTCATATAGAGATATCAACTGTTAGAATGGTAGATTCTTTTATCTTTCTAGGGAGGATCCTTGAGAGAGCACTTTTTAGCGAAACATGTCGGATTTACCCTCCTCAGACCGCAGACAAGAACATTTCAAAAGATAAGATGCTTTATTCTAAGCATGCAAAATATTTAAATGATTGATTTTTTACAAGCACGAAATATTTAAGGCGCTAATTTGGCACAAAAAGATATTGTGGATCAGTGACGATAGAGCACATAAAGCTATGCTGCTGTGAAACATACGCCCTCTTTTACAAAGCCGTGCGGCAACAGCCCCGAAGCCCGTTACCGCGTGGCAGCCGCTAGCGCGACTTTGTAGAAGAGGGGGGATAGTGAGTGGTGTCGCCAAGATCCTGAAGATAAATTGAAAAAAAATTCTAGAGTTGATATCTCTATATGAATTATATAGAACACTTGGAATATTGAATGATTTTTTGCGTAAGATAATTGAGATTCTAAGTATAAAATTTGATTTATTGGGTGGACTGTACAATGCGATTGCGCTCAGCATCTTATGGGATACACTTCTAAATGGAATGACACATCGTTAGGTAATGGATTGAAAACGGAAGTGGAATACTTTAACCCTTTCAGGACCATAAGGATCGTAGGCCAATTTGTGGTTTTGACGACATTTTTATGGTAAAAAGGGCTTGCAGATGCCAAAAAATTGATTTTTTTTGTGAAATATCATTATTATTTTTTTTTTAAATCACACTTCTGGCTTATGGACAGTGTGGCAAGTGAATCTTCTCATCAATCTGGCAACGACGCTAATGAATGAATGTCGGAACCAGTTTGTTTACATAAAGGCAGTATCATATGGAATCCGTACATATCAAATTTAGAACTGTAGACTATCCCAATCAAAATTTATAGGATTTTAAAGTTATGGGACAAATATGTCCCTTGGTCCTGAAAGAGTTAAAATGTGCCCAACTTTTCACAGCAGATTTTCTGCCCCGCCTTTAAAAATTGTATTTGAATACAGGTTTTCTCATTATCTGCCAGCGAAGAAGGGATTGTATCCTGGACTCATCTCTCCCTTTCTTGTTAACCCTCCCCCCCCCCCTTTTTTTTGTAAGCTGTATGCTCTGAAACGGCTACCCTGGGGAACCCAAGTCACAGACGGAGTAATTAACAGGGCATTAGGTTAAGAAACGCTGCCGTACTGAACATTATAAAGATCTTGGCTGGAGTTGCATTGCTTAACATAAGAACATAAGAAGTTGCCTCCACCGGGTCGGACCGAGGTCCATCTCGCTCAGCGGTCCGTTCCTGCGGCGGCCCATCAGGTCTGCGACCTGTGAAGTGGTTTCTGACCACTTCTATAACCTACCTCAAGTTCTATCTGTACCCCTCTATCCCTTTATCCTCCAGGAACCTATCCAAACCCTTCTTGAATCCCTGTACAGAGTTCTGGCCTATCACTTCCTCCGGAAGCGCGTTCCATGTGTCCACCACCCTCTGCGTAAAAAAGGATTTTCTAGCATTTGTTCTAAACCTGTCCCCTTTCAATTTCTCCGAGTGACCCCTAGTGCTTGTGGCTCCTCTCAATTTGAAGAATCTGTCCTTATCCCAGGACAAGCAGGCAGGTATTCTCACTAGTGGGTGATGTCATCAGACAGAGCCCCGGTACGGACGTCTCACAAGCACGTGTTGCTTGTAGAAACTTAAAGTTTCTAGATGCCCGCACCGCGCATGCGCCGGTGCCTTCCTACCTGGAGATCCGGGCGTGTCTCCTCAGTTCTTTCTTTTCCGCGGAGCTGAGAAGTTCAACTTCTTCATGCGCTAGCTGAATTCAGTTAAATTTGCCTTCCTTGTCCGCGTTTTCGTTTTCGTTTCTTTTAATTACTTTAACAGTTCTTTTCTTTTTCAAAAAAAAAAAAAAAAAAAGGAGAAGATTATTTCCTCCGGCGGGTCGAACGGGCCGGCCACGTGGCTCAGGCCCACGGGCTTCGACCTCGCGGCAGAGATTTTCCGGCCTATGTCCCGGCCAATCACCGGTTTTAAAAAGTGCAGCAAGTGCCAACGCGCGATTTCACTCACGGACCCTCACTGGCGCTGTTTGCAGTGTTTGGGCCCTGACCACATCCCGAAATCGTGCGGGCCTTGCTCTACCCTTACGGCACGCTCATTCAAGCGACGTTGCCTATTGTGGGAATCGATGTTCAAGATGGACGCAGCTAAGGATCCCTCAGCCTCCACTTCATCTGATACCTCCCCGGTGCGGGCGAAACCGGCATCGACTCCTCCTGCATCGAGTGCGGCGAAACCGGCATCGCTCGCCCCGACACCATCCACGAGCTCGACGTCGGTGCCTGCCCCGGTCTCCTCGGTTCAGGTACCTCTTCCTTCCACAGTGCCACCAATGGTCATCAAAGTGCCGAAAGCTACTAAGCAGAAGCACTCGACCTCGAAGGAGCGCGATGCCCGTGCAG
Organism: Geotrypetes seraphini; assembly: GCF_902459505.1. NCBI lineage: Eukaryota > Metazoa > Chordata > Amphibia > Gymnophiona > Dermophiidae > Geotrypetes > Geotrypetes seraphini. The sequence continues at coordinate 86,717,727 of NC_047084.1, forward strand.
GAGGACCCCCTTTCGGTGCGGATCCCTCCCTATCGGCTTCGCTACGGTCCGTGCTGGAAGCTCAATTCGTTGAGCTCATGCAGACCATCGGACCCGGGCTCATCGCTGCCATACAGGGTGACCTCCCGGTACCGGTCCAAAGGGGCGGTCCGCCCCCTCCCCCTCCCCCACACCGTTCGACCTCGACAACCGACGAGGACGAACGAGGGAGGGCGGCGATACCCACGCGGCAAGCCTCGCTTACCGACATGCCGCCATTAGAACCCATTACGCCTCCGCGCCAACATGGGACCAGACCTTCGATCGATACTCGAAGCCCTGGGCATAGTCAGGAAGAGTTCCTCCGTACTCCTTACCAGACTTGGGTAGCATCGCAGGAACCCGCATCGCAAACCCAGTGGCGATCCACTGCTTCCAGCCCTATCCAATTGGGGACCTCGGGAGACCATGCGATGCACAGACGATCCCGATCCCCGTCCCGCCACCGAGACGGGCACCGATCGAGACACTCATCCTGGCACTCCTCACGCTATTCGGAGGTGTCACCGCAGAAAAAACTGCAACGTAGGGGATACTCCTCATCAGAGGCGTCCCCTCCGAGGGGCCCAGAGTACGAGGAGACACCGGTGCCCGATTCTCCTTGTCACTCCCCGATGTCCACGGACCTGGAGGCCTCCTCCTCCGCCAGCCCGTCCCACAGACCGACGCTGGCGGAACAATTGTCCTTCTCATCATTCCTCCGACAAATGGCGGATGATCTGGATGTGACCCTTGACACGGGCTCCCGATACTCCAAAGAGTATCTGGACACCATGCATTTACCTAACCCCCCAACGGAGTCGCTTCGGCTCCCCCTGCATAAATTACTGGACCAGACCTTCATGCAGTGCTTCGAAACGCCGTATTCCATACCGGCGATCCCTAGCAAACTCGATGCTCGATACCGCATCGTGCACCATAAAGGGTTCGAGGGCCCCCAACTCTCCCACCAATCCCTGCTGGTCGAGTCCTCCCTAAAACGCTCTCATCCCTCCCAGGTCTACGCCTCTGTACCGCCGGGCCGAGAGGGGAGAACGATGGACAAATTTGGTAGAAAATTCTACCAAAACTCCATGATGGCGTCACGGGTGCTAAACTACAACTTCTTTTTCTCTTCCTATTTGGAGTTCTTCTTGCCGGTGCTCCGCAAGTTCACTCCGTTCATAGACAACCAAGCTCGATTCGAGTTCGAGGAAGTGGTAGCCTCCCTCTCCCAATTACGCCTCCAGCTGATGCAATCCTCCTTCGATGCATTCGAACTCTCGGCACGCGCCGCCGCAAGCGCGGTAGCGATGCGTCGCCTGGCATGGCTCCGTACCATCGATATGGACCCCAACCTTCAGGACAGACTCGCCAACGTACCATGTGCTGGAGCTGACCTGTTCGATGAATCTATCGAAACTGTTACCAAGAAGCTGTCGGATCATGAAAAATCCTTTCAGTCCATCCTGCGGCCCAAACCCAAGCCTCAACAGTCTCGACCTCCCAGGCCACCCCTGATTTACCAGCGGCGTTACATGCCCAGACAAACGCCTGCTGCGAGGCAGCCTGCGAAGAGACAACCTCCCCAGAAGTCTCAACAAAAACCTCAGCCACCGGCCGTACCTAAGGCCCCCCAGCCCTTTTGACGCCCCCCCCGGGAGCATAACCTCGGCCTCTCCCATAGGGGGCCGCCTCCATCTTTTCTACCATCGATGGGAGGCCATAACTACGGACCTATGGGTCCTCACCATCATAAGAGAAGGATACTCTCTTCAATTCCACCGGGTCCCTCCGGACCATCCCCCAAGAGAGTATCCTTCAAGCTCGACGCAGACCGCCCTTCTTCTTCAGGAAGTCCAAACCTTACTCCAGCTTCGGGCTGTCGAGCCGGTCCCGTCAGACCAATTGAACCGAGGGTTTTACTCCCGGTACTTCCTCGTCCCGAAGAAAACGGGCGACCTGCGACCCATTTTAGACCTTCGGGCCCTCAACAAGTTCCTGGTCAAAGAGAAGTTTCGCATGCTGACTTTGGCTTCTCTATACCCCCTCCTCGAGCAGAACGACTGGTTATGCTCCCTGGATCTCAAGGAGGCCTACACTCACATCCCCATTCACCCGGCCTCCCGAAAGTTCCTCAGATTTCGGGTGGGAAATCTGCACCTACAGTATCGAGTGCTACCATTCGGCCTATCTTCGTCCCCCAGAGTCTTCACAAAGTGTCTGGTGGTAGTGGCCGCAGCACTCCGGGACAGGGGTCTACAGGTATTCCCATACCTCGACGACTGGCTCATCAAGGCCCCGTCAGCCCCAGAGGTCACTTCGGCGGCCGTGGCTACAACCTACTTCCTCCAGAATTTGGGCTTCGAGATCAACTTCTCCAAGTCTCATCTACAACCCACCCAGTCCCTCCCCTTCATCGGAGCGGTCCTGGACACCACCCGACTCCGAGCATTCCTACCTCGGCAACGCATGGAGTCTCTTCTTCATCTCTGCCAGTCGGTGTCGACTCGCCAAACCCTACCGGCGAGACAACTGATGGTGCTCCTGGGCCATATGGCCTCCACAGTACATGTGACACCCTTTGCCAGACTCCACCTCAGGATCCCCCAGTGGACCCTGGCATCACACTGGAATCAGACATCCGATCCACTATCCAAACGCATCTTAGTCACACCTGCTCTTCGGCAGTCTCTACTTTGGTGGATGACCTCTTCGAATCTATCCAGAGGTTTGCTGATGCACTCTCCCCCCCATCAGAAAGTCCTCACGACCGATTCGTCGAATTACGCATGGGGGGCCCATCTGGAGGGTCTCCGCACCCAAGGATTCTGGACCAATGCGGAGAGACTACACCAAATCAATCTACTGGAACTCAGAGCCATCTTCAATGCGCTCCAAGCCTTCCAACACCTACTCCACGACATGGTAATCCTCATTCGCACAGACAATCAGGCCGCCATGTATTATATCAACAAGCAAGGAGGCACGGGCTCGGCCCTCCTTTGCCAGGAAGCTCTACGAGTCTGGGACTGGGCGGTGCGCCACAACACCCTACTCAGAGCAGTATACATCCAAGGGGAGAACAACGTCTTAGCAGACAAACTAAGCCGTCTGCTACAACCGCACGAATGGACTCTCCATTCCAGCCCCCTTCACCAAATCTTCACGCAATGGGGGACGCCTCAGATAGACCTCTTTGCGGCTCCCCACAACGCCAAACTGCCTCAGTTTTGCTCCAGGATTTACACTCCTCATCGCCTCGAGGCAGATGCTTTTCTACTGAACTGGGGGAAACGATTTCTATATGCGTTCCCACCATTCCCGCTGATCCAGAAGACTCTGGTCAAGCTGAAACTCGAACGGGCCACCATGATTCTAATAGCTCCTCGGTGGCCCAGACAACCTTGGTTCTCCCTCCTACTTCAACTCAGCAGCAGGGAACCAGTACCACTTCCAGTGTTTCCTTCACTACTTACTCAACATCAAGGATCACTACTTCATCCCAACCTGCAGTCTCTCCACCTGACAGCTTGGTTCCTCTCAACGTAACCCCTCACCAATTCTCACAAGAAGTGAGGGAGGTCTTGGAAGCTTCCAGGAAGCCCGCCACTCGACAATGCTACTCCCAGAAATGGACCAGATTCTCCTCATGGTGTGTTTCTAAGTCAAAGGAACCTCAGCGAGCTTCCTTATCCTCCGTGCTGGACTATCTCCTACACCTATCTCAATCTGGGCTCAAGTCCACGTCCATACGAGTCCATCTGAGCGCTATTGCGGCGTTCCACCAGCCCCTACAAGGGAAACCCCTCTCGGCCCATCCGGTGGTCGCCAGATTTATGAAAGGACTCTTCCATGTTAACCCTCCTCTCAAACCACCCCCAGTGGTTTGGGACCTCAATGTAGTCCTTTCCCACCTCATGAAGCCCCCGTTTGAACCACTCAACAGGGCCCCTCTGAAGTATCTCACCTGGAAAGTGCTTTTCCTTGTAGCCCTTACGTCCGCTCGCAGAGTCAGCGAACTCCAGGCATTGATGGCGGACCCACCATTCACAGTATTCCACCATGACAAGGTGGTCCTCCGCACTCACCCGAAATTCCTGCCTAAGGTGGTCTCCGAATTTCATCTCAACCAATCCATTGTACTTCCAGTATTCTTCCCTAAGCCTCATTCTCACCACGGAGAATCGGCCCTTCACACTCTAGACTGCAAACGTGCCTTGGCTTTCTACCTGGATCGCACCAAGCCACACAGATCCACTCCTCAACTTTTTGTCTCCTTCGATCCTAATAAGTTGGGAAGACCCATATCGAAGCGCACCATCTCTAATTGGATGGCGGCTTGTATCTCTTTCTGCTATGCCCAGGCTGGATTATCACTTCCTTGTAAGGTCACAGCCCATAAGGTCAGAGCAATGGCAGCCTCAGTAGCATTCCTCAGATCAACACCAATCGAGGAAATTTGCAAGGCTGCCACCTGGTCCTCGGTTCACACATTCACCTCACATTATTGTCTGGATACCCTCTCCAGACGGGATGGACAGTTTGGCCAAACAGTATTGAAAAATTTATTCTCTTAAGTCGCCAACTCCCCCTCCATCCCACTGAGGTTAGCTTGGAGGTCACCCACTAGTGAGAATACCTGCCTGCTTGTCCTGGGATAAAGCAATGTTACTTACCGTAACAGTTGTTATCCAGGGACAGCAGGCAGCTATTCTCACGTCCCACCCACCTCCCCTGGGTTGGCTTCTCAGGCTAGCTACCTGAACTGAGGAGACACGCCCGGATCTCCGGGTAGGAAGGCACCGGCGCATGCGCGGTGCGGGCATCTAGAAACTTTAAGTTTCTACAAGCAACACGTGCTTGTGAGACGTCCGTACCGGGGCTCTGTCTGATGACATCACCCACTAGTGAGAATAGCTGCCTGCTGTCCCTGGATAACAACTGTTACGGTAAGTAACATTGCTTTATTTACTCTCTCTATGCCCTTAAGGATTTTGAAGGTTTCTATCATGTCCCCTCTAAGTCTCCTCTTCTCCAGGGAGAACAGCCCCAGCATTTTTAACCTGTCAGCGTACGGAAAATTTTCCATACCTTTTATCAGCTTAGTCGCCCTCCTCAGTATCCAAATTGTTGATCAACCATTTTCTTCATGTTCTAACTACTCGATTCCTATTGTGGAGCTTTCTTGCTCTTAACTTCACAAATGACAGAGCATGTCCTGTGGTCTGGGAAGAGCATACTCTTTATGAATATTTTTGCTTGGATACGAACGTAAGATTTGCCGCTGCTGGGTCAGACCAATGGTCCTGCGTGCCCCGCAGTCCACTCCTGCGGTGGCCCCTAGGTCAAAGACCAGTGCCCTGAGACCAGCTCTACCTGCGTACGTTCCAGTTCAGCAAGAACTTGTCTAACTTTGTCTTGAATCCCTGGAGGGTGTTTTCCTCTATAACAGCCTCCGGAAGAGAGTTCGAGTTTTCCACCACTCTCTGGGTGAAGAAGAACTTCCTTACGTTTGTATCCCCTTTTAACTTTAGAGAGTGCCCTCTCGTTCTCCCTACCTTGGAGAGGGTGAACAACCTGTTTTTATCTGTTAAGTCTATTCCCTTCAGTATCTTGAATGTTTCAATCATGTCCCCTCTCAGTCTCCTCTTTTCAAGGGAGAAGAGGCCCAGTTTCTCTAATCTCTCACTTTACGGCAACTCCTCCAGCCCCTTAACCATTTTAGTCGCTCTTCTCTGGACCCTTTTGAGTAGTACTGTGTCCTTCTTCATGTACGGCGACCAGTGCTGGACGCAGTATTCCAGGTGAGGGCGTACCGTGGCCCGGTACAGCGGCAGGATAACCACCTCCAATCTGTTCGAGATCCCCTTCTTAATCATTCCTAGCATTCTGTTAGCCCTTTTTGCCGCCACCGCACATTCCGCAAACGGTTTCATCAACTTGTCGACCAGTACTCCCAAGTCTCTTTCCTGGGGGGGGGGGGTCTCTCCAAGTACCGCACCGGACATCCTGCATTCGTGTATAAGATTTTTGTTACTGACATGCATCACCTTACACTTATCCACGTTGAACCTCATTTGCCATGTTGCGGCCCACGCTGTAATGCTTTGGTGTACACATGTTTATGAACTGCTCAGAAGGCAATTAATTATTGATCATTACTAAAATAATTGAACAGGTAATCTTGTCTGTTTAGACACTTCTAATATTTATTGATTTTTATTAGGCCTTTTTTTACTGGAGTCATGTTTGGTAGTTGCAGAATTAACTTTATTAGTGTGATGCATTATACTTCCAGTATGAGATTGGAACAGTATTTTATGTTTTTACTTCATCACGGCATACATAATTGCAGTTGGAGGTTATAAAAATAAATTGGAATTGAAGGAGCAATACATTTTTATCCACACTTTCGGAGTACCTGGGTTCCTAATTAGACAGAAGTTATTCCCTTCCACTCATCTCTTTAACAGTCTGATGTGTTTAATGCTGCTTTTATATTATAGGGGAGAGTGTGGTGCAGTGGTTAAAGCTACAGCGTTAGCACCATGAGCTTGTGGGTTCAAACCCACGCTGTTCCTTGTGACCCTGGGCAAGTCGCTTAATCCCCCCATTACCCCAGGTACAATAGCTAGATTGTGAGCCCACCAGGAAAGACAGGGAAAATGCTTGAGTACCGAATAATCTCATGTAAACCGTTCTGAGCTCTCCTGGGAGACTGGTATAGAAAATTGAATAAATAAGTAAATATTTGATGGTTGTTGCAGATCTGCTTTCCCCTTCGCTGTGAGATGAAATCTGGACCTTAAATGTGCATTGATAAAGATACCACAGACCCTGTTTAAAATGAGACGGAACATTACAGAAAACCACAGGGGTTAATATTCAGCGAAAAGTTAATCTAGGTTGGCATGGCTTCTACCTAGCTAACTGGCTGCATACCCGGGTCCTGTCTGGGTTAATGCCACTGAATAGCCAGTCAGACCTTGGCACTCCTGGGTAGTGCTGGGCCAGGTCTTGGGGGAGGGGTGTGAAACTAAGGCAGAGCTGGGAGTTGACCAGTTAGCGGACTAACTACAGGGTGAGGCAGAAAAAAAATAAAAAAGCATCTTCCTACAGTTGGTGGGTCAAAAGCGCACGCCGACAAAGGCGCGCCCAGACAACTGAGCGAAAGGCGGAAGCCCGCGCCGAAGAAAAACAGTGTGTTAAGGGGCTCTGACAGAGAGTGTGAGGGGGGGGAGAACCCCCCCACTTTACTGAATACAGATCGTGACGGCGTTGTGGGGTTTTGGGGGAATGTAACCCCCCACATTATACTGAAAACTTCATTTGTTCCCTAAAAACCAGGGAAAAAGTTACGTTTCCAGTATAATGAGGGGGGGTTACAACCCCTGGGTTTTCCTTTTGTTTTTTGCCTTTTTCTCATTAATTGCTTTGCATTTCAATTAGCAGTTTTATGAACTTATTTAGTCATCGGACATATTATTATTAAAACAAACTTACATTTTACCATTACTGCCTAGAAAGGATATACTGAATATTATTTGTATTTGATTCGGCTTTGAATAGTGCCCCAAATACGAATCATTCAGGGCTCTATGGTGCTAAATCCTATTGAAATAAACTCTTGATCTCTGATTTTATGTGACTTCTTTTATTGTTCATGTTAAAACTCAATGTTCATTATTCATATGTGATATTCGGCCGAATAGTAAAATATACTATTTAGTACAGGTGTATGTACGTAGCAATTTTTGCATGTTAAAAATGTTCAAGCTAAAACATTGTATGATTTTACAATATATCAGAACTTTGTAGTCACTGTGAATGCTCAGTGTCCATGGCACAGGCCCTCAGTCACTTTGGAAAGTTCTTAATAGAGAAGAACATGGTAGGGTTACCATATTTTAAAAAGGTAAAATTCCAGACACATGGCCCTAACCCCATTCCGCTTCCAACCTCCCCCAAGCCTTATCTCTTCTTTCCTGCTGGGTCTGGAAGGCCTCTGAGCATACGCGGACGCATGTGACATCGTCCGTGCATGTTCGGAGACCTTCCAGACGTGATGGGATTTTCCAAAACCCAGACAAACTTGCTGGGTTTGGAAAGTCCATCTGGGCACCCAGACATGTCCAGGTTCTCCCGATGTCTGGTAAGTGGTAACCCTATGACACGGGGACCTGGAGTACAAAAAAAATATTGGGGGCGTTTACCATGAATGGTAAAAAGCCTTGCTCCCAAGTTAACCCCCCCCCCCGATTTACCAAGGATCTGGCATCTGTTGTCCTATCCATACCTTATAGAGTCTTAGAAGCTCAAAGCTGCTGCCAACGATCCTTATAGGCCTGCTCTGGGGCCTTTCCTCTGCTGGAGTCCCTCCTTCTGATGTAACTTCCTGTTTTGTGAAAACAAATTACTAGCATTCTGTAGTAATTTGACTTGTTCAGTTTCCCCTCTAGTGGAGGGGGTATTTATAAGAGGGGAGACACAGGTTTTATTGATCTTTGTTCTGTATTTTTGTTTATTTTATAAAATGACAGTTGTACAGAATATTGTTTCTTTTTATACTTTTAATAAAATTATTTTAAATATATAATCATACCTGTTTGTTTTGAGGCTTGTGCGGACGGGGTCAGACTGAGTTTGCTGGGACGGGGGACAATCTTTGTCCCCATGACATTCTCTAGTTAACAGCCTCTGGCAGGGTGTCTTACATGAATCATCTGCAGTGCTTCCTTTAGTTCAGCAATTGGTCTTATGAATATTCATGGTGGATATCCTGAAAGCCTGACTGGCTCCCCCCAGGACAGGTTTGGGAACCACTGCTGTACCATCTTATTTATATCTCCATCATGGCTGTGCATGAAGGAGAACTTTCCAGGCTCTTTAAACTGGCTGCTTTCATAGGAAAGTGCAAGGAGCATCTTGAACTTGAGAAATGACTCCTTGGAATATAATAATTAGCATAGGGCAGGGGTAGGCAATTCCGGTCCTCGAGAGCCGGAGCCAGGTCAGGTTTTCAAGATCTCCACAATGAATATGTATGAGATGGATTTGCATGCACTGCCTCCTTGAGATGCAAATCTATCTCATGCATATTTATTGTGGATATCCTGAAAACCTGACCTGGCTCCGGCTCTCGAGGACCGGAATTGCCTACCCCTGGCATAGGGCAAGTCTTGCCACGTGTGTTTACTTTTCAAGGCAGAAGAGATCATGGTGGGTATGGCTTTCTTTTAAAAAGCTGCATGTGATTCTTACAAACCAAATGTTTGAGATGTAAGAATCGCAAAGCACTTTTTAGGAATGTTCAGCAGATGTGGGAGTGGCTGATTCCTGTCGGCCCTAGCCTGGGCCATTCACTGCAGAACCATACACTTAGCAAGTGTAGGAACCACATAAACACTCATGGGATATGCAGATGCACCTCACCAAAACCAATTGGTAGAACGCCTCAGAAGCCCAAGTATGGATAACCATCGCAGAAACACCTAATCTGTACTCATGTATTGTAACACCACTACTGAAGCTTATGTATTGCAGTGAAGGCTGAAGTGGTAAATAAGTTGCTGGCATTTTCCTCACCCTCTTCTGTGTGGAAATAAGATAGCAACCGTGTTATATTTATTTATTTGGCACCTTTCAATGGCGTGATCTCCTGGCCTGACGCAGGGAGAGTAGCTTTCCCAAAGCTACCAAATCCGGGCCTAAGTGTATAGCCCTTGACGGAGACTACATTGTTTAACTTGCTTTAATACCAAACTTAGATTTCAGCAAAACCTTTGACACAGTTCCTGATAGGAGGCTCTTGAACAAACTTGAAGGGCTGAAGTTAGGACCCAAAGTGGTGAACTGGGTTAGAAACTGGCTGTCGGACAGATGCCAGAGGGTGGTGGTTAATGGAAGTCGCTCGGAGGAAGGAAAGGCGAGTAGTGGAGTCCCTCAGGGTTCGGTGCTGGGGCTGATCCTGTCCAATATATTTGTGAGTGACATTGCTAAAGTGATAGAAGGTAAGGTTTGCCTTTTTTAAGATTTGTAACAGAGCAGACACTGTGGAGGGAGTGGAAAACATGAAAAAGGATCTTCAAAAGTTAGAGGAATGGTCTAATATCTGGCAACTAAAATTCAATACAAAGAAATGCAGAGTAATGCATTTGGGGATTAATTATCAGAAGGAACCATATATGCTGGGAGGGGAGAGGCTGATATGCACGGAGGGGAAGAGGGACCTTGGTGTGATAGTGTCCAAAGATCTAAAGGCAAAAAAACAGTGCAACAAGGCGGTGGCTGCTACCAGTATGGCTATTCTTATATTCTAACATAGTAACATTGTAGATGATGTCAGATAAAGACCCAAATGGTCCATCCAGTCTACCCAACTTGATTCAATTTAATTTTTTTTTTTTCTTCTACACCCTCCCAGCCATTGGGCTGTATAAAGAGAGGCATGACCAGTAGAAGAAAGAAGGTGTTGATGCCCCTGTACAGGTCGTTGGAGGCCCCACTTGGAGTATTGTGTTCAGTTTTGGAGACCGTATCTGGCAAAGGACGTAAGAAGACTTGAAACGGTCCAGAGGAGAGCGACGAAAATGATAGGAAGTTTGCGCCAAAAGACCTATGAGGAGAGACTGGAAGCCCTGAATATGTAAACCCTACAGGAAAGGAGGGACAGGGGAGATATGATTCAGACGTTTAAGTACTTGAAAGGTATTAACGTAGAACCAAATCTTTTCCAGAGAAAGGAAAATGGTAAAACCAGAGGGCATAATTTGAGGCTGAGGGGTGGGAGACTCAAGAGCAATGTAAGGAAATTCTTCCTTATGGAGAGGGTGGTGGATGCCTGGAATATGCTCCCGAAAGAGGTGGTGGAGAGGAAAACGGTGACGAAGTTCTGAAAGTGTGGGATGAACACAAAGAATTTAGAATCAGAAGATAGTAAATATGGAAGCACTAAGGCTAGTACCAGGCAGAATTGCACGGTCTGTGTCAGTACATGGCCGTTTGGTTAAGGATGGGCTGGGGAGGGTTTCAATGGCTGGGAGGGTGTAGATGGGCTGGAGTGAGCTATGATGGAGATATCAATATTTGGAACCTAAGAACAGTACTGAGCAGAGCTTTGGATTCTTGCCCAGAAATAGCTAAGAAGAAGAAAAAAAATTAAATTGAATCAAGTTGGATGGACCATTTGGGTCTTTATCTGACGTCATCTACAATGTTACTATGTTAGAATATAAGAATAGCCATACTGGGTCAGACCAATGGTCCACCTAGCACAGAATCCTGTTTCCACAGTGGCCAAACCCAGCTATGTACAGGGTTTGGGGGTTGTTTTTTTTTGTTTGTTTTTTTGAGGGGGTAATTTTTTTTTATTTTGTTGGGGTTTATTTGTGTCATTGGGGTTTTTTTGTGTGTGTGTGTATGTTTGAGCCCATTGTTAAACATTTACCAGCACAGTACTTGCTGGATCCTTCTATAGGCTAAAGTCTCGTTTCTGTTGGACTTCTCCTCTGATGCATGGGACCGCGGCAGAGGGAATGTGCTGCAGAGGCCAACAGCAGTCTGCTAGGTTCGCTACAGCCGACCGGTAACCCTCTGCAGGCTGCTTTGAAGGTGAGACCGGGAGGGAAGGAACAGAGGGCCAAATTTAATTACCCTGTGGGCCTGAGTTTGACACCCCTGACCTAGTTAGATCCCAAGTAGCAAAACAGATTTTATGTTGCTTATTCTAGGAATAGGCAGTGGATTTCCCCAGGCCATCTCAATAATGGCCTATGGACTTCTCTTTTAGGAAATTATCCAAAACTTTTTAAAACCCCGCTAAGCTAACTGATTTCACTACATTTTCTGGCAACAAATTCTAGAGTTTTAATTACACGTTGTGTGAAGAAATATTTTCTCCGTTTGTTTTAAATCGACTACTTAGTAGCTTCATCGCTTGCCCCCTAGTCCTTCTATTATTGGAAAGAGTGAACAAGCGAATCACATCTGCCATTTCCACTCCACTCATTATTTTATAGTCCTCTGTTATATAAGAACATAAGAATAGCCTTACTGGGTCAGACCAATGGTCCATCAAGCCCAGTAGCCTATTCTCACAGTGGCCAATCCAGGTCCCTAAAATCTGGCCAAAACCCAAGGAGCAGCAACATTCCATGCTATCGATCCAGGGCAAGCGGTGGCTTCCCCCATGTCTTTCTCAATAACCCCTGAGCCGTCTCTTCTCCAACCTGAAGAACCCTAGCCGCTTTAGCCTTTCCTCATAGGGAAGTTGTCCCATCTCCTTTATCATTTTTGTCGGACTTCTCTGTACCTTTTCTAATTCTGCTATATCTTTTATTTTATTTTTTTTTTTTTTGGAGATACGGTGACCAGAACTGCATACAGTATTTAAGGCACGGCCGTACCATAGAGTGATACAAGGGTATTGTAACATTTTCATCTTTGTTTTCCATTCCTTTCCTGATAATTCCTAACATTCTATTTGCTTTCTTAGCAGCCGCTGCACAATGAGCTGAGGGTATCAACGTATCCTCAACAATGATACCTAGATCCTTTTCCTGGGCAGTAACTCCTAAACACGGAACCCAGCATCACATAGCTATAGCTCAGGTTCCTCTTTCCCACATGCATCGCTTTGTACTTGCTCACATTAAACGCCATCCGCCATTTTTGAAACCCACTCTTCCAGTCTCATAAGGTCCTCTTGCAATTTTTCACAATCCTCTTGTGATTTAACAACTTTGTGTCATCTGCAAATTTATTTATCTCACTAGTTATTGCCATCTCTAGATCATTGATAAAAATGTGAAAAAGTAGCAGTCCCAGCACAGACCCTTGAAGAGCCCCACTAGTCACCCATTGAGAATATTGATCATTTAAACCAGTGGTCTCAAACTCAAACCTTTGCAGGGCCACATTTTGGATTTGTAGGTACTTGGAGGGCCTCAGAAAAAAATAGTGAAAATTTTGCATGAGGTAAAACTCTTTATAGTTCATAAATCTCTCCTTTTGGATGTCTTAATAATAATGTAATTTATAGCTTAAAAAACTGTTATTTTACTTTTGTGATTATGATAAACATACCGAGGGCCTCAAAATAGGACCTGGCGGGCTGCGAGTTTCAGACCACTGCTATAGGCTAAGGCTCTTTACACCTGCATTGTGATGTCATAGAACTTTATGGTTATAGAAACATAGTAAGATGATGGCAGATAAAGGCCAAATGGCCCATCCGCAGCATCCATTATCTCCTCCTCTCCCTATTGGCTAAGGCTTTTAACATTTGCATCTCCTCTTCCTATAGGCCAGTGGTCTCAAACTCAAACCCTTTGCAGGGCCACATATTGGATTTGTAGGTACTTGGAGGGCCTCAGAAAAAATAGTTAATGGCTTACTAAGGAAATGAAAATTTTGCATGTTCCTTTTTTTTTTTTTATCGGTTGTAGATAAGTCTGAAGTTGGTTGTGTTTCAGTGGTTGTAAGTAAAATCACTAACCCTTTACTGGGAGAGGGGAAGGAAAGAGTATAAAGTTTAGCAAGTGAATGGCCCTAGAGCAGTTTTTTTTCCGCTGCTTGGAGAGAAGAGACCCTACTGTTGTTAATGTTTCTACTTCAGCTACTGTTCTATTAACTTTTTCTAAACTAAAACGTAACCTTATATACCGGGTCTTCAACCAAAGGAAGCTCGACGCGGTTAACAATAAATGAAAAAATAAAGTGGAACTGAAATACAAGAGAGAGTTTTTTCAAAATGTTTAGCGAATAAAAAAGTTTTTAGAAATTTACGGAAGAGTTGGAAGGAGCTGGGACACCTCAAAATTAGGGGAAGTTAATTCCATAGTTGGGGAAATTTTAAACACCAGAGAGCTGCTAAAATTTGTAATTCCTCGAAATCCTTTCCTAGAAGGACGAGAAAGTTCAAATCGATTAATGCCTCTCGCACATTCCATAGCAGAGGAACAAGAGGAGCAAAGATACCATGATACCAAAATCTTAAATACATAAACACTTAAACTGAATTCTAAAATAAACTGGGAGCCAACAGAGAGAGAAAAGCAAAGGAGTGGTGGAGAAAGAGTCTTGTCCACCTGCCAACTGAGTATTCAGTTGCTGGGCGATGGCATCCTGCTACCTTGAAAATGAAAGGCAGCAGTGTTGTTGTTTCTCCCCCCCCCCCCAGTGTAATCCTAGTCTCACTTTACAGATTTGATTCTTATGTACTGTCCTCAACAAATAAAAGCAACAGATCATTTACATAGGCGAACCAGCAAATGCAAACCTCAGTTCTGCTTACTCATTATGAACAGCCCGAGAGTAGACCTGTTAGGTGGAGCTCTGGGGCCAGACAGGCGAAGCTTAGGTGTTACTGTCAGAGCTGTTCCAGAAAATCAAGTTGTAGCAGACACGGAAAATCTGGTACTCCCAGTCGGGAAAAGTGAATGAAGCTGATTCATCTGGTGTTCCAGTTTCTTATTAACTCTTTGAAGGCTCAGTAGCCAACCAAAAAGGCTATGATCATTTCTCTCACTTCTTTGAGAACCAGATTTGGCACCTCTGATGTAATCCACACTAGCAAAACGCAGGCCACCCCATTCTTAAGTGTGTAAGGAAAACTTAAAAATCATCAGAGTGTGGAACAGTGGTTAAAGCTACAGCCTCGGCACCCTGAGGTTGTGGGTTCAAATCCACGCTGCTCCTTGTAACTCCGGGCAAGTCACCTAATCCCCCTCCCCCATTGCCCCAAGTACATTAGATAGATTGTGAGCTCACTGGTACAGACAGGGAAAAATGCTTGAGTAGCTGAATAAATTCATGTAAACCATTCTGAGCTCCCCTGGAAGAACAGTATAGAAAATTGAATAAATAAATAAGTCTTTACTTTGTTGCTTTTAATGAGGGTTTATTACCACAAGAAGTGACAGTTGGCTTGCATAGACTTGCAGCTAAAATCTGCTGTCTTAAAATTAAACAAAGAATTTTTATTAAAGTAAAGGTGAACATTTGAGCCGTCGATGCTATCTTTTAATGTATAGATGCATTCATGAATATACTGCTTCTGGTTTTCTTTAACCTCTTTGTTATCTAGTCTTTGCAATGTGCATGTTGTCTTGGCTCCTTGGTTTTATGTTCTTCTGTTTTTTGTCACTTGTGGGATAAGTTTCCTCTGCTCCTGATAAAGCAACTGGTTGTCAAAAAAAAAAAAAAAAAGACCCATTTTTCAGTTGCAAGGCTTCGCCGGCCCTCTTGACGCACCCTTCTCTTCCACTGCCAACTCCAGACTCCGTCCCTTCTTTCTTGCGGCACTGTATGCCTGGGACAGGCTGCCTGAATCAATACATCGTGCTCCATCCCTGGCAGTATACAAATCCAAGTTAAAGGCCCACTTTTTTTTTTTTTTTTAAACCGCTTTCAACTCCCACTCACTGCTGTCAGATACCTAGACCCACTGTATCATTTCCTCTACTATAATCTCCCCAACCCTGTAATGTCCTCTCTAAATTAGATTGTAAGCTCTTCGGAGCAGGGACTGTCTATTGTATGTTAATATGTACAGTGCTTTGTACACCTTTTAAGCGCTATAGAAATAATAAAGAGTAGTGTATTCTTTAAGGTGTCCTGGGTAGGGGTGCCAAATAAGGAAATTAACATTATCCCCCCCTTTTACAAAACCGTAGTTCAGTTTTTAGCAGCGGTAACAGCTCTGACGCTCATAGGAATTCTATGTGCGTTGGAGCTGTTACAGCCGTGGCTAAAAACTACGCTATGGTTTTATAAAAGTGGGGTGGGGGGTGGTGTATAAAATGAGATTTGAGAGCTATACTCTAGCTCAAGACATGAAAATGTGTTGCTTTGATTTTCCTATATAAGACCTCCTCCTATATATATATATATATATATATATATATATATATATATATATATATATATATATATATATATATATATATATATATATATATATATATATATATATATATATATATATAGGAGGAGGTCTTATATAGGAAAATCAAAGCAACACATTTTCATGTCTTGAGCTAGAGTATAGCTCTCAAATATATATATATACTGATAATGCTTTTGTCTGACTTTGCTGCTTGGACCTTTTAGCTCCAAAAAAAAAATTATACATATATACATACATACATATATATATATATATATATATATATATATATATATATATAAATTAAAAAGGATGTTTTTGATGGCATGAAAAATCAATCCACTTATACCCATTCTACTATATATGGAGTAGAATGGATATAAGTGGATCGATTTTTCATGCCATCAAAAATTACAGACTAGGGGACACTCGATGAAGTTACAGGGAAATACTTTTAAAACCAATAGGAGGAAATATTTTTTCACTCTGAATAGTTAAGCTCTGGAATGCATTGCTAGAGGATGTTGTAAGAGCGGATAGCGTAGCTGGTTTTAAGAAAGGTTTGGACAAGTTCCTGGAGGAAAAGTCTATAGTCTTATTGAGAAAAACATGTGGAAAGACACTGCTTGCCCTGTATCAGTGGCATGGAATATTGCTACTCCTTGGGTTTTGGCCAGGTACTAGTGACCTGGATTGGCTACTGCGGTTGATGGACCATTGGTCTGACCCAGTAAGGCTATTCTTATGGTTTCTTCTCTAAAAATCAATCTGTGACCTTAGAATTTATTTATTTAATTTTTTTAAGAAAAGACTTGATAATAGGAAATTCATGCCTGAGAATTTCTTAAAATGGTTTCATAGTTGTGAAGAGTTAAAGTGAAACCTACCTAGGTTTGTGTGCTTTTTAAAAATAAAAAAATCTATATCTTGGTATGTAAAGTTCTTACTGTAGGGTAGATCATTTCATTTTTGCATTTAAAAGTGAATTGGTAAAATAGATATGTATAAATTTGGTGTTTCTCAACCATATGGGCCTCAGAAAAGTTACCACTGCCAGATGCTCAGGTCCAGACCAGTACCTCGGCTCTGTCCTTAGTACCTAGTAGCAAGACTAGATTATAATGCATTATATAAGGGAATCAAAAAATCAAATCAACACTCCAGTGTCCAGAACACCACACAAAAAGCCAGAAAATATAATTCTTAAAGCGAAAGAAAAGCCTCAGACATGTGCAGAGGTGAACCCACACACCTAGCAACACCAGCAGAAAACCTTTCGCAAGAAGGGGTTCAAAGAGGGTCTAGATAGGTTCCTAAAAGAAAAGGGGATTGAGGGGTACAGATAGAAGTAGAGGTAGGTTATAGGATTAGACAGAAACCACTTCACAGGTCATGGACCTGATGGGCCACCGCGGGAGCGGGCCGCTGGGCGCGATGGACCTCTGGTCTGACCCAGTGGAGGCAACTTCTTATGTTCTTAATTTATTAAATATTGGCAGGTGGAAGCAAATACATAGCCAAAACAACTAAGTGCTGTGGAAAAAACCCACCGGCAGGGAAACGGGCCAACGATCGTTTTCGTGGTACAAAACCACTGCTTCAGGGCCTTGAACACCAAGTTCGGCTAATGGTTTGTAGAAACCAACTGACAAGTTTTTCTGCCGGTGATGCTAGGGCGGTAGAGTGCGAGTTCACCGCTACGCATGTCTGAGGCTTTTCTTTCGCCTTAAGAATTGTATTTTCTGGCTTTTTGTGTGGTGATCTTGACACTGGAGTGTTGATTTGATTTTTTTGGGTTGTGATTTTCCCTTTCATTATACGAGGGAATAACACAGAACGCGGAAGGTTCCAAATCATACAAAATACTGCTGATGCTAAACTTTTATCTAAGGCCAGAATATTCAACCATGTGACACCACTCCTGATAAAAGCAGATTGGTTACTACTAGTGCTGCCCGATTCATGATTTGAATCGATTCACCGATTCGAGTCAGTGAATTGATTTGAATCGATTCAATTTTTTTAAAAATCGGCCTCCCGATTCAATGGCTGACCCTTCCCCCATGCCTTCATAAAGCAGGAGCTGCAGTGCTGCCTCTTGCTGGCTGTCCGCTGCTGCTCCTGCTTGAGGGGGGGGGTCGGTCAGAAAGGCCTTCCCCAGCTTGCCCCTTCCTATATCCTTAGTGCCCCCTTCCTCCCTCCCCCCCAAGCTGACCCGCACCAGCTGCATTTTATTACTTCCTGCCATCCCCCAAAGCCACGCCAAAGCCTGCCTGCCCCCAAGCTGACCCGCCGCCGATTCCTCCTCTCCCGGTCCAGCACCTGTCCGTCTGCTCGCTGCCACCTCTCACGCACTATATTTACTTACAGGCCTGCTAGTGCCGCAAAGAAAGGAAGGGCCAGGCGCGTACCCACAAGCCTTCTCCCGACGTCAATTCTGATGTTGGAGACAGGCCAGCCAATCTTGGACCTTCTCTCCAACGTCAGAATTGACGTCAGGAGAAGGCTTGTGGGTACGCGCCTGGCCCTTCCTTTCTTCTGGATGGCTTTTCAAAACCCGGCACTTTTGAAAAGCTTGGAACAAATCACTGTCGGACCGGAGCACATGACGTCATCACATTGCATGTGCGGATACGCTCCTGCCTGACGAGAGCAGGCAGCGGGGGTTGGGACTAGGGCGTAACAGGGCTGGGATGAGTGGGACTGGACGGTTTTAGGGGTCCAGATTTTCCAAATACAAAATTTGGTAACCCTACTTTAACCAAATGTATGATGATTTACGTCTGCCTATGTTTTGCACTTTTTACACTATATTCATCTTATGTATGCCACTTAGATATACGATAAGTGGGATATCGAATTTTAAATAAATTTGAAAATTGAACCAGCGTGGTGGCACTCCCAACACGCAGGAGCTCCTGTCTAAGAACATGTGTACCATATTTGCACATATATAATGCATTTTTACATACTGCATGCACCCCTAGCCCTCTATATGCACAGGTCGTTTTACTAAGACACGCTAATTGCAAAATATAGTGTATTTTATTTTTAAGGTTTTTACTTTTTTAGATTTTTAGCAGGTTCCGTTCACAACATAATGCCTGCAAGAACTTAAAAAGAAAAGCCTTTAGAGAGTTAGTTTTTTTTTTTTTGCAAATAAGCTGGGATAGCTCACGTTATGGGACAAATCCTATATGTGTCGCCTAAAAGGAGGGTGTTAAGTGTGATCCCATAAACTGCCTCCGGAATTAGGCACAGTTTATAGAACTGCATGTAGCGCCCATCTGTGTGACTAACATTTAGGTGCGGCCGTTCTATGCCGATGGAAAACCAGGCCTAAATACCTGCGCATAAGTTGTGTGTGGATCAGGCACGCTCTATATCGGTGCGCCTAACTTTTAGGAACGCCCATGATTTGCCCATGCTCTTCCCCTGGCCATGCACTAGAATTTACGCACACCACTTTATAGAATACTCGGGTGCATGCGTAAATTCTAATTGGTGCCAATTTATTACTTGTTGCCAGTTGTTGGCGCTAATTGGCGTGTTTCTCAATTTGTGCATGCAACTTAATTGTGTGCACAGATTTGTGTGTGTAACCAGTGACATAGTAAGGAAGGGGGGGGTGGACCACCCTGGGCGCCGACACCACACCACGCTCTTGCCTGCCCTCCTTCCCCCCCCCACCTCTTTAAATTTTTGCCAGCGCAAGCAACTTCTCCGGAATGCTGCTCACGCTGGCCTGGCTCCCCTCTGAAATCGCTTCCTGGTTTGCGGGGCCAGGAAGTGACATTGGAGGGAAAGCCAAGGCCGGCATGATCAGAACGCTGGCAAAGATTTAAAGAGGTATGGGGGGAAGGGAGGGAGTGGGGGCGGGAAAGGAACAAGGGGCAGAAAGGAGGGCATGGGAAGATGCCACAGCCCTAGGTGCCTCCTACTCCTACCCTCACTATACCACTGTATGCAACTTTCATTGCACTATGCAGAATCAGGTCTTATATGCATAAAAATACAGTAGTTATACATACCTCTCCTTCCTAGCTACAAGAGCCCTAGGGTATAGGAATTTAATAGACCGCATGTAGGACACACAGGTCCCTCTTTCTACAATACTCCCCAGCTTCCCTATCCTGAAATGCTGCATCTAAGTCCTCGCATCATTCTCCTTACTAGACTGAGTGAGATGGAGAGAGTGCACGCTGGACGCGACTCAGTTTGTGGCATAGCTCTGACATCCACTGTGGGCCCCCAAGGTGGCTGGCAGTTTGCTGCCCACACTACACAGACTTATACCTTTTCAGGTACTTTTGTATATAAAGGGAACTGGCTTGTGTGTATAACCTCCCTCTTGCTCCTTTTTGCTTTAAAATTTGGAAGAGACATAACTGGGGCTTTCAGGGCTTCCCTCGCTTTTTCTGTTGTGCTAATTCTGCTCTGTGGTTGTGCTGCCGTTCAGTTTAATGTAGATGTGCCTTGGGCTTGAAAAGTTTGGGAAATTCTGATTATAAAGAATACGGACGTTTTTGTATCTGTAATCACGGGAAAAGATGTGAAGATAAGGCAGAAGGACTTTTTATTAAGCTTTTGTGCTGCAGTGCAAAGTTTTCAAAAGTGACTTGAGGACAGACCTAGAAAATCATAATCTCCAAATGATGAGCTATAATATTACTACCGGAGATCAAGAAGATTGAAAAGAGAGAACGCACAATATTTTGTCCTGTCGACTCAGATTGCAAACCATACAAGTCATAAAATGAAGCTAAAGGAGCCTGGGGTAAGAAACGGAACCTTTTAGCTTGAGAGAAATAATAGGCTGAGGGCCCGAAGACATGGTGGGGGGGGGGGTTGAATCTGTTTTGGGCATGGAGTACGGTTATTCTGTTTTTATTTATGTAAATATTGTTATTGTATGCTGAGATTTTTGTGATGTGTGCATTTTGGTATTCTAATCCACTTAATATCTGTGAATGATGTACAGTACCGTATATTGTGATAAGGCAAGTATATTGTGTCTGTCAAGCTTGCAAACCAGGGCTGTGGAGTCGGTAGATAAATACTCCGACTCCTCAGTTTTTTGTACTTCAGACTCCGACTCCAGGTACCCGAAATTTCCTCTGAGTCCACAGCACTGGTTAATTTTCAGATCGTTAAAATGGAATGTCAAGTTGAGAGAAATGAGCATTTTCGAGACCACCTTCTTTTTGCTTTTAATCAAGGTTCTAAGGCCGCAGAAGCTGCTCGCAACATTTATGCTGTGTATATAGTGGGTGCTATAGCTGAAAGAATCGCTCGTGATTGGTATGCCAAGTTCAAAAATGGAGTCGGTAGATAAATGTTCCGACTCCTCAGGTTTTTGTACTTCTGACTCCGACTCCAGGTACCCGAAATTTCCTCCGACTCCGACTCCACAGCCCTGTTGCAAACCCAACTCTCATTTTTCACAGGAAGAATTCATAGATTAATAATAACTTCCCCTACTTGGGGGGTGGGGGAGGAACCTCCAGCTTCTAGTTAGATCAGCTGTAATCAAAAACCAAGAATTGCATGTCTCCATTTTTTCCGATACAGTTCACATGACATCTCCTTGAAAACGTCTACTTATGGTGGTTTCAGATGTGTATTGCCTTCTGACAAGTCTCGGCTCTCTAGTGCTGCTACTTCTTCTCCCACTTGAGTCTACTTACTGGAAGTTTCTTTTACTCACACTTAATTGCTCACATGGTTGTCCTTTTGGCACGTATTCTCCAAACCATTTTCTTTACTGGAGGGGGAACTGTAAATTGGTAAGCCTGGCTTCCGAAGCAGAATGGAAGAAGTTCCAGTGCTTTACTGTTTTCTACTCTTCTGGCATCCTGGGAAGATTACAGAGCTGAAATTTAATTTAATTATAACTTGCTACATAGACACATGATAGCAGATAATGACCAAATGGCCCGCCCAGTATGCCCATCTGCAATATCCACTATCTCCTGCTGTCCCTAAAAACTCTAGAGAGGGAAGACCTTGAGCCTACAGAGCATCGGTTTTGCAAGGATTAAAGAAACTTATAAGGAATGAGCTCGAAGTAGACATTTTCAAGGAGATGTCATGTGATCTGTGCCGGAAAAAATGGAGACGTGCAATTTTTGGTTTTTTATTACTGCTGATCTAACCTAAACAAACTTCCAAGTAGAAGCTGTTTTTTTTCCCCCCAAGTAAGGGAAGGTATTAATCTATGGATTCTTCCTGTGAAAAATGAGAGTTGGGGTTTGCAAGCTTGACAGATGGATGCCTTATCACAATATACTGTACATCATTCACAGATATTAAGTGGTTTAGAATACCAAATGCACACATCACAAAATTTCAGCCTATGATAACAACAATATTTACATAAATATTAAACCAAATACACATCATAAAATCTCAACGTACAATAATATTTGCTTAAATAAAAACAGCTTAACAGATTCAACCCCACCCCTGAATTGTCCTTGATCTTCCACCACTTCTCCCTTGATTATTGGAAGAACTCCACATTGTTCTTCGTCAAAAGCAAGTTCAGAACTTCTCTTTCCTTACTGAACCAGTATTCTACCATATGCAGGCAGAACATAGTTGAAACTCAAATTACCGTATTTTTCGTACCATAAGACGCACCCTAGATTTAGAATAGGAAAATAAGAAAAAAACTATTCTAAACCAAATTGTGTATATACCAGGCTCTGCACCCTGTCCCCCATCCCCTACTATTAGTAATGCAATTTTTTCTTTTCATTATTCATATACACACAGCAGATATAAATTCTCAAAACTGACACATTTCGATCACTAAACATAAAATAATTTTTCCTACTTTTATTGTCTGGTGATTTAATTAGTTTCTGGTTGGACTTCCTTATGACTGTGCATCCAACATTTCTTTCACAATCCAGCACCATCTCCTTTGGGACCAGGTCTCTATCTCTCTCTGTCTTTCTTCTGTTTAACAACCTCCCTCCCCACCCACGTCCAATATTTGTTCTGCTTTCTTCCAGGTCTTTCACTGCTTCTCTCTCTCTCTCTCCTTCCTTCCTTCCTCCCTCCCTGGTCCAGAATCTTTCCACCTCTGCAGTCTCTCTCTCTCTTCCCTCTATACACCCCCAAGTCCAACATCTGCCCCACCTCTCTTCTGCCTCCCCTTTGTTTCAGGTTTCTCCCTCTCTCTATCTTCCTTCTACTAACATTTTGAGATCTCCCCTCTCTACCCCCTCTATTCCAGCATCTGCCCTGTCTTCAAGTCTGCTTCCTGCTCCTCCTCAAGGTCCTTTTATGTCTCTCTCTCCCCCTCCCCCCAGTGTCCAGATCCAGCGTCCCGCCGGGGCTCTCACGATGGGTGGGGCCTTACCTTCACTGCTTCCTATGAGGTCGTTGTCTCTGGCTCCCAGACGGTGCTGGGTTGAGCTGGGATGGGTGGCAGAAGCCCTCAGAGTGCAGGGCTGCAGCTTCTGCCCGGGTCCGAATGCATGCTCCAGAGTTGGCATTCTCTCATTGCCTCCCCAACAGTTGCTCTTCTTGCTCGCTATCTGGGGCAGGAGATCGGGGGAGACACAGCTCTCCTTTTCTGTGTTTTCCGATGCTGTGACCACCGCTGAGCTAATTAGGGCAGCCTGCAGAGTGAACCTAGCAGGCTGCCGTTGGCCTCCGAAGCACATTTCCTCTACCGTGGTCCCTCCCCTTCTCTGATGTCAGGGGTGGGACCGCGGCAGAGGCAACATGCTTCGGAAGCCAATGGCAGCCTGCTAGGTTCACTCTGCAGTCACAGCACGGAAGACATATCTCTGCTGAGTGCGGGAAGCCCGTTGTGAGCCTAATTAACTTTAAAGGTGGAATCCGGAGGACGCTATGGGGGAAGCCAAGAAGACAGCCGGCATTCACAGATGCAAGGGAGAGCCGTATTTGGCGTGGGCCTTTAGAAAGGTACGACGGGGTGGGGTGTTTAAAAAAAAAAAAAAAAAGTATCTTCGCTGCATAAGACGCACCAATATTTCCACCTACTTTTGGATGGAAAAAAGTGTGTCTTATGAAGCGAAAAATACGGTACCGCAGAGAATGTGATAGAAGTTTTGACCCTTTTTTCCAGAATATATTAGTCTTTGTGAGGGGTGAAGAAAACCCTCAAATGTCAGCTCCTCCCCCCCCCAGCCCTTGTGTGACAGTTCCATTATGGCCTCTCTTTTGTGACTGGGTCATTTTCAATTGAATATGCTACTTGAAGAACTGAAGGCCTCCTGGTCTAAAAAGAAACTGTAATTTTTAAGTGTGAAAATAACAACCCAAGGTCATTAGAAGCTCGTAAAAAAATCACTACAGTTTTTTCAGCTTTATTTAATGGGGAAACGTGCAAAACAAGCTCATTTCAATAAAGCTAAATCCTGAACATCCTTTTTGTGTAATTCTTGTTCTCCCCATTGCTAAACGATAAAAGCCAGAAAGCCGTGTCAGACGGTGCTTCATCAAACAGCCTGTTAACACAAGCTCCTGTTTTTCTTTAAGTGGATAAACCAAAGTACCAAAATATTGGAGGCTTGAAGGACATAACAGGTAACTTTTCCAAATGGGAAACATAAATGAAGGAAAATACTACTACTGATTTAATAATAATAATTTATTTTTTTGTATACCGCTATACCAAAAGTTCAAAGCGGTTCACAACAGAGTAAAAAATACATGCAATCAATATATATTAAGTACATTAAAACAGTCAAAAGAAGCATCAATTAAAAGTTGAAAAGCAAAAGAAATAAACAGTGCCACAACTAACAACATGTCAAACAGGCGTGTCTTTAGCGATTTTCTAAAGTCAGAATAAGAAGTAGCCTCTAGTATAGGTTTTCCCAGCCATGTATTCAATTTAGCGGTCTGAAATGGTACAATAAAACAGGGGAACCAATTCCACAAAAATCGAACAAGCAAGAGCAAAGTGGAAATGTCCAATCAGGATGGTGCACAAAAAAAGTGTCTTTCAACTCATCTGATAAATCCAATGATCTTTATTCATCCAAAGCAACTCAATGACTCGACATGATCATGTTTCGGCCATCCGGCCTGCATCAGGAGTCTTAGGAGTCTTTGGGTATCAAATGGTCTTTAAAATAACAAGTGGACTAAAGTAAAATGTGCATGCCGTTGCAAAGAATCTATAGCACTGCAAAACAACTCTGCCATGCAGTGAGTATAGGTTTTTCCAGCCATGTATTCAATTTAGCGGCCTGAAATGGTAACATTCTATCAAAAAACTTCTTATAGTGACATGATTTTAGAGAAGGGTAATTGAATAAATTTTATTCTGCGGATGACACGTGAGATGCAAGTAAATGACGGTCCCTGCAGGGAGGAGCTTGCAATCGAGTTAAGATGCGTAGCCAGACAGATAAAATAATTTCCTGAAGCCTTTTATTATAGAAAATGTAGCTTAAATGAACAACTGTTTTTAAGGTTTGAAAGAGGGAGCAACGCATCATAAACACACAGGGCCGGAATTCTAAGGGTGGGCCCAAATACTTGCCGAAGGCAAAACCGTTACTTGGATATAGCAAATCCTACATATTCAGAAGAGTTTTGCTGCCAGGTCCATACGAAGCTGGAATTGTGCCCTGGCCTCCGCCCACTGGGCTGTGACTAGGCAGATAAGAGGCGCTCCTGCTCCTCGCATCCTGTGCAGGTACACCACTCGCACGGCCCTCATTATGACCCTGTTTTCAGCAGAATCGGAGTGAGAGAAGGTCTTTCTCTGAACTTTTAGGAGTCTTGTTTTGTTTTCTCTGACTGGGGGGAAGGGGGAACACTCTTTCTAGTATTTATGTCGGGGGTAGAGAACTCTGGTCCTCGAGAGCCGTATTCCAGTCGGGTTTTCAGGATTTCCCCAATGAATATGCATTGAAAGCAGTGCATGCAAATAGATCTCATGCATATTCATTGGGGAAATCCTGAAAACCCGACTGGAATACGGCTCTCGAGGACCGGAGTTCCCTACCCCTGATCTATATAACGAAAAGTGGGCTCAAAAAGGGTCCGAATGTGACTGCAATAAACAGATTAAGCGCAGTGGGCCTGCTCAAATGAGGCAGAAATCTTGGGGTACTTTTATGTGAAGTCCTCTGGAGAATGGCACGGGGACAGAATTTGTGCCCGTCTCCGTGGTTAACCACGGGAGCCCTCCCCATGTCA
The DNA here is from genome assembly GCF_902459505.1 of Geotrypetes seraphini. Classification (NCBI taxonomy): domain Eukaryota; kingdom Metazoa; phylum Chordata; class Amphibia; order Gymnophiona; family Dermophiidae; genus Geotrypetes; species Geotrypetes seraphini. The sequence goes on from NC_047084.1 coordinate 86,743,825, forward strand.
ATCTTTGATATTTATCTAAACCTCAGTCCTTTTACATCGGTATTCTTCAATGCTTAAGGTCATCATGATCTACCAGGACTTGTCCTTTTTTTTTTTTTTTTTTTTAAGAGGACTGTCCAGGCGACCAGATGGGTTTTCAAAACTCGGCACTTTGTCCGGTTTTTAAAAACCATTGAGCTCGGGGGCCGTCTCTGGAGGGCATCTGCTCATACAATGCGATGATGTGATAACATTGCGGTGGATCCACGCATGCGCAAATGCCCTCCAGATGCAGACCTGAAGAGATGGGGTCTGTGTATGTGTGTGTATGGGGGGGCAGAATGGGTCAGGGCCACGCGTCCTCTTTGTCCTCAAAAAAAAAATTTGGCAACCCCTATCAATGTGAGGCTTGAGGGTCAGTGGCTGTTGCCCATTTATTCGCTGATTCCTCTATCCTTATTGATGGGGATGGGTACCTGTGGTTAACCACAGGGACAAATTCTGTCCCTTACTAACTCAAAACAAAGCCCCATATGGACAAACGATACACACACCCAGCAACACTACAAGGCCTTAAACTTACACCCAACAGCATTCACACTCCCACAAGAAAGAGGGAAAAGGAAAAGAAAAGAAGTGGAGAAAAAGGCCTCAGTTCGGCTTCATCTGGCCTAAAAAAACTCCACTCCTACAAAAGCTGTTTTATATGTAAATGCCAAATAATAGTCCAAAAACAAGGCAACTAAAGCAGCCTGCCAGGTGGTATCAACCAGCACGCCTAGTACAGATGAAAGTCAGTGGGTGAATGTAACAAAAGGCAGTATAGTCCAGCTCATAACATCCATAGCAAAAGCAAGAAAAAATAACTTAGCTGCTAATGGCTTCCAAATCCAGGCCGGGCAGTCCTTACACCCAACGGGGAACCCTCCGTTTCGCATGAAAACGCTGCGTCAGGGGTGTTCATATCATTGCTTCACATCCGGATATTCCAGACCCACCATACTCCTCAAACATCCTTACCACTTCATTAAACAAGACTGGCGCAGAGAAACTCTTCACCCCGGCACTAAAGAAGCCCAAAAGCTCCGCCCATCCACATCCAAATTCTGTCCCCCCCATGTCATTCTCTATTTTGTGGTACTGGGATCCCTTGCTCAGCAGAAAATTAAAACGGAGACAAGCTTTTCTTTGGGCTAGACCAATGGATTATAGATTCTCCTGAACAGAGGTGTTAAGTAAACTAAACTAAACCTTAAGTTTGTATACCGCATCATCTCCATAAAGATAGAGCTCGGCACGGTTTACAGGTAATTCAATAAATGAGGGAAGGACATAATAAGAAATTAGAGGTTATGAAGAGGATAGCTAGCTTTACATTTTAAATAGATAGCTTTTCGTTTTAAGTACCCTGTGACTGAATGGGAAACAAAATAGCTCAAAACATTAAAGTATGACCCATATTTATTTATTTTCTTTTTAGAGAGCTTTTTTTTTTTTTTTATTATTATACTCTTGGTTTGGTCTGAGCTTGTGTAGGTTTATCAGGTGTTTTTGTGTTTATGTAGCCACCCTTCTGGTTTTGGGTAGCCTTTGGAGGGATACACAAAACTAGTCAAGACACAGAAAATAGTAAATTTTGAAGGCATTTTGGTGGATAGGGGAGGTAAAATTCCCCAAGGCCTTCACTGGCATCACACACAGGAAAAAATACAAGTTTACACCTAGGGCTATCTTTAACTAATATATTTTTAATTTGGTAACTCCCTAACGTAAAATGTACAAAGCAAAACTAAGGGCTCCTTTTACAAAAGTGCGTTGGGGCCTTAACGCGCGGAATAGCGTGTGCTAAAATGCTGCGCGCTAGCAGCTACCGCCTCCTCTTGAGCAGGCGGTAGTTTCCCGGCTAGCGCGTGCTAAAAACGCTAGCACACCTTTTGTAAAAGGAGCCCTAAACCAGCAAATAGAAAGAAAGCACTAAATCGGTTGACAAAATCCCAAACAATTCCTTCTCTCAAGGCTCTGGATCTTGATCAGGTTCCTTCTTTTAAACCCCTCAATAAGGCGCAGACGCTCAGGCTTTCAGTGCACGTAAGACTGGTTAAAGCCAGGAAGCTCATTCTCTGTTGCCGTTACCAGTCTTGCTATCAGCCACCAAGAACCCTATGCAAACATTACAAGGGCTCCAAAATTTTCTTGTTTTAACTATTGTAAGGAACATTTTGGGGCTCTGCTATTCTTATGTTGGGTTAGAATTTGTCTTTCCTTTTGAATTATGTTTTGGAAATGTTTTAAATAAAAACATAAAAAGTGGAAAAAGGAGAGAGGAAGGAACTACCAGGTCAAAAACTTAAATTAAAAAGCACTGAAAACACCCTAATTGCACTGTGCAACAGAGGTTTGGGGGCATGAATTGTTCTTGGGGTCGCTGAATTCAAAACTGACCTTGACCTTAATTTTTCAGTATAATCCTCTGATTTTTGGCAAAAGAGAATTAACATTTTCACTATATTTTCTAATGCTTGGAGTAGATGTTATAACAATCTCTGAAATATTAAAACAGTTTTGCCTTGATGAAATCTTGCAAGGATGTGAGAAAAGTGCATGGGTAGCATTTGAAGAATGTAATTGAGAATTTTCTGGGGAATAGGAAGGCACCAGACTATGTCCAAATGGTGGAGACGATGCCTAAAGCATTCTGTGATCTCAGATGCAACATATCCACTATAAATTCATTTTCTCCACGTGCATCTGGATTCCCCTCCCCCCCCGCCCTGAAAATCTTGGTAGTGTTAGTGATGATCACGGGGAAAGGTTTCACCAGGACATTGCTTCAATGGAGAAATGATATCAATGCTGGCTGACTATTGTTGGACATTAGAGATGTTCCTAATCTCGTTTATAAATGCGCTTCAACAGCAAAATGATTCTAGAAAATATTTATAGGAACTCTTAAATTGGCGCAATGCGTTACATTATGGCCTTATGTTCCTCTACGGCTCATCAACTGATATTACCACCACTTTATATGGCAAAATTAGCATCTACCTGCCACTCGGCTTTCTTTTCATCTGTTCTAACTTGATAGAATTCTCTTCCTGAAGTCTGCTCTGAAACTTTCTTACCCAAAATTTTGTACTCTAATTTATTCCGACAAGCATTCCAAGTTTCAAGTTTAATAATGATTTGATTTATCGCTTAATCCAAATTCTAAGCGATTAACATATTGATAAAATTACAATGTAAGGGGAATAATACAATAAATAAGACTGACAAAATTATTAACAAATTTGATAAGACAAGAAACATAAGGGAGGAGATGGGAAAGAATTACAATATATTTAAAAGATGAAGAGATGTAGCAATTGGATCCCAGAAGAGATGTAGCAATTGGATGGAATGAATGTACAATGGAGTTCTGTAATCTATCTTGGTCTGCTTGTCTGCCTAATGAATAGTGTCCTCATTTTCCTTTTCTTTTTTTTTTACTCTCCCATGAAATGGCGTCCTTTTCCACTGTTCTAATTGTTAGCAGGTGGCTTTAAAGGAAGGCTTCTGCATTGGCCCCAGAGTCCTTTTTCTGTTACTCCAACCAAACTTGACTCCAGTCTGTTCACTCTCTTCGTGGCCTATGGTTGAAGCAAAATATAATGTGTGACCCTTCTCCAAATAATGATGCACCTATGGAGGGCCCACCATGTTTGTGACTCCATTTTGAGGTCTCAACCTACAGTTTGGGAAGCTCTGCTTTACACCAACTTGTGCAAACAATCAGTTACTTTGAGGTAGACATTGTTTGTTTATCTACCTATAGTGGAGAGTGTATGGTGCAGTAGTTAGAGCCACAGCTTCAGCACCCTGAGGTTGTGGGTTCAAATCCCATGCTGTTCCTTGTGACCCTGGGCAAGTCACTTAATCTCCCATTGCCCCAGGTACATTAGAGAGTGTATCAGCCCACCAGGATAGATAGGGAAAAGTGCTTGAGTACCTGAATACAAACACCACTTAGGCTATAAGTGGCACCGTACTCCCCTGGAATTTGCAGGGGTTCTGTTCCAGGAACCCCTGCGACTTTAAAAAAAACCTGCGAATATGGTTTTTAGACAGGAGAGGGCAGAAGAGAGCAGCCGGAGTGCCGGCAAGTGAAGGAAATCACTCGCTGTATGCTCAGACTGCCTCTTCCTATACTAAAGTCAGGCCTCACCAATCAGGAGCTGCTTTGACACACAGCTCCCAATTGGTAAGGCCCAACTTTAGTACAGGAAGAGGCGGTCGGAGCATGCAGCGAGTGATTTCCTTCACTCGCCGGCGCTCTGGCTGCCCTCTCCTGCCCTGTCATTCATGGTCGGTGATCAGGATAATTGCACACATGCGTACTTATAGCTATTCTAGGGTTGTAAAATGAAAACGATAAAAAAATTAATGATGCAAAATATTTTAATAAAATCCAAAATCTTATTTTTTATTAGATATCAATATTAGATCATAAGATTACTCAATTAATTGATTAGCAAATCAATTGAGTATCATTTGCATCAGAGAATTATTACAGAAGCCAAAAGCTGGCCTTGCTCATAAAAAATTCCAACGTTTTACCAGTTACACGTCCATATATATCCTAAATGACGACATTCCTTCGTTACAATCCATCTGCAGTCTAATTGGTTCACATTATTTATTCCCATATAAGGCTAGCTTCATATAGGCGTGTCACAAATTACATTCTTATATCTAAAGTTACATTCTCACATTAAGCTTACATATTTTATAAAAAGAAGAAATACATAGACAAATATTATAATATACTTACAAAACTCCTCAGATTCTACATCCCTTCCTGTAAATATCAGTGTCTTTTCCTGAGATCTTTGTCTCACAAAGGCTACACAAAGAAAAGATGGAAAGAGCAGGTACCCCTCCCACCAAAATTCTACGTAGAAAAAAAGTTGCTCAAGGTCAGAGGTCAAACACCATCTGTTGCCTTATCAGGATCTCTTCAGGATTTCAGATATATGAAAATCAAAATAACATATATTCCTAATCTATCCTTATTTGTTGTTAACTTATTACCTATAGCTACCTAAGTAAATTTCTGTTATGTAATTTTTCCTAACTTTCTGACACTTAATTTTAGATCAATTCATACCATGATACACATGTGGTTTAGATTTGTCCTTAGCAAACTCGAGTCATGGCAAACCTAGGGCCCCCTGGTATGTGGATACCAGGTCAAAAGCCAACTCCTGTCTGCCTACATTTCTCTGAGGATTGGCCTAGTTCAGGCTGGTCATTCTAATACAAAGAAGCTCTATAAGAAACTTAAGCTTCCCATCTGGAGTACATTTGATATGGTATTCATCAATCACAAAATGTCCTAGCCTGCCTCCCTATATCCGTCAAGCACATGACATATATCAAATCCATATGGTAACTTAAAATTCCTGTTTTTTAACTTTTTGTATTTCTGATCATTTTATTCCAGCCTATCCAATTTTTATTTATTCATTTATAGCTACTAATCCACATTCTCACTTGCTCTTGGATTAGGCCTTATCTATCAACAGTTTTTCTTTTCTTCTAGCTAGTACATCCTGGTGCAATGCGAGAAAGTGTAATAGCTGAATTTTTTTATTTCATGTTTGCTTACTGTACCTGTCCAGGTAAACTAAGCTGGCCCTACTCAGAACTACTTAAGGCATAGGACAAGGTCCTGATCGGAAAATACCGTAAATGACCAGGACCGCGAACAGCTGACTGCGAACGCGCGGGGGAGCACTGTATATAAATACTTAAATAAAATATTGCAAGGGTGGGCAACCTTTTATACACAGAGAGGCATGCAAATATCAGCATTAATCCTAGTAGACCGCAATATTACGTAATGTTGGAACCAGAAGTTCACAGAGCTCTATAGACCACCTGTCGGAAATAAGCAAAAAAATGTAGCTAAAACTATGTAAACAAACTTCTAGAGTGGCTGTTCTGAAAATATTTGCAAAATACAATCTTTTTAAAATCTCAAAAACGCTGGTTAATTTTTTTTTCTGCATATACTTCCCATGGTTCTGTGTGCCACATAAAATTCAATGGTGGGCTGCGTTCAGGTTGCCAGCTCCTGATCTACTGTATAGCATCAATTAGATACCATTAGTTGCACCAAGTGCCGGAACATTTTGGTCCCTCTTCTCCCCACAGTTCCTCCTAAGTTGGTGTTTCCTAGCTGCTGGGAAAACCTCGTCCCTTGGCTATATAATTCAAACCTTTGCTGATTCAAGGAGCCAACATTTTGACAGGCCTAATGTAATGCACATGAACATAATTTTTAGACAAAAATCTATACTTGTCAAAGTCTTAAATTATGATCCAGCAGACATTCAGTTCATATTCAAATAGTATCGGGACTCTGACCAACTCAGATAATCATGAACATAACTTATTACACTGGGCTCTCGTTCATTTGAAAGGAAGCTCCAGAATGAGAGGGCATAGGATGAATTTAAGAGGTGATGAGCTCTAAGGAAATACTTTTTTTTTTTTTTTTTTACAGAAAGGTTGGTAGAAGCGTGGAAGATTCTCCCTATAGAGGTGGTAGAGGCAAAGACTGTTGTGAGGAAGAGATGTCAATCATTCAGCCGTGATTTTAAATTCAAAATTCACTTTATTGATTCACTGACAGTATTTTCGTCAGAAATGCTTTTGTCAAGTGTCCATGGAACCATAAAACAAAACAATAAAAGCACAGTGATATGAAAAGCATAAATACTATGAAATAATGTATACTAAAACAGACCACTCATTTGGTATGTGTTTAAATGTACAAAATAAAGAATCCCTTACAAGAAAGGCAAACTTATTAAAGCCAACTATAAAATTGGTGTAATGCACTAGAATAATCTAATTTATAAATGATTTAAATACTTTATTAATTTCATACATATCATCGAAATTGCATCAAAACACTCAAGACACCTACATATACACAAACTAAACACATATGTATATGTAGGTGTCTTGAGTGTTTTGATGCAATTTTGATGATATGTATGAAATTAATAGTGTTTAAATAATTTATAAATTAGATTATTCTAGTGCATTACACCAATTTTATAGTTGGCTTTAATAAGTTTGCCTTTCTTGTAAGGGATTCTTTATTTTGAACATATGAGTTATGGTTGAATTCTCTTCTTGATTTTTTTCTCTCAGTTTAGTTTGGAACATATTTTAAATGTAGCCAAGACTAACATAACATGCATGGAAAATAAAAAATAAAGCAAAAAACAAAAGGAATTGACCCCAAAATATCCACAAAGAAGAAAATCCAGAGAAAACCAAAAAAACTCTGTGGAGTGACGATGTTCCCAAATGGACTTTATTTGAAAGTATCAAAGTTCCAAAGGTACTCTAAAATCATCCACATAAAATAATTCCATCCACATAAAAGTAAATCATCCACATAAGAGCCTTAAAGGACCTAGTCCGCTAGGGATACAGGACCCAACACGATCCGCGTTTCAACAAAAAGTCTTCTTCAGGGGTCCTTGGGGGTCCTATAAAGGTGGGTACGTGGGAAACAATTGTGTGGTGAACCGGAAGTGAGACGCTGCTTGCATTTGCAAAGGAAATCAAAAATAAATGAATAAAAACATGGCAGTTAGTTGCCACAGTGAGAATACTAAAGAATAAATTAATACAATTTTAGAAGGCAAAAACATAATAACATAAATATATGCTATTGCATAAATGTATATTAAAACAAACCACCAGTTTGGTATATATTAAATATAACCAAGACCAACATCATGTAAATGAAAAATTAAGTATACATGGATAATTAAGATTGCACATTTATGCCCTCTTTTACAAAGGTGCGCTAAGCGTTTTAGTGCGAATTTAGCGCACGCTAAATCAGCATGTGCGCTAACTGCTAATGCGTCCATAAGATAACATGCCCGTGTTGGCATTTAACGCACGCTAAAAAGCTTAGCGCACCTTTGTAAAAGAGGGGGTTAGTTTGCCGTAATGGATGTGGTGAAAAGTAAATTATTTTAATAATAAAATTACATAATCTAATTAGAGGAAGGAATAAAAGAGAAAAGATAAAGATAAAAATGAGAATATAAATAAAAACAGAGAAGAAAAGGGGACACAAATGGAGATATAGGTGAAAATGGAAAAATACCAGTGGGGGAAAAGGCATACCTCATGGAAAAATAGACTTCACAATACAAGTCCTCTTGTGTGATGTAGAGAGTTAAGTGATGGTTCAACTATAAAATATAAGTGAAATAAAAAGCTGAGTAAAAATCAGGTCAGTAAGGTCCTGTAAAACATGTGACCGTAAGGTATTCAAATAGCAAAAATCAAACACTACAAAACTTAGGAAAGCGTGTGGCCAATATGAACGGCAGTAAAGCAACGCTATGGTAATGATCAACAATGTCAGGAGAAGTTGAACTCTTTCCGTGTTAGAAGTGCAAAATCCACTATGGCATGAAATGCCGAGCATTCCATGAAGGACAAAAACAAAACCATAGCTAAAAGAAGAATTCTAAATAAGAACTGGTAGAAATGAGCGCAAGTCTCTGCCTGAAATTCACTGGTGGCCAAAGCGAGGCTATGGAACACAAGTAAACCGAGGCTAGGCAGGAAAGAAGTCGGCTTTAAAGTGTAACAACAAACTTTATTGAGTGCTGACATTGTTGTCAAAGACAACACACTATGGGCTCCTTTTACATAGGTGTGCTAGCGTTTTTAGCGCCCGTACTGGATTAGCGCGTGCTATAGTGCGTGCTACCTGAAAACCTACCGCCCGCTCAAGAGGAGGCGGTAACGGCTAGAGCATGTGGCATTTTAGCGTGCGCTATTCCGCGTGTTAAGGCCCTAATGCACCTTTGTAAAAGGAGCCCTATATTTATGGCTGGCACTGGCAAGGATTGAGGCTAAGGCAGATAGGAGTAGAAAAAGTAATGATAGATGAAGAAAAGAAAGGGACACAGCCAACCATTAAAAGAATCCATATCTACATGACTATCTTTTCATTTAGGTTGTAACAATTTTTATTGACATGAAAAAAGAAAAGGCACGCATTAGTGAATACAGCAACAACAAATGCCAGCACAGAGAAAAAGATACAGTGGCTGCATAAACCAAGACAAACATACAGAAGCATGTCAAAAATACCAGCCCAGAAAAATACCCCACCATCTCAAAATCCCGCCTCCCCCAGCCTCCCCAGCACCCCCCCCCCCTGGACTATCTTTTCATTTAAAACAGGGGTGTCCAATGTCGGTCCTCGAGGGCCGCAGTCCAGTCGGGTTTTCAGGATTTCCCCAGTGAATATGCATGAGATCTATTAGCATACAATGAAAGCAGTGCATGCAAATAGACCTCATGTATATTCATTGGGGAAATCCTGAAAACCCGACTGGACTGCGGCCCTCGAGGACCGACATTGGACACCCCTGATTTAAAATATCTTTTGAGTTATCCTTTGATTGTGTCTTTCAGTTAAATTACTTTGGTGTATGTATGGTTTAACAATATTTATGATTTTCCAAAAAGATAAGCACAGTTTACACTCTGTGTCCCTTTTTTTTTTTTTTTTTCTTTTCTTCAGGGTTTAAAAAAGGTTTGACTAGTTTCCTAAAAGAGAAGTCCATAGGCCATTCTTGAGATGGCTTGGGGAAAATCCACTGCTTATTTCTAGGCTAAAATCCGTGTCCTCTCCTTGGGACCTTGCCAGGTTCGTGTGATCCGGGTTGGAAACTGGATACTGGGCTTGATGGACCTCCAATCTGTCCCAGTATGACAACTCTCTCTTATGTTCTGTCTTCTGCCTGTGTATGAAGCTGTGGGAAGCAGTGAATTAATTATATGGTTAGGTTTACTTTGTAAACAACCTTTGTACTGAAGCTCCATTTAACTCCATTGAGGTCAATTCTGTATCAAACCATCCAGTGCTGCACTTTGCACTGTGTTTAGGCTGGACAAGCACCTGAGAGGTGTGTGCCTAAGTACTATAGATAGCAGTTCTGTCTTACTATTTTTTTGTTTTCACTATCAGCCCTGAGAAACTGTCAGATTTTACATGTTCACAGGGGAGGGGGGAGAACCATTCAGTGGCAGAGTATGCCTGAGGAAGTTGTGGGATTGTTGAAAGCCCTCCCGAGGGAGGTGGTGGAGAGGAAAACGGTGATGGAATTCAAAAAAAGCATGGGATAAACACAGAGGATCTCTAATTAGATAACAAATGGTATAAATTCTAAAAAAAACTAAGGCCGGTATCGGACAGACTTGTACGGTTTTTCCCCTAAATATGGCGATTCGGTGTAGGATGAGCTTGAGGAATGGGCATCAACATGGCAGATGAGGTTCAACGTGGATAAGTGTAAAGTGATGCATGTAGGTAACAAAAATCTCATGCACGAGTACAGGGTGTCTGGCGGTACTTGGACAGACCTCCCAGGAAAGAGTCTTGGAAGTTATGATCGACAAGTCAATGAAGCCATCCGCGCAATGTGTGGCGGTGGCAAAAAGGGCAAACAGAATGCTAGGAATGATAAAGAAGGGGATCACGAACAGATTGGATAAGGTTATCATGCCGCTGTACTGGGCCATGGTGCGCCCTCACCCGGAGTACTGCGTCCAGCACTGGTCACCGTACATGAAGAAGGATATGGTACTACTCGAAAGGGTCTAGAGAAGAGCGACTAAGATGGTTAAGGGGCTGGAGGAGTTGCCGTACAGCTTTTTCTCCCTCGAATAGAGGAGATTGAGAGGGGACATGATCGAAACATTCAAGGTACTGAAGGGAATAGACAGGGAATAGACTTAGTAGATAAGGACAGGTTATTCACCCTCTCCAAGGTAGAGAGAACGAGAGGCCACTCTCTAAAATTGAAAGGGGATAGGTTCCTTAAGAAGGTAAGGAAGTTCTTCACTCAGAGAGTGGTAGAACACTGAAACTCTCTTCCGGAGTCTTGTCGTGGGGGAAAACACCCTCCAGGGATTCAAGACAAAGTTAGACAAGTTCCTGCTGAACCAGAACGTACGCAGTTAGGGCTAGTCTCACTTAGGGCGCTGGTCTTTGACCTAAGGGCCGCCGCGTGTGCGGAATGCTGGGCACGATGGACCACTGGTCTGACCCAACAATTCTTATGTTCTTATGCCACTAACTTGGAACATGAGACGTTACTGGCCAGACTTCACAGTAGATATTGGATAGGCCGGAGTGAGCTTAGATGGCAACTTCAGCAGCTGGAACCTAGGACAATGCTAGGTGGAATTTAGTCTATAGCCTAGAAATATCAAAGAAGAAACAAGATAATTTAATCATGTATTTTTAATGAGAATAACTAAAGGGCAGACTGGATGGACTGTTCAGGTCTTTATCTGCCGTCATTTACTATGTTACTATATGTCCTAGATGTGAGGTGTATAAGGTTAAAAGGAATCAAATCGGCTTTAACCTTACTTTTGTTTAAAGCACCTTTTTTATTTATTTATTTAATTAAATTAATTCTCCATACCAGGGGTGTCAAACCCAATCACATAAGCTGGGAGGGTGTAGATGGGCTGGAGTAGGTTTTGACTGAGATTTCGGCAGTTGGAACCCAAGCACAGTACCAGGTGGAGCTTTGGATTCTTGCCCAGAAATAGCTAAGAAGAAAAAAATTTAAAAAATTTAAATTGAATCAGGTTGGGCAGACTGGATGGCCCATTCGGGTCTTTATCTGCCGTCCTCTACTATGTTATTATGAAATCTAAAACACAGGCTAAGTTGAGGGCCGAATTTTCTATTAAGATATTTAGTCTTTTAGTAGAAGTATAGCTCCTTCCTCAGCTTGACCTGTGGTGCGGTCAGGCACTTCTGTGGAGTGCCTTGCTCCAACCTAGCTTTTAGACTAGGACTGGGTCCTTCTGCCTACAAATGGGTACTGAGGCAGCATGGTGAGGAGCTTGGAGCACCTTTGGGACTGGGGCTGCACAGTCAGGCACTTAGATGAGAGACAGTCATCGAGGGCCACATAAAACGGCCAGGCGGGCCGGATTTGACCCCTGTGCCTTGTGTTTGACATGTGTGCTCTATATTGTTCTTCCAGGGGAGCTCGGAATGGTTTACCTGAATTTATCCAGGTACTTGAGCATTTTTCTCTGCCTGTCCCGGTGGGCTCACAGTCTATCTAATGGATTTTTGTACTATTAGATTGCCTCAGGTCCTAGTGTTTCATGTTGGAAGCTGAAACTCCAAGTTGGTGATGAAATCAGGAAGCAGCACTAGAACTTTATCCTAAGTATTGTTCCTGGTTAAAGTTCAACTCCATAATCAACAAAACTGGAATTAGTAGCCTATTGAAAATAGAAAACCTGAATGTAACTTGCTTGAATTATTACTGAAAAAGCATGGTGTAAGTCCAGAATTAGAGAGTACATCTGAACGGGGAGCTGTTTCATAAGTGACAGTGTAGCTGTGGCGTTAGTGCAGGGGTAGGCAATTCCGGTCCTCGAGAGCCGGAGATATCCACAATAAATATGTACAAGATAGATTTGCATCTCAAGGAGGCAGTGCATGCAGATTCATCTCGTACATATTCATTGTGGATATCCTGAAAACCTAATCTGGCTCTGGCTCTGGCTCTCGAGGACCGGAATTGCCTACCCCTGTGTTAGTGCACTGAGTTTTAGATTCAAATCCCATTTTTTCTTTAACAACCTCCTACCAATCTGGATTGGAAGGTGAACAATAAATAACCAATACAATACAACTCGCCAATAGCATCCACAAAGAGTTATCAAATTGAACTGTGTCTCTTTGTGCCTCACTCCTTTGTTTACATTGAACTAATGTTGCCATTACTAAAAATTAGCTTGTACGCCCTTAACTGCCACCTATTTTGTAGACAGTAAGGGTTTGCGTACTAATCCTATGCTTATCAGTGAGCAGTCAATAATACGGCTGCGCTAATTGATTTGTGCCATCTCACGCTCTCTGTTCCCAGACATAACCCGTTCAGAGAAAAATAAAAATGAGGTTTGTGCACGCTCGTTGACTTTTACTGCAGGGTAAGCATGCACTAGCGTTTATTAGTGCTGCCTGATTTGCTGATTCGAATCGACTGATTTTCAATACAGTGAATTGATTCGAATCGATTTGTTGTCAGAAAAAATCAGACTCGTCGATTCAGTGACCAACCCCCCACCTCCCAGTGAGACCTGACAATGTCAAATGGGCAGGAGACCCTGGTGAGTGAGTTAACAGAAGACAAACAGAAACCAGAGTCTGGGACCAACATGATTTGAGTAATAAAATGACCAGACAACAAAAGGTTGAAAAAATAAGTTTATTTTCTATTTTGTGATTACAATATGTCAGATTTGAAATGTGTATCCTTCCTGAGCTGGTGTTGGACAGTATGCGTGAGCTAGGACCTAACAGAGAGAGGAAAAGTCTCTTTTACTTTATTTACACCACAGTTGGGGTTGAATATGGCAAAGGGGGGGTAAAGAGGCTACAAAATAAACCTGCCAGGATGTTTGGGGAAAAAAAACCCAAAACAAAAAACTGCCCAGTTGGGTAGGAAAAGTGAATCGAAAAATTGATGTGTATGTTTTTTGTTTCTGTAAGCCATCGAAATTTGCTTCTATAGAGCAGGGTTATAAATGGTTAAATTAAAGGTTTCTTTGTCTTGCTGAGAGCTTTTTATGTCTTGTATCAAGCTCTTTGGCTCTTCTGCTGTGGACAGTCCTTGTGATGCCTCATTGCTGAGATCCTTTGATTACTGTTGCCTCGCCTCGATCGATATTTTGTTTCTTATTAGCTACAGTTGCACGATCACTGACGTGAAAAATTATTCACTAGTAGAGAGTTATTACTGTGGTGGTTCGGCATTGCCACGGTGCTGGTAAATCTGCAGCTTGTAGAGCAGGGGATGCACAAACTGGTCTGGGTTTTTTTTTTTTCCTTTTTAGAATACCCCTATGGATTGAATGAATTTGCATATTATAGTCCATCCTGCAGAGCTGGGGTTGTGCACTGCCTTCGTGGCATACAAGTGTCCCCATGCTCTTTCGTTGTGGATGTCTTAAAGACCCAACTGGTTGGGTGTTTCCCCCCTCCCCCCAAGGTCTGGGTTGAGAATCGCGGTTTTAACACAAACAGCATGTGTGGTACACAAAATGGTCAAGTTTTCAGGATAACCAGTGTACATATAGCTCTGTTTCTAGTTAAATTAGATCATTTGCATACATGTTTTTCTCATTTGCATGGTGTGTGCTGATAATCTTGAGCAGTGGCTTCACACAGTGCTGTATGTGGGAACAGGAGATGTCTGAATTTCCTACCATCTGATTATCCAATTACGGGCTGAAACCCATTAACAGTGTTGAAGAAATGTGTTGTATCTTCCCCTGTGTTCCCCTCCCCCCCTTCTGCCTTGCTGCACCAGTTGTCCAAATCCCTACGGCAGGATCAATCTCTGGCGGTGTTGAAGGCCCAGTTAAAAGCCCATCTCTTCGAGAGTGCTTTTGACTCCTAACTCCTCCCACCTTGGGTTCTGCATCTCCCAACCCTATATGTCATGTCTGTCTGTCTAAGTTAGATTGTAATGGCCACCAGGATGGTCTCAGGACTCAAGGATCTCCCATACGAGGAGCGGTTAGGGAAGTTACAGCTCTACTCACTCGAGGAACGTAGAGAGAGGGGAGATATGATCGAGACATTCAAGTATCTCACGGGCCGCATCGAGGTGGAAGAAGATATCTTCTTTTTCAAGGGTCCCACAGCAACAAGGGGGCATCCGTGGAAAATCAGGGGCGGGAAACTGAACGGTGACACTAGGAAGTTCTTCTTCACTGAAAGGGTGGTTGATCGCTGGAATAGTCTTCCACTTCAGGTTATTGAGGCCAGCAGCGTGCCAGATTTTAAGGCCAAATGGGATAGACATGTGGGATCTATCCGCAAAGATAGATAGGGAGGGTCATTGGGGTGGGCAGACTTGATGGGCCGTGGCCCTTATCTGCCGTCTATTTCTATGTTTCTATGTTTCTATATATTCTGCAGCGCTTAGCTACACTAAATATAATGTAACACTTTATTTAATAAAGTGAATGTGTTAAATCCCCCCCCCCCCACACACACCAGTCATTTGTCGCTAGTGTGATACAATGTTTTGATAATAGCCCATTTGGGAAAAAAAAAGTAACTAATTTACAAAGTTAACTGGATGAATGAAGAATGGGAGTGCTGCTTTGATGGTTCTCTGTTCCATTGGTCTCTATTTCAAATGATCGGTGTGTGGTGTGTGTGTGTGTGGGGTACTGAGCATACACAGTATATTACAGCTATACTCGCTCAAGGAGCGCAGAGAGAGGGGGGGACATGATCGAGACGTTCATGTATCTCACGGGCCGCATCGAGGCGGAGGAAGATAATCTTCTTTTTCAAGGGTCCCACGGCAACAAGAGGGCATCCGTGGAAAATCAGGGGCGGAAAACTACGAGGTGACACCAGGAAATTCTTTTTCACTGAAAGGGTGGTTGATCGCTGGAATAGTCTTCCACTGCAGGTGATTGAGGCCAGCAGCGTGCCTGATTTTAAGGTCAAATGGGATCGACACATGGGATCTATTCACAGGGCAAAGGTAGGGAAGAGGGGCATTAGGGTGGGCAGACTAGATGGGCCGTGGCCCTTATCTGCCGTCTATTTCTATGTTTCTATAGTCTTCAAACATTTTGAAAATGTAAACAATCGATTTGCATTTACCCATTCTATTTCTATGTATTACACTATATTGTGTTACATTATATTTATTTAGTGTAGCTAAGCACTTGTATTGTGTAGGAGTACACAAAATATGAGCCAAGAAGCCCTTCCTCCCTCGGGCCCCAAAAAGGAAGGGAGGTTCACGGCTCGGGACCACGAAATGATGCCTTTGAGTTAGGCAGCAAAAGCATATACAATAAGAAGGGTTGCGCAAGAACCTAACCTTCCTTTCCCCTGACTCCATTAGGCTTTTAACCCTTTCAGGACCAAGGGACATATTTGTCCCATAACTTTAAAATCCTATAAATTTTGATTGGGATAGTCTACAGTTCTAAATTTGATATGTACGGATTCCATATGATACTGCCTTTATGTAAACAAACTGGTTCCGACATTCATTCATTAGCGTCGTTGCTAGATTGACGAGAAGATTCACTTGCCACACTGTCCATAAGCCAGAAGTGTGATTTTTTTAAAATAAAAATAATGATATTTCACAAAAAAAATCAATTTTTTGGCATCTGCAAGCCCTTTTTACCATAAAAATGTCGTCAAAACCACAAAAATTGGCCTACGATCCTTATGGTCCTGAAAGGGTTAAGCCAGCTGCAATTGTTTCGTAAATTCCTGAAAACCCTTTGTTGTGCTCGCACTTTTTAAAAAATGATTTAACTACAGTCTCAACGAAATGATATTATAGTTATTTTTCTTATGCTTTTCTTATGTCCTTTAGTTTTTAATTAGCTCTTCCTTCTCCTGTGTTTTCTGCTACGTTCTCTAGTCTTAATTACATGTGAACCGAGTCGAGCTCCACTAGGAGATGACCCGGTATATAAACCAAAGGGTGTCAGGTCAAAAGCGCGCCGGGACAAAGGCGTGCGCAGACAATTGAGCGCAGCGCGGAGGTGCGCGCCGCAACAAATTACTGTTTTTACGGCTCCGACGGAGGGTGGTGGTGGGGAATCCCCCCACTTTACTTAATAGAGATCGCGCCGCGTTGTGGGGGCGTTGTGGAAGGTGTGGGGGGTTGTAACCCCCCCACATTTTACTGAAAACTTCACTTTTTCCCTGTTTTTAGGGAAAAAGTTAAGTTTACAGTAAAATGTGGAGGGTTACAACCCCCCAAGCCCCCCACAACGCCGGCGCGATCTCTATTAAGTAAACTGGGGGGGGGGAGCTCCCCAACAAAACTCCCCGTCGGAGCCCCTAAAAACTGTAATTTTCTTCGGCGTGCGCCTCCATCTTGCGCTCAGTTGTCGGCGCGCGCCTTTGTCTTTCGCGGGGTTGTCTGTGAACCAAACCAAAGATTAGATTAGATCAATGGTTCGGTATTTGCATTTTTGGTATTCATGGGGTTTTCTAGGAACTTAACTCCAGTGAATAGCGACAAAGCAGTGTAGGTCTTCCCGAAAAGTATAGGCAAAAGCTGTTGTCCCATTCATCAGGAAGCCTTGCCTCTTGTTCTAGCTTGTGGTCTTAGGTTTCCTTGCAAATTTGTTTTTATTACCTTTGGATCGATAGGAACCCTTGCCACTTAGATTTTGGTTCTCTTTATTCAAAATAGAGCTCCTGTGATGGTGCCGTACATAGAAGTATACAGGAGAGGTAATTTTGTCTTGAATTAGTTTTTTATTTCCCTTAAAGTAGAGAAATGAGAAAACCTGTGGTTATATCTCCTGTTTGTGGATTTTAATTAGGAAGTTTGTACTGAATGATTTGTTATGTGTATTTTTATGATACAGTAGACTCTCGGTTAACCGGCACCCATGGGGATTGATAGATGCCAGATAAATATAGCTTCTGGTTGCATGAGAGTTACTATTGAAAATAGGCCTAACTAATACCATGAACCAGGGGTGTCCAACCTGCGGCCCCGTGAAGTATTTTGTGCGGCCCTGGTTGAGGGCAATGCTGTGTTTTCCTCTGCTGCCCCCGGGTATTTACCGTCTTGCCGGCTCCCTCCTCTGTCTTGCTGCAGCGCTTGAGCGTTTGTGCGGCCCCAGAAATTTTTTTTCCGGCCAATGCGGCCCACGGAAGCCAAAAGGTTGGACACCCCTGCCATAAACTGTTCCAGACAAACGACCGGGCATGTGGTAGGCAAAGCGTAGGCGTACTCGGGTGTTTACACTTAAATTTCCGCCTGAAATTGATTTTATTTTAGGACATAAGAATTGCCGCTGCT
The DNA here is from genome assembly GCF_902459505.1 of Geotrypetes seraphini. Classification (NCBI taxonomy): domain Eukaryota; kingdom Metazoa; phylum Chordata; class Amphibia; order Gymnophiona; family Dermophiidae; genus Geotrypetes; species Geotrypetes seraphini. The sequence continues at coordinate 86,761,743 of NC_047084.1, forward strand.
GGGTCAGACCAGTGGTCCATCGTGCCCAGCAGTCCGCTCATGCGGCAGCCTTTAGGTCAAAGACCAGTGCCCTATTTGAGTCTAGCCTTGCTTGTGTATGTTCTGTTCCAGTAGGAACTTATCCAACCTTGTCTTGAATCCCTGAAGGATGTTTTCTCCTATAACGGCCTCCGGAAGAGCATTCCAGATTTCTACCACTCTCTGGGTGAAGAAGAAGGTAAAATTATGGTCTTACCTGTTAATTTTCTTTCCTTTAGAAGCAGCAGATGAATCCAGAGACTAGTGGGTATAGCTCACATCGACCAGCAGGTGGAGATAGAGAACTGATTAACAGTTGGCCTTAAAGCCTGGTGTTCCTCCTGTTGCTTCAGTTATGCACTTTGCCCAAGCATCCCGAAAGGAGAATGAGCATCCACAAAACTTCATTCCAGTAGAAAATGTGCTTTTTTTTTTTTTCAGCAATGAAATAATACAATTACCAACCATAGCCCAGCTAAACCAAGAAACCAAACACCCTACACACAGCCAGTGCACTTGGGGAGGGGCTCTGGATTCATCTGCTGCTTCTAAAGGAAAGAAAATTAACAGGTAAGACCATAATTTTACCTTCCATAGCAAAGCAGCAGATGAATCCAGAGACTAGTGGGATGTAGCAAAGCAAACTCAAACTGGGTGGGACGCTAATGCCGCCTCTGCCAGCACCGCAGCGCCAAAACTCGCCTCCGAACGGGCCGCTACGTCCAACCGGTAATGCTTTGAAAAGGTATTTCCTGACGACCAAGTGGCCACCCGGCAAATTTCCTCTAAAGACATCCCCCCGGACTCCGCCCAAGACGTAGCCAAAGCCCGAGTGGAATGAGCATGAAGGTGCTCCGGTACTTTCTTCCCTGCCAACACATACGCCGAAGCAATAGTTTCCTTGACCCAACGCGCAATGGACGCTTTAGACCCCTTGTTTTTCCCCGCGAACAACACAAAGAGATGGTCCGACTTACGAAAATCATTCGTCACCCCCAAATAATGGAGAAGCATACGTCGTACATCCAGTAGACGCAAAGACAAAAATCGTTTTCCCCAATCCTCCTTCCGGAAGGATGGAAGGAACAAACTCTGGTTCACATGAAAGGAAGAAACAACCTTAGGTAGGAAGGACGGCACCGTACGCACCGACACTCCAGTGTCCGAAAAACGTAAAAAGGGTTCTCTGCAAGAAAGCGCCTGCAGTTCCGATACACGCCTTGCCGAAGCCATCGCCACCAAAAATACTGTTTTCAGCGTGACATCTTTCAACGTGGCCGCTGACAGGGGCTCAAAAGGTGTCCCCTGCAACTTCCCAAGGACGAGTTTAAGGTTCCATGTTGGACAAATTCGCTTTACCGGCGGCCGGATATGGTGAACCCCCTTGAGGAAACGGACCACGTCCGGCTGTGAAGCGAGCATCGAGCGAGCCACCCGACCCCTATAACAGGCAATGGCCGCCACCTGAACCTTTAAAGAGTTATATGCTAACCCTTTCTCTACGCCCTCCTGCAGGAAAGCAAGAATCGCCGGCAGAGAAGCTTGGAAAGGCGCACAACCATGTCGTCCGCACCATGCCTCAAAAATCCTCCAGACTCTCGCATAGGAGGCTGACGTCGAAATTTTCTTAGCTTTAAGCAGGGTAGAAATTACCCGTTCTGAATAGCCCTTCTTTTTTAGCCTTGACCTCTCAATAGCCAGGCCGTAAGACCAAAGCGGGCCGGATCTTCCATCAATATTGGACCCTGAGTTAGTAAGTCCGGAGTTACCTGGAACGCTACCTGATCGCCTACCGAGAGCTGAATCAGATCTGCGTACCACGGCCGACGCGGCCAATCCGGAGCCACCAGGATCACTCTGCCTCGAAAGCGATAGATGCGTTGTAACACCCGCCCTATCATGGGCCAAGGCGGGAACACATACAGAAGGGAATTTGGAGGCCATGGGAGAGCTAACGCGTCCACCCCCTCCGATCCCTTTCCCTTTTCCTTGCGTCTGCTGAAGAACTGAGGCAACTTCGCATTGAGGGATGAGGCCATGAGATCCATCTCTGGCAACCCCCAACGACGGACTAGCAGGCCGAATGCTCGAGCCGACAACTCCCATTCGCCCGGATCTAGAAGATTTCTGCTGAGGAAGTCCGCTTGCACGTTTTCGTGACCTGCAATGTGTGCCGCCGACAGAAGCGGAACATGCCCCTCTGCCCATCGAAACAAATTTCTTGCCTCTTCGGCCAACTGCGGACTCCGGGTGCCCCCCTGACGATTGACATACGCGACCGCTGTGACACTGTCCGAAAAGATCCTGGTCGGCTTGTCCTGAATCAGCGACTGAAAAGCCCGCAGCGCCAGCCTGATCGCTCGTAATTCCAGCAAATTGATGGGCCACTGAGCCTCCTGGGAGGACCAAATTCCCTGCACCGAGGTTTGCAGGCACTGGGCTCCCCAGCCCCGCAGACTGGCATCCGTTGTAACTACCACCCAGTCCGGCGTGGCCAACGGCATGCCCCTCCAAAGATGCAACTCCTGGAGCCACCATTGCATGCTGCGAGCTGCTCGAAGACTCCACGGGAGACGCACATTGTAGTTCAGAGAAGCTGGGGACCAGCGAGAGAGCAGAGACTGCTGTAAGGGCCTCATGTGACTCCGGGCCCAGGGGACCACTTCCAGAGTCACCACCACGGAGCCCAGAACCTGTACATAATCCCACACTCGAGGTCTGGCCGACCCGAGAAGGAGGCGAATCTGAGCCTGCAATTTCTCTCCCCGGTCTCGGGGTAGAAACACTTTCCCCAGCGCCGTGTCGAACCGGACCCCCAGATGCACCAACGACTGCGACGGGGACAGAAAACTCTTGGGAAAGTTGACAATCCACCCCAACGACTGAAGGAGAGAGATCACTCTTTGAGTTACCGACAAACTCTCCTGTCGGGACGAGGCGCGGATCAACCAATCGTCTAAATAAGGGTGTACCCGAATCCCTTCTTTGCGTAGAAAGGCGGCTACCACCACCATGACTTTGGAAAACGTGCGGGGAGCCGTTGCCAGGCCAAAGGGCATTGCCCGAAACTGATAATGTTGGCCCAGAATCGCAAAACGTAGATACCGCTGATGCGGAGGCCATATCGGAATATGGAGGTACGCCTCCTTGAGATCGAGGGACGTGAGGAACTCTCCCGGTCTTACAGCCGCAATCACCGAGCGTACCGTCTCCATCCGGAAATGGCGAATACTGAGAAATCTGTTGACCCCTTTGAGATCCAGCACCGGTCTGAAGGACCCCCCCTTCTTTGGTACAATGAAGTAAAGGGAATATATACCGCGGCCCACCTCTTCCGGGGGCACCGGTACCACCGCCCCTAGATCGAGCAGTACCTGAAGAGTCCTGCGGACCGCGTCTCCCTTGGCCGCCCCATTGCACGGGGACACCAAGAAAGAATCTACGACGGGAGAGGCGAACTCCAACTTGTACCCGTCTTGAACAATGTCCAACACCCACTGATCGGACGTGACTGTGGCCCACTCCGCCCGGAACGCCGAAAGCCGGCCCCCTAAGGGCAAGGCGGAGGGAGCCCAGCCCCCGTCATTGTGGAGTGCGATTGGCTGGGGTACGAGTTGCCTGTCCTGAGGAGGGTCTCGTCGTACGAAAGGAACTTCTCTGCTGAAACCTAGGTCTCGAAGCAGATACCGGGCCAGATGTAGATCTGAAGAAAGGTCTACCAGCCCTGGATCGCCTCACATCCCGGAAACGCGGTCTAGACGATGAGGACCTCACCGGGGGCCTAGCCCTGTCTTCCGGTAAACGCTGAGTTTTGGCATCCCCAAAATCCTTCACCAGTTTATCTAAATCTTCTCCAAACAATAAACCCCCTTTAAAAGGGAGTCTCACCAGCCGAAGCTTGGACGCTGCATCGGCCGCCCAATGACGGAGCCATAAGGATCTGCGTGATACCACAGAAAGAGACATCTGTTTCGCAGATGCCCGAATAACATCATATAAGGAGTCTGCCAAATAAGCCAAGCCGGACTCTAAATTAGCCAGCTCCGCAGGGACCGAACCCCCAGACTCCAGTAAATTATCGGTCATACCTTGTGACCACTGCAGACATGCACGCGCCGCGTAAGAGCTGCAGATTGCGGCCTGTAAGGTAACTGCAGCTACTTCAAAGGACATCTTTAGGGATGCCTCAATCTTTCTATCCTGCGCATCCTTTAGTGTCACGCCCCCTTCCACCGGCAAGGTAGTTCTTTTAGTCACTGCCGCCACTAAAGCGTCCACCCTAGGCAACCTAAACTTTTCCAGTTCGGTTGGATCAACCGGATACAAGAGCCTCATGGCTTATGCCACCCGCAAACTGGCCTCCGGCGCCTCCCATTGCGCCGAGATCAGCTCCTGCATGGCTTCATGGACCGGAAAGGACTTAGGCGGCCTACGTGTACCTGCCATCAGGGGGTTACCGGACACCTTAGCATCTTCCTGAGCAATGTTCAGACTCTGCAAAGCCTTTGAAATTAAGGAAGAAAGTTCCTCTCTATGGAACAAACGGAGAGCGGAAGGGTCATCCACCTCCCTACCCGGGAGACTCTCCGCGTCCCAATCCACTAGCTCACCTTCCTCTAACGACTCAGGAAGTGAGAAAGGCGACCTTGGCAAAATATCTTCTGCCTCCGCTGACACAAGTCTGCGCTTCTTTGCCCCCTGCGACCGCCCCGGGGACCCTGCCGCCCCCGCAGTGGTTCTGGTATCCGTCTCCTCCCCCCCCACAGAGGTAGAGGGTCCCGCAAGGGACTGCCCGGCCCCCAGCACCGGCTGGGTAGGCTGCGAGGACTGCCACTTAAAAGCCTGATGTAACAACCTTACAAATTCGGGCGAAAATGATCCCCAGTTAAGGGGCGCTAACCCGCCCTAATCCGAGCCGAGGAGCGGGACCGCGCCGTCCTCCTGCGCTCTCGCCTCCCCCCCCCGCCGCCTCACTCTTGTCCTCCGTGGCAGAGCCCTGCAGTAATCCTGCATCGACTTCAGGCGGCGGGGACATCGAGCGAGCTTCCCGCACCCGGGAAATGGCCGCCTCACAAGCGCTCAAAAAAGGATCGTCTGCCGGTGCGTCCAAGCACCCGGCAGAGCAAAGACCCGACAGTGTTCGGCGCTTCCCACAGCGCGAACACCGCCGACCAGCCTCTGCAGCCATCCCCCCTCGGCCCAACAAAACCTCCGACGGCTTTTTTTTTTTTTTTTTTATTTGTACACACGCGGCGAACGCCGCCGAACGCCGACTCCGCCCCTCAAGACGCCCGGCACCCGGGAACGCGACTAGAAACCACCACAATCGAGTAAGTAAAATGACTCACCCCAAATGGCCAGCCGCTTATCCCCGAAGCCAGGGAATCGTTGGTAACTGTACTGGAAGCCGAGTCAACCACTGCACGGCTCAGTACAAGCAGGAAGGCCCCTTTTTTTTTTTTTTATACTGGAATGAAGAAGTCAGCCAGCACTCCTGCAAACTCAAAAGGAACCCCTCTATCCAACGGAGGGGAGGGTGGAGCAGGGACCTGGGAGGGCCCAGGTGTACCTCCTAAAGCCGGCACCAGTCAGCCAGGCACCCCCAACCTACTGAAGAGAACAAGTCTCTACAGAGGAATCCCAATGGAACACCAATCCAATCTATCCGGCAGCAGCCAGAATCCAGGAGCTAGAGAGATAGCTCCACCCCTGCTGGGAGATAGAGCAAAACTGAAGCAACAGGAGGAACACCAGGCTTTAAGGCCAACTGTTAATCAGTTCTCTATCTCCACCTGCTGGTCGATGTGAGCTATACCCACTAGTCTCTGGATTCATCTGCTGCTTTGCTATGGAAGTTCCTTACGTTTGTACGGAATCTTTTCCCTTCTAACTATAGCGAGTGCCGTCTTGTTCGCTTCACTTTGGAGAGGGTGAACAGTCTCTCTTTCTCTACTAAGTCAATTCCCTTCAATATCTTGAATGTTACGATCATGTCCCCTCTGAGGCTTCTCTTCTCCGGGGAGAAGAGGCCCAGTTTCTCTAGCCTCTTATTGTACAGCAACTCCCCCCCTCCCCCCAACCTTTTACAAAACTGTGGAAGCAGTTTTTAGCGCCGGCTGGCATGCTGAATGTTCTGTGCTGCTCCTGACGCTCATAGAGTTCCTATGAGTGTCTGGAGCAGCGCGCTGGCCTGTACTAAAAACCGCTTCCGTGGTTTTGTAAAAAAGGGGTGGGTGTGTGGAGGAGGTGGGGTTTAGAGTATTACAGTATTTCTTAGATTTTTTTTTTCTGGTTGCTTGAGAGTTCTGGTTAATTGAGTTCCGGATAACAGTACATACTTTTTTTTTTTTGCTTTAAGTTTGTCTTGAATGTAAACTGAAATGCAAAGAAAATAGAAAGATGATTGTCGTTCTAGTGAATCTATTTACAGACACTACAAGAAAAAACTACACCTGGGCTGAATTGTCAGGTTAACAAATGGGAAAGAGCAGCCCCTTTGCTAAGGCAAATGCTTTGGCTGCCAAAATAGATGCATGCGTACTGTTGAAACAATGTGTGCTAATGTTTACTGTTTATGGATCAGGGCCTCTGTCACTTATGCCTATAGTGTCCGTTTTCATCTGGCAAAAGCCTTCATTCTAATGATCGGTTAAAGCTTAACCTTCTGTTGGATCATTTTATATATAGACATGTTCACATCTGGAATTCTTTGCTGAATACGATTTAGGTTGGAAACAAAATTGGGCATTTTAGGAAGAAAACTAAAAACGTACCCGTTTGTTGATGTTTGGGAGATTAAACCATGCTTCTTTGGTTCCACAGTGCCACACAATCGGCACCCATGGGTCTAACCCTACCCTCTGGTGCCACACTAAACATTTGAGAAGACCTCCTAAGTGCTTGGAATGCTGCTTGACTCCACACTTTCCTACAAACCTCCAATATCCAACCTCTGGGGAAAAAAGAACCTTTTTTTTTTTTTTTAGAGTTTAAAGCAATTGAGACTGATCAAACCTTACTTGCATAGCAACCACTTTGCAATTCTTGTTCAAATGCTAGTTCTAACGCAACGAGCATTGCAATTCTCTATGTGGGCATAGCCGCCTCCCAAACGTAAAAACTCCAGTTAGTTCAAAACACCATAATCGGGCTGATATTCGGCTTAAAAAAAAAAAGTACGACCCTCATTTCTGCATACTACCGCGTGCTTCACTGGCTGCCTTTAAATTCCCGAATCTTGTTTAAACTTTCCTGCATTGTACACCATGCACTAAACACCAACTCATTGGATCAGATAATCCACCTACTCTCAACCTCACCTCAACCAGGATCAACAACACCCACCAGCTTGATTATCCCCTCAGGCATGGAAGTGAAATACTAGTGAATATTCAACACCCTTTTCACATACGTCACTACAAGAACCTGGAATGCCCTTCCAACATCCATAAGAGCAGAACTGAACTACCTCACCTTCAGGAAAAGACTGCAATTGTACCTATTTGATAAAATACCTTTCAGCTTAGTGACTCTGTCCTCTCTCCATGACAATGTAACCAACCTCCACAATGTGAAATATCTACTTTCCCTCCTGTAACAGTGTAATCTTCCTTTATAATGTGATGTAGCTTTTCTCTATGATGTTGCATGGGCCTTTTATACCGTGTTTCCCTGAAAATAAGCCTTACCCCCGAAAATAAGCCCTTGTCACCGGCAGCAGCAGCGCTCCCCCCGCCGACCCAACACTCCCTCCCATCTGAACTGCGAGACTAAATGTATCTTATAACAAACTGCCAGTGTCGGCAGCAATGTAGACAGGCTCCTTCGTGGCCTGGGCCGTTCCTCTGCTGCATTGGGGAAAAATACTGTGGGAGTGGGAAGGGGGGTGACATGTAAAAATTCTCAAAAATGACCGATTTTTACGGTCTAATCCATAGTTTTCGGGTTCGCTGAGATGAATACTCAGTATAACTCTGATCGCATGGACAGATTTCAACCAAACTTGGTATACTCATGACTTACTATCTGGGGAAATATACTGTGGGGTGGGAAGGGGTGACACGTAAAAATTATCGAAAACAACAGATATTAGTGTCTAACCCATAGTTTTCAGCCTCGCTGAGATGAATATGGACACTCCCAATGCCATTTAAGTCCAAGTTCGGCCCCATAGAGAGGGACATTCTTGCTGCTAAAAATGAAGATGTCCATGAAATAAACAATCTGATACTTCCCATTTTACCAGGCATAGTCACTGAATACAAGTCTATCGATACCGGAAGATTGGGATAAATAAATATTCGGGCAACGCTGGGTAATTGTCTAGTATCTTATAAATTGCTTAGAACCTGTACTGGATAAGTGTGATTAAGAAATCCTGATTAGATTAGAATTGAATTTTAATTTTGTTAATTCTTAGTTTTCTAATTTTCTAGCTACTCCACATTGAACTTTGTTGGTAAATGTGGAATATAAATGTATAGCGCAAAAATGCAATGACGTAGATGAATAAAACCATTTTTTCTTATTTATTTAAAACTCTATATACTTTCTCCTTGAGAAATACCAGTCAAGATGGTGTACATACATAATGTAATAAAAAGTCATGAGAACAAATTAAATATCTCTTATCTATTATTAGTTAAGGCCTCCTTTTACGAAACTGCGTTAGCAGTTTTTAGCGCGGGGAGCCGCACTGAACGGCCTGTGCTGCTCCCGACGCTCAGAGTAGAGGTCTGCATGGGAACGGGGTATCCCCCCTAACCCAAGGGACTCCCATGGGGACCCCCCTCTGGCCCACGGGACTCCCACGGGGACCCCCCTCTAGCCAACGGGACTCCCACGGGGATGGAAGGCTTTGGAAGCAGGGTTCGTCCATATAATATAATGGACACGTCAGCCTTCGTAAAAGAGGGGGTTTATAAGTTAATTATCTGAACAGAAAACAAAAACAGGGTTCCACCAAAGAGATTCCACAAAGAAAACAGCAAAAGAAACTGCAATTGATGATCCTGTCATAAGTAATTGCTGCTTTTTATGGGGACAGGCGGGGATGGAGGTACGGTAATTCCTTGCGGGGATGGGTGGGGAGGAGAGGATCCTGGTGGGGACGGGTGGAGACAGAGAGGGATTTCTGTCCCTGCGCAACTCTCTAGCTCAGAGTTCCTATGCGCATCGGTTGCAGCGCGGCTCTCTGCGTTAGAAACTGCTATTGCAGTTTCATAAAAGAGGGGGTAAATCTTTGGGTCACATTCTGTTTATGGGTTTGTCACCTAATAAATAACCCTCTTATGATTAGACAATTGCTCATTAGGTGGTTTTGGGTTTTTTTTCTTTTAGTATTTTATTTTATAATATGCTGTGTGATAACTGTTTGTCAGTTTTATTGTGTCAGAGATTCGGTAGACAGTCTCTTGAAATGCTGCTTCATTAAAAAATGCCAGCTGTCTCCTGCAGGTATTTCAATATTTCAAGCATGTGCAACTGACACCTGGGATCCTTAGCATGAATTGGAGCAAGGTAGACGGGGATGGCAGGATAGATTGGGTATGCCAAATGATCCTTATCTGTCCATATTTACCAAGTGAGGATATGAAATTCAGCAGAATGCACCTGCTGTTCTGGGAATCTCTGCATGTCAATGTTTTAGGTCCTACCGCTGTCAATTTGAGCATCCTGTAGTACTCTTGAGGCCTATAGAATGCATGCCGTCTATGCAACCATCATTAAGCATTGATTATATTTAATTAAATATCGATGAAATTGCAGAGAAATACGTTTAAAACCTATAGGAGGAAATATTTTTTCATTCGGAGAATAGTTAAGCTCTGGAACGCGTTGCCAGAGGTTGTGGTAAAAGCGGGTAGCGTAGCTGGTTTTAAGAAAGGTTTGGACAAATTCCTGGAGGAAAAGTCCATAGTCTGTTATTAAAACATGGGGGAAGCCTCTGCTTGCCCTGGGTTGGTAGCATGAAATGTTGCTACTCTGATGTTCCAGAATCTTTTGTTACTCTTTGGGATTCCAGAATCTTGCTATTCTTTAGGATTCTGAATGGAATGTTGCTAGTCTTTTTTTGGGGGGGGGTTTTGGCTAGGTACTAGGGACCTGGATTGGCCACCATGAGAACAGGCTACTGGGCTTGATGGACCATTGGTCTGACCCAGTACGGCTATTCTTGTGCTCTTATGTCATCTAGGTTTTAATCTTGCTGACTATATAAATATAACTCGACCTGCTCGTCTTTGCCATATTCCTATTGTGTTGGCTATGCTTTAGTCTCCCCTTTCACAATCTTCTCTGCACTTAAATTATCTAACCCCATAATGCATGCATACATTTTCCCCCCTCTACTCCCAGGAGCAAGTCACGGTTTGCCAATAATTAACACTTCTGTGTTCAGTTTATACTGGCTTCAGCGGTGTCGCTCAATGCTCAAATTTAACTTTCATTGCATCGAGCTTTACATACCCACCTCGTCATCAGCCTTTTTGTCCTTTTTACACTAAATTTCTTCAAGATCCCATTAGTTTTATAACTCTATTAGCTTCTTAATGGGAACATGTTTTTAAACAATCCGCTTATCTCATTTTAAAATTTGTTGTCCATCCAACCAGGGGAATATGTCCAACATGTATCGCCCTACTGGGGGAATATCCTATTGAAGAACATGGTCCCATTGATTTAAGAAGCTAATAGAGTTATAAAACTAATGGGATCTTGAAGAAATTTGGTGTGAAAGGACAAAAAGGCTGATGATGAGGTGGATGTGTAAAGCTTGATGCAATGAAAGTTAAATTTGAGCATTGAGTGACAACACTGACTCTGGTATAAACTGATCACAGAAGTGTAATTATTGACGGACTGTGAATTGCTCCTGGGAGTAGAGGTGGGAAAGTGTTAGTCTCCCCTATGGCATATCTTAAACCTGCTCTACAGTGCATAAAAGCTAAACGGGAAAGGAGTCTGTGTTAATGGGTGGGGGGAAGTTACGATAATTTTAGAGAAAAATTGTAGTAGGTAAGGAGAAAAGGGTTTAGGGAAGGTTAGGAGAAGGGGGGGGGGGGAGGAAGGCTGTGTCCAAAGTCATCCCAAAAGAGCTGGGCCTTGATGTCCTTTCTCTGGGTCAACAGCAAAATCCAGGGAAGGGTATGCGGTTAGAAACAACGAGCCCAAAATCCACAGGAAAGAACCAAGGATCGCTCAACACAAGCAAAAGTATCCAAAGTCGTAGAAAGTGGAGCCAGTTCCTGGAGTCCCAGGAGATGAATTTTTCTGTTACATAGAGCTTTATGGACCCCTGTTCGTTTACAAAAATTGGATAGCTCTAAGTCTAATGAATGTTGGCACTGTCATCTCGAAGCAGGGACTTTAGATCATTTATTATTCTATTGTCCATTCATTATGAATTTTTGGAAATCAATTTGGGACCAAATTAACTGTTTATTAGATAACCCTGTGGCATTATCATATGATACTGTGCTGTTTGGTATGGCAATGAGAGCAAAAAGTCAGATATCTACAAATAATAAAAAAATTATTACTTATAATGACTGGGGTTGCCATTCAACAAATTACATATAATTGGAAAAATTGGAATAGATTAAATTATAATTTTTGGTGGAACTCCTTATGTCATAATTATAAAATGGGTTATACAACAATTATACAACAGGGTTGTATAATTATACAACGGGGTTGTTTCAGGAAATTTTTAAGATATTTAGGAGCCATTAACAAAGTATTGTAATGATTAGAAAAATCTTGTTTCCCTTAAATTTACAAGTTCAATTATGGGGTGGGAGGGAGGGTATTTTTATTGTTACATGTTGTACAAATATTGATTATATGATAGATAAGGGTGGGGAGGGAGGTAGATAAGAGAATATTATATGTATCATTATTGATTATTAAGTGATATATTTATGGTTATTTGTATGGATATGTTATCACACTTATTATAAGTTTTTAAAAATGAATAAAGATTTAAAATAAATAAATAAATAAAACGCATTTTTATAATAATCACGAAGTGCAACAGTCTGTGTCGAGCAGTACATATCTCGGAACAAACTGGAAACTGGTTCCACTTTGTGTGACTCTGGACACCTTCTCTGGGTTAGGCAGCAGCTCTCGGGTGTTCTTCCTCTGTGAATCTCGTAAGTTTTCAAAGATTCAAGTGATTTTGACCTGACAGTATATGTGCATTGCTAATGCAGCCTATGAATAGGAATTACACACCATGTAGACTACAAGGATAAGACTAAAACACATGCACTTTACTCAGGATGAAGAAATTATGTTTTGTGTTTTTGGTTTTGAAATTGCCCGTTGATTGTTGATAGGAAAACACAAGAACTTGTGACACTTGTTCCTTGGGCTTCAGCACTCCAAGATCTAGGATATACTACGTTGGTACAGATTGAACAAGAAAATAGGAAGTGGGCTTCTGTAAAGAATGAGATGAACCATGAATGGAGGTGGAGGGGTCGGGGGAGGGACAAGTAACATCTGCAAAACATGACCTGGATTACAGTTGAAATGAGAGAATGACTGCACTAAGTTTTGGGGCCATTTTTTTCTCACTGTCTGGTAGAGAGAGGCCAGCATAACACTGGTTTGAGGGAGGAGAGAAAATGGTCCAAGTCCTACTTGGAGTACATTTAAAAACATAATAACATAAGAATAGCCTTATTGGGTCAGACCAATGGTCCATCAAGCACAGTAGCCCATCCAGGGCTCACGGTGGCCAATCCAGGTCACTAGTACCTGGCCAAAACCCAGGGTGTAGCAATATTCCATGCTACCAATCCAGGGCATGCAGTGGCTTCCCCCATGTCTTTCTCAATAACAGACTATGGACTTTTCCTCCAGGAACTTGGCCCCCTTGCTCCCCTGAGGTTGATGGGACTTGGCAGTAGAGTAATGTTCTGCAATTACCTACAGAGACCTCAAAAGCATTAAAAAACTATCTGTTTAGAGATGCACAGGAAAAGGGAGACTTCTGAATTGCAAAGCATGGAGTCCAAAAGCTCAGGATTTTTACATGCTATGTTGGGAATAAATTTAGAATGGGGGATTGGCATAAAGGGGTACAAATGTTCACATGCCAGGGTTTGTTGGTGAGCTGGATTGAACTTGAAGCACCCAACATTGATCCAAAGCATGCATGTCGAGGGTTAATGCAGCTGGAACAACTAGAGGTGAGAGATGCTAGAGCTTCGGTTCCAAGTAATTTTTTTTTTTTTTTGAGTGTGGTGGGAATTTTATGAGCATTTGAATGATGCACATAGGGTAGAGCTGAAGGATAGAAGTTTTTGTTCGAAGTGACTAGGGAATGGGAAATAGGGTTTTTTAAAAAAGAGGAAAATGCGGCAATTGAAATTTCAAGGGTGTGGAACGTTTTTATTCATTAAACTGTTAATTGTACTCTTGTTTCTCTGTTTTGATCTTGTTTTGAGCTGGAAATTTTGTTCTGTAAGCTGCAATAAACAGATATTAATGCTTTGTCCAGCCACTAATGATTCCTGGCCCCAGTGTGTTATGTGTGACTAACAGCCAGGGCATTTGGATTTCAAAACAGGAGGTAGAGTTGGAGGCCATGCCTTCTGTCTAGACTGAACTTGCCTGATTTTGGTTCTTAAAATTAACTAAAACAATGTGTAGCCATGGAGTGGACTTAGACTTTTCTGTCTCTGCCCAACACTCTAAACTACACCACTCTCGGAGAAGAGCATGTCCCTTTTTCTGACCATCTTGTTTGCAGAAATAGGAGGGGAAAAGGAATATCATGTCAAGAAACTTCTCCTAGCTAGGGAGGACTGAAAGACAGGCCAAGAGCCTGGAAGATTTATAATTGATGGGTTGGAGGACCAGAAAGGAGACTTTAAGGATGATGTGTTGGCTCCTTTGGACCTAGTAGCAGATCAGAGGTGAGCAGGGGAAGGGTACTTTATAGTAGAAGAAATGCAAGAGATCATTTTGGTATGTCTTGGGGCAATTAATATCCCTAACTGAGAGGTCAGCAACCTTGATCCTCAAAGGATGCAACCCAATTGATTTTTCAGGATTTTCCCAATGAATATGCATGAGATCTATTTGCATAATCTCATGCATATTTAGTGGGGAAATCCTAACATTCTGACTGGGTTGCGGTCCTTGAGGATTGAGGTTGCCCACCCTTGCTCTAATTGGTTAACGTGCTTTTTGATATCTTTTAGGAACTTGTAATTTAATAAAACTTGTAAATGCTGCCAGGCCTGATCCGTCTCATCCTTGTTCAATACCCTTATTGCCAAGGTGGTGGTACTGGGTGCCAAGTATCTAAGGACTTGAAAGTATTCGTTATGTCTCAGGAATACTCTCTACAAAACATGATAACTGTAATTCTGGGTCAAATCAAAGGTCCATCTAGCTCGGTATCCTATTTCTAAGAGTGGCTAATCCAGGCCAGGATTCCAGACAGTAGCAAGATTCTTTGTTGCTTTACCTGTAAGCAGAAGCTTTCTTTGGCTTTACATAATGATTTTATAGACTTTTACCTCCAGCAATTTATTAAAATCTATTTTTTTTTTTTTTAAGCCCTTCTACATTAATTGTGTAATTCTTTCTTGCCTGAGGAGCATCAAGACAAGCTTAAGTTTGGACTGTTTTACATAGAAACATATATGACAGCAGATAAAGAACACCAGATTAATCTGTGTGATATAATATTAGCTGAGCTGAGGTCATCTGTGGTAATAATCATTGGATGGGTGGGGTGCACATGGTATGTGGGGAAATATATTAGGTGATTTAGGGACTATGGATTGACAAGTGTAGGAATGGAAGCAGGAAAGGGTTAATGGTCAGAGCTTGTATGAAAGAAAGGGATAGGGGAGGGTTTGAGGAGTTGGGGGAGGGAACAGTGGCAGGATTGGTTGGTTTTTGGCAGGGGGAGGGAACAGTGGCAGGATTGGTTGGTTTTTGGCGGGTTGGAGGGAGTCCTATGAGGAAAACGGAAGAATTGAGTAGTTTCTTCAAGGAAAAACTTATTCTTCCCTCCCTCCCTCCCATGTGTGATGGTGTCTGTTTTGTGTTAATGTTTGGGGGTTGATTTTCAGGTTTTATGTGGTTTTGGGGAGGTTGGTTGAGATTTTGGGTTGGAGGGAGGCAGTCGCAGCTTATGCAGGGTGGAAAATGGGGGTATTGGCCCAGTTGGAGCTAGGAAATCGGCAGTTAATAAAGAAATGTAACACCCATAGACGACACTGCTGCGAGGGGAAGCATGACCTGTCGTTACCATGGGTCTTGTGTGGAGGATGTTATAGAGTTTTTAAGACTTAATGGGAGCTAGTTTTGACACCGAATAGCTCCCTGGAGGTGTGTGAAATATGCATTGGGTGGTTTGGCGTGGCCTGGTGTTACCGTGGGTCATGTGTGAAGGATGTTAGAAATTAAAGACTTAATGGAGCTAGTTTCAATACCAAATAGCTCTCTGGGACGGTGTGAAATATGTCTTGGGGATTTGTTGTATTCTGGACACTGATTGTATTGTAAGGGGATATAATATGGGGATAGTTAAATAAGGTTGTGGCCATAAGAACATAAGAAGTTGCCACCACTGGGTCAGACCAGAGGTCCATCGCGGTCCGCTCCCGCGGCGGCCCATCAGGTCTTTGACCTGTGAAGTGGTTCCTGACCATTTCTGTAACCTACCTCTACATCTATCTGTAACCCTCAATCCCCTCATCCTTTAGGAACCTATCTAAACCTTCCTTGAAACCCTGTAGTGTGCTCTGGCCTATCACAACCTCCGGAAGCGCGTTCCATGTGTCCACCACCCTCTGGGTAAAAAAGAACTTCCTTGCATTTGTTCTAAACCTGTCCCCTCTCAATTTCTCTGAGTGACCCCTTGTACTTGTGGTTCCCCACAGTCTGAAGAATCTGTCCCTGTCCACCTTCTCTATGCCCCTCAGGATTTTGAAGGTTTCTATCATGTCTCCTCTAAATCTCCGCTTTTCCAGGGAGAACAGCCCCAGCATTTTCAACCTGTCAGCGTATGAAAAGTTTTCCATACCATTTACCAGTTTAGTTGCTCTCCTCTGGACCCCCTCAAGTACTGCCATGTCCTTCTTGAGGTACGGCGACCAGTGCTGGACACAGTATTCCAGATGTGGGCGCACCATTGCACGATACAGCAGCAAGATGACTTCCTTCGTCCTGGTTGTGATACCCTTTTTAATGATACCCAACATTCTGTTCGCTTTCTTTGAAGCTGTCGCACACTGTGCCGATGCTTTCAATGTGGTGTCCACTATCACCCCCAGGTCTCTTTCAAGGTTGCTCACCCATAGCAATGATCCTCCCATTTTGTAGCTGAACATCGGGTTCTTTTTCCCTATATGCATGAGCTTGCATTTCTCTATGTTGAAACTCATTTGCCACTTTTTTGCCCACTCTTCCAGTCTCGTTAGGTCCCTTTGCAGGTCTTCACAGTCTTCCGTGGTTCTAACCCTGCTGCAGAGTTTGGTGTCATCAGCAAATTTAATAACCTCACATTTCGTCCCTGTCTCCAGGTCGTTGATAAATATATTGAACAGGAGCGGTCCCAGCACCGACCCCTGTGTGGTGTGATTATTGGCTGATGGGTGGAGCTGATGACACAGTGCGAATGCTGATGTTAAAGCCAAATGGCCCATCCAATCTGCCCATCCATAGCACCCATTGTATTGTGAGGTCAGGCCAGGACCAGCCATAGTTGAGAAGCTGAAGGGAACAGAAATCCATTTGGCACTCTTCTTTCAGCCAATAAGTCGTTCTGGGCCACAAGTTACCAACTGTGACCTAAAGGTTTACGTTAAAAATTTGGCTGATGCTGAGAAGTTTTCTGTGAGTTTTTTTTCTGCACGGGGTAAGAGTAACATATAGTAGTATAAACCAGTGTTTCTCAAGTTGGTCCTGGAGTACCCCCTTGCCAGTCAGGTTTTCAGGCTATTCACAATGACTAGGCTTGAAATTGGTTTGCATACATTGCCTCTATTGTATGCAAATCTTTTCCATGCATATTCATTGTGGACATCCTGAAAACCTGACTGGCAAGGGGGTACTCCAGGACTGACTTGAGAAACACTGGTTTAAAATATTTAAAGCTCTTGGTAGGCCTTATGAACCTTCTGCCTTGGAAGAGGCTCTGGAAAATTATCCTTGATAGCCTTGTTCTCTCTAGACCCCCTTCTTTAGAGGAGAGCTGCTCTGTAACTCCCTTTCGTCTTTGAACCTGCAGATACAAATTAATTAGTGTGTTCATTCTGCTGCCCCTCAATCTCTCTCCTCGGTTCTCTCTCCTTATACACCTCCCAGAGCACTCCATTCCTCAGATATGCCGCTCTTAGCTGTACCCTTAGCTGTTCCTTTTATCTAGCTACCCCCCTATGCCAGATTGAAAACCCACCTTTTTGATATAGCTTTCAATCCTTAACCCTATTCCTCTGCCCTCCAATCCAGCCAGCTGATTAACCGTTCCCCTTAACTGTATCCATGACATCCCGTTTGTCTGTCTTGTCTGTTTAGATTGTAAGCTCTGTACAGCGCTGCGTACGTCTGGTAGTGCTATAGAAATAATTCACAGTAGTAGTAGAAGTGTGAAGAGTTTCAGTCTTTGGGAAGCAGAGCTGAGATTGTGATGTCATAATGCCTCATTCCACCAATAAGGTCCAACCTCATCAGTGATGTCACAATGGCTTGATTGTCCTGTACTCCCCTCTGCCCTCCAATCCAGCCAACTGATTAACCGTTCCCCTTAGCTGTATCCATGACATCCTGTTTGTCTGTCTTGGCTGTTTAGATTGTAAGCTCTTTCGAACAGGGACTGTTTTCTTCTTGTTTGTGACTCTGTGCAGTGCTGCGTGCGTCTGGTAGTGCTATAGAAATAATTAATAGTAATATCTTAGGAAAGGACATATATAATCACAATATTTCTCAGACTTGTGTCCTATCGGGAACCTCGGGGTACCCCCGAGACATGGCAAGGCCCATCCACCACACTAAACACACACACACACTGTGTACTCTCCCACTCATACAACAACACACAGAAAAACAAAGGAAAAAAGTGGAGAAAAAGCCTCAGTTCAGCTTCATATGGCAAAAAAACTCCACTTGTAGAACGAGAGCAGGTAAAAATCACAGACACACGTGTGGTAACTTATCAGCAGTGGGGAAAAACACTGTAGCCCTCAAAGGAACCACCCAAAAAAATCATCAGCACGCCAAAATCAATTTTCTTTTTTATGTTACCTGTATAGATAATAGTGGAATATGTGGAATATCTTTTGTTCTTTCATTTGTATGAGACTGTTTTTGATTAAAAATCAATACAGAATTTAAAAAAAACAAAACCCCCAAAAAACCAAAATCAATTTTCAAAATTCAAATGTGTAGAAAAAAGGCAGTACATCCATTAAGTCTCAAAACAATTTTAGCATCAAAAGTTAGCAGAAAAAAACCGAAACTAGAAAACTTAGCTGCACACGGTGTCCAGGCTGTCTTCCATGCACCCAGAAAAGTGCTAGTCTGCCCAGCCCCCGCAGCCAGTCGTGCCTGACGGGGAAATCTCTGTTTCGCTAAGCTGCGTCGGGGGATAAAGTCTCCCCGCATCACCAGCAAACAGTCGAGGCCGTCCGTGTACTGAAACTGCACCACATCCAAACACAAGAGCAAACAATGGTGGTTTTGTTCATTCTTGGGGGTACCCTGAGGTTCCTGATAGGATATAAGTCTGAGACATATTGTGGCTCACTTACCCCATGGGTACACAGCTACTGAAGTTCTCTATCCTGTTTCTTCTCTTGGGATCCTCCTCTGCTCCCTATTTGTCCTTTCGGGCTTGATCTTGTTTATGATAAGGTCCTAAATTAAATAGAAGTGATAATATAGAGGTGTAAGATGCAATTCAGTGTTGACAATTTTAAAAGCGAACTTCACTCTGTGTGTATGCACTTAAGTTACAGCCAGGCCCAGTCTAGGGAAGTGCTGGGGTAATAGGAAATGCACAGCTTTTTCCCTTTGGGTTGAGCCCTCCAGATGTTTTGGAAGCTGCCTGGACTTGAAGCATGGGTGTTTCAGCAGAGAGAAGTTAACACCGGCTGTTAGGCAGAGAGGTGGAGGCAGGAGAAGAACCAAATCCAAACAGCAGGCAGAGACGGTGTCGAAGAACAAGCAGAAGTCGGGGCAGGTAGAACAGGTTTGTAGTTGATGAAACACTTGCGAGCCAAATACCAAATCAGTAGAGAATAAGGCACTCTGCTTCCATGAGAGACCTAACCAAGGAAGCCTGGGAGTTCTACGGTCATATAGGTCCAGGGAGCCAATCGCAGCATTCTTTTTGTAGGGCCCAATCAGTTAGTGTTTGGATCTGATATTAGTATAAGAGACAAGAAAAGGCCTCAGCTTTATTTCTATGAAGGGCCCAGTTCCTGGGAGGTACAGTACGTGTGTGACAATATAGTCCTGAAGTATAGCTGCATGCATCTTTTTTTTTTTTTTTTTTAAATTTTATAAAAACAAATTTTACATTCAAAGCAATATTTCTTGTTTTGAAGGCTCAGGTCCAGATGTGCTAAATTTAGTGATCGTCTAACGGTTGCCGCTAAACTAGTTTTGACTGGTATAGCGACATTTGGATTTGCCGACTTGTTGCACAAAACGGCTCACTGCGTGGTTTTGTGCACGATCGATCAATCTCTGATCTGGCCATGCAAATAAGGTCATTAATAGCGACATGCCATGTAAACTAGCAGAGCGATTGATGCTGTAACATGGCTTCCTGAGACACCCAAAAAAAGTGATCACATTTAGCGACCTGAAAAAAGCAACTGGTCGAGTCCAGTCGGGGTTATCTGTCCACTTCCTCCTGCCTCAGTAACTCAGTTGTGCATCTGAGCCACCTAGACCCCCAAGCCCCCCCCCCAACTCTCCCTGACTTTTTTGGGTTCATCCTACTAATCCAATTCTGGCATGCAGGTTTAGGGCATCAATCGGATGCCTAGTTTTAATGATAATGACCTCAATTGCATGCCATATTCAGAGAATGTAGGACCACACGGAAAACCATGCAGTGAGCCTGTTAAGAGCACTGGGTTGTCAAATAGGATCAGTTGCTAAACCAGTCAATCCCTAGATCAGGGGTGTCAAAGTCCTCGAGGGCCGTAATCCAGTCGGGTTTTCAGGATTTCCTCAATGAATATACAAGAGATCTATTTGCATTGTAGATCTCATGCATATTCATTGGGGAAATCCTGAAAACCCGACTGGATTGTGCCCTTGAGGAGGAACTTTGACACTCCTGCCCTAGATAAAAGCAGTGATTTCTATTTTTTTGCCATCTGAGAGCATTAAGGAGACTGAAGGAAAATCTATTTCCAATTTTTGACTATTGTAACTCATTGTATTTTGAACTACCAGAATGTACGATTCAGGCTTTACAGCTACCTTAGAACAGGGGTGTCCAATGTCGGTCCTCGAGGGCCACAGTCCAGTCGGATTTTCAGGATTTCCCCAATGAATATACATGAGGTCTATTTGCATGCACTGCTTTCATTGTATGCTAATAGATCTCATGCATATTCATTGGGGAAATCCTGAAAACCCGACTGGATTGCGGCCCTTGAGGAACGACATTGGATACCCCTGTCTTAGAATGTGTTTGCTAGATTGATCTCAAGCATGTTGATATTTGATCATGTCAGACTTGTCCTTCAAGCTTTACATTTTCTGCCAATAATCTGCACAAATTGAACTTAAGACCCTGTGCTTGATTTACAAGGTATTGAGCAATAAGAGTCCTGTTGCCTTGACATCACTGTTTCAGAGGTATCGTACTTCACGATCATTACGTTCTGATGTCCCAAATCTATTGGAAGTTAAATCCATTTAAGTTTGTCGAACTTTTGACTCATTGTCGAGCTATGTTTTCTATTCAAGGTGTTGCATTGTGGAATATACTGCCTTTAGAAGTTAGATCTCTGCCTGAACTTTTGCAATTTAGAAAATGACTGAAAACAATTTTATCTGAGCGTTTATCAGTAGGTTTTATGCTAGAATGCTTTATAGAGCTACTATTCCTTTTTTTGTGTATGCAGTTTTCTAGTTGTATGTTTTTAAAATGTATGTTTTATTGTATTCTGCACAGAACTGTCTGATGTTATGGGTTATAAAATTTTAAAATAAATTTAACATCTACCTTATTTTTCCCTCCATAAGATGCACCTCACCATAAGACGCACCCCAGATTTAGAGAAGGAAAACAAGAAAAAACCCATTCTAAACCAAATTGTATACTAATATATACCTGACACCTTTAAATTCTGTCCCAGTCCCCCTATCAATCAATCATCACTTTTACATACCCCCCCAGCACCTTTAAATTCTGTCCCAGTCCCTCCGGCAGTACCTTTAAATTGTGGAGGTCAGTGGATGGCTGCCTGCTGCTTGTCGGGGCCCAAGGTACACAAGCGTGCTAATGCCTGGGCCTGCACCACTTCCTAATTGTGCTGATCGCTGGTGCTTCGCTGGACGGCTGCCTGCTGATTACCAGCATGTCGGGGCCAGCGGCACACAAGCGCGCTGCTGCGTGGGCACGTGCCACTTCTGAATGGCTGCCTCAGTTCTTGTGAGGAGCTAGCGAGAACTGAGGCAGCCATTCGGAAGTGGTGCGCTTCCACTCAGCAGCGCGCATGTGCGCCGCTGGCCCCGACATGCTGGTAAACAGCCTGGGGGTGGGTGGGTGGTATATTTGCTTCATAAGACGCACCCTTATTTCCACCCACTTTTTTTGGGGAAAAAGTGTGTCTTACGAAGCGAAAAATACAGTAACTCTTTTTCTTGGGTGCCAACTGCTAAGGGTGTCGAGGGCAGGAGGGTCTGGGATTCCTCCTGCTCGTATTTTAGTGGGGGGTGGGGGTTAGAGGGTGTCCCCGACCCAGGAGAGCTTAGGCTGCCTCCTGGCTGGATCGTGTGTGTGTGTGGTGGGGGGGGGGGGGGGGTTGGGGTTCGCGGGGCAAGAGGGCTTGGGCTCCCTCTTGCCCGATCATTGTCGGCGGGGCCAGGAGGGCTTGGGCTCTCTCCTGGCCCGATGGTATCGGGGGGAGGGGTGGATTGCTGAAGGAGAGATGGGTCATCTCTCCTGCCGTTTTAGCGATCCCAAGTGCCGTATTTGGCGGCAGTTGGTGGTATCGCTATCGCGGTAGGGGAGATGAGTCATCTCTCCTGCCCCGATGGTTGCGATGGGGGGGGTGGGTAGGTTGCCTGGCCGCTGAACTGATCGCGCCAGCTGCCATCAGCTCAGCGGCCCCTTTTTCGGCACTTATACCTGTTTTGACTTGGTCTAAGTCAAAACGTATAAGTGCCAACTAGGCAACCTGTCAAAAACATTTGGTTATACCTGTTGTACGCCTAGGTGTAGGTTGGCCCACCTCCCGCCCACCCCCTCGCCCTTTCCCCACCTCTAAAAATGCCCCTTTTCACTCTGCATTTAGTGACAGGGGAAAGGCCTAAGCTGGTTTTAGATGATCAGGCTTTTTGATCGTCCAAGTAGCCATTTAGGCCACTTTTTAGACTTTTTTTTTATTTTTTATTATGAGCCCCATGTTTTTAGTTCTGCTGTTACAAGATTTTTCAGTGGGTGTTTTCCCTGCATGCTGTTTTCTCTTGTGCATGTTTGTTTCCACGCTCCCTCAAAAAGCCAATCTGCATTTTCTTCTGCTAATTAAAAAATATTTGCATGCAGTTAAAAAGAATCTGCAACTTATCACGCAGTGATTTCATATCTTTTTTCATTGAGTGGCATTTGTGCTTAGATGGAGAGATAGAGATTGTTGATGGAGGTGGAAACAAGATACTTATTGTCCAGAAGAGAAGCATTTAAAATATTCTTTGAGTGTTCTCAGGGGGAACCAGTCAAGAAGGTCCTTGAAAGCTTTTCACAATGATTGCATTCTCCCATATCCCTTCACTATCATGCCTTAATCCTTTTTATCTATGCTCTGATTACTGGCACAGAATATATATATATATTTTTTTTTTAGCCGCAAACTATTTATTTAATATTCTTTTTTTCATTCCAAGCTTTTATTTCGTTCCTGAGATTGTGTTTAACTTGTACAAGTTTTTTGGTTTTGGTACTTTGACATTGCTGGGCGCTATTGTTTTACTGACCCTTATCAAAACTTCCCATGTGAGTGTCTCTTTAGATAGGACAATGCAGGACTGTGAATCTCTGAGGAGGAGTTTCAGAATAGAGATTTGCACGGGGACAGAAATCCCATCCGTCCCCACCAGTAGCCCACCTGTTCCCACCTGTTCCTGCCAGAATCCCCTCCATCTCCATGAGGAATCTCCTCTGTCCCCCCATAAAAGTTACCTGTCCCCATAAAAAGCAGTAATTACTTCTGACAGGTTTTTTTTTTTTTTTTTTTTTTTAAGTCTTAGTTTATTTAAACCAACAATAAAATATAATATGATAAACAAATAACAGTGAACAGAAATAAGAGATGCATACATCACCAGAAAGAATAAACATTAGGTCATGCGTCTGTAGGGTTGACCATTTCTTGTTAAAAGAAATAAGAGTTGGATTTTTTGGCAATATAAAGCTAATATATAGAGAGCAAACAAATCTGGCATAGGTAACTTGTGAGAGGTCCTTCTGAGATCCACAAATGGTTTTTAATGCAGCAATGAGTAAAGAATCAAAATCATTTAAAGCAGAATTGAGAGCTAGGCCCTTTTCAGGACAATGGCTGCATAAGACAAATGTGCCCAAACTGAACTGAAAACACCCTAAATTCAGCAAGTACTTCATTTTGTACTAAACACAGTTGGTGACATAACCATGAGAAGGGGCTGGGCCTCCTACTTTAAAATTAGCACCCCTCAAAATCAACATCTGCCTTGCTGTAGCTGGTGGGACATTTTGTTTTCCATCATCTTGGTCCCAGTTTCTGGTTTTGTCTATCTTCTACTAATTCTCTCTCCAGGCCTCGAGAACCCCGGTTCCATCCCCGCGGGAGTCCCATAGACCTGGGAGGGATCCCCACGGGACCTATGGGATTCCCGCAATCCCCGTTCCTGTGCAGACCTCTATTTTCGAAGCATGGAATTCTATAGAATTCTGTGACATTACATATCTTTTTACAAATTTTTATTTTGAAAAAATTCAGTCGCATCGCTCCTTTCCTTCATGATCTGCATTGGTTGCCGATAGAGGCCTGTGTGAAGTTTAAGATTGGCTGCATTTGCTTTAAGGTATCATCTGGTCTCATGACAAATTATCTTGTGGATTTGTTCACATTTGCTAACTTAAAATACTCTGTCTAGACGCTCACATGCACTGTTAAAAGGATGTAAATTTAAAAGATATCAGCATCTCTTGTCTATCAAACAGCATCTTGGGGTAAGGATTTAAATTTTCTAATTGTGACTTCTAATTGAGACATTTAAAAACATATTTGTTCACTAGATTCTTGGGTAACTGAATGTACTTCATGTTTCTATTAAGCCTATTAAGGCATATGGGGACAGACTTAAAGATCTCAATCTGTATACTTTGGAGGAAAGGCGGGATAGATAGATATAAAGATAGGATAGAGACGTTTAAATACCTACGTAATGTAAATGCGCATGAATCGAGTCTCTCATTTGAAAGGAAGCTCTGGAATGAGAGAGCATAGGATGAAGTTAAGAAGTGATAGACTCAGGAGTAATCTAAGGAAATGCTTTTTTACAGAAAGGGTGGTAGATGTGTGGTACAGTCTCCCGGAAGAGGTGGTGGAGACAGAGACTGTGTCTGAATTCAAGAAAGCCTGGGATAGACACGTGGGATCTCTCAGAGAGAGAAAGAGATAATGGTTATTGCGGATGGCAGACTAGATGGGCCATTTGGCCTTTATCTGCCATCATGCTTCTATAACCATAAAGTTCTATGACATCACAATGCAGGTGTAAAGACCCTCAGCCTATAGGAAGAGAAAATGCAAATGTTAAGAGCCTTAGCCAATAGGGAGAGGAGGAGACAATGGATGCTGCAGATAGGCAGACTAGATGGGCCATTTGGCCTTTATCTACCATCATGTTTCTATAATTGTAATGATTTTACTTTGTAAACCACATAGAACTTAATGGTACTACGGTATAGAAGTAAGTTTTTATGTTATGTTAGTACATCAATGGGTATATCCTAGCATGACAGTTCTCAACCCAATCCTCAGAACACACCCAGCCAGTCAGAATTTCAGGATACTCACATTGAATATGGATGAGATTATTTGCATCCAGTAGAGGTAGTGCGTGCAAATTTGGCATCTTACATATTCATTGTGGATATCCTAAAAGTTTGACTGGCTGGCTGAGGCCTGAGTTGAGAACTCCTACTAGCAAAAAAAAGGAGTTTGCTTTAATTTTATTCCAAAGAAGGAAGAAAGGAATAGTTATTAAGGGCTTTAGTTTAAGGCAGTTTCTCAACCTAGTCTTGGAGGTACATCCACAGTAAATACGTAAAGGATAGAATCTGTAAATTCTTTATGCATCTGTGTATTGGATATCCTGATAAGTAGGGCAATAAAGCGTGTTTTTTCAGGACAGGTTCGGGAGCTGAGAGTTTTTTATAGAATTTAGGAAGTGAAGAGTCTTTAAGGGCTTCTTCCTGCTTTTTGCTACTGGACAAATCTGAAACTATAAGGAAAAGATTAGGGTGATACTGCATGATGATTCACAACAGAGCGTGATCTCTTGGTGCCCAAAAGGAAGCTAAGTAGCATTTTGTAAGAGCCATGACACATAGCCAGTGTTAAGATTTGTTTAAGCCCTAAAGTGGCTGGCAAAGATGTTGGGTCAGACTGAAATCAAGTAGACTGCCCTAGGACCTTGGGAATTTGAATTGGCAAGGAGTAGCGTGCTCCCTAATTAAGGGGCCGATGGCAGCCCGGTGGAAAGCAATTTTTACTTTTTACCAGGTACCGCTCAGCACAAATAACATGCAAATGATATGCATGCTTGTTTGTGTTGAGTATCGGCGGCAAAAGGGAGAGGAACTGTGCTGGGTCTGTGCACAAGAGCCGAGCCCGGTTGAGTGCAGGGCTGGGATTACCAGAGCTCCAAAGAGCGAGGGCGAAAAAAACCTTCCAGCTGCAGCTGAGGCCTCTCTTGCTAAGGCAAGTTCAGAAGATTTATTTATTTTTTATTCCATGGTGATTTTTGGGCACTGGATGCTTGCACATACAAAACATGCACATGGCCACTCCTTCAGACTTAAAATTCAAGCAGACTGCTCCCACCAGAGAACCTAATGATCGCTCCTGACCGGTTGAAACATTTTGCACACAATGTGTAGGTGTACTTTGCTGGGCATTACAGGAAATGCTCATTTTAATATTGCAACACTGTTAATGGGTTTCAGCCCATAATTGGATAATCAGATGGTAGGAAATTCAGACATCTCCTGTTCCCACATACAGCACTGTGTGAAGCCACTGCTCAAGATTATCAGCACACACCATGCAAATGAGAAAAACATATATGCAAATGATCTAATTTGACTAGAAACAGAGCTATATGTACACTGGTTATCCTGAAAACTTGACCATTTTGTGTACCACGCATGCTGTTCGTGTTAAAACCGCGATTCTCAACCCAGACCTTGGGGGGGGGAGGGGAACCACCCAACCAGTTGGGTCTTTAAGACATCCACAACGAAAGAGCATGGGGACACTTGTATGCCACGGAGGCAGTGCACAACCCCAGCTCTGCAGGATGGACTATAATATGCAAATTCATTCAATCCATAGGGGTATTCTAAAAAGGAAAAAAAAAACCCAGACCAGTTTGTGCATCCCCTGCTCTACAAGCTGCAGATTTACCAGCACCGTGGCAATGCCGAATCACCACAGTAATAACTCTCTACTAGTGAATAATTTTTCACGTCAGTGATCGTGCAACTGTAGCTAATAAGAAACAAAATATTGATCGAGGCAAGCCAACAGTAATCAAAGGATCTCAGCAATGAGGCATCACAAGGACTGTCCACAGCAGAAGAGCCAAAGAGCTTGATACAAGACATAAAAAGCTCTCAGCAAGACAAAGAAACCTTTAATTTAACCATTTATAACCCTGCTCTATAGAAGCAAATTTCGATGGCTTACAGAAACAAAAAACACACACATCAATTTTTCGATTCACTTTTCCTACCCAACTGGGCAGTTTTTTGTTTTGGGTTTATTTTGTAGCCTCTTCACCCCCCTTTGCCATATTCAACCCCATGCCAAAAAAAAGAGACTTTTCCTCTCTCTGTTAGGTCCTGGCTCACGCACACTGTCCAACACCAGCTCAGGAAGGATACACATTTCAAATCTGACATATTGTAATCACAAAATAGAAAATAAAAACTTATTTTCTCTACCTTTTGTTGTCTGGTCATTTTATTACTCAAATCATGTTGGTCCCAGACTCTGGTTTCTGTTTGTCTTCTGTTAACTCACTCACCAAGGTCTCCTGCCCATGGGGGGGAGGGGCATTGGTCACTGACAAACTCCTTTGTAATGCATTTGCATAGGATTCTTGGTGGCTGCTACTGAGGTTGGTAAAAGCCTTTGAGAACCCTTTTGCGCATCGACTGGCTACAACCAGTCTTACTTGCACAATAAGCTTTTAGCATCTGGCCCTAAGTGTTCTGTCCCTCCACTATAGAAGAAAAATCAGGGGAGCGGGGGGAGGAGACACCTTGAGTAGGTAATTTCATATAGTCATGTTCATGTGTATGTGGCCTCTAATGAACTTTTATACCAGTCAGTAATTTATGCAGCGAGGTAGAGTGCATACTTTTTGTAGGTGTGTATAGAGGGGAATGCGGGTGGATTTCACAAGTACGGGCATACGTTAGCATATTTTATAATCTGCGTGTGAAAGACACAAAAGCACCCATGTTTTCTTTGAAAATAGCATATAATCTCCCCAACCCTGAAATGTCCTGTCTAAATTAGACTGTAAGCTCTTCTGAGAGGGTTCAGAGGAGAGCGACACGCTTGATAAAAGGGATGGAAAACCTCTCATACGCTGAGAGATTGGAGAAACTGGGTCTCTTTTCCCTGGAGAAGAGGAGACTTAGAGGGGATATGATAGAGACTTATAAGATCATGAAGGGCATAGAGAGAGTAGAGAAGGACAGATTCTTCAAACTTTCGAAAAATAAAAGAACAAGAGGACACTTGGAAAAGTTGAAAGGGGACAGATTTAAAACGAATGCTAGGAAGTTCTTCTTTACCCAACGAGTGGTGGACACCTGGAATGCGCTTCCAGAGGGAGTAATAGGGCAGAGTACAGTACAGGGGTTTAAGAAAGGATTGGACAATTTCCTGCTGGAAAAGGGGATAGAGGGGTATAAATAGAGGATTACTGCACAGGTCCTGGACCTGTTGGGCCGCCGCGTGAGCGGACTGCTGGGCATGATGGACCTCAGGTCTGACCCAGCAGAGGCATTGCTTATGTTCTTATGTTCTTATGAGCAGGGACCGTCTATTGTATGTTAAAATGTACGGGGCTGCGTACCCCTTTCAGTGCTATAGAAATAATAAATAGTAGTAGTAGTATATAAATAGGTACCTACTTGCTCTCTTAAACCAAGGGTCCTCATATGCAGTGTATGTCTGCCATTACTAGCCCACAAGATGCACCAGCCTCTGCTTTTGGCCACGAGCCCTTTCCATGGCCACACTTCCTACTCTGCAGAATTAGGAAAGCACTGAAAGACCCATCATTCTCTAAAAGTAAATGCAGAAAAGGGGGGGGGGGGTGGGGGGGGGAGGAGAAACACACACGAACCAGAAGAGAAAAGTGGATGCAGTCCACACATCTGGCACGGGTGGTCATTTTGCCCTGCTGTATTGCAGCTGCCAAAGCTCTTCTAATGATGCTGTTTCCCAGTGGCATAGTGAGGGGGTTGGCGCCCGGCGTCTCTGCGCCATGCGCCTCCACTCCTACTCCGCCGCCTGAGCCGCCCCTGTGTCCCCTTGAAACGTTCACCGGCGGCCACCGGCATCTTCCACCTGTTGCTTTAGCCAGCCTTGGCATCCTTCTGACCGTCACGTCCGGTCCTGCGACGAAGGGAACCGAGGTCAGCGTCTCAGGCAGCCCGTGGAAGATGATGTTCTTGCTGCCAAACATTTAAACGGGGGAGGTGGTGCGGGGAGGGGGACGGGGGAACGGGGTGCAGAGAAGAGGAGAGGCGCCGGTTCCCAGGGCAGTCCACCTCCCCTTACCACACCACTGCTGTTTCCTGCACTGGCAGTGAATTGCATCTGTTGTTCAGTGTTATCCCCATCTTAGTCTGCCCGGGATAAGGTAGATGTTGGAAGCTTAAGGGAGGGGGCTCAGAAGAGAAAGAGGTGCTGTGTGTGCTGATCAAGTGGAGTCCTGCTTTCTGTGCCCTGTCTGCTTTTCTTTTAATTCCCATACTCTAGGGCTCTGGCTGTAGCTAGGGGCAGAGACGACTACAGATGGGCTCAGAAAAGAGCTCTTGCATATTTTTTTTAAGAGCCACGGCTGGTGTGTCTTGTTACTGCAAGATGCCGAGAGCAAAACTCATGTGCTGGACTGGATTTGAACATCAGGTGCTGGTGATTTCCCCCTCCTCTACATTATACACTGGTCAGGGAAACCCTGCCTTAGTACATAACTGTCGCACGTTGGAAGTTGCACACTTTTCTGTGAAAGTACTTAGTTCGAAATCAATGCAATATAGTGCAATGAATGCAGGGAGCCATTGCGTTATCTGTTTCCAGTTTCTGTAAAAGTCAATCGGCATCTAATATTAGTCAATGACACTACTTAATTTTCTGTGAATTGTGTATATGTACCAGGCATGCAGTGTGTGATTAAGGAGCGAAAACCTTTTAAAACAGCAGTGCTGCCTCCTACTCATTGCAAACAAAAAGAAAAGCAATGTAGAAAAGGGAGTAGGAGGCTGGAAGAAGTACAGAATGTAGCAGATTAACCGGGTCCTTTAAAGGTTCAGCTCTGGAATGCTTTGCCAGAGGTTGTGGTAAGAGCGGATAGCGTAGCTGGTTTTAAGAACGGTTTGGACAAGTTCCTGGAGGAAAAGTCCAAAGCCTGTTATTGAGAAAGATATGGGGGAAGCCACTGCATCGGTAGCATGGGATGTTGCTACTCTTTGGGTTTTGGCCAGGTACTAGTGACCTGGATTGGCCACCGTGAGAACGGGCTACTGGGCTTGATGGCTGTTTTGTTCTTACGCAGTACTTGGGCAGTGTGTTTGACCCAGGACCTACAATAGTCTGTTTCCGTGCCAGGAGCAACTCTGGCTGATCTACTTGAGGAATCCTAATCTAATCTAATCTAATCCTTAGGTTTGTATACCACATCATCTCCACGTTCGTAGAGCTCGACGCGGTTTACAGTAGAAACATAGAAACATAGAAAGATGACGGCAGAAAAGGGCCAAGGCCCATCAAGTCTGCCCACTATAGACCCTCCCCTTGAGATTAGCTAGTGTTTTGCCCTGACCCTCTTAGGGATCCCACATGGGCGTCCCATTTATTCTTAAAATCTGGCACGCTGCTTGCCTCGATCACCTGCACTGGAAGCCCGTTCCACCGATCAATCACTCGCTCCGTGAAGAAATACTTCCTGGTGTCGCCGTGAAATTTTCCGCCCCTGAGTTTGAGCGGGTGCCCTCTTGTGGTTGGAGAAATAGGAAGGAACTACAGCAGAGGGTTAGAGGTAGAAGTGTGAAGAAAATTTAGAGGACTTGGGATGCCAAGATATAAGAGTTTCCTTGATTCCTAAGTTGGAGGGAGACTTACATTTTTTGAGAAAAGCCAGGTTTTCAGATGTTTGCGGAAAACTTGGAGAGAGCTCAAGTTCCGAAGAGGGGAGGTAAGGTTGTTCCAGAGCTCAGTGATTTTGAAGTGGAGGGAGGTCCCTGTGTGGGAAATGCCTTTTAGCGAGGGGAAGGATAGTTTTAATTTGTGGGAGGATCTGATGGTATTAGGGTTTGAGGAATTCCAAGAAAGAGGGATAAAGGGAGGGAGGATACCATATAGGATTTTGAAAGTTAAACAGGCGCATTTATAGTGGACCCTGGCGGTTATCGGAAGCCAGTGGAGCTTGGCCAGGAGCGGGGAGACATGGTCAAATTTACTTTTAGCGAAGATGAGCTGTCTACTTTGCAGTGGTTACTGGCATCTCTTCACTTATTAAGTTTGTCTTTTTCAAATGTCTTTCTGTTTAAGGGGGAAGTGAACTTCCTACATTGTCTCTGGGAGTACCTAAATTTTCCTGACCCATGCATAGCACCCGTTTTAGGTGCTGTCGACTCGTGTTGGGGGAGTCCTAGCGACTTGATGAAAATCCATCAAATTCCAACTTGGTATTCTAAAGAAGCCATCCTATTTTCTATCCTAGTCAGACAAATATTTTGATTATGGTCCAACTTTTTCAGTTGTAGTCTTGACCGCTGTAACATCTGTTGTTGTAATTCTAACGAAATTGTAACATCCAAATTGTTTCGTATGGAATAATAAGGGAGCCATGGATAGCGGGAAAACAGCACGTTCATGATGTTCTCCCGCTATCCACTCTCTACTCGTTTTGTAGAGAGTGTGTGCTACTTTGAATCCCATGTGATTTTCCTATACAACCTTTAACCCTTTCAGGACCATAAGGATCGTAGGCCAATTTTTGTGGTTTTGACGACATTTTTATGGTAAAAAGGGCTTGCAGATGCCAAAAAATTGATTTTTTTTTGGTGAAATATCATTATTTTTATTTAAAAAAATCACACTTCTGGCTTATGGACAGTGTGGCAAGTGAATCTTCTCGTCAATCTGGCAACGACGCTAATGAATGAATGTCGGAACCAGTTTGTTTACATAAAGGCAGTATCCTATGGAATCCGTACATATCAAATTTAGAACTGTAGACTATCCCAATCAAAATTTATAGGATTTTAAAGTTATGGGACAAATAGGTCCCTTGGTCCTGAAAGGGTTAAAGGCTCAAAAGACTCCTGAGGCAGGCCGGTTGGGCCGAAACATGTACCTGTCGGGTCGTTGAGTCTTTGGATATATACACAAGATATTGAACCAATAAAGATATTTGCATTCATTAGATGAGTTGAAGGACACTTTTTTTTAGTGCTCACCATTCTGTTTGGGACAATTCCACTTTGTCTTTTTGTGTTTGGAATCTGTGGTTTTGTTTCCCCTGTTTTTTTTTGCTGTCAAAAATGATCATGCCAGACCCCCCACCCCAAACCCTGATAAAGTTACTGTCTCCCACGCAGAAGGAAAACCATGATGTTCTGCTCTGGAAAAAGTACCCAGATTTGAAATGGAAGGAAGATGAGCGATTCTGACTGTGACAGCCTTTTTAATTTTCCAGAAGTGCTTGGGATGTTTATATCTGTGTCTGCTGGTTCATATTTGTGTTCTAAATTGGGCAGAATAACGGATGAGCAATACTTCGCTGTGCTAGGAGGAGAGGGCTTTGGAACACCATTGAAATGTTAAGTAGTAGCAGCAGATTATGTATGAACAGAAAATTTATGGAAAGATGCAACTCGCCCTCCAGGACATATTCACATCCTTGATATATGCAAGTTTATAATTGCACTGATTAGGTAGATCACCCACACAACTATATGGCTTTATGGAAATAGAACCCAGACTAGAGAATGTCACGGGGACAAATTTTTCCCCGTCCCTGCAGGAACTCAATTTCCCTGTCCTGTCCTGTCCCTGTCCCATTCCTATAAGCTCTGCCTTAACCGCACAAGCCTCGAACACACATGATTTTAAAGTGTTTGAGGCGTGTGCAGATGAGAACGAAGCTTAGGCATTGGTGGAATGAGGCATTATGACATCACAGTCTGAGCTCTAGAATGTTGCTACTTATGATTTTAAAGTGTTTGAGGCTTGTGCAGATGAGGACGGAGCTTAGGCATTGGTGGAATGAGGCATTATGATATCACAGTCTGAGCTCTAGAATGTTGCTACTTATGATTTTAAAGTGTTTGAGGCTTGTGCAGATGAGGACGGAGCTTAGGCATTGGTGGAATGAGGCATTATGATATCACAGTCTGAGCTCTAGAATGTTGCTACTTATGATTTTAAAGTGTTTGAGGCTTGTGCAGATGAGGACGGAGCTTAGGCATTGGTGGAATGAGGCATTATGATATCACAGTCTGAGCTCTAGAATGTTGCTACTTATGATTTTAAAGTGTTTGAGGCTTGTGCAGATGAGGACGGAGCTTAGGCATTGGTGGAATGAGGCATTATGACATCACAATCTGAGCTCTAGAATGTTGCTACTTATGATTTGAAAGTGTTTGAGGCTTGTGCAGGTGAGGACGGAGCTTAGGCATTGGTGGAATGAGGCATTATGACATCACAATCTGAGCTCTAGAATGTTGCTACTTATGATTTGAAAGTGTTTGAGGCTTGTGCAGGTGAGGACGGAGCTTAGGCATTGGTGGAATGAGGCATTATGACATCACAATCTGAGCTCTAGAATGTTGCTACTTATGATTTTAAAGTGTTTGAGGCTTGTGCAGATGAGGACAGAGCTTGCAGGAATAGGGCAGGGACTGGAAAAGAACTTGCGGGGATGGAAAAATGAGTTCCCGTGGGGACGGGGAAAAAATTTGTCCCAATGTCCCATTCTCTAACCGATACCCCATGCATGGCCCATAAAGTGTGTGCTGTGGTTTATGCCCACTGTGAAACCTCATCCTGAGCATGAACACCTAACCCTTCCTTCTAACATCCTGTCAAAGTAACAGCACTGCAGGAGCTTCTGATCTAATGCTTCCCTGTGATGCACTGCTCAAGGACTGCATTGTTTCATGTCCAGGACAGTCCCACTCTGGTTTCAGCTACATACATAAGGTTGTAAGTTCATTGAGGAAGGGACTTATTGTCCCGGAATCCTCCCCAACCCTCCCCAACACTGTGCAGTGCTGTGTACATCTAGTAATGCTACAAAAATACATTATATAATGTATATATAAATACTAGTCTTTAAACCTGTTACATTAATGGGTGTGTGTGTCTTTTTTTTTTCTCTCTCTCTCTCTCTCTCCTTGGCCGCTGTCTGTCTGTCTGTCTTTCTCTCTCTCTCTCTCTCTCCTTGGCTGCTGTCTGTCTATCTGTCTGTCTCTCTGGCCCCCTGTCTTTCTTTCTGTCTTTCTTTCTCCCTGGCCCCCTTTCTCTCTGTCTGTCTCTCTCCCCGGCCCCCCTGCCTGCCTGTATTTCTCTGTTTCTTCGTGGCCCCCTTCTGTCTTCCCCCCCAGAGCAAAGCATGATTGCTGTCTGCCCCCCCAGCACACCCCTCCCCCCAAAGCAGCTCTATTTCCCTCTCCCCCTCCACTTCCCTGAGCAGTAGCATAATTTTTAGCAGCAGCTCTGTGTTCTGCTCATTTGGATATGGTGTGATCTAGTGACCTTATTCAAAATTCATATTTTCCAGTTGCTATAGATCAGGGATCTCAAAGCCTCTCCTTGCGGGCCACAATCCAGTTGGGTTTTCAGGATTTCCCCAATGAATATGTATTGAAAGCAGTGCATGCACATAGATCTCATGCATATTCATTGGGGAAATCCTGAAAACCCGAATAGATTGCAGCCCTCAAGGAGGGACTTTGAGACCCCTGCTATAGATGGCTAAACTCTGGTCAGCATCCTTTGGTGAGGGAAGCTCAGAGCTTTTCCTTAGGGATGTGTAGTTCTAAAACTGTGGTAGGGGGGTGGAGTGACTTTTGGAAACGAACCAAATTAAAGATGGGAGAATGAAGCAGTGGAGCCTCATGAAGCCGCCAGTAGCAGTGAATGTGTGGGTGAGAGAATGCGTGGGTAGCAGAATTAACCTTTTCAGCCATACGAGCACATCGGGAAATGCTTTTCTTCTTTCATTTTGTTTGGTACTAGGAAGTGGATAATGAAAAAGAGAACTTTGCATTGCTCTTTTTAGGGGAAGATCATGCTTAAGCATAAAGTGGTCTAAGGAGCTATTGTGCTTTATCCAGTCATGCAGCATCATCGTTATATGGCTGATGAGTGACATCTTAAGGTCACCATGGGGGACCAGTTTATAGCATCCCATGCCAGCTTCATGTGCCCCTTTAATGCTGGTGGAGCAATAGACGTAAGAGAATCAGCTGTGACTGTGCTGATAGTCTGCTGAGAATGGCACTTTAACTCTTGCGAAATTTAAAAAAAAAAAAAATTTAAGATAAGAAATGGGAAATGAAACGAAAGCATTCTGCATAAGGGGTACTACACATGCTCCTCTTCAAATGTAGTATATATCATTATCCCAGGACAAGCAGACAGGTATTCTCACTAGTGGGTGATGTCATCCGACAGAGCCCCGATGCAGACGTCTCACAAGCATACTTGCTTGAAGAAACTCCAGAAGTTTCAGCATGCACGAGTGCCTTCCCGACCGATGCACCGGACGTGTCTCCTCAGTTCTTTTCTTTCCGTGGAGCTGAGAAGTTTGCTTCAACTCTCTGCGCTGAGTGAACCCGTGTTCTTGCCTTCTAGTGCTGCGGTTTTGAGTTTTATTTCTCTTAATCGTGTGTTTTCTTCTGTCGTTTATTATTTAAAAAAAAAAAAAAAAAATTTTTTTCGAAGATTCGACCGGGTCGGCCGCGTGGCTGAGGCCCCGCTCCTTCGATCTAGCGGTGGAGCTTTTTCGGCCTATGTCCCGGCCTATCACCGGTTTTAAGAAGTGTATCAAGTGCCAGCGCGCGATTTCGTTGACGGACCCGCATCGATGCTGTTTGCAGTGTCTTGGGCCGGAACATCTTCCGAAATCGTGCCGGCCTTGTTCCACTCTAACAGCACGTGCTTTCAAGCGTCGCTGTTTCCTGTGGGAGTTGATGTTTGCGATGGAAGCTTCCAAGGAGCCTTCGACTTCAGCCAGCGCTTCGCCTTTAAAACCTGCGAAGTCGTCATCTACTCCTGCTGCATCGGGTCTTTTGAAGCCGGCTTCCTTCGTTCCAGCTTTGACCCTGCCTCCTGCTCTGGTGCCGACTTCGGTCTCCTCTGATCAGGTACCTCCTCAGACCATCCCTCCGGTGGTTATCAAAGTGCCTAAGGCTTCTAAGGCTAAGCACTCGACCACATGAGACCGTGAAGACCGTACAGGAGGTCCCACTTCGAGTGCGGCTCCCCCCTTGTTGGCTTCGCTGCGGTCGATCATAGAGGCCCAATTCATTGAAATAATGACTACCATGGGGCCCAAGTGGCTTGCCACAATCCAGCATGGGCATGCGGTCCCTCCTCGGGGGGGGCGAGCCGTCCGCTCGCTCTCGCTGCTTGGGGAGGAGGAGCAGCGCTTGGCCACCAGTTCATCAAGGCGCGCTTTGTTTAGTGAGATGCCGCCCCTGGAACCCATCCCCGCCCCAGGCGAAGACCCTTGGGATATGCCTTCGGGTAGTCTAAGCCCTGGGCGGAATTCTTCCGGAGTCCCTTCCATGCCAAGCTACCTCTTGACTCATGGAATGCGGTTCGAGAGGCGTCGACCCATCCTCCGCTTCGCTCTACGGCCTCCAGCCCCATCTATTCATTGGAGGCCTCCGGGGAACCATCTGGGCGTTGCCGGTCAAGATCTCCTTCGAGATACAGAGAGGGGCACCGTTCCAGGCATTCTTCGAGGTATTCGTCTAGGCATTCTACAGTCTCGCCTCAAAAGAAGCTGCCTCATGTGGGGTATTCATCTTCGGATATCTCTCCTCCTCCGGGCCCGGAGTTCGAGGATGCCTATGGGTCTTTATCTCCTTGTCGATCCCATGTCTCCTTAGATCAGGAGGCCTCGACTTCATCAAGTCCATCCCAGCGTCCTGTCTTGGTGGACCAGCTGTCTTTTTTATCTTTTCTGCGGCAGATGGCGGATGATCTAGACATCACCTTGGACTCGGGTTCCCGATACTCCAAGGAGTACTTGAATACCATGCATCTGCCTCATCCTCCTGCTGAGTCTCTTCGCCTGCCTCTGCACAAGCTCCTCGACCAAACCTTCATGCGATGTTTTGAAACACTGTACTCCATTCCTGCCGTTCCTGGCAAACTAGATGCCAGGTACCGCACGGTGCATCATAAGGGGTATGAGGGCTCCCAGCTCTCCCATCAGTCACTGCTGGTCGAGTCCTCCCTCAAACGATCTCATCCGTCCCAGGTGTATGCCTCGGTGCCACCGGGCAGAGAGGGGAGGACCATGGATAAGTTCGGGAGGCGCATCTACCAGAACTCGATGATGGCTTCCCGAGTTCTCAATTACACCTTCCATTTTGCTACCTATTTGGAGTTCTTCCTACCAGTGCTTCGGAAGTTTATCCCTTACATTGAATCTCAAGCTCGTTTTGAATTCGAGGAGGTCGTCGCCTCACTGTCCCAGCTACGTCTTCAATTGATGCAATCCTCCTATGATGCATTTGAGCTCTCAGTGGCTACCCCCATGTCCGTCTCAGTAGCAGACTATGGACTTCTCCAAACTTTTTTTTAAAAACTGCTCTTATCACATCCTTTGGCAATGTATTCCAGAACTTACAGTAACTATTCTTTGAGTGTAAAAATATTTCCTGCTATTGGTTTTAAAAGTATTTTCCTGTAACTTTGAGTGTCCCCATGTCTTTGTAATTTTGATGGAGTAAAAAAAATCAATCCACTTGTACTTGTTCTACACCACTCGGGATTTTGTAGACTTTAATAATCTCTCCTCGGTTGTCTCCTTTTCCAAGCTAAAGAACCCTAATCTCTTTAGTCTTTCCTCATACGAGAGGAATTCCATCCCCTTTATCATCTTGGTTGCTCTTCTTTGAACCTTTTCTATTGGGTTGGAACTTCTCTCATATGAGGAAAAACTGAAACAGTTAGGGCTCTTCAACTTGGAAAAGAGACAGCTGGGGGAGATATGATTGAAGTCTACAAAATCCTGAGTGGAGTAGAACGGGTACAAGTGGATCGATTTTTCACTCCATCAAAAATTACAAAGACTAGCAGCCCTCCGACTTGAATTGCGTAAAGAACAGGAGAAACATATACACCTGCATTGGTTTCAAAGTGTATCAAGTCATGGAAATCAATGACTTATGGTTCGCATCAGGCTTCGTTTTTCAAACTTTTTGGTTGTAGGTATCCACTATAATAAATCCCTTAGCGTGCCTCTGGATGCGCAGTAGAATATAACTGCCCAGCAGGGAAGCATCTCGGTGAACGATAATATCAATGTCGGCGTCGGGGAAGCAGGCTTAAATCGGCAGCGGTGGTGGCTAGAGGGGCAGGGAGAGAGAAAGAAAGAAAGACAGACAGGTAGAGGGCAGGGAGAGAGACAGAAAGAAAAAGTGGCCAGGGAGAGAGAAAGAAAGACAGACAGAAGGGGGGGGGGGCAGGGAAAGAGAAAGAAAGAAACGCCTCAGGGCCCCATTGTGCTAGAAGTCTACACTTCTATTCTAGCACCTGTTAATGTAACGGGCTAAAAAACTAGTTTCAAATAAAGGATCTTGTACCTGTACCATTTTCCAAAGTACTTCAGAATCATCAAGGTTACATTAGAATTGCCTTACTAGGTCACACCAATGGTCCATCTAACCCAGTAGCCCATCCTCATGATGGCCACTAGTACCTTGCAAACACCCAAAAAGTAGCAACATTCCATTCTAATTATGGCAGATAAGCGGCAGCCATATTGTGTTGCTGTCCAGGGAGAAGGAAAAGAGAAATCGAGAGAGATGTTCTACTGGAGAGAGTTTGGGGCCTTGGGATCCTTCCTAGTGCATGTTGTATGGAGGATGACAAAAGGACAGGTCTGGAGTTTTTGTAAATGACTTTGTAAATGTGCCCATTCAGCTTGATTAAGGGAACAGTACTTGAATGTTGGAAGGCAGTACGGATTCAGTACAAAAGAGTAAATTTATCTTCATTGTAAACCGCCTAGAAGTCGCAAGATTGTTGGCGGTATATAAGAATAAAGTTATTATTATTATTATTAAATCACCCGGGACATGAAAAATCTCTAGCTTGTAAAACACAAGCAAAAGTCTGAGGGAAGAAGAATGTTTTAAAAGCACTGTTTTATATTTCACTTAGTTTACTCATTTAGAGAATTTTATTTGGGATTGCAATCTTCATACAGTAGTATATCTAGGAGGTAGTTTTTATAAAGCATTTTCCACATTTGTTTTATGTGTGGAAAATGACTCTTATAAATTTTGTTTGGAGTACACCTGTTTATAAAATAGGTATGTCCGTACAGCGAGAGATTAGAGAAACTGGGCCTCTTCTCCCTTGAAAAGAGGAGACTGCGAGGGGACATGATCGAAACATTCAAAATACGGAAGAGAATAGACTTAGTAGAGAAAGACAGACTGTTCACCCTCTCCAAGATAGAGGGCGCTCTCTAAAGTTGAAAGGGGGTAGATTCAGTACAAACGTAAGGAAATTCTTCTTCACCTAGAAATCTTGAACGCTCTTCCAGAGGCTGTTATAGGGGAAAACACCCTCCAGGGTTTCAAGACAAAGTTGGGCAAGTTCATGCTAAACTGGTGAGACTGGATTCATTTGGGGCACTGGTCTTGACCTTGGGGCCGCTGTGTGAGCGGACTGCTGGGCAGGACGGACCATGGGTCTGACCCAGCAGCGACAATTCTTATGTTCCCCATGGCAGAGCACAGGCAGACACATGGTTGCAGGTGTAAAATTGGGCAACAGCATTTGTGTGCGTCTGGGAACCTATAAAGAGTCATGTATTTGACATGCAGCCTTTCTGTGGAACGACCAAAGTCATTTACATATATGTAGGTATTTTCTCTGTCCCATAGTGGGCTCATAGTGTAGATTTTGTATGTGGGGCAATAGTGGGTTAAGTTATTTGCCCAGGGTCAGAAGGAACTGCAGAGGGATTGACCCGTTCCCCTAAGTTTGCAGACAACCCTTAGATTATTTATTATTTCTATAGTGTTGAAAGGCGTATGCAGCGCTGTACATTTTAACATACTGTAGACAGTCCCTGCTCAGAAGAGCTTACAATCTAATTTAGATAGGACATTTCAGGGTTGGGGAGGATATAGTGGATATGGGTATCTGACAGCAAGCACATAAGCCTCTAGATTACTTTGTTGGTGGCTATAGCTTTATATGTATTGTTTAATGCATTCATATAACTTTTTGTCCCTGAAATAAATTATATGTGGGCAAGATGACTCAGCAGTTGAAATTGTTTAGTGGAGCAGTTTGTTTGTTTGAAGAAAGAAGTTGGACCTTTCTTTTTTTTTTTTCTCTCTCTCTCTCTTTGCAGTTTGTTTTTAGATTAAGTACAGGCAAATTTTTACATAGAAGAGATGAAAGATGCTGCGGAGGCTGCAACAAAAATATTGGAGCCTTTGCATCTGGGGGGGGGGGAGGGGTGGTTTGAAGGGCTGCATTGATTGGAAAGTAATTGAAGAAATTTC
Organism: Geotrypetes seraphini; assembly: GCF_902459505.1. Lineage (NCBI taxonomy): Eukaryota > Metazoa > Chordata > Amphibia > Gymnophiona > Dermophiidae > Geotrypetes > Geotrypetes seraphini. Next base: position 86,802,253 of record NC_047084.1, read on the forward strand.
ATTGGTTTTTAGAGAATTGAAAAGCTGAGCTATGATTGGTGTTTGTAAGCCATAGTTTGTTGACGAATGAATGAATCCAGTGGCTATTAGTGTATTTCAATTGGTTCTTCATCTTCATAGATGTTGGCAATGTAGATGTCTGGGGGAGGTGTTTGAAAGATGTCCCTGAAACAGCACTAATAGTGAAATGCAGGTCTCTCATGAGTAATAGGCTATTAATATCAGATGTCTTTTATTTATTTATTTATTTTTTAATCTGTACATTTGAATAAGAGAATAATGAAGTGTTAAGTTATGAGAAATGAATCATTAGTTTTGCCTTTCAGCACTATAAAAATGATAAATAGTAGTGGTAGGCTGAGGTATTCTTAGGACCTGTGACAAATTTAAGCCCTGTGAAATTTTTTGAAGGGCATGTAACAATTAACATAGAAACATGATTGAAGTCCTTTTCCTCTTTTTCTTAGGGTTTGGTAGCAAAAGCTTATTACTAATTGCGTGGGTGGACAAAATTACTCTCCATGTGGATATTTCAACTGATTTTTATTTTGAATTCTGGATTTTTAAATTTTAGGCCTGGCTTTATAAATATGCTAAAAAGGCAGCTTATAGCACTGAACTGATGCATGATCCTAGAAGAATAATTTTCTTAGTACTGCTGGTTTGAATAAAATGATTTGGTTTATTCGTTTGACTCTCCTGTTCTTAATGTGGCCATGTATCGTTACTGAATCTGCTACAGGAGAAGTGTAGGAATCTTATGCTCAGTCCTCTTCTTTGTCTGCATTTGTCAGCACAAAAATTCACTTCTTTCTCACAATGAATGAGATCAATCTAAGGAAATGCTTCCCATAGGTTTAAGCTCGTTAAACAGTCTGTGGAACTTCAGGAAGGCCGTAAAAACCTTCCTCTTTACAAACCCAGCTCCTTAACTTGCGTCTGCACCCCTGACTGATGGATCTGTAAAACACCGCCTAATACACCATACGGACTCTCACCAAAACCTGTATGCCACTGCAAGCATAACTCGATCTATACCAGTGGTCTCAAACTCGCGGCCCGGGGGCCACATGCGGCCCGCCAGGTACTATTTTGAGGCCCTCGGTATGTTTATCATAATCACTAAAGTAAAATAAAACAGTTTCTTGATCGTATGTCTCTCTAGCTATAAATGACAATATTATTATTATTAAGATTTAGCCAAAAGGAAAAATTTATAAACTATAAAGAGTTTTACCTCATGCAAAATTGTCATTTCTTTAATAAAACATTAACTATTTTTTTCCGAGGCCCTCCAAGTACCTACGAATCCAAAATGTGGCCCCGTAAAGGGTTTGAGTTTGAGACCACTGATCTATACTATAACCAAACTTACAAATCACTCCAAGCAAAATCAAATTGTACTATATTCTAAAAACCAACCTCATTCCCAGCAAAACTTATCGGTGACAGCCACCGGATCATAAATCCACCATACTTCAATGATGCACACACCTGCAAAGCAAAAGCTATTTTTACCTTTGTTAGGCTATGTCCATACGGAAAATGATGCCATTTAAACCACCCTATGTCTATTCGGAAAATGCTGCAAATTTTAAAACACCCTATGTCCACTAAGTCTATATTTTCAAGTCTGTATGTTATGTCTGTACTGTAAAAGCTGAAATTTAAACCCCATATGTCCAGCAAGTCTATATTTCCCACCAAAGTTTATCCTGCTTGTCCTGTGAATGTACTCTTGTGACCCGTTCTGGGCTCCTTTGAGAGGATGGGCTAAATGAACGAATGACTAAATAAGAGGAGACAGCTGAGGGAGGGATACAATACAGGTTTACAAAATACTGAGTGGAGTAGACATAACATAACATAATACTTCTTAACCGCGTAACCATGAGTTCTATGCGGTTTACAAAAGTTTATAAACTAAAAACAGTTTAAAGTGGCAGCAATGCTCCTCCGACATCGTCTTTAGCCTGACGTCATTTCCGGAGCGCACCAGCAGTGAAATCAAATAAAGCCGCAACCGCGTTCTCAAGTACGAGTCGTACTTAAGTCGGGCATTTTGTAATTTTGGACTGACTGTATACTCATGAAATTCGATTAGAAAAAGAATAAGATAAAAGGAAGTGGGATTCTTCAAGAAGCATATTTGTATTTCTAGTTCAATATTCTTTTTAAAAATCCCTCACATTCAGATCACGAAACAGGTGCCGAGAGATCTTAAGTGACAATATAACATTCAGTTAACTTAAGTCTCCCGTAATCTTTCTCATAGCATTTTATAACACGTATAAAGTTTCTGGTATTAGGAGTGATAAGTGGCAGTTAAGCTACATTTGTTAAGAAATTAAAGAGTATGGAAGAAAGAATAAAGAACCCTATTTTCTAAATCATTTTTGAGATGGGGGAATAAAAGGACACATTTCTCTGTCAAGTCAAACAGTTTGGTTGGGACTTAATTTATAAATTGCCAAGTAGGCAAGGGCAATTTTTTTTGTTGTTGTTGTTGGAATCATTTTTATTGAGGTTTCCACACAAGCAAGAAACAATACTTTACATCACTTATATATCCTCAATACTAATCTGGAAAAAGATCTACCAACCCAACCAAACTCTCATCCTCCCATCCCCCCCACCCAACCACCCACCCCGGGAACAGCAGCATTACAACTAACTTCAGCGGTCCACTGTGAAATGATCATAAATACAGAGTTAACAACCAAAATTCCAAAGTTTGTCCCTAAGAGAAGGAACTAGAGTAGTGCTGAAGAGTGTCCAACACTGCATGAATAGCTGGCCTGTACGAGTGGTCAAGTCTGCAACATCTCGTCGCTCTAATAACACTTGAGTTATCCTTAAAAGATCTCCAGTGAGAAATTGTCGGAGGTTCCGTAGAGAGCCAAGCTGTCAAGATGCTTTTCCGTCCCATCAACACGGTCCGTCTAAGGAACGCTGTACAACCAGGTCTTATAGGAAGGAATTGGACTTGCAAAGTAAAAAGTAAACTAGGGTGAAGGCGCCAAGAACAGTCCCAGAAGTTCGCTACATAGGTCATAAGTTGTGTCCAGAACCGAGAAATGAAAGGACATGTCTAGAACAATGTCAACATCAAAAACGCTTTCTTAAATCCTTAATCAGAATGCCAATTTTGCTCTTTAAAGCCGGTCATGCTGCAGAAACAGTGGACTTGTTTTGGTTCTGATACATGAATTAATATCCCAGGAATGGGGTTGGCTGCAACTACTAGGAGGTTGACTAGAGTGGCAGCTTTTGGAGGGGCAGCAAAACAGTCCTGACAACCACCCAAAGAACTATCGGTGCCCTCTCTTATCAGCAAAACAAAGTTTTTAATATTTAAAAGCATGATGCACACTTGTCAGATTGTCTACGTGTGGGCCATTCCTCAAAGAACAGGAAAATCATACCAAGCTGTAGGAGATAGCAGAAGAAAAGAACAATAGCAATTGTTGATTTTTTTTTTTTTTTAGTTCAGTGGCAGTTTTCCATCTTCTTTTCAGGTTGTCAAGAAAATTAAATATTGATTTGAGCAGCCACTCAGGTGCCCAAGAAGGCATGATATGTAGACTTGGTTTAAATGTGCCTTAGTTAATCCTTTTCAACTGTCAAATCTCCTGAGATATGTTCTTTTCCAGTGCCAGTCCAGCTGAATCTGCAGGATTCCAGTCTCTGGATTTGGCTTGTGAAAGAAAATCCTGAAAATTTAAGTCTACTTGGAAATCACACTGCTGTATTTGGCATACATTCTCCTCTTGGCATTCATCTGTGGATATCTATATCTCATATCAGTAGGGTTTGTTTTTCCTCCCGTTTAGTTTTAGATACGAATTGATTGGCTAGTACGGGGTAGGCAATTACGTTCCTCGAGAGCCAGAGCCAGGCCAGGTTTTCAGGATCTCCACCATGAATATGTATGAGATGGATTTGCACGCACTGCTTCCTTGAGATGCAGATCTATCTCATGCATATTTATTGTAGATATCCTGAAAACCTGAACTGGCTCCGGCTCTCGAGGACCGGAATTGCCTATCCATGGTCTAGTACCATCATAGTATGTGAGAGTTTTGATCCTAGTTGGTCAAGGTGAAGCTGCTTCTTTTGACTCCCATCCACTCAGTGAGACGGACTATTCACTTGATGCTCTAGAACTCTGGCAGCGTTTTTTTCTTTAGTTGTGTGAATTGATTGGTTTTATCTTTACATATGTGTTGACATTGCCTGCTGATATTTGACATGACAGAGGACATTACTCTGATTGTATTACTGTCATTGACTGACTCTTGATACAGGTGTTAGGCCAAAACATGGCTCATGTCCATATTTTCAGTAAGCTTTGGATGCCAACCTATCCTTGGAGGCCCATTTTTGCTTGGCTTGGTTTCCCATGCTTCGGATCTTGTTTGCTTTGAATTTTTTAATCATCTGGAGGCCTCAATCCCGCCTCCCTCTGGTTACTTCTGATTTTGAGGGGCGGGATAGAGACAGGCAGAGCCTATAGTGACTTGGCAAGAGGGAAGGCCCCCGCGGTGTCTGGCTGCTTCTTTGCCAGCTAGTATAGTGGGACTGGGACTAAAGGCAGGGCTCATCGCAATTCAGAAGAGCTGCTGACTCCTCACTCCCCTCTCCTACCAGCAGCTAACAAATAGCATGGATGACTGTTGTGGCCAGCGGTGGGAGGAATCAGCTGCCCGCCTCGTATTTTGGGCCTGCCCTGGACCCATGACTCCATTCCCCACAGCTAAACCCCTGGTAGGTTTGAATTTATATATTTTATTAGTTACAGAAGTACTCAAGTGTAGAAGTGAATATAAACAGAGATCCACATTTTTGGCCAAAAAATCTGTTTATATTCAAGTCTATATGGTAGCTCCTCAGTGGCCCAGGCAACCTTGGTTCTCCCTTCTACTTCAACTGAGTGTCAAGGATCCAATTCCATTACAGGTATTTCTATCTCTGCTCACTCAGTCAAGGTTCTCTCTTGCATCCCAATCTGCAATCTCTACACCTAATGCTTGGTACCTCTCAAGATGACTTAAGCAGATTTCAATCTTTCTGAGTCAGTACAAGCCATTATAGCTGCTTCCAGAAAGACTTCTACTCAGCAATGCTATCGACTCAAGTGGACACATTTCACTTCGTGGTGTAATCTCCATTGCCTGGATCCTTCCACATCTTCTATTCCTTTGGTGTTGGCTACCTTCTTCGCTTATCCAACTCGCCCGCTTGTTTCTTGGTTTATGAAAGGACTCTTAACTGAAGACGTTTTTAGCGAAGGTTTTGAGTTTATCTGGGATCTCAATGTAGTCCTCACCAGTCTGACGCCTCATCTTAAGTGTCTCACTTGGAAAGTGGTCTTCTTGATTTGTATCACTTATGCTTGTCGAGTGAGTAAGCTTCAAGCGCTGGTTTGCGACCCACCTATTACAGGGTTTATCATGACAAAGTGGTTCTCAGAACTCATCCTAAATTCCTTCTGAAAGTAGTCACTGAATTTCACCTTTGTGCTACCTGTTTTCTTTCCTCGGGTTGCTGAGACTGTAGCTCTAACCACTACTCCACACTCTTCCCCTGAAAGAATATCTGTCTGCTGTAAGTAATTGTGCTTTAAGTGATTCACTTACCTGAGGACTTATACTTAACTGGGGGTTTTGATCATCCTGCCCCAACAATTCTAGTTTAAAGCCCTCTTTGGTAGGATAGCCAGTCTGCTGCTGTAGACATTTCTTCCCTTCTTTGATAGATGCACACCATCCATGTTTATTAGAAAAGTTTCAAGTTTATTAGAATTTTTATATACCGCCTATCAAGGTTATCTAAGCGGATTTACAATCAGGTACTCAAGCATTTCCCCTATCTGTCCCGGTGGGCTCACAATTTATCTAACGTACCTGGGGCTATGGAAGATTAAGTGACTTGCCCAGGGTCACAAGGAGCAGCATGGGATTTGAACTTACAACCCCAGGGTGCGGAGGTTGTAGCTTCAACCACCACGCCACACACTCCTCCATGCTCAGCAGACCTTGGAAAATCATCCCATGGTTCAGTTAACCACATGTGGATTATGGTAGTACATAAACATTATTTAAGCAACCAAGAATGTTTGTAAAATTTTAATTGAAAGAGAGTGTGAAACGTCACAATAATGACCTCTACATTCAAGAATTTCTGGTAAGGGCAGATGGTAGCCAAAATCTGGTCTGGATTTTGTTGATTCTTTCCCTGGCTCCTTTTTCCACATCTAACCAACAGAATCCGAGGTGCGGAGAAGGATCTGTACGAAAGAGCCTGAAATGCCGACGGGACCGCTACAAGAAACATGGACCTGATAGAAAGATCTTTCAGATAGATCGGATCCAGGGGTTTGTAAGGCAGACTAGCCAGCAAAAACAGAACCTAAGTCAAATTCCACGTAGACAAGGCATCCTTAAAAGATCAAAAGGGTCCAGAGAACAGCGACTAAGATGGTTAAGGGGCTGGAGGAGTTTCTGTACAGCGAAAGATTAGAGAAACTCAGCCTCTTCTCCCTTGAACAGAGGAGATTGAGAGGGGACATGATCGAAACATTCAAGGTACTGAAGGAAATAGACTTGGTAGATAAGGACAGGTTGTTCACCCTCTCCAAGGTAGGGAGAACGAGAGGGCACTCTCTAAAATTGAAAGGGGATAGATTCCATATGAACGTAAGGAAGTTCTTCTTGACCCAGAGAGTAGTAGAAAACTGGAACGCTCTTCTGGAGTCTGTCATAGGGGAAAACACCCTCCAGGGATTCAAGACCAAGTTCAACAAGTTCCTGCTGAACCGGAATGTACGCAGGTAGGGCTAGTCTCAGGGCACTGGTCTTTGACCAGAGGGCTGCCACGTGAGCGGACTGCTGGGCACGATGGACCACTGGTCTGACCCAGAAGCAGCAATTCTTATGTTCTTATCTCTCGCCAAAGGATGTCCCCGAAGGGTGAATCCACAGCACAAGGGTGAAACCCAAGCACGCCAGAAGATGAATTAAAAGAACTAGAAATGTAAAATGAAGCACGAGCAGAAAAGAGAAAACTGGAATTCTAAGGCATGTGGCAGGATGTATATACCTAGGGAGGAGCTAAAGATTTGTTTAGGAGTATCTGCAGCTCAGAGCTAGAGAGGATACACAAACCCACTGGGGAAGATTCAAGAGTTTATTGTACAAGAACATAAGAATTGCCATACTGGGACAGACTGAAGGTTCATCAAGCCCATCAGCTCAGTATCTCATTTCCAACAGTGGCCAACCCAGGTCCCAAGTACCTAGCTAGATCCCAAGTAGTAAAACAGATTTTATGCTGCTTATCCGTGAGCTAAATCCAAACAAATTTCCATCTTTTTACGTAACTCTAGCAAACCTTATGTTCCTGGAGACAGCCACTACTTCTGTGCTAGTTCCTGCAGCTCATAGACAGCAATGCTGGAAAACTGTCTCCATTGGAGAAAGCAGACTGCCAAGAGCTCCTGCCACTGCTAGGAGAGCTGGGCTGGTGAATGGGGAGTATGGTGGTTTTTCAAAGAGGGTAAAGGAAGAAAAAATTTGTTCTGGAAGCATGCACTCAAAACCTGTTTATGGAGAGCTTTCCTTTCACATCCCTGAAATCTCAGGGGACTAAATTAATTGCGGTAGCTGCTCACACAGGTTCCTTATGGAATATATGGCATGTTTACCTCTTCCTTGTTTACGATGGGGAAAAAAATGCAGTATATTGCTGTTTTGCACAGACAATATGGTTCAGGACATTAAAAAAAAATGGCAGAACCTAGCTGTTTATTGGTTTGATATAAAGCAACAAAGCCAAAGGGAGAAGGGAGTTCCAACTTTTGTCTGCAGTAAAAAAAAACCAACCAGGAACAAACAAACCAAAACTGCAGATATGTACAACGGTGTAGGCAAAATTTATTGTGACAACCAAATTATATCTAAAAACCTTTTTACCAAACAGGGGACCCAACACGGTCCGTGTTTCGGACAACCTTCATCAGGGGTCCATGGTAGAAAAGGGAAGAAAAATATGCCACAAAAAATATATAGTAGAAAAAACGGATTATAGAAATCGCCAAGGGTCACTGGATATTGTAAAATCTCGCTATAGTTGTACATATCTGCAGTTTTGGTTTATTGGTTTGATATACCATTAGTTACTTTTTTAATGTTCCCAGTCTGAAGTATAGAAGCAGTAAACCCCCCCCCACCACCACCACCCTCAACACAACAAAGCAATTAAACATGAAAAGAATAAGCAGAGAGCAAGACTGCTGGATGAGCAGCCTTCTCCCCTCCCCCCCAACCTCCCAAGTGACCTTTGCTCTGTGTTCTCCAGGCTGGTCCCCAAGTCTTGCAGTAATGTTGCTATTCTGGATAGAGGCTGACTTGACTGGTACGATGAGCAGTAGCGACACAGTGGTCTGTGGTTCTCTGACTGAGCCTAGGGGGTGTAAGCAAGGTAGAGTAGACTAGAGAATGACACGGGGACAAATCCCGCAGGAACTCAATTTTCCCGTCCCGTCCTCGCGAGTTTTGTCGCTCTCCCTGTCCCATTCCCGTAAGCTCTGCCTTAACGGCATAAGCCTCGGACACTTATGATTTTAAAGTGTTTGAGGCTTGCAGGAATGGGGCAGGGATAGGAAAAGAACTCACTGGGACAGTAGAGGAAAATGAGTTCCCGTGTCATTCTCTACCTGGGAGAACAATATGGAAAATTGAATAAATAAATAGTGTGAAAAGCTTCAGCCTCTGGTAACCAGAGCTGGTAGTGTGACATCATAATGTCTCATTCCACCAATGCCTAAGACCCAACCTCATCAGTGATGTCACAATGGCTTGCTTCATTGTCCTATACTTGGCTCACTTCTAATACATTTTGATTTCTAGAGTGGTGCCGTGTAGAGAATGACACTGGGACAAATTTGTCCCTGTCCCCACAGGCACTCAATTTCCCCCATCCCGTCCCCGTGAGTTTTGTTCCTGTCCCTATTTCATTCCTGTAAGCTCTGCCTTAACCGCAGAAGCCTCAAACACTTGTGATTTTAAAGTGTTTGAGGCTTGTGCAGATGAGGACGGAGTTTGCAGGAATGAGGCAAGGGCAGGAAAAGAATTTGCCAGGACGGGAAAATGAGTTCCCGTGGGGACAGGGGAAAAATGTTTTCCCGTGCCATTCTCTAGTGTAGAGCAAGCTGGGAGATGATAATTATTACTGGATGTGCTCTCTGACTTCTCTTTCATGATTACTTCAGTGGAAAATGCATGAACCTAATTTTCAATTCCCTCTCATGACCTGTTCAGTTCTTTTCAGAACCTAAAGGCATACTGTGCCGAGGAATTCTTGCTACCTGATCTGGCTTATAATTTAATTTTAGACTTCCCCATCTATTAAAAAAAATTTTGATTTGGAAACTTCAAATCCTAGGCTTTGTTGCACTGGTACAGCACAGCAGGTGCTTAAGTCCAGCAAGTAAAAGTGAAAGGGAGCTGCCTCGTACTGACTACCCTGCTCTCGGGAGGGGAGGGAGAGGGGGGAGTTCGTTCTTTCTAGACCACTGTAGAGAATAACACAGGGACACATTTTTCCTGTCCCGTCCCCACAAGTTCTTTACCTGTCCCTGCCCCATTCCTGCAAGCTCTGTCCTCATCTGCACAAGCCTCAAACATTTTCAAATCATAAGCAGCAACATTCTAGAGCTCAGATTGTGATGTCATAATGCCTCATTCCACCAATGCCTAAGCTCCGTCCTCACCTGCACAAGCCTCAAACACTTTCAAATCATAAGTAGCAACATTCTAGAGCTCAGATTGTGATGTCATAATGCCTCATTCCACCAATGCCTAAGTTCCGTCCTCATCTGCACAAGCCTCAAACACTTTAAAATCATAAGTGGCAACATTCTAGAGCTCAGACTGTGATGTCATAATGCCTCATTCCACCAATGCCTAAGCTCCGTCCTCATCTGCACAAGCTTCAAACACTTTAAAATCATAAGTGGCAACATTCTAGAGCTCAGATTGTGATGTCATAATGCCTCATTCCACCAATGCCTAAGTTCCGTCCTCATCTGCACAAGCCTCAAACACTTTAAAATCATAAGTAGCAACATTCTAGAGCTCAGATTGTGATGTCATAAGGCCTCATTCCACCAATGCCTAAGCTCCGTCCTCATCTGCACAAGCCTCAAACACTTTCAAATCATATGTCTGAGGCTTGTGCGGTTAAGGCAGAGCTTACAGGAATGGAACGGGGATGGCATGGGGAAAAGAGTTCCTGCGGGGACGGTGACAAATGTGTCCTTGTGTCATTCTCTAGACCAGTGTCCCGCAAACTTCATCTTATTTTAAGGGGTCCTGTTCCTTTTCAACTTTTTCGTAAATCTTCAAAAACTATTTTATTTGCCAAACCCTTTGGAAAGTAGTCATAGTAATATTTTCTGATTGTTACCTTTTTAAGTATTTTTTTTTTAGTTACTGTTAACCGAGTCGAGCTCCTTTTTGGCCGAAGACCCGGTTTACAGAGCTAAGTTTTAGTTTAGTTTAGCATTTCTTTTAAAAAAGTGTATCCCAATTGGCTACCAGATGGCGGTAGGACATCTACCGCTACCTAAAATCGGGACGAACAGTTCGAGAATCGGCCCCACACAGTCCACAATGTGATGAGATTCTTTTGGGCTTTTATGTAAGCTACTTTGAACTTTTGTAGGGCGTAAGCTGTTCATAAATATTGAGAATAGATCATAACCTTACCTCCTGTATAATTTTTTAAAAAATGCATTCCATGAAGGTTTAAACCAGGGGGTGTCCAACCTGCGGCCCCATGAAGTATTTTGTATGGCCCCGGTCGAGGACGATGCAGTGTTTCCTCTGCTGCCCCCGGGTGTTTTTACCGTCTTGCTGGCTCCCTCCTTTGTCTTGCTGCAGCGTTTGCGCGGCCCCAGAAACATTTCTTTCGGCCAATGCGGTCCAGGGAAGCCAAAAGGTTGGACAGCCCCGGACCATCTTTTCCTGCTCTGAGTGCTAGCTTGCCATCCATTCTAGACGCTCTTCAGGTAAAACAGGTGTACAAGTTCTAATGGCATATTTGGTTTTTAAGTGGTTTATATTTCTGGGTTTGGCCAGCCTCTGAGTTTGCTTTGAAATGGTGCCATATACTCTGTTCCAATCTTTTTTTTAATTGAAAGATTCCAGAATACATAGGACTATTGACCATACCTACAACAAAATGCATAAGTCATGAGGGTCACTATCTCGCCAGTTATTCAACCATTGGATCCTATATCACAAAGTTTTGGGGGATTTTTTTAAAAATAATTCTTTATTTATTGATTATATAATTTTGACAAAGAAAAAATATCATGAAAAACAAAATATCACTATTAATCCAGAAAATACAAGGTAAATTATTGATTACCACAATAGTTAGTACACTATCTAATGGAGACGGAGCTGAAATTTATCTTCAAATTAGATAACAAGGGGGGAGGGGTCTGTGTGTTCTGAGCCTTACTTTGCCGCAGCATTAGAGGGGTGGCTGCACAGTCTTCCAGAGCTGGGAATCCTGGAACCTTTGCTCCAGAAACCCCCCCCCCCCAACTTTTACTTATTCTGGTTATGTGTAGGGTTTGTGAGATTTAGTAATGTTGGAAACTTGTATTTTTGTACCTCAGTGTGACTGAGAATTCTTTATAGCTCTTGTGATATAAGCACAGTACGTCAAGGCTGAAAGAATAGAGCAGAGGTTGGGCCTATGTGCAGTCATTAGTGGTGAACCAAGGGCTGTGCAGCTGCCTAGGGAACAAATAATGGAAGGGGTGCTAAAATTGTTCTCAGCCTATATTTCTTTTTATTGGCAGTGGTGAAGCAGGCGGGAGGGAGAGGGGGGGGAATCGCACATAGCTTGGTGCAGTCCTGAATCTCACCTACCTCCATTTCATGTTTTTCTTTTACAGATGCTTTTGTGGGAAAGAGTTCTGATTTCTTGCTGTATTAGCCAATTAGGTGGAAGGTGTGGCTCACTGGTAGAGCTGCTGCCTCTGCACTCGGAGGTTGCGAGATCAAATCCCAGTGCTGTTCCTTCTGATCCTGGGCAAGTCAATCCTCCAGTATCAAGTTTCAAGTTTATTATAAAATTTGGTTAATCGCTTATTCCAAATTCTAAGCGATGAACAAATCGATAAAATTACAAAATTAGGGTAGACAAACATAACTAACAGAAAGACTAAATCTTACGAAACATAATAAAAACCAACTTTGCAAACATAATAAAACACAAGGAAAGAATAGGAAAAGAAATACAATCTGATTAATAAAAAGAAAAGACAATTAAGGTCAAAAACAATAGGAAGGGGAAGGACAAAAACTCTCAAAAGATATAAAGATAAAATGAAACTTCTAAGCAATTCATTTAGTCAATGAATGCATTTTTAAAAAGAAAGCTTTTGAGTTTACTCTTAAATTTTTTTCCTCTCAAGTAAATTGGAAGGGAATTCCATGTTCGAGGAGCTGTAACGGAAAAGATGGATTGCCGTCGTGTGTTAATAATTTTAAGGGAGGGAATGATCATTAGATCTCAGTAATCTAGATGAAGTATAAGGAATCAGTGCTTTGTCAAAGCAATAAAAAAGGCAGTATACAAGTCCCCATTCTCCTTCCTCCTTTCCCCTAATCATTTACCTGGAGATCTATGCTAGCTGGGAGATCTGCAGAAGCTCCTGTGCTTACAGGGAAATCAGCTAGGGCTTTCAGATAGACATTGCATTCTGATTGCTGTTGCTAAGTTGTTGTTTTCAGCTGCTTATATATTTGCTGATTTGAACACGGTACTGGGTAGAGCTTTGGATTCTTGCCCAGAAATAGCTACGAAGAAAAAAATTTAAATTGAATCAGGTTGGTCAGACTAGATGGACCCTTCGGATCTTTATCTGCCATCATCTACTATGTTACTATGAACAGATTCCTTCCTAAAGTTTTGTTTTTTAGTAAATCATTTAGAATTACAGATAACTGCACTAAGCTTGCTTGAAATGCTGATCAGTCTGCTTGTGCAACAGATCATTCATTAATCTTCAGGTTATGTGGGATGGGGGGGAAGAGAGAGAATAACTTCCAGGGCTCAACTTTCATGGATGCCTAAGAACATAAGAATAGCCTTACTGGGTCCATCAAGCCCAGTAATCCATTCTCATTGTAGCCAATCCAGGTCACTAGTACCTGGCCAAAACCCAAAGAGTAGCAATCCAGGGCAAGCAGTGGCTTCCCCCATGTCTTTCTCAATAACAGACTATGGACTTTTCCTTCAGGAATTTGTCCAAACCTTTCTTAAAACCAGCTTCGCTATCCGCTCTTACTACAAACTTTGGCAACACGTTCCAGAGCTTAACTATTCTCTGAGTGAAAAAAAACTTCCCGTATTGGTTTTAAAAGTATTTCCCTGCAGTTTTGTTGAGTGTCTTCTAGTCTTCGTAATTTTCGACGGACTGAAAAATCAATTTCTGCCCATTCTTCTCCACACACACATGCGTGAATGCTCTCCTGCCCAACGAGAACAGACAATGGGGGGTGGGGCTGGGGATGGGTGGAACTGGGCAGGCCTGGGGGGTGGATCTAGGGCAGTGGTCTCAAACGCAAACCCTTTGCAGGGCCACATTTTGGATTTGTAGGTACTTGGCGGGCCTCAGAAAAAATAGTTAATGTCTTATTAAAGAAATGACAGTTTAGCATGAGGTAAAACTCTTTATAGTTTAGAAATCTTTCCTTTTGGCTAAGTCTTAATAATAATATTGTAATTTATAACTAAAGAGACCTATGATCAAGAAACTGTTTCATTTTACTTTTGTGGTTATGATAAACATACTGAGGTCCTCAAAATAGTACCTGGTGGGCCGCATGTGGCCCCCGGGCCGTGAGTTTGAGACCACTGGTCTTGGGGGTTCAGATTTTCCAAATGCAAAATCTGGTAACTCTATGAAGGGCAGAAAGACCCTCCCCCCCTAAAAAAAAAAAAGATGAAAATCTTTCCCACATGGGGTTATTTATGCTCTGAATTTCATCTTAAACATATTTGACTCTTCCTCTGGTACTACTTTTAGAAGACAGCACATTTTATATAATATTTACCTCTTGACTTTCAGCGCTAGCAGGGACAGCTATACCTCTAAAGCAGTGTGCCATAAACTTTTTAAGGTGTATCGCACTAATATCGCAGCTGCGGCTGGATGACATTGATGCAGTGATGTCACGTGTATATGTGATGTCATTGTGTCTGTGCATGCGCAGATGTCTTCCAGCCGCAGCCCTGAGCCTCCTATTACAGCCAGTGGGGGGTGGGGGTGCTGCAGGGGTGCCGATGAGGAAGAGAGGCACCAACACCGGCTGACTGACTACAGGATGTGCCTCTCGTCACTCAGCCGGTGCCTCTCTTCCTCCTCCTCCTCCCCGCATCTCACGGCACAGTTTGCGATACACTGCTCTAAAGTCATAATATTCCCTATGCTAGAAATTCGACCTCAATTGGCAAACGCTAGCAATTAACTGAGGCACTTTTCACCCCTTCCATATTTTTCCTCTTCCCTAATCTTGTCCTTGCATTTTTTTACTTAGAGTTTTGTGTGCTGTTCTCTCGGTAAAGTGCTTCACATGCCTGGTAGCGCTACAGAAATAAGAATACAGTAATGTGCAGGTCAAGGATCGGATGCCTGTGTTCAGCACTTAGACCTTGCAATTTTCCAACGCAGCTTCTGAATCCAGTCTGTCTGAAGCAATAAATCCAGAATGGAAACTGAAAACAGCCGAAAGGCCAGAGTGCTGTCCTTCAATGTAATTGCTGTGGTGCCTTGGAAGGCAATGAGACGGCTCCATAACATTCATTGTATGATAAATTCACCACCCAAGGGAGTCAGTCGGTCCTCGAGGGCCGGAATCCTGCTGGGTTTTCAGGATTTCCCCAATGAATAAGCAGGAGATCTATTTGCATGCACTACTTTTATTGTATGGCAATAGATCTCATGCATATTCACTGGGGAAATCCTGCACACCCGACTGGATTGCGGCCCTCGAGGGCCAACTTTGACAGCTGTGCGATGTGACCACACAGCGGTCACTGGGACTGAAACGGCTCTGTACATGTGGTGCTGTGAGTTGCTAATCCAGAATCAAAATAGTGTAAGTAATGTATGAACGGTTCTTAGAAACATAGAAAGATGACGGCAGATAAGGGCCATATAGCCCATCAAGTCTGCCCACACTATTTACCCACCCTCTTAAGTCTTCTGACCCCTTAAGTATAATTGTAATTATACTGTCACTCTACTGACCCGCTCATTCAAGTCCTAGTGACCCTATCCCTTGGCATGACCTCGTAGGGATCCCACATGGGTATCCCATTTGTTCTTGAAGTCTGGGATGCTGCGTGCCTCGACCACCTGCACTGGAAGCTTGTTCCAATGCTCGATCACTCTCTCCGTGAAGAAGTACTTCCTGGCGTAGTGTGTGTGTGTGGGGTGAGAGCACAGGCACCTGTCTTCCTCTTTGTCCTCGCACCTTCCTGGCCCCCCCCCCTACTGTACGGGCGTGATGCTTTTCTTCCCCTGTACCTCTGTAATTCTGGCGCGAGCAACAACCCCATACCTGCTGTCGTGCCAGTGTCGGCTCTTCCTCTGATGTCACTTCCTGGACCTGTGCCTAGGAAATGACGTCGGAGGAAGAGCCGACGCTGGGGCGACGACAGGTTGGGGTGGTTGCTCGTGCCAGGAGCGTTACAGAGGTACAGGGGAAGGGAAGCGGCATGTGTGTGACAGGAGGGGCGGGGAAGAAGCATATGGCGATTGGCTGGGGGGAGGGGGGAGAATAGAGCAGGGGAGGGGCACTACCACCCTGGGTGCCTCTCACTCTCACTACACACCACTTAATGCTCTTACACTTTTTATTTTTTTTATTTTTTTAACATATCCCCCTTCCTTTCTTTTGTGCCACTTGAATGAACTGTTATATTCTCCCTGATAGTTGCACTATTTAGCCAGTTAGGAATAGCTTCTGGCCGGTTAAATAGTGTTTGTTTTATTAACATTTCATATACTGCTTAAGCATATTATAGATCTAAGTGGTTTACAGTAAAATACAGATAAATTAGGGAAGCTAGAGATAAGATAAAGAGATAGGATATAGTTAATAATATAGAATATAGAATGTGCAACCCCCCCCAAAAAAAAAACCCAAACCCAAATCTGATCACTGCCTGTACACTTCTCCCTCTGTATGCGCTGTGATAGGGGATTAACAGAACCGCAAATACAGCAAAACCATGAATAACTTTTTCATATGTTATTCACTGTTTTTATTAAAACCCATTGTGAATATAGTGAAACTGTGAATAACATGGTGGGAGACCTGGCCTGTTCCTGAAGGAGAAGCAAAACACGGCGAAGAAAGTGCTGGGAATCAGCGATTTTCTCTGTAAAAGCTTGGAATCGGTGATTTCTCTGTGCAAAGTTGATGCAATTTGGGGGGAGGAGCCAGCAAGCTAAAAACCGTGAATAATCAAAACCGCAAATACGGAGGGAGAAGTGTACCAAAAGGCAGAAAAGTAAAATACATAAAAAGGAGAGGGTATGATATTTATACCGTATAAGTGAAATAACAGGTCAAATTAACACAATAAAAAAAAAAGATATAAGGATTCAGCATAACTTAGCAAAATAAAATAAACTCAAATATAGGAGAGTAAAACAATGTCAAGATATCAAAAATAGGAAAAGAGCGGTAAGGAAAGGCAAAATTTTTGAAAAAAGTGTTTAGCTGGCTATACGCTAATTATTCAGGAGAATGTGGTATAGTGCTTAGAGTTACAGCCTCAGCACCCTGCGTTGTTCCCTGTGACCTTGGGCAAATCGCTTAATCCTCTACTGTCCCAGGTACATTAGAGAGATTGTGAACCTGCCGGGACAGAATAGGGAAAATGTTTAAGAACCTGATTTGTAACCTGTTCTGAGAGTCCTTTGGGGAGTTCAGGCTAAAAAATAAAAAAAAAAAAGAATAATTATCTCCACAGAACTTTAGCAGCTACCTGGCTACGTCGCGCGACTGAGCCGGTTAAGCGTGAATATTCAGTGCTGACTAAATTTAGTGTCCAAATCGGGCAGTGTAAATAGCAGGTTTATCTTTGGCTACTATTAACTTAACTAACCAGCACTGAATATTACCTTAGCCGGTTAATGCCAGTAAAAAAAAAAAAAATTCTGAATCCGTTCCCTGAATGACTTCAGATAGATGTGTGATCCCTGCTGATTTGTCTTGAGGGAAAGAGAACATATAAAATCTCACTACTTTATCTTCAAAACAAAATTAACACATACCCCAGGATTCATAGATAGACTTCTTACCCCACACTGCCCAACTAGGAACACTATGATCCAGCAACCAGAATCTTCTGGTGGTCCATTCCCCATGGCATTTATTCTATGACACCACCAGGAAGAAAATAAGAACATAAACATAAGCAATGCCTCTGCTGGGTCAGACCTGAGGTCCATCATGCCCAGCAGTCCGCTCACGCGGCGGCCCAACAGGTCCAGGACCTGTGCAGAAATCCTCTGTTTATACCCTTCTATCCTCTTTTCCAGCAGGAAACTGTCCAATTCTCTCTTAAATCCCAGAACCGTACTCTGCCCTATTACATTCTCTGGAAGCGCATTCCAGGTGTCCACCACACGTTGGGTAAAGAAGAACTTCCTAGCATTTGTTTTGAATCTGTCCCCTTTCAACTTTTCCAGATGCCCTCTTGTTCTTTTATTATTTGACAGTTTGAAGAACCTTTTCTTCTCTACTCTCTCTATGCCCTTCATGATCTTATAAGTCTCTATCATATCCCCTCTAAGTCTCCTCTTCTCCAGGGAAAAGAGACCCAGTTTCTCCAATCTCTCAGCGTATGGAAGGTTTTCCATCCCTTTTATCAGACGTGTCGCTCTCCTCTGAACCCTCTTGAGTATCGCCATATCCTTCTTAAGGTACGGCGACCAATATTGGACGCAGTATTCCAGATGCGGGTGCACCATCGCCTGATACAACGGCAGGATAACTTCTTTTGTCCTGGTTGTCTTTTTGGTTACTGCACCAACAATATGGAATTCCCTACCCTCTCACCTTCGAGAAGAAATCTCATTGGACAAATTCAAAAATAACTTAAAAGACCTTCCTTTTTAAAGATGCATATGACAAGTGGACGCTAGATCGCATATAGAAGGAGGAGCATATCCCCTTCCCAGTGTGTTGATCTTTTATGTTCTTTCTTTTCTATTATAAATTGTACTCCCCCTAATCCAATTTGTATCTTGTAAGTCAGTAAAGTCTTGTTATCTAATGTCTTCCCTTGGATTTTAATAGTCTTAATATCGTACACCGCTTAGACAATTTATTTAAAGCGGTATATCCAAATTTTAAATAAAACTTGAAAACTAGAACATCTATTGTGCTTCTGCCATATAACATCTGTCTTTCAAGCGAGAACCTATCCAGGACAAAACTTTCCTTCCCAATTCTACTTTTTTTCGTTTCTAAAGTTTGTGTGAAGCTCTCATACCTGACTTTCAGTAATCCTCAACCTAAGGGGTCTTTGGGAATCCTCTTCACAGTACAGCATTTTAAGTGTGTCGGAGCCGATGCTTGCATTGCATGGTAAGCAGACGATAATGATTTGAATGTTCCTCTCTGAGACACACCTGTTGGTGAGTCGTGGAGTGACAAAAGATGATGGCTTCCTGCAGCACTGACTTTCCATTCCAATTAGTTTTGATTGGTAGCCTTGATAGAGCAAAGCAAATAGAGGAAAAAAGTTTCTTGAAGGAGAGACAAACTAAGCTTGTATATTTTTTTTGTTTGACTGGGACACTGGTGTTGTACAATAAAGCCAGAACGATGTAAGATTGTATTTCACTTGGCTGAGTGCATTTGACAGATACATTCCGATTTATATTAAGTGGAGGAAGCAGAGGGAGATAATAAAAAGGCCATTTTTATTAAGAATGTGCTGAACTGATCACCATTATTGGTAATTTTTCCCTATTCTATTTCTTCAATTTTATTTTTCCATCCCCTGTTGAGGAACAGACAGATGTAGCATGAAATTATATTTCCCCCCCCTTTGCACCAAATTATTTACCAGCTTCAAAGTCCTTTTACCTTTTGAAAACCTTATCTTAAGAAGTCTCTGACGGAATAATGCCTTGGCCTTGGCAAAAGCTACTGGTTTACAGTCAATTACAAACTGGAGAGCTATTCAAAGCTGTGAAACTTGAAATTGCTGGATGGAATTTGTCTGCCCTATTTAATGACCAGTTGTTAGAGGGGGAAAAAAAGAAAACCAAGCGGGGAATGGGACTGTACACATCAACCTGGGAGTAATCAATTTTATTAAAAACTCAAAAACTGAACATATGTATCAAAAACTGAACAAATGTCCTTTATCTTCAAGTGACTCGACACGGTCCATGTTTCGACCTCTCATCGGAGGCCTGCCTTAGGGGTGGTGGAGTTGGTCCACTAGATGGCGCTGTGACATTTAAAATTCAAGCTTAGGACTTGTATTTTATGTGCTCCAGTGGGAACGCTGAAGTGTGGGCAGAAAAGCTGTGCTCAAACGGCTCGAAGGCTTTAAACAAAAGCGAAAGCTCTAAAAAGAACAGGCAGGCCAATACTGGTGCGCTTAAGAACAGATCTGGTATTGGTTAAAATTCTGCTTATCCACCTGTTTTCTGTGAGTTTGCATAAGTTGCTTTTGGGGGCATTCCTGGAAATGGGTGTCTCCATT
The DNA here is from genome assembly GCF_902459505.1 of Geotrypetes seraphini. Lineage (NCBI taxonomy): Eukaryota > Metazoa > Chordata > Amphibia > Gymnophiona > Dermophiidae > Geotrypetes > Geotrypetes seraphini. The sequence goes on from NC_047084.1 coordinate 86,822,074, forward strand.
GAGTGCCCTGAGCCCACTTGTTAGGCGCCTATTCCATATTGAACCCTAGGCACCTATATTCCATTATAGAACAGTAGTGAAACCTGGTATTGGAATGTCTAACGTTAGACACCAAATATAATACTACAGAAAGTAATGAAAATTATTTTTAGGACTCTTGGAGCTGAGCTCACTGAATTTTGAGTCTGACTTCAAAATCTTAGAAATACCAGAGTGTTTCCCCACGAGCCCTAGTATTAATATATTTTTAACCCCAAGGGGTTACATTTGGGCTGGCTAAAAAATCAAAAAATCAAAATGTTAACATTATTTTCTGGCATTTTCTTAGAGATACTCCCTGAAAATAAGCCCTAATGTGATTTTTGGACCTAAAATTAATATAAGACACTGTCTTATTTTTGGGGAAACATGATAGTTGGGATTTTCTTATATATTGATATAGCGGCTCTTTGTCCTTTGAATTTTGTGAAAAATATGAGCGCCCCCACATGAACCTCATCTCGTTTTCCCTGAGCTTGGGGCCATGTCTGGAGGGTCTCCGAGCATGTGCGGACGTCGATGTGATGACATTGTGCGCATGCATGCGTGCAACGTCATCGTGCCGATGTCCACCCATGCTCGGAGGTCCTCTCGACACGGCCCTGAGTTCAGGGAAAGTGAGATGAGGTTTGTGTGGGGTGGGGCAGGGTTGTGGGTGTGCCATAGAAAATCATCTCCTCCGTTTAGTGTGCCGGAGCTAAAAAAAAAAAAAAAAGATTTGAGACGCACTGACTTAGAAAATATTAAGTGAGAGCCCCACCTATCTTGCCCATGCTCCGCCCTTATGTACAACCGTCTTGCAAACACCTGTTCTGTTAGTCAGTCCCTTATTTGCAAAACTCTACTTAGGCACCCTGCTAGCACTAATGTAAACATGCTAGGCCATACTTGCATGAACAGAAGTATTCTAAACATGTGCGAAATGTGGGCACCTGGGTTATAGAATTGCCCTTCATATGTCTTCCATCAGTACTGTAGGATTCCTGGTCTTGTCAAGCAGTGGGTTGTGCTCAGTGTCTTTATTCAGTGCATGTTAAGAGTGCAGGCCAGTTGGTGGTTTGTGCTAATTTCAGTTCCATCACTTAAGGCTGCCAGCTCGGGTTGAATTTTAACAAATCAGGCTCCGAAGCAGTGTTTTTAAGCTTTACAGGCAAGCTGTGCTGAGCTTGCGGTGCATGAGATCAGCACAGTTGACTTATGAACTTTGTATCTGGTCACATGGAAGAAGCAAACATGCCAGGATTGTGCCAGAGTACATCCCCCTTCCCCCTAGAGAATGGCACGGGGCCAAATTTGCCTCCGTCCCTGCGGGAGCTCAATTTCCCGTTCTGTCTCTGTCCCTGCCCCATTCCTGCAAGCTCTGTCCTCATCTGCACAAGCCTTGAACACTTTAAAATCACGTGTTCGAGGCTTGTGCGGTTAAGGTAGAGCTTGCAGGAATGGGACAGGGGCATGGAAAAAAAACTCATGGGGATGGGACGTGGAAATTGAGTTCCTGCGATGATGGGGACATATGTATCCCCGTGTTATTCTGTACAGGACCATACCTTCCTATAGAAGCATTATCTGTAGATGGGATCAGGGGATTGGAAGCAGCAACTGTGGTGAATAATTTAGAAGAATTTAAGCTCTACAGCCATAGACGTTCTGTCCCCACTGTCTTGTGTACATGTTTACATGAAATTTGTATTGTACTGCTAGCCTATGGCTAATGTAAGATACTTCCTGGTTAGTCCTGCAAAGTTTTTACATTTCTAGGTTACGTTATCAGCCCACTTGAGATCTGCTTTCGTCATTCCTCAGCCAAGGGTAACTTATGACCCTATTGGCCAAACCCAGAGCCTTTAGGAAGTCCCTCTACCTCTCTCACCTTGCAGAGAAAATCTCCATCTTGGCTCTGCAAGCTTTTCCTCTCCTGTTTCAACCTTGCAAATCCATTGTCCTTATACTGGTTAAATATTTATCAGTTGCAGGATTCATCTCCATTGATTTCCTACGGAAGTCGTTCAGCCACTTAGCAGCTCATCCTGTCAGTGATTGCTGAACTGGGACAATTCAGACAGGCTCTGCCATGCTCTGGTTTCAGCAATATTCATCCAGCAAGTTTCTATCTGTATTAAACTGTTGGGCATGGGGGGGGGGGGGGTGTGTCTGGGTGGCCGAGTTAGGAGGGAGCGGGCATTTCTCCTGATTTTTTTTTTTTTTTTTTAAAGTTTAGGTGGGGGAGGGGGCCGTCGCAGGCGGAGGAGATCCGGCATTACTCTTCTTTAAAAAAAAAAAAATGAGCACAAATGTTGTTCATGTGTAACACATGCACAACATCTGTGGCCATCAAAAACAAACTACTCTTTCTGCCCTGAACAGCTGAGTGGCAGGAGGCTGCTTCAGGGCTTCCCCTGTTCCTCAGGTCTTTGGGTTTCCCCTGCCAGCTCTTGTGCATGTGTCAAGTCACTTTCTCCAATGACTGATCCGATGGGCTTAGGGAGGATCTCCGCGAAACTCATTTGCATGCGAAATTCTTTCCATATCGATCGCCGTTTTCAAATCGGACAATTTGCCCTCACCACGGTGACCCACAGGAATTGAACGGCAGTTTTGGAGCATCCGGCCCTGAAATCTCTTCCATGAGCATTGGATTGGTTTTATCTATCTGACTTGTATTGCGCAGGAGAAGAGCAGTGTGGGGGACAGAAAAATAGGCAACATGTGAATCTTTATTTGATAAAACCCTTCTGTTCAGCACACCAGGGAGCTTGCTCATAGCAGGAATGAGATGGTGAGGAGGGACATGGCAGCTGTGGCCTACTTCACACTTGTCTTTTTTGTGATTTTTTTTTTTTTTTTTGTTCAAAATATTTTTATTGATTTTATAGATATATAAAATTGTTTTACCGCCACTTTTTTTTTTTTGTACCCAGTAATTTCCTAGTTGTGGATTTCCCTCATATTTTATACCCCTGATGTATCCGGTTTGTTTTATATCCTTCCTTTTGGGTGTGGGTCTTATACTAGGGAAGAGAGTATGGCACAGTGTTTAGAGCTACAGCCTCTGCATAAAAGAATTATCCCGAGATTGTGGGTTCAAACCCCTTGCAAACTTTTTTTTTTTTTTAAAGGTTTGGAAATAGAAAATAGATGGAGCAAGATCTGTTGAGTAGGGTAGATGGTCTATGCACTGAAAACCCGACTGTGTCAAAATATCCATCATTTTGCCTGCCTTGTGAGCAGGTGCATTGTCTTGCAAAAATAGAACTCTTTTCCGCAGCTTCCTTCTCCTTTTATCGGCACAGGACGTTACGGTAGTACAGTCAAACCTCGGTTTAAGAGTACCGCGGTTTGCGAGTGTTTTGCAAAACATTTTCGCAAATCGTGACTCGCAAATTGAGCATTGACTCGATTTGTGACGCCGCCCCCCCCCCCGCGAACTGGCATCCCCCGCCCAAACTGAAGGCTTACCCCCAATGTGGCACCGGCACGCAGCAACAACCCACAGGAGGTGCCAGTGCCCGAAGATCGTGCTGCTTGCCGGACTGGCCCTTGAGCATCTGCACATGCTCAAGGCCTTCTGGTTCCCACCTCTCTCCGAGATTCTTGGAGAGAACGAGATCCAGAAGGCTTTGAGCATGCGCAGATGCTCAAGGCCCAGTCCGGCAAGCAGCATGGTCTTCGGGCACTGGCACCAGCACCTCCTGTGGGTTGGTGCTGCATGCCGGTATCACATTGGGGTTAAGCCTTCAGTTTGGGTGGGCGGGGGGGGAGCGTTAGAAGGGTGGCATTTGAGGGTGGGGGGATGTGGAAGTGCACCAGAGGCCTCAGGGATGGGGGGGGTCTTTTGGGGATGTGGTGGGGTGGAGCAGTGCCGGTGGCCGGGGGGAGGAGGGGGAACTAATCAAGTGAGTTTCCATTACTTCCTATGGGGAAACTCGCTTTGATATACGAGTAATTTGGTTTACGAGCATGCTTCTGGAACAAATTATGCTCGTAAACCAAGGTTCCACTGTATTCTGCATTAACTGTGTGGTCCCTTGGAAGATAATAATAATAATAATAATAGCAGTTTATATACCACAAGACTGAAGTTCTATGCGGTTTACAATGATTAAAAAGAATGCTACAATTGAGTAGAACTTACATAGTTGGAGGTTAGTAACTAACAGAACATGACAGCGGTTGTTGTGGGAGAGATTGTGCGGATCAGCTACCTCGGTAATTCAAGAACAGATATGTTTTTAGGTGTTTCCTATATCCACCATAGTTGTTTGTATGCCTAAGTAGTTTTTCCAGGTCTTTGCCCCATGATACTTCTTGATAAGAGAGATGTTGATGGTGTCTTTTAAATTTACATCCTCTAACCCAGGGGTGCCCACACTTTTTGGGCTTGCGAGCTACTTTTAAAATGACCAAGTCAAAATGATCTACCAACAATAAAATAAAAAAAAAAAACACAACGCACACTGTACGCATAGAAAATGTTAATTATCATTCCTATTCCAGGGGTTTTCAAAGAGGTCAAAGCAGATGACTCTATGCACTATCACCTCAGTAACAACCATACAAAAATAGACAAATATACCCCCCTCCCTTTTTACTAAACCACGATAGCAGTTTTTAGAGCGCAGGGAGCTGCGCTGAATGCCCAGCGCTGCTCTCAAAGCTCATAGGCTCCCTGCGCTAAAAAACTATTGCGGTTTAGTAAAAGGGGACTTTAGTGTAAGATATAGACAGCAGATATAAATTCAGACACATTTTGATCACTAAATTTAAAATAAAATCATTTTTCCTACCTTGTCTGGTGATTTCATGAGTCTCTGGTTGCACTTTCTTCTTCTGACTGTGCATTCAATCTTTCTTCCCTTATTTTAGTCTGTATGCTTCCTCTCCTCCAGACCTCATTCCTTCCCCCAACTTTTCCTTCCTCTTCCCTGCCCTTTCTTTCTCTCTGCCTCCCTTTCTTTTTTTTCTGTTTCTCTTCTTTCCTTCTGTCTCCCTGCCTGCCCTTTTTCTTTCTTTCTTCCTGCCCTCCCCCAAGCCACTGCCATCGGGGACCAGGACCCAAACCGCCACCAATAACAGGCCCGAAAGCCGCCGCCGCCCCAAGCTGTCATTGCTTCGGCCGACCAGCATTCTGCCGTTGGGGAGAGGAAGGCTGATTGGCCCAAGATCGCGATCGACCTATTGGGGGAAATGCTGCCGGGTCCTGCCTTCGTGGAAACAGAAAGTAGGCAGGACCCGGCAGCAAGAAGAGCAAATGCTTTACTAACCTGTCTCCCGCCTTAGCCCATAGCGAACGCTTGCTCTCAACGCTTCCTTTCTCCCCCCCCCCCATCCGGACATAACTTCCGGTTTCTGAGGGAAGAGAAGGGAAGCCGGCACGCACACGTTAGAGCCACGGAGCATAAGTTCGCTACGGGCTGAAATCTCCAAGCCGGTTTTTTTTGTATTTTTTTTAAATGTTCAGCAGCGGCGGCAGCAGCAGATGATAGCTGGGCGGACCGCCCAGCTAAAAGGCCCTAGAGAGAACACTGGAGAGGAAGGCTGATCGGCCCGGTAGATCAGGACGGCAACACAAGTCTATCACGGAGCCCGGGATGGGCTCCGCGATCGACTCGCGTTGCCTTCCTGAGCTAATGGTCGATCGCGATCGACATGTTGGGCACCCCTGCTCTAACCGGTGGGGAGACGAACTTCGGGTGTGAGCTTCTCTTATGTTTATTGGTTGAGAAAGAGAAGAGGTCAGTTATATATTTAGGGGCTAAACCATATAGTGCCTTAAAGCACACACATCTCAGCTTAAACTTCGCACGTGCCTCCATTGGCAACCAGTGCAGGAGTTGGTAGGAAGGGGTTATGTGATCGGACTTCTTCAGCCCAAAAATCAGCCTAACAGCTGCGTTTTGTACCAGTTGTAGTCTCTGCAAGTTCTTCTGGGAGATTGCCAGGTGGGCAATATTACAGTAGTCCAGATGGCTTAGTATAGTGGTTCCCAACCCTGTCCTGGAGGACCATCAGGCCAGTTGGGTTTTCAGGATATCCCTAATGAATATGCATGGAGCAAATTTGCATGCCTGGCACCTCCATTATATGCAGATCTCTCTCATGCATATTCATTAGGGCTATCCTGAAAACCTGACTGGCCTGGGGGTCCTCCAGGACAGGGTTGGAAACCACTGGCTTAGTATAAGGGATTGTACCAGAATTCTGAATGATGAAGCGTCAAAATATGCTTTGATGGACCGAAGCTTCCAGAGAGTAAAGAAACCCCTTCTAACCAATTAGTCCACTTGGTCTTTCATGGTTAGGCCTTGGTCAAGTATTACTCCCAGAATCTTCATTGTAGGTTGAATAGGGTAACTGAGTTTGTTGATGCATAGTGATATTAATAATAATAATAACTTTATTTTTGTATACCGCAGTACCATAACAGTTCAGAGCGGTTAACAGTAAGAGACTGTACATAGACAGCGATGTTACAAAAAGTCGATCAGCTTAGCTTAGCTTAGCAAGTCGGGAGTAGTCAGGAAATCCGGAGGCATGTCGGAGATACAAGGCAGGGTTATAAGGCGGGGAGGGGGTCAGAGAAATTTATCAAAGAGATAGGTTTTGATTGATTTCCTGAAAGTTTGGTAGGAGAGTGAGTTAGAAATGAGAGTGGTAAGACATTTATTCCATTTGCCTGCTTGGAATGCCAGAGATCTATCAAGGAATCTCTTGTAGACACAGCCCTTTAGGGACGGGAAGGCAAATAGGTGGGCATTACGTGTGCGGGTGGGGCCTGAACGTTCAAAGTGATCCGACAGGTAGATTGGAGACGAGCCTGTTAAGGTTTTGAAGCAGTTTTTTGTAATAAGGGCTTACATGATCTGATTTTTTTGAGGTTGCAAATGGCGAATGGCAGCATTCTGAACGATTCTTAGATGTTTGATGGTTTTAGTGACGAGTGGGTATGGCGAGACTACAAAGAATTTTGTTTTTTCTGAATTAAGCTTCAATCTAAATTCAGTCATCCATTGTTCCATCAAGTTTAGTACTTCTGTTACTATGGGGGTAGCTTCAGAGAGAGAAGTGGCGAATGGGATAATGATTGTAAAGTCGTCTGCATAACTAAATAATTTTATTCCCCGCTGGGCCAGTTGTGCACCTAATGATGACATGTAAACGTTAAAGAGCAGTGGGGATAATGGTGACCCCTGAGGGAACTCCAGATGGGTTGCTCCAGGTATTAGAGAGGTTGCAATTGAAACATAAGCCCTAAATAAACTCTATAAGTACATTCTCTCCAAACTGATCCCATAATGACTTTTGGTAATCTATTAATAGATTGAGTAAAATCAAAGAAGTGAAATCTGAATTCCCAACTCATTCCAATTTTTGTAAAATTTTTCCATATGTACGAGTAGGCAATAAATTCCACCACCACTTGTGTAATAAATAAATTGAAATAGACACATCTTCACATTGATTAAATAAAGAAATAATTCTATCACAAACTCCACTAGAAAAATCCAATCTCTAAACTAAAATAAACTAAACCTTAAGTTTATATACCGCATCATCTCCACAGAAGTGGAGCGCGACACGGTTAACAGGAATTGATAAAGAAAGGAACTCCAATGGAAAGAAGAAGGGCTTGGTAAAAAGGAGGGAAAGAGGGGACTTAGTATAATGGAGAGGGAGGAAGTAGTTACATTTTGGAGAAAAGCCAAGTTTTCAAATGTTTCCTGAAGCGTTGGAGGGAGGACGAACTTCGAAGATGGTTAGTAAAGCTGTTCCACAGCTCGGTGATCCTGAAGAGGAGGGATGTTCCAAATTTTCCTGTATGGGATATGCCTTTTAAAGAGGGGAAGGATAGTTTGAATTTTTGAGTGGATCTGGTGGAGTTAGGATTCGAGGAGAGCCAAGATAGTGGAAAGAGGGGAGGAAGGATGCCGTGAAGAGATTTGAAGGCTAGACAGGTGCATTTGTAGTGGACCCTGAGGAGGACTGGGAGCCAGTGAAGCTTAGACAGAAGCGGGGAGACATGGTCGAATTTGCTTTTTGCGAAGATTAGCTTAGCTGCGGTGTTCTGAATCCGCTGAAGTCTGAGAAGGCTTTTCTTTGTTAGGCTTAGGTAGATGGAGTTGCAGTAATCTAGTCTGGATAGAATAATAGATTGAACGATGATAGCGAAATGTTGTTGGTGGACGCAGGATCTGACTTTTCTTAGCATGTGAAGATTGAAAAAGCATTTTTTTACTAGGGAGTTGATGTGGTCGTTGAAGGTCAATGTAGAGTCAATGATGATTCCCAGAACTTTGCTAGAGTGCTCAAGCTGCAGATTGGTGCCAGAGGATAGTGGGATGAAGGTGGATAGCTGATCTAATTTTGGGCCGAGCCAAAGTAGTTTTGTTTTGGTCTCATTTAGTATCTCCTCAATATGTAAGCATATAAAGACCCAGGACACCTCCTACTGTAACAGAAAGGTCAGGAAAACTCCTTATCATCCCTGTCTCATCCAATACCTGTGCTAAATAATAAATACCTTTTAAACCCCCAATTTCTAAAAATCCTAGATATCATTCCAGGTTGAAAAGGTAACATATCTGTTGAATGCAGATTATATCCCCATAATTTAACTAAACTACAGCAGACTGACCTCATTGGAGATAAAATAGAATTACCTCTTAAATGAACCGGTAATTTAGACTGATGTATCTGAAGAAGAAATGTTAAATGAAAGGGTGATAAAATGCTTTTTCATATACTATAGGAGTAAACAAAACATCATCCAACACCCAATCCCTAATATGTCTTAGTAAACAAGCTTTCCCATAAATACAAAGATCAGGAAGACCCATGCCACCCCTCATCCCTGATCCTAGTAAAAAATCAAAAGATAATTTTGGCTTTTTCCCAGCCCAACAATGTGTGTATAAACGCTTCTTTAGTAAGATCTTAGGGTATCGGGCAACATTATGGGATAAACAAATTAGTATGCATCTTTCTATCTCTACTTCTTATTTGGCATTTAGAAAATTAATGAAGACTGATCTATTTGGTAAATATTTTAATTAATTAATTGTGTTTATATCGTGTATATTTGTATTTTAATTTTTGTTAACCGTACAGAACCACGAGGTAGCTGCAGTAAGTAAGAAATTTTGTTGTTAACGCTCTCCTTGCTTGTGTTTGCTTTAACCTAAATCTCATTGCGATTCAGATAGTGGCTGAATCTGAGACTATCCATAGACTTAGGCCAGGGGTGGGCCTCGAGGGCCGGAATCCAGTCGGGTTTTCAGGATTTCCCCAATGAGTAGGCATGAGATCTATTGGCATGCACTGCTTTCAATGCATATTCATTGGAGAAATCCTGAAAACCCGACTGGAGTCTGGAACCTCGAGGACCGGAGTTGCCCACCCCTGACTTAGGCGGAATGCTCTGTGGTACTGAGGAGTGCTGATGCAGTCTGGAAGAAGATCCAGTGACACTTGTCTGGACTGTACCTCTGAATAATGGCCAATAGGGTATTTATCTGTGCAGCAGCTACTTTTATAAGGGTAAGAGCTTTTGAATATTGATGGGCTTTCTACCAAAACTAGCCTTGTAAAGGCAATTTTTGAGCGTAAGACTCTGGTAGTAAAAATGAATGGCATGCTCCATGTTGTTTTGCATCACAGCCACTCATTAACCTTTTATTTGGTGGTGTTGCTCACAAGCAACATGTGTCTTCTATGGCTCTTACGGGTGATCTACGTCTCCAAATGCCTGTTTACAAGGCACTGTTGCTCTCGTTCAGCATCAAGTTACGTAAAGCAGCCATTTTACCTTCTGCCAATTAAAGGGTTAATAATTGACTTGAATAAAAGTTTTCCTGCAAAAAAAAAAACAACCTTTTTTTTTTTTTTTTTTTGTTGTTGTTGTTTTTTGTGAAGGCCAAAACTCTAGAAATGATGCTTTTTTTTTTTTTAATAATTCTTTATTGATTTTTTAAATAAGAACAGTGTTATATAAATAAAAGAACAGTATATTATAGTATTCAGTCATAACACTAATATCTATATAGATAACAGAACTATTATTCAATAATTACATTATTTTGCATATGGTAATAACATAAGAACCAAGTAAATAATATAAAATGAAACCAAGTTACCTAAAATATCATTATCAATATTTCCTCCCTGCCCATTGACTACATTTTGTACAAATATAATACTGTATTTTGCCTTACTTTTTTCTTGGTTTATTTATCTTTAGAAATGATGCTTTGAATGTGCATGAGTTTGTGTTTCAACACAGAAAGCACTGTTACCATTTTTCTGCAATTTTTTGTGTATTAACCTTAGTATCTGCCTTTGCTGCTGCTGAACTGGGCTGGCTTCATGACATCAGATTGGTGCAGGAAAAAAAAAACCAGGGCATTAACATGCCTTTTTGGTTGGAGGGGACAAATAAATTATTTCCTAGTCTCTCCCCTAAGCTTTCTAGGTGCTGATGCTGTGTTAAGCAAAATATTGGCCCCAGTGGCTCACCCTATTCTGCTGCCTATGGAAAAAACAATTCCACTATAAAAAGTTTGCTGTAATAGTTTCTGCATGCTGTTAACACTTTGGTGCACTCAGTAAATTAGTTTATGTATTTATTCTTTTGCCTCTAATGGACTGTCATGAAGACATATGTATAACCTGGGTTTCCTCTTGAGGTTGCATCTAAATTCTAAAGAAACTGTGCAGGCACGATCGGAGAAAATGTAGCCTACCTCACGTTCATGAGAGTTGGCCCCTTTTAAATGAAAAAGAAAGAAAAAAAAAAATCAAAGCCACTGTGAATTTTACCATTAGAAAATTACTGCACAGTCAAATACTTGAATGCACTTTATTTTAATGACTATAAACAAGATGAATTAACCCAAGCAATGGATCTATGGGGGGGGGGGAGGGGAAGAAGAGCATTTATAATTTTTTTCATTTAAAATATTCTGACGTAATATTATTGGAATCCTTTACTCAAGTGTTTTTTTTCAGATGGTATTTGGAGGAGGGTGTTCAAAGAGTGCTATGGCCTCTAGCAGATGAAGAGCTGCAGCTTTGTGTTTCTCTATGCTAGGAGATTTTAGGTAGTAAGCAAAGATATAACAATATGGTGAAGGATTCACCAGATCTTAATACTGTATGGTCATTTGGGGGGGAAAAAATTATGTAGTTGAGACCACGGGAAACTGCTGCAATGCCTAGAAGCCATTGGTATCGGGGACGAGGTGCTGAATTGGTTCCGTGGCTTCCTTATGTCCCACACTTATCAAGTACGTTTTAATTATGAACTTTCAGATACCTGGAGCAATCCATCCGGTGTGCCACAAGGGTCTCCGCTATTTCCATTGCTCTTCAACGTCTACATGTCCTCACTAGGCATGCAGCTAACCCAGTTAGGGATAAAACTATTTAGTTATGCAGATGATTTTACGATCATCATCCCATTCGTTAATTCTATCTCTGAAACTATTCCTAAAGCTTCAGAAGCCATAAACGTGATGGAGCACTGGATGACAACCTTTAGGCTCAAACTTAATTCAGAAAAGACAACTTTCTTCGTTGCTTCGCCACATCTGCTTGGCACCAAATCACCATTATGTATCAATAATCTTAATTACCCTATCCAACCTACCATAAAGATACTAGGTGGCAACTTTGAATCAGTGCCTAACCATGAGAGACCAGATGGACTCCTTGATCAGAAAGGGATTTTTCACTCTCTGGAAACTCAGATCCATTAAAGCTTATTTCGATATTGCGGCATTCAGAACCCTAGTCCAATCTCTCGTACTGAGTCTTCTTGACTACTGTAACATCGCCTATTTAGCAATTTCCCAAAAGAACATGCAGCGTTTACAATTGATGCAAAATGCAGCGGTCAAACTGATCTTTGGGCTGAGGAAGTTTGACCGCGTGACACCCTACTACCGGCAGCTGCATTGGCTGCCAATGGAGGCGCGCGTAAAGTTTAAATTTGCCTGCTTCTGCTTCAAAGCACTACACGGACTTGCCCCTAAATACATAACTGACCTTTTCGTCTTCTCAGCCAACAGACACAAGAGAAGCTCACATTCCAACTTCGTTTCCCCCCCAGTGAGAGGTTGTAAACTGAAAAAACACCATGAACATCTTCTCTCGCACCAAGCAGCATCATGGGGTAAAGACCTAGAACAATTGCTTTCGCCCACTACTTATGAGGAATTTAGGAAACGTCTGAAAACACACCTGTTCCTAAAGTATCTAGACAACTGATCCTCTCTTCTCTCTCCCCTCTATAGCGATTAACTTGTTCTATTGATCATTCTCTCCTCAAAAATGGATTTCCTGTCCTATTAACCCTCTTTCTTCCTCCCCTCTTAAAGTCAATCAATTTGTACCTTTGCTTAATCTTTGTAAACCGCATAGAACTTCACGGTATTGCGGTATATAAGCTGTTATTATTATTATTATTATATTATTATTACTATCTGGTATAATAACCAGAGGGGTAGCTAGGGTTACCAGATTTCCTTGTTAAAAAAGAGGACATGTGGCCCCGCCCCATTCTGCCCCCACATGAACATCCTCTCCGGGCTCAGGGCTATGTCTGGAGGGCCTCTTGAGCATGCGTGGATATAATGCGATGACGTCGCATACATGCACACATGCATGTGACGTCTTCATATCGCATCTGTGCATGCTCGGAGGTCCCTCCAGATGTGGCACCAAGCTTGAGGCTTTAGCTGGGGGGTTTTGGAAATTTGTTCAGGCACCCAGACAGTCCTCTAAAAAGATGTTCTGGTCTGTCCTACGGAAAACACTCATATGCAGCATTCCAGGTCTCCCCGAGAGGGTAGCCATCAGATTTCTGGTTACTTGTCCTGGCCATTTTAGCAACGCAAGATTCCTCCACCACAGCCAAGGGAGGGGACTGGGCATGAGGTGCTTAAGACATCTTATGCTTCAGGAGCTGTCTTCAGAACCAGGCACTACATGCTAGAGCCAAAGAGGCAGGAAGTAGAGCAGCAGCCTGGAAGCAAGGCCTCTGAATAGTTAGAGGAAGAAATAAAGATTTTAGAGGGGTGGGAGCTTTGCCCTGGAGAACCAACGGAGGTTACCTTCTAGTGAATTTAAACTTACTATTGTGACGTTGGCATGCAGCTTCCTGCCATGTAAACCCCAGCAAAAAACAAAAGGAATTGACCCCAAAATATCCACAAAGAAGAAAATCCAGAGAAAACCCCAAAAAAACTCTGTGGAGTAACGATGTTCCTAAATGGACTTTATTTGAAAGTGTCAAAGTTCCAAAGGTACACTGAAATCATCCACATAAAATAATTCCATCCACATAAAAATAAATCATCTACATAAGAGCCTTAAAGGACCTAGTCCGCTAGGGATACAGGACCCAACACGGTCCGCGTTTCGACAAAAAGTCTTCCTCAGGGGTCCCTGGGGGTCCTATAAAGGTGAGTACGTGGGAAACAATTGTGTGGTGAGCCGGAAGTGAGACACTGCTTGCATTTGCCCAAGTGGTGGCTGCCAGGTGAGAAAATGTTAAATTCCTAGCAAGTGGGTGGAGGGCTATAGGCATGATGGAAAAAAAAATGTGGCCTGAACTTTATAGAAGAGTGGATTTACTTGAATGAGAAGTGAATTTGTTTTGTTGGCAAGATTGAAGTAGAACTACGTGAAAGGGGACTTTTCCAAATCCTTTTCCTGCTATTTCTGAGAGAATCTGGTGGGACAGTAACTTACAAGGACATTTATATTGAGAGTAGTGTGTTAGGCTTTGGCTCTTGGGAATGATGAATTGAGCCAGATAAATACTTCAATCCTTGCCTTGCATTGTGGACCTGCCTTAAAGAAGGGGAAGGTGACCAAGCGGTTGCTTAATAGATCAGTTTATTCCTTGTGAGCACTGTATTGATTACTTCTTAAACATCAGCAGGAGATGAATCCAAAGACCTAGTGGATCTATCCATCTACCATCAGGCAGAGATAGAGAGTGCTGAGTTGAACTCTGTCTTATTGGATGGAAAGCCTCCTGGTCAACTAGTATGCTCTATCTCCAGCAGGAGGATGAAGGGTAGTCTTCTAGCTCCTGGCTTCTGCTTTTGAATTTTGCTCTAAGCTCCTGTGCTTGCTACAGTTGAGCTAAGGGGTATCTGGCTGAGTGGTGCTAGCTTTGAGGACTACACCTGACCCCCCCAGGTCAGGTGTCTGTTTTTCTCCTTTCCCACATTTGAAGGAGGGGGGGGGGGGAAGGAAGAAACAAGCACAAATTATTACCAGGGCATCCCCGGCTGCCGACTCTGACAGGAGCTGACTTTCCTTTGCTCCTGGAAGTTAGTTTCAATGGTGTTTTGCCTCCTCTCTGTCTGCTGCGAATTTGGGTGAGCGTATTTAAAGGCGGTTTATTTGTTATGGTGGCAGAGGCTGTTAAGCAGTTTTCCCCTCCGTGGGAAAGAGTGAACACTGTCAGGGGTATGTTTGGCTGGCTGTACTGAGACAGTGGCAGAGGATCCCATGATGGTGGCAGAGGTGATTCTTATTTCCCATGCGGGGGAAGGACGACTGCATTCTCCTTCACTCACCATGGTCATTTTAGTTATAACAGGATTCCTCCTCTGCGGCCAAGAAGGGGACTGGGCATGAGGTGCTTAAGACCTCTTATGCTTTAGGAGCTGTCTTGGGGGGGGGGAGGGGTCCCTTTAGTGCAAATACAGGAAGCTATGGGACAAGGTCAGCCTTCAATTGCATCTGAGCCTTTTTCTCCCAAGTTTATAGTGTTGTTGCTTAAAGTCGTGAGAGATTTGTTTAGTTCTTGGCCTTCTCTAGGACTTAAAATCTTTAAGAACAAAAAAATAGCCTGTTTCTACTCTTTCTGCAAGTTAAAATAATAATAATAACTTCTATACCGCCATAATCTTACGACTTCTAGGTGGTTCACAGTGAAGAGAGCTGGACAGTCAGCGAATTACAGAATACAAATGGCGAGGATGATACAGTACAGTCAGTTAATTACAGATTACAATTAGTAAAACAACAATACGATACAATACAGTTAGTACAGTACACGTTAGGAGATAAATCTGTTGAATAATGCTGTCTTAATTTCTTTCCGAAATGCAACGTAGGTCAGCCTAGCTCTGTTGATGTAGTTGCCTAGCCAGGTCTGCTGTTTGCTAGCTTGAGACTTCAAAGTTCTGTCCATAAAGGACCTGTATTTGCAATCAGTGATCCTTGGGTAGGCAAAAAGATTGGAGTTTCTGATTGTCCTACTGGGAATGTGTAGCTCAAAATGTGGTAAGAGATAGGTAGGGGCCATTCCCCACACCAGTTTAAAGCATAGGCAAGAGAACTTGAACATTATTCACGCCTCCATTGGTAACCAGTGTAGCAGTTTGTAGTAGGGGCTAACATGCTCGCTTTTCTTTAGTCCGAATATTAAGCGGACGGCTGTGTTAAACCCACATAAATGATGTTGCAGTAGTCCAATGTGGAAAGGACCAATGACTGAACCAGAAGTCTAAAAGATAGAGGGTCGAAATATTTTTTTAATGGTCTTCAATTTCCATAGTGCATAAAAGCACTTTTTTGCCACTAGGTTTGTGTGTTCAATCATGGTCAGGTGGGTGTCTAAAGGCATAAATTACAAGAAAATGCTGGGCAGTCCTATTCCAAATCGTGTCTGTTACCTGGAATAACGTACCTGGAACTCTTTGTTCTCAACCATTTTACCTCATTTTTCACTACCATTTAAAAATGCCTCCATTTTCTAAATTTATTTATTTGTTTTTTTAATGACCATAGAGCTTTATTTAATGAGAAATTTGTACTTCCTGTTTTATTCGGTTACATTTCTATAGGCCTACTCTGATTCTTTTCAAGATAGTGCAGAGAAAAATTACAATCATTGATTTTCCCTTCTATGTAACTAAATGGCAGTTACTGTGGTTTGTGACTGCCATGTTTGTGCTTTTTTTTCTTAAATCTTTAGAGGTATTTTTATTTAGCAGCTCAAGTCAACTTTATAGGAAAAGATAATATACATCAAACATAAGAAGCAAAAAATAAGAAACAAAATATACACAATGTATAACATATTGATTCTTAGACATAAAGGCCCAAACAATGTGTCTAGTGGTCCTGAATGCTAGAGTTATGCATCTGAACCCACAGGTTGCGTGCAGAATGCTGTCAATCATCTTTTGAACTCTGCCTCCTTCCCGGGGAGTTGTTCCTGCCCCCTCAGTTTTTTTTTCTACACGCAAGTTGCTCAGAACTGTTTTCTGTTCTGCCCTGCATTTTTTTGTTTCTTTTTTAAATTTTATTTTCAGATATTTTTCTAAGTGTTTAGTCAGAGGCTTGGTGCCCAGGGTTCCCAGTTGTTGGAACCTCTGCCTGGGAGAAGACACAGATGCGTGCTGCAGAAGTCTGCTGTTAGCAGGACTAGCCCTCGGTGACATATAGCTAGCCAGCCTGTTTTTCTATTTTTTGAGCTCAGGGGCTGTCCCCTACGTAGCTGCTTGCATTCCTGATTTATCAGGAGCTTGAGAGCAGGCTGTTTGGTTCTTTGTCGAGTTGGCCAAACTTAATAGTGGGTAGGCTATATGGTCCTCTCCCTTTTCGCGGCGTGCGGTTTTCTGGAGTTCAGGCTCAGTCCGACCTAGGTCCAACTGGCAGCCCGAAGACCAAGTTCATCAGGCAAACCAGTGATGCAGAGTTCTTCTCCTTTTATCCCAGCTGCATTGCTAAGCTGAAGCAGATATGCTATTACAGCCTATGGGGTGGGGGATTCTCTAAAACTGAAATTTAAAGGTTTCTGCAGCCAGAGTCAAGATCCCACACCTCAAAAATCCCTTTCCCTGAAATTTTTGTACTTCAGGGAAGTTCCCACGAGCAGTTTTGTGGTGCGATTTTACTGGTAGTGGCCATCTTGGATTTTACTTAAAATCAACAGGGATGGACCCCTCAGGCCTTCCTACCCCTAAGACTATGGCCAAGCATTACCTGATGGTTCCAGATTTCTAGCAGCTGTTTGTTCAGCCGAAGGTGGATTTGCTGGTGGTGCAGGCCACCAAATGAACCACCTTGCCTAGTGAAGATGGTGTGATATTAAAGGGTGCTCGGTACCACAAAGTGGATATGGTCCTCAAGTGGCAATTTGAAGCTTTGGCCCTAGGGATTAAAGCAGCAGCTGCAGTTGTTTGTGGTATGTGTATGCCACACCAGAATGTCTTGAGTCCCGGCCTCGAAGGACGACGAAGATCCCCAAATGCTCCTATCGGGAGTGGATTAAGATCATAAGAATAGCCTTACTGGGCCAGATCAATGGTCCATCAAGCCCAGTAGTCCGTTCTCATGGTGGCCAAGGTATAGCAATATTCTATGCTACCGATACAGGGCAAGCAGTGGCTTCCCCTGTGTCTTTCTCAATAACTGACTATGGACTTTTCCTCCAGGAACTTGTCCAAACCTTTCTTAAAACCAGTTACGTTATCTGCTCTTAACACATCCTCTGGCAACATGTTCCAGAGTTTAACTATTCTCAGATTGAAAAAAAAAATTCCTCCTATTGGTTTTTAAAAGTATTTCCCTGTAACTTCATCGGTGTCCCCTAGTCTTTGTAATTTTTGATGGAGTGAAAAACTGATCCACTTGTACCCGTTCTACTCTACTCAGGATTTTGTAGACTTCAATCATATCTCCCCTCAGCCGTCTCTTTTCCAAACTGAAGAGCCCTAACTGTTTTAGTCTTTCCTCATACGAGAGGAGTTCTATCCCCTTTACCATCTTGATCGCTCTTCTTTTCTAGCACCACTATATCTTTCTTGAGATAAGGAGACCAGAATTGAACTTAGTAGTCCAGATGAGGTTGCACCATGGAGCGATATAGGGGCATTATAACATTCTTAGTCTTGTTAACCATCCCTTTTTTAAATAATTCCTAGCTTCCTATTTGCTTTTTTGGCTGCCATAGCACATTGGGCGAAAGATTTCATCGTACTGTCTACGATGACACCAAGATCCTTTTTTTTGGGCGCTAATCCCCAAGGTTGACCCTAGCATCCAGTAACTGTGATTCAGGTTATTCTTCCCAATGTGCATCACTTTGCATTTGTCCACATTAAATTTCATCTGCCATTTGGACGCTTAGTCTTCCAATTTCCAAAGGTCTGCCTGCAATTTTTCACAATCCGCATGCATTTTATCAACTTTGAACAGTTTAGTGTCGAATGCAAATTTAATCACCTCACTTGTTCCAATTTCCAGATCATTTATAAATAAGTTAAATAGCACCAGCCCCAGTATAGACCCCTGCGGCACTCCACTGTTTACTCTCCTCCATTGAGAAAAATGACTATTTAACCCTGCCCTCTGTTTTCTATCTGATAACCAGTTCCTAATCCACAACTGAACTTTGCCACCTATCCCATGACTCTTTAATTTTCTCAGGAGCCTCTCGTGAGGAACTTTATCAAAAGCTTTCTGAAAATCTAGATACACTCTATCAACCGGCTCACCTTTATCCACATGTTTAGTCACACCTTCAAAGAAGTCAAGCAAATTTGTGAGGCAAGATCTCCTTTGGCTGAACCCATGCTGACTCTGTCTCATTAAATCATGTTTGTCTACGTGTTCCACAATTTTATTTTTTTATAATCGTTTCTACCATTTTGCCTGGCACCAACATGAGGCTTACTGGTTTGTAATTTCCCGGATCTCCCCTGGAGCCCTTTTTAAAAATCGTCATAACATTGGCCACCCTCCAGTCTTCAGGTACTACAGATGATTTTAGCAACTGTTATGATACTATCAGAGTTATGAGCAAGGTGTTAGCCTGTGCTAGCTCTTCCTGGTGGATGCTTTGGATCAGACTAATGGGCAAGAGATTCAGCAGGCTTTAAGCAGGCTTCTCTTATAAGGGCAGATGCTATTTGACAAGAGTCTGGATGACCTGATGGTCAGCGTTACAGACCATCGCCCTAAAGCCTTGATGGACAGCAGACACCAGACAACTCGGGGTATGGAACGTGGGAATTTTCGAGGCTCTTGAAGATTCTGTCCTTATGCAAGAGGCCATGTGATGCAGAGGTCCTTTCAGGGGTCACAGCAGAGGTTCAGCAGGGGTAGGAGACAGCAAGCCTCTGGCTCTCATCCCTCCCTAACCTCCAAGAAAGCACAATGATGCCAGGACGGGGGCAGGCCTTTGGTTGGTCTGGGCTCAGATGAGATAGGCACAGACCTTTGGATTCTAAAAGTTGTTTGAGAAGGTTACAAAATTGAGTTTTGTGCTCCCCTTCCAAATCGTTGTAGATTATCTGGCCAGCCGGCCAGAGTGAGCCCTCCAAGTCTGGGCAGTGGATCTTTGTGCCATTAGAGCCAGTACTGGATGAGGAATTGGGTTTGGGCAGATGCTCCATATAAAACAAACTGGAGAAAATATTTCCTCACACAATGTGTAATAAAACTCTGGAATTCGTTGCCAGAGAATGTGGTGAAATCAGATAGCTTAGGGTTTAAAAAAAGGATTGGATAATTTCCTAAAAGAGAAGTCTATAGGCCATTATTGAGATGGCTTTATGATCTATTCCAAACCAGCTGGAAATAAGACTTAGTATATGGGTAATTAAAGCAAGGAGATAGAAGAAGCTTCAGGGGTGGCCTCCAATTACTGATTGCTGTAGTGTAGATCCAGTTTCCACTGAGGGAGGTCAGTGCATTTTGGAGGCTTAAGGACATGGCTGTAGGCCTGGATTCACCTTGAACACCTACACCTTGGAATCTTAATCTTTCAGTTGAAAGATGTCAGAAGATCACATGTACGTTCTCTCTCTTAACATGAACTGCTTTTTCTCTGTGTGTCTCAGTTTACTGTTGTCATAGAAATGGATTCTTAGTCCCGCTGTACTTTTACGTGGCAGGATAGGTTATTCTTGCATTATGTGTTTGCTGTAGAATGAAGTATGTGAAGGCAAAGAGGGTAATGGTATTAAGCCTGCTTGTTTGGGAAATGTTAAAACGGCTGTCATATAGTACAAATGAGTCCACTGGCCTTACTGCATTTTTTTAATCATGAAAATGGTATTGTAATATGCAAATTACACATGTGTGTAAAGCTTTTAAACCCATAGAGTACCTCAAGGCATCTAATAATGGCATTTCACTGGGCAGCATCAAACCTAAAGCCACATTAAACTAGCTACAGTCTAATTGGAGGGATGCTTAAAACACCATCAGATGATCCAAAACACAGCCATCAAACTTATCATAGGAGTGCATAAAGCTGACTGTCATCTGCCTTTGGAGCACCACTGATTTTTGAATTAAATTCTAACCTTGGATTTCAAAGCCAGTCTTCAATTGCTTTATACACCACACTAGAGATTATTTTTACCAAGTTTATTATTCTGCAAGCCACTAAGATCCAATTAGAAGTTACACATTGCTCTGTTTGCAATTACATTTCAAGCCAATTATGAACTCCTTGTGGTTTAACCACACCTTTTTCTTCATTTAGATCTGGGCTGAAAACATGGCTTGACTTGCCAGCTGAATGCAAAGTCTGATCTGCTGTCTCCTGCCTTCCAATATTTGGGTCTGCAGTGATAACCTTGGAATCCGAACGCCCCAGTACTTGAACAACTTGGAATCCGAACGAAAAATTTGAGCAAATTTTGCCCCGGAATACGAATGCTGCTTTGGAATCCGAACGCCCTGCATGTTGTTCGTGTGTGTTTGTACCCCGGAATCTGAAGGCTGCTTTGGAATCCGAACGTCCTGCACGTTCTTTGTGTGCGTTTGTGCATATGTTTCTCCAGCGTTCAGGCCATCCATATGTCGTTCAGTTCATTGTCAGAAGCTGTAGTGAAAGCCTCTCGTGTGATTTTGGCCTTTGTGTAGTGCAGTGAGGAAAATACTATTATTTAATATTTTACCTTAAAATCCAGTATATTTACTGTTAAAATTTGAGTTTGTGGGACCCAGGAACGTTTTAATCCCGTTTCTGTTATTTTAAATGGGAAAAATTGTCTTGGAATTTGAACGGGGTTCTGGAACGGATTAAGTTTGGATTCCAAGGTATCACTGTATTCTGTTTCTTCTCATAATAGCAATCTTGTCTGCACTGTAGCCGTTTTCTCCCTCTAGCCCTCTGGAGACGGAGAAATATCTACTGTACTTGAATCTAATTGGTATTGAGCTTTTCCTGAAAAGACATGAGCTAAATCCAAATTCCCTTTTACTTTCTTCTGTTTAAACTGCCTTTTTTTTGTTCACTTAGGCTTCTTCAGCTGGCATCATGATTGTTGCAGATGTCTGGGTCAACCTGCTCAGATGTGGTTAGAGTGGACACCTGCAACAATCACTTTTCTTTTATTGACATTGTATACTGCAGGCTTGTGATTGAATTAAGTTTCCCTTATAGGAGCTGTTGCCCCTGGGGACATTGAAATGCCCTATGGATTTTGAGGCCATTTGATTAAGTATTTTCTTAGCTCTATAAGTTGCTTGACATGGGCAGTAAGAGACGTTTTTCTCAATAAGATATTTTTACTTATGTAAACCATGTAGGTCAGTGTTCTTCAACCACCGGTCCATGGACCAGTGCCGGTCCACAGAAATTTCCTGCCGGTCCACAGGGCCAGCATGTGCATCAGGCCCAAAACAGTGTTCTTCAACCGCCGGTCCACGGTGCGATCGATGTGGCGTTATCTTCGAGCCAGCTCCCTCTTCCTAACTGATTCAGTGCACAAAGCCACGGGCAGTGGCTCCTACGGGCATCCAACGCCTGAACCGGAAGCCTTCTCTCAGACGTTGCAATGTCAGAGGGAAGGCTTCCAGATGAGGCACGGGACGTGCAAGATGCAATTAGTACTATTATGGGGGCAGGGTCTGGTGTGGAGATTGGGTAGAGATGGGCGAGGTCTAGCCCACGACTTAGCCCCGTGTTCTTCAACTGCCGGTCCACGGACCAATGCCGGACCACAGAATAATTCTTTTATTTCTGCCGGTCCATAGGTGTTAAAAGGTTGAAAAACACTGATGTAGGTCATATGCGGTATATAAATTTTTTAAATAAATAAGTACCTGCAAGATTCTCATATGTGGCAATCCAGGTGTAAAGAGCCTTAGCCTATAGGAAGAGGAGATGTAAATGTTAAGAGCCTTGGCCAATAGGGAGAGGGGGGAGACAATAGAAGCTCTATGATGTCACAATCCAGGTGTAAAGAGCCTTAGCCTATAGGAAGAGGAGATGCAAATGTTAAGAGCCTTAGCCAATAGGGAGAGGAGGAGACAATGGTTGCTGCAGATGGGCCATCTGGCCTTTATGTGCCATCATGTTTCTATGTTTCTATAAAAACAAACAAGATAAAACAAGATAGGATAGATATTTCCTAGAGTCCCAGTAGCTCTGTAGATCCAGTGAGATACACTTGAAGTACACCTGTGCTAAGTGCCACATGGCATAACGGTATAAAATAGCGCACACAAAATGCTACACTTCTTATTAGTACGCATTAAGCTTTAGTAAAAAGGCCCCTCAATGTAGAGAACAGGGATTCTCAAATTTTTAGAGAAAATAGGCCCCCAGAAGCCTACAAGCTCCTCCTTCTGTTCTCTCTGAAGGTCTTGCTCAGAAGCATATGCTAGACTTTCACTCTTCTATCTACTGCTTCTCTCCATCACTCATTCTGGCTCTGCACCTGTCCTTATCCATCTTGTTACTAGTATAGAAACTTACTTAGAATGGGGCAGCATGGAAATAACTTATGATAAACTGTCTATTTATTTATTGATCAATTGAATAAAGGCTATGAAAACACTCCTAAGAGAGACAGATGTTGAAAACTCTGGAAGAAATTTGTATCTACGAACTTTCTCTTATTTTAAGGGGTCCTGGTCCTTTTCAACTTTTTCGTAAATCTTTAAAAACTATTTTATTTGCCAAATACTTTGGAAACTAGTCATATTAATATTTTCTGATTGTTACTTTTTAAAGTATTTTTTTTAGTTACTGTTAACCGAGTCGAGCTCCTTTCTGACTGAAGACCCGATATATAAAGCTAAGTTTTAGTTTAGTTTAGTTTTTGCAAAACTCTTTTGAAATGGGTTTTTTTTTTTCTTTCTTTTCCTTCTGTCTTATGAGCTGGGGATAATGCAGACATTGCTCATATGAATGGATCCTTTGTGTGTATAGGGTATGAATAATTTTCCGTGTATATAGTTTATGGCAGCGATGTTCTTTTTGTGTGGTAAAATTAAAATGTTAAGAGGTTTTTACACTTAGTTCACGCTTGACTGTATTTTGCTGCTTGGTTATTATGCCACTGCTTTTATTGTTAATCTCTCACAGAACTGGCGGATGTAGAGGGTTATATATTTTTTAAAAAATATAAATAAATAAGAAATAAGGACTATACAGTACTCCCCTGATATTCGTGGGGGTTCCGTTCCAGGACCCCCCGCGAATCTTGAAAAACCGCGAATACAGTTTTCAGCGGGGGAGACAGGAGAGGGCAGCAGGAGAGAGCAGCCGGAGCATTGGCGAGTGAAGGAAATCACTCGCGGTATGCTCCGAGCGCCTCTTCCTGCACTAAAGTCGGGCCTCACCAATCAGGAGCTGCTTTGACACACAAGTTCCTGATTGGTGAGGCCCGACTTTAGTGCAGGAAGAGGCGGTCGGAGCATTCTGCGAGTGATTTCCTTCACTCGCCGCTGCTCTAGCTGCTCTCTCCTGCCCGGTCATTCACGGTCGGTAAATACCGCAAATGACTGGGACTGCGAATCGCTGACCGTGAATGACTGGGGGAGCACTGTATTGACCATTTAATGTGTCCAATTTACTTAAGAGCATAATTGCTATATTCATACTGGGTCAGACCGAAGGCCATCAAGCCCAGCATCCTGTTTCCAGCAGAGGCCAATCTAGGTTACAGGTACCTGGCAAGATCCCAAGGAGTAAAACAGATTTTAAGCTGATCCTAAGAATAAGCAGTGGATTTCCCCAAGCCATCTCAATAATGGCCTTTGGACTTCTCTTTTAGGAAATCAGCCATATTTTTTTTAAACCCTGCTTTGCTAACCAATTTCATCATATTCTCTGGCAAAGAATCCATAGTTTAATTACATGTTTAATAAAATGGCATGGCCATGTTAGTCCACTCAAGGCAATATGTAGAAATAAAACAAAAACATAAAGGAAAAGGAAAATGTTTTTATTGGACTAACTTAATGCAGTTTAAGATTAGCTTTTGAAGGGGTTTCTGAGGGAAGAAGGGGTTACCTTCGAAAGCTAACCCCCCTTTTACTAAAGCATAGTGCAGTTTTTTCAGGGCCGCATTTGAGATAAATCCTTCGACTCCGACTCCTCAGTTTCTGGTACCCACGACTCCAAGTACCCAAAATTGTCTTCGACTCCAACTCCGACTCCACAGCCCTGGCAGGACTGTGGAGTTGGTAGATAAATCCTTTGACTCCGACTCCTCAGTTTCTGGTACCCACGACTCAGACTCCAGGTACCCAAAATTGTCTCCGACTCCTCGACTCTTGACTCCACAGCCCTGGATTTTAGCACCAGCCGTGGCAGTAACAGCTCTGATGCTTATAGAATTCCTACTAGCGCTGGAGCTGTTACCACAGCGGCCGGCACTAAAAACCGTGCTATGGTGGGGGGTTAAGTTAGTCCAATAAAAAAAGGCATTTTGTTTCCTTTAAGTTTTTGTTTTATTTTTACATATTATCTATCGGTTTTCTATCGTTAAATGTATGATGGGAGAAATGGTACAAGCAAGCAAAGGGGATTTTCCTTGAAAAAGCTCCGGAGAAACATAGGTCTGTGTTGAAACAAGAACCCCCGTAGCCTGCACATAGACGAGTATTACAAACTTTTGATTAAATATACTAAATAAATAAGAAAATTCAAAGTGAAATGAAGATTGAAACTTAAGACCAATGATGTGTGAATACTGTGTGTGAAGTTTAAATTCTCAAGTTGGTGCCGCTGAGGTCTAAATGGTATATCTAGAGCAGGGGTGCACACACTTTTTTGGGCTTGCGAGCTACTTTTAAAATGACCAAGTCAAAATGATCTACCAACGACAAAATTTAAAAAAAACCACAAAGCACACTGTATGCAGAGAAAATGTTAATTATCATTTATATTCGAGTTTTTTTTCAAAGAGGTCAAGGCAGATGACTTTAAAATATGCAATGTCACCTCAGTAACAACTATACAGAAATAGACAAATCCCTCCCTTTTTACTAAACTGCAATAGCGTTTTTTTAGCGTAGGGAGCTGTGCTGAATGCCCCGCACTCCTTTCAACGTTCATAGGCTCCTTGCACTAAAATCCGCTACTGCGGTTTAGTAAAAGGGGGCCATAGTGCAAAATATAGACAGCAGATATAAATTCTCAAAATGGACACATTTTAATCACTAAATTGAAAATAAAATCATTTTTCCTACCTTTGTTGTCTGATGATTTCATGAGTCTCTGGTTGCACTTTCTTCTGACTGTGCATCCAATATTTCTTCCCTTCTTTCTGCCTCCTGCAAATTTCATCTCCTCCAGACCTCAATTGGCTGGCCCGGAACTTCCTCTTCGATGTCAGAATTGACGTCGGGGAGAACGCTTCTGCAGGGAGAGCTTGGGGCGGCAGTAGGGGACGTTGGGGAGAGGACGGCTGATCGGCCTGGTAGATCGCGAAAGCAACGCGTTGTCTTGGATCACGATCGACCGGTAGATCTCAAAGTATTGGGCACCCCTGATCTAGAAGATTGATTGGATTTAAGGTTTATTATTGAATGGAGTATTATGAGTACATGCCTTAAAATACTAAATACTGAAAATATAAGTGCTAATAAGCGGTGTTGTTACTTTACTTAGTAACATAGTAAACGACAGCAGATAAAGACCTGAATGATCCATCCAGTCGGCCCAATAGCTACATGCATTATAAATTCATGATCAAATTTAATTCTTTTTTCGTTATCTCTGGACCATAGGATAAAGTCCACCTGGTACTATTCTTGGATTTAAACTGCTGGAGTTGCCATTGAAACTCACTCCAGCCTATCCAAACCATCTTGTCATTTGCGAGTCAAAGACCATAAAAGTCTGCCCAGTACCATCCTCATGTTCCAAATTACTGGAGTTCCCATTGAAGCCCTCACCAGTCTATCCTAAACTAAATTTTCATAAGACACAGAGAGCCTGATCTTGTATAGGATGCCGATATCAGCAGTCGCCTATCACGCATCGGCATCCTATTCAGAATTGTGTCAACACTCCCGGACAGACGCCTTAAACGTAGACCATTTAATGTAGGGATTCAGAGCTTTCTGTGCATTTTGGTAGGAGGAGCTGTTTGTAGTCAGGGCAGGATTAACCAATAGGCCAAGTAGACACGTACCTAGGGCCCGAAATGGTCAGGGGGGTCAGATGAAGGAGGGTATCAACATTGTTTGGCAATACGGGCCCCCCCCCCCGATCAGCAACACGGGCCCCACCCCATCGACGGAAAGTAAGACAAGCAAGCAACATGGGTAAGAAAGGCAACAGGAAATGTAATTGTGCAAGCGGTGCTGCTTGCCCAAAGCTTCCCTCTGACGCAGCTTCCTGTTTCCGCCTGGGCGCATGGTGGGGTGGGGCAGGGGGGCCCAGTGTACTTGTGTACCTAGGGGCCCTCAACGAATTAATCCTGTCCTGTATGTAGTTAATGAGATTATTTCATCTTGTTCTGATTCAAAGTTGTTGAGATATCAACTCTGTTCTGTATAAACGTACTCCTGTGCAAACATACTGCTGTAATCTACTGCGTCTGCATCCAGAAAGCTTGATGTATTCAAAGTTGTTGAGTTCATTCCTCCCTTTCTCTGTTGGCTAATTGAATACTGAAGATCTGAGAGTCTACTTGAGGCTTATAGGGTTCAGCAGGTTCTTTATCTCCACATTCTGGTCAATGGCACAACTGCTCATAAGTAGTGTGAAGCACTAGTGGAAAGAAAATGATCAGGTAAGACATAATTTCTCCTTTCCTAGTTTGCACCCTGCTTTACTAACCACGCTGACTCTTTCACTTACAGATCGCTTTGTAAGACTAGCTTTCTGATTTGAAAACCAGGAGGCTGGTGTCCCTAAGACTAACCTTTCATTCATAGGCTCCAAAATCCTTGATTGAATTTTTATAGATGAGCTTACTAGGAAAGAATTAGACAAATAGTTGTAAAACAAAAAAAGTGGGTAAAAAGTGGATAATTTTAAATTCATAAATTTCCCATTCAAAAAAGAAAGCTTGTTATGACATCCCGATTCTACAGAAGAGATCTTTCAAATAGTGGTAAAATTTTTTTTTATAAAGTCAACCATATCTAAGAAACTAGAGCTTTCTTGAATTCAGACACAATCTCTGTCTCTACCACCTCTACCAGGAGACTGTGCCATGCATCTACCACCCTTTCTGTAAAAAAGTATTTCCTTAGATGACTCCTGAGCCTATCACCTCTTAACTTCATCCTATGCCCCCTCATTCCAGAGCTTCCTTTGAAATGAAAGAGACTCGACTCGTGCACATTTATGCCACGTAGGTATTTAAACATCTCTATCATATCTCCCCTCTCCTGCCTTTCCTCCAAAATATACAGATTGAGATCTTTAAGTCTGTCCCCATACGCCTTATGGCGAAGACCACGCACCATTTTAGTAGCCTTCCTCTGGACCGACTCCATCCTTTTTAGATCTTGGAACGAAATGTTGCAAAGATTATATTTTTTAAAGTAGCATGGGGGGGGGTGGAGTGGTGAGAGCTATAACCCTGAGATTGTGGGTTCAAATCCCGCACTGCTCCTTATGACCCTGGGCAAGTCATTTATTCTCCCATTGCCCCCAGGTACATTAGATAGAGTGTGAGATGGGGGAAAATGCTTGAGTACCTGAATGCAAACCACTTAGGCTATAAGTGGGATAAAAATAGTTCAATAAAACAGAGCCTTCATTCCTCTTCCAGCATACTCGTAAACATTGCCTCAAGTCTTAGCCCAAGAGCAATAAGCAAATGCCTCTTTATACACACAGAAGCAATTCCATGCATTCACATTACTGAGCTACAGGACTTATGTTTTATGCCTTCATTCTGTCCTACCAGCTTTCTGATTCATTTAATTAAATATACTATAAGCTTCATTAGTTCTAATGAAAACCATGAGTCACTGAGAAGATATTAATAGCATTGCGTTGAAGGCAGCAATTGAAGCAATGCTATGTATGGTGTTTGTGTTTGTCACACAGTAGTTGTGTATAAGAATGTTTGTCATATCCGTCAGTGTCTATCCCATTTCTGATTAGACATGATTTGGTGAGGTTAGGTCATCATACTCATTAAATAAATAGACAAGAGACAAATAGACAGGACATTTTAACGCTGTAGCTAGAAGCAGGGGCTTATCTTGCTGCTGGAATGGTGGCTGAGGGCAGAGCAGATTAGAGGTCTGCATGGGAACGAGGATTGCGGGAATCCCACGGTTCCCACGGGGGTCCTGCGGGAATCCCCCCTAACCCACGGGACTCCCACGGGGATGGAAGGCTTTGGAAGCAGGGTTCGTCCATATAATATAATGGACACGTCAGCCTTAGTAAAAGAGGGGGGTTTATAAGTTAATTACCTGAACAGAAAACAAAAAAAGGGTTCCACCAAAGAGATTCCACAAGGAAAACCACAAAAGAAACTGTGGAATTGATGATCCTGTCAGAAGCAATTGCTGCTTTTTTATGGGGACGGGCGGGGATGGAGGTAATTCCTTGCGGGGATGGGTGGGGACGGAGAGGATCCATGATGGGGACGGGTGGAGACGGAGAGGATCCTGACGGGGATGGATGGGGATGGAGAGGATCCTGATGGGGACAGGTGGGGATGGAGAGGATGCTGACGGGGACGTGCGGGGACGCAGAGGATCCTGACGGGGACGGGCGGGGACGGAGAGGATCCTGACGGGGGCGGGTGGAGATGGAGAGGATCCTGGCGGGGACGGGTGGGGATGGAGAGGATCCTGATGGGGACGGGCGGGGATGGGTGGGATTTCTGTCCCCGCGCAACTCTCTAGAGCAGATGAGAGAGGCCAGAGGAATCCTTCACACGCATTATTATCTGGCTCTGACTGTAATTTGCTTTCTACCTCCAAACTACTTAGCATATGAACTGCTTGATGTTACAGACACCTCACACGTTCAATATCTGATGATTTTTCTGGAAATCCCTTTCCTTGAGGGATTAATAGGATTTGTAAAAATATGTACCATATTCTAATAGCCCACCTCTAATAATGGCTCGCTCCTACTCCTACTATTAATTATTTCTATAGCGCTACCAAACGTATACAGTGCTGTACAGAGTTGCAAAGAAGACAGTCCCTGCTCAAAAGAGCTTACAGTCTAATCAGTCAAGACAGACAAACAGGATGTCATGGATACATTTAAGGGGAACGGTTAATCTGCTGGCTGGGTTGGTGGACAGAGGGGAGTACAGGACAATCAAACCATTGTGACATCACTGATGAGGGATTTGAACCCACTATCTCAGGGTTGTAGCTCTCACCACTGCACCACACTGATGAGGTTGGCTCTTATTGGTGGAATGAGGTATTATGACATCACAATCTCAGCTCTGCTTCCCAAAGACTGAAACTCTTCACACTACTACTACGAATTATTTCTATAGCGCTACCAGATGCACGCAGCGCTGTTAGAGTCCCAAAGAAGAAGAAAAAGTCCTTCCTCGAAAGAGCTTACAATCTAAATAGCCAAGGCAGACAAATAGGATGTGATGGATACAGTTAAGGGGAGCAGTTAATCTGCTAGCTGGGTTGTTGGGCAGTGGGGAGTAGGGTTATGGATTGAAGGCTATAAGTGCATATAAATGTACATTGGCTTGCCTTTTCCTCTCTCCAAAAATTCCTTCCATGAAAATAGAAACCTTGTTTGCCCCTCAGTTTAAGCATCCAAAAACCCTGTAAATTTCATCTAAAAGACAAATTTAGATTTTTCAATTAATAGCCCCCCCCCCCCGAATTTCCACCTCCTCCTCCTCCTCACCCCCCTCACACGATAAATGGATTCCTCTTTTTACCTTTTGGCATAGTTCTGGCACTGGGTCAGTGTGGGATCTTGACCATGCACCTCATAGGGGGGGGGGGAGGGGGAGGGGAGGGAGAGTAGGGAAGAACAATACAGGTTACCACGGGGGAGCAGGGTAAAGGAGAGAAATGGTGCCTCCATTAATAGCCCACTCTAGACTTCAGAAAACCCATTATTTTTAATAATACCGGGCGATTTATTAGAGAGAATACGGTATCTTCCAAAACCAAATCTATACACTTGGCAGATAACAGTGTATCTGCTACTTTGCTCTCCTAGCATAGCTTGATCTGTTTGGTGGTCTCCTGCTCCCCCCCCCCAACAATCCTTCACTTCCTCTACTTTCTGTGCCTCTTGGTTTAGAAAGGGGCAGACAAATATTCTTTCACATTCCTACTGGGAGCTGTGTCATGTGATGTTCTCTTAAATCTCTCCATCTTACTGGTGGTATACAGGGGTTTGGAGTAGAGAATGACACAGGAATAAATTGGTTCCTGTTCCGGCAGGAACTCAATTTCCCCATCCCGTCCCCATGAGTTTTGTCCCTGTTCCTGCCCCATTCCTGTAAGCTTAGCCTTAACCACACAAACCTCCAACGCTTATGATTTTAAAGTGTTTGAGGCTTGTGCAGGTGAGGATGGAGCTTGCAGGACTGGGGCAGGGACAGGAAAAGAACTTGTGGGAATGGGAAAATGAGTTCCCATGGGGATGGAGGAAAATTTGTCCTCGTGTCATTCTCTAGTTACAGCCTCAGTACCCTGAGGTTGTGGGTTCAAATCCCATACTGCTCCTTGTGACCCTGGGCAAGTCCCTTAATCCTCATTGCCCCAGGTACATTAGATGGAGTGGGAGCACACCGGGACAGTTAGGGAAAAAAGCCTTGAGCACCTGAATAATCTGTAATCTGCATAGAGTTGTAGAATATGCGGAATATAAATTATTTAAAAATATATATATATATATTTTTTTTGTTTTATTTTCTTGTATTTAAAAATTTATACAAGCATAACTTGAAAGAAACATTATATTTTAGAAATCAAAATAATCTAACAATTTAAAGAGAGAAAATAGGTTAGAAAAGCAAGTGCACTACACAATCCACCATATGGAAAGCCAAAGTAAGCCCCGAAGCTGGGTAAACCAAAGGAAAATAAGGCAAAGAATACAGTTGTATTAAATTATATATTGTGCAATGCTCCTAGATAGGAAAGTGAGCTGCTAATCCAGGGCACCTTCCAGAAGCTCTACCTTTTTTAATATCCAAAATAAATCAAAGCTAGTCAGACCCGGAGAATACATATTTTACAGTGGGAGTTTATAAGAAGACATTCACAAAGAAAATGCAATAAGAATTGACCCCTAAGGAACTAAACTTCGTGCTGCAGAGCTGAAATATCTTCGTAATGTCGTGTGTACTCCTGCAAACTTTGAGCCCTGTTAATAATCCTTGCCTATGACAAGCCCAGAATACGATCCCTATCTTGCGGGAAGAGAAAAGATAACAATCTAAGTGCCCCTATTCTTCTCGTCAACCTCCTGTGTGATCTAAACCAGTGGTTCCCAACCCTGTCCTGGAGGACCACCAGGCCAGACGGGTTTTCAGGATAGCCCTAATGAATATGCATGAGAGAGAGAGATACATATAATGGAGGTGCCAGGAATTTAAATCTGCTCCATGCATATTCATTAGGGCGATCCTGAAAACCCAACTGGCCTGGTGGTCCTCCAGGACAGGGTTGAGAACCACTGATCTAAACTGTTTGTAGGTAAGTAAGCTTCATTACCATTTCTTCCGTTTCTAGATGAGATGCAAAAGACCTCTGACACTTAAGATCTCGCATGTATGTTGAGAGTTCACCAGAGCAGATGGAAGACAACGTAGGAAAATAAAGAACCCTTATGTTCAAATGCCTTGCTGCATTTTCCTTGGTTTCCAGACTGTGTTGCACCAAGTTCTTGCCCTTAATTTAACCTGGGTTCACTGGAGTTTTACTATGTGGTGGTCAGGTTTAGAAGGTTGTTCCTCGTGTGCCTTCATTTTTCTCAATGGCTCTTAAGTCATCTGCTGAATATCTAAAACAAGAAATAGATTTATTTCACATCAGTCTCCCAGGTGCCCCCTAAGGAGATGTCACCAAAGGAGCAATACAGATGATGTGGGATATTCCTAGAAGCGATCTCTAAACTTACTGTAGCAGCACCATTGACCCTATGTAGCGGATTACTCTCAGGACATCTCATGTCTCTATTTGTAACACCAGTGTCTCTCACTCTGATAAGATAACCCAGAAATTTTAGCATGTTCAGGCTGTTTCATAATACACTTGGCCTGGTTTGGTTGTGTGTGCTGTTCTTAGCCTGAAAGCAGCTCAAATGGGGGTGAGCAGAGAAATCCTCTTCCCCCGAACTCAGCAAAGTTGCTTCTTCCAAGGAAGCCCTTCTTTGATTTGGCTTCCAGTAGAAACAGGATCACCGAGCTGTGGAACAGCTTTACTGCCCATCTTCGGAGTTCGACCTCCCTCCAACACTTCAGAAAACATTTGAAAACTTGGCTTTTCTCCAAAATGTAACTCCCTCCCTCTCCATTATTCTAAGTCTCCCATTTCCTTTCTGTTTTCCAATTCCCTTCCTCTTTCCATTGTAGTTCCCTTCTTTTTTTTAATTCCTGTAAACCGTGTCAAGCTCCACTTCTGTGGAGATGATGCGGTATATAAACTTAAGGTTTAGTTTAGTTTAGGTGATAAGTGGGCTGCTTCAATGGTAGGCTGGGTTGGGAGTAGAGAATGACACGGGGACAGATTTTTTTCCCATCCCCGCAGGAACTCATTTTCCCATCCCGTCCCCGTGAGTTCTTTTCCTGTCCCTGCCCCATTCCTGTAAGCTCCATCCTCATCTGCACAAGCTTCACATTAAAATTATAAGTGTTTGATGCTTGTGCGGTTAAGGCACAGTTTTTACAGGAATGCGACAGGGACAAAACTCACGGGACGGGGAAATTGAGTTTCTGTGGGGACAAATTTCTACCCATGTCATTCTCTAGTTGGGAGATCTTCTGCAGTTCAGAGGGGAATACCCCGCACCTTTCAATTATATTTCCCCATAAGCTGCCATGGGGTAGGCTCGGACTGAGAGCTTTACTTCGTTTTGATGCCATTCATCATGGTTGCAGTTATTCTTAGCCAAGAAATTTTTGAAGTAAATCAGATAATGCCAGGCAGCATGTTAGCACTGTGTTCTGTACTGTAATCTCTTTGAGGACAATGGCAATGATAGATACTGTAGGCCAGTGATTCCCAACCCTGTCCTGGAGAAACACCAGGCCAATCGGGTTTTCAGGCTAGCCCTAATGAATATGCATGAGAGAGATTTGCATATGATGGAAGTGATAGGCATGCAAATTTGCTTCATGCATATTCATTAGGGCTAGCCTGAAAACCCAATTGGCCTGGTGTTCCTCCAGGACAGGGTTGGGAACCACTGCTGTAGGCAATTCACAAGCAGCTATTATAGATTATGGTCTTAAATAGCTAATCCATCCTTGATCTGACTGACACTAAATTAAACAAGAGTAGATGAGTAGTTCTTCCACTGTCAAAGCCATTCCTCTCCTCACCAAACCATAAATTTCTCTTTCTTTTGACCCAACTCATTATTCCTTTCGTTATCCAGGTTACATCGTAGATTTGCGAGATTATACTGCGCCTTTTACATAGCTGAGCCTCAACAACTCTTCCATATTTCTTCTTTGTTTCAAAGTTTTCCGAGTTTATTTAAGATTTTCTCTCCCGCCCTAGGGGGGATCTTCAGGGCAGCTTACAATCTAATATAGATTTAATAACAATATAATTTTAAAAGTTACAAGATCCAGCATAAAACATAGATTAAGGTTCAGGGGGATAGAACTTACAAGAATGACAGAAAGTGGGGGAGGGAAGTTACGTTTGGGATTGTCTCCTGTTTTCTATGATATCACCAGCGCTTCCCGTTGGATCTGAGAATATGCATCGGAAAATAGATTATGTTTTCAGGTTCTCTTTAAACTTATCTATAGAAACTTATCTAGAATTCCTAGTGTTAGAGGTATAGAAATTTATCTGTAGTGTTAGAGGTATAGAATTCCTAGTGTTAGAGGTATAGAAACTTATCTAGAATTCCTAGTGTTAGAGGTTTAGAAATGTATCTATAATGTTAGAGGTATAGAATTCCTAGTGTTAGAGGTATAGAAATTTATCTATAGTGTTAGAGGTATAGAATTCCTAGTGTTAGAGGTTTAGAAATTTATCTATAGTGTTAGAGGTATAGAATTCCTAGTGTTAGAGGTATAGAAACTTATCTAGAATTCCTAGTGTTAGAGGTATAGAATTCCTAGTGTTAGAGGTTTAGAAATTTATCTGTAGTGTTAGAGGTATAGAATTCCTAGTGTTAGAGGTATAGAATTCCTAGTGTTAGAGGTTTAGAAATTTATCTG
Source organism: Geotrypetes seraphini (assembly GCF_902459505.1). Taxonomy (NCBI): domain Eukaryota; kingdom Metazoa; phylum Chordata; class Amphibia; order Gymnophiona; family Dermophiidae; genus Geotrypetes; species Geotrypetes seraphini. The sequence goes on from NC_047084.1 coordinate 86,856,705, forward strand.
TAGTGTTAGAGGTATAGAATTCCTAGTGTTAGAGGTTTAGAAATTTATCTGTAGTGTTAGAGGTATAGAATTCCTAGTGTTAGAGGTATAGAAATTTATCTGTATGTTAGAGGTATAGAATTCCAATTTTTCAAGCCATTGACAGAGAAGATTGCTTCTCTGACATGTTCATGAACTGTCTTTATGTGATGGGATTAAAAGCAATTGCTTAAGTCATAGAGCTAAAATTTCTACCAGGAGAATATGGGCTCAGCAAACATGATAAATGCAGTGGCTCGTCTGTCATCAATACCTTAAATGTAATTAAAAGTATTTTATATACAATGTGGTATTTTACAGGAAGCCAATGGCATTTTTCATGAATGAGGATGTATGATCACATTTACGAAGATTATGAATTACCCTTATAGCAATATTCTGTATTAACTGCTGTCTGTGTATATCCTTTTGGCGTAATCCTGCAAAGAAGGCGTTACAGTGATCAATTTGCTTGAATAACAAGCAAATGTATTAAGATGTTCAGTGCCTCTGGAAACAGTAACAAATAAATTGACCTGATCAAGCGTAATTGGAAAAATGAATTTTTCATTACCCTAGAGCAGTGTTTCTCAAGTCAGTCCTGGAGTACCCCCTAGCCAGTCAGGTTTTCAGGATATCCACAATGAATATGTATGAAAGAAATTTGCATATAATGGAGGCAGTGTATGCATATTCATTGTGGATATCCTGAGATCCTGACAGGAACAGGACTGACTTGAGAAACACTGCCCTAGAGATTTGTAGATGATAAGATAGTTTTGCGTCTATAATTACCCCTAATAATTTTGTACTGGATACAGACAGGATCAGTATATGTCCTAGCTTTATCCGTCTCGGTAGAACTATTGTCAAGCTCAGTTTCCACACCACAATCAAAAATACATCTGTTGTATTACCATGTTTCCACGAAAATAAGACAGTGTCTTATATTAATTTGGGGTCTAAAAAAAGCATTAGGGCTTATTTTCAGGGGATTTCTTAACTTTTTTTTTCATGTACAACAATCATCTCTCCCTTCCTCTCCTCCACCACAATTCTTCCTCTTTATTTTCTCCCCTCCCCCCATGTGCAACATCTTTCCTCCTCTCTCACCCATCCCCTTGTGCATCATCTTTTTATCCCTCCCCCCCATCCCCTTGTGCAGGAGAACCCCACTGACCCTCCCACTATGAGACTGACATATCTCTGCTCCAAGGCCTTTAAAAACAGCAGCGGTGGCAGCAGCGCTCTAAGCGGGCTGCTTCACGGCCTTTCCTGCTGGGGCCTTCCATCTTCCACATCACTGATGATGGCAGAGGGAAGGCCCCGGTGGGGAAGGCCGTGAAGCAGTCCATTCAGAGCACTGCCGCTTCTTTAGGAGGTCTTGGAGCGGAGGTATGTCAGGTCTCACCGGGGTGAGGGTTGCTGATGAGTCCAATTTTTGGGGAGGCAAATCAGGCAGGGATGGTGTCAGGGAGTGTCAGGGACATTCCAGGGGGGGGGGGGGGAGGGAAGGACTTAACTAGGGCTTATTTGGGGGGGAAACAGGGTAACTTCTAACTCCAGGACTTCATCTCTGTGTCCCTGTTGACCTGGAGCTAAGCCAACATCCTCTAGCTTACGGTTAAGGATGGCATTTTACAGTGCAGATATGGAGCCCTATTTTTTAAAATACAACAAAAAAACACTACTTTTTTCCCTTTCTTGAATAAGGTTTAGTGTTGTCTCAGCCCCACAAAGACTTGGATCAATAAAATTATAGCAAATTTTGTTTCTGGGGTTGCATAGGTGGATGTCCAGTGAAACTTAGCTGTCAGCATCACCGTTCTGCTGTACAGGATTTATTGATCTGTGTTTTTAAAATGAGTTCATTAATGAGGAGAAGGGCAATCTTGTGACACAAGATCAGAGTAATTTACAACCCATTTAGTATTCAATTTGCTCCGGTTTTGGCTAGTTACTTATTAAATAGAGACTGAATGCTGATTGACAAGCATGCCTTAAGTATTGGCAAGCATGGGTTCCTGAAGGAGGAATAGAGGAAAATACATTATAGAGGCAAGGTACTTTTGTGAAATGTAATGCTTTGAGTTTCCTGTTTGACAAGACCAGCAGGAGTGAGTCCTTCCACAAAGGAGAAGAGATGGCTATAGGCTAACACAATGATGAAGTTGCAGAGCAATATTTTTCAAGCCAATAGGGGAAAATATTTTTTTCACTCAGAGAATAGTTAAGCTCTGGAACGCATGATTATGATATATCCTACGATGTTTTCATATGGTTCTGTTTTTTGTTAAAAAAAACTTCAATAAAAAATTTATTGAACTTAAAAAAAAAAAAGCTCTGGAACGCATTGCCAGAGGATGTGGTAATGTAGCTGGTTTAAAAAAGGTTTGAACAAGTTCCTGGAGGAAAAGTCCATAGACATGGATCGATAGCATGGAATGCTGCTACTATTTGGGTTTTTTGCCAGGGACTTGGATTGGCCGCTGTGAAGACGGGATACTGGGCTAGATGGACCATTGGTCTGACCCAGGAAGTCTAGTCTTATATTCTTTTGAGGTCGTGCCTCAGCTGGGAATATTTTCCTGCTGTATTGGCCAGCATTTGTCACCCAGGGAAAAATGTGAGGTGCAAATGTATATATTGCTTAGGCAAGGTGCCAGTCTGCTGACCCTGGGAGTCTTCTCTCTGTGTGTAGAATTTAGAGAAGATAAATTAAAAATGGTAGACGCATACCTGTGCAGCGGTCTGCTTCCGTCTGCTAAGTCAACAAAGCAATTATACAATTTATTTTACACTGCTAGCTGCACTTTTTGAATAGTGAACTGTAAATTTATCCTCAGGTTCCCCCTCCTCCCCCCCCCCGTCTTTTGCTGCATCTGCAGCTTACATCTTAGTTGGAACTGAGCTGTGATTTAGCACCATCAGCTTCTGTTTAGTTAACCCTGGATTTCCCCCTTGTTTTGTATTCTTCCTCCTCAAATGTTTTGGTATCTTCTAGGTACTTGTGTCCTGGACTGACCTTTAGTAACGGAGACAGGATGGTAGACTTGAGAGACCTTGGTTGTATTTTTGAGTAACTCGTAGCCAAATCGTTGCAGTGACAGTCATTGGCTCGGAGCCATTCATCAGGGTTCTTTCCAGAGCCCTGCAGCTATAGACTCAAAGTCTGGCCACTGAAGGGGTGATTCTGTAACTGGGCACCCTGATGCTGCTTGGTGAGAGATTTCATTATTCACTTCTCCCTCCGTATTCACGGTTTCTGCACTAGCGGTTTCGCATGCTGACTCGGCCTCCCCCCCAAAATTACATCATGAGTAAAGTTCCTTTTCCTTTGCTGTACCGATAAAAAAGTTTAGCGCTTAGCAATATTCACTCTGAAAATCGCTGCTTCCAGGCTTTCTCCCACAAAATCGCTGCTTCAAATCTTCCACCCTCAAAATCGTTGCTTCCCAGTGAGCATAGAGAAAAACGATGCTTCCCAGCATCCATAGAGAGAAACGCTGCTTCCCAGCATGCATGGAGAAAATCGCTATTACCCTGAAAATTGCTGGGAATCGCTGCTTGCCTGTATTGTTATGCAATAAATATTGTTATTCCCCCCAAATTGCGAATGTCAATAGTAATAATAGTGTCTGGTTCCAAAAACCGCGAATAACAGTTGAAAAGTTATTCGCGGTTTCGCTAGTAAAAACGCTGGCTGTTAACAAAAACCCGCGAATAACATATAAAAAGTTATTTGCGGTTTTTCCATATTCCTGACTTATGTTCCACCCGCATCCACCGCGAATACGGAGGGAGAAGTGTAGAAAGAGTAACCTGGCATTGACGCGCCTTTCCTTTACACACCTGCAGTTTTATACCAACATGGACCCTGGTGTAACTGCGGTAGCTTATGTGTGGCGAGATCGCATGTGGTTGCATGCACAAGTGGCAGCTCAGCCCATGCCCCCAACCATGCTCCACCCGTTTGAATGCCCCCTTGCGTTGAGCACTATGCCACTTATTTGTACTGTTACAGAGTAATGGCTTAGTCGCTTTGCTGCCACGTAGGTCCATCTGTGCACACTTAGGGCTCCTTTTACGAAGGTGCACATGCGTTTTTAGCACACGCACCGGATTAGTGCGTGCTAGCCAAAAAACTACCGCCTGCTCAAGAGGAGGCGGTAGCGGCTAGCGTGCGTGGCATTTTAGCGCGCGCTATTCCACACGTGAAGGCCCTAAAGCGCCTTCGTAAAAGGAGCTCTTAATCGTGAACATGCTGCTATTCTGTACAGTTATGACGGTGGTCTCCAATGCGCAGCCCCCGAAGTCCTCTATTGCGGCCCTCAAACAGTCGGCTGTAATGTGTTAATTTCAATCTTGCCCACTTAACTACAAACAATCTCTTAAGCGTGTTGCTTAGGTGTCTCATTTATGAAATTTGCTACGGTTCACAATCCAAAATAAAAGGAGTTTTTAAAATATATATCCTTGACGTGTTGTAGACTCAGTATTAGCGTTAAATCGTTAATGTTTAATATCCAGTCTGAACAAGCAGGTCAAGGTAGTTAGCAAAATTATAATAATAATAACTTTATTCTTCTATACCGCCATAGTCGAAAGACTTCTAGGCGGTTCACATTCGTAGAAGGCTGGACAATCAGCGAATTACAGGATGAAAGAAGAGAGAGGCTACATAAGAAATAGGTAGAGGACAGCAAATTACATCAAGGTAGATAGAGGGAAAAATATCATTGTGAGTGGGAGAGGCTTCTGTTTAGGAGGTGAACTTGTCAAGCAGAACGGTTTTAATTGATTTTCGGAATGCGCCATAGGTCAGACTGGCTCTATTTATGTAGTTATACAGCCAGGACAGCTGTCTACTTGCTTGGAACACAAAGGTCCTGTCCAAAAAGGATTTGTATTTGCAGCCTGTGATCGTTGGGTACGGGATGTTTCGGTTTAGTCCCATGTGTAAGCTTGAAATCTTTTGGTGGCCTCTCTGAGCTTTCTCGTATTCACACTGTGGCCCATTGCATGAAAAAGATTGGAGACCACTGAGTTAGGCGCACAAGTGGAATGAAAATGCAGGTACCCAGTTATAGACTTGCCCACTGTGCCACTGTTGTATAATGACTGTCGAGCCAATTGCAAAAGGCAGGGGGCAGTGTTGAGGGAGGAGGGTTACCCTGGAAATGGAGATGGGGGTTGTTCTCTGCCTTTAACTTAATCTTGAGACCCATGGAGCATGTAAATTGGTGCCTTGCAAACTTTACGAGCCGTGGCACACTAAACTGGCGGCTGCGGCTCGAGGGCGCCTGGGAAGTGTGCGGACATCGCCGCAATGACATCGCGCACATGCGCGTGCGCGGCGGCCCTCCAGATGGGGTCCTGAGCCGCCAGTGGGGGGGGTGCTGAAAACGAAGCGGCGCAGAGAGGAGGAGAGGCGCTGGCGGTGGCTGACTGCGTTTCGCCACGAGAAGCGCGTCCTGTAGGCAGTCAGCCAGTGCTGGCGCCTCGCGGCACACCTGAAATCTCGTGCGGCACACAGTTTGCGATACACTGTTGTAAATAGTGCTTTTTGCGGCCTACTTATATGCATATGTTCATACAAATCAATCGTCCTACCTATATTCACATCTAATATTAGGTTTACTATTGCAGCTAAGTACACTATATTACACACCTCCTAAGGAGTTTGGCCTATTCAACTAAATATCTATATAAATGTATCTGTATTGTGTTTTATGTTTATCTTTGACGTATTCCTCAGAGTCTAGATTTTTGGACTTCAGCCCTTGGTTTATTTATATCCTACACTTCTCCCTCCGGATTCGCGGGGGATAGGGGCAGAGCCGGACTGCGAATGGTGAAATACCGCGAATATCTTCTGGTCTGGCTCTGACCCGCCCCCGCCTCCCTCCCGCCTTTCCCCCGGCATCACCTGGTGGTCTAGCAGGCTTTCGGGACAGGAGCGATCTTACGCTCCTGCCCCGTGCAGATCGCCAATAGGAAATGGCTGCCGTGAGTTCCCGTAGCCTCTCGAGACTACGACGGGAACTCCCCACAGCCATTTCCTATTGGCGATTTACACGGGGCAGGAGCGTAGAAAGATCGCTCCTGCCCCGAAAGCCCGCTAGACCACCAGGTAAGGCCGGGACGCCGGGGGGAAGATTTAACGATGTTTTTTTTTTTCTTTTTTTCCCCTTCCCCCCAAAAATCTCGAATATGTGAAATCGCGATTGCCGAAACCGCGAATGGGGAGGGGGGGAAGTGTATTGTGTTCTTCCAGTTTAGGAAAGGCAAGAACCTTGCAAGCGATCATGACTCAGCTATGATTCCTCCCTACAATTTACATTCATCTTGAAACTATAAAGAAGGACCATACCTTCCAAGTTATCTTATAAACCAGTGTATCGCAAACTGTGTGCTGCGGCAGATTCCAGGTGTGCCTTGAGATGCCAGCGAGGAGGAGAGGCGCTGGCTGACTGCTTACAGGACGTGCCTCTCGCAGCGAGAGGCATGTCCTGTAGGCTGTCAACCAGTGCCGACATCTCTCCTCCTCTCCCCCGCACCTCTCCTCCATCAGTAACCCCTACCGGCGTAGAAATAGGCTTAGGGCCGCAGCTGGAGGGCCTCCGTGCAAGTTCAGACGTCGTCGTGTCATACATGCAAGTGATGTCATCGCGTCAACATCCGTGCACTTTCCGGATGCCCTCTGGCCACAGCACCGAGTTTAATGGGCCGCGGCATCAAAAAGTTTGCGGGACACTTAAAAACCATGGTTTTGGACAGCCTTGGATTTGTCTAGAGACATTCAAGGACAAGTACTGTGAACCTTTTTCTCAACTGCCGTAGCTATTGAAATATTTCATAGAGCTTTGCAATAGAAGTTTAATCAACATATTTCCTCATATCGAAAATGTAAGCAGTAAATAATGCATGTATTTCATTTGGATCCCTGGTGATTAGAAGCTGTCATTTGAGTATCTGCTTTGGCAGCATTTGTGATAAAAGATTTTATCACTGCCTTTCATTTTCGTTGCTTGGATTTCTACAGGAAAACCGTGCAGGCTGGACTTAACTCACACCATTAAAACTATTGTTCAGCCACCCCAGAGCAGATAAGCATTTATCACTGACAGTGCTATGTTATTTTTAAAATGACTGTGGAACTTCAGAACTGATAAGTATATTGATGTCAGACTGGCAAAAGTTCCTCTCAAAATGGGAGTTGTCATTTTCTCCTTGCCTGAAAACGTAGCCAGTAACAATCACAAAAACTTATACGGCTATGTTGCACTACATAAGAACATAAGAATAGCCTTACTGGGTCAAACCCTTACTGGGTCTAGCCCAGTAGCCCATCCTCACGGTGGCCAATCCAGGTCACAAGTACCTGGCAAAAAAACCAAATAGTAGCAACATTCCATGCTACTGATCCAGGGCAAACAATGGCTTTTCCCCATGTATGTCTCAATAACTAGACTATGGACTTTTCCTCCAGGAAATTGTCCAGACCTTTCTTAAAACTAGCTACGTTAACTGCTCTTGCCTCAACTTCTGTCAATGTGTTCCAGAGCTTAAGCACTTAATACTACTTATGTTCTAGTGGTCCAGTTTCCATACTATGGAGCCTTTTTACTAAAACTTAGTGTGTCCTAGTAAACATTAATGCACACAAAATGCATGTCCAGTTTTATCCCTATGGGCCAAGTGGCTCTTCATGCGCGTTAATTTCCATTAATGTGCGCTGAGCTTTAGTAAAAGGTCTCCTATGTGAATAGATAGTATGACCATAATTGTAGAAAAGCCCATACATGCTTTCAAATGGGCCTTCAAGGGGCTTTTCTGGCCATGCTATGTAGCCCAGTAAACGTTTGAGTTGGGGGACAAAGATTCTGAGCGGCAGATAACATTGTATAAAAAAAAAGAAAAATCTTGAAATTGTTGGCCACTGTGAAATGCTGGAATCCATTAATGTCTGACTCTGTTATATGATTTAAGGTATTCTTTGGAACTTAGTTATTTTGGGGGTCAGGAACAGTGGCGTGTTTCATGACGTTCTTGCACCCACTAGCCTGTCTGGTTTCAGGATATCAAATAGATTTGCATTCAGCAGAGGATATGCATATAGATCTCCCTCAATCCAGATTTTCAAGGTATTCTTCTGGACTGGCTTGAGAAATTAAGCAGTGCCTACAAACATAGACCTAACTAACAACTTTTAAAAAAATATCTTTATTCATTTTAAAGCCAAAAATAAGTGCAATATGTTTTACAGACATTTTACACTTTAACAGCACTTAAATCAGTCAAAATTATATTCTATGGCAAATACATATATCACCCCCCCTGTCTACATATCCAAAAATTGCACTCTAAATTTAAAAAATATCTTCCCACCCACCCACCCACCCACCCTGGACATGTTATCAAAGAGAAAAATCAACAATCATTCCTTACATAATTTTGTCAATGGCTCCCAAATATCTATAAACTTCCTATAATGTCTCCGTTGTATGGCCATCATACGTTCCATTTTAAAAGTGTAACACAGAGATTCCAACCAAAATGTATAATTTAACCAATCTCAGTTTTTCCCAGTACCTCAAAATAAGTTGTATGGCAACCCTTGTCATTAAAAAAAGAGAAGTTTATTATTCTGAGCAGACATTTGGCTTTTAGCCTTCATTAACGTACCAAATAGGATGGTATTGTACATCAATGTCACTGGATTTTCCAATATTTTGTTCACTTGATCCCAGATGGATCTCCAAAATTTAAGTATCAAGGGACAATAGTACTTAATTCCAATGCAAGGGTTTGCAGAATCAAACTTTTCCATAGAATCTGTAGCAAATGTAGGCAGTGTCAGCTTTTCCTTCCAAGAATTTGCCTCGGTATTTATAAAGGTCCTTTCTACTTGATATATAAATACAGTGATACCTTGGAATCCGAACTTAATCCATTCCAGAACCCCATTTGAGTTCCAAAGCGTTCGAGTTCCAAGACAATTTTTCCCATTAAAAATAATAGAGACTGGATTAATCCGTTCCTGGGTCCCACAAACTCAAATTTTAACCAGGAAATACACTGGATTTTAAGGTAAAATATTCCAAAGCAGCATTCAAAGAAAATAGAAATAAATCAACAGAGATCACGGACTTCAAATTCTAAAGGAAGAAAAAAGCCTCGGTGTTGCACAGTGTTGGAGGAAAAGTCTGTTATTGAGAAAGACATGGGGGAAACCACTGCTTGCCCTGGATTGGTAGCATGGAATGTTACTACTCTTTGGGGTTCCGGAATCTTTCGTTAACTCTTTAGAATTCCAGAATTTTGCTATTCAAAGGATTCTGAATGGAACGTTGCTACTCTTTGGGCTTGATGGACCTTTGGTCTGATCCAGTAACATAGAAACATAGAAGATGACGGCAGAAAAGGGCTACAGCCCATCAAGTCTGCCCACTCTGCTTACCCACCCCCTGTCTATGCCCTAATGACCCAATTTCCTTATCTTGACCCACATGGGTATCCCATTTATTCTTAAAGTCTGGCACGCTGTCTGCCTCGATCACCTGCACTGGAAGCTTGTTCCAATGATCAACCACTCTCTCTGTGAAGAAATACTTTCTGGTGTCGCCATGAAATTTTCCGCCCCTGAGTTTGAGCGGGTGCCCTCTTGTGGCCGAGGGTCCCTTGAGAAAGAAAATATCATCTTCCACTTCGACACGTCCCGTGAGGTACTTAAATGTTTCGATCATGTCTCCCCTCTCCCTACGTTTCTCGAGAGTGTAGAGCTGCAATTTGTTCAGTCTCTCTTCGTACGAGAGACCCTTGAGCCCCGAGATCATCCTGGTGGCTGTCCGCTGAACCGATTCAATTCTGCGCACATCTTTACTGTAATGTGGCCTCCAGAATTGCACACAGTACTCCAGATGAGGTCCCACCATGGCCCTGTACAACGGCATTATGACTTCAGGCTTTTGGCTGACGAAACTTCTATTGATACAACCCAATATCTGCCTTGCCTTAGATGAAGCCTTCTCCACTTGATTGGCAGTTTTCATGTCTGCACTGATGATTACTCCTAAATCTCGTTCTGCTGAAGTCCTAGTTAAAGTTTCTCCGTTCAAGAAGTACGTCCTGCATGGATTTCCGCTTCAGAGGTGCAATACCTTACATTTCTTAGCATTGAAGCCTAGCTGCCAGGTTGAGGAACAAATTTCCAATGTAAGCAGGTCCTGCGCCATATAATTCTGTAAATTAAATTAAATTTTGTAGTCACACGAGGCAGATAGAAACCTTGTACAGTATTGGCTTTGCTGGCACCTGACTGACATGAGAGGCACTTTTGTCTAAGTTGCCATTTTTCTTTTTAGTTATATATACATGAGTAACTGGCAGGCCTAGTTTTCTCTTTGCATTGGTAGCCAAAGTATTTTTTTGTCACTTTCACAAATCTTTGGCAACATTTTATTTGCAATAATTATGGTTGTAGTAAGTTTTTAATTATGGTATAATTTCAGTGTAATTATAGAATACTACATGCGCTGCTGACACAAGTAAGCGATGCAGGCTCTTACAATCTGCTAAAGGTTACTGGGGAAAGTTGTTGAACAGCGCAAATTAATTTGGTTTGCCATTATAGATATGTCGGAACGCTATTTGTTTAAAATTATTTGAATGCCACATTTCTCAGTAAATTCAAAGGGGCTCACAGTATTACACGCTATAATCAACAAGAAGAAAATACATTCAGTGTTAAGCAAATACCCTAGAAATCACTGAAAAGCATTAGCGACTATTCTACATATGAAATTACATAATTTGGAGCAGCCATGTTTTCAGCTCATGTTTAAAACTCATCACAGTATCAGTGACCTGAATTCTACATTGTGACTTGTTGCAGTAACGTGAAACCCCCATAATCCATTGCCCTGTCCTGTTTACAGTAAGTTTGTCTACATCAGGTATGGGCAACTCCAGTCCTCGAGGGCCATAATCCAGTCGGGTTTTCAGGATTTCCCTAATGAATATGCATTGAAAGCAGTGCATGCAAATAGATTTCATGCATATTCATTGGGGAAATCCTGAAAACCCGACTGGAATACGGCTCTCGAGGACTGGAGTTCCCTACCCCTGTACTAGACGGTGACCCATCAAAAGCACGCCGGACATTGGTGCACCGACAATCACGCCCTGACATTTGCACGCAGGACAAATGGGCGCCGCAGCTCTCACCACTCTCTGGCCTTTTCGTTTGTGCTCTGAGGGTGTGTGGGGGGAACCCCCCAATACACTTAGAAGTCCTTGTGCTCTCATTGAGGGGGAGGGTCTGGGGAGAACCCCGAGTACACTTAAAAGTTGTGCTCTCCTCCTGAAGCCCGGCTCTTCCTCTCTGAAGGGGTGTTGGGTGGGGGGGAGGATGAGAAGGGGGGAAACGGGAGGGCAAGAAGTTGTAAGTGTACTGGGAAGGTTCTCACCACACCCCCCCTCAGAGTTCAAATGGGAAGGCCTGACAGCGGTCGCATGCACATGGGACGTGATTGTCAGCGCGCCAGTGTCTGGCGTGCTTTTGATGGTGTACCCTACTAGACATATGCAGCGCTGTACATCAAAACATAGAAGAGAGAGTCCCTGCTCAAAAGAGCTTAGAATCTGGTCAAGACAGGTAAACTAGACAAGAAGATGCATCTATATACAGTTGTATGCATGTGCTCAGGTGGGGGAATTACAGGGGGGATGATAAGACAGTTATTGGTACTTAGCAGATGGGTTGGAATTTGGAATTGAAAGCCGCTTCAAAGAATTTGACTTTGAGTCTGGATTTGAATACTGCCAAAGATGGAGCTTGTTGTACCAAGCAGACAGTTTGTTCCAGGCATACGGTGCAGCAAAGTAGAATGGGCGGAGTCTGGAGTTGGCTGTAAAGGAGTAGGATATAGATAAGAGAGACTTACCCGGTGTAATTTCAACCATAGATTACTGCAATGCCCTTTATCAAGGTATAACCCAGAAAGAAATCCACCGTTTACAACTATTGCAAAACACTGCTGTCAAATTAATCTATCATGCAAAAAATTTTGACCATGTCACTTCTCTCCTCCGTAAAGCACATTGGCTACCTATCACCCATCGCCTCACCTATAAAATACTCCTCCTCACCTTTAAAACAAAAAACTCTAACCAACCAGCATTCATAAATAAACTTTTGACTCCATACTCATCATCCAGGGCCCTCCGATCTAATAATCAAAACCTACTTCCCATGCCGTCAATACGCGAACTGTTTTACGATACTACTCGCAAATCCATTTTTTTAGTCACCGCCCCTTCTCTGTGGAATGCCCTTCCATTAGATCTTCGATTAGAGAACTCTCTTGAAAAATTTAAAGCCAAACTTAAAACTTTACTCTTTAGTACCAGCTTCCGTTTCTCAAACCTTTAATTCTTGTGAAGCCTTGAAACACCAAACGCTTCTTCTGAAGCGATCCCCATCCTAACGTCTTACCACTCCCCATTTACCTTCCTTTTTTTATTCATTTTACTTCGATGTATTTTAAACAACCTTTCCCTTCCCAACTTCCCATTTGTTCCATGTATGTTAATGTGAATCCGTCTAGTATTTTTAATATTTGATAATATATTGCTTTTATTTACCTATTTTAATTGCTTCCTACAATCTTTTTATATTGTACACCATTTAGACACTTGTTTTGAGAGATGGTATATCAAAAATAAAGAAACTTGAAACTTGTTAGATGCTGTTCAACTGTCTTGGTTGAAAGTTACTCACCGAGGCTTTCTTTCCTTGGTTTTAATATGATCTCCAATTGTCTTTCACCAGGGTATGTGTTCTCTCTGTGGAAGATGATGGTGGTATGTCCCATGTTGAAAAAACTTTCATCTGATTCTTTGTGCCTTCTACTTATTGCCCGGGCAATCACCAATATATGCTTCATTTCTAAATTGGCAGAGAGAGTGATTTTTCAGCAGCGGTTTGAACATTCAAATTCAACATTCAATTCAAATTCTACTGTCTATTATTCAAAGCATTAAACGGTTCCGCCCCCCCCCCCTATCTAAACAACCGCCTAAACCAGATCCTCACCTCAAGACAAAGAAGAACTCCGAACCCTTTTGCCTTCCCTCCACTCAAGGGCACTCAGCGCAAAAAGATGTTCGATAACCTTCTGGCGACGCAAGCAACAAAACGTAACCACTCCATCTCCAACCTGTTGACGGCAACGGGCGACTTCAAAACTTTTCGAAATGAAATCAAAACCCTACTTTTCAAAAAAATGTATCCAGATATCTTAACCCAACCCTTCCCCCTCCTCCTAGATAAATTCTCCCCCAAAACCTCCACTTAAATAATCTCTTCCTCCCCAAAACACCAACCAAGTATTCAGATCCCCGAAATGTAACGTAATTTTATTTGTACTCTAACTATAATCTATTTGTTATATCACACAGTAACGTACAGTCCATTTAATATCCAATTTGCAAGTTCTTCCGGAATTAATCCAGGTACCTCTCCTCCCTTGTAACCAAAAAAACCCCCAAAACTGTTGTAACTTCACTGGAAATGTCCAGTTAGCTCTTTTGTAATCCGCCTTGAACTGCAAGGTATAGGCGGAATAGAAGTCCCTAATGTAATGTCATGATCTTTCAGTTTGTGTTCTATTTTCATGCCAATGTGACTTTAGGCAGGATCACAGGACAGAAACAGTCATTGCTACTCTGTTTAATAAGCTCCACTCTTGGATGGTGGCCAAATAGATTTGTTGGTGGTCCTGGATGTCTTAGCCATATTTAACTTAGTAGACCATCAGCTTGTAAGTTGCCTTTCTGATATAGGAATTAGGGACATGCATTTTCTTGGTATTCATAACTTTTGACTAGTCATTATCCCCACTTCCCATGATCTTTGGGCTTCATATTTAGTTTTGCCTTGTGCCCAGCTGATGTTGAAGGGACCAGAGGTCCCATTTGAGATGCGAATCTCCGGTTAGATGGATTTATGAGTCATGAAGGCTACTATATCAAGTTGGTGTCCTCAGGGCAGGATTAATTCTTTGAGGGCCCCTAGGCACACAAGTACACTGGGCCCTCTAGCCCCGCCACTCCCCCTCTCCATTTATTTACCTGTTTTCTTCTTTACTTCTTTATTTCCACTTGTATTTCTTTTTTTCTTTTATTATAAAATTCAAAACAAATAACAAAGATTACCATACCAGTGCCAGTGTACAGTTTTAGTTCTATGCAAGCCCCAAACATCTCTGAACAAACCCCCCCTTCCTTCCCTTCCCACCTACTTGCCCAGGAAGTCGTCTCATCCTTTTAATAATTACTCTTCTTTATACCTGTGCATAGAATTGGGAGGGTAACTTATGGTCAGCAGGGGTTCCTGCTATGCTGTTGCCCCTTTTGCCCATAGGTAAAAAGCAGCCCTGGTTATGAACTACCAGTGCAGAAGAGGAAGAAGCCAGATGATGGGCTGTGCAAAAAAGTGTCTCAAAACAAAAAGCAGGTTCAATATTATATCTCCCTGCAAAGACCTTTTGTTTACACAGCTGACAGTCAAAATAAAAAAGTAGGTCTGATGTATTAAGGTGGAAATGTGGCTATTGCTTGTAATCAAGCATGTGTGGGACAGTCACAGAAAAATCTTAGTGGTAGGAGAAAGAAGGGACAAGACAAAGCTCAGATTGTTTCTAAGGCTCTTTTGAAGCAACGCATTGTATCGCTAGAGAAGGTAGTTCTGTTAATCCTCTATAATAAAACCCTAAGCGCGCATGCGCACTCCTACCTTCGTGATCCCTGACTCTGTGTTGTGTCTCCGTGGCCGTGTTCGATGTCCACGGTGTGTGGCGTGCATTGGCTTGCGGCGTTTGCGGCGCCGAGTGCAACGGCAGGAGAGTGTCCTTCGGCCTGGACGAAGCGGACAAGTTAGGGGTGCTGCGAGGTGTCTGGCTGCTACTGCTGCACAGGGAAGTGGAAGGGGAGAGGGATAGGGGGCTGCTTTGGGAGGAGGGGTCATGCTGGGGGGCAGGCAGCAATCTTAGTTTGCTCGGGGGGGAAGACAGAAGGGGGCCACGAAGAGACAGGCATGGCGCAACAGAGAGAGATAGGAAGGGGGCCAGGGAGAAAAACAGAAAGAAAGACAGACGGACAGATCTATTCTAGCATCCGTTAATGTAACAGGCTTAAAGACTAGTATAGTATAAAGGATCAAAACCTCATTAAAGGTGCATTTCTGTAAGAAAAAGGCTTATGTTATGTTGTAAATCAAACCTCATTACTTTTGCCAACAAGTGATAATACATGCTCTTTAATAATTTGCCAGCTGTTGACCTCTTAGTCCTTGTGAGCTTCTTGAATGAACAGTACAATTATGCTGCCTGGGATTGTTGACTTTACTCACTGCAGTTGATAATTAACTTGAGAGAGAAAATTGAACTAAACCGCTTAATGGTGTTAAGAAAGTGTAAATGCTGGCACATAAGGTCAACTCAGTTTGTCCATTTGTGCTGTTGTAAATCATCTTAAATCTGAATTTAAGAACTGCCATACTAAGCCATCAAGCCTTCCAACAGTGGCCAATCCAGGTCACAAGCCCAAAGACCAGGGTGGCCATCTCTCATTCTTTGTTTACCTCTAGGGTTCTTTTATGTTGATTTCGAGCATCCTTGAAATCTGCCGCTGTTCTGGTTCCTGCTGCCTGATGTTAAAGTCTGTTCCAAGCGCTGCCCCCCCCAGCAAAATAAGTTTTCCTTTTTAGTTTCATATAACTTCTTGTCCTCAAATTTCCTTATTGCATCCTGCCATCCCTGATCTAGAGAAATAGGTCCCCCCCCCACTTCAAAAAAATGATGCTCCTGTATGTTATGGCTGATATATTATCTTGTTGTAATTTGATATACTTGATGGGTGTTCTCACTTCCACTTTTCAGACTTCCTCGGAAGTCTTGTCTATTGTTATTGCCCTGTTTATAAAATTAATAAAAATATTTTGAACAGAAAAAAAATGTCCAGTGCATTTCTTTAGGAAAAAGCGATCAGCTTCTGTCGTTTAGATACTTGATCAGTTTAGGCCAGGGGTGTCAAAGTCCCTCCTCGAGGGCCGCAATCCAGTCGGATTTCCCCAATGAATATGCATGAGATCTATTTGCATGCACTGCTTTCATTGTATGCTAATAGATCTCATGCATATTCATTGAGGAAATCCTGACAACCCGACTAGATTGTGGCCCTCGAGGAGGGACTTAGACACCCCTGGTGTAGGCTGAAATGTGGCAGCTAGAGAAGAAGGCAAGGCAGTTTAAAAGTTTGATTGCCCTATTCTTCAAAACCATTGAACTGCCTCCACCTTCCCAAAAACTTACCCCTCACAATTTAGGATTGCCAGATAACATAAGAACATGAGAATTGCCACTGCTGAGTCAGACCAGTGGTCCATCATGCCCAGCAGTCCGCTCACTTGGCGGCCCTCTGGTCTAAGATCAGCACCCTAGACTAGCCCTACCAGCGCACGTTCTTGTTCAACAGAAACTTGTCTAACTTTGTCTTGAATCCTTGGAGGGTGTTTTCCCCTATAACAGCCTCTGGAAGAGAGTTCCAGCTCTCTACCACTCTCTGGGTGAAGAAGAACTTCCTTACGTTTGTACGGAATCTATCCCCTTTCAACTTTAGAGAGTGCCCTCTCGTTCTCCCTACCTTGGAGAGAATGAACAACCTGTCCGTATCTACTAAATCTATCCCCTTCAGTACCTTGAATGTTTCGATCATGTCCCCTATCTCCTCTGTTCGAGAGAGAAGAGGCCCAGTTTCTCTAATCTTTCGCTGTACGGCCCTTAACCATCTTACATGAGTAAAATTTGGACATGTGACTCGGCCCTTCAGCCCTGCCCTGTTCTGCCCAAGTCAGGCCCCGTTCCACCTCAGCCCTGCCGTCCCAAACCTCCTTGAGCTCGAAGCCGCGTTTGGAGGGCCTCCGAGCATGCTTAGGTGTGATGCAATGATGTCGCATGCACACACACCCCTACATGCTCCAAACTATGTCATCTCTTAAAAATTTCCTCTTCCAAGTACCCTGCTCTTTTTTACCTCCCCCCCTGGACACAATGCAGATTAGAAGCTGCCTGCTTTCATAGTATCTAGCAGCAGAGACTCTAGGTAAGATCCAGGCACTGGGAAGACGGCGGAGGCAGAGGGCTGGAAAGGAGGAGATAATCTATTTAGAGAAAGTTTCTACATATAGGGGTAGCAGGTTGGGGAAAGGGGAAGAGGCTGGTCTATAAATGGGAGAAGCAGTTTTTCATGTGTTATAATATATATATATACTATTCTTATAGCCCGTTAAATTAACGGGTGCTAGAAATTGTGTGTGTCTGTCTGTCTTTATTTCTTTTTCTCTCTCCTTAGCCGCTTTCTGTATTTCTATCTTTCTTTCTTTCCCTTGGCTGCCCACCACCACCCCTTGTCTGCTCCCCCTGTTCATTCTCCCTTCCTTTTACCTCCCCTGTGTCCTCCCCCACCCCATCACTGCTCACCTTATCCAACAGCAGCCCTTCTCCCTTTATTTTACCTCCCCCCTCTTCCTGCTCCCTCGTCCATCAGCACCTCCTCCTGCTCCCCCTGTCCAGCAGTAGGCCTCCCTTCATCCCCCCCCCTGTCCATCAGCACCTCTTCCTGCTCCCCCTGTCCAGCAATATGCAGTTCAACAGCAGAGAAAGAGAAAAAACACTATACACTTTGGAATATAAAAAGAAAGCAGTCTACTTTTATTGTCTGACCATTTTATTCATGTTTATCCCAGTTTCTGCTCTCTTCTCTCAATTTTCTTACCAGGGTTTGCAGTCTATCTGGCTCTTCTCTCATTCCTGTCTTCACTTCCTCTCCTACATCCATCTCTGACTTTAACCTTATCTTTCAGTTTTCCTCCATTAATTTTTCTGCATCTCTATCTGCTTCTATTTCTCCAGTTGTTTGTTTTTTGTGGAGTTTTTTGGGTTTTTTGTTTTTTGTTTTTTTTTGCTAACTCCTCCCTTCCAGCATCTTCTCTTTCTCTCTCTTCCCCCTTTATTTTCAGTCTTCTAACCAGTATCTGTCTTGCTCCCTCCATCCAGCATATCCTCTCCCCTCTTTCCTCCAACACCTCATCTCTCTCTCTGCCCATCACCTTTTACTCTTTGCTTCTTCCAATGGAGTCGTGAGTCAGGCCTCACATATAAAGCTGGAAGCCGATTCCTCCCGGAAGCAGTCCTCCATGTTGTTTGCCGGCCGCTGGAAGGAGGGGGGAGGATTTCAGGTCAAAAGCGCGCCGGGACAAAGGCGCGCCCAGACAATTGAGCGCAGCGCGGAGGCGCGCGCTGGGTTCCCCAACAAAACTCCCCCGTCAGAGCCCTTAAAAACTGTAATTTTCTTTGGCGCGCACCTCCGTCTTGCACTCAGTTGTCGGCGCGCGCCTTTGTGAGCAGCCCTGCCTTCGGTCCTGTCTCGGTCCCACTAAACCGGCTGGCAATAACGAAGCCAGACATCACGGGGGCTTTCCCTCTTGCTAGATCGCTATAGGCTTTGCCGGTCTCGATCCCGCCCCTCAAAATCAGGAAGTAACTTTAGAGATGGATAGGATCGAGACCGGCAGAGCCTTTAGCAATTTGGCAAAAGGGAAGAACCCATGGCATCTGGCTTTGTTATTGGCAGCCGTTTTAACAGGGACAGGACCGAAGGCAGGACTGGTGAGGAGCAGAGGCTGGAGTCGGTCAAAGGAGGAGACTTACGTTTGAGGGACGGCAGGTCTCCGCGTTCACTCCCTCTGTGACGGTTCGTCTTCTGACAGTGACCTAGTAAGCGCGCATGCGCACTCGTGCGGCCACATCCCGACAGAAAAGGGATCAGGGAACACGACTTTTGAATGCGCATGCGCGGCCTAGCATTTTATTATATTAGATACACGGAGTCAGTGTAATATAATGGTTAAGGAATTGCACCTTTTCAGACTGCCTTCCTCTCTGATCTGCTCTCCTGATCACATTATATAGAAAGAACAAAACACATGCGTTCATCAGTCCTTCCAACTCCTCCCCCTCCCCCCCCACATACACACATGCATTTTCACACAGAAGAGTTGGAAATAATTTTTATGATCCGTTCCCTGCATGCTTTCTCCACATGTGTAATTTCTGCATCTGGAGCAGACTACAACATCTGTCCTGTCTCCAACACTCTAAGCCAGGGATCTCAAAGTCCCTCCTTGAGGGCCGCAATCCAGTCGGGTTTTCAGGATTTCCCTATTGAAAGCAGTGCATGCACATAGATCTCATGCATATTCATTGTGGAAATCCTGAAAACCCGACTGGATTGCGGCCCTCAAGGAGGGACTTTGAGACCCCTGTTCTAAGCAAACCTTTTAGTAACCTGCAATCAGCAATTAACTTGTGAATTAAAATGTGCTATTAGTACTTGTTCATGGTAACCATTACTGTGATGGCATGCTAGTTCCCATACTAACTGCATAGCAGGGTGGATTTGATTTAAATCCAATCAATTTAAATCACTAGTCGGAAAGACTATTTTAAATCATGGGTTTCAATAGAAAGGGCTCATTCTTGCTGGTATAATATTAATATTTACAACCAGATTAAGGTTTAATTTTTTTGAAAAATAACTTTTCAGATTAGTTTTACAGTTATATAAAAAAAATTACTGATTTGGTTATACTATTGAAAACGCATAGATAAATAATTATGAAATTATTGCGAGGTGATTGGCTCAGGACTAATCTAAGGAAATACTTTTCCACAGAAAAGGTGGTAAATGCACGGACTAAGTGGAGACGAAGACTGTGATTGAATTCAAGAAAGAGTGTGCTGTTAGGGTAAAATCATTACTTCAACAATCTCTAAATCCAAGTGCTTAATAAGTGACTTCCACCAACAGTGGCGTACCTAGCATATGTGGCACCCCGGGGCCCATCATTTTTTGACACTCACCCCCATCTGTATGAAAAACATGATTTTTAGTAACAATCCACACGTCACACAAGAGTGTACCTAGGAAAAGGCAGCATCGTACTTATCCCAGGACAAGCAGGCAGCATATTCTTAACACATGGGTGACGTCACCGACGGAGCCCTCGGTACGGACCTTTTTAACTAGAAGTTTCTAGTTGGCCGCACCGCGCGTGCGCCTTCCTGCCCGACGGAGGAGTGCGTGGTCCCCAGTTTCTTTGTTTCCGCGGAGCGAAGAAGACGCGTGTGTTTTTTCAACGGCCGTTGAAACCACTTTTTTGCCTTCCCGCTCGCGCTTTTTTTCCTTATTTTTCTTTCTTTACCTTGGGGTTTATTTTACTTTGATTTGCAAAAAAAAAAAAAAAAAAAAACTTTGCTTTTTTCCCCTTTTTTCCGTTTTTGCCCCGGCGGGGCCTGTTGCCAGTATACAGGCCTCGGGCTTCGATTTTGCGGAGGCTATCTTCCCCTTCATGCCCCCGCAGGTCGGTTTTAAGAAGTGCCAGCGGTGTGCACGCCCGATCTCCATCACTGACCCACACAATTGGTGCTTGCAGTGTCTGGGTCCGGAGCATCGGGCGGACTCCTGCACCCGCTGTGCCACTCTTCAAAAGAGAACCCTTAAAAACCGAAGAATTCAACAAACTCTTCTCTTCGGCACCGAGTCGGCGATGGACTCCTCATCTTCAACGGCGGTACCTCAAAAATCGGCACCGTCGACCTCGACACCGACCGACCCCACATCGGCGTCGCTGGCGCCAGGTAAGCCGGCTAAGAAGCCTTCCTCTTCCCTTGAGCGCCCTCCGGCTACGGTGGCGACACCAGCCCTACCGGCATCGCACCGGTCCCGCAAACGCTCCGCCCCGATCTCGGTGAGTGCCTCGTCATCGGCCTCCTCATCGCCGGGGCGTGGAGCGGCATCCAAGGAACCGAAGAAAAAGAAAGCGGTTCCGATGCCACCCCTGGATGACCGTATCTCGGCCATCTTAAAAGCTCAACTCCAGGAACAGTTAAAGCAACAACTTGAACACCTGTTGCCCACTATCCTGGCACCGCTCTTTCCGGTACCAGACCGGCCCGAGCCCCGTACCGAGCCCCCGGTGTCCACCCCTTCGGTACCGGTAAACACCTCCATGCCGATCCTTTCGGCCGAACAACTCCATGTCGATCCGGTGGTTCATTCCCATACCACATTGGATCCTCCTCGGCACCAGGCGGTACGGCATTCTTCCCGGGACCGAGATCGACGCCGGTCGTCCTCTCCTGGTACCGTTTCGGTGCGCTCTGGAAAGTCTTTGTCCAAGACTCGCCATACCGCGCCCTCCACCCCGGTGTCTCGACATGCACCAGAGGTCAGGGACCCTGACTTATGGGAGGAAACTCCTATCGGTACCGAGGAGGATCCCTCCTCATCTGATGAGGAACCATCGGCACCCGATGCCACCTCTAAACCAGAGCAGTCCTCATTTTCTAAATTTCTGAGAGAAATGTCTGCTGCCCTATCCCTTCCCCTAGAATCTGACTCAAAGAAGTCTCAAGCCTTTCTAGAGGCTTTAGACTTTGAGCAACCTCCTAAGGAGTTCCTCAAGCTTCCCGTGCATGACATCCTGCGGGAAACATTTTACAAAAACTTGGAAAGTCCCCTCACGGTACCGGGACCCGGCTCGCAGCGTTCCCGCTAAGCTGCGCTGGGGTGCGCTGGCGCTCAAAATATTACCTCGCAGCGCACAAGTTTCTCGTCACAGCGCACACAGTGTAGAGCACAGTTCTTCAACCGCCGGTCCGCAAACAAAATCTTGCCGGTCCGCGAAGGATTCGGTCCCCGCCGCAACGAAAGGCCGGCGTCAACTGACTTGCAACTTCCTGTTGCAGTCGCTGTGCCGGGACTCCTGCCTTCGCCGGGACTCCTGCCTTCCACCGCGTTTGTCTCCTGCCTTGTCTCCGCACCTCCAGACCAGCAGCGGCAGCTGTGTATGCTTTTAACTTCGGCACAGAGCTGCCCCTAATCAATAGTTTAGCGCGGTTTCATAAGGCAGCCTCGGGGCCTTTGCTAGGCCGGCCCACATCGCATCATCGAAGCGGGCCGGCTATCAAAGGCCCCGAGGCTGCCTCATGAAACCGCGCTAAACTATTGATTAGGGGCAGCTCTGTGCCGAAGTTAAAAGCATACAGAGCTGCCGCTGCTGGTCTGAACTCTTGGGCCGCTGAAGGAGGGCAAAAAGCAGCTGTCCTGGAGGTTTCCCTTCCTCTCGCCTTTACAGGTTCCTTTTTTCCACCTTTTTTTTTTTCCTTCAAACGGCAACGGGCCCCAGCATCGACATCAATCAAGTAAGTTCCACTGTCAATCAAGCGGTTCTGCTCGGCCAAAGCTTCCCCTGTGACATGAGCCACCCTCAGGGGAAAGAAAGTGACCCACAAAGGTGAGGGGAAGGGGGGCAGATGATGGAAGTTGGGGGGGGGGGGAGAGAGAGAGAGAGAGAGAAGGGGCAGATGATGGAATGGAGGAGATGAGAGAGAGAGAGAAGGGGACAGATGATGGAAGTGAGAAGAAGGGAGAGAGAGCAGAAGGCAGATGGATGTCAGTTGAGAAGGGAGAGCAGATGCTGAATGGAAGTGGGGAAAGAACACATACTGGATGGAAGGAGGAGATAAATAAAGGGGGAAGAAAATAGTAAGATAATGGAGGGGTGAGGGAAAGGGGTGACAAGCTGTGTGTAGACACAGTGAAAAGAGGGAAATGGGACTAAATAGTAAGAAAGAATTTAATTTAGATGGAGGCAGAAAATAGAGAAGGAAGACCAGAGAAGAAAAGGGAAGAGAGAGCAGAGAATGATCAGATCTGAGTGGAGGAAATGAGAAGAGAGATATGCTAAAAACCACAGGGGGGAGGGAAGGATAGAGATGCCAGACCATGAGGGGAACAGAAGGAAGATGATGGATGCTAGACCAAATTGGGGGGGTGGGGGGGGGGGGGCAGGAGGAGAGATGGCAGGGAAAGACAGACAGTGAATGGAAGGGGCAGATGCTGGACTGAAGAGACAGAGAAGGTTATCATGCTGCTGTACCGGGCCATGGTACGCCCTCACCTGGAGTACTGCATCCAGCACTGGTACTTTAAGAAGGACACGGTACTACTCGAAAGGATCCAGAGAAGAGCAACTAAAATGGTTAAGGGGCTGGAGGAGTTGCCGTACAGCGAAAGATTAGAGAAACTGGGCCTCTTCTCCCTTGAGCAGAGGAGATTGAGAGGGGACATGATAGAAACATTCAAGGTACTGAAGGGAATAGACTTAGTAGCTAAGGCAGGGAGAACGAGAGGGCACTCTCTAAAGTTGAAAGGGGATAGATTCCATACAAACGTAAGGAAGTTCTGTGGTAGAAAGCAACATATTTATTTGGCTCATAACTTGCTGGCGCCTGATATTTTTAGCTCACAGTGAAAAAAGTTTGCTCACAACACCCGCCCGCTTAGAGGGAACACTGACCGGGAGCCCCCCGTAAACTGGACAACCTTTACCGTGTCATCCCTATTCCTGGATTCGACAAATCTCAATTGCCCCATGAGTCCCTTCTGGTTGAATCCACCTTAAAAAAGACTCAGGGCTCCAGTGTCTATGCCTCTACCCCTCCTGGCAGAGAAGGTAAGACCATGGACAAGTTTGGCAAGAGGCTTTACCAGAATGCCATGCTTGCCAACAGGGCAAACAACTATTCCTTCCATTTTTCTTTCTATCTGAAACATTTGGTCCAACAACTGTCTGCCCTCCAAAAGTACCTTCCTGAGCGCAAGGTCCCGCTTTTCCAACAACACATCTCTGGCCTTCTCCAAATGCGCAAGTATATGGTCCGCTCGATATACGACTCCTTCGAGCTCACCTCTCGGGCCTCTGCCATGGCCGTAGCCATGCGTCGCTTAGCCTGGCTCAGAGTCTCCGACCTGGACATCAACCACCAGGATCGTCTGGCCAACGCCCCCTGTCTCGGGGATGAACTTTTTGGAGAGTCGCTGGATTCCACCACCCAGAAACTCTCTGCCCATGAGACCAGGTGGGACACCCTGATCAAGCCGAAAAAGAAGGCTCCGCCTGCCCGACCCTATCGGCCTCAATCATCTTATCAGCGGAGGTTCTCAGCCAGGCCACTCAATCCGCCTCCCCAGCAATCTCGGCGACCCCGTCAACAGCAGCACCATGCCCAGGCTCGATCTCAGGCCACTCAACCCTCTAAGCCTCCTCAGCCTGCTAAACAATCTCAGCCCTTTTGACTCTTCTCTCCAGGGCATAGCCAGTCATCCACCCTTGCTACCTCTTCCACAGCCCATCGGGGGTCGTCTCACCATTTTCTCCAGCCGTTGGGAAGTCATCACGTCGGACCAGTGGGTCCTCAACATCATCCGCCACGGCTACTCTCTCAACTTCCAGACTCTTCCACCGGACAACCTTCCCGTAGAGTCTGCTTCACACTCATCTCAAACCCCCCTCCTCCTGAGGGAGGTTCAATCCCTCCTCCTTCTCAATGCCATCGAAGAAGTACCTCCAGATCAAAGGGGTCAGGGATTCTACTCCCGCTACTTCCTGGTTCCCAAAAAGACGGGAGACCTCCGTCCCATTCTCGATCTCAGGGACCTCAACAAGTGTCTGGTCAAGGAGAAGTTCAGAATGCTCTCCCTTGCCACGCTTTACCCTCTTCTTTCTCAACACGACTGGCTATGTTCCCTGGACCTCAAAGAGGCCTACACTCACATCTCCATCAATCAGAGTTCTCGCCGCTACCTGCGGTTCCAGGTACTGCACCACCACTATCAGTACAAGGTGCTACCGTTCGGCCTCGCTTCCTCCCCCAGGGTCTTCACCAAGTGCCTTATAGTGGTAGCGGCCTTCCTCAGGTCTCACAACCTCCAGGTGTTCCCCTACTTGGACGATTGGTTGGTGAAAGCACCTTCATCTCAACTCGTGCTACAAGCTACTCATCACACCATCTCTCTCCTCCACCTCCTGGGGTTCGAGATCAACTACCCCAAGTCGCATCTGCTTCCCACCCAGCGACTTCAATTCATTGGAGCAGTTCTGGACACCACGCTAATGAGGGCCTTTCTCCCCTCCGATCGCCAGCGGACCCTGCTCCATCTCTGCAATCAGGTGCTCATGCATCCCTCCATTCCTGCCCGACAGATGATGGTCCTCCTGGGTCACATGGCCTCGACGGTGCATGTCCTTCCTCTGGCACGTCTCCACCTTCGTACGCCTCAGTGGACTCTCGCCAACCAATGGTCACAGACTACGGATCTTCTTTCTCATCCCATCTCTGTGACATCATCTCTTCAGCAATCTCTCCAATGGTGGTTGAACTCCTCAAATCTTTCCAGGGGTCTACTTTTCCATCTGCCCCCCCACTCTATGATCATCACCACAGATGCGTCCCCCTACGCGTGGGGAGCTCACCTAGGAGACCTACGCACCCAGGGACTTTGGACCCCACAGGAGCGTCGTCATCACATCAATTTCCTGGAACTCAGAGCCATGTTCTACGCCCTCAAGGCTTTCCAACATCTTCTCTGTCCTCAAGTCCTCCTCCTGTGCACAGACAATCAAGTCGCCATGTACTACATAAACAAGCAAGGCGGCACCGGATCTCGCCCCCTTTGTTTGGAGGCTCTGCGCATCTGGACCTGGGCCACGGACCGCAATCTTTTCCTCAGGGCGGTCTATATCCAGGGCGAACAGAACTCTCTGGCCGACAATCTCAGCCGCATCCTTCAACCTCACGAGTGGACGTTGGACCCTCCGACTCTGCTATCCATCTTTGCTCGATGGGGCACTCCGCAGGTGGACCTCTTTGCAGCACCTCACAATCATCAGCTGCCCCAATTCTGTTCCAGACTCTTCTCTCCTCACCGTCTGGCTCCGGATGCATTCCTGCTCGATTGGAGGGATCGGTTCCTGTATGCCTTCCCTCCACTTCCTCTGATGTTGCGGACCTTGTCCAAACTCCGCAAGGACCACGCCACCATGATTCTTATCGCACCTCGGTGGCCTCGCCAACACTGGTTCTCACTCCTGCTCCAACTCAGCTCCAGGGAACCCATTCTACTTCCTGTGTTTCCTACTCTACTTACGCAGCAGCATCAGTCTCTACTGCATCCCAATCTGTCTTCGCTCCACCTGACAGCCTGGTTTCTCTCGGGCTGACCTCTCCAGAGAACCTATCTCAGCCGGTCCGCCTCATCTTGGACGCCTCCAGGAAGCCGGCCACCCTCCAATGTTACCATCAGAAATGGACCAGATTCTCCTCGTGGTGTCTCCGGCATCATCAGGAACCCACCTCCTTAGCGGTGGAAACCGTATTGGAATATTTGCTCTCGCTGTCCAATGCTGGCCTCAAAACTACCTCCATCAGAGTCCACCTCAGTGCCATCACTGCGTTTCATGAGCCCATTCTCGGAAAACCCCTCACGGCTCATCCTCTGATTTCCAGATTTATGCGAGGGCTCTTCAATATCAAACCACCCCTCAAGCCTCCTCCAGTCGTCTGGGACCTGAATGTGGTACTCTCAGCTCTCATGAAACCTCCATTCGAGCCTCTTGCCACAACTTCACTTAGACTCCTTACCTGGAAGGTGCTTTTCCTGATTGCCATCACCTCTGCCAGGAGGGTTAGCGAACTACATGCACTGGTTGCCGACCCACCGTTCACTGTTTTTCACCATGACAAGGTTGTTCTGCGTACCCACCCTAAATTCCTTCCCAAGGTGGTCTCAGCTTTTCACCTCAACCAGTCCATTGTGCTGCCCGTCTTCTTCCCTAAGCCTCACTCGCATCCTGGGGAACAGGCGTTGCACACGCTGGATTGTAAGCGTGCCCTTGCTTACTATCTTGATCGTACCAGAGCTCACCGAACATCCCCTCAGCTATTTTTGTCTTTCGATCCCAACCGTTTGGGTCGTCCTGTCTCCAAACGGACACTTTCCAATTGGCTTGCTGCCTGTATTGCTTTCTGCTATGCTCGGGCCGGTCTCTCACTGGAAGGAACTGTCACGGCCCACAGAGTCCGAGCTATGGCTGCTTCTGTAGCTTTCCTCCGCTCCACGCCCATCGAGGAAATCTGCAAGGCGGCCACTTGGTCCTCAGTTCACACATTCACTACTCACTACTGTCTGGATGCGTTCTCCAGACGGGATGGACACTTCGGCCAATCTGTGTTACAAAATTTATTTTCCTAATGGCCAACCATCCCACCTCCCTCTTTGTTAGCTTGGAGGTCACCCATGTGTTAAGAATATGCTGCCTGCTTGTCCTGGGATAAAGCACAGTTACTTACCGTAACAGGTGTTATCCAGGGACAGCAGGCAGATATTCTTACGTCCCACCCACCTCCCCGGGTTGGCTTCTTAGCTGGCTTATACTAACTGGGGACCACGCACTCCTCCGTCGGGCGGGAAGGCACTCGCGCACGCGCGGTGCGGCCAACTAGAAACTTCTAGTTAAAAAGGTCCGTACCGAGGGCTCCGTCGGTGACGTCACCCATGTGTTAAGAATATCTGCCTGCTGTCCCTGGATAACACCTGTTACGGTAAGTAACTGTGCTATACTGCAGTGAGCAGTACATCAATAAACCCATTGTAAAACTAAACAAGCCAGACTAGTACAGATCAATCCTACACAGTCAAACCTACCAGAAAACCATGTCTTTTTGAACACAGAAAACACCTTCGCCTAGTATGTAATCACAAACTAACCCCTCCCCCTTTTACAAAACTGTAGTGTGGTTTTTAGCCATGGTGGTAACAGCTCAGATGCCAACGCTAAAAAAAACGCTCTACAGTTTTGTAAATGGGGAGATAGAATAAAAAATACATAGACAAAGATTAAGCTGAAGCACCAAGAAGCTGGACTCTGCATACAATGCAACACCACAGAAACAGCAATGCATCTCCCCTAAAGCAAAAAAAAAAGAAGAATTTTTTTCTACCTTGTCTTCTGCTTTCCTCATCTTTTTGTCACTCTCTTCCTTTCATCCACGGTGTACCCTCTCTCTGCCCCTTCTATATGGCATCTTCTCTCCTATTCACTTTCCAGAAACTTTATGCGTCCCCCTTCCATCTCTCTAGAAAGTCATTCCCTTCTTCTGTTATACAAGCACATACAAAAGGATTGTTGTGGACATTATTCCACCCATTAAGACTTTGGAGGTTAAAAATTTTACGCTCCAGTTCTCTGTCATGCACTTTTTCCCCCCTGAAATATCTGCTTTGCTGGTATCCTGGTCTCAGTGGCTGGACTGAACCATCCTAATGAAGTGTGGAGTTTCAATCAGATGGAAAGAAGTTTGCTGCTTAAACAAATGGCAATTTTTCAGCAGTTACCTCTTTTTCTAATCTGTTTGGGTTTTTTTTTCACAATCTCAAGGAACTCAATTTCCCTGTCCCATCCCCGTGAGTTTTGTCACTGTCTCTGTTCCATTCCTGTAAGCTCTGCCTTAACCGCACAAGGCTCAAACACTTATGACTTTAAAGTGTTTGAGGCTTGTACAGATGAGGATGAAGCTTGCAAGAATGGGGCAAGGACAGGAAAAGAATTCGCAGGGACGGGATGGGAAAATGAGCTCCTGCGGGGAAGGAGAAAAATTTGTCCCCAGGTCATTCTCTAATACAATGGCATAGTTAGGAAAGTTTTTGCTTGGGGCAGAGGCACCCAGCATTGTCGTGACATGCGCTCTCCTGGTGCCTCTCCCCCGGCATCACCGCACCATTCAACCCCCCCCCCCCCAATCCACACTTCCCTGCGGCCATCCCCCTATACTTCTTAAAATCTTTGCCGGTCATGAGCAGCATCTCTTGCCTGCTGCTCGTGCCAGCCTCATCCTGCTCCCTGTTAACAGGAAGTGGCATCGGAGGGAAAGATGAGGCTGGCATGAGCAAGTAAGAGATGTTTCTTGTGGCTAGTGAATATTTTTGAAGAGGTGAGGGGGAAGAGGAAAGGTACCAGTGCCCTCTCCAATGTTTCTCCCCTCCGCTTTACTATGCTAGTACATGAATAACTTTATATTGTAAAGCCCCTGATTACTCAAAAAGTGGCCATACTGGGCACTTTGATTTTTTTATAAGAAAATAAAGTTCTCTTAAAATACTGTCCCAAGCACCCCTCATCCTTACTACGCCACTGAAGAGAGGACAGCTTGAATACAAACCATTGGTTTGTATTTGGGTGAACATTCCCCTCCGCTCCCCCTTTTTAAGGGAAAATGTTATTTTGGTTTATATTTGAGTATACAGTGGTGCCTCGCATAAAGAACGCCTCGCACAGCGAACGCTGCACACAACGAACTTCATGTCATGATTCATACAACGAACTTCGTTTCACACAACGAAGTCGCCCGAGCTTCCACGATCGCTGCCGATGTATTGCATCCTTCCGCGCAGGCACTGCAGGCAGTCGTTAGTCACTGCGCTTAACGCGTTTCACATAACGAACTTTTCGCATAACAAACTTGCTCCTGGAACGAATTAAGTTCGTTGTGTGAGGCACCACTGTATATGGTAAATCGTGACTTTGCCTCTGCCTCATCCCAGAACGTGCCTATACAGGCCTGACAAAAAGGTGCTCTTTTGTCTTTGTGCGAATTTTGTGAGCAATCCCTGGGATAATTTTACAAAACACATAAAATAGAAAAAGTTTATAGAATTTCTTTTTTTTTTTTTAAACTTTATTTAGTTTCGCAGGTAAACTGGGAAAATCCCTTCTCTTCAAAATCACGGGTCTTTGGAACGACCTCACTATCGCGCTGCTGAACCTGGGCTCCCTCCAATTATTCCGCAAACAACTGAAAACCTGGCTTTTCTCTAACATATAATATTATTTCCCCCCCTTTCTCTTCCCTCTATATATATGCTCATGTAAATCTTTCTCCTTTCTCTTCTTATATTTTTAAGCTTTGTAAACCGTGCCGAGCTGCACTTCCGTGGAGATGGTGCGGTATATAAACTTAATGCTTAGTTTACATACAAATAATAATAATCAAATAAGCACTTATAAACAATCAGAATCTATGCAAAAAAAAAAAAATTTCTTCCACCATCCAACATTACCATCAGGAATAATACCAAAACAAAAGATATACCCCACCTCCCGCCCTCCCCCCCCCCCAGGATGTGTGGGTGCAAAATAACGGAAGATAAAGGGCAACTATAACAAATCTACAAAAGACATCAGTGGACCCCAAATCAATTTGAATATCTTATTAGGTCCCAGCAAGGTTATAGAATTTCCTCCTGAGTGTGCACAATTCTCAAATTTATAAAATGCTCAGCACAATTTATGTATTTGATGATTTGATGATATTTGTAGTGTCTAGCAAGTGTCTAGCAAGGCTCTACCCTCTCATCATTCTCCTGAAGGTTGAAGCTTGTTTTCCAGAAAATTAAAACAAAAGGGGGAACAGATCAATTTGTGAACACGTGGAAAGGCCCGTTAGATACTGAAGTACCATAATAATTCAATATTGCTTATAAAAAGATGGTGAAAATAATTCACATGGCTGCACAGTCTCAGGTCACGCCTTCCTGGAGCAATTGCAATGAAAATGATTATCAGTCAGATGCTATTTCAACAAAAAGAAATAAGCTTGAAATTTAATTAAGGGTGTAACTAGGTTGCTGAATTCCTAGCACAACAAACTTTGCAGTTTCAAAGGGGTTCAAAAAAATTCGACTTCGGTTCTGCTGAAACGTTTTGATCCTTGTGTGGTTCTTTGTCCATTTTTGTCCCAAGTTTAAGTCTAGCATTACTGTGTAATGAATTGTGGATGGTGACCTTGGCTGGTGGAAGGAGAGCACTGGCTGAAAAAAGTAAGCGGAATAGGGGAGAGTGTGGCGCGGTGGTTAAAGCTAAAGCCTCAGCACCCTGAGGCTCTGGGTACAAACCCACGCTGCTCTCTGTAACCCTGGATAAGTCATTCACCCCCCCCCCTCCCTTTACAAAACTATAAAAGCATTTTTTTAGCGCAGGCCAGCACACTGAATGCTCTGCGCTGCTCCCGACACTCGTAGGACCTCTGAGTGTCAGGAACAGCGCAGAGCGTTCAGCGCACTGGCCTGCGCTAAAAACCCACTGTTGTGGTTTTGTAAAAATGGGGGGGAGGGGTTAATCCCCCCCTTGCCCCAGGTACATTAGATAAATTGTAAGCCCCCCGGGACAGACGGGGAAAATGCTTGAGCACTTGAATAAATTTATCTAAACCGTTCCGAGCTTCCCTGGGTGAAGGGTATAGAAAATTGAATGAATGAATAAATAGGAGAGAGCACTCCGGGGTCTGTCTACGCCTGCAGTTTCTATTCTCCCTTAGGTGAACAAACACTGATATTCAGGGTTTGGTTTTTAGTTTTTTTTATAGAGAGAACATCTTTCATAGAAAGGTCTGTTCAAGGGGATATTCAGGGCTAACAAAAAAAAAATAAAATAGAAACATAGAAATAGACGGCAGATAAGGGCCACGGCCCATCTAGTCTGCCCACCTAATGACCCTCCCCTACCATTACCCTGTGAATAGATCCCGCGTGTCGATCCCATTTGGCCTTAAAATCAGGCACGCTGCTGGCCTCAATCACCTGAAGTGGAAGACTATTCCAGCGATCAACCACCCTTTCAGTGAAAAAGAACTTCCTGGTGTCACCGCGCAGTTTCCCGCCCCTGATTTTCCACAGATGCCCCCTTGTTGCCGCGGGACCCTTGAAAAAGAAGACATCTTCCTCCGCCTCAATGCGGCCCGTGAGATACTTGAACGTCTCGATCATGTCTCCCCTCTCTCTGCGCTCCTCGAGCGAGTATAGCTGTAGTTTATCTAGCCGTTCTTCGTACGGGAGATCCTTAAGTCCCGAGACCATCCGGATGGCCATTTTCTGGACCGACTCCAGTCTCAGCACATCCTTGCGATAATGCGGCCTCCAGAATTGCACACAGTATTCCAGGTGGGGGCCTCACCATGGATCTATACAGTGGCATAATGACCTCAGGCGTATGCAACCTATGTTTTGTCTTGCCTTGGATGAAGCTTGCTCTACTTGATTGGCAGCCTTCATGTCCTCACTGACAATCACCCCTAAGTCTCGTTCTGCTTAAAGCTATTCAGGATAGGAGAAAGAGGTACCGCCATAGGTGATCGATTTCCACCGTCCGCATCATATTTGTACAATCCTCGGAGGTCACACTGCCACTCTCATGTGGGTCTTAGTTGCCTCCTGGAGTCCTGTACCCTAAATATATAGGGTTCCTTTTACGAAGGTGCGTTAGCGCGTGCTACATTGCCCCGCGCGCTAGTCCTTAACACCGGCATTGAGCTGGCATTGGTTCTAGAACCGTAGCGTGCAGTAATTTCCTGCGTGCGCTAAAAACGTAAACACACCTTAGTAAAAGGAGCCCACAGTTTATTGGCTTTGATATATTTCTATTTGGGGGAATACTGACAGAGGGATTTGCATTACAACATTTTAAATTAGCGTTCAGATGTGTGCTACCTCCTGTGCCTCTCTGGGCCATCAATTCTGGTCTTGCTTTTTGGATAGCCTTGGGCAGCTAGGCCTCGAATTTGTGGAACCGTACATGGACTCCTATACCGGCGTCTTTATTTGGACAATACAAGATTGTGACTTCTAAGCCACGGGGTATGTCAGCCTTTGTAGACCGAGTCATGCTTCTGGGTAAGAAAGCCACATTGTGCGTCTGGTTAACTCCTGAGGCACCGTCGATGCAACACTAGCGTTCTATGCTGATGCTTCAAGCGGCCTTGGAGCGCTGTTGTATTTCGGATCTAGATTCCCCATCGGGACGCCGTTTTTGTGTGTTGTGGGAACCATTTTGGACTGATCTCGCACCGCAGGCACACAATATTGAATATGTAACATTGACGCAAGGCTGATCTTTTTTTCTTTTACAGGATTGAGATTGACACATGGAATGTTGGGGGGGGGGAGGAGGATTGGGGGATACTGTGTTCTTGGTGGTTGGTTATTTTGGATTACGTGATGATGGTTTGCTATCTGTGTTTTGTTAAAACCAATAAAAAATATTTAAACAACAAAAAAAAATCAACTACAGAGAAGGCAAGGAGAGGTGCAAATTACAGAGAAACATAAAATTGCAATCCCAAATTACAGTAAGACTAGCTCAGTAATAAGTGCTATCTGTCAGAGACAAAACTATTAAGTTAAATTCAGAAGTCAAAAGCATCTTTTTATAGTAGTCACAAAAGTAACACGATAGAGTTTGAAGCAGCAGCAGGTAACGTGTACAGAAAGACCCGATACAGCTGTGTTTCGTCATACAAACGCCTGCATCAGGGGTCACAGCTCAACTGATCAAGTTGGTAGTCTAACAATCAATTCGTCTTTGAATGATTCTCATGCCGCTCCAAATTATGCGCAGTACAGCATTGTGCAGTATTTGTTTGCTGAAACACAGCTGTGTTGGGACTTTTTTTTTTTTTTTTACACGTTACCTGCTGCTAGTTTCAATAAACTCTACTGGTTACTTTTGCAATCACTGCCTTGCTTTGTAACTTTCCTGTTTCCTGTTTCCTTCTCTTGCTTTTGACTTAAAGAATGTACTTCTAAGGTATAAAGTAGCATGGTGGTCTTTTTATGGAAAGTTGTACTAGGAGAGTCCCTGTCTTGGCTGTTCTCACCCTTGTGCAGGCGATAAAAATGAAATAACACTTGTTCTGTGTGTAACACTGACTCGCTCCTGCTTCCACTAGCAGTAAATCACCAATAAGAACATAAGAATAGCCTTACTGAGTCAGACCAATGGTCCATCAAGCCCAGTAGCCCATTCTTACCGTGGCTAATCCAGGTCACTATTACCTGGCCAAAACCCAAAGAGTAGCAACATTCCATGCTACTGATCGAGGGCAAGCAGAGGCTTTCCATGTTTACTAAACTAAACCTTAAGCTTAAATAACGCATCTACTCTATAAAGATAGAGCTCGGCACGGTTTACAAAAAGTTTAAAGAAAAGGGAAAATATTATAAGAACTAGCCTTTAAGCCCGTTACATTAACGGATGCTAGAATAGATGTGTCTGTCTGTCTGTGTTTCTTTATCTCTCTCTCCTTGGCCGCTGTCTGTATCCTTCTGCCTCCCCCTCCCCCCCCCCCGAGCAAAGCTGTCTGCCCCCAGCACTCACCTCCCCCCAAAATGTCTCTCCATGGCCCTCTTCTGTCTTCCCCCCCCAGAGCAAAGCTGTCTGTCCCCAGCACACCTCCTCCCAAAGCAGCCCCCTTTCCCTATCTCTCCATGGCCCAGCACACCCCTCCCCCCCAAGCAGCCCCCTATCCCTCTCCCTGTCTCTCCATGGCCCCTTCTGTCTTCCCCCCCCAGAGCAAGCTGTTTGCCCCAAGCACACCCCTCCCCCCATAGCAGCCCCCTTTCCCTCTCCCGCTGACTCTCTCTCTGGCCCCCTTTCTCTGTCTGTCTTTCTGTCCCTCTCCCTGCCCCTGTGTCATTCTTTCTTTCTGTCTCCCTCCCTCCCGCTGTCTATCTGTCATTTTTCCCCATTTCCCTGTGCAGCAGCATTTCCATCCCACTTCCCTATGCAGCAGCAACAGCATTTCCCTCCTATCCCCCCTTTCCTGTGTAGAAGCAGTAGCAGCATTTTCCCCCACTCCCCCTTTCCCTTCTCTTCCCTGCTCCGTTCGGCCCCTCCCCCTTCTTTTACCTGCTCCTGACCCTCCCACCGCCGACAAACCTCGGGGCTCCAGCAGCGTAGGCAGCACTTTAAACACACTGCTTCGCGACCTTCTACTGGCGATTTCCTCTGCTGCGTCTGTCTCCGATGATGTCATCAGAGACGCGGCAGAGGAAATTGGCAGAGAAGGGCACGAAGCAGCGTGTTTATAGTGCTGCCTACGCTGCTGGAGCCGGGAGGCAAAGGAGAGGGCAGGGGGTGCTAGCGGCCGGCAGCCGCCGCTCCGCAGGTGGAGAGCAGGCAAGGGCGCGCATGCGCACTTGTCTTGCCTCGCGTGAGGCCAGACCGTAAGCTGCGCATGCGCACTTCCTATGGGTCGCTACAGCTTACGGAAAACGGATGCACGCATAGGAAGTGCACATGCGCGGCTTACCGTTTTATTATATTAGATTAGTATGATGTATATGGTGAGCAGCGAGATTTAGATTTTTCAAAAATGGCCACGTTTTCAGATGTTTTTGAAATAATTGGAAAGAGCCCAAATTATGCAGCTAGCCATTCTCCTCTGTCTGGACCAGCTGTACCCGAAATGTGATCCAGAATCCAAGTCCAGTTGTGCACCGAGGGCAGGACAGTGGGTGCGGTCTAGGGCTACAGTCCAAACGCTCTCGGCTGTTGACTCTACCAGCCACCCTGCCCCCTCTGCCATGAACTTCCTGTACTGGAGCAGGGGACCGACAGCTGCAGGCACACAGGCCATGGTCCCGAGGCAACTGCATGTATCTTCTTCCTGCCTGGAGGAGGGTTACTCCACCCCCTGGAGGGAAGCCAAGCCAAGTATGCCGCTGTCCAAATCCATAAAACAGTACCTATACTCTTAAAACAACTGAGTTACAAATAGGCCAAATGATAAGGAAAGTACCGGTAGCTCACACATGCTGCATGTTTTGTAAAAGCTGCCATTAGCTATGAGAAATTACCACAGAATGCCTTTCAGCTGTGTCAGGTGGCGATGATAATAACCTTAGAGATAATTTAGAGAGAAAAAATAAATGCATACAGGTAGATTTCCAGGTCTCGCTGCGTCTTGTCTGGTAGAAACTGACGTTTCAGCCATCATATTGTGGCTTTCTTCAGGGTATATTGTGAGGTCTGCAGGTTTGTCTTTATTTAGCAGGTCCTCAAACCCGATTCGTTGGGGCTTGATGTGAATGAGGCAGGAAAGTCCATTGAGCACCAATTTTGAATTTTGGCGAGAAAGTCAGTCGGTCACAAATTTGAAGTTAGGTGGGAAAATCAGTTGGCCTTTTTTTCCCATAGAATGGAAAAGTCTCTGGTGTGTTTAAAGATGTTCTCCCTGTGAAGTTAAACTAAACTAAACCTTAAGTTTATATACCGCATCATCTCCACGGATGTTGTGAAGCTCGGCACGGTTTACAAGAACTTAAAATATAGGAAGAGAAAAAAAAAAAAGGTTTACAAGAACTTAAAATATAGGAAGAGAAAAAAAAAAGGTTTACATGAACTTAAAATATAGGAAGAGAAAAAAAAAAGGTTTACATGAACTTAAAATATAGGAAGAGAAAAAAAAAAGGTTTACATGAACTTAAAATATAGGAAGAGAAAAAAAAAAGGTTTACATGAACTTAAAATATAGGAAGAGAAAAAAAAAAGGTTTACATGAACTTAAAATATAGGAAGAGAAAAAAAAAAAGGTTTACATGAACTTAAAATATAGGAAGAGAAAAAAAAAAGGTTTACAAGAACTTAAAATATAGGAAGAGAAAAAAAAAAAGGTTTACAAGAACTTAAAATATAGGAAGAGAAAAAAAAAGGTTTACAAGAACTTAAAATATAGGAAGAGAAAAAAAAAAGGTTTACAAGAACTTAAAATATAGGAAGAGAAAAAAAAAAGGTTTACAAGAACTTAAAATATAGGAAGAGAAAAAAAAAAGGTTTACAAGAACTTAAAATATAGGAAGAGAAAAAAAAAAAGGTTTACAAGAACTTAAAATATAGGAAGAGAAAAAAATAAAGGTTTACAAGAACTTATATATAGAAGAGAAGAGTAAAGGGGGGATAGAATTACATTTTAGTGAAAAGCCAGGGTTTCAGTTGCTTGCGGAATAATTGGAGGGAGCCCAGGTTCCGCAGCGGGGTAGCAAGGTCGTTCCAAAGACCTGTGATTCTGAAGAGAAGGGATTTTCCCAGTTTGCCTGCATAGCGAATACCGTGTAGAGAACATAAATGCAAAACAATTTGTTTTCCTATCTGAGCCATTGTCTGTGTTTCTTTTTCCTTTGTTTCTGGTCTCTACCTCTCTCTTCCACTCCATATTATGGTTATCAGCCCCGGACGGCTTTTCAAAACCCGGCATTTTGTCCGGGTTTTGAAAAGATTCCTGACATAATCTCGGGAAGGAGCATCAGTGCATACACAGATGCAATGCGCTGATTGTCTCACGCACGTGCGTGCGCCCATAACATCGCTGATTCGTGTCCGTGCATGTGTGGATGCCATCTGGGGGCGGTACAAGGCAGGAAGAAGACGGAACTGGGCGGTCCTGGAGGCATGACCATGGGGTCCGAATTTTCCCGAAGGAAAATCTGCTAGCCCTACCCCAAATGTACACCTCTGTTGATATATTATATGGCAGTGGTTCCCAAACTTCGGTTTGAGACCCCAGATGGGGTCATTTCATCATTGAATGAGGTTATAAATACAAGGCAATTCCTCTTCTGGGCCTTCACAATGGTCTGTGACTAGAAGTGGCAGTCAGAATGGGGCCTTTGATTCAGTGAATGTTAACAGATGGTTTACACCAGGGATGTCCAACCTTTTGGCTTCCCTGGGTCGCATTGGCCGAAAAAAAATGTTTCTGGGGCTGCGCAAACGCTGCAGCAAGACAGAGGAGGAAGCCGGCAAGATGGTAAACACCCAGGGGCAGCAGAGGAAAACACTGCATCGCCCTCGACCGGGGCCACACAAAATACTTAACGGGACGGCAGGTTGGACACCCCTGGTTTACACTGTATGAACTTCCTGTTACACTGGAAACCCATTCAGAGCGCTGTGAGTACACAGAACTCTTCTGGCTGGTGCTACTGCCATCATATGCTTAAGGTTACCAGATTTTTATCCTAAAAAAAAAAAAAAGAGGGTGTGGCTCCGCCCATAGCCCTGCCCTGTTTCACCCCCCCCCAGCCCTGGCCCACACAAACCCCGTCTCTTCAGGGCCGCGTCTGGAGGGTATCCGCTCATGTTCGGATGTGACATGATGGCGACACACGCATGCTTGCATGCATGTGATGTCATCATGTCACATGCACAGATGCCCTCAAGGCGTGGCACCAAGTAAAATGGTTTTCAAAACCCGTCCGGACGCATGGACAGTCCTCTAAAAAGAGGACATGTGTGGGTAAATCTGGACATATGGTAACCCTATATATGCTGGATAAACCAGGAAGGAGGAGAAAGTGGATGGAGGAGGGGAGCAAAGATTTGCTATTGTATTTTCATCATCAGGGGGTCATGTGAGTTTAGGTGTTTACATTACATTACATTAGGGACTTCTATTCCGCCTATACCTTGCAGTTTAAGGCGGATTACAAAAGAGCTGACTGGACATTTCCAGTGAAGTTACAACAATTTTTTTTTTTTTTTTTTTTGGTTACAAAAGAGGAGAGATAGCTGGATAAATTCCGGAAGAACTTGCAAATTGGACAGTAAATTGACTGTACGTTACTGCGTGATATAACATAGATTACAGTTAGCGTACAAATAAGATTACATTACATTTCAGAGATCTGTATACTTGGTTGGTGTTTTGGGGAGGAGGAGATTACCTAAGTGGAGGTTTTGGGGGAGAATTTATCTGGGAGGAGGGGGGAGGGGAGGGGTTAAGATATCTGGATAAATTTTTTGAAAAGCAGGGTTTTGATTTCTTTTTGAAATATTTTGAGGTCGCCCGTTGCCGTCAGCAGGTTGGAGATGGAGTGGTTAAGTTTTGCTGCTTGCGTCGCCAGACATCTTCCTGCACTGAGTGCCCTTGAGTGGAGGAAAGGCAAAAGGGTTCGGAGTTCTTCTTTGTCTCCGAACCCTTTTGCCTTCCCTCCACTCAAGGGCACTCGGCGCAAGAAGATGTTTGACAACCTTCTGGCGACGCAAGCAGCAAAATCTAACCACTCCATCTCCAACCTGCTGACGGCAACGGGCGACCTCAAAACATTTCAAAAAGAAATCAAAACCCTGCTTTTCAAAAAATGTATCCAGATATCTTATATTTGTTATAACAGGGTTATATGGATAGAAAATTAGGGAGTGTTTCTTCATTGTGTCCATCGTTAACCTCGATGCTTTCTCACCGTTCCCCGGCTGTCATTTTTGTATTCAGTAGCATTGTACATGTGTAGTCATTGGCAGAAACGTTTTCAAAGGAGGTCACTGACGAGAGGAAAAGAGCAGGCCTCAGGCAGACACTGCAGTCGGCAAACATTTGCCATGAAATTAGGCAGGTTTATAATTGGTAGAAAAGACACAGTGTTTGCAAAAGAGGTTTTAAGAATTTTTGTTTATTTTTGTACACATCCAGGGAAGGGTGGGGAATTTTTGTTCTAATTTCGATTTCTGAGTGGGTATACTTTGGGTGGGTGGGTGGAGGATGGGAAGATATTATTAATTTTACAAAGCCGCGGTAGATTTTTGGCTAGCTAATCTGCTGCGTGTGCTAAAACCGCTAGTGCACCTTAGTAAAAGGAGCCCCCTGTCTCTGTGTTGTTTTGAATAATTGGTGGGTGGGTGGGAGAAAATGGTTGGTTATGTATATTTGTAAGTTGAATGTACTTTTATTGAGAACAAACAAAGCAAAAAACTGCAGACCTTGTACACGATGCAGGCAGGCTTTATTATGACAAGTAAATTTAGGTTAAAAACCTTTTACCAGGTGAGGGACCCAACACGGTCCGTGTTTCGGACTAACCTTCGTCAGGGGTCCTAATAGGTACAAATACAATATTTAAAACAAACATATTTAAAAATACAGTATATTTAAAAATTTTTTTTTAAAAAAACAATATATTAATTACAATAATGGTCCAATTTATTCAATTAAAAAATTAGATTATATTAAAAAATAAAAAGAAAAGAAAGAGGGAAAAATATTCCATAAAAAGAATAAATGATATGATGGTCCAATTTATTCAATTAAAAAAATAGATTATATTAAAAAATAAAAAATAAAAAGATAAAAAATAAAAAATAAAAAGATTATATTAAAAAATAATTAAAAAATAAAAAATAAAAAAAATAAAAAAATAAAAAAATAAAAAGAAATAGATTATATTAAAAAATATTAAAAAATAATAAAAAAAAAATTATTTTTTATTTTTTTATTTATTTTTTATTTTTTTTATGGAATATTTTTCCCTCTTTCTTTTCTTTTTATTTTTTTAATATAATCTATTTTTTTAATTGAATAAATTGGACCATTATTGTAATTAATATATTGTTTTTTTTAAAAAATTTTTTTAAATATACTGTATTTTTAAATATGTTTGTTTTAAATATTGTATTTGTACCTATTAGGACCCCTGACGAAGGTTAGTCCGAAACACGGACCGTGTTGGGTCCCTCACCTGGTAAAAGGTTTTTAACCTAAATTTACTTGTCATAATAAAGCCTGCCTGCATCGTGTACAAGGTCTGCAGTTTTTTGCTTTGTTTGTTCTGGATTGTTTTTCACTGCAGACAGTTGAACCTTGTTTTCCTCCTTGGATTTGGTTTTTTGAATGTACTTTTATTGACATATTATGTTTTATATATTTGTGTATCGCACTATTGAAGTTTGGAAAATCAATAAAGAATTAAAAAAAAGAAAGAATTTTTAGAGACGATTCTGTGGCCCTGTTTTTTTTTTTTTCCAATAAGGAGAGATTAACTTTATTGTGTGTCCTAATGAAAAAAGCCTGAGCTTCGAATGCGACTCTCCTCCCACTCGCTGCCGTTCTAGACCCACCTGTTTATAGACCGTCCTGCCAACACTGACAGTAGTGTCTGAACAGCTCGCACCAGTGAAGTAGCACCAAATAGCAATTCATTTCAAATAAGGATGTTTTTTTTTTTTTTTTTGCATCTTCCTGCATCTGATCATACAATGAGAGAAAAAGAACAGCCAATCTAGTCTGGGGAAAGTCCCAGCTGCAGTCTGGCGCGTGTACCGTAAGCCACTCGAGTGAGGACAATAGGTAATCTTCATTCTAAAATTGCTTTATTTGTTTGTGGTTTCTTTCAGTATACACGGGTCTGGATTCCCGACCCCGATGAGGTTTGGATCTCAGCAGAAATCATTAAGGATTATAAGGAGGGAGATGAAAGCCTGCACCTGAAGCTCGAAGATGAAAAGGTAATGCATCTTTTTTATTTTTCATGCTTCACTAACGTGTGCAGGAGCAAAGGGAAATTGACTTTGATTTCTCCAAGTGAAAGGGTCTCGCTTCTAAAAGAGGAGGCATTTCCTAGCCAGCAGCTGAAAGGAAAGATGTCTCATTTCCACTGTTGGTTATTTCACAAAAAAGTATAATGCATTCTTCTAGGGCAGGGGTCGGCAACCTTTTTATAGCAAAGAGCAAATTTATCCAAAATGTTTGACCCAAGAATTACAAGGAGCCGCAAGGTGTAGCTTCTCTCCCTTCCAACCCCTTGCAGATCTCACCCTCCCCCAACCTATAGCCAAGGTTCTCTCCCTTCTCCAGGCCCTGACCCTTTAATTTCCCTCCCAACCCCACAATTCCCCCCTCTGGGCTTACTGAGGCACCTGGAGGACCAAGTGGGAGTCTTTGTGGCAGGCATGTGGCCCTCTCACTCCTGCCTCCTTGTGGCTGCCTTCTAAAATGGCTTCTGTGAACTCTTGCGGCAGCTCACAGTACTACAGGAAATGCCACGAGCAGCTGCAAACGGTTGCGTCAGCTATTTTAGAAGGCCGTCATGAGCAGGCAGGTGTGAGAGGACTGCGCTCCTGCCACAAAGACCCCTGCTGGACCACCAGATACCTTGGTAGGCTTGGGGGAGATTGTGGGGTTGGAGGGAGATTAAAGGGTCAGGGCCTGGAGAAGGGAGAGAACCTTGGCTATAGGTTGGGGTGAAAGGTCACTTGGACACACAAAGTCAGAGGCGTGAAGAAGTACAAGTTTTATTCACAGCATGCATGCTGGACCCCTGAGCTCCAAGCTGGCTCAGAAGTGCCGAAACCAGGAAGTTACAGAGATATTTATTCATTTTTCTGGCTATACAACTGAATTCTAGAAAAAACTTTTCACATGTTACTTTTCTTAACACTCATTGGTTCTAAGCTCACACTAGCAGGTCACTAGCAGGACACTTATCTAACTCTAACAGTTAAATGTACAGAAGGGCAGGGTACATCATGGCTCAAACTCTTATCTATTCAGCTTACAATGTGGTAAGGTAGGGACATACATTTTAGGCAGATGCAGTCAATAGATTATACACTGTTTTCAGCTATGTAGGCCAGAGCAATATTTTAAACAACAGTTAACTATTTCATGACCCTACATTCCCCCCTTTCAGGCTGGCGTACCTAAGGAGCCAAGCCTGACAAAATAAAGTTAGGGGTCAGGAAAGTCGGGGTCCCCAGTGGGTAAGGGACGATACTGGGAGAGGGCCAATGCAGCAGTGGAACGTTTGACAACAGAGTCCATAGTTCAGTGGAGCAGCTTTATGGCTATGGGGACCATACAGGGCAGGCAGCAAAGGAGCAGAGAAGACAGGGCAGCAACCAGCAAGATGATCTTCAGTGCTGAACCAGAGGGCAACCAGGAGCTGAAGGTACCAGAGATCCAGTCTGCAGTAAGGTCACGCCAGGTCTGATCAGGAACATGAGCCAGTTTGGTGATACGATCCACATCGTTCTCAATCACTTTACTCAAGTTCAAGGCAGCAGTTGGAGAGGTTGAATTTATCACAGGCACAGCAGCTAGTAAATAGTCCAAAGCTAGACGATTCTGATAAATAGCAGTGCACATTTTAGCATTCGCTCTGCCAATGGTACTCAAAGCTCGGGAGGTCTCATTGGTTATCAGTTCAAGTACAGCTTATAGACAAATAATGCAGTTCAGCATATAGATTGGGGTCTGATAGCCCCAGGTGTCATCCTCGGTCCATGTGGCAGGTCCATAAGCAGCAATGATCCGTTCTGCAGGCCAGTCATCACCCCATTCACCTATTTTAAGGGAATTGGTGGAAGTA
This sequence comes from Geotrypetes seraphini, assembly GCF_902459505.1. Classification (NCBI taxonomy): domain Eukaryota; kingdom Metazoa; phylum Chordata; class Amphibia; order Gymnophiona; family Dermophiidae; genus Geotrypetes; species Geotrypetes seraphini. The sequence continues at coordinate 86,899,659 of NC_047084.1, forward strand.
GACCACTTTTGGCGACCTCTGGTGTTGAATACAGGGGCTCCCAGGTGTTCACCATCGGCCAGCGGTAACAGGAAGAAGCTGGGACGGATCATGCAAAGCACACATGTACCAGTCCATTAAGCAGGCAACCAAGAGTAGGCAAATGGATCACAGAGCCAATATCAACTATCAGGAGCTGACCATAATTCATAGGAAGTTCCATTAAGCAGTGTCTGAAGGGCTGAAGACAGTGGGAAGCAACAATGGAGGTTCACAAGGCCCATCGTGAAGGTCGTGGACCTGACGTAAAAGTGAGGGTCTGTGAAGTCAGGTTTAACATGTCCAGCTGCTTTGCCTCCCATAGCCACTGTTCTCCCATACCAGTCCCTCCTCATACAAAATAATTGCTAACATTAAGAGTCTGACCTATAGTTTCAGCAAACTATATAAACAGATTTCTAGTGATTACAGGATATTAGTATCTACTTTCATAATTTCATAAAACTGGGGAAACACCACAGAGTGATAGACAGGAGCACATGAGTGGGATACAATTCGGACATATACATCAGTACCTGAGTCTCACCTTTTACCATCAATATACAATACCATACGGTCTCTGGCCTTCTGGATTTGGACATTGGCATTCCAGTTATATGGGTCAGTGATAGTGAAAACCATGGGATTACAGTAGCCTGTAGTACACAAGGGGCCGGAGCTAGGATCTAAAGTAAGGGAGGCAGACGGGGTATTAGGGGGATATTTGTGTGGGTTATTGTAGGTGGCCCACAAGACACTTTCTCATAAAGGACAGGCTCCACCATTAGTGAAGGTTTCCTCATAGGGGCAGTTCTTAAAGGCATCAGGTTATACAGACCTATATACTTAGCACATTTGGTATAATAATGCTGTCAATCTAGGGAGCCACACAAAACTGAATTAGGGGTAGTACCATGACCTTGAGAAACATCAAATAGCACACATGTATCACAATACAAAGACACCAGGCGAGTGGGGTCTACAATAAGAGTCTAGTTGATAAGTGGACCCTCAACATCATCAATGCAGATTTCCGCCCACTTTTAAACTTCATCACCAGTAGGTTGGAAACAGAAAATACCCTCAACTTCAGGCACAACTTAGAAAACTTCAAACAGTTATACTCAAGACACTTGCTAAAGGCAGTGTGAACCACAGGCAGTCAATTAAACTCAAACACTTATAAAGAATTATATTCAGAACACCTGCTAAGTACAGTGGTAAATATTCAGAACTTTTGAGGTCTTAGAAAGCTTCAGCTGAAGATCCGTGTTGTAGTGGAACCAAGTTTCATGTCCGGACACCTTGACAACTGTAAGAGAAGAAATTATTACAGTAAAAGGACCTATCCACCTAAGTTTCAGGGGGTCTGACTTCCAAGTTTTAGCCATACTGTATTTACAGGGACATACCCATGGACTTGTGTAGCTATCGATAGTGGGGCCCTTTCCAGGACCCATTTGTGGAGCTCTTAAAGGGCTTTAGCTAAAGACTGGACCTGACTCTGGAGGATATCTGATCCCAGAGTAGCAAAGGAACCAGGATCTGGGTTCACAATGGGTGGTGGCCGGCCGGACATGAGCTCAAATGGGGCTTAGATGGGATGCATCTAATCTGAAAAAGAACAGAAGGCAGCAGGACAGGCCAGGACAGATTAGTTTCTTCAATTCATTTTGTGAGAAGGGTCTTAAGAGTTCTGTTTGTTCTTTCGACCTGACCAGAGCTCTCAGGATGGTAAGCAGCATATAATTTCTATTCAATTTGGAGGGCCTGAGCAATTTGTTGGACAACATCGGCAATGAAAGCAGGGCCATTGTCACTGCCTATAAAAACAAGGAGATCAAGGCACGGAATTATTCAGGAGGTGTTTGGTTACGTCTCTGGCACGTTCAGTGCAAGTAAGGAAGGCTTTGACCCATCTAGTCAGGGTGTCTGTGAAGACTAGGAAGTGACTGAGGGAACGGGAAATGGGCATGTGGGTAAAATCTACAGACAGAACCTGCATCGGATATGTTCCAATAGGTTGGTATCCAAGAGGTGGCAGTCATCTGATTGGGAATTTTATTCTAGAACCGACAACACACTGTCGGACCATATTCCGGACTAGCTGATCAAGGTGATTGATAAAGAAATGTCTCTTGAGAGTCAATTTTCATAGCGGGTTCTCCAGAATGTGCCAGATCATGGCATCTTTTGACAATCGTGAGGGCCAGGTGTTGAGGAATAACTATGAGGGTGTTGTGCTTGCGTTTGAAGTATCAGTGTGTGGGTCTGGATTGGCACTTGAATTGGTGCATTTTGTATCCACCCCCCTTTCAGGACAGACTGGCCCAAAATAATGCATGCCCAAGTCTGTTCCTGAGAAGCGTACTGGGGTGTAAGGGAATCCAGAAAAGGAATGATTGTATACAGAGGAGTCGAAAGAGGGGGCAGAGACTGGCAGCTCGGGCTGTGCGGTCGGCAAGGGCATTGCCACGAGAGACAAGGTCCATCACGCGTCTGTAAGCATGGCAGTGCATAACAGAAACACGTGAGGGTAGTTGTACGGCCTCAAGAAGGTCAAGAATGAGGGGAGCATGATGGATCAGGCGGCCGGAGGCTATAAAGAAACCTCGATGTTTCCAGATGGCCCTATGGGAATGCAAGTTAAGGAAAGCATATTTGGAGTCAGTATATATATATTGCAAGACTGAGAGGCAGAGTGGCGCAGGGCAAAAGTGAGAGCATAAAGCTCAGCTTCTTGGGCAGAAGGGCCAGAAGGCAGGGGCCTGAGTCAGAAGTTTTTGGAGGCAGCAAAAAGACCGCTCCTGAAGTTGGGTCCAGACAAAAGGGGCTGAGTCAGCGCCTTTGGTGGAATCATACAGAGGACGAGCAATAGTAGAGAAATCAGGGATCCAGATGGGACAGTATCCTGCAATACTGAGAAAGGTGCTCAGAGCCTTGCAGTTATCAGGGACAGGGAGACTACAGACAGCCTGGACCTCGGTGTAGGAAGGGACCTGGTACCCTTGGAGATTTGAAAGCCAAGGTAGGTGACACGAGGAAGGCATACTTGAAATCAATGTAAATATGGCCACAGGAAAATTTAAAAGGCAGACCCACTATCTGAAAGACTCAGATAAATAATAATAATAACAGTTTATATACCGCAATACCGTGAAGAGCTATGTGGTGTACAAAAGATTAGAGAAGGTACAAAGTAATTGAACTTAAGATGTGTACTAACACATAAGAATTGTTCTCAATCCCTATTCTATATCAGGTTCCTACCCCAAAGAGCTGACTTATAAAATTAAGCTAAATGCAGTTCTGGATCCACCCACTAAGCAGGGTAGTCTGACACAAGCGCTCTCTAAAGCAGCAGTCCCTTCACTATCAGCTGACTGGCAAAAATATTTACTTCAATACAAAAGCATTCCTAAAAATTACATTGTTATACCTAAACTTACATTTTTTATATATAGAACTACAAAACAAAGATTGGAATATACAGTAAAACTTTGGATTGCAAATAACTTGGTTTGCAAGTGTTCTATAAGACAAGCAATGATTAAATTTTAACTTGCTATACCAGCAACGTCTTGCAATACACGTACATACAGTATAGAAGCATCACATTTTCACAACTGAGCCAATGGTTCCTCTCTATATGACGCTGCAGGAATGCAGTGACTGTTCCAAACGAGCAAGGGCTTGCAATACAAGTATGTATATTTTTGTACACTAGTGCCCTGGAATACAAGCATACTTCTGGAACAAATTATGCTCCCAAACCAAAGTTTTACTGTACTCACAAGTTTAAACATTGTTCATTTTTATTTTTTTTTACAATCAACATGGGTCTCAGTAGAGACTTACTCCCCCTTCCTACAGAATTTCACAAAGGAGAGAGAGTTGCTTAAAGATCAAAGAGATCAAATTACAGATGTAGTCCTTTTCAGAACTTTTAAATTTAGACAAATAACTACTAAATTTGGACAAAGAACTTCTTTTTAGCATGGAATATAAGTTCCAGAAATCATATTTTTCGTTTATATGCATTTCTGAATATGCATATACATTTTATAACATAGCCAAAAACTTCAAATGCAAAACCACTTATCTGTTTCAGGAGAAACCACATTGGAAGTGCTACACACTTCATGGCCCTTATCAGCACAAAAGGAAAAGTACTCTCCTCTCATGCTATGAACAACTGACAGTTTAAACTTCACTGAAACATTTGAACAGACAGAAGTCATAAAGAACCCGGGATATTGCAGGACTTGGGAATCAGATGAAGGGAAGAATTTGGCAAGGTCTGAAGCAAGGGCAGTGCTGAATAGAGTGGGGCTATTTTTAAAGCCCTGGGATAGACGGGTCCAGGTTACTTAGGAGGTTTGTCCAGTGGAAGGGTTTTTCCATTGGAATGCAAAAATTGGCTGACTGGAAGAGGAACTGACAGCAAACGAATGCATAAAAACCTGACGAGTTATGTCCTCTTCCAGGGAGCCAGAGGGGGCCAGCCCACACCAAATATCGGCCATTCTAACTGGCACAGACAAATAAGGGTTGATTTGTTAAGTATAATCAAAGACAAATTCCTTTTTTAAAATTAGCTAACATATCAAGGGATCCCCACAGGTAGACAGACATCCCCCCATTGTGCAATGGAGGACAAAAACACTTCCCTGAATTCCTGGCCCCGCCCATCTCTGGACTAGGGAAACGCAGTACTAACAGGTCCACACTCGCTTCGTCCTCAAGGACGTCTCAGACACTCTCAAACACACAAAACACAACAGATTTCAGTTCAGTTACTCAACCAGAAAATAACAGTTCCTAGAATCCCTTTCCCACAACTTTTCAGCGACAGATCACGTGGCTTACTAGGCAGGAGACGAGAGACAGGATAGGGATGATCAATCCCCACTTACCAGATAGTGGCCACTCCAGGTACAGATACAGATACAGATTCTTGTACTTTAAACTGAGACTAGATAAGTCAGTTGAAGCGACATTTTAGGCAGATGCAGTCAATAGATTATACACTGTTTTCAGCTATGTAGGCCAGAGCAATATTTTAAACAACAGTTAACTATTTCATGACCCTACAGGGGGAGGGTGAGATCTGCAAGGGGTTGGAAGGGAGAGAAGCTACACCTTGCGGCTCCTTGTAATTCTTGTGCAGGAGCAAAGGGAAATTGACTTTGATTTCTCCAAGTGAAAGGGTCTCGCTTCTAAAAGAGGAGGCATTTCTTAGCCAGCAGCTGAAAGGAAAGATGTCTCATTTCCACTGTTGGTTATTTCACAAAAAAGTATAATGCATTCTTCTAGGGCAGGGGTCGGCAACCTTTTTATAGCAAAGAGCAAATTTATCCAAAATGTTTGACCCAAGAATTACAAGGAGCCGCAAGGTGTAGCTTCTCTCCCTTCCAACCCCTTGCAGATCTCACCCTCCCCCAACCTATAGCCAAGGTTCTCTCCCTTCTCCAGGCCCTGACCCTTTAATCTCCCTCCCAACCCCACAATTCCCCCCTCTGGGCTTACTGAGGCACCTGGAGGACCAAGTGGGAGTCTTTGTGGCAGGCGTGTGGCCCTCTCACTCCTGCCTCTTTGTGGCTGCCTTCTAAAATGGCTTCTATGAACTCTTGCGGCAGCTCACAGTACTACAGGAAATGCCACGAGCAGCTGCAAACGGTCGCGTCAGCTATTTTAGAAGGCCGTCATGAGCAGGCAGGTGTGAGAGGACTGCGCTCCTGCCACAAAGACCCCTGCTGGACCACCAGATACCTTGGTAGGCTTGGGGGAGATTGTGGGGTTGGAGGGAGATTAAAGGGTTGGGGCCTGGAGAGCCACAGCCATATGCAAGAAGAGCTTCATGTGGCTTGTGAGCCGCTGGCTGCCGACCCCTGTTCTAGGGGCTGATAATCAAAATTGATTTAGCTGGTCACTGATCAGTTAACTCTTCCAGTTGGGAAACCATGTACATAGGTAGAGATGCCAAAGATGAACCATCCAAAGGAGTGAAATTGAAGGCCAAAGAGTGAGATTTTTCCGATGGTACACCCAGGGATTTTAAGTGTTGTATTGCTTTGAAAGTGAATGAAGACGGTATTAAATGATATTGGCTTTTCTGTGGAGCCTCTGAAAGAATACAGACAAAGTGAGGAGCAATTTGGGTAAATTTTATGAGTGTAAAATTGTCTTCCACCCAGTAATCAAAAGTATATACTGTACATTTGGTTTCAGAGCACATGTGCTTTCATTGAAGGGAAAAGGAGCAGGGCAAGGGAAAGCAGGAGGCAGTGGCGTAAGAAGGGGGGAGGGACTGGTCCGCCACGGGTGCCATGTTGGTGGGGGGCACCCCCCCCTCTTCCCACTCCTCACCACGCACGCGCCGCCCTTCCCTTCTCCCCACCCCTATTTGTTCACCGCTGCGAGAAACAACTTCAGCGTGCTCTTCGCCACCGTGTCGTCTCTCTCGCTGACGTCGCTTCCGGGTGCCACGCATAGGATGCGACTTCGGAGGGCGAGCCAACAAGGGCGCGAGGAGCATGTTGAAGTTTTTATTGCTCACGGCGTTGAACAGCTAGAGGTGCAGGGGAGGGGAAGTGGTGCGCGCAGGGAGGGGTGGGGGAAGGCTGCCACCGTCCCAGGTGCCTCTCGCTACGCAACCCGTAGGCAATAGGGAAGGATGGTGTGCTCAGATTTCTTCTTACTGGTTAGGACCACTTGGTTTAATTTAAGGCTTGCTTTTTGTGAAAGCGGTGAAGCTCCGATAAGAAACAGGGCTCAACAAGTGTGAGAGCTTTCAAACGCGCGAGACCTGGCATCTCTACTTAGGTGCTTCTTCTTGCTGTACATTATATTGTTATCAGGGTTAGAGATATTGCGGCAACTTAAAAGTATACTTCTCCCACCCTTCAACATGCTTCCATACCACCCTGACTCCTCCCTTTCTCACCCTTCACCATGCTTCCATACCATCCTGACCCCCCATTCTCACCCTTCACCACGCATCCATACCACCCTGACCCCCCCTTTCTCACCCTTCACCATGCTTCCATACCACCCTGATCCCCCCTTTCTCACCCTTCACCATGCTTCCATACCACCCTGACCCTCCCTTTCTCACCCTTCATCATGCTTCCATACCACCCTGACTCCCCCCTTTCTCACCTATTCATGGTTTCGGCGATCGCGGTTTTGAACATTCATGATTTTTTTGCCCGGGCACCTCGCCCACCCCCCTTACAGAATCACTTGGAGGCTGCCCACATCAACCAGAACTGGCTCCAGGACTTGGATCAGGGTGAGGAGGAGGAGGAGGTGATCAGAGGCAAGCAGGAGCACAGCCTCAGGTGTGGACGCAGCTCTGGTGGCAACTTCATGCGCGGACCTTACCTGGTGGTCTAGCGGTAACGCGGGGCAGGAGCAATCTTCCTACGCTCCTGCCCCGTGCAGAGCCGTGCTGTGCACCCGTGTTGTGAGTTTTCATGGTCTCATGAGACTACGCCTGGAACTCCCGTTGTAGTCTCGTGAGACCACAGGAACTCGCAGCACGGCTCTGCACGGGGCAGGAGCGTAGGAAGATCGCTCCTGCCCCGCGTCACCGCTAGACCACCAGGTAAGGTCCGGGGGTAGGTCAGAGTCGGCCAAAAAATTATTTGCGAATTTTCCATATTTGTGGGCTGGCTCTGCGAATAAGGAGGGAGAAGTGTACGCAGACATTAAACTATCAAGTTTCAAGTTTGTTTAAGTTTTGATATACTGCTCATTATAATACAATTAAAGTATACAATAAAATTAAAGGAGAGAAAAAAAAATAAAATGAGAGACACACACATAATCTGGTGTAGTGGTTAGAGCACCCTGACGTTGTTGGTTCAGTGGCATAATAAGTGTGTGTGGGGGGGGGGTCCGCACTGGGCACGGTCTTCCTAGAGGCGCTAGCACCCCTCATGCTCTCTGCCCTCCCCTTCCCGCTCCTGCACCCCTGTCCCTTCTCCCCGTACTTTTTAAACTTCAGCGGAAGCGGCCACCAACTTGCTTCAGCATTCTCTCTGATGTCACTTCCTTCCCGGAAGTGACATCATAGCGCCGAAGCGGCAGCAAGTTTGTGGCTGCTTGCGCTGAAGATAAAAAGGACTGGGGAATAGTGGCGCGTGGTGGTGGTGGTGGGGGGGGGGGTCGCCACCCACCTTCGTTAGCCACTGTAAGGGTTCAAACCCCGCGCTGCTCCTTGTGACCCTGGGCAAGTCACTTAATCCTCCACTTCCCCAGGTATATTGGATAGATTGTGAGCCCACCGGGACAGAGAGGGAAAATGCTCGTAGTACTTGTATCTAAACTGCTTTGAGTGTGGTTGTATAACTACAAAAAGGCGGTATATGAGTCCCAATCCCGTTCCCTTGTTGCTTTGATCTGGGATAAACTGAGCAGTGAGATTGTAATGCAGAGTTCACCTCCAGCTCCGATTGATAGTGTATTTCAACCGAAGCAGTTTCCAGTTGAACTGGAAGTTGGAAAGGAGCAGAAGGAAACTGCTGGACCAAAAACAAAATCTAGGAAATTATTATTTTATTTCATGAATGATTTGTTCCACTTGGCTTTCCTTTTGCTGAGCAGGCATCTTGTTAATCTTTGGGGTTGAGGTTTGTGCTCTTAAAACAGTTAACAGATGCCTACTTTCTCCAATAAAAATCCTTTAAGCACTCTGTGAATAATTTAGGCCTTTTTATTAATGAAATATCTCGCTACTAGTGCACTGCATATAATCCCTGTTTTGGAACAAGAGCCAGGGGAGCAAATAAGCGCAAAGCAGTTGCATCGAGTGTGTTTATTTATATTCTGCAGATTAAAACCAACCGTACGTAATAAGAAACAAAGCAACAATAGTTAAAATAAGACCAAACAATATAAATGCATAAACAAAAATAAGACACATCTCGTAAGAACATAAGAATAGCCTTACTGGGTCCTCACGGTGACTAATCCAGGTCACTAGTACCTGGCCAAAACCTAAAGAGTACCAACATTCCATGCAGCGCTATAGAAATAATAAGTAACATTAGTTCTCTGAGTGTTATTACAATACAGGCTGTTGCAGTGAAAACAAAAACAGCAAACTAAATATCAGCCATATTTATGTTAGACCAATTTTCATTAATTTGCTTATTTTTATGAGGTTTTAGCTTTTTGCCAGGTACTAGTGACCTGGATTGGCCCCCGTGAGGATGGACCACTATTCTGACCCAGTAAGGCTATTCTTATGTTCTGACAAGATGCCAAGTATAGGACAATTAAACCATTGTAACATCACTGATGAGGTTGGCCCTGAGGCACTGTGGAATGAGGCATTATGACATCACAATCTCAGCTCTGGAATGTTGCTCTCATTGGGGTTCCGGAATCTTGCTATTCTTTGAGATGCTGGAATGTTGCTACTCCTTGGGTTTTGGCCAGGTACTGGTGACCTGAATTGGCCACTGTAAGGACGGGCTACTGGGCTAGATGGACCCTTAGCCTGACCTAGTAAGGCTATTCTTATGTTCTTACATGAACCAAGCATAGGACAATTAAGCCATTGTAACATCACTGATGAGGTTGGCTCTGAGGCACTGTGGGATGAGGCATTATGACATCACAATCTCAGCTCTGGAATGTTGCTCTCATTGGGGTTCCAGAATTTTGCTATTCTTTGAGATGCTGGAATGTTGCTGCTCTTTAGGTTTTGGCCAGGTACTAGTGACCTGGATTAATCACCGTGAGGACGGGCTACTGGGCTAGATGGATCAAGCAGGATGAGGATAGAATAGAGGGCTTTGGAACTGGGTAGGAGCAGGTCATTGGAGACTTTTAGTAAGGGCAGTTTCCGTAGAGTTAAGGGGATGAAAGCCCGATTGAAGTGGGTCAAGAATAGCTTGAGATGACAGAAAGTCAAGGCAATGGGGGTGAACAGCAAGTTCAAGTAGCTTGGATAAGAAAGGGAGGAGAAAGATGAGGTGATGGTTAGAAGGGCAAGAAGGGTCCAGTGAAGGTTTTTTTTAAGGAGTAGTGTAACTATGGCAGTACACTAAGCGAGAGGTGATGAGAGTGTGGATAAGGATTTTGGTAGAGTGCTTGGAAAGGAGAGGTCAAAGTTTGATAATATTATAGAGGAAGAAGAGAGGAGTCAAAAATAACCCTGAGGTTGCGAGCAGATAAGGATAAGAGGGAGGATAAGAGTGTTGTGCTCAAGAGATAGAGAATGGGAGGAAGTGGGTTTAGGTGGGAAGAAGCTCAGTTTTAAACATATTCGGTTTTACATGGCAGTGAAACATCCAGGCGGCAATGTCAGACAGGCAGGCTGAGACTCAGGCCTGGATTCCTGGTACGGTGAAGTAGATCTGGAAATCATCATCATAGAAGTGATACTGAAAACCATGGGAGGAGATCAGGGCACCAAGGGAGCAGGTATATATGGAGAAAAGGAGAGATCCTAAGACAGAACCCCGAGGTACACCGATTGACAGCGGAATAGCAGTGGAGGAGGATCCCCCATTGCATACACTGAAAGTGCGATGAGAGAGAGGATGAAAACCAGAAGAGAACGGAACCCTAGAATCCCAGCGAGGACAATTTATCAAGGAGTATGTGGTGATCAACAGTATCGAAGGTAGCAGATAGATTGAGAAGGATGAGTATAGAGTAGAGGCCGTTGGATCTGGCCAGGAACAGGTCATTAGAGAATTTTGCAAGGGTAGGTTCCGTGGAATGGAGAGGGTGAAAGCCTGATTGAAGTGGGTCAAGAATAGCTTGGGATGAAAGGAAGTCCAGGCAATGGTGGTGAACAGCATGTTCTAGTAGCTTGGATAACAAGGGGAGGAGAGAGATGGTGAGATAGTTGGAGGGGCATGTGAAGTTTAGTGAGCGTTTTTTGAGGAGAGGTGCGACTAGGGCATGTTTGAAGACATCTGGAACAGTTGCAGTGGAGAGTGATAGGTTGAGGATGTGACAGATAGGAGCGATAATAGTTGGAGAGAGAGTACCTAGTAGATGGGTTGGAATCAGATTTGAGGAGCAGGTAGTGGGTTTGGAGGAAGAGAGATGTGCGGTTTTCTCTTCAATGATTTCAGAAAAGGAAGAAAAGTTGGCAGGGGTTCAAGGGAGGTTGGCAGAGTGAAGACCCTTTTCCAACTTGCACAGTTAACCAACAATTGTTGCATTTTTCTTCTCATTTCAATTTAAGGTTTGCAGTGCAGCATCTATAATAATAAAACGCTAAGCGAGCATGTGCACTCCTACCTGCGTGATCCGTGATGCTTATGTCCGTGGCAGGCAGGAGTGCGCATGCGCGCTACTGGCAGATAAATTGTAAAGTGCGGACCTCCCTGCTCTCCAGCTCCTCCAGGCATCGATCGGCAGCCCTCCATCCAGTCCACCGAAGCGGCTCTTCTGTCTGCCCTCCTCTTCAAAAAAGCCTACTGAGGATAGCGGCCAGCAATAGTGAACCTCGCAGGCCGCTGTGCACCTCAGTAGCACGTTCCCTTTGATGCACAGGGTCGCGTCAGAGGGAACATGCTACCGAGGTGCATAGTGCCTGCGAGGTTCGCTTCAGCCAGCTGCAATCCTCAGTAGGCTTTTGGAGGGCAGACACGAACGCCCAAGAAGCCAAATGCTGGACAGGTGGAGCATGGAAGAGGTGCTACTGGACACGGGGGGAAATAACAGGAAGGGAGGCCTACTGCTGGACAGGGGGAGCAGGGAAGAGGTGCTGTTAGACCGGGGGTGGGGGGGTGAAAGTAAAAGGAAGGGAGAAGGCCTATTGCTGGACAGGGGGAACAAGGAAGAGGTGCTGCTAGGCATGGAGGGAGGTAAAAGGAAGGGAGAAGGCCTGCTGGACAGAGGGAACAGGAAAGAGGTGCTGCTGGACAGGGGGGAGGTAAAAGGAAGAGAGAAGGCCTGCTGGACAGGGGGAGCAGAAAAGAGGTGCTGCTGGACAGGGGGGAGGTAAAAGGAAGGGAGAAGGCCTGCTGGACAGGGGGAACAGGAAAGAGGTGCTGCTGGACAGGGGAGAGGTAAAAGGAAAGGAGAAGGCCTGCTGGACAGGGGGAACAGGAAAAAAGTGCTGCTGGACAGAGGGGAGGTAAAAGGAAGGGAGAAGGCCTACTGCTGGACAGGGGGAGCAGGGAAGAGGTTCTGCTACACGGGGGGGGGAATAAATGGAAGGGAGAAGGGCTGCTGCTGGACAGGGGGAGCAAGGAAGGGGTGCTGCTGGACACAGGTGATATAAAAGGAAGGGAGAAGGGCTACTGCTGAACAGGGGGAGCAGGCAAGGGTTGGTGGTGGACAGCTGAGGAAAGAGAGACAGACAGAAAGAAAGACAAACAAACGGACAAAAAGCGGCCAAGCAGAGAGAAAGAAAGAAAGACACACACATCTATTCTAGCACCCATTAATGTAACGGGCTTAAATACTAGTGAAGCTATAAAGGCATGAGTCCAGTTAATGAGCTCTGAATGCTTGAGATTTTTGATTATATATTTGTTTATGCATGATCCTGGTCTCATAAGGTGTGTATATGAAATATTAACCAAACAGTTTGAAACCTGCATTTCAACATCCACAAGAGATTCTGTTTTTCTTAATTTCAAGTGTGTGTTTGTAAGAAAAATATAGGCAATGTATTTACAATGTGTAGTTGAAATTGGAAACTTGCTGCCCCAGGGCAAGAGACTTTGAAGCAGTAATCACTGATGTTGGGAAGTGAAAGTAAAGGTCTGAAGAAGAATTTGTTTATTGCAAAGGCGGAGATGTTTGATAGAAGCATTGAAGTGGTTGGAAATCAGCATTCTGAGTTTGTGTAAACAGATAAAGAAAAGGTTTGCTTTTAGGAGGAGAGGAAGTAGAGATGTGTCTGGGGACATAGGCCTAGATTCACTAAACTCACCGATCTGGGAGATCCGTGGCCGAGTCTTTCCGAGCGATCGATTCACTATAAATCCTCATGCAAATTAATGGGATTGGATCGGACCTCCCCCCCACACGGATCGCTGCAAAGCAATCGTGACGCACGCGCAGACCATCCTGGTTGGCTCTAGATGCGATTCGTGCATGCGCTTGGTCTTCGAGGTCAAAACAAAGGGGAAGGGGTGGCTGCAGTACTGGCTGGCCCAAAGGAATCATTACAAATCATTTAAAATCACTGGAATAATTTCAAATTGTGCAGCCAGATATGGAACAGAACACACTTTTAACCCGTGGGTTAAAACCACGGGCTCGCAGAGAGCAGGGAGATTTGATTACTATTTTATTCCACTTCTTCATACAAGGAAAATTAAAGACAACATCCTTTACATTAGGAAATGTTGGGTTTTATTCAGTAAAGTTTTCTTCCATATATGCAGGATTTCAGGGCGGCAGAGAGCAGGAGAGTCGGCAGGGACAATAAGTGACTTGTCCTCAGCAGTCGTTTCTTTTCTGATTGGAAGGCCTAATCAGTATTCCTTCTTCAAATCACTGCCTTGCTACTTATGCATGCCATTTCCCCTCATTTGCATGTGTGGAACGGAGATTGATCGCACAGATGTTTAGTGAATCGGGTCCTTTCCCCTCATTTGCATGTGCTGATCAAACCGGAGATTGATCGCACAGACGTTTAGTGAATTGGGTCGGGAAACGATCACAAAACCATCGGTACACGATTGGTGAGCTTAGTGAATCTAGCCCATAATCTTGTCCCCTTCTCCACCCGTTCCCCGTTGGTTCAAATCCATCCCAACCATTCCCATCTCATATTGGTACTTTTCCCCATACCATCTCTGTACCCAACCCACGTTTAAAAGATCTTGTAAATTCAAACAAAACAATATGTGAGACAAACATTTGTATTATTAACATGGACTGGGGAAAACATTCATTTCAAACTATGTAAAAATAAGTACAGAGACAGAGATCAGTTCTGTTGTACATTCCTTAAGGCGCACTAACCGATTTAGTGCTCGCAAAATACTAAGGTGCCCATAGAATATAATCTTTAGCGCACGCTAAATTGGTTAGCGCATCTTAATAAAAGAACCCCATAGTAAATGACAGTAGGTAAAGACTTGATCGGTCCATTCAGTATGCCCAATAGTTAACATGCAGTATAAATTCATGATTAAATTCAATTGTCTTTTTTTTTTTATATTTCTGGGCCATAGTACATGGAAATCCACCCGATACTGTCCTTACAACAACTTGATTTGCCGTCAAAGCGCACTCCAGCCTATCCAAATCATCTTGTTGTTGGTGGGATACAGACCATAAAAGTTTTCCCAGAACAAAAGAAGTTATCCTGCTATTGTATCGGGCGATGGTGCATCCGCAACTGGAGTACTGCGTCCAATATTGGTCGCCGTATCTTAAGAAGGACATGGCGTTACTCGAAAGGGTTCAGAGGAGAGCGACACGTCTGATAAAGGGGATGGAAAACCTTTCATACGCTGAGAGATTGGAGAAACTGGGTCTCTTTTCCCTGGAGAAGAGGAGACTTAGAGGGGACATGATTGAGACCTATAAGATCATGAAGGGCATAGAGAGAGTAGAGAGGGACAGATTCTTCAAACTTTCGAATAATAAAAGAACAAGAGGGTATTCAGAAAAGTTGAAAGGGGACAGATTCAAAACAAATGCTAAGAAGTTCTTCTTTACACAATGTGTGGTGGACACCTGGAATGCGCTTCCAGAGAGCGTAATAGGGCAGAGTACGGTACTGGGGTTCAAGAAAGGATTGGACAATTTCCTGCTGGAAAAGGGGATAGAGGGGTATAGATAGAGGATTACTGCATAGGTCCTGGACCTGTTGGGCCGCCGCATGAGCGGACTGCTGGGCACGATGGACCTCAGGTCTAACCCAGCAGAGGCATTGCTTATGTTCTAAATTATTGGAGTTCTGTTGAAGCTCTCCCCAGCCCATCCTAAATTGAATTGCTATATATGAGACACAGGCTGTACAAGTCTGCCCAGTACTGGCCTTAGTTCTTCAATTTATACTATTCATGAGAGGCTTCTGAGAAAATTAAAGAGCCATGGGATAGGAGGCAATGTTTAATTGAGGATTAGGAATTGGTATTGGACAGAAAACAGAGGATAGGGTTAAATGCCCATTTTTCACAATGGAGGAGGGTAAATAGTGGAATGCCACAGGGATTTGTTCTAGGACTGGTGCTATTTAACTTATTTATAAATGATCTGGAAATTGGAATAAGTGAGGTGATTAAATTTGCAGATGACACTAAATTGTTCAAAGTTATCACAACACATGCAGATTGTTAAAAATTGCAGGCAGACCTTAGGAAATTGGAAGACTGGGCATCCAAGCGGCAGATGAAATTTAATGTGGACAAATGCAAAGTGATTCACATTGAGAAAATAACCCAAATCACAGTTACTGGATGCTAGGGCCCACCTTGGGGATTAGTGCCTAAGAAAAGGATCTGGGTGTCATCGTAGACAATACGATGAAACCTTCTGTCCAATGTGCAGCAGTGGCCAAAAAAGCAAACAGGATGCTAGGAATTATTAAAAAAGGGATGGTTAACAAGACTAAGAATGTTATAATGCCTCTGTTTCGCTCCATGGTGCGACCTCACCTGAAGTATTGTGTTCAATTCTGGTCTCTTTATCTCAAGAAAGATATAGTGGCGCTAAAAAAGATTCAAAGAAGAGCTACCAAGATGATAAAGGGGTTGGAACTCCTCTAGTATGAGGAAAGACTAAAAAGGTTAGGGCTCTTCAGGCTGATTGAAATCTACAAAATCCAGAGTGGAGTAGAGCGGGTACAAGTGGATCGAATTTTCACTGTCAAAAATTACAAAGACTAGGGGGACACTCAATGAAGTTACAGGGAAATGCTTTTAAAACCAATAGGTGGAAATATTTTTTCACTCGGAGAATAGTTAAACTCTGGAATGCATTGCTAGAGGTTGTGGTAAGAGTGGACAGCGTAGCTGGTTTTAAGAAAGGTTTGGACAATTTCCTGAAAGTCCAGGCAGACCTCCAGGCTGTGAATGCATGGTTGAGGAGATGGTGCCAGGAGGAGGGCTTCCACTTCTGGGGAAAGAGTAAGCTCTACCGGCGGGACGGCCTGCACCTGAGCACAGCAGAAACTAGACTACTGGCAGCCAATGTGAGGAAGGAGATCGAGAGGGCTTTAAACTGAGGAGAGGGGGAAAGCCGACAGCTGATCTGATGTTGACGCTTCGGACAACAGTATCCAGAACAGATGCTGAATGGGCAGACTGCAAGGAGGAAGTAGAGAGACCGGTGGATCTTATGATCAGACAGCGAGGGAAACATCAGGTAAAGGGAGCTTGCTGGGAGGAGACTAAGGGGCATGGAGACACAGGGGGACTGGGTGGCACGAGGGCGAAAGCTGAGGGCAATATAGGGGTGCCACAAGGCGAGGGGGATCAAACAGAGGCCAGGGCCCAGGAGGGGGCTAGAAAACCCAGAGGAAAAGCGGGGAAGTGGGGTGGCGGGAATGTGGGGAAGCTGAAAGCTACGAGGGTAAAGGCTGAGGGCAAAGCAGAAGCACAGGGAACAGGAGAGGCGGCCCAGGTAAATGCAGAGGTGGAGGAAAAACGACGGGACCTGCGGTGCTTATACGCAAATGCAAGAAGCCTCATGGCCAAGATGGGTGAACTAGAGGTCGTGGCCAAGGGGGAAGACCTGGATATAATTGGAATTACAGAAACATGGTGGACAGAGGAGAATCAATGGGATGTGGCGCGTCCGGAGTACAAGCTCTACAGGAGGGACAGGACACACAAGAAGGGGGGAGGCATAGCACTATATATAAAGGACTCTATCTACTCGGTCGGGATGGATATGGCGACAAAGGCAGAGGGGCTGGAATCGCTATGGGTCAAATTGCCGAGAAACAAGGGTGCAGACATAAAACTGGGGCTGTACTATCACCCACCTGGTACGCCAGAAGGAGTCGGACACGACTTGGAAGCTGAACTGAGACAGGAATGCAGGACTGGAAGTGTAACAGTGATGGGATACTTCAACTACCCGGGGATAGACTGGAGTACAGGTCACTCCAACTGCACTAGGGAAACAGGATTTGTAGAAGCTGTGAGGGACTGCTTCATGGAGCAACTAGTCAGGGAACCGACGCGAGGGAGTGCTACTCTTGACCTCATCCTAAACGGATTAGGGGGGCCTGCAAGAGGGGTAGAAGTGGGAGGACCACTAGGCAACAGTGACCACAATGCGATCAGATTCACATTAGAAAGGGGGACACCCACAGTAAGGAGGACCGCAACAACTGCGCTCAACTTCAGGAAAGGGAACTATGTTGCTATGAGGGAAATGGTGGGGAGGAAGCTCAGAAACATCGTTAGGATGGAGACTGTAGGAAGCGCCTGGACCCTATTTAGGGACACCCTGCAGGAAGCACAAAGAATGTACGTCCCCAGTTTCAGGAAAGGCTGCAAGAACAAGCGGTCAAAGGACCCGGTTTGGATCTCAACAGAAGTAAAGAGGGCAATAAATGACAAAAAAGTATCCTTCCGGAGATGGAAAAAGGACCCAACGGAGGAAAATCACCAGGCGCACAGGAAATGCCAAAAGGAATGCCACCGAGAGGTTAGAAAAGCAAAAGGGAAATACGAAGAGGGGCTGGCCAGGGAGGCGAAAAACTTCAAGGCATTCTTCAGTTACGTAAAGGGGAAGCGACCAGCGAGAGAGGAGGTGGGGCCGTTGGACGATGGGGATAGGAAGGGAGTGATTAAGGAGGATAAAGAGGTAGCTGAGAGGTTGAACACGTTCTTCTCGTTGGTCTTCACGAGAGAAGACACATCTAATATACCGGACTCAGAAGAGCTCATGAGTGGGGAACAGGCTGAAAAATTGGAGCACATAGAGGTAAGTAAGGAGGATGTCCTCAAACAGATAGACAGGTTAAAATGCGGCAAATCACCGGGCCCGGACGGGATCTACCCAAGGGTTCTGAAGGAACTAAGACAAGAAATAGCGGGCACAATCCAGCATGTTTGCAACCTATCCTTGAAAACTGGAGAGGTATCAGAGGACTGGAAATTGGCGAATGTCACACCTATCTTCAAGAAGGGATCGAGGGGTGACCCCGGGAACTACAGGCTGGTGAGCCTGACTTCAATTATAGGGAAGATGGTGGAAGCTATGATCAAGGACGGCATTTGCGAGCACATCAAGAGAAATGGCCTACTGAGAACAAGCCAGCACGGATTCTGTAAGGCACAGGTGTCGAAGTCGGTCCTCGAGGGCCGCAATCCAGTCGGGTTTTCAGAATTTCCCCAATGAATATGCATTGAAAGCAGTGCATGCACATAGATCTCATGCATATTCATTGGGGAAATCTTGAAAACCCGACTGGATTGCGGCCCTCGAGGATCGACTTTGACACCCCTGCTGTAAGGGAAGGTCATGCTTAATGAACCTTCTGTACTTCTTTGAGGGAATAAGCAGTCGGGTGGACAATGGGGAACCCATAGACATCATTTACCTCGATTTTCAAAAGGCTTTCGACAAGGTGCCACATGAAAGGCTGCTTAGGAAGCTGTGGAACCAAGGGGTGGGAGGGGATGTGCACAGATGGATCGAGCACTGGTTGTTGGGTAGACTGCAGAGGGTCGGAGTAAAGGGCCAATATTCTGACTGGCGGGGAGTCACGAGCGGTGTGCCACAGGGATCGGTGCTGGGGCCGTTACTCTTCAACATATTTATCAATGACCTGGAAAAGGAGGCAAAGTGCGAGGTTATAAAATTTGCAGACGATACCAAACTGTGCGGCAGAGTTAGCTCCAGGGAGGAGTGTGAGGACCTGCAAAGGGACCTAGACAAGCTGGAAGACTGGGCAAACAAATGGCAAATGCGCTTTAACGTGGAAAAATTCAAGGTCATGCATATAGGGAAAAAGAACCCGTTGTTGGGGGGGCATTGTTGGGAGACAGCAGGCTTGAGAGAGACTTGGGTGTGCTGGTGGATGCATCACTGAAGCCATCTGCACAGTGCGCAGCAGCCTCGAAAAAAGCCAACAGGATGCTGGGCATCATAAAGAGGGGCATAACAACCAGGACGCGGTAAGTCATCATGCCATTGTATCGAGCGATGGTGCGTCCACATCTGGAATACTGCGTTCAATATTGGTCGCCGTACCTCAAGAAGGACATGGCAGTACTTGAGAGAGTCCAAAGGAGAGCAACGAAACTGGTAAAAGGGCTGGAAAACTGCCCATACGCCGAGAGGTTGGATAGGCTGGGGCTCTTCTCTCTGGAAAAAAGGAGGCTCAGGGGAGATATGATAGAGACCTTCAAGATCATGAGGGACATAGAGAGGGTGGATAGGGACAGATTCTTCAGGCTGAAGGGGACAACAGGTACGAGGGGGCATTCGGAGAAACTGAAGGGAGATAGGTTCAAAACAAATGCAAGGAAGTTTTTTTTCACCCAAAGGGTCGTGGACACTTGGAATGCGCTACCTGAGGAAGTGATCAGGCAGAGTACGGTACAAGGATTCAAACAGAGACTAGACGGATTCCTGAGGGATAAAGGGATCGTGGGATACTTAGAAAGCTAACCAGGTAATAAGTATAGAAACCCAACCAGGTCCTTCATGTGCAAGACCGGAGGGTTAGGACTTCGATGGGAAGATAGGACTCAATAGGAAACCAAGGTGGCAAGGGGGCCCCTTCTGGTGATTCAGACAGGTCGTGACCTGTTTGGGCCGCCGCGGGAGCGGACTGCTGGGCAGGATGGACCTATGGTCTGACCCGGCGGAGGCACTGCTTATGTTCTTATGTTCTTATTGGGACAGACATGGGGAAAGCTACTGCGTTCCCTGGAACATTAACATGGAATATTGCTACTCTTTGGGTTTTTGCTAGGTACTAATTACCTGGATTGTCCTCCGTGAGAATGGGCTACTGTGCTTGATGCATCATTGGTCTGACCCAGTAAGGTTATTCTTATGTTCTCTGTTTATTTTCTAATTAGAGATCATATGTGTTCGTCCCTCTGTCACCATTTTCATCCTCAGGAGGGCCTTCCAGGCACCAACTGCCCTCTTTAAAAAAACATAAAATAATAATAATAATTATCCCAGGACAAGCAGGCAGTCTATTCACACATGTGGGTGACGTCATCCACGGAGCCCAGATGCGGACAGCCTCGCAAGCAGACTTGCTTGAAGAAACTCAGAAGTTTTGAGTCTGCTGCACCGTGCATGCGCGAGTGCCTTCCCGCCCAGCACAGGGCGCGTCTCCTTAGTTCTCAGTTTTCCGCAGAGCCGAGAAGTCTGTCTTTGACGCTATGCGCTGAACTTAGTTCACTTCGTGCCTTCTCTCACTGCGGCTCGTGTTTTATTTCTTTATTACTGTGTCGCTGTGTTTTCTTTCGGTCATTGTTTAAAAAAGAAAAAAAAAAAAAGTTACATTTTTTCATCAAGTGACGGCGGGGCCTGTTGCGTGCCCTCAGCCTGTGGGCTTCAACTTTACGCGGCTATTTTTCCTTCTATGTCCCGGCCGGTCAGGGTCTTTAAGAAGTGTAGCCAGTGCCAGCGTGCGATATCCTCACTGACCCGCACCGCTGGTGTTTTCAGTGTTTGGGCTCTGACCACTGCCAGGAGTCGTGTGTTTGCTGTGCTACCCTTCAACCTCGAGCCCTCAAATGTCGTCGAGTTCAAGTGGAGAAGATTTTTGGTATGGAAACCGCTACTACAGCCTCAACCTCGACCTCCGATTCGGTCAAGCCTGCTATGGGATGTCCTCCTGCCTCCTTGACCCTGCCTCTCATCAGACCTTCCTTGTTTGGAATGTCCTCGACCACGAGTAAATCTGCCAAGTCTTCTCCTGAGCTTCCCTCAGATACCTCAGCAGACAGTTCCAGTGGTGGTCCTCAAGCTACCTAAGCATCATTCCCCCAAGTCGAAGCATTTGTCTTCTTTGTCCTCGGAGCCTTTAGCCTCAGCAAATGGTCCAGTTTCAGACTCAGATCCACAATTGCAGGCTACCATCCAGACTATTTTAGAGTGGGAATTTGTTCACTTACTGACCAGATATAGTCCTGCCTCGATTCTGCTTCCTGCAGTCCAGCCTGCACTCAGCAGTCTCACAAGAGGTCGAGTCCTTGTCTGTGCCTCGAGCTGAATCTACACACACTATGCAAGGAGTTGAGTCTTTGCGAGTGTCTTGTCTGGAATCCTCACACTCCATACAAGGAGCCGAGTCCTTGGGAGTGCTTCGAAATATCTCGATCCAAACCACTGAGTCTATGGGACTTAAATCTACAGCTTCCAGCCCTATATCCTCTCATTGCCCATTTCGAGGCATAGGGCGAAGTCTCCTCGACTTTGCACGAGACCTGCTTCCAGGCAGCATTCTCATTGCCGGTCGAGGCACTCATTGAGGCGCAGGTCCTCTTCAAGAAAGCAGCCTTCCTCATCCAGGCGTTCCAGCTCTTCAAGGCCTCCAACTTCTCGATCCAGGACACCAATAGCAGAACCCGAGGGCTCTGCTTCTCCCAGTGCCTCATCTCAGTCTGCTTATTCGCTAGGATATCAATACTCGAGAGAGGCCTCACCTTCATTTTCCACTCGAGGCGCCTTGAGGCCATCCTCTTGCAGATCAATTGTCCTTTTCCTCCTTCCTCCATCAAATGGCTGAGGACTTGGATCTTAAATTGGAATCTGGTTCTAAGTACTCTAAGGAGTATTTAGAGGAAAAGAGTTTGCCTCGACCTCCTGCGGAGTCTCTCAAACTTCCTCTTAACAGGCTTCTTTCTCAAACTTTCAAATGAAACCTGAAGACACCTTATGTCATTCCTGCTGTTCCAGGCAAGTTGAAATCGAGGTATAGAACTGTACATTGCAAGGGCTTTGAGAACTCACAACTATCTCATCAGTCCCTTCTTGTGGAATCTTCCTTAAAGTGGAGTCATCCTTCCAGGGTCTATGCTACCGTACCTCCTAGCAGAGAAGGCAGGACCATAGACAAGTTTGGCCGTCATCTCTATCAAAATTCGATGATGGCGTCCAGAGTTTTGAATTATAACTTCATCTTTACTACTTATTTTAAGTATTTTATTTATATACTCCCTGGTTTTACTGAAGACCCTGCTCAGCACAGATTTTTCGAGTTCTAGCAAGTCATTGCTACCTTTGCACAACTCAGGTTGCACCTTCTTCAGTCATCTTATGATGCCTTTAAACTTTCCTCAAGGGTCACTGCTTTCTCGGTAGCGATGCTCCGCCTTTCCTGACTTCGCACCATTTATATGGATCCCAACATTCAGGATCGTCTGGCCAATATTCCTTGTGAAGGCAATGACCTCTTTGATGAATCTAGGGAGGCCGCCACCAAGAAGTTGTCTGAGCATGAGAAATCTTTTGCATCCATAGTCAGACCAAAGCCTAAGCCAGATCCTTCAGGTTTCAGGTTTATTTAAAAATTTGATATACCGCCTTATCAAAATTCAAAGCGGTTTAACATAATATATAAAAACAGAGAATAAAAAGGCATAGGTTAAAAACAAATTATAATTAATAAAACAGATAATCAGTCACACAGACAAACATTAACTTACCGAAACAAAGTGAAAAAGGGTGGAAATACATTTGTATAATGTAAAAGAGAGGGAGAAGGATCAAAACAAAAGGGAGGGGAACACAAAAATAAATAATCTAGCACTTTGTGGGAAAGATTAAAAAGAATAAGAAAAAGCAAGCCTTCCAAGCCTTCTTGACCTCTTCCATCATATCAGAGGCGTTATCCTCCGAGGTCAGCTCCTTACACTCGAGCACCTCCCAAGAAACCGCAACAGCAGCAGAAGCAACAGAAACCTCAGCCTTCTGCTGCACCAAAGTCTTCTCAGCCTCAAACAGAGCATAACCTCCATCATTCTGCCTCTGTCCTCTCCTCTTCCCATAGGAGGTCGTCTCCATTATTTTTACCATCGATGGGAGACCATTACATCCGACCTATGGGTGCTGTCAATAATCAGGGAAGGATACTCTCTTCATTTCATTCAGATTCCACCAGAGCTTCCTCTAAGAGAGTATCCTTTCAATCCATCCCAGACCACCCTTCTTATTGAGGAAGCTCAAACTCTGCTTCATCTCCGTGCCATCGAGGAAGTTCCCTTGGAACAGCAGAGTAGAGGGGGTTTTACTCACGTTACTTCCTAATTCCGAAGAAGACAGGCGATCTGCAGTCCATACTGGATCTCAGGGCTCTCAACAAATTTTTGGTCACAGAAAAATTTTGCATTTTGTCTATGGCATCCCTTTATCCCCTTCTAGATCAGAACGATTGGTTGTGTTCTCTAGATCTCAAGGAGGTTTACACTCACATCCCCATTCATCCGACCTCCCATCAGTACCTCAGATTTCGGGTGGTGAATCAGCATTTTCAGTACAGAGTGCTATCCTTCGGCCTAGCATCATCTCCAAGAGTGTTCACCAAGTGCCTAGGGATGGTTGCAGCAGCTCTGCAGAACCATGGTCTTCAGATGTTCCCCTACCTGGATGACTGGCTCATCAAAGATTCAACATCTCAGGAGATTATTGTAGCGACCCAACGGACTACATGGTTCCTACAAAGCTTGGGATTCGAAATAAACTTTCCTAAATCCAACCTTCAGCCCTCTCAGAACCTACAGTTCATCGGAGCTGTTCTGGACATTGTCCAACTCAGAGCATTCCTTCCTCAGCAGTGTCTGGATGCTCTCCTTCAACTTTGCCGCAAAGTATCTTCCCTTAACTCAGAGCATTCTTTCCTCAGCAGCGTCTGGATGCTCTCCTTCAACTTTGCCGCAAAGTGTCTTCCCTTTCTTCACTCTCAGCGAGACACATGATGGTACTACTCGATCACATGGCCTTGACTGTTCACATGACTCCTTTTGCCAGACTTCACCTCAGAATTCCTCAGTGGACCCTGGCATCTCAGTGGGAGCATGATTGCGACCCACTCTCAACATATTACAGTCACTCCTTCGTTGAGACAGTCTCTCCACTGGTGGATGCTTTCTTCCAATCTCTCCAGAGGTTTACTGTTTCAGACACCCCCTCATCAGAAGGACCTCATGACAGATTTTTCAACCTATGCTTGGGGTGCTTATCTTGATGGTCTCTGTACTCAAGGCCATTGGTCCAGCATGGATCGTCAGTGTCATCAATCTGTTGCAACTCAAAGCGATCTTCAATGCTCTCAAAGCTTTTCAGCAGCATCTTCACAACCAGGTAGTCCTCATTTGGACAGACAATCAAGTCGCCATGTACTATGTCAACAAGCAGGGAGGAACAGGATCTCTCCCTCTTTGCCAGGAAGCTCTGAAGGTATGGAATTGGGCAATCCTTCACAACACCTTCCTGAAAGCTGTCTACATTCAAGGAGAGAAAAACTGTCTGGTGGACAAATTGAGTTGTCTTCTGCAACCTCACGAATGGACACTCAATTCCTCGCCTCTTCATCACATTTTTTCTCAGTTAGAAACTCCTCAAATAGATCTCTTTGCATCTCCCCACAACCACAAACTGCCTCAGTTCTGCTCCAGTATATACTCTCCTCATCACCTCGAGGCAGATGCTTTCCTTCTGGAATGGACAAATCTGTTCCTGTATGCGTTCCCTCCATTCCCTCTCATTCTCAAGACTCTTGTCAAGCTCAAGAACGATCATGCCACCTTGATTCTAATAGTTCCTTGGTGGCCCAGGCAACCGTGGTTCTCCCTTCTACTTCAGCTTAGCATTAGGGAGCCATACCTTCTACCAGTTTTTCCATCTCTGCTTACACAGAGTCAAGGATCTCTTCTTCATCCTAACCTGCAGTCTCTACACCTGACAGCTTGGTACCTCTCAACATAACTCCTCTTCAGTTTTCTCAATCTGTTCGGGACCTTATAGAGGCTTCCAGAAAGTCTGCCACTAAACAATGCTACCACCAAAAATGGACTAGATTTTCTACGTGGCGCATCTCTCATAACAAGGAGCCTTGAGATACCTCCTTGTCTTCCATCTTGGATTATCTTCTACACTTATCTACCTCAAGTCTACATCGAGTCCATCTTAGTGCAATTGCTGCTTTCCATCAGCCTATTGATGGGAAACCCCTTTCTACTCATCCTGTGGTTTCCAGATTTATGAAAGGACTTTTCAATGTCAAACCTCTCAAACCGCCTCCAGTGGTTTGGGATCTTAATGTTGTTCTTGCTCAATTGATGAAGCCTCCTTTTGAACCAATGGATACGGCTCATCTGAAATATCTCACTTGGAAAGTGGTGTTTTTCATTGCTCTCACATCTGCTCAAAGAGTCAGTGAACTGCAAGCTTTAGTT
This sequence comes from Geotrypetes seraphini, assembly GCF_902459505.1. Taxonomy (NCBI): domain Eukaryota; kingdom Metazoa; phylum Chordata; class Amphibia; order Gymnophiona; family Dermophiidae; genus Geotrypetes; species Geotrypetes seraphini. The sequence continues at coordinate 86,924,996 of NC_047084.1, forward strand.
GCTGATCCACCTTTTACAGTTTTCCATCATGACCTTTTACAGTTTTCCATCATGACATCATGACATTGGTCCTCCGTACTCATCCTAAATTCTTACTTAAAGTGGTTTCAGAATTTCATCTCAACCAATCCATTGTACTTCCAGTATTTTTTCCAAGGCCTCATTCTCATCCTGGAGAAATCAGCTCTTCATACCCTGGACTGTAAGTGTGCTTTGGCCTTCTACTTAGAACGCACCAAATCACACAGATCTGCTCCTCAACTTTTTGTCTCCTTCGATCCAAACAAGTTGGAACACCCGATTTCTAAGCGAACCATCTCCAACTGGATGTCTGCTTGTATCTCTTTCTGCTATGCTCTGGCTGGACTGCATCTACAGAGTCGAGTCACAGCCCACAAAGTCAGAGCCATGACGGCTTCAGTAGCTTTTCTCAGATCCACTCCTATTGAGGAAATTTGCAAACCTGCCACCTGGTCCTCGGTTCATACTTTCACCTCTCATTATTGCCTGGATGTTTTCTCCAGACGGGATGGCCATTTTGGCCAGGTAGTGTTAACAAAATTTATTCTTCTGAATTGCCAACACTCCCACCATCCCATTCTGGTTAGCTTGGAAGTCACCCACATGTGAGAATAGGCTGCCTGCTTGTCCTGGGATAATGCAGTTACTTACCGTAATAGGTGTTATCCAGGGACAGCAGGCAGCTATTCTTACAACTCACCCACCTCCCCTGGTTGGCTTCTCTACTAGCTATCTGAACTGAGGAGACGCGCCCTGTGCTGGGCGGGAAGGCACTCGCGCATGCACGGTGTGGCAAACTCAAAACTTCTGAGTTTCTTCAAGCAAATCTGCTTGCGAGGCTGTCCGCATCTGGGCTCTGTGGATGACGTCACCCACATGTGAGAATAGCTGCCTGCTGTCCCTGAATAACACCTGTCACTGTAAGTAACTGTGGTTACTCCTAAGTCTACCATTTTGCAACCTCAATTGCCCTCTAGTATTGCCATTTTCCCTTTTCTGGAAAGGATTTGTTTCTATAGTAATACCTTTCAAGTATTTAAATGTCTGTATCATATCTCCTTTGTCCCTCAATCTGTTGATAGCTGGAATTGCAAACAGGGTACGGGCAACATGTCATTTTCAGCCATACGTGTGACCTCTGTTGCCAGTAAGTAGCAAGAGATGACTAGAATCCTTTGAGCTCAATATATACGAATCCACTTCCTCAATTACTGAAGTTGTTTCTTGACTCTTGAATAAGTCTCCCCCCCAAAAAAAAAAAAAAAAAATAAAAATCTGCCTCCAGTTCTTGTTGTTTTGGATATTTTGTTGGTAGTTTGGCAATTGGCTATACCTCGACTACAGCATTGTTCTGCCCTTTGACTGTCATCAGATTTAAATGACCCTTCAGCCTTGGATCCAACAATATTGCTGCCAAGAGTGTCTCTCTAACTGTAAAATATCAATCCAGGTGATCTGTAGAATGATTCTTTAAGGATGTTATCCCATGGCTGTCTGAGCTTGCAATCATCAGATGCCAAGATGTCGTTTCAACTGATATTTTTTTTTTTTGGCTACCAGATGCTAGTGAAGGCTTAATATTTGTTGACCCTTCTTTTGTAGCTTTGTCAAATGTCCCAAGGAGTTATCTATTGTACACAACTTGGTCAGGAACTGCTTGTTTGGACCTGATTCAGTGGCAATTGGTTGCAGCTCCTTCATATTCTTTGCCTTAGATTTCAATGTCGGTGGAATGCTGATTTACTAAGCTGACACACACTGCTTGATCATTTTCTTCAGGGAACTGTTGAGTTAGTGAATGTAACCACCTCTTAGCACAACCTATCCAGACCTCATCTCGAACGCGCTAAAGAATACACTTCCTGAAATAAAATAAAAAAAATGACGATTTTAGGATTTTATAGATGGGGGACACCAGAGGAGCACTAGAAAACTCAGGAAACACCTTGAAATTAAGATTAGAAAATCGTTGTTGGAGCCTTTTAGCTCCTCTTTACTCAATACACCAGAGACACAGAGCTGCACCTGCTTTCTAGCCCCCGATGAAGAGCCAGATCAGAATTCACTGCCACACTGCTGGAAATGCTGTCACCAAGCTGAACTTCGAGTTGCCGGTCAGACTCCACTGTCTGACTATGCCTCCACCCCTGTGGACCACTGGATGTGCACGAGGACAGGCAGAGGCACGAAATGCCGCCTGCACCTTGTGGAACACTGCTGAGCCCCCTAAGCATGCTAAACAGTCTGTGCTCAAACCCCCCCCCCCCTGCTTAACAGAGAGTAAGACTAGGTCAGGGATGGCCCTGGGCTCCAAGGAAGACTAAGCAGACTGGCTAGTGGGTACCCCGAAGGGATCGGCCTGTCAGCTACAGGCCGAAGTCTGTGAATTCTCAAACAGGCAGAGCTTCAAGTTCACTTGACTTGCGAAAATACCCGCGACAGGGATGAAACTACTTTGAATTAAAAATAATAAACTGAGGAGAGCAGAACACACACAGCTGCAGTCATGCGTGCAGAAGAAAAGACTGCTAGAGGGCGCTAAACTAGCCTGTGAAGTACACTGGAGGCATAGTGAAAAAGCCAGAGTGGATTTCTTCTGAAGGTCATGCGAGTATGGGGAAATAACCCTATGGTCTAGAATAGGGGTGTCAAAGTCAATCCAGTCGGGTTTTCAGGATTTCCCCAATGAATATGCATGAGATCTGTTTGCATGCACTGCTTTCATTGTATGCTAATAGATCTCATGCATATTCATCGGGGAAATCCTGAAAACCCAACTGGATTGCGGCCCTTGAGGAGGGACTTTTGACACCCCTGGTCTAGAATGTCTCACCTATTGCACTGGAACAATGCATATTGTCTATTGAATTTGTGCTCATATCCAAACATTTAATCTAGTAAATGATGCCAGAAAAAGGTTATCTGGCCCATCCAATTTACTCAGTTATCCTGTTTTTCCTGCCAAGGATACTTTTCTAACTACCAGCCACACAATATGATGACCTGCAAGATTTTGCCTTTTTCAGAACTATCTTGTCACCATCATATGGGAAGCGCCTTTTGTGCTCCAGGTCCATTTTCGCCTTTGACTTGTGTGTCAAAATTACTTTCCTATCAAGCAGCTCATCTCAGTTGGGAACTACTCTCCATTAGAGGGTCGTCTTCATTATACTGGTTAAACAAATTCCTAGTAGAGCATTAAACCCTGCGCCCTCTTTGTGTGTCTCACACTCTCCTCAAGACGATGGGAAAAGCTCTTTGCACAGACTCATTCAACTCTTTCTACCTGTCCCCCCCTCACCTCTCTCGCCACCTTATTTTGGGTCTCCATACCTATATCTGTACTGGTATTCGAAAGCTGTCCACTTGAGTTCTTCTCGTATTACCTTACCATAATTATATTTGACTCTGACCTTGTCATGATCCTATGTTATTTGTACTTGTATCCTCACCTCTCTGGTACGGTCTTCTACTCAACTCCTGCATCGAACTTAAGTGTATTGCGGTGTACAAATAAAAATTTGGTATGTTATATAGGATACCTATTTAGTTCCCTTTAGCCATCCACCTTTCCCATGCTCAACCACTCGATTTTGTAGTGATCTATATAGCAAACAATACTAGTTGTCACTTGCCCAAATTCAGGCTAGCTAAGCCCCCCTTTATAGCCAGACAGATGGATCTGGCTTTTTGAGTGCCCACATCTCACCTAGGACTTCAAGTTAATTATAACCTTGCAACCTGACAGGCAGACCCAGCTACTAGCTTAATTTCCAAATTTGGGCACGGATCCCAGATCCTTGTATAATTAATCAATTAGGTGTTAACGATAAATGATTGGTGTTAAGCACTTAATAGGCAGTAATTACGAGTTATGAACAGATTTGCCCTATTCTATAACAAATTAGGGGTGACTATTTTTACAATTTTTGATGGTGAAACACTTTGTTATATGATTAAACTAGTCTTTTATTTTACTAGGTCACAAATCTGATTGACTGAGAACAGTTGGGATTTTCTACCATAAAAGTGTCAAATCTGTTAAATATGGGTCTCTTTCTTTTTCTCACCAAGCGTATTACCAAACGTATTACCTTTACATATTAGAAAGATTAAGAACTATCAGGAGTTTAAACAGAAGCTTAAGACTTTTTTTCGGAAAATTTGTCTTATTAGAAGAATAATGATTTTATGGTGTTTTATTTTGTTAGCTCTTGAACTATTTGGTGTAATTCGTGCTTATTGTAACTTGGAATGAACTATTTGTGGTTTTTGCAGGCTAAATGCTCTATATAATCAATAATAATAAAATGCTAGAGGCACATGCGCTCTTGAAAATTCATGAGCGCTGGCGCTGTGAGGTGTGCTTCTGTGCCAGTCCTCACAGCGCCTGCGCGTGACTGTGCAGAAGACACCAGCGACTCCTCCTCCCCGCTCCTCTTCAAAGCGGCCTGCCGAGGTTTGCCAGCCGCTGTAGCGAACCTCGCAAGCCGCTCTCCACCTCCGTGCAGAAGAAGGAGTCGCCGTGTCACCTCCCGCCCTCACTCGCCGCTGACGCCACTGATCCTCCTCTTCAGAGCAGCCTGCGATCGTGGCCAGCTTTAAAGAACCTCGCAGGCCGCTCTCCAGCTTCAGTACCATGCTCCCTCTGATGCACGGGATCGCGTCAGAGGGACCGTGCTACCGAGTTGGAGAGCAGCCTGCGAGGTTCGCTAAAGCCGGCCACCATGATCGCAGGCTGCTTTGGTGAAGTGGAGCAGGCCAGAAGACGCCTGGATGTTGGGAGGGTAAGAAGGGAATCAATACCGGGAGCCAGGGGGAAAGGGAAAGGGGGCTGCTTTGGGGGAGGGGTGTGCTGGGGGGAGACAGAAGGGGCCATGGAGAGATAGGGAGAGGGAAAGGGGGCTGCTTTGGGGGGAGGTGTGCTGGGGACAGACCGCTTTGTTCGGGGGGGGGAGACAGAAGAGGGCCATGGAGAGACAGTTAGGGAGAGGGAAAGGGGCCTGCTTTGGGGGGGAGGTGTGTCCTGGGGGCAGACAGCTTTGCTCAGGGGGAGGAGACAGAAGGATACAGACAGCGGCCAAGGAGAGAGAGAGATAAAGAAACACAGACAGACAGACACATCTATTCTAGCACCCGTTAATGTAACGGGCTTAAAAACTAGTATAATATAATATAACATGCAACTCAGAAGAGGGCATGTCCATGGGAGGGGCATGGGCAGGTCAGTGGAGTTCCCAGAAATTAAGGCAAAACACTTTAGAATACCTTTGTTTACATGAGCCTGTACACCGGACTTGAGCCTATACACCAGCTTTTGGCAGGCATAAGTGCTTCTGCCCAAAATTAGGCGCAAGACGCTCACTAAGCTAGTATTTTGTAAAGTGCATACTACACAAAGCACCCTTTACAGAATACAGTCAAACCTTGGTTTGCGAGCATAATTCGTTCCAGAAGCATGCTTGTAATCCAAAGCACTCGTATATCAAAGGGAATTTCCCCATAGGAAATAATGGAAACTCAGACGATTCTTTCCACAACCCAAAAACTTTAATACAAAATACCATACGTGCTTGTATTACAAGACCTCGCTCATTTAGAACAGTCACTATACTCCTGCAGCATCAGAGAGAGAGAGAGAAGAACCATTGGCTCAGTTGTGATGATGTGATGCGTGAATACTGTATGTTCTCGTATTGCAAAACTTTACTTGTTTAGAGCAGTCACTACACTCCCGCAGTGTCAGAGAGAGGAGAACCATCGGCTCAGTTGTGATGTGTGTATACTGTATGTACTTGTAGTGCAAGACATTGCTTGTATAACAAGTTAAAATTTAATAAAATGTTTTGCTTGTCTTGCAAAACACTTGCAAACCAAGTTACTTGCAATCCAAGGTTTTATTGTACTATCGTAGCACAGATCATAATGGTGCATAACTTGTGTATTCTATTTGAACTACTGGCCATGGAACCAGGTGGAACATGTATTACCAGCAGGGATGGTTCTTCTGGAGTTTTAAAATCTGTTCTTTAAACTATATTTACTTTCAGCTCTATGAATATCCTCTTGATTCCAAAACCAAGCAGTTGCCTTTCTTGCGTAACCCTGACATTCTGGTGGGAGAGAATGACCTGACTGCTCTCAGTTACCTCCACGAGCCTGCTGTCTTACATAATCTGAAAGTTCGCTTTTTGGAATCTAATCACATCTATACCTATTGTGGTAAGTGAAGGTAGTTTATTAAAACTTTTGTTTAAAACTGTGGGCTTCAGGCATTGCAGGACTTGATCTATAGGAAAATGACTGTTTTAAGATGGGCTTATGAGAAGAGCTTATAAACTGTGGAGGTTAGCGAGATTGCTCAGAGTGAAAATGGGTTAATTCACTCCGGGTCCATTGCTCTAAAGCAGGGGTGCCCAATATGTCGATCGTGATCGACCGGTAGATCGGGAAGGCAATGCGAGTCGAACGCGGAGCCCATCCCGGGCTCCGTGATAGACTCGTGTCGCTGTCCTGATCTACCGGGCCGATCAGCCTTCCTCTCCCCGACGTCCCCCATTGCTGCCCTGAGCTCTCCCTGCAGAAGCGTCAGCTCAACCAGCATTCCTCTCCCCGATGTTAATTCTGACGTCGGAGAGGAAGTTCTGGGCCAGCCAATTGTTGCCTGACTGGCCTGGAACTTCCTCTCCGACGTCAGAATTGACATTGGGGAACGGAATGCTGGTCAGGGTGATGCTTCTGTAGGGAGAGCTTGGGGAGGCGGTGGCTTAGGGCCTGTTCCCCGATGGCGGCGCAGCAAACCTAGCGGCTTGGGAGAGGGCAGGGAGAAAGAAAGAAAGGGGGCAGGCAGGGAGGCAAAGAAAGAAGGGAAACAGAAAGAAAGGGGGAACAGAGAGACAGAAGGAAAGGGGGCATGGAGAGATAGAGAAAGAAAGAAGAGGCAGGGAGATAGAAAGAAAGAAGGGAGTAGGGAGAAAGAAAGAAAAAGTTGGGGGAGGGAATGAGGTCTGGAGGAGAAAGAGGGGAAGAAATATTGGATGCACAGTCAGAAGAAGAAAGTGCAACCAGAGACTCATGAAATCACCAGACAACAAAGGTAGGAGAAATGATTTTATTTTCAATTTAGTGATCAAAATGTGTCTGTTTTGAGAATTTATATCTGCTGTCTATATTTTGCACTAGGGCTCCCTTTTATTAAACTGCAATAGCGGTTTTTAGAGCAGGGAGCCTATGAGCGTTGAGAGCAGTGCGGGGCATTCAGCGCAGCTCCCTGCGCTAAAAACTGCTATCGCGGTTTAGTAAAAAGGGAGGGGGTATATTTGTCTATTTTTGTATGGTTATTACTGAGGTAACATTGCATAAAGTCATCTGCCTTGACCTCTTTGAAAAAAACCCCGGAATGTGAATAATGATAACATTTTCTCTGCCTTTCTGTGTGCTTTATGGTTTGTTTGTTTTTTTTATTTTGTTGTTGGTAGATCATTTTGACTTGGTCATTTTAAAAGTAGCTTGCAAGCCCAAAAAGTGTGGTCACCCCTGCTCTATAGGGTTTATATCCAGCAGACCTGCAGCATTTCTTTCTTTTTTTTAATTGAAAATATTTCTTACAATGTTACAAAATACAAAGTAAAGAAATGGACATGTAAAAACAAGAAAAGTAAATATACATCTCAAATTGAGAAATAAAGGAAGTCCATCTAGCCCACAAAATGGGTGGAAACCTTCAATTTAAATAGGCAAATATAACTAAGGTAATCAAAAAAGACCTACAGCATTTCTATGTGAGACTGGTTGCAGCATTATCATTGGGGCTAGTTGGAAACAGAAATAAGTACCAATTATGGAAATTTCAATCACCTGACTCTGGCTCCCTAGTCTTCCCAGGCTATAGGAACAGATGGTGGTTAAGAAAAGTTAGCCAAACTTTTGGGGACACACTTTCTACCTCATGGATACACACCAGTGAATCCTGACACACTGGTTAACAACCGCTGGACTATAGGAATAATGCTGATATAACACTTAGGGCTCCTTTGTGTTATAATGTTTTGAGTGTTGTCCTGTAATATATTGGAAGTTTGGAAACTGTTATTCTCCCGTTCTTTGACTTTGATAATATTTTTCAAATTTTTGCAGATTTTTTTTTTTTTTTTAATTAATTTGGGGCCTTTGGGCTCACCTCAGCCTGTTTCAGGCTGTGAGTATCAACCCTTTTTTGGTATTATAGCTACTTGACTTCCCTGGAAAATTGAGTCCTTTGATTTTTGCATTGGCAGTTTTTCCCTCGATGTCTAGGCCTTTCTAATTATTGTAGCTCTTTCCCCTTTTCCTCTCGTTCCAGTTTGTGTGTGTGTTATATTCTGTCTACGTCTCTTACCTTTTATGTTTGTTGAGCCAGTTCCCCCCACCCATTTTTTACTTATTATTGTAAAATTGACATTTTAATTCTTTAAAATTGCTTTGAATTCGGAAAAAGCAGGATATCAAATTTTAATAAACCTTGAAACCTTTCAGTGGCTTCAAGCAGTGCACTCAGTGCAACAGGATCATTTCAGTAATTCATCCACACAATTGGTCTGTCCAGTGCCTAAGTCCTCAACACCGACCTTATTCTTGCCTGCAGTGCTCTAAACTGCAGAAGAGATCACTTATGGCTTGTCAACTCCAATTTGAAAAATTTGGGGGAGAAACTTCAGGAGCATCGAGGATATCCGCTGACTCCAATGCCAAAACCCATAGACCATCTTCAGCGTTGGTACCAGTGCAGGCATCAACACCACATTCAACATCTTCATCGTTGGTGTTGCCTCCATCTGAGGAATTGACTAAAAAGGCTAAGAAGCATGAACGCTCTTCCCCATCTAATCACACTTCGCCATCCTCTCAAGCGTCTACACAATCTACATATCCCAAGTGTCGACGCACTGAGGCAAGGTCACCTTCTCTTCAAATGCTGTCACCTTTGAGGCATGCCTCGTCATCGAGGTCAATAATGCCTCGACACCTGATGCATTCTGTATCATCTGTACCGATGACTACCATGGTACTGTCCATCCTTTCAGGACTAAATACGAGAGTTGATTCAGAGGGAATTGGCTGGTATGTTACAGTCCCATATGGTGCAAGCACCTGCCACGATGAATCAGGTGCCAGCCCAGTCCGAGCAATGATCCAAGTACCATCCAGAGCTAGATCTCAAACTCCATGTCACCAGCGCTCGAAGTCCAGGAGAACTGCATTGTCAGGGTGTCATAGTTCCTCATCTCAATTCAGGTACTCATTTGATCGACATTGCAAAACATCTTGCAGTGACTCTCAATGTTCTCCTCAACATCATACTTGATACTCTTGTGAATGTTCATCTCGACGTGCACCTCAACATCCTTGACATTCTCTATCACCAAGACAACACATCAAGGACTATGACTCAGATTTATCTCACAGTTCTTTCTCTGACTATCCTGACCTTGCTGCTGAAGAATTGTATGGAATTCCATCTCCTCTTCCTCCTTACAGAAGGTCACCTCCTGAGAGTCTCTCCATCACAAAATACATTAGGCAAATGGGACAATCTCTATCAATAAAGATGGAGTTAAGAGTCTGAGCCTAGAGCAGAACTCTTTGATGCTTTAGATTACAAAGAATGGCCAAATGATTATCTAAAACTTCCTTTCCACAATCTCATGAAAGATGCTCTAATTAATTAATTAATTTTTATGTATATACTACTTATAGCTTAAGTGGTTTAATTCAGGTACGCAACCATTTTCCCTATCTGTCCTGGTGGGCTCACATTCTATTTAATGTACCTGGGACAATGAGGGATTAAGTGACCTGCCCAGCGTCACAAGGAGCAGTGTGAGATTTGAACCCACAACCTCAGGGAGCTGAGGCTGTAGCTCTAACCACTGTGCCACACTCTCCCACCTCTTCTAGTTCCAGTGGTTCCATACAAGTTGGACACTTTGTATAGAGTTTAATCCTGCCCAGAATTTGATAAACCCTCAACTCAGCACCAGTCCCTTCTTGTAGAGTCAGCACCGAAAAAGGCCAGCAATTCAAAAACATATGCCAGCATTGCTTTTGGAAGAGAGAGTAGAATCCTAGATAAATTTGGATGTAGGTTTTTCCAAAATACCATGTTGACCAGTAGGATACTTAGTTACAATTTTTTCTTGACATTCTACATGAAGTTTCTCATTCAAAAGTTATCACATTATGAACAGTATATTCCTGAGGACCAATTGAATACTTTTCATCATCTCTCCAGTGATCTGTTAAAAACAAGAAAATACATGGCATGCTCTGTCTTTGATGCCTTTGATGTCACCTAATATGCATCAGCAATCTCTATTGCTTTGAGAAAGACAAGCATGGCTACAGGTGTCTGACCTAGATGCTAACGTTCAAGAGCATTTAGCAAATATACCCCATCTGGGAGATTAATTATTTGGGGATAAAATTGAAGAAGCCACTCAAAAAATAAAGAGGTATGAGGACTCAATGACTACATTATCATCACAGTCTTTGAAACCTTAACTTTTCAAACATTTTTATAATCCTAAATGTTCTTATTATCCCAAATGCATGTTATCTAACACCATCTATATCTTCTAGAGCTCCTGCATAGAGATGCATGAGACAACAAAAGATTCAGAAATCCCAGACTTAAACTCAATGAAAATCTCAGCAGTCATTTTGACTTCATCCAAGAAAGCTTAGCCAGCATCATACAGCCTGTTCCTTAAACTCTCCCTATAGGAGGTTGCCTCACTTACCCGTGTTGGACCCTTATAACAGATCACTGGGTCTTCCAAGCAGAGAGACAGTATTGTGCCCTTTGCCTACAAAAAAGACCTCCAAACCATTCTCCAAGAGAGTCTTTCAACTCCCATCAGACAAACCTCCTTCACCAGGAGCTCTCAGACCTCCTCCAGCTCAACACCATCAAACAAGTACCTCTGCAGGAGAGGAACTGAGGGTTCTACTCCCAAGTATTTCCTCACACCAAAAAAGACTGGAGACTCTGACCAATTCTGGATCTTTGTGCTCTTAACAAATACTTAGTGAAGGAGAAATTTCACATAGTCTCACTGGGAACCTTTTTGCCATTGTTAGAGAAGAATGACTGGCTCTGCTCTCTATATCCCAAAGAAGCCTACACACATATTCCAATCCTATCAGCGCACAGAAAATTTCTACACTTTTGAGTGGAAGCATGCCATTTCCAATACAAAGTACTCCCATTTTGACTGGCTTATGCCACAGAGTATTCATGAAATACTTAGTTGTCATGGCTGCAATCCTTCACTCTTGAGATTTCCATATGTTCCCTTATGTAGATGACTGGTTGATCAAAGCTCCAACACCTCATCAAGCTCACCATGCCATGAATGCAGGGATTCAGCTATTAGAACTTCTGGAATTTGCAATCAACTATTTGAAATTTCATCTACAGACTACTCAAACTCTTGAGTTCATCGGGGCACTTCTAGACATAACTCAAAAACGTGTGCATTTCTACCACACCAGAGACTTGACAATCTGATTTAAATCTGCCAGAGGGTCTCCTCTCCAACACCTCGCAGCATGTCAAATGATGTGTCTTCTAGGTCACATGGCATCTACAGTTCATGTAACTCCATTTGCCCATCTACATCTCAAGGAACCTAGGTGGCCACACACAACCTAATGAACTCAGGCTACTGATCCACTAGCCCACCGACTACAGGTAACCTCAGCATTTTGACAATCCCTTCTTCAGTGGTGGTTATCACTAGCCAGTATAACCAGAGGCCTTCTCTTCCATACTCAGCCACATCAAAAGATATTGACAAAGGATGCTTCCATGCCCGGTTTGGTAATCTACCTCAATGATCTCCATGCTCAAAGAAGCTGTAATCCTCAAGAGAGATCTCTCCATATTGGTCTCCTCAAGCTATGGGCAAGCCAAAATGCTCTGTGCACATTCCAGGATCGCCTCCTCAGTAAAGTAGTACTCATTTGAATGGACAACCAAGTAGCCATGTACTATGAACAAACAAGAAGGCAAAGGGTCTCGCCCGCTTTGCCAAGAAGTGATCAAAATTTGATCCTGGGAGATTCTGTGCAACATATTCCTCAAAGCAGTTTATCTCGCAGGGACAGCAGCCAAGTTGAGCACACTCCTACAACCTCACGAGTGGTCACTCAACCATATTACATCAAATATTTGTAGATTGGAGGTCTCTGGAAGTGGATCTGTTTGCTTCCCCTCACAATCACAAGCTTCAAGTCTTATTTTCCAGAATCTACACTCCCAATTGCTTGGAGTCTGATGCCTTCCTCTTGGACTGGAGAGACAAATTTCTGTATGCTTTCTCTCTAGTACTCTTATTCAAACTTTGCCAAGAACAAGCAACCATGATTCTCATAGCACCCCAGTGGCTATGTCAATCATGGTTTCTACTTTTCATACAATTCAGTGTACAAGATTTCATCACACTTCAAATCTTTCCAACATTGTTTGGAACATTGTCTTCTTCATCCCAATCTACATTCGTTGACTCTCACAGTATGGTATCTTTCTCTCAACAATTAGATATTTTATCACTTTCTGCGCCAGTGTTAGCCATCATTCAAGCTTCTAGAAAACCTTTCACACAACAATGTTATTGCTTTAAGTGGACTCATTTCACAGTCTGGTGTAATCTCAGCTCATTGGATCCAATAACTTGTCCTCTCCCTTCTGTTCTGGACTACCCTCCTGAACCTTTCTAACTCTGGTCTCAAGACTACTTCAGTAAGAGGACTCCTCAGCTTTATTTCAGCTTTTCATACACTTTTGGATAAAAAGCCATTCTCAGTACATCCTCTAGTTTCCAGATTCACGAAAGGTCTTTTTCATACCACACCACCAAACAAGCTCGTCTAGTTACTTGAGATCTTAATGTTGTATTTTCCACTCTGATGAAGCCTCCATTTGAATCACTCTAGACTTCATCTCTCACGTTTGTAACTTGAAAGTCGTGGTATTAATTTGCATCACATTGGCGCATCAAGTCAGTGAACTTCAAGCACTTTTGTCAGATCCACCTTATACAACATTCTACCACAATAGGGTGGCCCTTCGCACGTATCCGAAGCTTCTCCTGAAAGTTGTCTTGGAATTTCATCTCAACCAGGCTATAATTTTTCCCATCGTCTTTCCAAGGCCACATTCACACCCTGGTGAAGCTGCACTCCACACATTGGACTGTAAACAAGCACTTGCTTATTATTTGGATTGGACCAAACCTTGCAGAACTTCCACTCAGCTGTTCCTCTCATTCGACCCTAACAGACTTGGAGCTGTTCATACCAGGCTCCATGGCTGATACCACCCATATGAGAGAATATTTGCCTGCTCTCCTCGGATAACACCTGTTACAGGTAAGTAACTGTGCTTTTCCTCTTGAAGGATAAGGTGGATCATGTGTCCCCTTTTTGCAGTATTTTCAGATAAGACATTTTGGGATGAAACCAGAGAATTTTATGACTATTGTAAGAGCCATGATAACTTGGAAGCTTTTATCTTCATGATTAGTGCTTTGTAAGAAGCTGCTTATAGATTCATTTCCTCATATGGATGCTTGGCAGGATGCCTGGTGTTGATATCTGAGGAACAGTAAAATATATGTATGCTGCTACATTTTTTTCTGAGGGGAGATATGATTGAAGTCTACAAAATCCTGAATGGTGTAGAACGGGTACAAGTGAATTGATTTTTTATGTCATCAAACATTACATAAATTAGGGTATACTTGAAGTTGCAGGGAAATACTTTTAAAACTAATAGGAGGCAGTATGTTTTCACTCGGAGAATAGTTAAGCTCTGGAACGCATTGCCAGAGGATGTGGTAAGAGCAGTTAATGTAGCTGAGTTTAAAAAAGGTTTGGACAAGTTCCTGGAGGAACAGTCCATAGTCTGCAATTAAGACAGACGGGGGAAGCTGCTGCTTGCCCTGGGATTGGTAGTGTGGAAGTTACTACTATTTGGTTTTTTGCCAGGTACTTGTGACCTGAATTGGCCACTGTGGAAACAGGATACTGGACTAGATGGACCACTGGTCTGACCCAGTATGGCTATTCATATGTTCTCCTTGCAGACAGTTACAATAAAAGAGAGTGTGTGGGTTGCACACAGTTCCATTGAAGATCTCAGAAATGATTAGAAGTCATTTTCTCAAATTGCTGGAGATGATGTCCCAAAACTAGTCGACTCGTTCATCAAGAGAAGAAAAAGACCTCAGAACTTTTATGGCTCTATGCCATTTCAACTTTGTACAGCTTCAAGCCATGGGTTATAATCACTGGTCTAAAAAAATCTCATCTTCAAAAGTGGTGAAAGCGTCTTTATTTAAAGAGGAGCTTTTGGGGTTTGAAGCTGTATAAACTTAGCATTGCCCCATGAAAGCTCTCTTTCTTTAGTGTTTGGCTGGTCTGGCTAATATTGCAATATTTTTTCACATTTTCTGCATTGAATTACATTAGGAGGAGGAGCATGCATATGTGCCAGCTCTGTGGATGCTTGAGCACCCCCAATATTGAGCCCTTCCCTAGACAAATTTAAGGAAGTAGCAACTGCCACGCCACCTTGCAAAGCATCCTGTTCTCATAAAATTTCCCCCACAACCACCCTGCAAACTTTTCTTCAACAAAAAATATCCTTCTGCAACCACCCCACCACCTCATAAACTGCCCCAACTTGAAAAACTACTACCACACTGTCATACTGTTTACCACTGTCCTTCTATTCTATACTATACACCATATTTATGCCATGTCCTCCTATTCTATATTATACACCATATTTACCATAGTGTATCTGCTACACACTATTTCTGCCACACTACGATCGCTCATGCCATGTTTTCTGCACAATGTTTTCTGCTCCATGTCTACCATGCTATGTTTTGTCATGCAAACTTGCCTTACCATTTTGTCAAGTCGTGTCATACTATATTAACCAGGCTTTGTAATACTGTCTTTTGCCAAACTATACTCGCGGCAGCCATTCAGGGAGTGGCTAAGGGCCAGGCAGGAGTGCAAAAAGCTCATTCCTGCCTGGTACACCGTTGGGCCGTGAGAACTCGAGTCAGCCATTCTGGGAGGGGCTCAGCGAGGGGCAGGAGCGCGGAAAGCTCGCTTCTGCCTGATACACCACTAAATCACCAGAAATTCAAAAAAGTATGTGGGGGGATGCTGGAGGGAGGTAAAAAAATTGAGAATCCATCGGGACAGGAGACGGGAGGGATCCCTCCTGTCCCGGCCTACCACTGGACCACCAGGTCATACGGCAGGCTCAGTGAAAGCCTGCAAGACATTGAGAGAGAAGGTGGATACGATACAGGGCTTGATTATGCAATCAGGTTTTCTCAAATATGGCCAAGGTCACGTCCCTGCCTTGACTATATATCTAGTTTTTAGACTTTTAGACTTTCAGTCTTTCAGTATGACTTACCTGTACCATAAAATTAAAAAAGAAGTACATGTTTAACTTTTTAAATAAAGAGTTAAAAATTACATTCACATAGAATAAATAAATTAATTTTCAAGAATAAAAATGGAGTGCGAATACAGCTTGCTGAAATTTAGCTAATAGCTTTGAGGTGGTTAAGTATCACTAGAACAGAGTCCTTGCATACTACCCATGGGCCTTTGTATTGTAGGTATTGTACTTGTTGCCATTAATCCATACGAACAGTTGCCAATCTACGGGGAAGATGTAATCTGTGCATACAGTGGCCAAAATATGGGAGATATGGATCCTCACATCTTTGCGGTTGCAGAAGAGGCTTACAAACAGATGGCCAGGTGAGCCAAATAGTATTTAACAATTGCTTGAAAGTAGCTTTCTGTGATTGATTGTTTTAAAAATTACTGTGCAGTAAATTGCTAGAAATTGAAATGAAGAATCCACACTACAACTTGGGACGACTGAGTTTTTGATGTATGTCCACTCCTTTGTTCTCCATTCCAAGTATTCTGGGATTCAAGCATTGAAAGACAGGCATATACTGTATATCCCAGAGCACTCTGGAACAGTTACTTCAAGTAATGATTAGATTGGACAAGAGTACAGTGGTGCCTCACACAACGAACTTAATTCGTTCCAGGAGCAAGTTTGTTATGCGAAAAGTTCGTTATGGGAAACGCGTTTTCCCATAACAATACATGTTAAAAAAAATTATTCGTTCTGCAGCATAAAATATGCTAAGATGACATAAAAAAAGATAAATTTGTCAAAATGGTGAAAATGATGGTCTTGCTGAGGCCAAACTCTTTGACGAGGTCACACTGTTTTACCCCACATTCACTCCTAATTATTTCCCGTTTCATTTCAACAGAAATCACCTTCCTGCTTTTTTTAGAAGCCATGATATATAAAAAATATTGAGTTTATCTTAAAAGGACGACTGCCGTGATACGTGCGTGCGTGCGTGATTTAATTCGTAATGAAGAACGATTGCCGCGATACGTGCTTAAGTTAAGCGCAGTGACTAACGACTGCCTGCAGTGCCTGCGCGGAAGGATGCAATACATCGGCAGTGATCGTGGAAGCTCGGGCAACGTCGTTGTGTGAAACGAAGTTCGTTGTATGAATCATGACATGAAGTTCGTTGTGTGCAGCGTCCGCTGTGCGAGGCGTTCTTTATGCGAGGCACCACTGTATTTGGGTGTTCATGGAGTTGTGCTTTCATCCTTGAAGTTTTAAACTTTCTACGACTAATTGCTTTTGTATTGGAATGGCTTATTCAAATAAATTAACCTCTTCTTTTTTAATGGCAATACTACCACTGTGAGCAACGGACTAGCAAGGGAAGGAGGTGCCCGGGGCAATGGCGCCCGGCATCACCGCATCTTGCATCCCCTCCCAACAACTGCCCCTCTCGCCTGCATTCCTTCCTCTCCCTGCACCCCCCTATCCACCTACCTCTTCATCGCTGGCAGAGAACATCTTTAACCTGCTGTTTGCGTCAGCCTCAGCTCTTCTTCTAACATCCCACGATCAGAAAGCGATATCGGAGGAAGGGCTGAGGCTGACACAAGCAACAGGTTAGAGATGCTGTCACTGCTGGTGATCATTTGAAGAGGTAGGTGGGTGGGCAGAGAGGAGAGGTATTGGCCTCCCTGCCAAGATGGTGCCTGGGAGAGGTCCGACTCCTCTCCCTCCCTTGCCACGCCACTGACTATGAGTAGAGGAGTTTATAAATTCTCATTCCATTGTGCTGCTTCCCACTATTTCAGAACTTGTGGGATAGTTATAGAAACATGACGGCAGATAAAGGACAAATGGCCTATCCAGTTGGCCATCCCTGCAGCATCCATTATCCCCTCCTCTCCTTAAGAGAACCCTAAGAGATTATACAGTCTTTTGTCTCGACCATCTCTACCAGGAGCCTATTCCATGCATCTACCAACCTTTTTGTAAAAAAAGTATCTTCTTAGATTACTCCTAAGCCTTTCACCTCTCAACTTCAACCTATGCCTCTCATTTCGAAGTTTCCTCTCAAATGAAAGAGACTCACCTCATGTGCATTTATGCCATGTAGGTATTTAAACGTCTTTCTCATATCTCCCATCTCCTGCCTTTCCTCCAAAGTATACATGTTGAGATCTTTGTCTGTCCCTATACGCCTTAGGACAAAGACCATCGATCATTTTAGTAGCCTTCCTCTGGACTGACTCCATTCTGTTTATATATTTTTGAAGATGCGATCTCCAGAATTGTACACAATATTCTAAATGAGGTCTCACCAGAGTCTTATACAGGAGCATCAATACCTCCTTTTTCCTACTGGCCATACCTCTTCCTATGCACCCTAAATTCCTTCTAGCTTTTACAATTGCCTTTTCTATCTGTTTGGCCACCTTACAATCATCACATGCTATCACAACCAAGTAATGCTCCTCTTTCGTGCACAAAATTCTTCATCCATAAACTGTACTGTTCCCTTGGGTTTTGCAGCCCAAATGTATTACCTTGCATTTGTTAACATTATCCCTTAGCTGCCAAATTTCAGACCATTCAAGTTGTGCTAGGACCTTTCTCGTGTTATTCACACCATCAGGGGTGCTGATAGAATTGAAAAATGAACTTGCAGAGCTATTGTTAGTAATTTTTCTCTAAAATCCAGGATAGTATCAAAAGACTGGAGGGTACCCAACATGTCGCTGAGTTTTAAAAAGGGTTTCAGAGGTGATCCAGGAAATTATAGACCGGTGAGCATGGATTAATAAAAGAAAGTGAACATGGATTTAGTCAAGGAAATCCTCATCAATCTACTGCATTTCTTTGAAGGGGTAAATGAACATCTGAATAAGTGTGAGCCAGTTGATATTGTGTATTTGCATTTTCAAAAGGCATATGACAAAGTACCTCATGAAAGATTTCTGAGGAAATTAGAAAGTCATGGGATAGGAGGTAATGCCTTATTATGGAAACATAGAAACATGATGGCAGTGGTCTAAGGAAGGCTGTAAAATTATTCCACTTCTATATTTTTGGATTTATATTAATATTATTCTACTGTATTTCTGTAACAAGAAGTTAATTTTCTTGTAAAAATTTGATGAAAATATAAATAAAGAATAAAAAAAAAGAAACATGATGGCAGATAAAGGCTAAATGGCTCATCCAGCCTGCCCACTGGTTGAAAGACAGAAAACAGAGAGTAAGTTTAAATTAGCAATATTCTCAATAGAGAAGGGTAAATAGTGGGTGTCTCCAGGGCTCTGTGCTGGGACTGCTGCTTTTTAATATATTTATCAATGATCTAGATATGGGAATAACAAGTGAGATAATTAAATTTGCTGATGACATAAAGTTGTTCAAAGTTGCTAAAATGCAAGAGGATTGTGAAAAATCACAAGAAGAACTTAAGAACATAAGAGCTGCCATACTGGGACAGACCGAAGGTCCATCAAGCCCAGTTTCCTGTTTCCAACAGTGGTCAATCCAGGCCCCAAGAACCTAGTCATATCCCAAGTAGCAAAACAGATTCCATGCAACCCATCCCAGGAACAAGTGGTTGACTTCTTTTAGCTATCCCAACAATGACCCATGGACTTCTCTTCTAGGGAATCATCTAAACCCTGCCATGGCAACTTACGGTACTTCACCACACTCTCCGGAAATTAATTCCAGAGTTCAATCACATGCTGTGTGAAGAAATATTTTCTCTGGTTTGTTCCAAATCCACTACCCAGTAGCCTCATCACATGCCTCCCAGACCTTGTATCTTTGGAAAGAATAAACAAGCAACTCGCATCTACCCTTTTCACTCCACTCAGAATTCCACAGACCTCTATCATATCACCCCTGAGCCATCTCCTCTCCAAGCTGAAGAGCCCTAGCCACCCTAGCCTTTCCTCAAAGGGAAATCATCCCATCCCTCCCTCCACCATTTTCGTTGCTCTTCCCTGCACCTTCTCCAACTCCATTATATCCATTTTGAGATATTGCAACCAGAATTGCACACAGCATTTGAGGTGGGGCCAGAGATTATATTAAATTTGATCATGTTATGATCACTATTATCAAGCGGCCCCAGCACCCTTACTTCCCACACCAATTCATGCGTTCCACTAAGAACTAGGTCTAGACTTGCATTGACTCTTGTCGGTTCCTCAACCAGCTGCTCCATAAAACAGTCCTTGATTTCATCAAGGAATTTTATCTCTCTAACATAACCCTGATCTTACATTTACCCAGTCAATATTGGAGTAGTTGAAATCACCCATTAATATTGTGTTACATAGTTTGTTGGCTTCCCTAATTTCTGATAACATTTCAGCATCTGTCCGTTCATCCTAGTTAGGTGGACAGTTGTACACTCCTATAACTATTCTTTTCCCCTTTACACATGGGATTTCTTCCCATAGGGATTCCAAAGTGTGTTGCGGTTCCTGTACAATTTTCAGTCCATTCAATTCAAGGCCACCCTTAACATGTGGGCGTCAAACTGGCAGATGATGTTTAATGGGAGCAAGTGCAAAGTGATGTATATGGGAAAGAGGAATCCAAACTACAGCTACGTGATGCAGTGTTTGCAAAATGAAGTACCCGAAACTGCTTCGAGCATTAGAATTTGTATTTCCTTTACCAAAGGTAGATTATGCTAAACAAATTTAATTGACTTTTCTTTGACTGGGTGACAAAAGAGCTAGATCAAAGGTGTCCGCTGGATATGATCTATAAAGGTTGCATCAAAGCTTTTGATATTGTTCCTTACAGCAAGCTTATGAATGAATTAAGCAGCTTGAGGATATGACCCAAGGTGGTAAATTGGATCAGAAATTGGTTGCTGGAAAATATAATTCACTTGGAAGAATGAAAAGCAAGTATCCTGGGGCTGATTAAGAGAACAAGTATACTCTTTTAATGAGAAAGTATAAATATAAAAAAAATCAGTTAAAAATTTTTTTTGTTTATTATTGCACATAATATAGGCACTAGAGTTCAATTCACTACTTTTTCACACATATCAGTGGTGTGAATGACGGTTTTGACCGGTGATAGTACTCTTGCACAAATTGTGTGTCTTGACAAAAACTTCGTGTTTTTGACGCTGAGTATTTGAGGTCTTTTTTTCCTCATTATTCCAATTTGATATCAAGTTCAATTTATTTAGGGCTCCTTTTACTAAGGTGCGCTAGCGCTAAACCCGCGCTACGCTTCTAGAACTAATGCCAGTTCAATGCTGGCATTAAGGTCTAGCGCGCACAGCAATTTAGCGCGTGCTATTCGGCACGTTAAGGCCCTAACGCACCTTTGTAAAAGGAGCCCTTAATATACCGCAAATATAAAACCAAAGGTAAATCTAAGCGATTTACAAAAAAAGTTTAAAATAAATTAATATAAAAATTAAATACGGTAGGGAACAAAAAAAAGCAACAACACCACACCCATAAAAATACAGTTTAACAGTCAAACCAACAAAGAAATATGACGAAAGGAGGGAGTTGGTACAGAAGTGTATGATGTAGGGATGGAATAGGAGCAAAGAAACAAGAGAAAAGTCCACTCTGCACAAATCCAAAGGAGTCCAAAAGAAGAAGCAGAGAGGGCCTGGTCTTCAAACGAACCATACTTTATTGGCAACCCATATAGCCAGACAAACATAGAACTCGACACGGGGCCGTGTTTCAGTGCATGTGCCTGCATCAGGAGTCCTGGATGTAAGTATGGAGTTAAGTCAATGCCCATAGACACAATGCCAAATCACAAAATATGCCAAGCGCCGCTGCATAGAACTCAGCATACATGGAAAAGAAGTATAGAAGAATTTGACAGGAGAGGTGGAGGGCAAAATGGATGCAACTGCCTGGTAGAGGGGTAGGCCTGCAGTTTTAGCGCACTTCAGTCTGCTTTCTTATGCCTGTTTTTCAGTTTTACGTGGCTGCAGTGGGTGCATAAGTCATAAAATAAGTGTTTGTGACAATGTAAATGCAAATGAGATAGCTTAAGACATTAGTCAGTGTATGCTTATGAATAATCCTATATAATAAAACCCTAGCCGCGCATGCACACTCTTATCTGTGTGCTTCCATGATCCGTATGTCTGTGGCCGCAGGAGTGCGCATGCGCGCTTAGGGTTCCCCCCCCCCCCGTAAGACAGTTTGTCTTTGGCAGCGGCGTCTTGGCCCCCCCCTCCCCAGCACACCCGAACCCCCGTTCAGCCTCCCATCCGACCCTTCCTTCCCGCGATCCGGCTGGTTCCCTTACTCCCTTGCCGCTGCCCCTCTTCCCTTCCTGCGACACGGCAGAGCAAATCAGGGCAGTAGAAGGCTGCGAAGCAGCGTGTTTAGAGTGCTGCGGCCGCTGCTGGAGTCAGGGAAGTGAAGGAGGCAGCAGGGGACTAAGAGAGCCTGCCAGACCGCAGGGACAGTGCGCAGCAGCCTCAACAGCGTGTAGGCGAGTGGTGCGTGAAGGAGTTTGAACAGGTGGTGGCAGTTTCGCTCAGAGGAACAGCTGGAGGGTATGGTGCCGGTGCTGCAGGTGTCCCATGCAGGTAAAAATTCTCAAAGGAGGGGGAAAGGGGGCTGCTTTGGGGGAGGGGTGTGCTGGGAGGCAGACAGCTTTGCTGGGGGGGAAGACAGAAGGGGGGCCACGGAGAGACAGTCAGGGAGGAACTGGAGGGGGAGAGGGAAAGGGGAATGCTTTGGGGGAGGGGTGTGCTGGGAGGCAGACAGCTTTGCTTGGGGGGGAAAGACAGAAGGGGGGCCACGGAGAGACAGTCAGGGAGGAACTGGAGGGGGAGAGGGAAAGGGGGTTGCTTTGGGGGAGGGGTGTGCTGGGAGGCAGACAGCCTTGCTTGGGGGAGGGAAGACAGAAGGGGGCCACGGAGAGACAGTCAGGGAGGAACTGGAGGGGGAGAGGGAAAGGGAGCTGCTTTCTAGCACCTGTTAATGTAACGGGCTTTAATACTAGTAGAGATATAATTGGTAACTGAAGTAGGCTATGTTTACTATCCAAAGTGAAGAGAAAAGCTTGAATGTTGTAAGCACTTACTGTTTATATCAAGGGACTGAGATGCCAAATGAACATTTGTTATATTGCCCTTCAGATTTGCCTTTCACGATACTACATCCATTATTATTTATTTGGTTTTGTTTACTGGAATGCATTAAACGCATTTATAAGGAGATTTAAAGTAGAGAAGAAGCTTAACGATTAGAGCAGCAGACTGGGAACCAGAAAGCCAGGGTTCAAATCCCATGGCAACTCCTTGTGTCGCTTAACTCTCTATGCCTCTGGAGAAGGCAGTGGCAAAACCCACTCCTGCATCGTGCCAAGAAGACGATGAGGGAAGGGTTCCCTCATTGCATGGTTGCCAGGAGTCGGTTCTGACAGTCGGTCAGTTCTGACTTGAGGAGGCATCTGTATCTGGATTAGAGAATGACACGGGGACAAATTTATCCCCTTCTCCGCAGGAATTCAATTTCCCTATGAGTTTTGTCGCTGTCCCTGCCCCATTCCTGCAAGTTCTCCCTTAACTAGACAAGCCTCGAACACTTATGATTTTAAAGTGTCTGAGGCTTGTGCAGATGAGGACAGAGCTTGCAGGAATGGGGCAGGGACGGGAAAAGAACTCATGGGGACGGGATGGGGAAAATTTGTCCCCGTGTCATTCTCTAATCTGGATGATGAGGTTCACTCCCAAGGGCAGTGTACAGCAAGTGAAACGTGACGCAAAATGTATCATTTTGTTATTTTGTTAACAGCATAGAGTAAAAGTAAAATGAAGTAAATTTGTAGATGGGTAAATTGAAATCCTAAAAATAGAAATAACATAATGCAGTGTCAGAAATATGCACATTAAAACGACATAGCAGAACAATCAAATAATGCAAATATGGAAAATATCAGCAGGCAGTATGGAGAAATCTTCATATAATACATATAAAATAAATCAAATCTCTTAATAGGCAACCTATTAGAACATTTAACAACATAAATATGATATTGGCAGAATACAAATGACGTACCGTAATAGACACACATTAGAGTAGAGGTTCCCATATCTGGTTCTGGAAGCATCCCAGCCTCTCAGTGAATATTCATGAGAGTGATGTGCATATAGTAGACAGAATCATGCAAATGTCTTATGAATATCTATTGTGGATATCCTGAAAACCTGACTGGGTGCCTCCAGAACCAGATTTGGGAAACACTACACTAGAACATACAAATTACATGATGCTTGTGTAATTCTCAATCCAGGAAAAGCTGTTGAAATTTAAAAGTTCAGAAAATAATCCACCCCACAAATCGGAAAAAGGGGAAGCGTGTCAAATACCATACAACAAACAAAAACTCCTCTCTTCACACCAAGGGAAACTGCTCTCCAACAAAACAAGTGCATTGAAATCTCACAGAAAGTGAATGTCTTATTAACAATGGGGTTTAAAAAAAAAAAAAAAAATGTATAAGAGGAAGTATCCATGAATGAATGCACTAATCAGGCACTTGTAAGACTAATGAGAGCCTTTAAAGATTTGATTGTCACGATCGGTACACATCGTTCCGTTCCTCATTTTAGCAAAAGTGTGAAAAACAAATAAGAAGAGAACAGTGTCCCCGGCTGAAAATCGCTATGACTAGCCGATATCGCTAACACAAAAACAGACAGATGCTGCACTATGCAGACTCAAATCAACAAAACTACCCAAAAAGCATTATTCACAATGCGCAACTTAAGAAAAATAAGGAAATTCTTTGACAAAGAACACTACAGAATCATTGTACAATCCCTGGTACTAGGTCTTGTGGACTACTGCAATATCCTATATCTATCATGCCCTACAAACATGATCAAAAAACTACAGACCGTTCAGAACACAGCTCTCAGACTAATCTACTCCCTCGGAAAATTTGACCACATCACCAATGCCTACCTAGACTCACATTGGCTACCGATTCGAGCCAGAATTCAATTCAAACTATACTGTCTAATCTTCAAAGTAATCAACGGTACTGCACCTGCCTATCTAAACGATCGCCTAAACCGTAACCTTCCACCCAGAACAAGAAGAACACTGACACCATTCTCATACCCACCACTCAATGGCACTCATCATAAAAAGCTTTATGATAACCTCATAGCAACACATGCAGCAAAACTCGAACCCTCCATCGCCAGATTGTTAACCTCAACATCTGACTTCAAAGCATTCCGTAAAGAAATCAAAACGCTGCTATTCAAAAAGTACCGTATTTTCACGCATATAACGCGCGCGTTATACGCGTTTTTACCTACCGCGCATACCCCTCGCGCGTTATATGCGTGAGCGCGGTATACAAAAGTTTTAAAACATAGTTCCCACCCCGCCCGACGCCCGATTCACCCCCCCAGCAAGACCGCTCGCACCCCCACCCCGAACGACCGCTCGCACGCGCTCCCACCCGCACCCGCATCCACGATCGGAGCAAGAGGGAGCCCAAGCCCTCTTGCCCGGCCGACTCCCCGACGTCCGATACATCCCCCCCCCGGCAGGACCACTCGCACCCCCACCCCGAAGGACCGCCGACTTCCCGACAATATCGGGCCAGAAGGGAGCCCAAACCCTCCTGGCCAGACCGCTCGCACCCCCACCCCGAACGACTGCTCGCACGCGCTCCCACCCGCACCCGCATCCACGATCGGAGCAAGAGGGAGCCCAAACCCTCTTGCCCGGCCGACTCCCCGACGTCCGATACATCCCCCCCCCCCGGCAGGACCACTCGCACCCCCACCCCGAAGGACCGCCGACTTCCCGACAATATCGGGCCAGAAGGGAGCCCAAACCCTCCTGGCCACGGCGACCCCCTAACCCCACCCCGCACTACATTACGGGCAGGAGGGATCCCAGGCCCTCCTGCCCTCGACGCAAACCCCCCTCTCCCCCAACGACCGCCCCCCCCCCAAGAACCTCCGACCGCCCCCCAGCCAACCCGCGATCCCCCTGGCGACACCCACAACCCCCCCACCCCCCTTCCCCGTACCTTTGGTAGTTGGCCGGACAGACGGGAGCCAAACCCGCCTGTCCGGCAGGCAGCCAACGAAGGAATGAGGCCGGATTGGCCCATCCATCCTAAAGCTCCGCCTACTGGTGGGGCCTAAGGCGCGTGGGCCAATCAGAATAGGCCCTGGAGCCTTAGGTCCCACCTGGGGGCGCGGCCTGAGGCACATGGGCCCAACCCGACCATGTGCCTCAGGCCGCGCCCCCAGGTGGGACCTAAGGCTCCAGGGCCTATTCTGATTGGCCCACGCGCCTTAGGCCCCACCAGTAGGCGGAGCTTTAGGATGGATGGGCCAATCCGGCCTCATTCCTTCGTTGGCTGCCTGCCGGACAGGCGGGTTTGGCTCCCGTCTGTCCGGCCAACTACCAAAGGTACGGGGAAGGGGGGTGGGGGGGTCGGGGGGGGCGCCCGGGGGGTCGCGGGTCGGCTGGGGGGGCGGTCGGAGGTTCTTGGGGGGGGCGGTCGTTGGGGGGGAGGGGAGTTTGCGTCGAGGGCAGGAGGGCCTGGGATCCCTCCTGCCCGTAATGTAGTGCGGGGTGGGGTTAGGGGGTCGCCGTGGCCAGGAGGGTTTGGGCTCCCTTCTGGCCCAACTACCAAAGGTACGGGGAAGGGGGTGGGGGGGTCGTGGGGGTCGCCAGGGGGGTCGCGGGTCGGCTGGGGGGCGGTCGGAGGTTCTTGGGGGGGGGGGGCGGTCGTTGGGGGGGGGGGGGTTTGCGTCGAGGGCAGGAGGGCCTGGGATCCCTCCTGCCCGTAATGTATTGCGGGGTGGGGTTAGGGGGTCGCCGTGGCCAGGAGGATTTGGGCTCCCTCCTGGCCCGATATTGTTGGGGAGTCGGCGGTCCTTCGGGGGGGAGGGATGTATCGGACGTCGGGGGGGGCATCAGGCTTTCAGGATGGGGACAGACCTTCAAGGGGGGACAGTGCACGGAAGTCAGGGGGGGTGAACGGAGAGTCGGGACAGCGCACGGAAAGTCAGGGCGGGCGAAAGGAGCGTCGGGCAGCATGCGCGGTATACCCGTGAGCGCGGTATACCAAAGTTTTTGTACATATCATCGTGATTTCTGCGCGCTATACCCGTGTGCGCGTTTTATACGGGTGCGCGTTATTTGCGTGAAAATACGGTATATACAATCTACCTAATCTCCCTCTCCTCTTCCCCTAGAAATCAAAACACTACTGTTCAATACCATTACAATCTTCCTAATCTCCCTCTCCTCTTCCACTTACACCGACCAGGTTCTGCGCACTCCCTGGCACCTTACCCTCAATCGACCAATAAAAAAAAACAAAAAACAACAAAGCTACCTTGAACCTAAATCATCCTACCGAAACCGATTACCTACCAACGTATGGAAACAGACAATTTGCTAAGTAATGTAATGTAACCTGATTTATTTTCCAATGTTATTATGTCTATACACTCATTCTGTTATTATGTCTATACCCTCAACCTGTATTCTCCAATGTCATGTACCCTCCTGGAAATGTCCAGTTCTCTTCTTATGTAATCCGCTTTGAACTGCAAGGTACAAGCAGAATAAAAATCACTAATGTAATGTAATGTAAAAACAGTCCAGCAAAATGTAATCAGTTTCCCGTGGTGTTTTGAGGGCAGTTTTTGGTAGTTGAAATTAAAAGAGCAGGTGGATCACTTTATACATTCTCTTTTTAGAAACTGATTTAATAATTGACGAGTCAGTTTTGCCTTATCCATGGAATTATTGTGGTTAATGACGTGGTTTGCTACTTCCGGAGCGGGGCCGGCAGATGTACTCATCGTGGGACCTTCCTGCATCTCAGTGTGGCTGCCGACTGCTCCAAAGCAAGTATATCGGAGGGGGTGCACCGGCGGCCGCGCTGAGGTGCAGGTCTTTCTCAACAGTAGGGCAGGACATTCTGGACCCGGACCGCTCTGTACCCCCCTAGGGCATGCACCCGGGGCGGACCGCACCTCCACCTCCTAGGTACGCCACTGTCTAATAGAAATGTTGGGTAAATCTGAGAGGTGTTTGGGGTTGTTTTTTTTTTTTTTTTAATATTTAAAGTGTTTATTATATTTTCAATCTTAATTAACAAGCATAACTTGTACAGAAAACAAAATTAAACATATCAAATCCATCATATGAAACAATATCAAGAAAACCAAAGTAAATTTGACTAATTTTGCTCAAGTCCTCAAATTGAATCCAAGATGTTATAATCTAGCGAGAAAAACTAAGAAAATTCCATTAAGATTAAAGCTAGACTTTAAGAATAAATGGGATACCTATGTGGGATCCTTACGAGGGTCGAACTGGAATATCGGTCGCTAGGTATAGACTTAAGAGGATGGGTCAGTAGGGTGGGCAGACTTGATGGGCTATAGCCCTTTTCTGCCGTCATCTTCTAAAGCGTTGAGTTTGGCGTATATTCCATCAAAATAGGGCTCAGGGTTGTTCTTTTTCCAAACGGGTTAGGGACAGAAAGGTTGTCAACTTGGTTTGGTTCATAAAAATCAGTATAAAGCCAAACATTTTAGCCTGCCTAGTTCTACTGCTAAGTGTGACTTGAACATAAGAATATCCATCCTGGGTCAGACCAACGTCCATCCAGCCCAGTATCCTGTTTCCAACAGTGGCCAATCCAAGTTAAAAGTACTTGGCGGAAACCCAAATAGTAGTAACATTCCATGCTACCGATCTCAAAGCAAGCAGTGGCTTCCCCCATGTCTGTCTCAGTTGCAGACGAAGGGTCTAATGTTATAACAGGGTATTGACTGCCAAGAGGAATAGTAGAAGATCTCTTGCTCTTTTTACATTTCCACCTGTTTAAGGGCTGCAAAAGCAAGAAATATCGCGATC
The DNA here is from genome assembly GCF_902459505.1 of Geotrypetes seraphini. Lineage (NCBI taxonomy): Eukaryota > Metazoa > Chordata > Amphibia > Gymnophiona > Dermophiidae > Geotrypetes > Geotrypetes seraphini. The sequence goes on from NC_047084.1 coordinate 86,953,382, forward strand.
GCATACTTTCTTTTTAAGCGGTATCTCATGACAAGGTCTTCCGTCACTTTCTTTTTACATGACGTTCTTATTTAAACTTCAGAAGCCAATTAGAAACTTACCTCTTTTCAAAATTCCTAACTAACAAGCCTTTCCTTGATCCCATTGTTTTTGCTTTTAATTAATCTTTTGTAAACCGCATTGAACTCCAGCGGTTTTGCGGTATAGAAGCCTGATTTTATGTTATGTTATGTATTGATGTGAAATGTCCAAGAAAGTGTCTAATTTAGAAAGACAAGTCAAAGAACAAGAACAGAAACTGCAGTGATGGTGTACAGGACGCCAAGTCTTTATTAGACAAACATAAAAATGAACTCATAAAAACAGTTTGTACCAAAAGGACAGATAAGGCCCGACCCGACACGGTCTGTGTTTCGAAGAAACACTCCTTCCTCAGGGGTCCTAATCTGTGATGTACCAATACAAGAAAACCTGATGGATAACGACTAGATGAGAACAGTAAATAGCTGAACGAATGTAGCTCCTACGTGGTACAGGGAAAGAAATTGAGAATGAAAAAAGTTCATTTTTATGTTTGTCTAATAAAGACTTGGCATCCTATACATCATCACTACAGTTTCTGTTCTTGTTCTTTGACTTATTTCACTGCAGTCCTGTTGGATACTTTTTTGTTTTTTTTAATTTAGAAAGACAACATATAGGCACCTATGTATCTTTATAAAATAGTCACTCACAACTAATTCCAGGGATGCAAAAATCATGATCCAAGGAAGCATGTATGCGTGTATATTGCGGTGTCAGGTCAAAAGCGTGCCGCGACAAAGGCGTGCCCAGACGATTGAGCGCAGCGTGGAGGTGCACGCCGCTCTAAATTACTGTTTTTAGGGCTCTGACGGGGGGGTGTGGGGGGGGGAACTCCCCACTTTACTTAATAGACATCGCGCCGCATTGTGAGGGATGTGGGGGGTTGTAACCCCCCACATTTTACTGAAAACTTAACTTTTTCCCTGTTTTTAGTGGAGGGTTACAACCCCCCAAACCCCCCATAATGCCGGCGCGATGTCTATTAAGTAAACTGGGGGGGTTCCCCAACAAAACCCCCCGTAGGAGCCCCTAAAAACTGTAATTTTGTGCGGTGCACGCCTCCGCGCTGTGCTCAATTGTCGGCGCGCACTTTTGTCTTTCGCGCCGTTGTCTATGAACCGTATATTGCAGCTCTGCCCAAATTCTGTCCCTGAAAATGTCTGTATGCCGTTCATATAAAATACAGATGTACTCTTTCCATATATGTTCTTTTTTTATGCTTGTATTTGGTCACACAATTGCATGATACATTTTCTGCATGTGGAAAATGCTTTATGCGAGGAGATGCTGGAAAGTTCTCAGCCCAGCCAAGAAGGGAATGATGTGGAGCCATGAAACTTACAAGTTATTCCACATATTCGCCCCTATTTTCAACACACTTGGCACATCCTGTCTGAAGTTGCTGTAACCTTTCCAAAAAATAATCTGATGTATGGTCACTGAAATATTGCTCCGTTGCTGCAATCACCTCTGAATCACTTGAAAATTGTCACCCTTTCAAACTCTTTTTAAAGATTGGAAACAGGAAATAGTCAGATGGAGCAAGATCTGGTGATTAGGGTGGATGGTCTATGCGCTGAAACCCCAACTGTGTCAAAATATCCATCGTTTTGCCAGCCTTGTGAGAAGGTGCTTTGTCTTGCAAAAAAGAGAACTCCTGTCTACAGCTTCCTTCTCCTTTTTTTCTTTCAATGCCTCCTTTAATCGGCGCAGTAAGTTACAGTAGTATTCTGCAATAACTGTTTGGTCCCTTGGAAGATAGTCAGTCAGTGGCCATGACCTCTCCTGCTGACTTTTGGGTCTTGAATTTCCTTGGCCTTGGAGAATCTGAGAATCAAAGTGGTGGAACCATGTTAAGAACATAAGAACATAAGCAGTGCCTCTGCTGGGTCAGACCATAGGTCCATCCTGCCCAGCAGTCCGCTCCCGCGGCGGCCCAAACAGGTCACGACCTGTCTAAATCACCAGAAGGTGCCCCCATGCCTCCTTGGTTTCCTAATTGAGTCCTATCTTCCTATCAAAGTCCTAGCCCTCCGGTCTTGCACCTGCACGACCTGGTTGGGTTTCTACATTTATTTTCTGGTTAGCTTTCTCAGTATCCCACGATCCCTTTATCCCTCAGGAATCCATCCAGTCTCTGTTTGAATCCCTGTACCGTACTCTGCCTGATCACTTCCTCCGGTAGCGCATTCCAAGTGTCCACGACCCTCTGGGTGAAAAAAAACTTCCTTGCATTCGTTTTGAACCTATCTCCCTTCAGTTTCTCCGAATGCCCCCTCGTACATGTTGTCCCCTTCAGCCTGAAGAATCTGTCCCTATCCACCCTCTCTATGCCCCTCATGATCTTGAAGGTCTCTATCATATCACCCCTGAGCCTCCTTTTTTCCAGAGAGAAGAGCCCCAGCCTATCCAACCTCTCAGCATATGGGTAGTGTTCCAGCCCTCTTACCAGTTTCGTTGCTCTCCTTTGGACTCTCTCAAGTACCTCCATGTCCTTCTTGAGGTACGGCGACCAATATTGAACGCAGTATTCCAGATGCGGACGCACCATCGCTCGGTACAGTGGCATGATGACTTCCCGCGTCCTGGTAGTTATGCCCCTCTTTATGATGCCCAGCATTCTGTTGGCTTTTTTTGAGGCCGCTGCGCACTGTGCAGATGGCTTCAGTGATGCATCCACCAGCACACCCAAGTCTCTCTCAAGATTGCTTTCTCCCAACAATGCCCCCCCCAATTTGTAGCTGAACATGTTTCATCAGCAGTGACTAGTTGTTCCAGAATGTTGGCACCAGCTTGCTGAAAATGCTACGAAATCGTCTTGGAAGTGTCAACTCTGTTGTTTCTCGTCGGCATTCAAACATTTGGACACCCACTTGTCTGGCAGCTTCTGCCTACCCAGCTGCTCATGGATTATACACCCAAAACATTCCCTGGATATCTGTAGCGTCTCAACAATTGTTTCAGCTGATATTCGCTGATCTGCCAAAATCAGGTCATGGGCATGGTTTAACAATTTCAGGAGTTGGCACTATTTGAGGCCTCCCAGACCTTGCTGCATCTTCGGTCTCAAAATCTCCTTGCTGAAAGTTTGCACACCACTTCTTTACTGTGGAGTAAGATGGGCATTTGCCACTCAGCGTTTGCATCACATATTCATGGAATTACTTTGGAGTTTTCTTTTGCAGGAATAGAAAATTTGTGATGGCTCGGAGCTCCACATTTGAAAATTCCACACTTTTCATCGACATGGTTCAATCAGTGATCTAAAACAATGCTAAAACATAGCATTACGATTCTGCAAATTGGCACTTTTGCAAAATAAAATAGTACCCTATTCAGCCACAGTTGAAAAATAACGCTCAGGATTTAGGAAGTTGTTTGGACTGAGAACTTTTCAGCACCCCTCGTAAAATTACTTCAAAATGTTTGGAATTTACTTGTGTTACAGGCCTGTTCTTATCAGAAACTCGGCACAGCGTTTTGAAAAAAAATATTTTTCTTTTCTATAAATGAGCTAGGATACTGATAAATTATTTACATGCCTTATTTATCAACTAAGGGGGAAATCATCATCGTGTTTAACTGTTAGCTCCAGTCATTAGTAACTAGGGGAGGGTCTTTTACCGCGCGGGGTAAATGCTAACGTGCCCATTATATTCTATGGACGCGTTAGCATGTAGCACACGCTAAATCGGCTAGCGTGCCTTAGTAAAAAGACCCCTTGGGTCACAATGCGTAAAATAGGATGTGTGTTACAATAGTATGTTAATAGTAAAAACATGTTTCAATGGTAGCCCCTGTGATATGCAGAATGCTGTCGTTCGACTGATCTTTAATCTGAAAAAGCTTGATCATGTCGCCCCTTTTTTTTCCATGAATTGCACTGGTTGCCAGTCGAGGCTCGTGTGAAATTTAAATCTGTTATAGGCTTTGTTATAGGGTATTGTTCTGGCCTTGCACCTAATTATCTTATGGCAGCGAAACTGGATCCCTTTATCTCCAACTTGTTATCAACTACAAGTGACTTTAAATCATTCCGAAAAGAAATCAAAACCCTACTATTCAAAATAACTATACAACCTCCCAACCGACCCTAACAAGTAACCAAGCCTAAACCCTTCTCCTAAATTGTAATTCCTTGCATCTATTATGTAAGCATCCCCCAATTGTAACTTCCTAGAAAATCCCAGCTATCTTTTACTATTTCCCGCTTAGAACTGTAAACATCCCCTGCATTGTAACTTCCTGGATATGTCCAGCTGTCTTCTACTGTAATCCGCTTAGAACTGCAAGGTAAAGGCGGAATATGAGTCACTAAAGTAATGTAATGATATTTGTAAATTCAAAGCACACTTGATGCACGCATGCTGCGTTTACATTTCCTTCAGTCAAAGGATGTCAGTATAAAACATATCGTCGTCTTCTGTTGTTTCAAGCTGCAATATGGGATAAAAAATTTGAATTTTCTAATAGCGACCTCTTGCTCATATCAGCATTATAGGAGACAATTGAAAACGTTTCTGTTTACAAGACTTTTAGGAAATTAATGTATTATATTCAACTGTGTATGTGCAGTTTTTCATTCTATTTTGTAAACCGCATAGAACTTTTTTTAAAAAAAAATTCTTTATTTATATTTCAATCATAATCACAAGACATTACTTCTTGCGACAGAAACACGGCAGGAATAATGATAACACATTACTTCAACAAGACCAAAAAAACTTTTTATACCTTAATTAAACCACAAGAAGTAGGGGGATCCTAGAGATATGCTTAAACGATACTTAGTGGAAATACTTGAAATTCCTGATTCGTCTATTCCACCATTTACACAGGCTTACTATTTGCCTGTTAAAGAACTTGGAGATCAAAAAAATCCCCAAGAAGCGAATCAAGAAGTGATTAAACAACCTTTGGATATAACCGCTTTATTAGAGTCCTCAGATAGGGAAGTAGCCACTCCGGCTACTTTGCTTCTTTCAGTTGCCCTTACTTTGGATAAAACATGGTTATTGAAGTTATACTTTAAAAATAAACACAAAAGACTTTTTGGGACTTAAAGTTCAAATGTTTCCTGATTTGGCCAGGGACACACAGAGACGCAGAAAATAATTTTTATTGTTAAGACCTGCAATTACTGCCCTGGGAGCTACCTTTTTTTCTTCGATACCCTTGTAAATGTATCGTTCATTATAAATTGCACAAGTTTGTTTTCTTTGAACCTTCACAACTGGCAACGTTCCTGTCTCTGTCACGGCTGGAGAAAGCTCATGATGAATAGATGACTGCCTAATCATGGTCTCACCTATAACTGTTCTTTTCTTTTAATTGATTACCTTAAATTCCGTTTAATTTAATCTTGGATCTTATATGAGGACTTGAGCGAGATCTAAGATGGAATAATTATTGGAATGTATGTATTGTGTTGGAAGTTTTTCTTTATTTCTTGGACCTTGCTTTCTGTACAAGTTTTACTTGATTGATTATATTTGAAAGTGTATAAAAAAAAAAAAAGAAGTAGGGGGAGATAAGGCAGGTATGATATGAGAAGATAAACAATGAGGAAAGTAAAATATTACAAAACAGGCGTAACATAATTTCTCTGCCATTTCCTTCAAATCCCTCAGTTTGGAGCAATTCTTTTCAGCTCAAGAAAAGCTTTCAAATGTTCGGGGAGAAAAAAAATACATATTTTAGTAGCATATATTTTATAACACACTTGCAAGAGTAGGCAAGTAAAAACGACGCCCCTAAAGATTTAGGGCTCCTTTTACTAAGGTGCGCTAGTGTTTTTAGCACGCACTAACCGAAAAATACGCAAGCGCTATGGAGGCGTTAGTGTGTAGTGCGTGCGGCATAGTAGTGCGCGCGAAAACCGCTAGAGCGCCTTAGAAAAAAGGCTAAGGGCTCCTTTTTAGTAAGGTGCACTAGCGGTTTTAGAGCGCGCTTAGCGCGCACTACGATGCCACGCACGCTAAACGCTAACGCCTTCATAGAACTTACGTTAGTATTTTTCATTTAGCGCATGGTTAGCGCACCTTAGTAAAAGGAGCCCTTAGTCTCTTATCTTAACTCCAGGAATTACTTTCTGCGTTCTTGAGGATTCTTTGTGACATTCTGGTAGACCTATATCGCTTTCCGTAAAAAAACATTTTTTTTTTTTTTTTTTTTTTGAAACTCTAAAATACTGTTTCCTAAATGCATCTATATCTTGCTGAAAGACAAAAGATACTAATAGAGTTGTTTTAGGTGTTTTCTTGTTATGGGTTCTTCCAGGAAATCGGATAAGTTTTGGAAATCAAGTTGAGTAGTTTGATATTTCTCTCCTTCCAAGTCCCCTCGAGGTTGTTTAACATTTGAAGGAAGATAATAAATTTTGTTTAATGGTGGAATCCTTTCAGAGGTATATTTTAACCGCATAGAACTTAATGGTATTGCGGTATAGAAATAAATTTTTATGTTAGAACTTTACTAAGCCCCTTCAATAGATACTATGCCATTGTCTTTTTAATTAGCAACTTTAACACCTAACATACCATCTCCTTGCACTACTTAATCCTAAGTGCAATTGTAAACGGGCAATAAAGATCTCTCTTTCAGGTGATCAGAGTAGTACTGATATGTCTATTCAATATTCAGGTTGAAGTAGAGACAGTGGCTTAGTTGAGAGTGAATGGTACCCCTATAGAACAGTCTCTTCCAAGTCAGTGAAAACAGGGGGGTGGGGATAGGATAAGGAATCCCTTTGGAGCTCCTGTAAACAAACGGAAACCCTGCAAAAAAAACAAAACAAAACCCAAACAGGCCTATAAAGAAAACTTGTCAAAGTAAATCCAAAGAAATTATAGAAATAGAAGCTGAAATACAAAATACCAGAAAGATAAAATTTCCAAAGGTGATGCATTATAATTGGTAAATTTAGTAAAAAAAAGAAAAAGTTTCTACTGTTGTTGTCTGAACAGACATTGTTTTGTCTGCTTTTCTTTTTTTAGTGTGTCCTGTCCCTTTAAAATTTCTTCTTTCTCTACCCATCCGTCTTACTGCTGTATCCCTAACCTTCTTATCCCTGTCTCTATCTTCCCACCATGTATAGCAGGGATGTCAAAATCCTTCCTCAAGGGCCACAATCCAGTTGGGTTTTCAGGATTTCCCTAATGAATATGCATGAGATCTATTTGCATGCACTGCTTTCATTGTATGCTAATACATCTCATACATATTCATTGGGGAAATCCTGAAAACCCGACTGGATTGCGGCCCTCGAGGAGGGACTGTGACATCTCTGATGTACAGCATCTGCCCTTTGCATGCCTATTCTTCCTCCATGTTCAGCATCTTCCCTCTGTCCAGCATCCTTTTTCTGTGTCACTGTCCTGCTTCTTTCCTTTTACCTTCCTCCTGCACCCCCCACCCAGTGAGCTGGTATCTCTTGTTCCTTTCCTCCATTGGTCCAGCATCTCGTCTCTTTCTCTCCCTTCTTCTTTCCCCTCCCCCCTTTTGATCCAGGTCTGCCTCTATATCCTCCTCCCTAGGTCCAGCAACTCTTTTCCCTTTTTCTCAGGGTCTCTTGCTCTTTCCTCTACTGTACTTCCTTTTTCTCTCTGCTCTGGGTATAATTCTGGCTCGTTTCTCTGCTTCATTCTCTCTTTTTACAGATCTGGCATAACTCTATCACTCCTACCCTCCACCCCTGCAAGTCCAATATCTCTCCAGCATTACCCTCTCTGCAATCTACAGACATTCATTGGTCCCTGGCAGAGGCAGCTATGAATATAGGTGGTCTGCCAGCCGGCCCCACCAAGGACTTACTGTGGATGGACCATGGCACAGGAAAGGTTTAGTTGGGGCTATCTGGCAGGCAGCCTATTTCACAGCCTTGTCTGCCAGGAACCACTCTACGTCTGAAGGGCCAGCAGTGGAGGTGCTGGACTCTGGGGGGATGGGAGAAGTGCTGAGGATGAGAAGCATACCAGATTTGGAGGGTGGGTTCAGTTGAAAGCGGTCCCTAGTACCACTGGGTGGCCCTGGGCATTTTTGCCAGGCTTGCTAAAAATTAGTTATGCCCCTGGCGAGAGAGAGCAATACAAGAGTCAGTGCTGCAAGATGTTTGCATCCTGTAAAATATTAAGAAACCATAGTACTGTTAGACCAAATGCAAAATAAATTTAGCATAACTGACAAAAGATTTGGTGTCTTTTTTTTCGGCAACTTATATTAAACAAATTAGAGGGAGGCTTGACCATTATTAAAATGATACATGAGAGGGTCTGTTCACTAAAGGTGATAAGTGTGTGGTATTTTTCATGTTGAAAAGCAAATATAGTTGTGGCTGGGGCAAATATGCAGGCCAATGAGAGGAACGAGGCTGGGTAAAAGAGATGGGGATTGAAGAAGGGCCTAGGTATTACCGTCAGGATGTGCCTCCATCTTCTGTATTCTAGATCAGTGTTTCTCAACTCGAGGAGTACCCCCTTACCAGTCAGGTTTTCAGGCTATCCACATTGATTTTGCATAAACTTGATTTGCATACATTGCCTCCATTCTATGCAAATTTCTTTCATGCATATTCATTGTGGATTAAATAGGAAAGGGGTGAGCTTGAAACAATTCGGCAAAAAGAGTGATAAAGGAAGATGTATTACAACTGAAAAATCACTAAATAATGCTTATAAGGATGCTGTGCAGATGGTATAATCGGTTCTACAAAAATTTTTATGCTCAGAATCATGGAGGGGGTAACTGGGGAAAACCCCAGAACCTGCCACCTCACCGCCCAATCATCGCATGTAAAAAGTAGACAGCATATTATATCATGTCTTTAAAGGTGTAAACTAAAACACAGCCCGAAAGGGCTACAACTTTTTAAAGGTGTACGTCTGGTTATTTCGAAAAAAACTCAGCAAACTTATCTTTTAGCTTGCAGGTTCCGACGTGCACGTTTCGTTCCTGCCTCAGGGAACCAACGATAGTAGGTGGAAAACACTCACGCGGTGGGCTCAAAGATTGAAAAATAGCACCTATCTCACGCATAAAGCGGAAGGCGTTTGTCACATGCCTAAGAAACAAGCTGTGACAAACGCCTTCCGTTTTATACGTGAGGTAGGTGCTATTTTTCAATCTTTCAGCCCACCGCATGAGTGTTTTCCACCTACTATCGTTGGTGCACGTCGGAACCTGCAAGCTAAAAGATAAGTTTGCTGAGTTTTTCTAAAATAACCAGACATACACCTTTAAAAATTTGTAGCCCTATCGGGCTGTGTTTTAGTTTACATCTTTAAAGACGTGATATAATGGTTCATAGACAACCCTGCGAAAGACAAAGGCGCGCGCCGACAACTGAGCGCAAGACGGAGGCACGCGCCGAAGAAAATTACAGTTTTTAGGGGCTCCGACGGGGGGGTTTTGTTGGGAGCTCCCCCAGTTTACTTAATAGAGATCGCGCCGGCGTTGTGGGGGGTTTGGGGGGTTGTAACCCTCCACATTTTACTGTAAACTTAACTTTTTCCCTAAAAACAGGGAAAAAGTGAAGTTTTCAGTAAAATGTGGGGGGTTACAACCCCCCACAACGCCCCCACAACGCGGCGCGATCTCCATTAAGTAAAGGGGGGGTTTCCCCCCACGCCCCCCCATCGGAGCCATAAAAACTGTAATTTTGTGCGGCACGCGCCTCCACGCTGCGCTCAATTGTCTGCACGCGCCTTTGTCCCGGCGCGCTTTTGACCTGACACCCCACTAAATCACCCTTCTTTTTATCTGTTACTTGTTTATTCTCCTTGTGCTGGATAATATCTTATCACTACTAACCTGACAGCAGGAAGTAAAATGCATTTTGATAATGATACAAAATTAACTGTGAAGGAATTTAGCAGGCAACGCGCACAATGCCCGGTGTAATTGAAAATTAGATCTGTTTACAACTGTTTGCATGCCAATTTCTACTTTCTCTTATGCTTAATTGAATCCATTTAGGTCTTCAACAAGACACTAACCTCTCTAATCATGTTGCCAGGGCACAGCGCTGCCAAATGATTTATAAAATAATACTTTTCTTGCCTGTCTGCCCTGTCATTTATTAACTTTTATTAATGAGATGGTGGAACGGGAGGTTGCAGACATCACAAGATGCATGCTTTATTAAGTTACTCTTGTTCATTTTGTCTTTGTCTTGTTGGAATGAACTTTGGGCAATATTAAAGTCTGGCTACTCCAATGTGAAGTCTCTGCAAGGCTATTCTAACATAGGAATAGTGACTATTGTACTGTTACACTAGGTTGCATTGGTGCTAATTTGGAACGTATAGAAATTGCAGTAGTGCTGTATAAACCCTTATATTTTAAAAAATTAAACAGCATCAGTCTTCTGAGACTCGCTTACATGCGAGTAGACATATTTGCAAATTTCAGGTTAGAGCTAAGAAAATGGCGCTTTACAGTTTATCACCAGAGCAGAGTGTGACGAGCTACAGCCACAGCACCCTGAAGTTGTGGGTTCAAACCCCGCACTGCTCCTTGTGACCCTGGGCAAGTCTCTTAGAGGATAATTCTCAAATGTTGGCGATAAAATCCGACGGGCCGCTATCGCGTCAGCTACTGTAACAATTTCTAAAAGATGAGTCATGCAAATATGGTTTGCAGAGCGTCGCAGAGGGTCACTAAATTTGCATGTGCACAAATTTAAAAAAAAAATTTTTTAAGGCCTAAAATCGAAGCTTGGCAATAGGGATGTATATTCCCTCCCGCCACCGCCGTCAAGCAACCATCCGAAATGCGCGCCCCCCCCCCATTCCTGGACATGGGAGAGATGGCACATATCTGCAATGCTATCCTGTGCATAAAAGACAGAATAGCATTCTAGCACAAAAGAACATAAGATCAACCCTACCAAAGATCCACCTAGCCCAGTAACCTGCTTCTAACAGTGTACTAGTCAGGTCACGCATAATCCTATAAAGTCACACCACTTTAGAACATAAGAACATAAGAAGTTGCCTCCACTGGGTCAGACTGAGGTCCATCTTGCCCAGCGGTCCACTCCCGCAGCGGCCCATCAGGTCCGTGACCTGTGAAGTGGTTTCTGACCACTTCTATAACCTACCTCAAGTTCTATCTGTACCCCTCTATCCCTTTATCCTCCAGGAACCTATCCAAGCCCTCCTTGAACCCCTGTACAGAGTTCCGGCCTATCACATCCTCCGGAAGCGCGTTCCATGTGTCCACCACCCTCTGTGTAAAAAAGAACTTCCTAGCATTTGTTCTAAACCTGTCCCCTTTCAATTGCTCAGAGTGACCCCTAGTGCTTGTGGCTCCCCACAGTTTGAAGAATCTATCCTTATTCACTTTCTCTATGCCCTTAAGGATTTTGAAGGTTTCTATCATGTCCCCTCTAAGTCTCCTCTTCTCCAGGGAGAACAGCCCCAGCATTTTTAACCTGTCGGCGTATGAAAAATTTTCCATACCTTTTAGCAGTTTAGTCGCCCTCCTCTGCACTCCCTCGAGTACCGCCATGTCCTTCTTGAGGTACGGTGACCAGTATTGAACACAGTACTCCAGGTGCGGTCGCACCATTGCGCGGTATAGCGGCATGATGACTTCCTTCGTCTGGGTTGTGATACCCTTTTTGATGATGCCCAGCATTCTGTTAGCTTTCTTTGAGGCTATCGCACATTGCGCCGATGATTTCAGTGATGTGTCGACCATCACCCCCAGGTCCCTTTCCAGGTTACTCACCCCTAGCTGTGTTCCCCCCATTTTGTAGCTGAACATCGGGTTCTTTTTTCCTACATGCATGACCTTGCATTTCTCTACGTTAAAACTCATTTGCCACTTTTTTGCCCAGTCTTCCAGTCTCGTTAGGTCCCTTTGCAGGTCTTCGCAGTCTTCCGTGTTTCTAACCCTGCTACAGAGTTTGGTGTTTTAAAAAACCTACAACTTTTATTCATGTTTTTTTAAAGTGTGCTATTACTTAAGGTGGATGGAGGGGTTGGACACAATGGGGGGAGTGTGTGACGCAGTGGTTAAAGCTACAGCCTCAGCACCCTGGGTTTGTGGGTTCAAATCCACGTTGCTCCTTGTGACCCTGGGCAAGTCACTCAATCTCCCCATTGCCCCAGGTACATTAGATAGATTGTGAACCCACCGGGACAGACAGGCGACAATGCTTGAGTACCTGAATAAATTCATGTAAACCGTTCTGAGCTCCCTTGGGAGAATGGTATAGAAAATTGAATGAATGAATGAATAAATATATGATTGGAACCTTGTACCCCAGAATGGAGAACTGGAATAACTGGGTTATAGGAGATCCTATGATCTGATCCATGATTTTCTATGATGTCCTCTCCTCCTTAGTCTTTAAATTATAGTTTAGAGCAGTGGTTCCCAACCCTGTCCTGGAGGAACACCAGGCCAATTGGGTTTTCAGGCTAGCCCTAATGAATATGCATGAAGCAAATTTGCATGCCTATCACTTCCATCATATGCAAATCTCTCTCATGCATATTCATTAGGGCTAGCCTGAAAACCCGATTGGCCTGGTGTTCCTCCAGGACAGGGTTGGGAATCACTGGTTTAGAATTTATTTATGGTAAGAATAAAAACAAAATTTTTTTTTGTTATTATGGAGTATAACAATCTTATAAAGTAGCAAGATTCCATGCCATGGACCTCAAAGGCTAAGCAGTGAGTTTTCTGGGTCTGTCTTAATTAAAGTTTATAGACTTTTCCTTGAGGAATTTGTTCAACTTTTCTTTTAAATCTAGCTAAGTTACCAGTAACTGCTTTTCCTACATCCTTTGGTAATGACTTCCAGAGCTTAAATATGGTTAAATAAAAAAATTTATTCTCTTCCTAAAAATAAGAAGAATTATGTAATTTCATGGAATGTTCCCTAGCCTTTGTGACTTTCCATCTATTCTCTAAGCTGAAGAGCCCTAATCTCTTTAGCTTTTCCTCATATGAGAGTTGTTCATCCCCTTAATCACTTTGGCTGCTCTTTCATGTGCTTTCTAATTACACAAAGCCTTTGATACGGTTCCTCATTAGGAGGCTTTTCAATAAACTTGACGGCTGAAGTAAGAACCCAGAGTGGTGAACTGGATTAGAAACTGGTTGATAGACAGATGCCAGAGGGTGGTGGTTAATGGAATTTGCTTGGAGGAAGGAAAGATGATTAGTGGAGTGCCTCAAGGATCGGTGCTGGGGCCGATTCTGTTCAATATGTTTGTAAGCAACATTACCAAAAGGTTAGAAGGTAAGGTTTGTCGTTTTGTGGATGTTACCAAGGTTTGTAATAGAGTGGATATTCCAGAAGGAATGGAAAACATGAAAACAGATCTGCAAAAGTTAGAAGAATGGTCTAACATCTGGCAACTAAAATTCAATGCAACGTACAGAGTGATGTGTTGGGGAGTAGAAATCCAAGGGAGCCATATGTGCTGGGCGGTGAGAGGCTGATATGCACGGACAGGGAGAGGGACCTTGGAGTGATAGGGCTAGATTCACGAGCCTGCCCGATCTGGGCAGGTCCGATGAATTCTTGAAACCCCAGTATGCAGATGGGGGAGATCAGAGGAAAGCCCCCATCTGCCTGCCTGGATCGCTCGATAGCGATTCCAGCGCATGTGCAGACCATCTCTAGATGGTCTGCGTATGCGCTGGACCTCCAGGCCTGGTGTAGATTTTTGATTTTTTTTTCTTTTTTTAAGGAGACCGTGGTTTTAACCCGCTTAAAGCCCACGGGTTAAAACCACGGGCTTACACTGCAGGGAAGGGTGGGAAAGTTAGAGCAGGCAGTTGTTCGGGGCAGTGGGAGAGTTGGGGCCGCAACTTTTTTTTTTTTTTTTAGGTTTTTCATTGGGGCAGAGCAGGCAGGTCCCCAGCAGTCACTTCTTGGGATGATCGGCCAGCCCAGTCGGATTGGAAAATTTGGTTGATGAATCGCGTCCCTGTCTACTTTGCATGCGTTTCTCCTCATTTGCACGCACAGAATCGAAGCGGATCGCAGAAGAGGTTAGTGAATTGTGCCTGATGGAAATCTGGCTGCAAAGGGGTCGCAAACCGATCGGTACATGAACGGTTTGTTTTGTGAATCTAGTCCATAGTGTCTGAGGATCTAAAGGCGACGAAACTGTGTGACAGGGTGACTGTAGCTGTAAGGATGCCAGGCTGTAAAGAAAGAGGAGTAACCAGCTGAAGAAGGGAGGTGTTGATGGCCCCGTACAGGTCATTTGTAAGGCCTCACCTGGAGTATTGTGTTCTGTTTTGGAAGCCGTATCTGGCACAGGACATAAGACGACTTGAAGCGGTCCAGGGGAAGGTGCTAAAAGTGATAGGAGGTTTGCATCCAGTATGAAATTTTTTTATCTATAATAATAAAATGCTAAGCGCGCATGCGCACTCTTAGCCCCTGCTTCCCTGACCCCTGATCTGTCGGGCTGTGGCGGCAAGAGTGCGCATGCGCTAGATGGCGCAGAGTGAGGGGCCGGGACTTAGGGGAAGGAGAGCAGGCCCGGGATTCAGCCGGCCCCGGCCAGGCAAGACCCCCCCTTTCCCACCGCACCCAGGCCCCGGCGGTCCCCGCCGGCAGAGGCGGAAAGATAGCGGTTGCTGGCTGTGCAGACGTGTTTCCTTACTTTTTGCGCGGCTCCAACCCAGACAGAGAGACAGGCAATGGCAGTCCCGGTCCCAGGCGGCAATGCAGACCTTCGCTCCATCAGTCTCTCCGTCTCCCCCTTGCTCCTCCTCGCACACAACCCCAGTCAGTCACAGCATTCCGTCCGAACGAACAAGAGTGTGAACCAATGAGCACGTGCTCCCTTGCCCTCTGCGCAAGACGGTGAGCCCATGAGCGCGCGCCAGCAGATCAGCCACAGACCAGATGGATCAGGGGCACTGGCAGGAGGCAGGATAGGGTAAGGATCTTAGACTGGAAGCAGGTCCCACAGAGACATAATCCAGAGGGAAAAACTGGAGTGCAGAAAGTGTATTCAAATGAGTTGATCAAGGAAATACTACCACAAAAAGGCAGCAAGAGCAAACACAACCACTTCCCACTGCGGTCTGACCCTCCCATCCGACCCTCCCTTCCCACGGTCTGGCCGGCTCCCTTAGTCCCTTGCTGCCACCCCTCTTCCCTTCCCGCGGTCCCGACAAAACGTCCTGACTCCAGCAGCGGCCGCAGCACTCTAAACACGCTGCTTTGCGGCCTTCTACTGCCCTGATTTGCTCTGCCCTTAACGTCCCATCCCTAAAGATTATTGGTACTCATTCTACTCTCCTTTTTTCAGTCACTCTCTCCCTATATACCTTAGAGCTGAACGAAACTTGCAAAAATTTAAAAGCAGCCTAAAATGCTTTCTCTTTTTAAAGATGCCTATAACTGATTTTTTACATACGTACTTACTTCCGTACTACTTAAACTTTTCCCACTTTCCTATTGTATTTTCTTTTTATGTATTCTTTCTAAGAAATTGTAGTTCTTCCCTTTTTTCCCAGTGTTTTCAGCTCATAAGTATGTTTGTTTAGTTGGTGTATGTCTAATTATTTAAAATGTTCATCTTCCAGTTATTTTAAAGCAGTGTTTTTCAACCGCTGTTCCGCGGCACACTAGTGTGCCGCGAGATGTTGCCTGGTGTGCCGTACGGTCAGGGCCGCCATCAGGGCAGTACCACCAGTCTAGGGAGAGGGGCGGTCCGCCCCACATGGACAGGAGAGAGCTGGACGGGGGACCCGCGGAGTTCAATACATCTCGAGCCGCGAGGCTCGTCTTCTGTTCCTGCCTGCCCTGCAGCTAACATATAGCCGATCGCAAGCGTTCCCCGATGTCAGCGCTGACGTCGGAGGGAGGGCTTAAGCAAAGCCTGCCCTCCGACGTCAGCGCTGACGTCGGAGAATACTTCCTTTCGGCTATTTGTGTGCGGCAGGGCAGACAGGAAGCAGAAGACAAGCCTCGCGGCTTGAGCTTCGTTTTGCTGAGAAAGTTGCAAAGATGGGCTGGGAGGCAAACACGGAACACAAAAGGGGGGAGGGAATGCGTTTTTGGACACAGAAGAAATGGACTTGGGAGAGAGGAAGGGAGGGAAAGAGATGCTGAGGTGGGGGAGGGAATGGGTTTTTGGACACAGAAGGCATGGACTTGGGAGAGAGGAAGGGAGGGAAAGAGATGCTGAGGTGGGGGAGGGAATGGGTTTTTGGACACAGAAGGCATGGACTTGGGAGAGAAGAAGGGAGGGAAAGAGATGCTGAGGTGGGGGAGGGAATGCGTTTTTGGACACAGAAGACATGGACTTGGGAGAGAGGAAGGGAGGGAAAGAGATGCTGAGGTGGGGGAGGGAATGCGTTTTTGGACACAGAAGAAATGGACTTGGGAGAGAGGAAGGGAGGGAAAGAGATGCTGAGGTGGGGGAGGGAATGGGTTTTTGGACACAGAAGGCATGGACTTGGGAGAGAAGAAGGGAGGGAAAGAGATGCTGAGGTGGGGGAGGGAATGCGTTTTTGGACACAGAAGAAATGGACTTGGGAGAGAGGAAGGGAGGGAAAGAGATGCTGAGGTGGGGGAGGGAATGAGTGTTTGGACACAGAAGGCATGGACTTTGGAGAGAGGAAGGGAGGGAAAGAGATGGTTGTGTACACGGGGAATAGAAGAAAGGAGAATTTTTGGTCATAGGGAGGGAGTGAGGTACAGATAGTGGCATACCAGGGGGGGGGGCGGTCTGCCCCACCCCGGGTTTACGTCCCAAGGGGGTGCACAGCTGGCCACCCTCCAGTGTTGTCCCTAGGCCGGCAAACTGCGGCTCTTTAGCCACTTGGGTGCCACCGCCGCCAACGGTGTTGTTGGCGGTGGCAGCATTATAAAATACTTTCTTTGTGTTTATTTGATTCCTATTCAAGAGAATTACTTTATATATAGTCAATATAGGCACAGAGTTAAATTTTTTAACATTTTCTAATGGTGGTGTGCCTCGTGATTTTTTTCATGAAACAAGTGTGCCTTTGCCCAAAAAAGGTTGAAAAACACTGTTTTAAAGTACTATGTACAACGCTTTGTACCTTTGGATAAACGTTTAATCAAAATTTTAATAAACTATGAACTGGTTCATAATCCATAGCAGAACATTGCCTCCTATCCCATGACTTAAATTTTCTCGAGTCTTTCTTGAGACACTTTGCGAAAAGCTTTCTGAAAATCTAGACACACTACATCAACCCGGCTCACTTTTATCCACATGTTTTCTCACACGCCTTCAAAGAAATGAAACAAGTTGGTGAGTCAAGACTTTCCTTGGCCGAATTCATGCTGACTTTTTCCTGTTAACCATGCTGTCTGTGTGTTCAGTAATTTTATTCTTATAATAGTGCTGGGCATAATAGTGGAAACTAATGTCTGGAATACTGGTTTGTAATTTCCCAGATCACTTGGAGTCCTGTTTAAAAATCAGCATTAAACTGGCCACCTTCGATCTTAACGGTACTGCAGATGATTTTAATGAAGGTTACAGATTACTTACAGCAGATCAGCAATGGAGCAAAATTAAACACGAACGAACCTGCTCATTTGTTCAGAAGATAGTTTGGCACGCTTAACTGAACTTCTGTATGTCTTTTTAATGTTTTTGCAAATAGTTTTGTGTCTTTTTAAAATGATTTTAAAAATAGCAGACCTGGTTAAAAATAGAAGTGTTTTTTTAAAACTGAATACGCCAAAAATACACTTGGAAATGTTGTTCACAAAGGAAAAACAGCAGAACACATTGATTTTCCTCATCTACCTACATTTAAGTGTTAAATGCCTAGAATCGGAAGTTCTGCCTATATAATGAGTCAAGAGGAGGGAATTCTATAAATGGATAGGTTTGTGTTGGAAAAATTGGGATAGATTAAATTATTCATTCTGGTGGGAAATCCCTATGCTATGTCTTTAAAATGGAAAAGTTTATGGCCGTTCAGAAGGGATATTATACAAAAATTTATGGAAGTTTGTGAACCATTAACTAAATATTGTAAAGATTGATTTATTTATATAAATGAGGAAAACATACACATCCTGAGGAGGGGGGTATGTTTTGGCACTGTTTAAGACAGGGGTGTCCAATGTCGGTCCTCGAGGGCCGCAGTCCAGTCGGGTTTTCAGGATTTCCCCAATGAATATGCACTGAAAGCAGTGCATGCAAATAGATCTCATGCATATTCATTGAGGAAATCCTGAAAACCCGACTGGACTGCGGCCCTCGAGGACCGACATTGGACACCCCTGGTTTAAGAGGTATAGATAGGTTGTTTACAGGTAATTTTATGAGTTGTTAGTCAATTGGAAAATGGGTGGGGGAAAATAAGTCTTGTCATTATTTCTATTAAGTTTATTGTGCTATAATGTTTATATTTTATGTAAATGTATCATCTCTTGTGCACAATTGTAGTTTTAAAAATGAATAAAGAATTTTTTTAAAAAAAACAAACAAACCAAAGTTAGGTTTGTGGAATATCTATGCTAAACTAATGTTACCTGTTTGGAGCTCGTTGGGGAAGACGTGAGATAAAACTAACTCCCCCCCAAAAAAAAATTCTGCAAAGGTCACTCTGTAAGAATTCTTATGGATCTCATGCGCAACTTAAGACATTGCACTTAATGGCTGCTGAAACCTGCAGTTAATGCCAATTGGATGCGAAAATGAACCGTTTTTATAGCATCATGCTTAGGGCTCCTTTTACAAAGGCGCGTTGGGCCCTAACACGCGGAATAGCGTGCACTAGCCGCTACCACCTCCTTTTGAGCAGGTGGTAGATTTTCAGCTAGCGTGCGCTATAGCACACGCTAATCCAATGCGAGTGCTAAAACCGCTAGCGCACCTTCATAAAAGGAGCCCTTAATGTCCCTCCCATGGCCACAAACCCTTTTGGAGTTTCAGACTATAAAATATAGGTCTGCATTTTATAGAAGAGGGCGCAGAGCAGCTCTGCACGTAAACAGATTATGGATTTATTTCACTTGATAAACCGCTAATATTCAAAAGCAATCAAAGTAGTTTACAATAACAATGTAAAAATATTTAATAGGAAAGATTCCCCCCCTCCCCCCCCTACAAAAGTCTCTTAAAATAGATACATTAAAATATACGATCGTGAATTTAATGAACTAGAAAACGCTGACTGAAATAAATACGTTTTAAGTTGTTTGCGAAACTGAGTTATGGAGCGAATTCCAAAGCAGCGCTGCTTGAAAAAACGAAATTTATTGGGTGTACTCATTAAACATGCCGACTAAGGTTCAAGAATAGCAAGAAGATGTCTGCCACTAGATCACAGAGATCTACATGGAACATAAGAAGAAACCAATACTCAATGGTACTGTCTCTGTCGAGCACAAGATTTTATGAAGAAATAGTAAAATTTTAAACTGTATCCTAAAATGTATAGAAAGTTGATGAAAGGATATAAATAATGGTGTTGCACGATGAAACCTTCCAACGCTGCCCAACAGAGTAGAGTTTGTAGCTTCTGCAAATCAGTAGAAAGTAAACCTATCAAAAGGGCATTTGCGTAGTCTAATGTGTTGTAAAGAGTGACTATACCAAAGTTAAGAATGCCTGCCAATTAATGTCAATAATTGATTAATGGCTCATTAATTATTGTGCGTGGCTTCTTAGATTATTCTTAGTCTCAAGCATTTGGCATTTGAGGCAGCTGCTAAGAATATATCAACTAAACCATTGTCTCCGATCAGAAGGGACACTGAGGCTAGAGTGAGGAATTAACGACAGTGCATTATACTAAAATATGATCTTCTGTAATCTTAGTGGCAGGGGTGACTTTATGGATCACTCAGGGTAATTTCTGATATTCATAAATTTAAAAAGGTGCTGAAAACAACCCTATTTGTAGAGGCTTTTTTAAAGGAAAGATGGCTTATGCCACTTCTTTACAGTGAAAGTATGGTCTATTTATTGTAATGTCTAATAATTATGGATGTACTATGTGGGCCATTTGGAAGGAAGCGGGATACAAGTTTTTAAATAAATAAATAATCTCCAAAGTTACTTTGGGCTCCTTTTACAAAGGTGCGCTAGCGTTTTTAGCGCACGCACCGGATTAGTGCACGCTATAGTGCGCGCTAGCCGAGAAACTATCGCCTGCTCAAGAGGAGGTGGTTAGTGCGTGCGGCATTTTAGTGCACGCTATTCCGCGCATTAAGGCCCTAATGCACCTTTGTGAAAGGAGCCCTTTGTCACCACTTTTTTGGGCAAACCACTGCGATCCTAAGATTAGTACTTGTTTGACTTCCTCCCCCTCACCCCAATCCTTCCTACATGAATCTTGGGATACTTTGGCCTTTCTGCCTTGTGACAGTTAACAAGCAAGCCATATTTTAATCAATCTATGATCCTACTGGAAATGAACTCCTTTTTCCAATGTGTGGTCTGTGCTTTGGGTGATGAATATGTGACATAAGCTTTGTTTTCTTGCTCTAAAGGAAGCAGCATGCAAGGAAAATCCAATTAAAAGAACTGCTGCAACATGATTGCTTTTTGTTGTAATTATTCCACTTAAATGCATCTAAAAGATTCATGGCCCCCAATCCTCTAGGTAGAGAAGCACCACTAATCATCACTGAAGCAAAGGCGCGCTCTCTGTAATGAGGTAGTCTCTCTCTATATCTCTCTTTCTCTTTCTCTCTCTCTCTCCCTCTCTCTTTCTCTTTCTCTTTCTCTCTCTCTCTTTTTCTCTCTTTCTCTCTCTCTCTTTCTCTTTCTCTCTCTCTCTCTTTCTCTCTCTCTCTCTCTCTCTCTCTCTCTTTCTCTCTTTCTCTCTCTCTCTCTTTTTTTCTCTCTTTTTCTCTCTCTCTCTTTCTCTCTTTCTTTCTCTCTCTTTCTCTTTCTCTCTTTCTTTCTCTCTCTCTCTCTTTCTCTCTCTCTCTTTCTTCTCTCTCTCTCTCTTTCTTCTCTCTCTCTCTCTTTCTTCTCTCTCTCTCTTTCTTCTCTCTCTCTCTTTCTCTCTCTCTCTTTCTTTCTCTTTCTCTCTTTCTTTCTCTGCTTTCCACTTAATGATGTGGGAAATATTTCATTACTCTCAAGAATTTTAGAGATGGTTTAAAAAGGCGGGTTGTAAATAATATCCCCTAAATTATATATGCTTCAACATATAACCGCATCCAGAAACAATACTTAAAGTGAAATAGTTTTTGTACGAGTATTCTATAGTTTCTCAGCAAGATTTCACTTTAGTTCGGTGTTTCCCAAGTTGATCCTCCTGAAGTACCCCCTTGCTAGTCAGGTTTTCAGGATGTTCACAGTGAATATGCATAAAGAGATTTGCATGTAATGGTGGCAATGTATGCAAATCAATGTCATGCATATTCATTGTGGAGATTTTCAGGATGTTCACAGTGAATATGCATGAAGAGATTTGCATGTAATGGTGGCAATGTATTAAACTAAACTAAACCTTAGGTTTGTATACTGCATCCTCTCCACAATTGTAGAGCTCGGCACGGTTTACAGGAGCTAGGATAGAAAAGGAACTCCGATGAAGGGTTATAGGCCTTAGTATAAAGAATGTTTAGAGGGGCTTAGTATACAAGAGAGGGAGGAAATATTACATTTTTGAGAATAGCCAAGTTTTCAGATGTTTGCGGAAAAGTTGGTTGGAGCTCAGATTCCGAAGTGGGGAGGTAAGGTTATTCCAGAGCTCAGTGATTCTGAAGGGGAGGGATGTCCCTAGTTTTCCTGCATGGGATATGCCTTTTAATGAGGGGAAGGATAGTTTTAATTTTTGTGTGGATCTGGTGGTATTAGGATTTGAGGAATTCCAAGAAAGTGGAATAAAGGGAGGAAGGATGCCGTGTAGGATCTTGAAAGTTAGGCAGGTGCATTTAAAGTGGACCCTGGAGATTACTGGAAGCCAGTGAAGCTTGGACAGGAGAAGTAAGACATGGTCAAATTTACTTTTTGCGAAGATAAGCTTAGCCGCAGCATTCTGAATCTGCTGAAGTCTTTGAAGGCTTTTCTTTGTTAGGCTTAAGTAGATAGAGTTGCAATAGTCCAGTCTGGAAAGGATGATGGATTGTACAAGGACGGCAAAGTGTTTTTGATGGAAGCAGGATCTCACTTTCCTCAGCATGTGAAGGCTGAAAAAGCATTTTTTTAACAAGGAATTGAGGTGGTCATTGAAGAACAATGTAGAGTCAATGATGATGCCCAGAACTTTGCTTGAGAACTCAAGCTGCAGTGTGGAGCCAGAGGACAGTGGGATGAAGGTGGGTAGTTGGTCTAATTTTGGGTCGAGCCAAAGTAGTTTTGTTTTGGACTCGTTCAGTTTCATTTGTACGGTGAGGGCCCAGGATTGGAGGTTCGTTATACATGAGGACATGTTCTCAGAGAGGTTAGTGAGGTTTGAGTCGGTCTCGAGGAGGACAAGGATGTCATCAGCATAAGTGTAAAGTGTTTCTAGGGGGGATAGATGGAGGAGTTTCAGGTAGGACATATAGATGTTGAAAATAATAGCAGATAGAGGTGAACCCTGTGGGACTACACATATCGATTTCCAGAGGGAGGATGAGGTGCCATTCATGTTAACAGTGTAAGAGCGGGAACGTAAGAATTTTGAGAACTAGTCTAGGACTGTGGAGTTAATGCCTATCTCGGAGAGTTGGAAAACTAGAATAATTATGATGGACAACGTCCAAAGCTGCAGAAAGGTCGAATTGTAGAAGAACAGCGAACTTATTACGAGAATGAAGTTGTTGAACCTTTGAGATTAATGAGGTCGATAGGGATTTGGTGCTGAAGTTGGATCTAAAGCCATAATTGGTAAGGTAGGAGAATAGAGAATCTGTCTAAATAGGATGAGAGTTGGGTAGATATGATAGACTCTAGCATCTTGGTTAGGAGAGGGATATTTGCTATTGGGCGATAGCTGGATGGAGTGGGAGGGTCAAGGCAATATGTCCCATTTCTGGAGAAAATAGGCATGATTGTAGGGTAGAGTTTATAAGTTTGGTAAGAGATGATATGGCCTGTGTGGGAATTTTCTCGTATAGGTAGGAAGGGAATGGGTCCAAGGTACAGTTGCAGGATTTCAGTTTGAGGCAGAGTTTAAAGACCAGGGATTCAGATACATGCTCAAAGGCAGTCCAGGATCTGTCGACTGGGATAGGGATGGAGACCGTTAGGGTAGGGTTGGAGTCAGTGGGCAACAGAGAGTTGTAAGAGACTGCAGGTGGGAAAGAGCATCTTAAGGTAGTGACCTTTACTTTGAAGAATTTTGCTATAACATCGGCTGAAGGAGAGGAGGGGAGCATGGTGGAGTCGTTTTTGGAAGTTAAGGAGCGCCAGATGTTGAACAATGTACTACTCTGGTTGTTGGATCTGGAGATTTTATCACCGTAGAAGTTCTTCCTTGCTTTTATTTTAGTACTGTATTGTAGAACTTAATATTGACCCTCCAGGACTGTCTATCTGAAGGGGATTTAGATTTTTTCCATTTGCGCTCCAGAGCTCGACATTTCTGCTTCAGTTCTCTGTGATATGGAAGGTACCAAGGGGCCTTACGGGAGTAGGAGACGGTTTTAGTGGATAGTGGGGTGAGAGAGTGGTAGGTGGACTTGGAGAGGGCGACCCAGTTGTGCCAATTGATTTCTGAATCTACAGGCTTAGGAGCGGAGGAGAATTGGTTGAGAAATTTGGTCCAGAACAATTCGCTTGTAATTTTTTTGCAGAAGGTAATGGAATTTGGGGTACCAGGTGGGGCCCCAAGATGCGACATGAAAATGGGGAGACAGAAAGCCCCTAAGAAGTGGTTGTACCAAGGGACGTGTTCCCAGCGAGTGTCATCGGCTGAAGTTTTGTAAGCGGTAAGATCAAGGAAACTGATGAAGTCTAATGTGTGCCCCTTTTCATGGGTTGGAAAGGATGCAGGGGGGGGGAACATAGAAAGGTGAGGAAGTTATTAAACTCAGTCACATCCTTGCTGGTGATGTCATCTAGGTGGAGATTGATATCCCCAATGATCAGTAATCTTTGAAATTTGAGGACGAGTTCAGAGGATTTGTTCCAAGGGGTTGGTGGGCGATATAATCGCAAGATACCCAGTGGGTGAAGGTGGAGAATTCATCGTTGACTGGGGCTAGCATATATTCTAGTGAGGTGTGGCTATTCTTTTCGAGGAGCTGGACATCAAAGAATGATTTGTAGAGGAGTGCCAGGCCACCTCCTTTTCGGTTAATTCTGGGTGAGAAGAGGCCTTGGTAACCATGGGAGCAGAGTTCGTTTTGTGTAAATAGGTCATCTTTTGTAATCCATGATTCCGTAATGCATAGGAATCCAGGGTCAAAATCCTCGAGTAGGTCCTTCAAAATTTGAGTCTTGTTGCATGCGGATCTGGCGTTGCAATAAAATGTTGGGACTGGGGTGAGAGAGTCAGAGGCATGGTTGGGAAGATTGTCAGGGGGAACAGGCTTTAAATAAGCGTGGTTGACTCTTCAAGGGTTTTTTTGAAGGGGTGATTTCTGGTGTGTATCAGCGTGGGGATTCTGAGGCCAGGGCAAATATTACTGACATTTGTGGAGTCGAGTAGGTTGGGAGAGGGAGATTTCAAGCAGAGGGTGGTGTTGAAAGATGAGAGAGTAGGAGAAGAAAGAGCCACGGGAGGTGGCTTCATGGTGAGAATTAGGGAAGCCTTTGGGGGGACTGGGAGGCAGGACCTGTTTGTTTCGCGTGTAAGTAATCTTGGAGCAGAAGAAAGGCTTAGCGTCAACTCAGGGAGAGAGCTAGGGACTTATTTGATCTCTGAGAGATGGTTTAAATCAGGAGGGCAACTCGGCACCTAATTGTGGCTAGTAAGACAAGAACGGAGGTGTAACTTAAGCGTCAGTTAGTTTTTTGGGAGAGCTAATTGGAGGAAGAACTGGGCAACTTGGCATCTAAACAAGGAGAAACTTAGCACTGAGTCCGATCCTTAGCAGTGAGTACAACTTAGTATCTAAACTGTTTTCATGTAGGAACTTAAACTGGGCATCTAATCAGGGTAAAACTTAGCACTATGCCCAACTAACATCTATTAGTTTCGTGAGAGAGCAAAATCAGGGTGGAACTTAGCATCTAGATAAGGAGAAAACTTAGCACTGAGCCCAATCCTTAGCATTGAGCACAACTTAGCAACTGGATAGTATTGTGTAAGAACTTAGACAAGGTAAAGCTTAGCATTAGGTCTAGTTGAGGTAAGACAAGACCAGTCTTTCATGCATAAAAGGTGTCAGGCGGAGGAAGGAGGGACAGGATGGAGGAGAGCTTCCACCTTCCTCTGCCTTGAAGAGTCGCTGGGGGGAGAAACTTTTGGCGGCCCTCAATGGGCTGAAGAGGAGTCAGATGCTGAAGTGGGTAGAATCAAGCCCGATCGATCCTGCACAGTCTGGAAGCTTTTCGGCAGCCCTCGAATGGGCTGGAGGGAATCAGCGGCTCAAAGTGAGCAGAGGCAGGGCCGATCCCTCCTGCTTGAGCGGCGTCGGGCGGAGTATTCAAATCAATCTCGTGCATATTCATTGTGTATATCCTGAAAACCTGACTAGCAAGGGGGATACTTCAGGATCAACTTGTGAAACAGTGCTTTCGTTCTTAGACTGTGGGCACTAACCTGCACACTGGTACAATCTTCTGCAGGGTACAGTGCCCAGAGGGAAGGACAAAGGAAGGTGTAGGAGTGGGAGTATTTTTCTTTCCCTAATGCCCCCAACCAGCATTTCAGAGGTAGTATTGCCAGACTATCAATTTTGTGTGAACCTTAACTTAAGTGGGTGGGCACAAAACTTTCTCTTCATCCCTCCTCATTCTCCCTGGTGTCCTCAGCTCAACATGTAAATAACTTAGCTAGAAGGAATCCCCAAACCCTGCTGTCTGAAGATCATATCCAGTGTTCAGAACTCTTACCAAACTTGGCAGGATGCCTAGTTAGTTACTGTAGATACAGTACCTGCATAACTTACAGATTATTTTTAAGTTGCATGCAAGGTGTGAGCCCTGATGAGCTCTGCCTCTGAACCCCGCCCCTTTCAAATATGACCTGTATAACTAAAGCTGGTATTGCAGAATAGTGCTTAAGCAGCAGGTTGGCACACATGGCTCTATATCGGTGGTTCTCAACCCTGTCCTGGGGACCCTCCAGCCCCCCAGCCAGTCAGGTTTTTAAGATATCCCTAATGAATATGCATGAGAGAGATTTGCATATAATGGAAGTGACAGGTATACAAATCTCTCTCATGCATATTCATTAGGGATATCTTGAAAACCCGACTGGCTGGGGGGTCCCCAGGACAGGGTTGAGAGCCACTGCTCTATATGATAGTGTTGTAAACATCTGACATTTGGGGTACCTAAAGGATGTATGTCATCACCTATGTTATTTAATATATATCTCAAGCCTCTAGCTGACCTGATCTGATCAATGGCTATGCACTTTTACATCTGCTTGGATGGCGTGCAGCTACACCTACCTGTTCAACCAGACTTCCTACAGCCCTGAGCAAGATGACCACCTGTGCAACAGCTATTCAAGAATGGGCTAAAAACAACAAAACCCAAGTAAAGCTGAGCTCCTGTGGGTCTCTAACACAAGTGGCCCCATACCTGACATCAAAATCCCTTTTGGAAGCTACAAACTCCCCTCTAAATCACAGGTAAGGACCCCTGGGGTAAACTAGACTCAACATTTAGGATTGATCCCAAATTCAAACAACGCTTTGAAGCTGCCTCTATCAAGGTGTAATCAAGACTTTAAATCTCTCTAATAACTGATTCACATCGTGAAAAGTCCCAAAATTAAAACTCAACTTTCCAGCAATGAAGGAGGAGATAGAATTGTCCTTTTTACTTTTTAAGGGGCTAGGATTTGGAACAGCATTTGTTTTCAAAATCATTAATTACATGATTAATGATTGTTGAGATTTTATTGTTGTGATCTGCTTAGAATTTTGAATGAAATAAGCAGAATATAGGACTATAGATGTCGCAGATATTAAACTATACTATCAACTGGATTATTCTACACACTCTAAGCCCCAAAATGGGGTCTCAGTTTATATTTGAGTCTACCCACTATAACCAACTGTTCCCCCGCTGTCGGTCCCCCCTAAACAGGCAATTTCTCCACCATCAGTGTGCCCCTCCCTTTTAGTCCTACCCCAAAGAGGCATGGGCTACTCCCTCCCAACCCAGCGGTAGGACCCCCAGGCCTATCGTGCTTCCATGGAGGTCTAGCAGGGTGTTGGGGTAGGAGCGATCTTTACTCACACCTGCCTATGTTCTCGTAATGCTAAAAATGGCTGCCGAGACTTCCAGCAGCAGCGAAAAAATATTTCCATTATTGGTTTCAAAAATATTCCCCTGTAACTTCAAGTGTTCCCTAGTTCTTGTAATTTTTGATGGAGTAAAAAATTGATTCACTTGTACCCATTCTACCCTTCTCAGGATTTTGTAGAAATCGGTCATATCGCCCCTCGGCCATCTCTTTTCCATGCTGAAGAGCCCTAACCTTTTTAGTCTTTCCTCATATGAGAGGAGTTCCATCCCCCTTTATCATCTTGGTTGCTCTTCTTTGAACCTTTTCTAATTCTTTTTTGAGATATGGCTACTAGAATTAAACGCAGTACTCAAGGTGAGGTCGCACCATGGAATGATACAGAGGCATTATAATATTCTTAGTCTTATTTGCCGTACCTTTTCTAATATTTCCTAGCGTCTTGTTTGCTTTTTTTGGTCGCCATTGCACATTGGGTGGAAGGTTTCAGCGTATTGTCTACGATGACTTCTAGATCTTTATCTTGGGTGCTGACCCCTAAAGTGTCCCTTAGCATCAAGCAACTATGATTTGGTTTATTCTTCCTAATGTGCATCACTTTGCATTTGTCCACATTAAATTTCTTCTGTCATTTGGGTGCCCAGTCTGCCAATTTCCTAAGGTCTGCCTGCAAATTTTCACAGCCTGCGTGCGTTTTGACAACTTTGAACACAAAATCTCCATATACACTCCAATTTTCCTTTAATTGAATACATTTTTCAGAGAAACACTCCCACGTCGTTTTCCTTGGAGGCAGGGATAAATGGTATCCCTGAAGCTTCTATTGCTACAAAGATTTAGCAATAAGCACTTATACTCCTTTTCAACAAGAAGGAGGTTATTTTTAGGCTACTAATGTACAACAAGTAAAGAATTGCACAGGGCTTCTACTCTTACATACTGTACTTATAATAGTTAAAATTATTGTTAGTTGTTGTCAGATACTGTGACTGTGTTGTTTAATGAGACCTATTCCATTATTAAGAGGGATGGAGGGAAGTATATTAAGAGGCATGGTGGGGTGTAAATTGAGGTAACTTTATATTCCTGCATCGCCCTCCGAATCAGCTGTGTTCCAGATATTCAATCAATTTATTTTATTCAGTGTTCCTTCTGCTATGCATAAGAGATCCTTGATTCATAGTCTGGTTTTAGACGGAAATCTTGACTGTCTTTATATAATGGAAACTTGGGTGGCAGAGGAAGAGTCTTGTACAGTGGTACAGGGTAGTTCTCCAGGATATATTTATTTAATGGGCAAGGAACAAGAGGAGGGAAGAAAGTGTGGTGATTAATGTTTAGAAAGGAGTTGTCTTTTTAACTAAAAAGTACAGCTCAGATAGGAGAGGTTGAGTGTGTATGTGTGTATATAATATATTTCGAGTGTAGTGATTAAAGTAGGGTTCACCAGGGGGCTGTGCCGAAACTGTTGCTTTTTTAACATATTTATCAGTGATCTAGAGACGGGAATAACTAGTGAGATAATTAAATTTGCTGATGACACAAAATTGTTCAATGTTGCTAAATTGCAAGAGCATTGTGAAAAATTACAAGAGGACCTTGTGAGACTGGGCATCAAAATGGTAGATGATATTTAATGTGAGCAAGTGCAAAAGTGATGCATGTGGGTAAGAGGAACCCGAACTATAGCTAAGTGATGCTGGGCCCTATATTAGGAGTCGCTGCCTAAGGAAATGATCTAGGTGTCATTGTTGAGGATACACTGAAACCCTCAGCTTGATGTGTGGTGGCAACTAAGAAAGCAAATAGAATGTTAGGAATTATCAAGAAAAGAATGGAAAACAAAGATGAATGTGTTATAATGCCCTTCTTTTTTTTTTTTTTAAATCTACCTTCCAATTTGTGGTGGTGGCCAAAAAAAGCAAATAGGATGCTAGGAATCATTAAAAAAGGGATGGTTAACAAAACTAAGAATGTTATATTGCCCCTGTATCGCTCCGTGGTGCAACCTCAACTGGAGTATTGCGTTCAATTCTGGTCTCCTTATCTCAAGAAAGATATAGTAGTGCTCGAAAAAGTTCAAAGAAGAACGACCAAGATGGTAAATGAAATGGAATTCCTCTCGTATGAGGAAAGACTAAAATGGTTAGGGCTCTTCAACTTGGAAAAGAGACAGCTGAGGGGAGATATGATTAGTCTACAAAATCCTGAGTGGAGTAGAATGGGTACAAGTGGATCGATTTTCCACTCTGTCAAAAATTACGAAGACTAGAGGACACTTGATGAAACTGCAGGGAAATACTTTTAAAACCAATAGGAGGAAACATTTTTTCACTCAGAGAATAGTTAAGCTCCGGAATGCGTTGCCAGAGGATGTGGTAAGAGTGGATAGCGTAGCAACAGATTTGAAGAGCAGGCAGGGCGGCATCAGCCTCAGGAGCCGACCTGGGGATCTAGACTTGTGTGTCAGATCTGTTTACCTCTGTGTGTCAGCTTTCCATGTTAGTGCAAATGACTTTGTGGATCTCTGGGGATGCCTCCTTTATACCTTCTGGCCACAGGACTTATCTTAGAAGATGAGTTCTCCCTGCTCCAACTTCTTAGCCTGAGCATCTCCGGAAATATCTCCTTAAGGCCACCTCAGATGGAATTCCAGGAGCTTCGGCTCCTTGCTAGTGACATCCAGAGAGCTCAGCACCACAGTGGCTGAAAAGGCATCTTGCCCTTTATAAAGGCTCTGGCTGGAAGATTATGATGTAAAAACAAGTCCAAGTTATATCAGCTCAGTGAGCTGCAGATGTAGGCCAAAGGTTCTCCCTGCTTCAGGCATAGTTTTTGAATTCTGCAGGAGATGTGTTCAGCTTTGTGTAAAATCTATATGTAGGGGTTTAATCCATACAGGTGCTGAGCTCAGGTTCCTTCCAAACCTTTTTTGACCTGTTAAATGACCAGCAGGGATGCCAAAGCCTCACCAGCCAAAGCAATTTCCTGCTGAGCTGCTCCGTTCCACCTCATGCTGCTGCAGTAATCCGAAAGTCGATGGGTTGCCTCCAGCCACTGAAAATAGGAATCCTCAGACAAGCGCAGGGAGTCCCGGGTTAGAAGCTGAAGGCACTCCAGAGACTTCCAAGTTACTGTAGCAGCATGAGGAGGAGGGGAGGGGCTTTGGCCCTGTGGTGCTGGTTGGGAGGAGGGAATATGTTATCGTACCAGTCCACCTTTTGGGCACCCCCAAAATAAGAGGGCTGGCTGTGCCTCTACAAATTACTTTTTACTGTGAGTTGTCCATTGCTGCAGGCTCTTTCAAGATTGTCCTCCATGTCATATGAATAATGGAAAGCATTGCTCACCAGGAAAAATAAAAAAATACTCTCCCCCCAACCCCCCCCCCCAGCAATCAATGCATTACCTAATTTCAGAGTGCCTGGTTTTCTTGAATTCTTTATGCCTTTTCTTTCTCTTTCCAGCTTGCTTTTTTTTCTTTTGCTGTCCCATATTCCAGAACCCTAGAATGATTATTTTTTGTTTAAAAACTGACTGTTAATTTGATGCTGTTTAGAGCAACTTTATTCTCCATGGGATACCTAACTGTTTTCAGTATAATTAAGAACATAATTCTCTTGAAATTTGAATGGCAGTGTTCTTTGTATTGATCTGTCTTATTGTAGTATATCATTTGCAGTATTTAATGCAATCTGCTTTCAGTGAGAAATTCTCACTGCAGACAGACATCGTCATATGATCCTTTCTCATAGATAAGCTTGCTAAATGTTCTACCGCAGTGGTCCCCAGCCCTGTCCTGGAGGACCACCAGGCCAGTCAGGTTTTTGGGATAGCCCTAATGAATATGCATGAGAGAGATTTGCATATGATGGAGGTGACAGGCATGCGGATCTGCTCCATGCATATTCATTAGGGCTATCCCAAAAACTTGACTGTCCCGGTGGTCCTCCAGGACAGGGTTGGGAACCACTGTTCTATAGTACTACTGTATATTGTAAAGCAGGGGTCTCAAAGTCCCTCCTTGAGGGCCGCAATCCAGTCGGGTTTTCAGGATTTCCCCAATGAATATGCATGAGATCTATGTCCATGCAGTGCTTTCAATGCATATTCATTGGGGAAATCCTGAAAACCTGACTGGATTGCGGCCCTCAAGGAGGGACTTTGAGATCCCTGCTGTAAAGGGTTCTTAACCCTGTCCCGACCACCAGGCCAATCGGGTTTTCAGGATAGCCCTAATAAATATGCATGGAGCAGATTTGCATGCCTGTCACTTCCATTATATGCAAATCTCTCTCATGCATACTTATTAGGGCTATCTTGAAAACCCGATTGGCCTGGTGGTCCTCCAGGACAGGGTTGGGAACCACTGCTGTAAAGAATCTTAAGGTGGTGTGTAAATTTAGTCTGTTGACCTGAACAGCAAGATTAAGCCAAATTACTTTGGGGTTTTTTTTTTGTTTTTTTTTACTAGGATCTAGAAGAGTTAAGGATGTCCCTAACATAAACAATGAACTTGTATCCTAGCTCTTTGTCTGACGCCAATGAGAAACTTTTTTGTAGCTATTTATTTATGTATGTATAGGGTTACCAGACTTCTGGATTTACCCGGACATGTCCTCTTTTTAGAGGGCATGTCCGGGCGTCTTTTCAAATCCTGGCACTTTGTCTGGGTTTTGAAAAGATTTCATGTCAGGAGAGGGCATCCGCACAGATGCAATGCGGTGATATCACACGTGTGGATGGCTGACCGACCCACGAGAATAGGCTGAGGGGGTGAGGCTGGGGTGTGGCATGAGTGTAAAGGGGCGGGGATGGGTGGAACTGGGTGGGGGCAGGTCTATGGGTCCGGATTTTACGTGAGTAAAATCTGGTAACCCTAAGTATGTATGTATGAATGAATTTGGTTGTTTAGCCCGTCCTCCCAAAAGCGTCCAGAATGGGTTACAGGCCAACATACATAATTATACAATTGGACATTACAAACAGATACTTTTACATTATGTTCCAAAGTGAAGGTTACCAGCAAGAATAGTTCTAGATGTGATAATCACAAGCCAGTTAAATTGTAGTTAACTGTAGAGAATGACACGGGGACAAATTTTTCTGCGGGAATTTATTTTCCTGTCTTGTCTCAGCGAGTTCTTTTCCTGTCCCTGCCCCATTCCTGCAAGCTCCATCCTCATCTGCACAAGCCTCAAACACTTTAAAATTATAAGTAGCAACATTCTAGAGCTCAGATTGTGATGTCATAATGCCTCTTTCCACCAATGCCTAAACTCTGTCCTCATCTGCACAAGCCTCAAACACTTTAAAATCCTAAGTAGCAACATTCTAGAGCTCAGATTGTGATGTCATAATGCCTCTTTCCACCAATGCCTAAACTCTGTCCTCATCTGCACAAGCCTCAAACACTTTAAAATCATAAGTGTTCAAGGCTTGTGAGGTTAAGGCAGAGATTACAGGAATGGGGCAGGGACAGGGACCATGACAAAACTCACGGGGACGGGATGGGGAAATTGAGTTCCTGCGGGGACAGGGAAAAATTTGTCCCTGTGTCATTCTTTAGTTAACTGGTTAACCAGTCTTTTGTAGAGGTAGTTAACTAGTTAGGGCCACTGAAAATGTCCACTAAGCACCGTATGTCCCATAAACTGTCTGGCAATGATGAAGCCGGGTGCTGCAGGGGCCTTCCCTCTTGCCAAGTCACTTCAGGCTCTGCTGGTCTTGATCCCGCTCCTCTCTGGTTACTTCCTGATTTTGAGGGCCAGGAATGAGAAAGGGCTCATCACAATACAGATGCACCGCTGACTCCTCACTTCCACCTTCTCCCGTCAGCCAGCAAACAGCATGGATGGCTGCCGCCTGGAGGAATCAGCTGCCTGCCTCGCATTTCAGGTCTGCCCCGGACCCGCAACTCTGTTCCCCACAGCCAGAGCCCCAAGTAGGTAGTATCTGAAGTGGTAAAAGGAAAAGATGATGGAGGTGGAGGGAGAGAGATGGGTGCTGGAGGAAAGAGGGGAATGGATATGCTGGATGGAGGGGGCAAGACAGTAGATGCTGGTTAGAAGAGTGAAAATAAAGGGGGGAGGAGAGAGAAGATGTGTGTGGAGGGGGGAGAGAGAATATGCTGGAAGGGAAGAGAGAAGAGTTAGCACAAAAAACTGGAGAATAATAGGATGAGGGAGATGGAAAGCTGTAAATAGAAGCAGATAGAGGTGCAGAAAAATAAATGGAGGAAAACTGAAAGGAAAAGGTTAAAGTCAGAGATGGATGTAAGAGAAGGAAGCAAAAGTGAGAAAAGGCAGATAGACTGAAGACCCTGAAAGAAAATTAAGAAAAGACAGAAGAAAGCAGAAACTAAGATAAACATGAATAAAATAGACAACAAAGGTTTGTTTATTGGTTTTTCAGTTTGCATTTTACTAGAGACTATATACCAGTCGATGCCTGGAGTTAGAACGACTTGGAACATCTTCCAAAACTCGCAAGCTTTGGACTCCTGATGCAGGCCTCCCTCTGAAACACGACTCGTGACATTTAATAAAGCGTTCCTATTTCATTCCATTAGTTGCCGTCTCCTGCACTGTGCTTTTGTGTGCTTGTTTTCTGCAGAGGATTTTTTTTTGTCTTCTGTATTTGTCTTTTGCAAAAAGAAATCATTGACATACTGAAGTATTCTCATACAGTTGTATAGCATGTTTCCAAAAAGGAGTGATCCATGTGGAAGACAAGGTTAATGGACTTTGGACAGGTTAGATATTTCTACTATATCGGTGTTCCACACAGGAATCTCAAATGTAAAGGGCTAACCTTCTGGTGACATTGACCTTGGAATCAGAAACTTGGCTTTGTTTTCCTTTTTAAGGTACATATTTTTGTATGGTAAAAATATAAGGGTTTACCTAGATTTCTTGACAGGGGAAGAGCTTTTCTGGACTTATAAGAGGATTAGGAGCTCAGTGTTTTTTTAAAAATTTAAGTGTTTAGTGAAACATGGAAGTTTTCATTACTTTTTTTTTAAACTTTTATCGTTTATTAAACATGATATACCACCTTAGTTGTAGCAGAATTCAAAGCAGTTTACAATAAAAACAATTTATAAATAAGAACAGAATGCCATTAATAAAATAGGATAGGAACCAACATTCATTCAAGAGACAAAAACGTTCAAATCCTGCTACCACAGAAAGTATGCTCTCCATCACTTTTGTTTTTATGAATAAGAAAATGCTTGTTCAAAAAGATAAGTTACTAAAAGTACACATAACTTAGTAAATCATGATTCTAAATATCAATTTGAGGGTAATGAATTCCATAGTACCGGTGCAATAGCAAAAAAAATGCTGAATGTCTTGTTTCCCATTTCGTTTTTGAGGGGGTGAGGAATAACAAGTCTATTATCTGTTAATGAACCAAGAGTCTGAGATGGCGAATAAGGAATAATTAACGTTGTCAAATCTGAAATACCTAAATGTAATGTCTTATAGGCCAAAGTATGGATTTTAAATTGTATATGATAGCATATTGGAAGCAATGTAATTGTTTTGAGAAAGGCATTACATGATCGCATTTTCTTGCATTACACAAAATTCTGACTGCAGTATTTTTGAAGACGCTTTAACTGAAATTTAGGTAGACCTGCATAAATTACATTGTAATAATCCAATTTTGAATATATAAAAGCATAATAAAGTTTGAATAATGATTCTTTTGTGACAACATTTCAAACTGCCCTAAGTCTCCAAAGGGCATAAAAACCTGATTTTATCACAGTAGATATTTGCAATATTACTATACCTTGGGTTTTGGCCAGGTACTAGTGACCTGATTTGGCTACCATGAGAACGGGCTACTGGGCCTGATGGACCATTGGTCTGACCCAGTAAGGCTATTCTTAATGTACTGTTTGCATTAGCTTATGAAGAATATTTGGTATTAATGGAGGAATAGCATTTGTACCTGTTATCCAACATGCGATAGTTTTATCTGAATTAACGACCATGTGATGATCCCACCTCCCACCTCCCACCTGATCAGCTTCTTTGACTGGGTGACGAGGAAGCTGGATGCTGGTGAGTCCCTGGACATTGTCTACCTAGATTTCAGCAAGGCATTTGATAGCGTACCACACCTCAGGTTGCTAAGCAAGATGAGTTCTTTAGGTTTGGGCGACACATTGACAAATTGGGTTGGGAACTGGCTTGGAGGTAGGCTTCAGAGGGTGGTGGTGAATGGCACCCCCTCCGAAATGTCGGAGGTGATAAGTGGAGTGCCACAGGGCTCCGTCCTGGGCCCAATCTTGTTCAACATCTACATAAGAGACTTGACAGAAGGGCTCCGAGGAAGAATAACATTATTCGCCGATGATGCCAAGCTAAGCAATGTAGTGAACAAGAGCACAACAGACAATAATTCGATGGCAGATGATATGATGCATGACCTACTTCTACTGGAGCGCTGGTCTAGGTCCTGGCAACTCAGTTTCAATGCCAAAAAATGCAAAGTCATGCACCTGGGAAGCCGAAATCCATGCAAGATTTACACCCTAAATGGTGAGATCTTGACAAAAACTGAAGCAGAAAGAGACTTAGGGGTGATTGTCAGGGATGACATGAAGTCTGCAAACCAAGTTGAGCAAGCTTCATCCAAAGCAAGGCAAATCATAGGTTGCATACGCAGGAGTTTCGTCAGCCGTAAACCTGAAGTCATTATGCCACTATATAGATCCATGGTGAGACCGCACCTGGAGTACTGTGTGCAATTTTGGAAGCCACATTACCGCAAGGATGTACTGAGACTGGAATCGGTCCAGAGAATGGCCACCAAGATGGTCTCGGGACTCAAGGAGCTCCCATACGAGGAGCGGTTAGGGAAGTTGCAGCTCTACTCACTCGAGGAACGTAGAGAGAGGGGAGATATGATCGAGACATTCAAGTACCTCACGGGTCGCATCGAAGTGGAAGAGGATATCTTCTTTTTCAAGGATCCCGCGGCAACAAGGGGACATCAGTGGAAAATCAAGGGCGGGAAACTGCACGGTGACACTAGGAAGTTCTTCTTCACCGAAAGGGTGGTTGATCGCTGGAATAGTCTTCCACTTCAGGTTATTGAGGCCAGAAGCGTGCCAGATTTTAAGGCCAAATGGGACAAACATGTGGTATCTATCCGCAAAGATAGATAGGGTGGGTCATTGGAGTGGGCAGACTTGATGGGCCGTGGCCCTTATCTGCCGTCTATTTCTATGTTTCTATGTTTCTATGATCTTCTAACCAGAGTGACACTTTTGTTAAGCATGTCTGCAGAGGAAGAAGATCTGGAGAGTTTGGTGAAGTATAGCAAACCAGTAATATATCATCAGTATATGAAAAAAATCTTATATTGCAACCTTTTATTAAAAGTTTCAAACAGTACAAAACAAGAACATCGCCCCTCTTGGAATGCCTTTGGCATACAATACTGTGACTCTGACATGGCTAGTCACATTAATTATTCTAATCCTACCATCCCATCCCCCCTTGAGCACCCCTCTCCCAATCTAGCTTGACTGAAAGTCCACATTCATAGCAGTCCCAGCAACTTAAATCCAGTTATAGATAGCATCCTAGTTGACATGTGGTGTATCTCTTATTTGCCAAATGGGTCCCAGACTTTACCAAAGTGTAATAATTGTCCTCGTCATCACTGTGAGCTTTGACATGTGATAAACATGGTCTATTTTAGTGATCACCCACTGAATCAGGGGGACTTCAGCCTGTTTTCCAGGCAGAAGCCAGGACCAGCCTACTGGCTGTGATAACTAGTTTTCTATGCCAAGCAGAGCTTATATTGAGCAAACACTATTCGTGTGTTCAAAGTTGAAGTCCAAGTATTTCTTGAACTAACTTAAAAACAGAGCTTTACTGCAGGACCACCAAATATAGATAAATATACCCTGCTCATCACAGGACCACTGGCACAAAAGGTTTACAGTACTATATAATTTGTTTAGTTGCACTGGAGTGTAATCTCAGTACATTTTCTCTGCTTCCTTGTATTTAAAGAAGTTTAAGGAAAATTCATCAGTGGGTGGTAATAGTCATAAATGAAGATGTTAAATTTAGTAATTTTGCCATCTGCTCATCTTAATTGTGAACATTTTGTTAATTGACTTTCTCCCACACGCTTTCTCTTACCCCCGGCCACCTTTTGGTTCCTGGACTATGATGATTGGAATATTTTCTCCTTATATCCCCCACAACCTTGGTGCATTGATCTCCCATGGCTTTTAATATCATCTCTATGCTGACGACGCCCAGACCTATATCTCTACAGGAATCCAGGTCCAAATCTCAGCCTGCCTGTCCAATATTGTTGCCTGGGTTGGTCACCGCCACCTAAAACTGAACATAGCTAAGACCGAGTTCCTTATCATTCCACCTAAACCTGCCTCCCCACTCCCCCCATTTTCTGTTTCCGTGGATGTAAGCCTTACTGGCTCAAACCAATGGTCCATCAAGCCCAGTACCCCGTTCTTACTGTGGCCAATCCAGGTCCCTAGTACCTGGCCAAAACCCAAGGAGTAGCAACATTCCATCAGAATCCTAAAGAATAGATTCTGGAATCCCAAAGAGTAACAAAAGATTCCAGAACCCCAAAGAGTAGCAACATTCCATGCTACCAGTCCAGGACAAGAAGTGGCTTCCCCCATGTCTTTCTCAATAACAGACTATGAACTTTTCCTTCAGGAAATTGTCCAAATCTTTCTTAAAACCAGCTACGCTATCTGCTCTTACCACAACCTCTGACAATGCATTCTAGAGCTTAACTATTCTCTGACTGAAAAAATATTTCCTCCTATTGGTTTTAAAAGTATTTCCCTGTAACTTCGAGTGTCCCCTAGTCTTTGTAATTTTTGACAGAGTGAAAAATTACAAACACTCCTCCTCCTCCCTGTCCTGTCAGCTCCCAACCTCGGGGGTCATCTCTGACTACTCTCTCTCCTTCTTCACTCAGATCCAACAAACCGCTAAAGCCTGTTGCTTCTTTCTCTATAGTATTACCAAAATCCAACCTCTCCTTTCTGAGTACACAACCAAAACCTTTACCCAACACTCTTTATCACCTCTTGTTTAGACCACTGCAATTTATTTTTTCCAGGTCTTCTGTTCAACCATCTCTCTCCCTTTCAATCCATTCAAAATTCTGCTGCATGACTTATATTTCGCCAGAGCCGCTAAACAGGCAGTCCCTGGGTTAAGAACGAGTTCTGTTTTTAAAACCATTCTTAAGTTTAATTTGTATGTAACTCGGATTCTATACAGTACACATTAAACATTAAAGAAACAGTCCTCAAAATAAAGTAATGTACCATAGTTTAAATAGAAAGAAAAGATAGGTTTACATTTACTTTCATTCTTCATCCTTCCCACTGTTCCCTTTCCACCACTACATGCAACATTTCTCCCTCTCATCTTTCTCTTCCCTATGCATCTGTGTCTCACGCCTCTCCCATCATGTCCAATATTTCTCTCGCCCTCCCTATGCCCAATAATTCTCTTTCTTCATTTCCCCATGTGCACCATTTCTTTCCCTCTCACTCAAACACCCTGCCCAACAATTCGCCCTTTCTATTCCTTCTTTCCCTCACTCCCTCCATCCTTCCATCTTGTGTCCCAACGCAACCCTGAGTCTCCCTTCTTGTGCCAATGTGACCCTCCTCTTTCCGTGTCCCAACGCGCCCCTTGTCCTTCCTAACCTCTGTTCTGCATCCCAAATTCA
The DNA here is from genome assembly GCF_902459505.1 of Geotrypetes seraphini. Classification (NCBI taxonomy): domain Eukaryota; kingdom Metazoa; phylum Chordata; class Amphibia; order Gymnophiona; family Dermophiidae; genus Geotrypetes; species Geotrypetes seraphini. The sequence continues at coordinate 86,992,508 of NC_047084.1, forward strand.
TGCCTACCTCCTCCTGTGGGTGTTTACCTTCTCTAGCCAGCTCCCTCCTCCCAGCTGCACTTCTCTTCACAAAGCCATAGCCATAGTTCCTACACGTGGCCCGTGGCTGACCCAGAAGCCTTCCTTCTGATGTCAGAGGGAAAGCTTCTGGGGCAGGAGTGAAGGAAGGTCGCTCTTGCTGTGATTCACCGCTGGACCACCAGGAATACTTAAGGTACACGGGAGAGGTGGGAGGGAGATAAAAATAATTAGAATTGGACTGGGATAGGAGGTGGGAGGGTTCCCTCCTGTCCCAACCAGGTCTCATAGTAGGCCTGGCAGAGGCCTGCAAACAGGTTGGGGGGAGGGGAATCAGTGCTGACCCGAATATAAATTGAGCCTCCATTTTTGGGCCTTATTTTTTTTTTAGGGGGGGCAAAAATCTCGGTTTATATTCGAGTATATACAGTATTTTTGGAAAGAGTAAACAAGCAATTCACATCTACCCTTTCTACTCCAATCCACTCAGTATTTTATAGACCTCTGTCATATCACCCCTGAGACATTTCTTCTCTAAGCTGAAGAGCTCTAGCCACTTTAGCCTTTCCTCATAGGGAAGTCGTCCCATCCCTTTTATCATTTTTGTTGCTTTTCTCTATACTTTTTATAATTCCGCTAAAACATTTTAGAGATATGGCAACCAGAATTGCACACAGTATTCAGGGGGCAGCGATAACAAGGGCATGATAATTTTTTCATCTTTGTTTTCCATACCTTTCTCGGTAATCCCTAACATTCTATTTGCTTTCTTAGCCACCACGGCACATTGAGCTGAGGGTTTCAACGAATCCTCAACGATGACACCTAGATCATTTTTCTGGACAGTGACTCCTAAAATGAAACTCTTCATCACGTAGCTACTGTATTGTTTGGGTTCCTCTTTCCCACATGCATCACTTTGCACTTGCTCACATTAAACATTATCTGCCATTTTGATGCCTAATTTTCCAGTCTCACAAGGTTCTTTTGCAACTTTTCTCAATCCTCTTGCAGTTTAAGAACTTTGAACAACTTTGTGTCATCAGCAAATTTAATTATCTCACTAGTTATTCTTACCTCTAGATCAGTGTTTTTCAACCGCTGTTCCGCGGCACACTAGTGTGCCGCGAGATGTTGCCTGGTGTGCCGTACGGTCAGGGCCGCCATCAGGGCAGTACCACCAGTCTAGGGAGAGGGGCGGTCCGCCCCACGTGGACAGGAGAGAGCTGGACGGGGGACCCGCGGAGTTCAATACATTTCGAGCCGCGAGGCTCGTCTTCTGTTCCTGCCTGCCCTGCAGCTAACATATAGCCGATCGCAAGCGTTCCCCGATGTCAGCGCTGACGTCGGAGGGAGGGCTTAAGCAAAGCCTGCCCTCCGACGTCAGCGCTGACGTCGGAGAATACTTCCGTTCGGCTATTTGTATGCGGCAGGGCAGACAGGAAGCAGAAGACAAGCCTCGCGGCTTGAGCTTCGTTTTGCTGAGAAAGTTGCAAAGATGGGCTGGGAGGCAAACACGGAACACAAAAGGGGGGAGGGAGTGCATTTTGGACACAAGGCATGAACTTGGGAGAGAAAAAGGGAGGGAAAGAGATGCTGAGGTGGGGGAGGGAATGGGTTTTTTGGACACAGAAGGCATGGACTTGGGAGAGAGGAAGGGAGGGAAAGAGATGCTGAGGTGGGGGAGGGAATGCGTTTTTGGACACAGAAGAAATGGACTTGGGAGAGAGGAAGGGAGGGAAGGAGATGCTGAGGTGGGGGAGGGAATGAGTGTTTGGAAACAGAAGGCATGGACTTTGGAAAGAGGAAGGGAGGGAAAGAGATGGTTGTGTACACGGGGAATAGAAGAAAGGAGAATTTTTGGTCATAGGGAGGGAGTGAGGTACAGATAGTGGCATACCAGGGTGGGGGAGGCGGTCTGCCCCACCCCGGGTTTACGTCCCAAGGGGGTGCACAGCTGGCCACCCTCCAGTGTTGTCCCTAGGCCGGCAAACTGCGTCTCTTTAGCCACTTGAGTGCCACCGCCGCCAACGGTGTTGTTGGCGGCGGCAGCATTATAAAATACTTTCTTTGTGTTTATTTGATTCCTATTCAAGAGAATTACTTTATATATAGTCAATATAGGCACAGAGTTAAATTTTTTAACATTTTCTAATGGTGGTGTGCCTCGTAATTTTTTTCATGAAACAAGTGTGCCTTTGCCCAAAAAAGGTTGAAAAACACTGCTCTAGATCACTGGTAAACATGTTACCTCCTATCCCATGACTTTCTAATTTCCTCAGAAGTCTTTCATGAGGTACTTTGTCAAAAGCCTTTTGAAAATGAAAATACACAATATCAACTGGTTCACCTTTATCCACATGTTCATCCACCCCCTACAAAGAAATGCAATAGATTGGTGAGGCAAGATTTCCCTTGACTAAATCCATGTTGGCTTTCTCTCATTAATCCATGCTTATGTACAAGTTCTGTCATTTTGTTCTTTATAATGGTCTCTTCCATTTAGCTCGGCACAATCGTCAGACTCGTCGGTCTATAATTTCCCGGATCACCTGTGGAAACCCTTGCTAAAAAAACGGCTTCACATTGGCCATCCTCCAGTCTTCTGGTACTATGCCGGATTTTAAAGAAGAATGACAAATTACTAACAATAGCTCACAAGTTAATTTTTCGATTCAATTAGTAGCAGTAATCGGTGGGATATGCATGAGATAGATTTGTATACAACCGCTCTAACTACAAGATTAGCTTGCACACATTTTCTACCCTAAAAATCTGAGCTGTTTTGCATCTATGATAACCAGTGTTGAGGATCACTGACTTAGTGTCTGGATAGGAAATGTGAGTCTATAAATTAGTCTCGGAAACCTTTTATCACTCTGTTAGTAGCACCGATACCCAGGTGGTAATACGGATGCTGCAGATGAAAATGAGGAGTGACTGTTTATATGCAATGCAATACAGCAGCACGCTTGGTGGATTAAAGCAAGCTTTCATTATGCCAAGATAGAAGAAAATGTTAAATTCTCAGGAGCAATTTTTTACAAAACTGTGGGCAGAAACTGAATATACCAACTTAACAATATGAAAGTGTAAAAGGGCTGGATGTTCTCGAGGCAGTATTGAATGTTGTTTAATGAACCATATGGAAAAAAAGGAATTGCAGAGTACAAATGATGTAAAACCCATTTAGAGCAGTGTTCTTCAACCACCGGTCCGCAAAGATTTCCTGCCTGTCCGTGAAGAATTATTTATTTATTTAGATTTTTATCCCGTCCTCCCAGTAGCTCAGAACGGTTTACAAGTAAACATTCACAATGGAGTGAATTGAACATACAAGATTATACAGTAGATTTAAATTCTTGGACATACGAGACTGTGCAGCAGTGTAAATATAGGGACTATACAGCAAATTAAGAACAGTAGTTTAAATATAAGTAGTTTAGTTTAGATACAAGTTATTTGAGTATAAGCTGAGAGTGAACTATACAGAAATTTTTGGCAGAAGATTAGAATGGAGAAAGAAGGGTAGAGGTGGGGTTTAAGGGGTAGGGTGTAGACTGAGGGTGACCTTTAGTTGAAAAGGAGGGTCTTTACCATTTTCCGGAATGTCATTAGTGAGTTCTGTAGTCTGAGTTGAGGGGGGAGTTGGTTCCAGAGTTGGGGAATGAAGTGGCTGTAGGAGCGTTTGCGGGCGGTTTCTGAGAGGAGGGACCTTCCGGGGGGAATGCATAGGCATATCTCCGTTTCTGAGCGGAGGGTGCGGGTGGGGATGTAGATGGGTAGCTTGGACTTTATGTAGGAGGGGGTGGTGGCATAAATTATTTTGTGTGCTATTGCCAGGGCCTTGAATGCACAGCGTTGGCTAATTGGGAGCCAGTGTTCAGCGCGGAATGCTGGGGAGATGGGATCATGGTAGTTGAGGCTGTGTAGGAGGCGGATAGCTGCATTTTGGACCCGTTGGAGGCACTTGAGATCTTTTTTGGTTATTCCATTAAATAGGGAGTTGCAGTAATCCATTCTGGAGAGGATATATGTGTAGAGGAGTTGGGCTAGGTCAGGTGTGGAGATGTAGGGTTTGATCCTTCTCAGTTGGGGGAGATAGAGACTACTTGGGATATGTGGGTGGATAGGGATAGGTGTCCATCTAAGGTTACTCCTAGGCTGCGTACTTGATCTGTTGCCGTTAGTAGAGTGGAGTCACGATAGTGTTGGGCGTGTGTATTTGGTGTTTTTGTTCCTGATCCATAAGAGTTCGGTCTTAGAGGCAAGCGCGTGTCCATCTTCCTTCCGGCTTGGCTGCTCCTTATCTTCAGCGCCAGCTGCACTTGTTTGCCGGAACAGCGCACAGTGGTTCTTGCACGCTGCAATGGCTGACCTGGGATGGAGACAGGGACCGAGTTCATGTGGATGGGATGGGGACCGAGCTGTGGAGATGGGTTTTTAAAATTTCAGTCTTAGTAGTTTGCCGGTCCACAGAATATTTCTTTTATTTCCACCAGTCCATAGGTTTCAAAAGGTTGAAGAACACTGATTTAGAGCATAGAATTGTGTTATTGACTCCAAGCCCAGGGGTTGGGGGTTAGTTCCAATCTTCTCCAGCAGGTTTATTTATTAATGTAAACTGGGAAGAAAGGTTGTTCATGGCCCCTGATCAGTTCTGCATAATGACACCATACCCAGATGGTGATCTGTAAACTAGTGAATAACATTCTCCAACCACAACACTCTTGAGTTTTAAAACCATGATGTCTGATGACATTCCTTCTTTACTGCAGAGATGAAAAGAACCAGTCCATTATTGTGAGTGGTGAGTCGGGAGCTGGCAAGACGGTTTCTGCCAAATATGCCATGCGCTACTTTGCCACTGTTGGTGGCTCAGCTAGTGAAACCAATGTGGAAGAGAAGGTGCTCGCTTCCAGCCCGATTATGGAGGTAAGGCTCAGGCTCGGTACCACAGTGATGTTTCTGTGGTGCTAAACCTACTGCAGCAGTATGAGCTAGAATTGGCCGAAAATCAACTTGCCCATTTCCTAGCTCAGTTGTATGTTGTCTTTGTTCTATTGGTTTTAATGGGACCAATATTCAAAGCCAGTTACATGTTTGGATTCTGTATAGGCCGTGCACGTTGGGCGTGCAATTTTGGGCACAGATTGCAGATTAGCTAATTTTTGCAATAACAATTGGTTGGTGTTTAGCACTTAATTGGCAGTAATTAGGAATTCCACATGGATCTGCCCTATGCCTAATATCCAATTCTATAACATGCATGCCTAATTTCTTAGCATGTAATTCCAAAGGTGTAGTGGCCTTGGGAGAATTTAGGTACAATGTTATATAATACTTGCATTTGCATGCCTGCCATCATTTCAGCGTGAGCATTTATATCAGCCTTTGGCATGTATAAATACTTGCACCCAAAGTTAGGCATGAAGGCCCAGATTCTCTAAATGGTGCCAGTTGGCTCACAAACTCAATAAAAAATGCTGTTGAAACATTTTAAATCGAGTTTCAAGGTGCCTAAAAAATTGGCACCAGAATTGCACCTCCGTAGGTGCTTTAGACTGCTTAACACTACTGTGGGCGTGGCTAATGCTGGAAGAGGCATTAGGCGGCCTAAAACACCTACGATGTCACATCATAGGTAGGTGCTAGAAATGTAGCCCAGGAAAATCCTGGCCTACATTTCCAGTACCTACTTTGCTGGAGGTGCAATTCTGTCCCCGGCTTCGTCACGTAATTGACATGTGATTGGTGGCCGCTTTTAAGGCAGCCACCGGCAACAGTGCCGGTTACAGAATCCAGGCCAAAATGCAGAATATCTTTATAGAATACTAACTTAGTGTGCATCATTTCAGTGCCTATTTTGGGGGGGCCATTTATAGAATCTAGCCTTACATGCCTAATTTGTTTTACTCTATTGGGATCTTGCTTGGTACTTGTGACCTGGGTTAGCCACTGTTGGAAACAAGATACTGGGCTTGATGGACCTGTGGTTGTTCTGCTCCCACCTTATGTGGGCATTTGCTCATTTTCTTATATAAGAACAAGTTTTAAGTGTTTATGTTAAGATGTATAAGTAAAGTGTGCTCTGTGGACTTAAATCCCCAGAAGGCTTTGCTTCTCCCAGAGAGCTAGGCTGCATCCACAGAGCATAAGCCCACTCTTCTTCAGTCTGAGAGACTGCATGGCTGTATGAGAACCTGAGTTTAGCATTGTTCTCCCACCAGGTTTTCACCCTTTATTTCTAACAATCTAATACAGCTTAGGTTGCAATATCTAAGTCCAGAGAATAGTGTTATTTCCACAAAGTGTGGACACACTCCCAGATCCTTTTTGAATAGGAGGGGCTGGTAGAGTAAGAAGATTCTGTGACAAAGTTGAACTGCCTTGAAAACATCAATTGTAAGTGTTAATTCTTTACTTCATGCTATTAAAGAGAGTTAAAAAAAAAACTACGAGTCTGGCTGATAACACTAATGTTACAGAAGTAGGGATTAACTAAATAGGAACTTCATACAGCTGCCAATATAATTTGGAGTAAGTTCAATCGTGTCTGGCCATTCAGAGGAGTCCTGTTTTCAGTACAAAGCTTGAGGAGACTTCAGAGTGAGGAAATCTATAAAGACTGTTCAGGGAAGCTGTGAACTATAGTCAACACAGTGGTCTTTCCCAGTATGGCAGCTCTTGTGTTCTTAATTGGTCTGTCTATGTAATATTAAAACTATAGGGATAATATTGGACTTTTTAATTGCTAAATGGCCAGATGTCCATATATTTGAAAGAAAGGAATGAGGGTGGGGTGGACTTAAGTTAAATAATAACAGTTTATATACCGCAGCACCGTGAAGTTCTATGCGGTTTACAATGATTAGAAATGTTACAGATTGAGTGAATAAACAAAGTACAGATTTAGCACTCGGTTGTTAAGGACTAAGATTGAATAGGTTGGTTTCCTAAGTATTAAATGGAGAGAGCCAGCATGACAACTGTACTTTATATATTCATAGCAACATAACATGGCCCATCTAGTCTGCCCATCCACAGTAACTATTATCTCTTTCTCTCTCTCAGAGATCCCACGTGCCTGTCCCGTACCATTACCTTTATAGATAACAGCTCTAAAGATATGGTCAATTTAAATGCTGGTGTTTAGCTAAAGCTAGTGACTATGAATATATTTATTTATTTTTTTACTTTACACTGGTTTTGGGATAAAATGTGTACACTTCTCCCTTGGTATTTGCGGGGGATAGAAGCAGAGCTGGACTGCGAATGGAGAAAAACTGCAAATATCTTGTCTGGCTCTGACCCACCCCGCCTCCCTCCTGCCTTCCCACCGGCATCCCACCCTTACCTGGTGGTTTAGCAGGCTTTCGGGGCAGAAGTGATCTTCCTATGCTCCTGCCCTGTGCAGATTGCCAATAGGAAATGACTGCCGTGAGTTCCAGTGGTCTCTTGAGACTACGGCGGGAGCTCACGGCAGCCATTTCCTATTGGCAATCTGCACGGGGCAGGAGCGTAGGAAGATTGCTCCTGCCCCGAAAGACTGCTAGACCACCAGGTGATGCCGGGAGGAAGGCTGGAGAGAGGCGGGAACGTGATAAAATATGGGTTTTTTCCCGCCCCTCCCCCCCCCCCAAAATCACAAATTTGTGAAACCGTGAATGGGGAGGGGGAAGTGTATACTTTTTTACGATGGCTTCACACTGATTTGAACATCTAAAGACTGCTTTCGGGGAAGAATGTGCTTTTAAATCAAAGCCTATTTTACTGGTATCTGTATAGGATTCCAGTAACCGATGTAATGATCTGATCTTTACTGTCCTGTGAGGGACTGTTTGAAAAGCACATTCTCAAAATTATTCAAGTAAGGTACTAGAAGCTAGATGGAGTTGAATGTAGTTTTTGATAAGCTTGTTCCTGAGAAATAGTATAGTGAATTATGTTAACTAGTTTTATTTAAAAATGATTTCAGAAATAAATTTTGCTTATTTAATTCTAATTTAACATCTCACAATTTAACAGCCACCAATGAGCCTTTTCTGGAGTAGCCCCCACACTCTGGAATGCATTCCTTGAAAGGTTTTACACAACGCAAGACTATTTGTACTTTAGGAAGCAGGTGAAAGCCTGGCTCTTCTCTCAAGAATTTAATAGAAGACACAACTAATTTGCTAGTTGCACATACATAAGAACTGATACCAGTCTAGAAACATAGAAAAAGGAAGGAAGATAAAGACTATATGGCCTATCTGGTTTGCCTAACCATGTTATCTACTATCCCCTCCTGTCTCTTACAGATCCAACGTACTGGTTCCAAACTTTCTTGAATTCAAATACACTTTTTTCTCTACCACCTCCACCAGGAGGCCATTCCGAGCATTCCCTACCTTTTCCATGAAAAAGTATTATCTGTGTTTACTGTATATACTCAAATATAAACTGAGATTTTTGGGCCAAGAAATGGCCCAAAATGGGGGTCTCAGTTTATATTAGAGTTCCTCCCGTTGGCCAGCACTAGCCTTCACCCATTGACAGACACTGGTGTCCTTCCGTCCACCTGATGACCATCTGCTTTAGGATCTTCCCATCTTCTCCCCCCCCCCCCCATGACCATGTGCTACAGTCCTGTCTGGTCCTAGCCTCCCACCCCCAAGATGCCTGGTGCTGCAATCTGTCATACTTACCAACCACCACTGCCCCGACTGGCATTGCACTTACCCATGCCGAATGAAGCTTACTGCATTGCTTGACCGGTGTGAGGCCTTGAGCATCTGCGTAATCTCAAGCCCTGCTAGGCCAACCCAGCAGGCCTTGAGCATACTCAGATGTTCAAGGGCCCAGTACAGAGCATTGCTGTAAGCTTCATTCAGCACTGGTATGAGCAGTGCCGGTTGGGTTGGGTCAGGTTGGTTTGTATGAGATTGTAGCACTGGTTGTCTTGGGGTAGGCGGTGGAGCGGAGGACTGGACCAGACAGGACACTAGAATATGATTATCTGGGGGGAGGGGAGGATCCTAATGCAGATGGTCATCAGGTGAAGAGGAGTGGGACACTAGCGCCAATGGTCATTAAGGGGAGGGGTGGATTGGAAGACAGGACACTAACGCCCATGGCAAACCATTTTCAGGGGGGAAACGGCATGGGGTAGGAGTGTAGGTACTTGAATATAAAAATATGCGCACGTTACACCTTGGCTTCAGAAATTGCAATGGTTGCCAGGAGCATTTAGAGAACAGTACAAGGCTGCAATGATTTGTCATCAATTTTTGTATGGCACAATCCCAGAGTATAAGAGTAAGATGATTACGTATCAGCCTATAAGATTGCTATGCTCTGAAAATTCTGCTTTGTTAAAATCTAATAATCCAAAATATGTCGAAACTTGTGCAATGACCTTCTGTTGTGCTGGAGTGGCATTATGGAATTCACTGGTAGGGCAGTTGAGAAAATGCGCTGATAGAGGAACTTATAGGAAGCTCCTCAAAACACAATTTTTTGCCAGTGCTTTCCTATAGGGTCTGACTTGTCATGTTTAAGGAATTACTGCGCATTTAAATTTTAGATGTTTTGAATTTACCCTGTGCTGTTTTAGCGATTCTGTATGTGCATATTTGTAAACCGCCTAGGAATGTTTTTAAGGGAAGAACAGGAACTTGGAAAATTTAAAAGTAACTTAAAAACATTTCTTTTTAAAGATGCCTTTGAAAACTAATTTTAACACCCTATAGTCATATTATATTTTATCTAATGATATCTTATTGTTATTTTGTTTACCTTATGTATCTTTCCCTTGTTTGTCTTTACTTTACTTTATTGATTTGTATTTCACTTCCCCTTTACCCAATGTTATGAGTATGTTAAGTTAAATTTTAATCCCTTGTCATTATTTAAATTTTGTTTGTTTTTTATTGTATTGTTTCCCATCAAATGTAATTTTATACTGTTCATCGCTTAGAAATTGGATTAAGCGATTAATCAAAAAAAAACTATTAAACTTGACTTGAAACTTGATGGTATAGAAACTTTTTAAATAAATAAAATAAATATTCAAGTATATATGGTACTTTTGAATCTGTCCCCTTTCACTTTCACCCTATGTCCCCTCATTCCAGTCTGCACATACAGTAGCAAGACTTGCTTATCCCTGCTAACCCTAGCTGAGATTTTATTTGTGCAACTTTCTCTAAGTTAGAACATAAGAATTGCCATACTGGGACAGACTGAAGCCCAGCATCCTGTTTCCAACAATGGCCATCCCAAGTACCTACGTAGCTAGATCCCAAGCAGTAAAACAGATTTTTATGCTGCTTATCCTAAGAATAAGCAGTGGATTTACCCAAGCCATCTCAATCGTGGCCTATGGACTTCCCTTTTTCAGATTTTAATCCAACCCTTTCTTAAACCCTGCTAAGCTAACTCATTTTACCACATTCTCCAGAAATGAACTCCCGAGTTTAATTACACATTGTGTGAAGAAATATTTTCCCTCGTTTTGTTTTAAATCTACTTAGTAGCTTTGTGGCATGCCCCCTAGTCATATTATTTTTAGAAAGAGTAAACAAGCTTCCAGGACAAGACACCTTAGGGAAGCTAAGATTATTATTGGTTCAGTGGGGAGGAGAAAGGTGAAGAGAGCATTACCCTTGGTTTATATTCAAGTTAAACTTTTTCCCTCTTTTTTGGGGGGAAAATAAAAGGTTACCTCAGTTTATATTCAAATCTGTTTATGTTGGAGTAAATTCAGTAAATAAATTAAAATGAGCAGAATATAAGCATCAGTTGCGAGAAAGTACAGAGCAGAGTACAAAGTGGATTACATTGAGACACACTAGGCATTTCCTGTTCCCAGAGACCTTGCTGTCTGTGCCTGAGGCAATAGAGGGGTAAATAACTTGGCAAGATCACTTGTTCATGCGAACAGAGTTTAATGTGATGAATTTAGTGTGGTCTCTTGTGTTTGCAGATTTTAGGCTAGCCAGATTTATAGCCTCTAATCATGACTGAATTTTATTCTAGAAGAGCCTACAAACATACTTTCCTTCTCGAAGTAGGGTCATGTTAGTTCAACAGCTAGCGCAAAGAAGTGTTTTTAGCAATCACCAGATTGGCTTGTGGGAAGCATTTACATAATTAATTTGTACTAGAACTTGGCACTGTTTTGCAATTGATGCTGTACAATGGTGCAACAGTCAATGTGAACCATAATGCAGAGTCAGCTTCTCTTACATTGCTCTGTGACATCATAGTGAAAGGTGGATTTATTGAGCTAGTTGAAATATCTCTTTAAGAAAAAAAAAAATATGGATATTTGTTTGCTGTAGCACTTATTTTCCTTGTTTATTTCTGAAAGAAGCAATTATGCATAGCTGACAAATGCATTTGGTATGTATGTTTATAAAAAAACACAACCAAACCTCTCCGTTTGGCTTAATGTATTCAGAGGGAGAACTGGTAATGATTTCAAATATTGAAAATTTCTCCCTCGTTAACCCTCGGGGTTCCGACATGATCACATTTCGCGGTCTTGCTTTGTTGAGGAGTTTCCCCTATAAAAATAGCAAAATATTGATTTATAGAAACGTTCTTAAATAAATTCTATAAAATGTCAGCCAGTTCCCAGTGTCAGACAAACTAACCTTAGAGAACGCCACCTCTTTAAGGTCCATAACATTAGCATTCGCATTCCCGTCACCTGCAACTGAAAGCTAATCACCATCAATCAATAATCACACAACTCAGTTTTATTGGAATAAATATTTGGCCGCAGCTTTATTATTTATCTGAATATTATCTTCACTTACAATACAATCTTTGTCCAAAAACCAACAAACCCCCAATGCATATTTCACACACCCCCAGGGAGCTATTCGGTGTCGAAACTAGCTCCTGTTAAGTCTTTAAATTTATAACATTCCCCCAAACATGACCCACGGTGACGCAAGGCCATGCTTCCCCTCCCCTCCCCCCAAACATGATCCATGGTGACGCAAGGTCATGTTTCCCCTCCCCCCAAACATGATCCATGATGACGCAAGGCCATGCTTCCCCTCCCCTCCCCCCAAACATGACCCACGGTGACGCAAGGCCATGCTTCCCCTCCCCTCCCCCCAAACATGACCCACGGTGACACAAGGCCATGCTTCCCCTCCCCCCAAACATAACCCACGGTGACGCAAGGCCATGCTTCCCCTCCCCTCCCCCCAAACATGATCAATGGTGACGCAAGGTCATGCTTCCCCTCCCCCCAAACATGATCCATGATGACGCAAGGCCATGCTTCCCATCCCCTCCCCCCAAACATGACCAACGGTGACGCAAGGCCATGCTTCCCCTCCCCTCCCCCCAAACATGACCCACGGTGACGCAAGGCCATGATTCCCCTCCCCCCAAACATGACCCACGGTGACGCAAGGCCATGCTTCCCCTCGCAGCGGTATCGCCTACGAGTTTTACATTTATTTATTTATTAACTGCTCATCTCCCAGATCCAACTGGGCCAAACCCCATTTTCTACCCCACCCAAAGCTGCGACCACCTCCCCCAACCCGATAAGCTCCACCAAACTCACCCAAGTCGACATATAACATGTACACCCCCCACCCCACCCCACAACACTGACACAAAACATAACACCAGCACAAATGGGAGGGAGGGAGGGAGGGATAATCTTTTCCTGAAGAGACTACTCTACTGTTCCCCTTTCCTCACAGAGTTCAGTCCAGCCTGCCACAAAATCCAACCAATCACGTGACTGCTCCACCCCATCACCTTAGAAACCTCCCTAATCATTTTTCTTTCTTACAAGCTCTGTCTATTAACCCTTTCTTACTTCCTCTTATAAAATTGTCAATCCTTATTCTACAGACCCTTGATAACACCTCATATATTCCCCTCACCCTCTGTCCCCCCTCCCATTTTACCCACATCATCATTCAATAAATAATACCAGCCGGTGACATCAGCTCAGCTAATGTTATATCACACCAGATGAATTTGGTGTTCTTTTTTAATCAAAAACTTTTAGCAGTTCCTTCATTGAAAGTTATCGGAACCCGTCGTCACGAAATTTTCTCTGTGATAGCCCCACAATTATGGAACGCCTTACCCCAGTATTTAAGAGAAGAAAATGACTTGAATCATTTTAAACGCTCTCTGAAGAGCTTCCTTTTTAAAGACACTTTTAATGTATAATTACCTCAAACGATTATCTTCTTTTTTTTTTCCCCCCCTTCCCATTGTTCTTACCATTCATGTCTTCTTTTCTAATAAATACTATTGTAGTTCTGCCCTTCTTTCCTTATGTAGCTGTTAATTTGTATGTAAATTTGTCAAATCTATGTAACTTATTGTGAAAATTAGTATATGTATACCTTTTTTTTTATTATGTAAATCGCTTAGTAAATTAAATAAGCGATTCAATAAGTTAAGAAATAAACTTGAAACTTCACTTTTGTTTTAGTAATGGCGGCGGCAGCATCTCAATTCACAGTTTAAATACCTCACTCTCACATGATTTCATCAACCAATCGGAGAAGAACTACAGACCCCTGCAAATTTAAAATCAATGTCATCCACTCTAGCTCAGTGTTCAGTCCGCCAGGTCTGACAGTTTGATTTATATATCCATTTCTGTTGACAGTAATTTTAAAAAGCTCTCTCTTTTTTATTTTTATTATTATTTATAATTTTCAGAATAACTTTCAAGTATAATACACTTGTTCAGAAAGATAAATTGAGCACAGTAATTTCAAATTATACATCAATCTAAAAAAAAAAAAAAGGAAAGAAAACTAGATTATACGCTGAATCTATCTCAAGTCCTCAATTTAGATCCAAGATTTACATCAAGAGTGATTCCAAAGAAAACAAAAGTTAACAATTCTAACTAGGATTTACAGCTTAATTACTAAGTAAGGAAACTTCATTTATACTGGTGACGATATTACACATCTCGCTCAAGGCGTTTAAGGGATATGAAACTGGATAACTGTGAAGGTTCATAAAAAACATATTTTAGGGACTGATATCTGATCACACACTTGCAGGGAAATCTCAAATAGAAAACACCTCCTATCTTGGTCACTGCTGGTCTCCAAGATCAAAAACTGACATCTCCTTTTTTGTGTCTCTCTCGAGACATCTGGAAAAATCTGGAATTTATATCCCCCAAATTCCTTAGATCTGTTAAAGGCCACCCTCCCACCTAACTTGAATTTGATCTATAACTCTCCATCTAAGATCACATATCGTATGACCCTTATCTAACCAGTGCTTTACCAATGGGCTTGAATGGATTTCATAACAATCTGAGATTTAAGCTCATTTAGCCTGATTTTTATCTGCCTTCCACTTCTACCCACATAAATCAAATCAAGTCATAAAGACATAAAAGATATATTAAAAAAAAAAAAAAATATATATATATATATATATATATATATATAAAAACCCTGTCACTCATTCTTGGCCAGTAAGAATAAAACATTTACATAATGGACATTGTATAATTAGTTCCTGTTTCTCCCAGAACCTAAGTGAACTTTAATCTTTGTTGACCTAGACAAATTTCACTTTCTGCCAGACTGTTTGCACAGTAGAGAAACAGAATCTCCAGAATGTCCCGTGACTTTTCAGCTTTTCTGTAGTGCGAGTTAATTTTTTTTTTTTTTCCTCTCGATGTCTACAGTGCAGTATTCCCACTGCTTCTGTTCTGCCCACAGCTGTTATCTGGACTGGGTCCTATAGTCAACACTGCCATGAGCAGGATTGCGGCCAGAACATTTTTGTTTCATGTTATTTCTTGTGATGTTTCCAGGAATGTACTCTTTTGGAAAGAGCATATATTCTTACAAAGAATACACATACTTTTTCCCCTGTAATACACACATATCCAATGATTTGTGCGTGCCTACCAGTGCTGCCCGATTCACGATTCGCATCGGTTCACCAATTCGAATCAGGTGAATCGGTTCGTTTTTGTGAAAAACCGGACTTGCCAATTCCGCCCCGAGACAAGTTCAGTCTTTTTCTCACCGCCGGCCGCCGAACTCGTTCCCATCTAATGTAACTTCCGGTTTTGCGAAACCGGAAGTTACATCAGAAGAAATGAAAGGATGTGGGAGTGTCAAGCGGCGAGCGAGCGGACCTCGTGCAGTGGATGTAAGCAGCAGCAAAGGGTATTTTTGGCTGGCTCTCTCCCCGCATTTCTCCTCTTCCCCGCGATTCCACATCCAGTCCAGTAAGTAAATGAATCGGCAGGGGGGCTGGTGAGTCTTGGGGGCTAGGGATGGAAGCTGAGAATCGGTCGGGGGGCTGGTAAGTCTTGGGGGCTGGGGATGGAAGCTGAGAATTGTCAGGGGAGCTAATGAGTCATGGGGGCTGGGGATGGAAGCAGCAGGTCAAATAATTTCTGCTCGGTGAAGTTGTCTGAAGCCAGCCAAAGCTGACAAACTGATATTTCTAAATAAGAACTGGCAAATGTAATTTATTTAATCCATGTTTGTAACTAATTTTAAAGCTATGTTATAGTTTGGATGTTCTATTTTTGACATGATATTGCCTTGGTTAAATAAAAGGTTTAAACTTAAAAAGCTGTGTCATTAACAGTGAATCGAATCGAAAAATCGATTCAACAGGGTGAATCGAATCAAAATATTTTTCTCTGAATCGGGCAGCACTAGTGCCTACACAATAAAGTATGCACACTCTTCGAAAAAACTGCATACTCATTCCAAATAGTAAGCATTGTTAATGCCCATTCTGATTAGTGCACATTGGTTACCAGTTGAACATAGAATCAGTTATAAAATCCTACTTTTAACATTTACAACAAAATTAAACAACCAACCAGAGTTCATCAACAGACTTTTAATTCCCTACAATCCTTTAAAATCTCTTCGTTCAATGACTCAGAATCTTCTCGTTATACCTCCTTTAAAATTAATTAATACGTTGTGCTCCAATAATTTTGCCGTCACTGCCCCTACTCTCTGGAATTCGCTGCCTAACCATTTGCGCAAAACTAAAAACATTCTTGTTCCAGGATGCTTTTGGATAACAACTGTCTTCTTAAGGACAAAATTAAATCAAATTGTTACTTTTTACCCTAACCTATTGTACCTTCCCTTTATGTTGCACTCTTCTTTAACGATTCTTTAACGATTCTTCCCCTCTTTCCTATTGTTTGAAGTAGGTCCATACGTCTTATTAATGCTTTATTATGACACTTGAATTTTATCCAGTATCCCCTGTTTTAATATGTTTTTATGTAATTTTATATTGTACACCGCTTAGAAACATGATTAAGTGGTTTAAAAAATATTTTAATAAACTTGACGCGTATGGAAAAAAGCAACAAAAAAGGTACCTAATATTTCCACAGAAATGAAGCAGAAATCAAAACAAAAAAATACAACTGTGGAAAAGATGTTCCCAATATATGTTTGTTCAGTTTAGCATATTAAAAAAGCACAATAATCCTCATAAATCCACATGAGAAATCAATACTCATTAGAGATGCTTTAGATTTTCTTAGTCTGGTCTCTGATGGGTACCAATAGTTGTTTTTTTAATGAAAATTCCTTTCCCTGTTTTGTTTTTTGCAGGTAAATTTGTTTTTAACCTCAGTTTTTTGTGTTTATTTTAATTCATAGTTGTGCCTTTTACTTGTGTCATTTTGCTTCTGATATGCATCACTCTGGTATAACACTGTTCACAGGTTTCCAACATCCTTTCACTCTCAATGTCACTATTTATTATTTTCACTTCATACCAGAGTGGGGTCGTTTTCTTGTGCTGGTCCTGTGAATAATATTCTGCTGTACGTTAGAAAGCAGAATGATTTGAATATTTTTAAGAAGCTCTTGAAACTATCTTTTTTGTGAAATGAACACTCATTTTATTTGTTGGAGCTGACTGATGTGTTTTTGAAGAGATTTTGTAACTGTTTGCTATTTATGGAAACATAGAAACAAGCTGGCAGATAAAGGCCAAATGGCCCATCTAGTCTGCCCATCTGCAGTAACCATTATCTCTTTCTCTCTCTCTGTGAGATCCCATGTGCCGATCCCAGGCCCTCTTGAATTCAGACACAGTCTCTGTCTGCACCACCTCTTCTATGAGACTGTTCCATGCATCTACCACCCTTTCTGTAACAAAAGTATTTCCTTGGATTACTCCGGAGCCTATCGCCTCTTAACTTCATCCTATGCCCTCTCATTCCAGAGTTTCATTTCAAATGAAAGAGACTCGACTTGTGCACATTTCATTATGTAGGTATTTAAACGTCTCTATTATATCTCCCCTCTCCCCTGTCCCCATATGCCTCATGATGATGACCGCGCACCATTTTAGTGGCTTTCTTCTGGCCCGACTCCATCCTTGTTATATCATTTTGAAGGTGTGGCCTCCAGAATTGTACACAATATTCTAGATGAGGTCTCACCAAAGTCTTATACAATACCTCCTTTTTCCTAGAGGCCATACCTCTCCCTATGAATGCTAACATCCTTCTAACTTTCGCCATCACCTTTTCGACCTGTTTGGCTACCTTAAGATCATCACATACTATCACTCTGAAGTCCCACTCCTCTTTCATGCACAAAAGTTCTTCATCCTTAAACTGTACCATTCTCGGGTTTTTGTAGCCCAAATGTACGACCTTACATTTCTTAGCATTAAATCGTAGCTGCCAAATTTCATTCCTTAAGCTTTGCTAGATCTTTCCTCATTTATTCACACCATCAGGGTTGTCTACTGTATTGCAGATATTGATATCGTCCACAAAGAGGCAAGTCTTACCTGAAAGCCCTTCAGCAATATCACAAAAATGTTAAAAAGAACAGGCCCAATGGTAACATCCCTTTCCTCAGAGAGATCTCCATTGACCAATACCCTCGGTCGCCTTCCACTCAACAAATTCCTGTCCCAGTCTGTCATGGGGTCCATCCTGAGGGCACTCAGTTTATTTATTAGATGTCTGTGTGGAAGGCTTTGCTAAAATCTAAATACACCACATTTAGCACTCTCCCTCTATCCAATTCTCTGGTCACCCAATCAAAGAAATTGAAAATGCTAATAAAAAAACCCTCAAACCATTGTGCCTGAATGTGAGGACAATACAGTATATACTCTAAAAATTGCAATCAAGGGTAATATATTTCTCAAATTATTTTCTAAAGAATAAACTTCATTGTAATATCATTTCTCTATTAATAGTATAAGCTTGACCAGTACTTGTGCTTGAAAACAATTACTGCAGGCTCATTTCTCATAGAATCTAGCTTCTGCACACCACATATGATTAAAATACTGCATTTTCATCATACCCATTAGAGCATGGAAGGTCTTTAGAATCATCCAAATAGTATGCACACTAGAATATGTATAATAATTTAAATAATGAAAGACTATATTTTTTTCCTCTAAGCAAAGTAGCCTCTGCACACATGAATTTATGCTAATGAAAACTGAAACTAAAAGCCACAGTGCTCTTTCATTGGCTGACTTTGCATCACATTTGGAATGACAACTTATATATCTCCACAGAGGCTAATTTCTAAGGAGCTTATCCCAAATTTACAGCCTTTAATTCCTGCTAAACTTTTGTATCAAAAACATTTATTTGGAACACTCTGTTTACCATATAAATTACTATGCAAGATCATAACTGCATCATTTGCAGTCACATCACATAAAAAAGAATGCAAAAAGCAGCTCCCATTACTGTCCAGATTACCTTACAATCTCTTGTGGTGTAGTCAGGGCAAAAGTGATTCCCAGTTCTTGCCCATATCAGTTCTACTCTCAAAATGGCTGCCATGACTACTTGTGGCAGTCTCATGAGATTGCCACTAGAGGTCATGACAGCCATTTTGTGAACACAGCCAGCATGAGCAAGAGTGACTGGAGACCACCCCTGCTCTGAATACAACCCTAGAACACCAAGGATTGTAAGGTTAGGGCTGAGGAGGGCTCCTAAAGGTGGGCAGGGGGAAAAGGCAACTCCTGTTTGGAGGGGAAGAGAAAGGAGGGAGATAAAAAGGACAAAATATTAATGTTCAGCTTCTACCATAAACACATGGTCAGTTTTGACTGAAACTGAACCCATGGCTGTAACCAAAACCTAGCAGAAAAGAAATTCTATGTCAAGTTTGGCACTGAGCTGAAACCAAAATTTGGTCAACCTATAGTTTTGGAATCTTATCAAACTGGTGTAAAAAAATAATTCAAAATGATTTCCTGAAAACTATAGGAGAAAGAGATAAAATACATTGGAAAGATCCTGGATCACTCAGGATGCAATGAAGAGTTTGAGCTTTGGGGGAAAAATTGGTTGTAGGGACTATGTAACTGATAATTCAAAGCTTGGTCCATTTTTATTTTCTTTTTTACTGAATGACAATGTTTCAATATACTTTTCTATTGCCTGGGAATGATCATATTGTTTCAGACTGAATAAATTCAAAATGTCCCTTCATAAGTACATAACCGCTCATACTGAGGCTGCTGATCATTTCTTCTCGTAGGCGATTGGCAACGCGAAAACAACCAGAAATGACAACAGCAGTCGCTTTGGGAAATATATTCAGATTGGCTTTGACAGAAGATATCATATCATTGGTGCCAACATGAGGACATATCTGTTGGAAAAATCCCGAGTTGTATTCCAGGTGAGTAGTAACACAGTAACTGATGGCAGATGAAGACCTGCACAGTCCATGCAGTCTGCCGAACTAGGCGGCCAGAGCTGCACCTGCCAATCTCGGCAGGTTATAGTCATTCAGCCACATATAGGCAGTTAAATATGATGGAATCTTGGGGCAGGTTCATAGACAACGGCGCGAAAGACAAAGGCGCACGCCGACAACTGAGCGCAAGACGGAGGCGCGCGCCGAAGAAAATTATAGTTTTTAGGGGCTCCGACGGGGGTTTTTGTTGGGGAACCCCCCCACTTTACTTAATAGACATCGCGCCGGCGTTATGGGGGGTTTGGGGGATTGTAACCCTCCACATTCCCTAAAAACAGGGAAAAAGTGAAGTTTTCAGTAAAATGTGGGGGTTACAACCCCCCAAACCCCTCACAATGCCCCCACAATGCGGCACGATGTCTATTAAGTAAAGTGGGGGGTTCCCCCCCACATCCCCCTGTTGGAGCCCTAAAAACAGTAATTTTGAGTGGCGCGCGCCTCCGTGCTGCGCTCAATTGTCTGGGCACGCCTTTGTCCTGACACCCTTGGGGCAATATATGCAAGTCAAAAAAACTGAATGCCGGATTTTCTGATGATCTAGATTTCGGGACCCTTTAAAATTGCGCTATCCAGACTCATCTCTCTCTCTCACTCTCTCTCTCTCATCCAGTGTTTCTCCCTGCCTCCCCCTCTTCTTGCTGCTGTCCTCTGCTTCCTAAGAATGGCCGTATAGATGCTGATGCAGGACCATGTTCCTGCATGCATTGCTCCTATGTCTGCTGGTCCCACTTTCTCTGACGCAGGACTGGCAAACCTAGCAGTGATGTGCACAGGATCATAGTTCTGCGCCAGCATTTTCACAGCTGTGCTTAGGAAGCCGATTTCAGCAGCTAGAAGAGGGTAAGTGTGAAGGAGAGAGAGAGAGAGAGGCTGGACAAGAATATAAGAATGGCCTTACTAGGTCAGACCAATAGTTTATCAAGCCCAGTAGCCCATCTTCACAGTGACCAATCCAGGTCCCTAGTACCTGGCCAGAACCCAAAGTGTATCAACATTCCATTCAGAATCCTAAAGAATAGCAAGATTCTGGAATCCCAAAGAGTAACAAAAGATTCCGGAACCCCAAACAGTAGCAACATTCCATGCTATTGATCCAAGGCAAGCAGTGGCTTCCCCCTTGTCTGTCTCAATAGCAGACTACGGACTTGTCCAAAACTTTTTTAAAACCAGCTACTTTAACCACTGGTGCGAAGGAAGCAACAGCGAGCGAGAGAGAGATGCTGGATTGGGTGGTAAGGGAGACAGATACAGAGCGAGATGTTGGTTGGGTGGGAAAGAGAGAGAGAGAGAGAGAGAGACACTGGATGGGGATGGGGGAGAAATACAGATGGGGTATTACTAACAGTATTTAACTTTCTAGTTTCACCATTAGGATGTCTTCTCCTCACCTCATATGATAATGGAGTGATATGCAGACTTGATCTTCATCTGCAAGACATAGACCATAGAGGTTTGTTTGGCACTGGCCTTAGTTCCCCAATACTAGGGTTGTTCTTTGATTAACAAGTTGGTTTGGACTTTTTCTTAAATAACAGACCTTGAAGGGAGTAAATAACATGAAATAGTATGGTCTTACATCCAGCAAAAGACCACCTTGCATTTTATTGAAAGCATCAGATATGCTTATGTTATCATGGTAGTACACCTTTATCAGAGCATCCTCTATGTCATGCATAAGGAAGCTGGATTGTTCTATTTCCTTATTCAGTCCTGGTATAGTATAGCAGTGTTTATAAGAGATTTCCAAACCTGGAGGAAACACTACCCAGTCGGAATTTCATGATATCTTCAATAAAAATATAAGGTTATATATGTTGCTGCCATCACATGCAGATTTATCTCATGTGTTTTCAAGAAAACCTAACTGATAAAAAGTCCTCCAGGAGAAGTTTGGGAATTATTGCTCTACAATAATGTTTCATCAAGTAATCTTGGATCTTGTGTTTGAGACCCTTTTGTCAGGTTCTTTATCTGGCATGCTTAAGAGATGGGATTTAAGGCAATAAGGAGATGACTTCTTTGGATCTGCCCCTGCAAGGTGTCTGGCTAGTCTGAAAAAGTGACATCCAGGAACGAAAGGGATATCATATTCTAGTCCTGTTGAATATACCAGAGAAAAGTCAGATATTCCAGAATCCAGGTTAGCGCTCCAAGGAGAGATAGCAAGGTTGGATAGAGATTGGCACCAGGTATAGTTAAATCAAAGAGATGAGCAACAAAAGCGGGAGAAACACATCCACTTTTAATTTTAATATCTCTTGTTTTTCTCTGAAGTGTTGTATACTGCAGTCTTCTTTTTTATTCTTATGCGATCTGATGATATAGTGTAAAAATAAAACTGTGTGTAATTTCCTTGCTAAGCTCTAAGGAATAGTAAACAGACCCATATAATGGAAAATAATCCTATTTAGCCATTTTCATTTTCTTAATTTGTTCAATTTCACAGTAACCTACTTCCCTTCTGCACTTTTCTGGCCATTCTAATCCATTGTTTTTCTCACTAAAGTCTAATGCAGACATGATAAAGCTTTGAAATTGAGAGTGTTTTTTGTTTTAGCTTCATATGTTTCAGTCATATATTGCAAATAATGTATTTTTGATCACTAATAGGGTAAATATAAGAATAGCCTTACTGGGTCAGATCGATGGTCCATCAAGCCAAGTAGCCCGTTCTCACGGTGGCCAATCCAGGTCACTAGTACCTGGCTAAAACCCAAGGTGTAGCAATATTCCAGGTCTTCCCCCATGTCTTTCTCAATAACAGACTAGGGACTTTTCCTCCAGGAACTTGTCCAAACCTTTCTTAAACCCAGCTATGCTATCTGCTCTTACCACATCCTCTGGCAACACGTTCCAGGGCTTAACTATTCTCTGAGTGAAAAAAAATTTCTTCCTATTGGTTTTAAAAGTATTTCCCTGTAACTTCTTCGAGTGGCCCCCTAGTCTTTGTAATTTTTGACGGAGTGAAAAATCAACATCAAAAAAGAAGTTTAAGCGCTATTCTATAAACGATGCCTAAATTTGGGCGCTTTTTATAGAATATTACATTACATTACATTAGTGATTTCTATTCCGCTTGTGCCTTGTGGTTCTAAGCGGATTACAAGTTAGAAGACTGGACATTTCCAGTATCATTGTAGTACATGTAAACAAGAATGCGTCAAGTTACAATTGTTATTCTGGACTTTTCCAGGAGAAATTGATAGCAGATAGTGATAGGTTGTTTAGACGAATAGAGATAATATTGTCCGGATTCTGTTGTTTAGACGAATAGAGATAATACTGTCCGGATTCAGGTGTTGTTGGTGGTGGTGGTAGGGTGGTCATGAGAGCATTTTCTAATATTTTTGTGAGGTTATGATGATGGGAAGTGTTTTTTGAAGAGATGAGTTTTGATTTCTTTTCGGAATACTTTAGTGTCTATTGATTTGGTCAGTAGATTGGTGATAGTAGTATCGATCTTTGCTGCCTGTGTCGCTAAAAGGCTGTCATATAGTTTTTTTCGTCGTGTTCCTTTGAGAGGGGGGTGAGTGAATAGGCTCTGAGTTCTCCTTAATCTGTGTGAGAGGTTACGGTGTATTCTGTTGTTTAGGTAGCTGGGTGCTGTTCCATGTATTACTTTGTATAGTAGACAGTAGAATTTGAACTGGGATCTTGCTTTTATTGGTAGCCAGTGTGAGTCTATGTATGCTTTGGTGATGTGGTCATATTTGCCTAGTGAGTAGATGATTCTGAGGGCTGTATTCTGAACTGTCTGTAATTGTTTTATCATGTAGTTTGGGCATGATAGGTATAGGCTGTTACAGTAATCTACAATACTTAGTACTAGGGATTGTACTAATATCTTGTATTGATCTTTGTTGAAGAATTTTCTTATTTTTCTTAGGTTACGTATTGTGAAGAAAGCTCTTTGGATGATTTTGTGGATTTGAGACTGCATTGTGCAGTTTCTGTCTAGTTGTATTCCCAGGATCTTGAGTGTACTTTGCATTGGGTACTTGATTGTATTTACTTCTAGTTCTGTGAGAGATGGTTTTTTTTCCTTTTCTAGTAGTAGGAATTTAGTTTTTTCCGAGTTTAGTTTTAGTTTATGACTTGACATCCATTTTTCTACCGTTTCCATTATTATTTTCAGGTGGTTTGTGGATAAGGGGTCTTGAATATTAAAGGGGAGGAGGATAGTTATATCATCTGCGTAGCTGAATGATACTGTGTTTAGGGCATCTAGGGTTATGCCTAGGGATGCTATGAAGAGGTTAAATAATATGGGTGATAAGGTGATCCTTGTGGTACTCCACATGGGTTTGACCATGGGTCGGATATGTGCTCTTTTGATTTGACTTTGTATGTTCGTGTTTTGAGGAAGCTTTGGAACCATTTGTGAACATTACCTGAGATTCCTATTGCGTCTAATATCTGGAGTAGTGTGTGATGGTCAACTAGGTCGAATGCCGCAGAAAGATCGAGTTGAATGAGAAGCAGCTTGTTTCCTTTGCTGAGGTGTTGTCGGGCAATGTCTAGTAGTGATACCAGTAGAGTTTCTGTGCTATGGTTGGATCTGAATCCAGATTGTGATGGATGTAGTATGTGATGGTCTTCAAGGTAGTTGGAGAGGTGTTGTGCGACAAGGCCTTCTGTAATTTTAATGTATAGTGGGATTGAAGCGATTGGTCTATAGTTTGCAGGATTATCTATAGGACCTTTGGGATCTTTTAGGATAGGTGTAATTATGATTTCTCCTAATTCCGGTGGGAAATGACCTTCACTTAGTGTTGTTTGAAGCCATAGTGTGAGGCTAGCTTTAAATTTGGTGGAAGCTGTTGCTAGTAAGTATGAGGGACAGTTGTTCAAGTCACATGAGGATTTGCTGTATTTTTTGTAAAGCCTGTTCAAGTCTGACCATTGTATCTTTGGGAAGTTTGACCATATCCTGTCTGCTGGGATTGCTTCATCTGTTTTGGGATTGATTCGTATTTCTTCTATGTTGATTCTTGAATTGTTGAATGTGGATCTGGTTGTGATGATTTTGTGTTTGAAGTGATCCGCTAATTGGGTGGCTGTGGGAGTTTGGTTTCCTTGGGTGGCGAGAAATGGTTTGGTATCAGTGAGATTTCTTACGATGTCAAAAAGTATTCTTGTGTCTGGTTTTTCGGTGCTGATGAGTTTGGAGTAGTAGTTTTTTCGTTTTTCCTTCAGTTTGGTATTGTATTGTTTGATTAGGATTTTCCATTCATCTTTGATGTGATTGTGTTTTTGTTTTTTCCATGTCCTTTCTAATTGTCTGCATTTTCTTTTTAGTTGTAGAAGTTCGTCGTCGAACCATTTATTAGATGGTCTGTCTATTTTGTTTATGTTTTTTTATTGGAGCTAGTTTGTTTAGTGTAGATTCACTGAGGGTCCGCCAACTGTTTATGAATTCTTTGGGGTTGTTGGGGTCGATTTCGGGGTCGACTGTGTTCCAGAATGTGTGAGGTTCTATTTTCGGTCTGAATTTGATGAGTGTTTTCTTTGGGATGGGTTTGTTGTTATTTTGAGCCCAATTGATGGTGAATGAATATTTGAAATGGTCTGACCATAGAGTAGGGTGCCAGGACCCGTTTGAGATGTAGATGTTTTGTGTGTTTTGATTTGGAGATGAATAAGCTGCTATATCGAGTTGATGACCTTTTTCATGTGTGGGTTCTGGGTTGAGAATTTGATAGGATAAAGTGTTGAGGTATGAGAGTATATCTGTTGTTTGTTTGGATGATTGATCTTCTAAGTGGAGATTTAAGTCTCCGAGGATCAAGTTATGTGTGGAGGAGAGTGAGTTCTGGAAGATGAATTCTTCAAGTTCTTGTTTTGAAGTGTTCCATTTACCTGGTGTAATGTAGCAAATAAGACAGTTCAGGTTTCCATTGAGTGATTTGTCAGATATTTGGCAGGCTAGCAGATCTAGATAAGGGGTGGAGTGCTTGGTTAGTACGTCGATGTTGAAATTGTTTTTTGTTATGATTGCTAGACCTCCTCCTCTTCTGTTTTCTCGACATACTAATTCAAGTTTATATCCTTTGGGGCAGAATTCTGTGATGCTTGGATCTGACTCAGAGGTGAGCCATGTTTCGGTTAGGAAGAGACAGCCTAGATTGTCTTTGGTCAGCCATTCTTTGATTAATTCTGCCTTTGGGCTGACGGATCTGATGTTCATATAAGCGCAAGCAATTGTAGTGTATTTTGTGGTGGGTGTAGTGGTTGTATTGATAATAGTTCTTGGTGAGGTTTGGTATTTTTGTGTGTTTGAGTTAGGTTTTGGTGGGGGTCTTTTTCCCCAGATGGTGGGGATGCTGGCTTGGCTGGATAGTGGGCATGGACTTAGCGTTCTAGTGGTATGCAGTTTTCTGGTATGTTGAACGGGTCTGTGTGTTGTTGTTAGGATAGGGATGGTTTGTATTTGGTAGCCTGTGGTTTTCCATTTTGCTATAAATGTGGCAATTAGTATGAGGGCTAGAATGAGGTTGGGTGTACGCAGTGCCATTATTTTATTTTTTTTTTAAATATTTGTGAAGACTGCGGTTTAGTAGTTATTTGAGTTGATTGTAAGAGTGGATGTATGGGTTGTGTTCAGAGTACGCTGGAGAGGTGGCTGGAGAGGCAGGGGCTCTAAAAGAGAGCAGAGTCCTCCTGCTTGCACGGCGTCGGGCGGAGGAAGGAGGGACAAGATGGCAGAAACTTCCTCCTTCCTCTGCCTAGGAAGTCGCTGGGTGGGGGAGGTTTTCGGTGGCCCTCAAGGGCTGAAGAAAAAGTCCGACTCCAGAAGTCGGTCTGTGTCGGCGATCCGCGGTTGCTGGAGAGGCAGGGGCTCTAAAAGAGAGCAGAGTCCTCCTGCTTGCACGGCGTCGGGCGGAGGAAGGAGGGACAAGATGGCAGAAACTTCCTCCTTCCTCTGCTTAGGAAGTCGCTGGGTGGGGGAGGTTTTCAGTGGCCCTCAAGGGCTGAAGAAAAAGTCCGACTCCAGAAGTCGGTCTGTGTCGGCGATCCGCGGTTGCTGGAGAGGCAGGGGCTCTAAAAGAGAGCAGAGTCCTCCTGCTTGCACGGCGTCGGGCGGAGGAAGGAGGGACAAGATGGCAGAAACTTCCTCCTTCCTCTGCCTAGGAAGTCGCTGGGTGGGGGAGGTTTTCGGTGGCCCTCAAGGGCTGAAGAAAAAGTCCGACTCCAGAAGTCGGTCTGTGTCTGCGATCCGCGGTTGCTGGAGAGGCAGGGGCTCTAAAAGAGAGCAGAGTCCTCCTGCTTGCACGGCGTCGGGCGGAGGAAGGAGGGACGCCTGGGCACCACAGCTAACTTTAGGCATGACAATTTGCAAGAATGGAAAAGTGGTACAAGCCTTCACACGGATGCCCCTTATTTTATAATCTTATTAAACGAATAGAGACCACTCCAGTAACATAGCATACATCTATTACATACGAAGGAAAAAAAGTCTCAGATTCTGCAGGGAAATCCCATGTACCAATGGAGCGGGCTGAACTTGCGTTAGTGCCCCTCTGAACCATTACATTACATGACATTACATTAGGGACTTCTATTCCGCCTATACCTTGCAGTTCAAGGCGGATTACAAAAGAGCTAACTGGACATTTCCAGTGAAGTTACAACAGTTTTGGGGGTTTTTTTGGTTACAAGGGAGGAGAGGTACCTGGATTAATTCCGGAAGAACTTGCAAATTGGATATTAAATTGACTGTACGTTACTGTGTGATATAACAAATAGATTACAGTTAGAGTACAAATAAGATTACGTTATATTTCAGGGATCTGAATACCTGGTTGGTGTTTTGGGGAGGAAGAGATTATTTAAGTGGAGGTTTTGGCGAAAAATTTATCTAGGAGGAGGGGGAAGGGTTGAGTTAAGATATCTGGATACATTTTTTGAAAAGTAGGGTTTTGATTTCTTTTCAAAAAGTTTTGAAGTCGCCCGTTGCCGTCAACAGGTTGGAGATGGAGGTGTTAAGTTTTGCTGCTTGCGTCGCCAGAAGGTTATCGAACATCTTTTTGCGCTAAGTGCCCTTGAGTGGAGGGAAGGCAAAAGGGTTTGGAGTTCTTCTTTGTCTTGAGGTGAGGATCTGGTTTAGGCGGTTGTTTAGATAGGGGGGGGGCGGAGCCGTTTAATGCTTTGATTAATAGACAGTAGAATTTGAATTGAATTCGTGCTTGCATAGGTAGCCAGTGAGAGTCTAGGAAGGCAGTTGTAATATGATCATATTTTCTCAGGGAGTAGATCAGTCTGAGGGCAGTGTTTTATATAGTCTGAAGTTGTTTTATCATGTTGGCAGGACAAGGTAGATAGAGGGAATTGCAATAGTCCAGTAGACCTAAGACTAGGGATTGGACAATTAGCCTGAATTGTGCTGGGTCGAAGAATTTTCTTATTTTACGTAGATTTCTCATAATTAAAAAAGCTTTCTGGGATGTTTTATTGATTTGGGACTGCATTGTGCAGCATCTGTCTATCGTTACTCCTAGGAGTTTGAGTTCGGGCTGTATTGGGTATTTGGTCCATCACAGGCAAAAAAAACCCCTTCTTTTAAGTATCCAATTAGAGATGTAACATTGAATACACTTTTTCAAATATGCTTAAAAAAATATTTAAATGCCTTTCAACAATCTATTGGAAGCATCTAACATTAATCTTTACATGCATCAATGGTAATAAATTGCTTTATTGAGCAGTAAGGATGAGGTGATGATCTTCCCGACAATAGCCATCGTTTCAAGGCTCGAATCGCCGCTGCTCTAGGGCAAGGATCAGATCCAAAACAGCGTTCCCGACTTGAACTCGAGTCCTGTAGAAATTCAGTAAATTGGCTCAGTGGTTAAAGCTACAACCTCAGCACCCTGGGGTTGTGGGTTCAAACTCACGCTGTTCCTTGTGACCCTCCATTGCCCCAGGTGCATTAGATAGATTGTGAGCCTGCCGGGACAGGGAGGGAAAAACACTTGAGTTTAATAAATTCATGTAAACTGTTTAATAAATTAATGTAAACCGTTCTGAGCTCCCTTGGGAGAACGGTATATAAAATTGAATAAATAAATAAATGTCAGGAATGCCTCTGATCTGCCTGTGACGCTCTTATTTCTGTGCCCCCCTTTTTGGCGCTGCGTGCAAAATTTAGGCACAGGTTTTTGCACCTAAATGTGCACACACTAAATTACTCTAAAATCAGCAGTGAGTCGGATGACAGAAGCGGCCGCGGGAGACCCTTGAAAAAGCACCGGTGTGCGAAACATGTCTTTTTCACAATGACTTTGCCCCTCTGTTTCCTGTTGTTCTGTGTTGGTGCCGCTTACCTGGTCCATTTGTGCCCTCGATCCCTGCAATGCGTCTTTAGGTCCTGTACGGGATGAAAAAGGACCTAAAGACGCATTGCAGGGATCGAGGGCACAAATGGACCAGGTAAGCGGCACCAACACAGAACAACAGGAAACAGAGGGGCAAAGTCATTGTGAAAAAGAGCCCAGGACGGAGTGGGAACTAGGAGAGCAGGAGGCGCAGGGGAAACAGGCAGAGGACGTCACACACACACAACAGGAGGAGGACGAAGCTCAGGAGCTGGCAAACCATGAGGGAAACTACAGGAATACCAAAGTACAAGGGAAACAAAAAGAGAGGACTAAAAACTGGGTCTTAAACTGCCTATACACAAATGCTAGGAGCCTGAGGGCCAAAATGGGAGAACTGGAAATCACAGCCAGCAATAAGGACCTAGACATAATTGGAGTCACAGAAACGTGGTGGACCGAGGACAATCAATGGGATGTGGCCATACCAGGGTACAAACTATACAGGAAAGACAGGACACATAAAAAGGGTGGAGGAATAGCGCTGTACATAAAAGACTCCATACCATCAGCCAGGACGGAAACAACAGTACGGGCGGATGGCCTGGAATCACTATGGGTTAAGCTACAGGGAGGAGCAGGAGCAGACATTAAACTGGGTCTGTACTACCGCCCACCTGGACAACCGGAAGAAATCGACCAGGAGATGGAGGCTGAACTGAAGCAGGTATGCAGAAGCGGAAATGTGGTGGTGATGGGGGACTTCAACCATCCTGGGATAGATTGGAGTATTGGGCACTCAAACTGCGCAAAAGAGACAAAATTCATAGAAGTCACGAGGGACTGTTTCATGGAGCAGCTGGTCACGGAACCAACAAGGGGCGATGCCACTCTTGACCTAATCTTCAACGGACTAGGGGGGACAGCAAAGGAGGTGGCGGTATTACCCCCACTAGGTAACAGCGATCACAACATGATCCAGTGCAGGCTTGAAATTGGATCATCAAAGGGGAAAAGAACCACAACGACGGCACTCAACTTCAAAAAAGGAAATTATGATGCCATGAGAAAAATGGTGGGAAAGAAGCTCAAAGGCAACATAGGGAAGAAGGAATCCGCAGAAAAAGCCTGGACCTTATTCAAGGAGACTGTGCACGAAGCACAAAGCATATGCATCCCCAAGTTTAGAAAAGGGTGCAAAAAAAATAGAACAAAAAACCCAATGTGGATAACAAGTGCAGTGAAGAAGGCGATAAGCGACAAGAAAGCATCGTTCAGAAAATGGAAAAAAGACCAAACAGAGGAGAACCAAAAAGGGCACAAAGAACACCAGAAAGAGTGTCACCGAGTGATTAGAAAAGCAAAAAGAGAATACGAAGAGAGACTGGCAAAGGAAGCAACAAACTTCAAGTCGTTCTTCAGATACGTCAAGGGGAAGCAACCGGCGAGAGAAGAAGTGGGACCATTGGACGATGGAGACAGAAAGGGAGTTGTAAAAGAAGAGAAAGAGATAGCTGACAGGTTAAATGAGTTCTTCACGTCAGTCTTCACGATGGAGAATATAACCACCATTCCGGAACCCGAGGAGATCGTAATAGGAGACCAAGACGATAAGCTGGTCTGTTTAGAGGTAAGCCAAGAGGATGTACTCAAGCAGATTGACAGACTAAAGAGCGACAAATCGCCGGGTCCGGATGGCATTCACCCAAGGGTACTCAAGGAACTAAAAGACGTAATAGCGGAGCCACTTCGACAGATATGCAACCTATCCTTAAAAACCGGAGAGATCCCGGAGGATTGGAAAATAGCAAATGTCACGCCCATCTTCAAGAAGGGCGCAAGGGGGGACCCGGGAAACTACAGGCCGGTGAGCCTGACCTCAGTCCCGGGAAAGATGATGGAGGCACTGATTAAAGACAGCATCTGTGAACACATCGAAAAAAATGGGCAGCTAAAACCGAGTCAACATGGCTTCTGTAAGGGTAGGTCATGCCTCACAAACTTATTGTACTTCTTTGAGGGAGTGAACAGCCAGGTGGATAAAGGGGAATCTATAGACATCATTTACCTTGACTTCCAAAAAGCCTTCGACAAGGTGCCACACGAGAGACTGCTTAAAAAGATATGGAACCACGGGGTACAAGGGGAGGTCCACCGATGGATCAAAAACTGGCTGGCAAACAGGAAGCAGAGGGTTGGCGTAAAGGGACACTACTCAGACTGGAAAGGGGTCACGAGCGGAGTTCCGCAAGGGTCGGTGCTGGGACCGCTCTTGTTCAATATCTACATAAATGATCTAGAGGCGGGAACTAAGTGTGAAGTCATTAAATTTGCAGATGACACCAAACTATACAGCAGGGCTCAAACCAAGGAAGACTGCGAGGATCTCCAAAAGGATCTAACGCAGCTGGAAAAGTGGGCCGAAAAGTGGCAGATGAGCTTCAACGTGGGGAAATGCAAGGTCATGCACGTGGGGAAAAAGAACCCGATGTTCACATACAAAATGGGGGGAACACCACTAGGGGTTAGTAACCTGGAGAAAGACCTGGGAGTGATGGTAGACGCAACACTGAAGGCATCGGCGCAATGCGCCACAGCCTCTAGGAAAGCAAACAGAATGCTGGGTATCATTAAGAAGGGTATTACGACCAGGACGAAGGAAGTCATCATGCCGCTGTATCGTGCAATGGTACGGCCGCATCTGGAGTACTGTGTCCAGTACTGGTCGCCGTACCTCAAGAAAGACATGGCGGTACTTGAGGGAGTACAAAGAAGAGCAACCAAACTGATAAAGGGAATGGAAAATCTCCCATATACCGACAGATTGAAGCAGTTGGGACTTTTCTCCCTGGAGAAGCGAAGACTTAGAGGAGACATGATAGAAACCTTCAAGATCCTGAAGGGCATAGAAAAAATAGACAGGGGCAGATTTTTCAAATTAAGGGGCGCCACAAGTACAAGGGGGCACTTGGAGAAATTGAAAGGGGACAGGTTTAGAACAAACGCTAGGAAGTTCTTTTTCACTCAGAGGGTGGTGGATACATGGAACGCGCTTCCAGAGGCTGTTGTAGACAAGAAAACATTAAATGGTTTCAAAGAAGGTTTGGATAGATTCCTAGAAGAAAAAGGGATTGGGGGGTATAGATAGGTATAGACCATTGCTCAGGCAATGGGCCTGATGGGCCGCCGCGGGTGCGGACCGCTGAGCAGGATGGACCTATGGTCTGCCTCAGCGGAGGCAACTTCTTATGTTCTTATGTTCTTATGTCATCCTTTCTCGGGTCATTTCAGCTATGAAAATAAGTAGCTTTAAAGTGAAAGTTGAAATTTTTTGTATTTCATATTAAACTTAAATTAAGGCAAAAAATTAAGAAAAAAATATGTATACAAGAAAAAGATTATTTATTGGCCAATGATGAAGGTCCACGTAATGCTTCCCACTATAAACTTGTAATTGGCGGTGGAGTGGTGAGGCTGAGGCCATGCAATAAATTAATATTTTATTCAGACATTTTAGTAATTGGGGGAGTTGACACACTAAATTAAATCCATAATGCTTTTAATTGTTGCTTAATCCAATTATCAGTGCTAATTGGCTCATTCAATTAAGTTTGGCACACAAATTGGGAATATACCCAAATGTGTACACTCAAAGCACCATATATAGAATTTGGAGGTTCTTGTTAAGCAAAATGCACATTTGCAGAATTAGCATGTAAACGACCCCCCTACATGCATTTTAAGATTCAATAGGCCTATCCTATACTTATAGATTCAGTGATACATCATATTTGTCGCAACATTGAGTACAATAATATTTCTTTCTGTATTTCTTTCTACATTTCTTTGTGTTATATTGCAAAATTCAATAAAAATTTTGAACTTAAAAAAAAAAAAAAAAGAATTGCAATTTGTAAACCTAAGGCTAATTCTGAAAATGTTGCACAAATTTTGCACTTTTTGGCAAACACAATAAAATTTAGCCTTCACGAAAGATTCCGGTTTGGGCCTGTGGTCCTCATTAATAGCTTGGAAGGAAGTCTCGTAAGCTTGAGAAGGCCGTTCACTTTCTATGCGTACTCAATTCATGGCCTTTCCTATGTCTCACCGACATGGTACCTAATTATGATGGCATGATGAGCTGTCTTTGATATGGGAAGGTTCAGAGGCCTTTCACAAAACCACATCTTTTAAACATGAGTTGCAAGCATGTATAAATGTGTTCTTATTTTAGCTATAACTTTCAAGGAAAACAGATAAAAACTCAATTATTTAATAGGCTAGGGTCTTAATACTTTTTTATATTTTTATCTTGCCATGTAAAATTCTCTTCATTCTTTCACACTGCATGCATTTTATAATTTATGTATTTCTTCCGCTAGCTGCCTTCAATTGCTGTCTTTTTAAATTACTTGTACTGTTTGTATCTTATCCAATTGTTGTGAACCGCTTAGAACTCTCGGGTATGGCGGTATATAAAAATAAATTTATTATTATTTATTATTATTAATGGTTTTGCCTTGTAGTAGCTTAATCCCTAAAATTATACAAATGGTTCTCTGCTTATTCATATACCACTCAGCAAAGTGTGTCCATGCTCAAACAGTGACTAAATTGATCAAAAAAAGTAGCGGATGCAGTAGCTTTGTAGCTGTGATTAATACTGAGCTCTACTCTGATCTTAAAGAAGAAAAACGTAGCAACCACCTTCTGTTAATTATTATACCTAAAACAAGTCGCTCTTCACTTTTTATTTTCTAGGCCGAAGAGGAACGTAACTATCATATTTTCTATCAACTCTGTGCCTCATCCGGTCTTCCTGAGTTTAAAGAGCTGATGCTGAGTAAGTAATGCTTTAAGGCTCTGCATTCCTAGAAAATAAATCTACTACATCGATTTACAGACATAACCAGTAAAAGCTGCCAAAAAATCGCTAGGAAAACTGGATGTTCAGTCTTTGGAACTGACAACTGAATTGTAAAAAGTATAAACAGGACGGTGATACAGTGTTAGTAGAGTCAGCTAATGATCCATCTGGAGTATTGGTCTCAAATTCAAACCCTTTGCAGGGCCACATTTTGGATTTGTAGGTACTTGGAGGGCCGCAGAAAAAAATAGTTAATGTCTTATTAAAGAAGTGACAACTTTGCATGAGGTAAGTATCTACAAATTGGATTATCTGAAATTATCAGAAGCAATTAAGGAAAGATTTATAATTGATAATTTCATTGCTTCTGATAATTTCAGCTATACACAGCTGAAAGCAATGCAACATGCAAAAAGTGAAAAACTATCAAAGTATCAACTGCAAGAGACAAGATTTTGGACCAACTATTTTGAAGCCTTCGGTATTATAAAGAATGATTCTTTATGGAAAACATGTGCCTTAAGTGTCTGGCATCCACAATCGCCTTCAGCTCTCACCTCCTCCAGCATCGGACACACGCACAAGCTGCACTGCCTCCATTGGTCACCTGATGTTCTGGAACGTTGCCCGCCTCACGCAAGCACTTTCCTGTGTCTGTACGTGATTGTGAGGTGGAGTGGAGAGGACAATCGTGTACAGACGCAGGAAAGCGCTTGCGTGAGGTTACAGCAGTGAAGCGGGCAATGTTCCAAAACACGACTGCCAGACACTTAAGGCACAAGTTTTCCATAAAGAATCATTCTGTATAATACCGAGGGCCTCAAAATATTACCTGGTGGGCCACGGGTTTGAGACCTCTGATCTGGAGACTCCTTTTAAAAGAAAGTTGGTGAGTGTAGTTCTTCTTTAAGCTAGTGTGTCTGCAGAGGTGTACTAGACTAAGCCATGGAAGAGCTGAATGAAACTCTTCAGGCAGTTTCTATCTGAAATTCTGTACATGCCGGACTACCGTAGATTCAAAACTGGGGTGCAATGATGGTTACTTGGAAGGCTCCATGCAGGGGTGGCTCAAGGCAATTTGCTGCCTGAGGCAAAAGGTGAGAGGGCTCCCCCCCGTATATCTCCATTTGCTGAAGAAGGTAAAAAAATCTGCCGACTGCTCTTGTTGGACTACCCTCCCTCCGATATGCTCTCCTGTTTCCTGCCAGGCCCTGGACACTTCATTTACCCGGTAGTGGGAATTCATATAGACCACCCTGCTGCTGGCCTCAAAGTCTTCTCTGTGCTGCAACCTGCCCCCTCTAACGTAACTTCCTGTTGCCTCAGGAGCAGGTCATAGCTTTGACATGCCAGATAGCGTGTCAAAGCAGCTTCTGATTGATGTAGCCTGACTTTAGTTCCCAGAAGAGATGGTCAGAAAATACTAGCAATGATCCCGTACCCGATTTTCAGCACCCGCCGGCACCCCAGCTACCCTCTCCTGCCTCTGATCTGATCCTAAATCACATTTCGGTTTTTCAAAATTTACAGGGGGAGTACTGTACTGTCAAAGGCTTCGCTAAAATCTAAATACACCACATCTAGCTCACTCCCTCTATCCAATTCTCTGGTCACCCAGTCAAAGAAATTGATCAGATTTGTCTGACAAGACCTACCTCTAGTGCAGGGCTGCCCAATTCTGGTCCTTGAGATCTCCTGATAGGCCAGGTTTTCAGGATATCCACAATGAACATGCATGAGAGAGATTTGCCTGCACTGCCTTCTTGGTATGCAAATCTCTCTCATGCATGTTCATTGTGGATATCCTGAAAACCTGGCCTGCCAGTAGATCTTGAGGACCGGAATTGGGCAGCCCTGCTTTAGTGAATCCATGTTGTTTCTGATCCTGTAATCCACAGGATTCCAGAAACTTCGCCATCCTCTGTTTTTAAAGCATTTCTATTAATTTGCTTACCACAGAAGTCAGACTTACTGGCTTGTAATTCCCTATCTCTTCCTTACTTCCACTTTTGTGTAGAGGGACCACATCCTCCCTTCTCCAGCCCTCTGGTACCGCTCACGACTCTAGAGAGTCATTGAAAAGGTCAGTCAGCAGAGCCACCAGAACTTCTCTAAGTTCCTTCAGCACCCTCGGATGTACACCATCCGGCCCCATCGTTTTGTCTACTTTTATTTTAGCTAGTTCCTCATGAGCACAACTCTCTGAAAATCGATCAGGGTCTACCACTCCTCCATTCCTATTCATGTTTGTCTTCTGCGGTCCCGCTCCCAATGACACCATCCACTTAGCCACACATTCATCTCCAAGATGCGAGCTTCTCTGCCCTGGCCTTTAGCCTCGACAGGGAGGATGAATGAGAATACCACCTGCGCACCTGATTGCTTCACCTTCTCTCCCAGAGCCACTAAGTCGCTTTTGATACATTCACAGGGGTACATGGCTGTATTGTTAGTGCCAATGTGGATGAGCAGCATCGGATAATAGTCATGAGGCTTGATGAGTCTCGGCAAGCTCTCAGTAATATCTTGGATTTTGGCTCCAGACAGATAGCATATCTCTCGTGACATCATGTTTGGTCTGCAGATGGATACTTCTGTACCCCTCAGAAGGGAATCGCCAACTACCACTACCTTATGTCTCCTAGTGGTCACAGATCCAGCAATTTTTGGGATTTCAAGCTTTGGTCCTTCCTCTCCTTGGGTTTCTCTCATCTCCTCCACTTCCAGGATGGCATACTGGTTCTTCTGTTCAAGGGCTGGGAGAGTCCCAGTACCAATCTTGCAGTGTTCCGTAATCTGAGTCCAGCTGTCTTCCCTCAGCACAGCCTCTTCTTCCCCACTGCTGGAAATCTTTAACGCCTCATGAACCATTTCATCAATGTACCTCTCATTCTCACGGATGCTTCTCAGTCTTGCCACCTCCTCTCTCTGTTCCTTTACTTCCTTCATGAGCGATTCAAACTGTAGACAGCTTGCACATGGAACCACTCCCTCTGCCTGGGTAACATTTTCTGTCTGCACGGAGACAGAAGTTGTAACCTGAGCAACAGCTTTGGTGATAACGATGTTTCCCAGCCATACTGTGGTGCAGAAGTACTTACACCTGGAAGAATAAAGAAAGGGCAGAAAAATCCTACCAAAGTAAAGCCCTGTTCCTGGTTGGCTGAAAAACCTATAAATCAAAAAACTCTTCCTTGGGGTTGGCGAGAGGGAATTAAATTAACACCAGAGCCTTTCCTCAACAGCTATTTGTGCCCTAATCTTCTCCCAACCACAACGATATCTGTCCTTCTCCTCCCACCAGTGTCCTCCTCCCATTCCCTGTATCATATTCACATTCAAGCCCTAGCTCCGATCTCCTACCTCCCCCAGCCCCATTTACCCATTCCCAGCAACAGACTAGTTTCATCAGCCCCCTTCACCTATTTGCTCAGCACCACTAAATCCACTGCAGAGTTGAGAGCTCCTTCCTTTGCTCGATTCGCTCTAGCCTACAATGCACAAGAGTTGACAGAAGAGAACGAATTCTTCCTGTATTGCAGATGAAGCAGGAAGTAGATTATCTATGATTTTAGCAGCTGTGAATTGGCAACTGGAGCCAAGAAAGAAGCTCTTACCCTGCGCTTGCTTCAATGGTACCATTCTTGCAAAGAGTAGAAACGAGCAGCTAATACAAGTTTTGGTGGAGCCAAGAGGCTGGTGCACCACAACTTGTATGAAAAGGGCGGCCCATCCGAAAAAGTACTATTAACCACCACAATGACAGATTTTCTAGTGGTGCATCTGGGATATAAATTTGGAAAGGATATGCTTTGTACTTCTTCACAATTTGCTCCACTTTTCTATAAATCATATATCCACAAACGTTATCCTCCCAATACACCACTTCATTCTCTCTGAAATATACACCTCCACAAACATCTGCCACCAGCAACAGGACGCTGCTTGAATTCCCGCTAAGGTGTGCTCCATTGTACATGCCAAGACTCCTAAGTCCCACCTTCAAGTTAATATTGAGCAGATGCCAGAGAGCTCTGCTCCTTTCAAATGCCTATCCCCTGAAAAGGCCACAGTAACACAACTAAGTGGTTCATCTCTGATACACAATGGGGTCACTTTATATGTTGCCTCGAGTAGTCTCTTCCTGCTCATCATGAATACAGCGACCAGCAATGCTGGAACTTTTGGATGCAGCCTTTCCTCTATAGTGCATACATTGGTAAAACTGGGTGCCTACAGAGGAAAGGCTGCAAGCGCACAAGAGACGCCACAATCTATGCAGAACAGAAAAATCAGCTGTAGCCCTCCATGGCAAGAGAACTGGTCGTACAGTTAGCTATGAGAGCTCACAAGTCTGGGAGAAAGAAGACCATTGGTGGCCAAGAAGAATCAGAGGCAATAGAGATAGCAAGGCACCCCCCCCAATAACGTCAATGGAGCTAAAAGATTTTCCATAAACAATGTATGGCAACCGCTCATCCAAAAGACATTTAGTGCAAAAAGGGCTGAGGGGCCTAGGACAAACGCCTTCTTCCTCCCTCTCAAAGTTTCCAGTCTCGAGGATCAAGGATCTCTCATACGAGGAGAGGCTGAATAAATTGCGGCTGTACTCTCTCGAAGAACGTAGGGAGAGGGGAGACATGATTGAGATGTTTAAGTATATCACCGGTCGTATCGAGGAGGAAGAAGATATTTTCTTTCTTAAAGGACCCTCGGCCACAAGAGGGCATCCGCTAAAAATCGGAGGCGGGAAATTTCATGGCGACACCAGGAAGTGTATTTCTTCACCGAAAGAGTGGTTGATCATTGGAATAGACTTCCTGTGCAGGTGGTCAAGGCCAGCAGCGTGCCAGATTTTAAGAATAAATGGGATGCGCATGTGGGATCTCTAAGAGGGTAAAAGTGGAGGGAGGGTCATCAGAATAGACAGACTTGACGAGATATAGGATATCTTGGAGGATAAATTTAGGGAAGGGGATCTTTAGTGTGGGCAGACTTGATGGGCTATGGCCCTTTTCTGCCGTCATGTTTCTATGTTTCCCGCCAGAATTTAAAATTGTGACCAACGGACTTTCCCACCAAAATTCAAAATTGTGACCAACTGCATCAATCCCCTCAAGCCCCAGCCAATCTGGTTGGAGGACCCACTATATAGAAAGACAAACTTCAGATCTCAGAGCACACCCTAAAGAAAGCTATAGCATGGTCGCTGAAACATCAGTTCTACCTACCTAGACTTAGGCGAGACCCGGACGACTGCAGTTGTCAAAATAATCGCATTGTCAAAAAAGAAAATAAAAAATTCAGCATTTGAACATGTTTACATTTTTTTTCTACCTAATTAACGATGGCCAGTATTTTGTGCTGAAAGGCACGCCATTGTGCGATATTAAAATTGACCTTATAGACACTTGGAGCACTATATCATATCCTTGCATTGTTGTTGATCCGAGGGCTCTAACCTTTGCAACAGATTCACATCAGTTTCTTTGTGTTTGTTCCAGCTATCTGCCAGTTCTGTAAGTGATAAATGACTCTCTTTTTAGGCTCCATTAATATCGTGCATGGGAGGAAAATAAAATGGTTAGATGCTGTTCGTCCTTCACTGTAGGCTGGCCACCCTGATTGCTAGAAAAGTAATCGCAATGATGGGCAAGGGAGAATTGTTTGTTAATTTCTCCATATAAGCAAGACCTTTATATGATAAAGAAACGAGTGCGCAAAGTGCGCAGACTTTACCTTGTTTTGTCACTGTGCTACTGATTTGGAGAAGCAGCAATAGTTGTGGAAGTTTGGGGGGCAGGATACTGGATGGAAAGTAGAGAATGACACGGTGACAAAATTCATCACCGTTCCCGTCCCCGCGGATAACCGCGGGAAACGATCTTCATGTCGTTCTTTAAGGAGAGAGGGAAGAATCAGAGTATAATTGGGCACAACACTGATCCGCAAGCTTTGCTTTGAAGAATGCTGGTGTAGAAGGACTGAGGTTGAAACAGACACTACAGAATGACAGTCTCTGGTATCCAGAGCAGATATTGTGATGTCATAATGCCTCATTCCACCAGTGCCTAAGAGCCAATCACATCAGTGATGTCACAATGGCTTCATTATCCTTGGCTCAGATAAGAATCAGAGTATGAATGGCCACAACCACTGACCCACAAGCTTTGCTTTGAAGAATGCTGGTGTAGAAGGACCGAGGCTGAAATAGACACTAGAAAATGACATAGGATTATTTCCCGCGGTTATCCGTGGGGACGGGAACGGTGATGAATTTTGTCACCGTGTCATTCTCTAATGGAAAGGGAGTTAAAGAGGGAGCAGAGGCTGTGGGCTCCTTTTACTAAGACGTGTTAGGACTTTAACGCACGGAATAGCGCGTGCTGAGTTGCCATGTGCGCTAGACCTTAATGCCAGCATTGAGCTGGCGTTAGTTCTAGCCGTGTAGCGTGGGTTTAGCATGCGCTAAAATGCTGCGTGCGCTAAAAACGCTAATGCAGCTTAGTAAAAGGAGCCCTGTGTGTCACTAGAAAGAAAAAAATTATCTTTTTTTTTAAACCGAAACAATTGATGGAATTTATTGTGGCTAAGGGGGGTGGGGTGGGGGTGGGGGAGTAATTATTGGTTCAGTGGTTCTACCTGCTGTTTACCGAACTGGCTTTCAGGGGTTTATTCTCCTATCGGTTCCCAAAATATAAGTGTATCTTTTCTTTCTTTATTTTTATTACTTATGCTTGGATCATAATTTGTGGACAAAATAATTAATAATAATTTCTTATGTTTTTCTTTTTCCATCATAGTGGCCGGTGTTGGCCGACCTAGTGTGGTATATTTTATTTCCAATCTGTATTCAAGTAGATTTACTTGTTTATATTTGAAAATTTGAATAAATAAATAAGGAAAAAAAAAAAAAAAGAGGGAGCAGAGGCTTGATGGAAAGGGGACACTGGGGAGAGAAAGAGATGGAAAGCTGTAGACGGAGTATAAAGAGAGAGTGAAATATGGATTGGATAGTATAAATTATCGTGCTCTCTGGACACCCGTACAAAGTGCCAAGGTTGCCGACGGGGTGGATCTCTGGCATGCTGGTCTTGTCCGTCGGAGGCAGGGACTCTGCAACATATGTTGTACACTTGCCCAAATGTGAAGCAAGTCTCGCCTCCATTCCTGTTTTGCATTTATCTTCGGTGTTCCCGCTCCCACTGTCGCCCTTCAGCTTTGAACAACAGAAATATTTGTTAAGTAGTTCAGCCTTATCTTTATCAGCTTTTACATACAGAATACCCCCACGACTTCGCAGTTCGTGAATCGCGGACTCAGTCTTTCGTGGTATTTTCTGACCGCCGCTTCCGGGAACTAAAGTCAGGCTACACCAATCAGGAGCTGCTTTGACGTGCCAGATAGCGTGTCAAAGCAGCTCCTGATTGGTGTAGCCTGACTTTAGTTTCCGGAAGAGGTAGTCAGAAAATATTAAGAATGATCCTGCAGGACATCAGCCTTTTTTACAGCACCTGCTGCCACCCCTGCTCTCCCGCCTCCGAATTGCTCCTAAACCGCATTTGCGGTTTTTCAAAAATTTGTGGGTGCTCCTGGAACGGAACCCCCGCAAATTTTGGGGGGAGTACTGTACTCCTCTTCACCTTTGAGTCTCACAATGCCACTTTTGCACTTCTTCTTATCACTAATATATCTAAAAAATGTTTTGTCCCCTCCCCCCCCCCCCGTTTTACCGGGTTGGCTATTTTTTCTTCCATTTGCATCTTTGCTTTCCTGACTACTCTACCAGCTTTTCTTAGCTTTCCCTCATTCTGCGATCTTTTGTTGTGAGTGAGAAGGGGAAGGCGAGTTGTGTTGGGTTAGCAGAAGGAGGAAGATGGGGCCAATACTGACCACAGGGGATCTCAAGGTCACCTCAGACCTGGTGGTAGGTTTTTGCCATTGCATTCCCATGGTAGAGATCACTGCACAGCTCTGCATTGCATGCTGCAAGATACTTAATAGGCTCTTTTTCATACATTTTAGTGTGCTGTATGCCGATATCTACCATGAGCTTAAACTTCGGTGCAGAAACCCTTTATACATATTTATTTTAGGTATTTATATCCCACCTATCAAAATTATCTAAGTGGTTAACAATCGGGCACTCAAGCATTACCCCCATCTGTCCCGGTGAGCCCACAATCTATCCAAAGTACCAGGAACATTAATTAATTAATTAATTAATTAATTTAAACATTGCTATCCCTCATAACCAAAAACCTATGTGGGATACAAAAGAAAACACATAGACATAGGTGAACAAAGTTTCAAGTTTATTTTTCATTTGATATACCACCTATCTCAGAGTCTAAGCCAGGGGTGTCCAATGTCGGTCCTCGAGGGCCGCAGTCCAGTCGGATTTTCAGGATTTCCCCTATGAATATACATGAGGTCTATTTGCATGCACTGCTTTCATTGTATGCTAATAGATCTCATGCATATTCATTGGGGAAATCCTGAAAACCCGACTGGATTGCGGCCCTCGAGGACCGACATTGGACACCCCTGGTCTAAGCGGTTTACATTTCAGTTTAAAAATATAAAATAAGGGTGACAAAGAATAGAATCGGCAATAAACAAAACGAGAATAAAACGTGAAGGGAAGGTAATGAATTTACAATGTAAAAAAAATTTTTTTTAAAGGGGATGACACAGGGGGAGTTAGGATAATGAACTACAGACTACAGAACTCACTAATGACATTCCGGAAAATGGTAAAGACCCTCCTCTTCAACTAAAGGTCACCCTCAGTCTACACCCAACCCCTTAAACCCCACCTCTACCCTTCTTTCTCCATTCTAATCTTCTGCCTAAATTTCTGTATAGTCCACTCTCAGCCTATACTCAAATAACTTGTATCTAAACTAAACTACTTATATTTAAACTACTGTTCTTAATTTGCTGTATAGTCCCTATATTTACACTGCTGCACAGTCTCGTATGTCCAAGTATTTAAATCTATTGTATAGTCTTGTATGTCCAATTCACTCCATTGTGAATGTTTACTTGTAAACCGTTCTGAGCTACTGGGAGGACGGGATAAAAATCTAAATAAATAAATAAATAAATATGCATGTGCGAAATGTCAGCTTATATCTCGTAAGCGTCTTTGAATAAAAATGTTTTATTTGAATTTGCATAGACAATCTTCCTGTCTAAGATTAGTAGGAAGGGCATTCCATAAAGTTGGAGCCACAACCGAAAATATAGTTTTACGCATGATATGGCGGATTGATGGAATTGAAAGCAAACACATCCTGATCTTAAAATACTAATATGCAATTATTAAACTTCTCCAAAATACACAATAATACAAGTTATTTTAAAAAATATTTTTTTTAAACCTATAGATAATAAAATAATGTCAAACTCTGATAACATCATAACCCATCACAGATTTTTTTTTTTAAAAAAAGCCCTCTGATAGAAGTAAACCTTCAAACATTTATGGAAAAGTAAAAATGAAGAGCTTTGACAAACATTTTCTGGAAGGGTGTTCCATAACTGAGGACCCACCACTGCAAAAACTCTGGAATTAATAGTTGACTTAACTATATAGTCTGTATAGACGGAACAACCAGCAGTTGCTTAGATTGTGAACGCAAAGATCGAGACGGCTCATAAGGCAAGAGAAGTTGCCATTACTTTCGGCAAAGCTTGATTCAAGGCCTTATACACCAACGCCAAAATTTTACACTGAACCTTACAAATCGCTGGCAACCAGTGTAATTCGGCCACTGAAGGCGTGACATGTTTCCTTTGTGAAATGTGACCAATTACTCTTGCCGCAGCATTCTACGCTACTTGTAATGCCCGTAAAGACTTCTTCGGAAGACCACATAAAAAGGCATCACTTGATGAAAGTTAGCTGATGAAAGTAAACCACGCAGTTTCAATACCAAATGACCCTGAAACTGTAAGGAGAAGTCTAATAAAACCCCCAGACTAATCGCTTAGCGCACCTTAGTAAAAGAGGACCTTAGTTTCTTCTTTAAACAGGGTCTGTGTGACCTACGTATTAGGTATT
This sequence comes from Geotrypetes seraphini, assembly GCF_902459505.1. Taxonomy (NCBI): domain Eukaryota; kingdom Metazoa; phylum Chordata; class Amphibia; order Gymnophiona; family Dermophiidae; genus Geotrypetes; species Geotrypetes seraphini. The sequence continues at coordinate 87,036,530 of NC_047084.1, forward strand.
AGGTGTAACATAGTAACATAGTAGATGACGGCAGATAAAGACCCAAATGGTCCGTCCAGTCTGCCCAACGTGATTCAATTTAATTTTTAATTTTTTTATTTTTTTCTTCTTAGCTATTTCTGGGCAAGAATCCAAAGCTTTACCCGGTACTGTGCTTGGGTTCCAACTGCCGAAATCTCTGTTAAGACTTACTCCAGCCCATCTACACCCTCCCATCCATTGAAGCCCTCCCCAGCCCATCCTCCACCAAACGGCCATACACAGACACAGACCGTGCAAGTCTGCCTAAAGGTGGCTGCCCAAAGCAACATCTCCCTGGGTAGGTTAAAAGAGAAATATCATTCACAGAGCTTTTTGGACACCTAATAAAACGGCCAAATTGACAAGGTCCTGTGATAGCTGTTGCTGGACCTGTAAACCAGGTGATGGCTCTCTATGTCATATGCTATATGATTGCCCCCATGTCATGGCCTTTTGGTCTCCTATTTGGCATATGATTACCAAAATTTTCCATATTTCTGACCCTTTTTCATTTGATATTTTAATCACTGGCCCACTGGCCCTCACAACGCCTTTCTCCATATATCAAGATCGCCTACTAACAATTTTTATGTTTCTTGCTATTCAAATCATACTTCAAAATTGGAAAGACTCCACGAAGCTTGAGTTCAATCACTGGTGGAACTCTGTATGTTTACATATCAAATATGAACGTCATATTGCGGAACGTCATAACTCAATACCCTCTTATAATAAAACTTGGTCATTACTGTTGCAACACTGTAAATCAGACCTTTGATAATTGAATGATCGACCATATTTGCAATGTTTTGTTTTATATTTTGATAGAATTTCCCGATTGTGTAAAGACCCTTCTCCCAAAAGGTATACCCTTCTTAACTCATACCTCTCTCCAAAACAGATTTTATTTTACTTATCCGAAATTCGTATTCAATCCTCATACCATATGTACCCAGATTTGCTGTATTCTCCACTCCCTTCAACTTTTTATATGTATAACTATTCTTTCTCTGTAATTTGATATACTTGACAAGTGTTATTTCTATTTGTTTTATGCTTCTCTCGGAAGCCTTTGTTGTATTACTGTTTTCATAACCATGAAACCAATAAAATGTTATGAACAAAAAAAAAAAAAAGAGAGAAATATCACAATCCCCAAATTCTACCTCTCTTCTAAGTATTGTTTTAAAGAAAAATTCAGAATCCACAGAGCCGTGGTTCTCACTATTTGAAAGCTCTTTCAATATGATCTAGAAATTTTGTTGATCTTCGTTAATGGAGGAAAAAGCCTCCGATCCCCGTGTGCTGCTGGTGCAAGATGCACCCTAGAAAGGGAAAATAACCTCATCGGCTAAAAACCTCCATCCTAACCTGAGCTACTTGATGTTTAAATGCTTGGAAAAAACCCAAAACGGAAAAAGATGTATTCAAATAACTTTGTTTCTGTATGGTCTCCATGTTTTTTTCCAACTCAATGTTTCCGTTCAATATCTCTGCGTCAAAATGACTGTCCACGTGGTATCGGTCACGTTCAATTCTCAAACCCGCTTGCTGTAGTAAATTAAGAAACATTGACTTATCTGGCTTATGCGGGATTAATTCATTGAAACATCAAAACGTTTTTCATCCTTTATAGACTCAGGGCATTGGTCTTTGACCTAAGGGCTGCCACGTGAATGGACTGCAGGGCACGATGGACCACTGGTCTGACCCAGCAGTGGCAATTCTTATGTTCTAATAGCCACCACTAATGGTAGTTCTTAGGGTATGTAATTGTAGTTACAGCCAAATTAAAATTATAACATTGTCTAAGATTGGGAAAAGTTGTTCTTTTGGGTTTATCTGACAATCTGAAAAGTAGCTAGTTCATGATAGCTTTCCCAATTTTTCCCACCCAGCCCTAATGGTTTAAATAACTCATTCTCCACCAGTGCTGCAAGTCTGGGCTCTGACATTGACATGTAATTTTCCAATTTTTTTTTAACTAAATTTTTATTTACCCTATATAGCAACTTCTTCAACAACAGATGATACACTGGTAATCCATATTTCCAACACATATTTGTTTCTGGACCCTTTGAATACAGCATTAGACAACCCCCCGGCCCCACCACAGTGTGTGTTATGTTATGTTATGTTATTTATTTCTTATATACCGCTAAATCCGTTAAGTTCTAAGCGGTTTACAGAGAAATATACATTAAATATACAATAAAGGATACAATAAAATAAGATAAATAAATAAAGAATGGGTACTTTGAAATTCTCTTACAGTCCCGAAGGCTCACAATCTAACTAAAGTACCAAGGACAAATAAATTAGCAAGTAGTAGATAGGAAAATAAAGATAGCGGAATTGAGATGTAGAGCTTCTAACAAGAATACATAAAAACTCTCAATATCATACTGTTAAAAACAAAGCGTACATATCAAAGTAATAAAGTAATAGAGAGAAACTAATTTAAATAGAAAATAATTTTAAGAATTAATCAAATATAGAAATATAGGAAGAAAATAAGCATTTGAAGTGAGGAGAAAAGAAAAGGTAGAGGATGGCATATGAATAGAATGGAATGAAAAAAACAAACAAAAACAAAACGGTTAAACAATAGAATTCTAAGAAAATTTTAAATGAAAACTAAGCAAAAAGAAATAAAAAGAAATAGATATGATATGCATAGTAGAACAAAAGTCAGGAAGGACTTGATTTCAATTCCCTCAGTCATCAGTGTGTGTGTGTATTTATGTAATTTTTTAACACAATTGTAAAATGATGATAGAAAACTCTTCCTTGCAACGTATCAATGGCATCATCTTGCTTTGTTCTTTAGCATGATATAATAAAATAGTGAAAAGTATTAAAGCCGGAGATACATAGAACAAATGCAGCAAACCACTTCCGATATTCCCCAGAAAAGCCTGAAATAAAAGTTCTTCAAGCAAAGCTGCAATTTCTAGGGAGAGTAGGGCAGGCGATTATGCTCAAGGTAGCTGGAGAGAAATGAGTCATAAAATTAGTGGTGAAATCAATTTAGCAGTCGTAGCTCAGGGCAAGATATCTCCCCCCCCCTCCCTGCTCATTTGAAATCCAATCCAGAAAACCACTACCTGCTATGAGTGTCGCACAGTTGGTCTGCAGCTGGTAACGGAAAACTATTCTGACAAAGTAGCCGGGAGAAAATGACTCTCTCTAGCTGTGTATCACCAGTCCCTACTGACTGCCTACAGAATGTGCCTCGCGTGGCGAGAGGCACGTCCTGTAGGCAGTTGGCGAGCACCAGCGCCTCTCCGTCTCTCTGGCTTTCTTCCCTGCTGGCACCCTCTCCCCCCCCGGCATCTCAGGGCCCATCCGGAGGGCCTTTGCACATGAACGTGACATCAACGCGGTGACGTCCGGGTGCCTCGAGCCGCGGCCACTACTTTTAGTGTGCCGCGGCTTGAGAAAGTTTGCGGGACACTGCTCTGTAGCAAAAAGGGATACCGTGCCGAGCTCTGCTTCTGTGGAGATGATGCGGTATACAAACTTAAGGTTTAGTTTAGTTTAGTTTAGGAAGGGTGAAAACCCACAAAGACAAGCTTTTTTTTTTTAAGCTTTTACACTGAAGGAATAAATCTACCTATGTGATGATTTAGATGTAATGTTAGGTACATCAGAGAAGGAGCTCTGAAAAGAGACGGGGGCGGGGGAGCTATTTGATCCAAAATGAGCAGAGTAGTATAGTGTAGCTGACAAAATCATGGCGTGGGCACTAGGGCTGTGCCGAATATTCGTATTCAGTTTGAATCGGCCCTGAATACATTATTCGTATTCGGCCGAATAGTGATTTAAATTCAAATACGAATAATGTGGGGATCTACTGTGCTAAATTCATTTGAAATAAACACTTGCATCTCTGATTTCACATTGCTTTTCTGGATTATTTATGTTAAAGCTCAATGCCCATTCTTCGCATTCTGGCTGAATAGTAACATATGCTATTCTGTACAGCTTTTGCCTGTACTAAAGGTGAGCAGCATTTCTAATTCTTCTGAACTGCTGATTTACACATTGTTTTTTTTCCCTTCACAGCATATGCAGAGGACTTCTTCTATACTTCACAGGGAGGTGAAACAGCGATTGATGGGGTGGATGATGCTGATGACTTTGAGAAGACCAGACATGCTTTCACGCTTCTTGGTATGAGCTTATTCCAATGTTACTTTGCTCCCTGAACCACTCTTGTGGGTAATCTTAACAGTGTACAGTATTTCCCTGATATTCACGGGGGTTCTGTACCAAGAACCCCCACGAATGTCGAAAAACCATGAATATGGTTTTTAGGCAGGGGAGACAGGAGAGGGGCAGCTGGAGAGACAGGAGAGGGCAGCCGGAGCACCGGCGAGTGACTGCCTCTTCCTGTACTAAAGTGGGGCCTCACCAATTAGGAGCTGTTTTGACACGCAGCTCCTGATTGGTGAGGCCCGACTTTAGTACAGGAAGAGGTGGGTCGGAACATACCACGAGTGATTTCCTTCATTCGCTGGCGCTCCGGCTGCCCTCTCCTGCCTCCCCTTCAAGGTCAGAAAATACCACGAATGACCGGGACCGCGAATTCGCAGCGAAGCACTGTATTCGGATAATAACAAGGGTCTAACTTACTACAGCATTTTCTTTGATTCTATGTCTATGGAAAAAAGACCTAAATATGAATTAAAACTTTTATATTTCATATAGTAACATAGTAGATGATGGCAGATAAAGACCCGAATGGTCCATCCAGTCTGCCCAACCACTCTCTCTCTTTAAATTGCTGATTTAATTAAAATTTTCCTTCTTAGCTAGTACTGTTCTTAGGTTCCATATACTGAATTATCCATCAGAGCTCATTTCAGCTCATCTAAACCAACCCAGCTGTCGAAGCACTCCCCAGCCCATCCTCAACCATAAGTTGTGGTTGTAATAATCTCGGTAATGTCAATTCAATTTTGATCTAGTCGAATTTACATCGGCTGAAATTTAAAGTATGACGAGGAAAATTATGGAGAAAATGTATGTCTTTGCTAATGAAACCAAAGACAAGTTCAAATTTCTGGTTTTATTAAAATTTGATAAAATCGCTCATCAGAACTTCTAAGCGATTAAAAAAAAAAATAATAATAATTGGTGGGTTAAAAAAAAAAATTGCAATACATATAACAGAATTAAACTTGGACATTTGACTAACGGGACACACAAGGTTGAAGGGTATGAAATACAATTGTAAAAGGAAAGAAGAACATTTAAGGTAAGGACAAAAGGCCGGGGTACGAACCATGATGGTTAATGGACAGAGTCTAGAAATGAAGGACCGTCGTAGTGTAAATGCTTCTTTAAACAAATGACTTAAGTAAACCCTTAAAACGGTTTGGGAACCTGATTGTTCTGTAGAATGTACTATTCATGTCATCTTCTTTACACATCATCCTTGAAAATCATTAGTACGCTGCGGGCCACTTTATTTGCAATTATGGCCCCTAGAGTATGGAATCGCCTGCCATTCCATATCGGGGTGGAAAAAACATTTAGATAAATTTAAGGGAAACCTAAAGTGCTATCTCTTCCGAGATGCATATGACTGCTGAATAGAATTGGAAACAGCCAGGGTTGTTTAATAATCTTTATTCCTTAGCTACCCTATTGTGTTTACCCTACATGTTTTCTTTACTTTTAATAATAATAATAACTTTATTTTTATATACCGCAATACCACAAACAGTTCAGAGAGGTTTACAGAGGAAGAGACTGTATGCAGACAGCGATATTACAAAAAACTTTCAAAATTACATTAGCATGGTAAGATTAATCAATTTTTCCTGGAAGTGTTTTAGAAGTACATCAGGGTAGAAATGGAGTCAGAGAAATTTGTCAAAGAGAGAAGTTTTGATTGACTTCCTAAAAGTTTGGCTGCTTGGAATAAGAACATAAGAACTGCCATCTCTGGGCAGACTGGATGGACCATTCGGGTCTTTATCTGCCGTCATCTACTATGTTACTATGTTACTATGTAGACCTTAGGTCCATCAAGTCCGGCAATCCGCACACGCGGATGCCCCGCCAGGTGTACCCTGGCATAATTTTAGTCACCCGTATCACTCTATGCCTCTCATAAGGAGATGTGCATCTAGTTTACCCTTAAATCCTAGAACGGTGGATTCCGCAATAACCTCCTCTGGGAGAGCATTCCAGGTGTCCACCACTCGCTGCGTGAAACAACTTCCTGATATTTGTCCTGAACTTGTCCCCCCCTCAGCTTCAGTCTATGCCCTTTTGGCCTTGTCACATTGGACATTGTAAATAACTGTTTTTCCTGCTCTAAATTGTCGATTCAGAATTTTGAAAGTCTCGATCAGATCCCCTCGCAGTCTTCTCTTCCCAAGGGAGAACAACCCCAGTCTCTTAAGTCGTTCCTCGTAATCCAGTTTCTCCATACCTTTCACTAGCTTCGTTGCTCGTCTCTGCACCCTGTTCTATTGAGGAATGTCTTGTAGATACAGCCCTTCAAGGATGAGAAAGCGAACAAGTAGGCACTACGTGTACAAGTTGTGCCTGGAAAGTTGAAATGATGAGATAGATAGATTGGGGATGAACCTGTTATGGTTTTGAAGCAAAGACAAGCAAACTTAAAAATAACTCTTGCTTCCATGGGCAGCCAGTGTAGTTTTTTGTAATATGGGCTTACATGATCTGATTTCTTGAAACCGTAGATGAGACGAAGTGCAGCGTTCCGAATGATTCTCAGTCATTTGATGGTTTAATGCAATAGTCTAAGACAGTGTTCTTCAACCTTTTTGACACCTATGGACCGGTGGAAATAAAATAAATATTTTGTGGACCGGCAGTTGAAGAACACTGGGCTAAGTCGTGCCCATCTCCACCCAATCTCCGCCCCAGACCCTGCCCCCTTAATAGTACTAATTGTAACACCATTTTTTCCATCCATTTTTCATATATAAACACATACAATATAATCCTATTAACAACACATAATGGTTAACCACAAAATTAAATACACAAAGCACACTGTATGCTTTTCAACATTCATTTCTACCAGAAAACAGATAACCCCATGCAAATGCAGGACCAAAAACTAAAAGTACTAATATTTATAAACAAACCCTAAGATGCAAGACTCTTCAAGCAGTACAACCCCAGAGGAAAAGAAACAAATGCATTTCTTTCTGAACAGACAGCAGATGTAAATCAATCACTAAAGATAAAAGCATTCCCCGTACCGCTGTTGTCTCTCTCCCTCCATGCTGTGCCTTGCCTTCTGGCCTGCCCCCTGGTGTTATCTTCGGGCCAGTCCACGGTGCGATCAACGTGGTGTCTTCAGGTTAGCTCCATGAGTGCTGCATTGCACAAAGCTGTGGGCAGCGTCTCCTTGTGCGCGTCCCATGCCTCATCTGGAAGCCTTCCCTCTGACATTGTGACTTCCGGTTCAAGCGCAGGACGTGCATAGGAGCCTTTTCCCATGGCTTTGTGCACTGCAGCACTCAGGGAGCCGGCCTGAAGACGCCGCGTTGATCGCACCGTGGACCGACGGCTGCAGAACACTGTCTTCTGCCCGATGGACGTTCTGGCCCTGTGGAGCGGCAGAAAATTTCTGCAGACCGACACCAGTCCACGGACCGGCAGTTGAAGAACACTAGTCTAAGATACTTAAGATCAAGGATTGAATCAGCTGTTGAAAAGAGAAGAAGTCAAAATAGTGTTTAATGGTACGAAGTTTCCATAAGTTGAAAAAACATTTTTTAAACCTGAGAGTTATTGTGATCTTTGAAAGTGAAGTATTGTCTAGTCGGTACATATATGATCATTGTTTCCCCCTTTGTAATATAAATTGTAAAACACTTAGAAATCTTGATTTGCGTTTTATCAAAATTTTAATAAATTTGAAACTTTATCTACCTTCTCTCTTACACTGGGCTTTGTATTAAATCAAATTAAGCACCATGAATCACAGGATTACGTAAACGGGCAGGGAAGGGTCAAGCATGTATCTACTTGGGGCAACGGGCCAGAGGGGGCACCAGTTCATCTTGCTGTAGGAGTGGAAGGAAGCTTCTATGTAGCCGGCTCCTGTCTGGCTATGTCAATACAGGGGGCACCAGTTCATCTTGCTGTAGGAGTGGAAGGAAGCTTCTATGTAGCCGGCTCCTGTCTGGCTATGTCAATACAGCAGGACTTTTTCCTCTCTGGTTAGCTGGACATGTCATTAGAAGGGAATCTTTCCCTAATTTCTATAGAGGAACCCACGTTCTTCTCAGTGGCCACTTCCAGAGAGCATTGTTTAGGGGCAGTTAATGGTCCTGATTATTTAGATCTTATTATATTCAGTACAACTGAAGAATATGAGACCAGAAATCTGGTATTCTTTTAATGGGCACAATAAACAGAATAGAATATAAATTAATTTTTCTTTTCTTTGTCTTTCCTGGTAAAGTTGTTTTCATGTCCTTCTCAAATTTGCTACTCCCACATAAACACCAGAGAAATTACCATTTATTGCTTTGTCATCTGTATGGTCACTGCCTTTTTCCATGACTTTGTTTCTGTCCTGCTTCTTTTAGATTTCTTAACCCACATTACTTTGTTTTTGCTTTTGTCCAGAGTTAAAAAGCCAATTAGCCATGCAAGAGGAAAAGTTCACCTAATATCAGAATGTTTAAACAGACTTGCATGTATTTTATCTAATTTCTTGGCTTGATTTGTCCATTCCTTGCTGTGCATTAGAATGGATTACAACACGGTAAAGTTCATACCACAATACATCACTTAAAAAATGTCAAATAGACAAGACGGAGTTAGGCTGTTCTACTTGGTAAGTGGGGTGGTTATTGTCTTATTTTTATTATAATGTAAATTGTAATTTCAGAATGTTGGCTTTAATGGTTGAAACCCAATAAAAAAGGTAAAAATTAAAGCACAGATTTATACATAAGCAGCTAGTAAGTAAAATTCTGCAAAATTTGTAATCCATGTGTGCTTCCTGAAGAAGTGTTTTGCTTTCTAAAATGCAAAACATTTATTTCTTCCCTCAAATCCACTGCAAAAGATTGTCCAATTTGGGTTCATATAGCCAAAGACTATATCAGTCATCAATGACAGCCAACAAAACAAATGTAAATGTCCCTTGGCAGAAACAAACTAAACAGCTTATTGTATATGTTGCCCCCCCTCCCCCAGGAGAACAAATAACCACATTCTCTGCTGGTTCACTAGCCCAGGTTGGGGATAAAGTAAGGTTGGGGATAAAGGCAGCTCTTATCTAGAAAGGTTAGACTGTGACAGATTGAACTTTTTCTGCCCAGTTGTTTGATTGGATCACTCCATTATTAATTAGTCTGCATTGATTGCCTGTAGGAGCTAGAATCCAGTTCAAAATCTGTGTTTGTTTGTTTTTCTTTTTTTCTTGTGGAATCCGTTGTTTAATTTTTCTCTCTCGGAAATGTTCAGTCAAGAAAAGGATTTTCTCAATCTCGTTTCAGGCAGCTACAGTTTAGAATAATTTACCATCATCGGTCAGACTGATCTGTTAGTATGGGATTTTTAGTAAGGCAGTAAAGAATCTTTTTATTTTAAACATTTTTATTAATTTAAACTCAATATTATGTTATATAGTTTTATGTTTGTTGTGGGATTATTATTTTTTTTTCTTAGATGTTCTGTGATCTCCCTGTTTTTGTCTAACGGTTTTACTTGTTATCCACACAGAACCTAAATAAGGTAGTTGCAGAATATAAGATCGTGATGTCCAAAAATTCCTCAAACCGAGCACCAGCTTTTATTCAGCGTAGTCCAATTTTGGATCCTAATTGGGGTGCTAACAACAATTAACTACATACCAGAATAAGCCAAGAAATTACATTTCTATTTATTTATTCAATTTTTTTTTACCATTCTCGCAGGGGAGCTCAGAATAGTTTACATGAATTTATTCAGGTACTCAAGCATTTTTCCCTCTCTGTCCTGGTGGGCTCGCAGTCTATCTAATATACCTGAGGCAATGGGGGGATTAAGTGACTTGCCCGGGGTCACAAGGAGCAGCGTGGGTTTGAACCCACAACCTCAGGATGCTGAGGCTGTAGCTTTAACCACTGCACCACTCTAGAAATCAAAATGTAGCAGCAGAGAGCCAAATATAGGGCAATCAAGCCATTGTGACATCACTGATGGGGATGACTCTTAGGCATTGGTGGAATGAGGCATTATGACATCACAATACCAACTCTGGTTATCAGAAGCTGAAGCTTGTCAAAATATTTATTTATTCAATTTTCTATAACATTCTCCTAGGGGAGCTCAGAATGGTTTACATTAATTTATTCAGGTACTCAAGCATTTTTCCCTGTCTGTACCAGCAATGGGGGGATTAGGTGACTTGCCCAGGGTCACAAGGAGCAGCGTGGGTTTGAACCCACAACTATAGGCTGTAGCTAGAAAATGACACGAGGAAAAAATTTGGCCCTGTCACCGCCCTGTCCCTGCGACCACCATCCCTGCCACTGCCCCATCACCGCGACCACTTTCCCTGCCCCGTCACTGCAACCACTGTCCCCGTCCCTGTCTCCGCGACCACTGTGCCCGCCCCGTCCCCGTGACTACTGTCCACTCTCTCCTTCCTAATGTGAGGGAACATGTGCAATCATGGATCGCGCGGTCCAGAAGCCCCCTTCCTCCCAATCGCTGCGTCCTGCCATCTCCCACCCTCCACCTCACCTTAGGTGCCTGCCGAGTCCGGCTTTAATTCTTCTCCCAGCCGTACGCTTTCGATAAGCCACGCGCGCGGTTGCTTGAGCTGTTGAATTTTCTCCTCTGACCCAACTTCCTGTTTCCGGTTGCGTCGGAGGAGGAGATTCAACAGCTTATTGAAAGCGGTTGCGTCGGAGGAGGAGATTTCAACTGCTTATTGAAAGCGTGCGGCTGGGAGAAGAATTAAAGTTGGACTCGGCAGGCACCTAAGGTGAGGTGGAGGGAGGGAGATGGCAGGACGTGGGATGCGGCGATCTGGTGGGGATGCTGGACCACGCGATCTGTGCTGGCTTCACTGCGGAGACAATGGCTTTGTCCCCATCCCTGCAGCGACCATAGTAACATAGTAACATAGTAGATGACGGCAGATAAAGACCCGAATGGTCCATCCAGTCTGCCCAACCTGATTCAATTTAAAATTTTTTTTTTTTTTCTTCTTAGCTATTTCTGGGCAAGAATCCAAAGCTTTACCCGGTACTATGCTTGGGTTCCACCTGCCGAAATCTCTGTTAAGACTTACTCCAGCCCATCTACACCCTCCCAGCCATTGAAGCCCTCCCCTGCCCATCCTCCACCAAACAGCCATACACAGACACAGACCGTGCAAGTCTGCCCAGTAACTGGCTTTAGTTCAATATTTAATATTATTTTCTGATTCTAAATCTTCTGTGTTCATCCCACGCTTCTTTAAACTCAGTCACAGTTTTACTCTCCACCACCTCTCTCGGGAGCGCATTCCAGGCATCCACTACCCTCTCCGTAAAGTAGAATTTCCTAACATTGCCCCTGAATCTACCACCCCTCAACCTCAAATTATGTCCTCTGGTTTTACCATTTTCCTTTCTCTGGAAAAGATTTTGTTCTACGTTAATACCCTTTAAGTATTTGAACGTCTGAATCATATCTCCCCTGTCTCTCCTTTCCTCTAGGGTATACATATTCAGGGCTTCCAGTCTCTCCTCATACGTCTTCTGGCGCAAGCCTCCTATCATTTTCGTCGCCCTCCTCTGGACCGCCTCAAGTCTTCTTACGTCTTTCGCCAGATACGGTCTCCAAAACTGAACACAATACTCCAAGTGGGACCTCACCAATGACCTGTACAGGGGCATCAACACCTTCTTCCTTCTACTGACTACGCCTCTCTTTATACAGCCCAGAATCCTTCTGGCAGCAGCCACTGCCTTGTCACACTGTTTTTTCGCCTTTAGATCTTCGGACACTATCACCCCAAGGTCCCTCTCCCCGTCCGTGCATATCAGCTTCTCTCCTCCCAGCATATACGGTTCCTTCCTATTATTAATCCTATTATTAATTATTAATTAATAAACTAATTTTTTTTCTCCCCGTTTCGGCGGGTTACCCGCGGCTAGCCTTGGATAACAACCACCGTGTCATTCTCTAGCTGTAGCTTTAACCACTGCAACAACAATTGCTGAAAGCCTTTCCATATTGCCCTCAGCTCTAAAAAGTTTATTTAATGAAGCTGTTTCTGAGAAGGCCACATATAATGGATGTGATGCCCTGCTAACATGAGCTCCCTAGTCATATTTGAATATATCTCAGAATTTGTACCATTTCAACCAACTTGTAATAATGTATGCTACTGCTTTTCAGTATTATAAGCACAGCAAACATAAAGGTAACTTTTTCAGGCATAAATCATATATACAGACAGTGAAATTGGAAAGCTGTATACCGTAATTTTACAAAATAAGTCTGGCCACATTTAGCAAACCATTTGGTAGATGGAGTAAAAACAGGAATGTCTTTTGGATTCTGGGCTTGATGGACCGTCCCAGTATGGCACTTTTTATGTTCTTCATAAAGGCTGGATTCATCCTTTCACAGTCCAAGCCTCTTTCACTTTATGGGTCATGGGGCTGTTCTGAGCTCCTCATTAAATCAGCAAAGTGTAAGAGCGCTTCTGTTTTCAAAACAGGACTATTCAAACAGCCTCGCTTGAAGCTGCCCTAGAATAATGCAGCATAAATAAGGTTGCCACATTTTTGGCTTGCTAAAATTGGGAAGAGAGAGTAGCCAAACAAGGAATATTTGGGGATTGGGGCCTGAAATAGTGGACAATCCCCCCAAATCAGTGATGTCTAGTAACCCTAAGCATAACTCGTACTTAGATCCAATTGCAGCCTCTCTCTCTAGTTACCTCCTTAGGCTTTCCCGAAAGAGGTAGGGGAAAGGTGCTGCTGGCTTTCCTAAGCAGTATTTTTTTTTTAATCTTGCTATAGTCTTGGTATTCATATTGATTTTTAGAAAAAAAAAGAGAACAAAGAACATTACATAAAGTCATTATGTAAAGTAATGAATAATATTACATTAGATTCCTGCTGTTCATGTTGTTCATGATTTTATGTAAAGCAGCCTATTTTTTATTTATTTTTTTTTTTACTGTATTTATCAAGTCCCTCTGCTTGCTACTTTATTTGTTTGCTCACAGGCTCAGCTTGCAGACTAGCGGTCTTTTCCATCTCCCTGGCTGGAGTTGTTTATGGTCATGAACTCTTTTTGGCTAGGTTTATAGATCAGAGGAATGACCAAGATGAAATTTGTTCTGCTCTTTTTCTCTGTGTTCTCATGCTGAGAATCATTCTGTTTTCCTCCTACTCCTTCTAACATAATGCCTACTGCAATTCAGATGTTTTTAGTTAGCCTCTGCAAGCCCACTGGAAAGTGCAGAAGTCCTCTCTTTCTGAGCAGTACCGTTAGCGATCAGCAGGTCAGAAGGTGAATGAAGGTGCACAGTACAGTATATTCTTTTCTTGTGAACTTTGTGCCTTCAGCATCTGGCTGGCAGTCATTGGTGACATAAGTACAGTATAGACAGAAAGCATATTGCCTAATAAATTAGAATAGGTGCCATCCTATGATGATTCTTTAAACCATAGATCAGCCATGTATTTTGAACCAGTTGTGGGATTTTAAACTTCCTTGTGAAATTCCTTGAAAAGGAGAATTACAGTAGTCTACCATCTTGTAAAGTACCCTTGTCTGTTTTAATCATTTCCACCTTAAGTCATTCCCTAATCCCTTGTTTGTCCTGTTCATCTATTTTGATTAGATTCTAAGATCTGTCGAGCAGGGACTCTCTCTTACGTGTTTTGAAAACTTTATTTTATTAAGGCCAGTGCAATATCAACATACTAAGAGAAGAAATACATTTTTATATGGAAACATACAAGCCAACTAGAACTATAAAACCCTCCCCCTCCCCCAACCCTGCCCCCATCCCAACATCCAGAATTTGTTCATCAGCCGACATCTACATGACAGACAAAGAGCAGCGAGTTACACATTAAGCAAATGACTACAAGCCATAGGCATTAACAAGCTCCAAAAAGGCTCCCACATGGAGTGAAATCTTGCATGTTTAACATAGAAACATAGAAACATAGAAGATGACGGCAGAAAAGGGCTACAGCCCATCAAGTCTGCCCACTCTGCTTACCCACCCCCTGTCTATGCCCTAATGACCCAATTTCCTTATCTTGACCCTCGTAGGGATCCCACATGGGTATCCCATTTATTCTTAAAGTCTGGCACGCTGTCTGCCTCGATCACCTGCACTGGAAGCTTGTTCCAATGATCAACCACTCTCTCTGTGAAGAAATACTTTCTGGTGTCGCCATGAAATTTCCCGCCCCTGAGTTTGAGCGGGTGCCCTCTTGTGGCCGAGGGTCCCTTGAGAAAGAAAATATCATCTTCCACTTCGACACGTCCCGTGAGGTACTTAAATGTTTCGATCATGTCTCCCCTCTTCCTACGTTCCTCAAGAGTGTAGAGCTGCAATTTGTTCAGTCTCTCTTCGTACGAGAGACCCTTGAGCCCCGAGATCATCCTGGTGGCCATCCATTGAACCGATTCAATTCTGCGCACATCTTTACTGTAATGTGGCCTCCAGAATTGCACACAGTACTCCAGATGAGGTCTCACCATGGCCCTGTACAACGGCATTATGACTTCAGGCTTTCGGCTGACGAAACTTCTATTGATACAACCCAATATCTGCCTTGCCTTAGATGAAGCCTTCTCCACTTGATTGGCAGTTTTCATGTCTGCACTGATGATTACTCCTAAATCTCGTTCTGCTGAAGTCCTAGTTAAAGTTTCTCCGTTCAAGAAGTACGTCCTGCATGGATTTCCGCTTCCGAGGTGCATGACCTTACATTTCTTAGCATTGAAGCCTAGTTGCCAGGTTGAGGACCAACTTTCCAATGTAAGCAGGTCCTGCGCCATATAATTCTGTAAACTGCATTCACTTACTATATTACATAGTTTGGCGTCATCGGCGAATAGTATTATTTTACCTTGAAGCCCTTGAGTCAGATCCCCTATGAATATGTTGAAAAGGAGTGGACCCAGGACCGAGCCCTGCGGCACTCCACTGGTCACCTCCGATGTTTTAGAGAGGGTACCATTAACCACCACCCTCTGAAGTCTGCCACTCAGCCAATCATTGACCCATGCTGTTAGTGTCTCTCCTAACCCCATCAATTCCATCTTGCTAAGCAGCCTGCGGTGTGGGACACTGTCAAAAGCTTTCCTGAAGTCCAGGTACACGACATCCAAAGACTCTCCCAAGTACAGCACTGCAGACATCTAGCACTGCAGACATCTAGCAGTGCTATAATTTAATTCATTTGATAGACCACAAATATAGCCTAATATTTAGCTGGGAGAGCAAAACTTAAGACTAGATTTCTTAAATCAAAATATTGATAAGTGCTCAGTAAATCACCACTCCATACCAGTAACGATATTAGTAAAGCAGTGTGCCACACATCATTGCACCTGCCCTACCTCCCTAGATGTTATAAATTTAAAAATCAATAAAGCTTAAGTCAAAAAAAGATGTTACTTATCTTTGACATGAGGTAGGCTGTGTGGTCAAACGATAGTGTCCATATTCAGTCTTACTGCTCCGTTGTCCGGTAATCTCACAGCAAAAAAGCTCAGTGACCCTCCAGTGAAAAATGTCCACAAGACTTCACAAATGAATGTCCCAATCAACAATCGAAAACAAAAAAATAACGAACTCAAAAATCCCAAAAATATATATCCAAACTCGAACAAGCGGAGCTAATCCATACTTTAAAGCCTTCTTCAACACAGATGTGTTTCGTGTGTTAACTTTGTCAAGAAGAAGAACTCCAAGCTATTGGGGAGAAAGAGAAAAGAGCTGATAAGGGTACTTGAGAATAAGAGTTAACCAAGATAGAATTAGAGATTTGTGCAGTCTATCAAGAATTATTTACCATCTTGTTTTTTTCAAACCATAGTTGAATTTTGACTACTCCATACCAGCAAGGCAGTTACTGTGTTTTTCAACTATTATCATTTTTGTGCCTGCTTCGAAGTTCAGCAAGAGATTTATCATTGTAATTGGCCCCTTTTAGGCTTTCGCTAGCAATTTAGATTTCAGACCATTTTTTTATTCTAGTAGGATTATGCTCTTTCTAAAGAATTGAGCTTATGACTTTTCCAGTCTGATCTGAATTGATCTATGACATTTTTATATTGTTAGTTTTATTCTCAATTGTTTTTAAAGTTGGTTTTTATTTGATGTCATTGTATTTTATTCTTTTGTTGCCACATGAATTTTATATTTTGCTTTGTCACGTTCCTACTTTGTTGGAATACACTCAGTAGGTTTGTCACCTTTAGATTCCATTGAATCAATTTTAGCAGATTGTTCTTGTTTGGGTCAAAAAATTCCTGTTATCTTGAGTAATAGAAAACCATGCTATAAGAAATTGATTTCCCCTAGAAATTTAATAATTCTAAAAACTACACTGCCAGATAATAATGATTCAAAATTCTTTCTAGACTCTTTGACTCCGGTCCCAGTCCTTTATTGTAATGCGAGATCTGTTTGTAATAACTGACTTAGATCTAGGTTTAATGTGTATTACTGAATCTTGAATTTCTCAGGATGACATATTTACCCAAAATGATATTTGTCCCCAGGGTTTTAGGGGTTTATTCTCTTTTAGAAATAATAAAAGGGGTGGTGGACTTGCTTTAATATTTCTAACTCCTGGCAGCCTCCTTGCGGGGTTCCCCAGGGCTCTCCGCTTTCCCAAATTCTGTTCAATCTTTATATGACTACTTTGAACTCGTATAAGTTGTCAGCTTGGGAAACACTCTTTACCTATGCGGATATCTTTATATTGATTGAGATTGATTTAAAACTTACTAATTTAACTTTTAAAATAAACCATCATTTATTCATTTGTGATTACTTTTTCACTGTGGATGCACTTCACATTTGTTAATGCTATTGTTATTCTGTGTTCCTTGTTAGAACACCCATATTGTTGGCTTTGTACTTCTTCTTATATATAAAATCAATAAAACTCTTTGAACTAAAATAAACCATTGTATTTCCAAACTTCAAGCCTGGGCTATGTCTGTCCAGATGAAGCTAAATGCAGCCAAAACTAAACTTTTGTGGTTAGGCCCAAAACTGGACTATCTCCCTCCTACTGTACTTCTGGACTCTGGAGCCTCCTTACAAATTGAGTTCTGCAAGATTTGGGGAATACTTTTTGACTCTTCCCTCACCTTTAAGGATCAGATAAATTCTCTGGTTAAGAAATACTGAGGAAGGTTAGATCTCTTTTTTTCATTAACGTCACTTTTCCGTTGTGGTCCAATCAATTGTACTTTCTCGGCTAGATTATTGTAATGCTGTTTATCTTGGCATTACAGGGATCTGTCTTCAAAGACTGCAGTTGATTCAGAATACCGCTGAGAAGTTGATTTATGGAAAAAGAAAATTCGACCATGTGACTCCCTTACTTTTGAGCCTTCATTGGCTCCCAGTTTGTCTCAGAATTCAGTTTAAATGTATTATTTTAAAAATTTTACGTGGTATCTTTATTCCTCTTGTTCCTCTTCTGTGGAATATTTATAGATTTCCATATGCGAGAGGTACTCAATAATTTAAACTTTCCCTCCCTTCCAAGAAAGGAATTAAAGGAATTAAGAATTTCAGCCTTAGGAAACATCATATGTATTGGATGGCTGAAATTCTTAATTCCTTTAACTGGAAAGATTTCTCAAATGTGTCCCATATTGAATGGTGGAATACTGTCTGCCTATACGCTAAATATGAAAGAATAGCAGCTGAGCGGAGAGGATTCCTGTCCAGATTTGAGAAGATGTGGGCACCATTACTTATATTTACGGAGAATCCTTAATTGGACATGCACTCCTGTAGCTCCTGTGGTCCTGCTGATCCTGCTGTTGGTCTTATTGCTCCTACTAATGTGATTATGATCCCGCTGCTGTACTTTTACTGCTATGATTTCATTATAATAAGCTATACAAAGTCCTCAGGTTAATCTTAATGCGTTTGATATATTTGTTACAATCTGCTCCCACGTCTGGCCAGGTTTACTGGTTATTGTTCTGTGTTCTGTTTTTGTATTACTATTTCTTCTGTTTTGTATTGGGGCATGGATGACAAATTATTTGTATATCACTACTATTGTCTCCAACATATGACATTCATGCCTATCTGATGTATACTGTAATATACTAATAAAGATGATTGAACTCAAAAGAATTTCAGCCTTTCTTTGGCTTTTAAACTCTCCCAATTATGGAATGACCTTCCTTTGATTCTGAGGTGTCTTAATTCCTTCCAATCTTTTTGGAAACCCTTGAAAACTTATCTATTTGCTAAACACTTTGAAAATTAATTTCCATGCATTTTAGTATTTTTTATTAATGTTATTGTTAACCGTGTCGAGCTTCCCATGGTTGATTGACCCAATATATAAGGCTAAGTTTTAGTTTAGTTTAGTTTTCCTCTGGGAAATTGTCCAAACCAAGGGTGCCCAACAGGTCGATCACGATCGACCGGTAGCTCGCCAAGGCAAAGTGAGTCGATCATCCAGGACTCCCTTTGCCTTGGTGATCTATCGGACCGATCAATCTTCCTCTCCCCGACGTCAATTCTGCCGTCGGAGAGGAAGTTCGGGCCAGCCAATCGCTGCCAGGCTGGGCGGAACTTCCTCTCCGACGGCAGAATTGACGTCGGGGAGAGGAAGATTGATCGGCCCGAAGCAGAGAGAGCATGGGGTGGTGGCGGCGTCGGCTTTGGGGCCTGTTATCCGTTGGTGGCGTTTGGGTCCTGTTCCCCGATGGCAGTGGCAGTGGTTTGGGGAAGGGCAGGGAGAAAGAAAGAAAGGGGGCAGGCAGGGAGACAGAAGGAAAGAAGAGAAATAGGAAAAAAAGAAAGGGGGCATGAAGAGAGAAAGAAAGAAAGGGCAGGGAGAGAGGAAGAAAAAGTTGGGGGAGGGAATGAGGTTTGGAGGAGAGGAAGCATACAGGCTGAAAGAAAGATTGGATGCACAGTCAGAAGAAGAAAGTGCAACCAGAGACTCGTGAAATCACCAGACAAGGTAGGAAAAATGATTTTATTTTAAATTTAGTGATCAAAATGTGTCTGAATTTATATCTGCTGTCTATATTTTACAATATGGTCCCCTTTTACTAAACCACAATAGTGGTTTTTAGCGCAGGGAGCCTATGAGCGTCCAGAGCAGTGCTGGGCATTCAGCGCAGCTCCCTGCGCTAAAAACTGCTATTGTGGTTTAGTAAAAAGGGAGGGGGGTGGGTTTTGTCTATTTTTGTATGGTTGTTACTGAGGTGACAGTGCATAGAGTCATCTGCTTTGACCTCTTTGAAAAAACCCTGGAATAGGAATGATAATTAACAATTCTATGCGTACAGTATGCGTTGTGTTTTTTAAAAATTTTATTGTTGGTAGACCATTTTGACTTGGTCATTTTAAAAGTAGCTCGCGAGTCAAAAAAGTGTGGGCACCCCTGGTCCAAACCTTTCTTAAAACCAGCTACGCTATCCGCTCTTACCACAATCTCTGGCAAAGCTTTATGTTGAGGTCTAAGATATTTGACTGCTTTATATTGTCTACATTGTAATTTGTAAGTGCCCCCACCCATCCCACCCCCCAAAAAAGAGATCCAAACATTTACCACATCCTAGGAGATCCCGTGTTATATTCAGCGGTGTGTTATAGTATCTACTGTGTATGTATTTATGATCATCAGTTGGGCATGTGCATACATAGTTTTCTTTTATAGATCCACCTGATCTTTCTACCACAAGGCCAATTTTAATACCTGCACTGTTTTTTGAGAAGAGTGGGAGGGTTCATCATCCCAAACTTATTCCAAGCTCTGCTATGAAGAGCAGCCGAGACAGCACTCAAATGATCAAACCCAAGTCATTTTGCAGTTAATGTTGCACAGGACTTCTGCATAAGGCACACAAATAAACCTCGCAGGAGACCTTCCATCAGACACTGGGTACAAAGAGAGAGAGAGAGCAAAATATGCCAAGAAGCAAAACATCAAAAAAGTAAAAAAAAAAATAAAAAAAAGCCCATTGGTAAATAAGTCAATAAAAACCGTTGAGGGTTTATAAAAGTGAATTTATATATCTTTACATAAGAACATTAGAATAGCCTTACTGGGTCAGACCAGTGGTCCATCAAGCCCAGTAGCCCGTTCACACGGTGGCCAATCCAGGTCACTAGTACCTGGCCAAAACCCAAGGTGTAGCAATATTCCATGCTACCGATCCCAGGCAAGCAGTGGCTTCCCCCTTGTCTTTCTCAATAACAGACTATGGACCTTTCCTCCAGGAACTTGTCCAAACCTTCCTTAAAACCAGCTACGCTATATGCTCTTACCACAACCTCTGGCAACGCGTTCCAGAACTTTACTATTCTCCAAGTGAGAAAAAAATTTCCCCCTATTGGTTTAAAAATATTTTCCTGTAAGTTTGAGTGTCCCCTAGTCTTTGTAATTTTTGACGGCATGAAAAATCGATCTACTTGTACCCGTTCTACTTCACTCAGAATTTTGTAGACTTAAATCATATCTCCCTTCAGCTGTCTCTTTTCCAAGCTGAAGAGCCCTAACTTCTAAAAGTTTTCTATGGACATATTGAATAAAGGTTTTATTTCACCTGTCTGCATTCTTTTTGTATCTCTAGATTTTATGAATCTAGTTTCATATGTTTCGTTACCCTTAAGCAAAACTGCACATTACTCACTAGATGACCAGATCTGCATTCCACAGTGTGAACTGTTCTGTTTCACAAAACTGTTATTCTCACCTCTGTGATAAAAGGATGCTCCTGGCAAGGATACTAAATAGTAAAAAAAAAAGTGGTGGAATTGAATTTTAATCAAGCCTGAATGATTTTATAGGGTTCCCCCCCCATAACATTGCAGCTTTGCCATGGATAATAAAATCACCATGATATAAGGTTTAATGGTGACTGTTTTATCATTCAGATAATAGATCCTTCTACAGCCCCAGCTGTAAGGCTGAATAACGATGGCTTTTGGATAGCAATCTGATTGTTATTGGAAATCATCAGTTTATTAAAAAAAAGATACTTCAACTCTATAAATTCATAGAAATGAGTTAAAAATACTTCATGTATAGTCTATTGTGGAATTATATATATTATTTTTCCATTGTAGGTGTAAAGGAGGCTCATCAGATGGGTATTTTTAAGATTATCGCTTCCATCCTGCATCTCGGAAATGTAGAAATTCATTCGGAACGTGATGGAGAGTCTAGCAGTATATCGGTAAGTTTCTTAGCAGCAAAATGGTAGAGACTATTACAAAGAACTAAATGGCAGAACATATACATACAAAAGCAAAAACCTCCCAAACCCCAAGAATAGTAACTGGGCAAGGGAGAGAGACAAGAGCAGGACCCACACAACTACACTCCACAATCTGTAAATAATTTTTAATACACGGGAGAGCCCTCAGTCACACAGCCACCCACTGAAAGACTCAGTGGAACAGGCTGTCACTTGGCTTACACCCAAAAGAGTGTTAACTGTGAAACATCCCCGGGCTCTACTCCGTGTTTTTTTCGATAAAGTGCACCCAGCAGTGCTAAGTGTGAAAAAAGATATAAATAAATCAAAAAAACACACTTTACCATTCACTACAATTGTCTCTGCCCCTTGTCCAGGGGGCCAAAAGCGTCCAAGTCCAGCGAAGCAAAAATATCAACAGGAAGTACTTAGCTTCTCCGTGAAAACCAACAGCCAGCAGAGATATTATTCGTCCAACGGGACTCCGTTTCGGGGGTGCACACCCCCTTCTTCAGGAACGGCTGGACTGCGCTGTGACCATCTCAATCATCCGGCACAGCATAGATTGACAAAGCAGGAAATGGCGCTGAACTGAACAGAACGCCTCCAATTTAAACTGCAGACCTACGAATGTGATTGGGTGGAAAAAACACACACGTGACTCCCAAGTCAGCTGAAGTGGGGAACTGCTAAAAAAACAAAAGGATGGCATATTGCAGATCAAAAAACCCCACATCAAGCAAATATTAAAAGGCATATTGCCATTCGATGTAATCATTATGTCCAGTGGGAGCCAGCGCTTGGAGTTCAACAATCCAATACTGCTCCCTCCATTGTAACCACAATACTTTATCTCCCTGATAATTCTCATAGACCTGTTCAACAATAGACCAACGTAAGTCCTGAAAGGTATGGCTCAGCTGAATACAATGAGGCACCAACGGAGAATTCATTGATTGGGTGTTTATACGTGAGCGGTGCTCAATAAGACGAGTCTTAATTTTTCTTTGAGTATGGCCCACGTATACCATGCAACAAGGGCATGTGATGACATATATCACCCACATGGATCTACATGTGGTGACTGATTTCAGGGCATACGTTTTAAGAGTCTTCGGATGTTGCCAGGTATTACCCTCAATAGTAATTTTACATAGATCACAGATGTCACTGCACTTAGAGTGTTGCCCCTCCTGAATACTGTGGTTATGTTCAGCTATATATCTCGAATGCACCACGTAATCTGCTATATTTGTGCCCTGAACCTGTTCCCTTCCTATCTTTATGAGAAAATTCCCACACAGGCTATTTCATCTCTCACCAGACTTATCAGCTCATAGAAACATAGAAAGATGATGGCAGAAAAGGGCTATAGCCCATCAAGTCTGCCCACTCTACTGTCCCACCCCATTAAGTCAGAGTGCTACTCGACCTACATAGAGATCCCACTGGATGTCCCATTTATTCTTAAAGTCGAGCACGCTAGTGGCCTTGATCACCTGCACCGGTAGTTTGTTCCAGTGATCCACCACCCTTTCTGTAAAGAAGTACTTCCTGGTGTCACTACCAAATCTCCCTCCTCTGAGTTTGAGCGGGTGCCCTCTTGTGACTGAAGGTCCCTTAGGAAAGAATATGTCGTTTTCCACCTCGACACGACCTGTGACGTACTTAAATGTCTCAATTATGTCACCCCTCTCCCTGCGCTCCTCCAGAGAGTAGAGCTGCAACTTGCCCAGTCTTTCCTCGTATGAGAGACCCTTGAGTCCGGAGACCATCCTAGTGGCCATTCGCTGGACTGACTCAGCTCGAAGTATATCTTTACGATAATGTGGCCTCCAGAATTGCACACAGTACTCCAGATGAGGTCTCACCATGGTTCTGTACAGTGGCATTATGACTTCAGGTTTACGACTGATGAAGCTTCTATTGATACATCCCATCATCCGCCTTGCCTTACTATCTGGCCTATTTTCCGTACAAATGGGACACATTGCCCTGACCCTACTTCTGAAAAAAGCTGACCTAGGCCCATCCTCCCCTTCCAGCTATCGTCCTATAGCAAATATTCCTCTCATGACCAAAATGCTCGAGGCTATTATATCCACTCAGCTCTCATCTTACTTAAAGAGATTCTTCATTCTATTACCTTGCCAATATGGCTTTAGACCAAATTTCAGCACTGAATCCTTGCTGGCCTCTTTAATCTCAAAGATCCAATAACTTCAATCTCGTAATAAGTTTGCTATCCTACTGCAATTCAATCTATCTGCGGCCTTTGATGTTGTCCACCACGAAATCCTAATTTACCAACTTTCTGAGATAGGTATTGATTTCACAGTCTTAGACTAGTTCTCGAAATTTTTACGATCCCGTTTTTACACTGTTAACATGAATGGAACCATGTCTTCTCCTTGGAGTCCCCTATGTGGTGTTCCCCAGGGATCACCTCTGTCCCCTATTCTTTTCAATATTTATATGTCTTCTTTGAAATTCTTCCATCTATCTCCCTTTGAAACTCATTTACATATGCAGATGACATCCTTGTTCTTCTCGAGATAGATTTGAACCTCACTAGCCTCACCGAAAATATAACAGCTTGCATAACGAAACTCCAATCCTGGGCCTTCTCTGTACAAATGAAGCTGAATGAGTCCAAAACAAACTACTCTGGCTGGGCCCAAAATTAGATCAGTTACCCACACTCATTCCACTACCTTCTGGTCCCACACTGCAGATCGAATTCTCAAGCAAAGTTTTGAGCATCATTATTGACTCTACACTTTCCTTTAATGATCATCTCAACTCTGGTAAAAAAAAAATGTTTTTTTAGTCTTCACATGTTGAGGAAAATGAGATCCTACTTCTGCCAACAACATTTTGCTGTCCTTGTACAATCAACCATTCTTTCCAGACTGGACTATTGTAATTCCATCTATCTTACCAATAAAAATCTTCAAAGACTTCAGCAGATCCAGAACACTGCGGCTAGGTTGATCTTCGCAAAAAGCTAATTTGACCATGTTTCCCCACTTCTGTCAAAACTTCACTGGCTTCCAGTGATTTCTAGGATTCACTTTAAATGTACCTGCCTAATATTCAAGATCCTACATGGCATTCTTCCTCCCCTAATTCCACTATCCTGGAATTCTTTGAGACCTGACACTACCAGATCCGCCCACAAACTCAAACTATCTTTCCCTTCATTAAAAGGCGTCATATATGCAGGTAAATTAGGGAAATCCCTTTTCTTCAAATTCACTGAGATTTGGAATAACCTCCCTGCCCCGCTGCTGAATCTAGACTCATTGCAATTATTCTGAAAGCATCTGAAAACCTGGCTTTTCTCCAAAACATAAAGCTATCTATTTAAAATGTAAAGCTAGCTATCCTCTTCATAACCTCTAATTTCTTATTATGTCCTTCCCTCATTTATTGAATTTACCTGTAAACTGTGCCGAGCTCTATCTTTATGGAGATGATGCGGTATACAAACTTAAGGTTTAGTTTAGTTTAGTAATGGCATCTCAATTTTCTTATGAACCTTTTGTGCAAAAAAGGGCATGTTACTTAGCTTCTACATTTATGCTCTCAAATCTATTTCACTGTCCACCACCGATGTAGGCAAGCCAACGTTTCGCTTCTACTGCATCAGGGTGTAGGACTCGTCAAAATTATTTAAATTGGCTATCCCAACTTTCATGCTCATTCTGGCAGCTAAGTTTGCAAGCAAAGATAGGTTCTGGCGGCAAATGGGGATCTGAGGCTTTTTCCTCCTATTAGCTCTAGAGTGAAGGATTTAAAGGATAATGGTTCCATCTGATATATGAACTACTCAAGATCATTAAGAAGTATTAAATAGAAATTGTTTTGAGAGAGTATTGTTATAAATAGTGGGGTTCCCCAGGGGAGTCTGAGCTTGGACCGCTGCTTTTTAACATATGTATTGATGGTCTAGAGATGGGAAAATTAGTGAGAATTATATTTTTCTGATGACAAAAAATTGTTAAATCACAGAGGATTGTGAAAAATTGCAAGAGAAGGACCTTGTGAGATTGGAAGACTGGGCGTCAACATTTAATGCGAGCACGTGCAAAGTGATGCATGTGGGAAAGAGGAACCTGAACTATAGCTATGGGATGCTGGGTTCTGTGTTAGGAGTCACTGCCCAGGGAAAGGATCTAGGTGTCATTGTTGAAAATACGTTTAAACCCTCAGCTCAATGTGCAGCGGCGGCTAAGAAAGCAAATAGAATGTTAGGAATTATCAGGAAAGCAATGGAAAACAAAGATGAAAATGTATAATGCCCTTGTATCGCTCTATGGTAAGGCTGTACTTCGAATACTGTGATCAGTTCTGGTTACCATATCTCAAAAGAGATATAGCAGAATTAAAAAAGGTACAGAGAAGGGCGACAAAAATGGTAAAAGGGATGGGACAACTTCCCTTTGAGGAAAGGCTAAAGCGGCTAGGGCTCTTCAGCTTGGAGAAGAGATGTTGCTGGAGAATGTGGTGAAATCAGTTAGCTTAGCAAGGTTTAAAAAAAGTCTGGATAATTTCCTAAATGAGAAGTCCATAGGGCATTATTGAGATGGCTTGGGGAAATCCACTGCTTTATTCCTAGGATGAGCAGCATAAAATCTGTTTTACTACTTGGGATCTAGCTAAGTACTTGGGACCTGGGTTGGCCACTGGGCTTGATGGACCTTTGGTCTGCCCCAGTATGGCAATTTTTACGTTTTTATTATAATATAAGAGACTACATAAAGCTAAGCTGCTTGCAGTATGCTACAGGTTCTCAGTTTCAGGTGAAGGGATAAAATGCGGACCTCACATATCTTAACCGCACGTCCTTAAAATCTTAATTTATTGACAACTGAGGTTTCATATTTCACGTATGCAGGTCTGCGTTTTAGCCCCTCATTCCATCGCTGTATCAGTTGCCGATTCTGACCCCACCGATCTGTGCCGACAAGTCTTTTATTAATAATAATTAATTTGAGGAAACACTTCAGCTAAGGGAGGTCTGCATTTTATTCCAGAGCTGCGGCAGGAAAATGTATTTTGGCTTGGTTCAAGCTGGTCTTGAACCCAGCTCAGCAGGGCACAAGACAACTTAGATTGTGAAATAGCAAAGTTTTGCCACTTTTAGTCTCAGCATAGGTCATGGCTTTGACAGACCTCCATGACACTTTAGCTCTGATGGACCCTAATGCTTCTCCCTCCCTATGCTGAGACTAAAAGTGGCATAGAACTCAGGACAAACGTTTTGCCACTTTTAGTCTCAGCATAGGTCATGGCTTTGACAGACCTCCATGACACTTTAGCTCTGATGGACCCTAATGCTTCTCCCTCCCTATGCTGAGACTAAAAGTGGCATAGAACTCAGGACAAACGTTTTGCCACTTTTAGTCTCAGCATAGGGAGGGAGAAGCATTAGGATCCGTCAAAGTCATGATCTATGCTGAGAGTAAAAGTGGCAAAACTTTGCTATTTCATAAGCTACAAAAGTAGCCTAGAGGTTAGGGCAGTTGTTTTGGGCCCTGCAGAGCTGGGTTCAAGACCAGCTTGAACAAAGCCAAAATACATTTTCCTGCTGCAGCTCTGGAGTAAAACGCAGACCTCCCTTAGCTGAATTGTTTCCTCAAATTAATTATTATTAATAAAAGACTTGTTGCCACAGATCCGTGGGGTCAGAAATGGCAACAGATACAGCGGTGGAATGAGGGGCTAAAACGCGGACCTGCACCCACGAAATATGAAACCTCGGCTATCAATAAATGGAGATGTTTAAGGACCTGCGGTTGAGATCCGCGAGGTTCGCGTTTTACCCCTTCGCTGGTTTCAATCCTGATGGGCTAAGTGGAACTCGTTTTGGGAGGTAATTAAGCTCTGCAAATTAGCTTTGTTCTTAAACTATGCATATGCTAATTTCCTGAAAGCCAGGCCTGTTTGCCATCATGCTGAAAGAATACAATCTAACAGAATCATGGAATCTGTGTTTTCTGATATTGTAGATACAAAACTAATGAAAAAAAACACTGGGAGATTTCCTAGTTTCTTAGAAAGGCCATCTAGTGCCGATGTTCAATATAACTAATAAGCGCTAAAAAGCAGTACATTGTCGAGAGAGGAAGATGAGCCTACTGTAATTAATGGACCAGTTTAGTTCTGAACTTGGTTTATTGATCTGTAGACTGGCCAAGAACAGGGGAGCGGAGTTACGAGACTCATTTCTAAAGCATCCTGAATCGGGAGCGTTATGACAAGGTTTACAAAACTTTCGTTGTGTTTTAATCCCAAACGTGGGTGGGATAGGGATGGAGAAGGAAAAGGGGTGGCGCTAACACACACAGATCAAATTCCATGACTAGTTTTGAGGTCAGCCAAGGGCGATTCCTTTCAAATTCCTAGGCAGATAACTTGAGGGCAACTGCTTTATGTTGAGGGGGGTGTCCAAAGAAAGTGTAAATGGCTGAACCAGCACTTTAATTGCGAAGAAGTGGAGAATAAATGCTGCATCCTGCTTCCCTAGGCACGAGAAGTATGTTAAGGTATTTGACCTTTGCGGAGTTAAAGGATAAGCAATGAAGGAATGCAAGGCTATTCATAATAGTTGCCTAACGAGAGAGACTAAGATGGAGATCCAGCAGAGCAGAGTGAAATAGAGAAATGAAAAGTCCAATAGACACCGATGTCCAGAGCAAAATCGGATCTACTGACATGCTGCGCTCTCACTGAATGCCATTCCTTATATTGAGGTGTTTAATTAAACCCTGGGAGATGCTTGTCATGCCCAATTACTTGGATTATAGTACCGGTTCATTTGACAAAAATTGCCAATATGTTCCAAGAAAATGAGTCTGCTGCCAAAAGAATGACCCTATAAATGAGTTTTATCAGTAGTTAAGTTTTAGTTTAATTTTGCCGTACTAAATTGATTTACCTTAAGCAATCATCAGAAAATTGTGCCCTGCAAAAGTTGCCTGTGTTTATTTTACACGTGGAATATCTTTATAAAGGGTTTTTATGCCTGTAAAATCTATTTATCACATGGAAAAGGATTTGTACAAAACTGTGGGACAGTAGGTACATGCTGTAAAGCTTGTAGGCATTCCCAGGGGTAGTTTGGGTGGAGCAGAGGTGAAATTGCCTGGTAGATGTGGTGTTTTATAAAATACATGGGTTAAGTGTATTCTACTCAAGTGGCTGGACGTGGAGGGACCTGACTATTCCCTCTGGCGATGTCGCCTGATCACCCTTGTGATGTGGGAGAGGAGAGATGTTACCGACTTCTCTTCTGGGCCGGAATTTTTAGCGTACCTGGGAGCTTTTTTGGAACACTATGACTCCGGTGGCCTGTAGCCACCTCCTGAACTGCTGACCTGTTGTTTTGGACTATTCTCTCCACTTGTTGTTTGCTTTACATAATTTGACTCACTATTTTCCTGATTGGATTCTGTGGGTTGGGATTGACGGAGGACTGGGGATTCAGGTAGGTTGTTGGGGGGGGGGGGGGGTTATAGGGGAATGGCACCCTGTATCTGCCTTGGGCTTCATTGGTTGATTTGGATTTCCTGTCATTTACCTTTGATTGGTCTCCTTGCTCTGTAACTCTGTAGAGGCCACCAGGGGCTTGGGGGGTTGTGTGGGTGGGGGAGGTGGTTTCTACCTGTGTTTTACATTGACATACCGTGAGCTTGCTTTCTGTATTTGTATTTGCTCCTGTACTTTTTCCGTTGAGCTCAATAAAATATATTTGAACATAAAATACATGGGTACATGCACTCATAGAGCATGACACGGGAACAAATTTTTCCCCCGTCCCCGCAGGAACTCATTTTCCCATCCTGTCCCCGCGAGTTCTTTTGCTGTCCCTGCACAAC
The DNA here is from genome assembly GCF_902459505.1 of Geotrypetes seraphini. Classification (NCBI taxonomy): domain Eukaryota; kingdom Metazoa; phylum Chordata; class Amphibia; order Gymnophiona; family Dermophiidae; genus Geotrypetes; species Geotrypetes seraphini. Next base: position 87,065,872 of record NC_047084.1, read on the forward strand.
TCCTGCAAGCTCCATCCTCATCTGCAGAAGCCTCAAACACTATTCAAAAATCATACGTGTTCGAGGCGTGTGCAGTTAAGCCAGAGCTTACAGGAATGGAGCAGAGACGGTAGCAAAACTCACGGGGATGGGACGGGGAAATTGAGTTCCTGCGGGCACATCATTCTCCACTTATTTACACCTTCTTTGGAACAGGTGAGAATTTGTCTGCTATTCAAGCTTGCTTCTAGATCATAGGTGGGCAACTCTGATCCTCGAGGGCCGGAATCCAGTCGGGTTTTCAGGATTTCCCTAATGAATATGCATGAGATCTATTTGCATGCACTGCTTTCAATGTATATTCATTGGGGAAATCCTGAAAACCCGACTGTATTCCGGCCCTCAAGGACCGGAGTTGCCCATCCCTTTTCTAGATGCTTACTTTATAATATAAAGCATGAAATAGGTACCTTTTGTATATTGACACATCTAAATATATTGTATGTTCAGTTCATGTGCAAAGTGAGCATATGGCTTATTGGCTAATTTGAATAGAATCCTTGAGTTTGCTGGTTGTTAGAAATCTGTGTTCATGCAAAGGATGGCCCAGCAGTTGAGCCCCTTGTCTTGATATAGTTAGAAGGTTTTGCCCAAGTTATTTCTGAGCTATTAACTGAAACACAGAAACACGATGGCAGATAAAGGCCAAACAGCCCATCCACAGCATCCTTCTCCTCTATTCCCTAAGAGATCCCACGTGCCTGTTCCACACCTTCTTGAATTCAGACACAGTCTTTGTCTCCACCACCTCTACTGAGAGCCTATTACTTTTTTTTTTTCACAGAAATATTTCCTTAGATTACTTCTGAACCTATCACCTCTTCATCCAGCCCCACTGGTGTGGCATTATATACAGTTATTGGAATCTATGGTGGCGACAATAGAGGTGGTACCATGGGTGAAACCTCAACTCAACCTCTCCAGAGTGCACTATTATCTTGCTGGTCACCACAGACGGACTCCCTTCAGATGCCTTTGGAGTAGACAGTGAAAATCTGTCCAAAGGATTGCCTCCATGCATAGCAACGTGGGTGATCTGACTAAAGATACCAGCCTTTACGGCTGAGGAGGTCATTACGAAGACCCTCTGGCCCAGGGTCACTGGGAGCCTTCACAAAGAACATTGTCTATCAAAAGAATGGATCTGAGAGCCGAATGGTGTTCAGGACCTTCCAAGAGACCCTAGAAGAGAAAGCAGTCCGAGTCTTCTCGGACAATTCCACAGCAGGAGCTTATATCAGCAGGCAAGGAGGCACCAAAAGTGTACTTTTAAAACAGGAGACCCAGTTGTTCCGCTGGGCAGAGAACCATCTGCTAGCCATTTCGGCAGTGCATGCAGCGGGAGTGAATAATGTTCAAGTTGATTTTCTCAGTTGACAGATGCAGGACATGGGGGAGAGTGGTCCCTGTCCCAAATAGCATTTGATAAAATTGTTCAGTGCTGGGGGTATCCGAAGATCGAAGGCATCAGCCCACAATCACAAGACTGTGCGAAACTTCGGTCAAAGGTATAAGTGGACAAACGCCACTGTGGACACTCTCTACTACAACCTTGTCCTACCAGGGTTTATTGAATGTTTTCCTGCCTTGGCCAATGATAGACCGAGTCTTTCGAAGAATAGCAACACATTGAGGGTTGGTGATCCTCATAGCTCCAGATTGGCTGTGTCGCTGGTCTGGCTGCAAAGAGAATAAAGTCTGAGACTCCCTCTCCATCCAACACTGCTCTCGCAGGGCACAATCACCTTAGAGAATCAAGAACACATTGGGCTTATGGCATGGCTCTTGAGCATGCAGTCCTGGTACCAAAAGGACACTCGAGGTGGTCATAGCCACACTCCTTCACTCCAAAGAGCCAGCAACAGTAGCCAGAGATTGGCACAGCTGTGAATAGGGCATTAGACATTGAATTGAGAGATCAGTGAAACTGCCCAGGAGTTATATGTGGCATACAGTCTGACTTAAAAGCCAGCCAGTAAACCTGTATTAATATTTCATAAGGCACATCTAGTGCAGGGAGTATGAGAGCTCCCAGCTTACAGAATACATTGTTGTATTTTCAGCACAGCATGTAACCAGAAAAGCACTTGTAAACAGTTTAAGGAAAGAAAAAAAAAAAAAAAAAAGGGGGGGGGGATTATTTTATTATCAGTACAGCAGAGTAGTTGCGTCCACCAGTGTGTCAAGCTTGTCTTTCATGGAACCTTAACCTCATGTTGAGGGCCTTAAGTAAGGCTCTGTACAAGCCCTTGCAGGAGGCCATACTGACAGACCTCCCGGTAAAGATGGTCTTCCTGGTAGCCATTGTCTTAGCTAGAAGAGTTTCGGCGCTCCAGGCCCTGTCATGCAGGGAACCATTCCTCAGAATTTTGGAAGCAAAGGTGGTGTTGGCGTTCCATATGAATCAGGAAGTCTGGCTTCCAGCATTCCAGGCAGCAGGTGTAAAAAAGCACACAGTTTTGGGTGCAACTTAATTTTATAAAACATAGATACACACGTAATTGGCATTTTACATATGAAAATAGGTTTATGAAATTGTTCTTTAAATAAATAAAATTCTTTTAGGAGAGAGGGTTAAGTCTTCAATCTTAGTTAGCCAATTAATAGTGAATCTCTCTGTCGGAGAGGATTTGACAATTTTGTTACTTCTGTCTAATGAGGAGAACTTCCAGTCGGTTCTATTAAATCTTACATCTATCTTTTTCAGAACATGGTTTTGATGCCTGTACAAATATTAGCTCTCAACAAGACTCAAGTCTTCCAGGTCCTTGTCCAACCTTGGCACAGGATCCAAAAATTGAATGTATTAATGCTGTGATATAAACATAGGCCGCCCAAAAACCAAAACCAAACTGCCAAAAATACTGAGATAACAGCAAAAAACAGTTGGCAAAGCACTTCAAAGTCCCCTCACAGAACCAGCACCAGCAGCTAGCAGATCTTAAATAAAGAGACACATCAGTACGGGCCAAAAATTAGTTAATAGCATAAGATTTATAACTATTCAAGTCCCAGGCAGTAAACTTATGGGTGACCAGCATCAAATTAGCAAACCTAAATAAGCCCTGCCCCGTACTTCATGTGGTCCTTAAATTATTAATCGATAGTGCCAATAAGTAAACGCTCAGCGTAAGTACTGGGAGGGGAAAAAAGGGACAAAAAAGCACTTCAAAAAGGCCGTCCCCTTATAATAAATTAAAACATATTCAAAGTACTGAAAGATTTATAATGATAAAAAAAATCACCAAAATCTTATCTGAATCGCAGCGGGTTACTGTCACGGTTCGACAATTTCGATAACTTCATCAGGAGCTGAGACGCCAAATTAGGTCCCGACTGGAGACATAGTGGAAAATAAGTCTTTCATGCCGGAGAAGAATGAACCTCCATGTAGAAGCAAAACATCCCATATTTTTGTAGGGGGGAGGGGGACGGCGGAAGGTTGGTCATTTTAGCTTTCCCATGATTGAAAGGATCACATTTTCTGAAGAAATCAATTCTTCAGCCCCATCTGTATTTAAAAATTAGATTAGGAATTAGGTATTAGCAGTTGAGTCTAATGCAAAGCCAAGCATTCTTAAAATATAAGCAATTGATCATGAGGCCATCTTAAGGGCCAGTTTCTACGGAGCATAAAGCAACTGTGATCCACCTGTGAATTAAACTGAAACAGCTGCTTTAGAATGTTCTGTTTGCAAATATTTGATCATTTAATGAAGCTCATTCTTCCTATTGCCTGAAGGCTCCCTACAAGTCTACTGAATGTGTGTCTGTTCTCTCTCTCTCTCTCTCTCTCTCTCTATGTCCATAGAAACGGGACGAGCACCTCAATCATTTCTGTAAATTGCTAGGAGTGGAGCACGACCAGATGGAGCACTGGCTGTGCCATCGGAAGCTCATCACCACAGCTGAGACCTACATAAAGACCATGTCTTTACAGCAAGCAGTGAATGCCAGGAATGCCCTAGCCAAGCACATCTATGCACAGATGTTCAACTGGATCGTTCAGCATATCAACAAAGCCCTTCACACTACCAGCAAACAGCATTCATTCATTGGGGTCCTTGACATCTATGGGTAAGAAGGATATTTTGGTTGGTTTGTTTTAAGTGGGAGGCTTAACTCTCCTATTTTGGCTGTGGTCATAATATCATGTTCCCAATCAGTGGCTTAGTAAAGGGGGGGGGGGGCAGTCCGCCCCGGGCACCATCTTGGTGGGGGCACCGGCACCCATCCTCCTCTCTGCCCTCCATCCCCCCACTACCACATGCGCCCCCCCCTTCCATTCCCTTGTCCTCTTTAACATTCATGATGTGAGCAGTAATCCCAACTTGCTGCTCCCACCAGTGGTGGTCTTCCTCTGATGTCACTTCTTGGACGTGCACCTAGGAAGTGACATCGGAGGAAGAGCCGATGCTGGCGTGAGCAGCAGGTTGGGGTTGCTGCTCACTCCGTGAACGTTATAGGTACGAGGGAAGGGGCATGTGGCAGGAGGGGGTGGGGAAGGAGTGGATGGGGATGGTGGGGCAGAAAAGGGCTGGAGAGGGGCGCCACCACTCTGGACGCCTCTCACCCTGGCTACGACACTGTTCCCAGTGGTATCACGTGGTAGACCTTTCCTTCCCCCTTTCTCCCCCATCTTGTACAGGGTCTCAGTTGCGGCCAAAAAGCTGAGAATGGGCCTTCCTTAGCTCTGATGATTGAATCTTGACCTCAAGCCCCAGAAGCAATGTACTGCTACAGTCTATGTACCTTTTCCCTAGTATAATCCACACATACATAGGGTACTGTGAGAGTAATTTTTATAAAAGGGTACTAAGCACAGGCAGCCTACAGTAGGTACCAACTTAGCTTTATAAAATATTAGTGTATGTGGCAGGTGATACACCTTGAATATAGATGTATTTTTTACACCTGCTCACTAGCTGATATAAGTGCATGTGAATACTGCAAGGACGTAGGTTATGGTATATTAATGTATGTTGCCCTATTTTACTATTTTTATTATGTACAAATCGCTTAGAAGACTGATAGGCTGGTCTCAGTTGGAGCACTGATCTTTGACCTAGGGGCCGCCGCGTGAGCGGGCTGCTGGGCACGATTGGACCACTGGTCTGACCCAGCAGCGGCAATTCTTATGTTCGTCTCAAATTTTTATTAGACTATATTATAATCTGCGTGCGTACATACAAACTCTGCTCAGATTCCGCCCCTGTGTAAGCCCACCTACAAAGTACCCATCTTGATGCCCATGTGTCTAATTTTACACTGGCCAGTATTGTCAAAGAGGCCGTTCCCAGAGATATGTGGCTATATACGTGTGGGAATAACTTAACACAATTCTCTCTTAAGAGATTGACATTCAGGTACTCAAGTATTTCTCCCTATCTGTCTCGGTGGGCTCACAATGACGTGATAAGTGACTTGCCCGGGGTCACAAGGGCCGTAGGGCTTGAACTTGCAACCTCAGGATGCTGAGGCTGCAGCTCTGTCCCACGAGTCCACTCCTTCACTCTATTTGTGCCGTTTTACCTGTTCAGTATGTGTATGAGGCTGTAAAGAGGTCCTTCAGCAGAAATATATAATGGCCTCAATTAGATACTTTAGTCACCTATAACCAGTGGCGTACTAAGGGAGGATTGGGGGGGATGGTCCGCCCCAGGTGCAGCCTTAGGGGGGGGTGCACAGGCGGCCAGGTCCGGAAAACTCTACCGGGCCAATCAACCTGCCTCTCCCCGACGTAAATTCTGCCGTTGGAAAGGAAGTTTGGGCCAGCCAATCTCTGCCTAGCTGGGCGGAACTTCCTCTCCAACGGCAGAATTGACGTCGGGGAGAGGAAGGCTGGTCGGCTCGACGCAGGGAAGACGAGCTTGGGGTGGCGGCGGCTTTAGAAGGGCAAACAAATGTGTCACTGAAAAAAAAAAGGAGGCCAGAACTGGGTCACTGAAGGCAGCATGTTTACTTCATTCATGCTGCCGGTGGCCCGAAGAGTTGCAGCAGTGCTGCTGGGAAGAACAATGAGCAAGGACCGGATCCTGGGGGGGGGGGGGAGGAATAGCATGGGGGGAGGGTAAGAGAGATGCTGGAACGCGGGGATGGGGAGAAAAGATGCCAGACATCCAAGGGAAGGGACTGATAGAGATGCCAGACCACGGGAGAGAGGAAGGAAAGGGGGGAAGAAAGATTGGATGCACAGTCAGAAGAAGAAAGTGCAACCAGAGACTCATGAAATCACCAGACAACAAGGTAGAAAAAATGATTTTATTTTAAATTTAGTGATCAAAATGTGTCTGAATTTATATCTGCTCTCTTTATTTTGCACTATGGCCCCCCTTTTACTAAACCACAATAGCGGTTTTTAGCGCAGAGAGCCTATGAGCATCGAGAGCAGCCCTGGGCATTCAGCGCAGCTCCTTGCGCTAAAAAATGCTATTGTGGTTTAGTAAAAAGGGAGGGGGTGGGTATTTGTCTATTTTTGTATGGTTGTTATGAGGTGACAGTGCATAGAGTCATCTGCCTTGACCTCTTTGAAAAAACCCCAGAATAGGAATGATAATTAAAATTTTCTCAGCGTAAAGTGTGCTTTGTGGTGTTTGTTTTTTTTAAATTTTATTGTTGATAGATCATTTTGTTCATTTTAAATGTAGCTCGCAAGCCCAAAAAGTGTGGGCACCTCTGAGCTAGAGCATTGAAGTTGAAGGACGCTGAAAACACATGGGGAAGACAGAGGGGGGAGAAATACGCTGAAAGCACATGGGGAAGACAGAGTGGGAAGAAGATGCTGAGTGGAAATGGGAAACAGAGAGTGGGGAGAAGGTGCTTAAGGGAAATGAGGAACAAAGAGTGGGGAGAAGATGCTGCAGGAAAATGGAGAAGAGAGAGTGGGGAGAAGACGCTGAAGGGAAATGGGGAAGAGAGAATTGGGAGAAGACGCTGGCAGGGAAGAAGACAGAGATGCCAGACTATGGGAGGAGCTGAGGGAAGAAGATGGGTGCCAGACCAATTTGGAAGGAGGAGAAAGGGAGAGGCATAGTAACAGAGCAAATGGAAGATGCAGAGAGAAGAGGGACAGTGGATGGAAGGAAGAGAGTAACAAGAAGATGAGGAAAGCAGAAACCAGAGAAGACAAAGGTAGAACAAAAATTTTCTATTTATTTATTGCTTTAGGAGACCTGTGTCACTGTTTCTGTGGTGTTGCATTGTATGTAGAGTCCAAGTTCTTGCTGGTTCAATTTAACCTTTGTCTATATATTTCTGTTTTATCCCCCCTTTTACAAAACTGTGGAGCGTTTTTTAGCGCCAGCCGTGGTGGTAGCAGCTCTGATGCTTAGAATTCTATGAGTGCTTGAGCTTTTACCACCGTGGCTAAAATTCACACTACAGTTTTGTAAAAGGGGGAGGGGTTAGTTTGTGATGACATATTCCATACTAGGCGAAGGTGTTTTCTGTGTGTTCAAAAGACATGGTTTTCTATTAGGATTGACGGTGTAGGATTGATTTGTACTAGTCTGGCTTGTTTAGTTTTACAATGGGTGTATTGATGTTGTACTGCTCACTGCAGTATGTAAGATGCTGCCTTTTCCTAGGTACTCATGTGTGACATGTGGCTTGTTACTAAAAATCATGTTTTTTGTACAGATGGGGGGTGCCAAAAAATGATGGGCCCCGGGTGTCACATATGCTAGGTACGCCACTGCCTATAACTCTATTAGACTTAATGATTTGGTGGTCTCTGTTAAGTATGAAGTACAGTATTTGGGGAAGGGGTGCTGGATAATCAGCTTATCTGTAAACAGCATGTGAATAAAGATTGTGAGGTCTGCATATTAAAAATAAATGCATACCGGTGCTGTGACATGTTTAGTTATTTCTTGACCATTCTGCGTGTATTCATTTTTCTGAGTTTTGATGCTCTCATTATGTTATGTTATATTATTGGCTGCCTATTTATTGTGTTAATGATTTTTAAAATTGGTAAAGTTCAACTCCTGCAATAGCCTTAGTATTGGTTCCCTATTCTTAAGGCTTGGTCAATTTCCTGGAGGAAAAGTCAATAGTCTGTTATTGAGAAAGACATGGGGGAAGCCACTGCTTGCCTTGGATCAGTAGCATGGAATGTTGCTACTCTGTGGGTTTTGGCCAGGTACTAGGGACCTGGATTGGCCATCATGAGAATGGGCTACTGGGCTTGATGGACCATGGGTCTGACCCAGTATAGCTGTTCTTATGTGAGCCAAGTATAGGACAGTTACACCATTGTAAGATCACTGATGAGGTTGGCTTTGAGGCACTATAAAATGAGGCATTATGACATCACAATCTCAGCTCTGGAATGTTGCTGTCATTGGGGTTCCGGAATCTTGCTATTCTTTGAGATGCTGGAATATTGCTACTCCTTGGGTTTTGGCCAGGTACTAGTGACCTGAATGGGCTACTGGGCTTGATGGGTTGTTCTGACCCAGTAAGGCTATTCTTATGTTCATGGTTGCATCACTCTTTCATGGCTCCTGACATACAAACTGTTTGAAAGGCACGGTCATGAGCCAGAGCTTTGCAGTGGTTGAAAAGTTTGCTGGAAAACATTAGAGAACTTTATGATTATGGAACTTTTTTGTAAACATGTGAAGTCATTTATTTGATTTTGCATTTAGGATGTCTTAATATAAAAGTATCTGTTTATAAACTGTTGATGATTTTTGTTCACAAAAACAAACCAGAAAACCAGGAGGGTCCCACAGATATTTTGTTGTTGCCCACCAAGAACATCTATTTGCATAAATGGAATTGCTGGCAATTGTAAGTCTGGTCCAACATGAAGTCATTGTGCAAGTAGGCTTATTTTAAATTTCATATGGGAGGGGGAAGAGTGGTTGTATCTGTGCGACGCCTGTGATTTTTTCTTTTTTTTAAATTCTTTATTCATTTTCAAATTTACAATTAGTGTAACAATATATCCAAACAAATTAACAATAAATATAACACTTAATAATCATCAATGGTACAAATAATATGCTCTTATCTCCCACCCTTCCCACCCTTTCTTATCATATAATCAATACCTTATACAATATGTAACAATAAATTTACCCTCCCCTCCCCCCCCTCACAATCAAACTTGTAAATTTAAGGGAAAAAAAAAATTAAATAAAATGTCATCTAATTGGTACAATACTTTGTAAATGGCTCCCACACATCCTGAAATTTCCTGAAAAAAACGCGCTGTATTGCAATAAATCTCTCCATTTTATAAACATGGCATAAGGAATTCCACCAGAAATTATAATTTAATCTACTCCAATTTTTCCAATTATACGTAATTTGTTGAATGGCAACCCCAGTCATTATAAGTAATAATTTGTTATTGTTTGTAGAAATCTGACTTTTTGCTTTCATTGCCATACCAAATAGCACAGTATCTAATATAATAAAAGGCTAAGCCGCGCATGCGCACTCCCATCGCGTGTTCTGTTTTCCGTGCGCTGTAGGGCACCGCAGATAGGAGTGCGCATGCGCGCGAAACACTCTCCTTCCTCCCCCGAGGTGGATGTCAGACGCGGCGGCTGTCGGCCGTGCTGTTCTTCGGTGTGCCCTGCTCCTTGCCAGCGGCTCCTCTCAGGATCCCCACCTGCGTCGAAAGTCCGATGCAGTCGGAGATCTTGAGAGGAGACGCCGATTCCAGCACTTAAGATCTCATTTTGACTTCTGGGGGTGTGGAGGCTGTCGGCTGCGGCGGCTCTTGCCATCTCAAGGATAAACCTGTAAGTTTGCCGCCGCCGTTGCTGTCCTTCCCCAGAACTCACGTTCGCAACAAAACTGCTGCAAACTCTCCAGAGCCATACTTGAACACGTGAATGGCAGAGAGCATGTGCGGTGGTGGTGCACGTGCGGCAGGGCGCGAGCGCTGTCTGAGGGAAGTTGTCCCCCGCTGTCGCTGACAAACCCCCAGCAGCAGTAGTACATTGCCTGCTAGCGTTTCTCCTCCGAGCGCCCGGCGCCCTCAGTGGTGAGAGAAAAAGAGGGTTGAGTGAGCCCCGGCCTTCTGTCGTTCATCCAGCTCCCTCATCGCGTCTGGCCATAAAAAAGTAAAGAACTAAATGAACAAAAAACTATTCAAAGTTCTTAAAACGCATGTGGCCTGTGAAACATTGCAGGACGATCTTAGGAAATGGGAAGACTGGGCATCCAAATTCAAGTTAAAATTTAATGTGGACAAATGCAAAGTGGGAAGAAAAGTGAGAAGAAAAATCCTAATCATAGCTGGCAGATGCTAGGATCCATCTTAGGGGGTCAGCAAGCACTCTACACACGCTGCTTCGGGGCCTTCTACTGCCCTGATTTGCTGGGCAGTAGAAGGCCCCGAAGCAGCGTGTGTAGAGTGCTGCAGAGGCTGCTGTAATCGGAAGGTTTGTCTGGACTGTGGGAAGGGGGGGAGGGAATGCTGCTGTGCCTGCTTCTCAGGGAAGTGGTGGGAGAGAAATGCTGCTGCATAGGAGGCAGGGAGAGAGACAGATAGAAAGAAAGACAGACAGCAGGAGGAAGGGAGACAGAAAGAAAAGAAGAAAGACACAGGGGCAGGGAGAGACACAGAAAGACAGACAGACAAAGGGGGCCAGGGAGAGAGACAGACAGAGGGAGGGAGAAAAAGACAGAAATAAAGACACACAGATGTATATTCTATCACCCGTTAATGTAACGGGCTAAAATACTAGTCATATGATAATGCCACTGGGTTATCTAATAAACAATTAATTTGATCCCAAATTGATTTCCAGAAATTCATAATAAATGGACAATAGAATAATAAATGATCTAAAGTTCCTGCTTCGAGATGACAGTGCCAACATTTATTAGACTTAGAGCTATCCAATTTTTGTAATCGAACAGGGGTCCATAATGTTCTATGTAACAGAAAAAACCAAGTTTGTCTCATAGATGCCGACACTGTGCATCTCATCCTCCAAGACCAAATTCGTGGCCTGTGATATTGATAATAATATGCCTTTAATCCCTCAGTCTTCAAACGATTAGTGGGACATAGATGTCAGCTCTGTGGGTGCAGTAGGTATTTGGGCATCCACAATAATAAGTAAAATCCTTCACTGTGTCTAATACTCCCTCTGTTTGTGAAAAGTTGGTTCCTACGCAGCAGGAGGTGTGATGCAAAAACAAAAGAAGTCCAAAAGGTCTGCAGTGAAAATCAATCAACCGATTCCAAGCTGATGTACAAAGCACTGGAACTTTATTGGAATGAATAAATTGTAGTAATTCAACAGGTGGTTCTCATTTGTGAAAAGACGGGACCCAACACGGTCCGTGTTTCGAAGAACACTCCTTCCTCAAGGGTCCAATTATCTCAATGTCACTCTAACGAGATATGATGTAGAACGGATTGACGTAAAATTCGGGTGAAACAGGCGATGTTGAAGTGCCTGTAACGCAGGAGGTGGAAGGTCAGCAAGAAAGAAGTGGGGCATAGAGGTGAATCTTATGCTGTTGTAGTAGTGTTTGACGGTGGAGATGACGTGAAAGAAAGTTTCCTATGTGATTTGAAGAGGAAAAAATACACTAGCATTTCAAGCGAAATGTATGATGTGGATCATGACTAGTGTCCACTGAGTAGAAAATATGATCTTTACAAAGCAGGATTTGGATTTTTATAAATTTAGATTTTACAATTAACAATAATTTTGAAATAATAATAATATATTTATTCTTGTATACCGCCAACCACAAAGTTCCAGGCAGTTAACAACAAAGAAGAACTGTACAATCTGTGAAAAAATACATCAGATAAAAGAATAAAAGAAGATGATAAAAGAAAATTACATAATTATTTGACAAACTTATCAAACAAATGTGTGTTTAAAAATTTTCTAAAAGCGTTATAAGAATCCACTTGACAAATAAGTGGACTTGACCAAGAGTTCAATTTGCCTAGCTGAAAAGCAAATGTCCTATTCAGAAATTTCTTGTAACGACAGTTCTTGACTGAAGGATACATAAACATTAACTTATTACGAGTGTTTTTTAATGAGGTGTAAAAATGAAATTGAGTGGTTAGATATCCTGGCGCCAAACAAAAAAGAGATTTAAAACAAAGACAGCCAAATTTAAAGAGAATACGTGCCTCAAAGAGCAACCAATGTAATTGTCGATAAAATGGGCTGATATGATCGTATTTCTATAGGCCAAAAATTAAACGAACTGCTGTATTTTGTACGAATTAGATATCAAGTTGTCAAAAATGAATCCAATACTTCATACTAAAGTAAAATACAACAAAAGAAGAATGAAAGTATTCTGAACAACTAGCTCAAGTCCTCTGCAAGATATGAATTTTTTAAAATTTATGGTTAGAGCTACGGCCTCAGCACCCTGAGTTTGTGGGTTCAAATCCCTCACTGCTCCATGTGACCCTGGGCAATTCACTTAATCCCCCAGGTACACTAGATAGAGTTTGAGCCCACCGGGACAGATAGGGAAATATGATAAAGTACCTGAATGTAAACCACTTAGGATATAAGTGGTATATAAATAAATAAATCTGAGCTCAAGGTGATTTACATTCAGGCACATGAGTTACTGCCCTTTCATCTAGCTGCCCCCTAGGCCTGGAATAAATTACCCGAGTTTGTCCCACCTTTTTGATACAGCTTTTAATCCTTAACCCTATTCCTCTGCCCTCCAACCCAGCCCGCTGATTAACCGTTCCCCTTAACTGTATCCATGACATCCAGGTCCAGTCTTTGGGAAGCTTGGCTGAGATTGTGATGTCACAATACCTCATTCCACCAATAAGAGCCAACCTAATCAGTGAGTTCGCAATGGCTTTATTGTCCTGTACTCCCCTCTGCCCTCCAACCCAGCCAGCAGATTAACCGTTCCCCTTAACTGTATCCATGACATCCTGTTTGTCTATCTTGGTTGTTTAGATTGTAAGCTCTTTCGAGCAGGGACTGTTTTCTTACTCTTTGTGACTCTCTACAGCAGGGGTGCCCAACACGTCGATCGCGATCGACCAGTAGCTCAGGAAGGCAACTTGAGTCGATCGCACTCGTGTTGCCGTCCTGATCTACGGGCCGATCAGCCTTCCTCTCCAGTGTTCTCCCTAGGGCCTTTTAGCTGGGCGGTCCGCCCAGCTGTCATCTGCCGCTGCTGAACATTAAAAAACCCCCCAAAAAAACCGGCTTGGAGATTTCAGCCCCTAGCGAACTTATGCTCCGGGTGCCGGCTTCTCTTCTCTTCCCTCCGAAACCGGAAGTTATGTCCGGGGGGGGGGGGAGAAGGGAAGCCGGCACGCACATGTTGAAAGCCCTGAAGCAAGCGTTCGCTACGGGCTAATGCGGGAGACAGGTTAGTGAAGCATTTGTTCTTGTTCCTGCCGGGTCCTGCCTACTTTCTTGGGCTGATCAGCCTTCCTCTTCCCGACGGCAGAATTGACGTCGGGGAGAGGAATGCTGGTTGGCCGAAGCAGGGAGAGCTTGGGGCCTGTTAGTGGTGGTGTTTGGGTCCTGGTCCCCGATAGCAATGGCAGTGGCAGTGGCTTGGGGGAGGGCAGGGAGAAAGAAAGAAAAAGGACAGGCAGGGAGACAGAAGGAAAGAAGAGAAACAGAAAAAAAAGGGAGGCAGAGAGAAAGAAAGGGCAGGGAAGAGGAAGGAAAAGTTGGGGGAAGGAATGAGGTCTGGAAGAGAGGAAGCATACAGGCTGAAAGAAGGGAAGAAAGATTGGATGCACAGTCAGAAGATGAAAGTGCAACCAGAGACTCATGAAATCACCAGACAAGGTAGGGAAAATGATTTTATTTTAAATTTAGTGATCAAAATGTATCTGAATTTATATCTGCTGTCTATATTTTACACTAAGGTCCCCTTTTACTAAACCGCAATAGAGGTTTTTTTAGCGCAGGGAGCCTATGAGCGTCGAGAGCAGCGCTGGGCATTCAGCACAGCTCCCTGTGCTAAAAACTGCTATCGTGGTTTAGTAAAAAGTGAGGGGGTATATTTGTCTATTTTTGTATGGTTGTTACTGAGGTGATAGTGCTTAGAGTCATCTGCTTTGACCTCTTTGAAAAACCCTGGAATAGGAATGATGATTAACATTTTCTATGCATACAGTGTGCTTTGTGTTTTTTTTTTAAATTTTATTGTTGGTAGATCATTTTGACTTGGTCATTTAAAAAGTAGCTCGCAAGCCCAAAAAGTGTGGGCACCCCTGCTCTACAGTGCTGCGTGCGTCTGGTAGCACTATAGAAATAATTAATAGTAGTAGTAAAGAGGCTTACAATCTATGGGAGTGGAAAGCACAGCTGGTTGTGACCAGCATCTCCCATCTTTCTTTATGCTTCCTCTTATTCAGTCTACTCTGTTGCCTATTTTAGCATTCAAATCAAGAAAACAAAGTGGGAAGGTCGAGATGTTCCAGTAGGGGTACTCGGGGGGATCTTCCTCAGGAGTCTTGAAATTGGATGTTTAAGAACCAAACGGTTGTATTTTAAAGGTACATTTTGAAAGAAAAAAAAACCAAAACAACGTTGCTCCTCTCAAAACAGTGCAATGAAGTTTTCTGGCTCTCTGTTGCAGAGGGCTTCACTGAGTTTGATCCTTGATAGGAAATCAAAACCTGGAGCATGCTCAGACAAGGCTAAAAAAGCCAAGGGCTTTGAAACTAGGAAGTCACTCAGATAAGACTAGAAGTGAAGGTGCTTAATAAGTACAGTACAACCTTGGATTGCAAGTAACTTGGTTTGCAAGTGTTTTGCAAGACAAGCAAAACATTTTATTAAATTTTAACTTGATATACAAGCAATGTCTTGCAATACGAGTACATACAGTATACACGCGTCACATCATCACAACTGAGCCGATGGTTCTTCTCTCTCTGACGCTGCGGGAGTGTAGTGACTGTTCTAAATGAGCGAGGTCTTGCAATACAAGTGCATATAGTTTTAAAGTTTTTGGGTTGTGGAACGAATCGTCTGAGTTTCCATTATCTCCTATGGGGAAATTTGCTTTGATATACGAGTGCTTTGGATTACAAGCATGCTTCTGGAACGAATTATGCTCGTAAACCAAGGTTTTACTGTATGTAAAAATGCAATATTAAGCAACATTTTTTTTTTCAAAATGTGCCTTTAAAACACAACCGTTTGATTGCTTCCGTGAGCACCCTGAGGTTCTGGGTTCAAATCCCACACTGCTCCTTGTGACAATGGGCAAGTTGCTTAATCCCTCATTGCCCCAGGTACATTAGGTAGCGTGTGAGCCCACTGGGACAGATAGGAAAAAATGCACGAGTGCTTGAATATAAACCTCTTAGGCTATAAGTGGTATATACGGTAAATAGTAAAAAAAAAGATATATATTTCTATAGAAAAGCATCTGTTTGGGTTTCTGTGTCATGCAAAAGTCAGTTCAGCAGCGTAGCAAATATAAAAGGATGGAGACTGGAAAAACTGGGATTCTTTTCCCTAGAAAAGAGAAGATTAAGAGGGGATATGATAGAGACTTACAAGATCATGAAGGGCATAGAGAAAGTAGAGAGGGACAGATTCTTCAAACTTTCAGAAAATAAAAAAACAAGAGGGCATTCGGAAAAGTTGAAAGGGGACAAATTCAAAACAAATGCTAGGAAGTTCTTCTTTACACAACGTGTGGTGGACACCTGGAATGCAATTCCAGAGGACGTTATAGGGCAGAGTACAGTACTGGAGTTTAAGAAAGGATTGGACAAATTCCTGCTGGAAAAGGGGATAGAGGGGTATAGATAGAAATTTACTGCACAGGTCCTGGACCTGTTGGGCCGCCGCGTGAGCGGACTGCTGGGCGCGATGGACATCAGGTCTGACCCAGTGGAGGCATTTCTTATGTTCGTATGTTCTAGTGGTGCTATGTTAGTATTCAACATGTCGAAAACCTCTCTGGTACTCTTACACGTTGAATAATATAAAATGATCATTACAACTGTCTGGATTGTTGGTTTTTTTAAAATTTATTTACGTATTTATGTACCACTTTTAGCCTAGGGGCTCCTTTTACAAAGGTGTGCTAGCGTTTTTAATGCACACGCCAGATTAGCATGCGCTAGCCGAAAATCTACCGCCTGCTCAAAAGGAGGCAGTAGCAGCTAGCGCGCGGGGCAATTTAGCACACGCTATTTCGCGCGTTAAGGCCCTAGCGCAGCTTTGTAAAAGGAGCTCTAAGTGGTTTACATTCAGGTACTCATTTTTCCCTGTCTGTCCTGGTGGGCTCACACTCTGCCTAATGTACCTGGGATAATGGGGGGATTAAGTGACTTGCCCAGGGTCACAAGGAGCCGTGTGGGATATGAACCCATAACCTCAGGGTGCTGAGGCCGTAGCTCTAACCACTGCACCACACACTCCCCGGATAGGTGAAACCACTGTTTCAGCCATCGTGATGCGCCTTTCGTTAGGGTGAAGAAAGCCACAGCACAATGGCTGAAATGTGTTTCACTTACCTGGACATAGTGCGGACAACCACAATGATATGACACTAGTCGAGTCGGTACAGCGAATGGCCACCAGGATGGTCTCGGGCTCAAAGATCTATCGTACGAAGAAAGGCTGAACGAATTGCAGCTATACTCTCTCGAAGAACGTAGGGAGAGAGGAGACTTGATTGAGATGTTTAAGTATGTCACTGGTCGTTTCGAGGTAGAAGATGATATTTTCCTTCTTAAAGGACCCTCGGCCACAAGAGGACACCCGCTGAAAATAAAGGGCGAGAAGTTTCATGGCGACACCAGGAAATACTTCTTCACAGAAAGAGTAGTTGACAGCTGGAATAAGCTCCCAGTGCAGGTGATCGAGGCCAGCAGCGTGCCAGATTTTAAGAACAGATGGGATGCTCATGTCGGATCTCTACGAGGGAAAGGTCATCAGAGAGCGATTAAATAGGGGGGTGGGTCAACGGTGTGGGCAGACTCGATGGGCCTCGGTCTTTTTCTGCCATCACTTTCTATGTTTCTATGTAGCTACAGAAGCCTAAGAGAACAGTATAAAATGTTGGAATAAACTAAAAGACGTAATAGAGGGGGATATAGTTCAAGTTCAATTTATTTTGATATACCGCCAATATAAATCCAGGGTTAAAATCTACGTGGTTTACAATAAAAAATATATAAATTGGGGAGGGTGTGGTCAGAAAATAATGACAAAACAGACATCACCAAAACATAAGGAAAGACCAATAGGAAACATTTACAATAAAAACTAGTGCAAGGAGAATGGAAAGGAAAAGGAAAAAAACCATAAGGAATAATTGATCAAAATAGGACTTTTGCCCGGGCTTGCAACATATTTTGGTAGAAGCAAGATTTAAACTCAGGCTTCCTTGGTTTGCAACTTGTTTGACTAATCACTAAGGGGGGTCTTTTACTAAGGCACGCCAGCCAATTTAGCATGCACTAAATGCTAAGGGGCCCCTTTATATTCTAGGGACGCATTAGCATTTAGCGCGCCTTAGTAAAAGACCCCCTAAGCTACTTCTGGCATCTGATACCACTCTGAGATGAAACTGGTTGGATCAATACAAACAAAAGAGTCACGAAGCAGAGATGTCACCAACCAGGATGGTGCTCAATTTATCGGTCTTTATTGTGTCATTAATCAGTCTGGACTCTGTGGACTCGACACGGCCAATGTTTCAACAACAAGTGTAACCGCCGATTCCCTCCTTTCCTTATTCTCTTCAATCGTATTTTACGTTTTGTTTAATTTTTGTCTCCTCCTCTATTTAATTTTACATTGTTTAAACTTTTTATTGTAAACCACTTAGATTTACCTTTGCTTTTATATTTGTGGTCTATTAAATAAATTGAACTTGGAACCCTTAATATATTTTAGCTCATATTTAAGTTTCAAGTTTCAAGTTTATTGAGTTTTAATATACCGACCATCAGCAAGTATCTGGCCGGTTTACAATAAAAATTTAAAAAGATAAATAATTAAAAAAAATAATAAAAGTGCACACCAAGGACATAAACAGGACAGACATGAAAGTGAGGGACAAAGGGAAATGGGAGGGGAAAGTTACATGTTAAAAGAAGAAAGGAGAGAGAGGGGAGAGGGTAAAACGTGTGGGGCGGGATCGCTTTATAAAAGTGGTTTGCTGAATAAGGAAAGAAGAAAAAAAAAAATAATTTGAAAAGAATTGAAAATATATCTGCCCTTGCTGAGAACGTTGTACAGCCGCTTTTCATGTGTACAGTCCACTTGTACACATGAAAAGAAACTAAAATGGGAGACACCATAGCACCCACCTAGAAACAAACAAAAACTGTTTCCAAGCACGCTGAAGAAATGTTTCATCCTGGTTGGGGACATCTCTGCCTCACGACTCCCTTGTTTGGATTTTCATCCCCGTAGTAGAGGTTCTGATCTGGTTTGATCTCATTCACTGGTTGGATCAATTCCAGACTCAACGGCTTTTAAGCCCATGAATACTACATAAGCAAAGCACAAGCAAAGTAATTTCTGTGGTTAACGATTAGTTTTGAAGGAAAAGCACTGCAATATTTTGCTAGGTTTATTTATATAATAGCAAGATTTAGGTTCTTTTTATCAAAAGATAAAGACTGCAGACAGATGCACAACATGCAGGCAAAGTTTATTTATGTTTTTAATTTTATTTTTATTAAAGTTTCATTTTTCCATGATCACAAAATCATTCAGTTTACACAGAAACAAAAAAATAATAATTTTATACAATTAGAAAGTAAATAAGGCAAAGATTCCTCCTTAGTTCTGTTATTCCAGTCCACCACACATGGGGAAGAAAGTCAAAGAAACAATTGGATTCCATTTTAATTACAACATAGAAACCTAGAAAGATGACGGCAGAAAAGGGCTACAGCCCATCAAGTCTGCCCACTCTACTGACCCACCTCATTAAGTCTGAGTGCTAATGACCTAGTTCCTTAACTCGACCCTCGCAGGGATCCCACGTGGATGTCCCATTTATTCTTAAAGTCGAGCACGCTGGTGGCCTTGATCACCTGCACCGGAAGTTTGTTCCAGTGATCCACCACCCTTTCTGTGAAGAAATACTTCCTGGTGTCACCACTAAATTTCCCTCCAATGAGCGCCTAGTTTACTATCTATGAGCGTACTTCTTGTTCCTCAACTGAGGTGCTAGCAGTAATCACTGCCTTACCTGAAATAATTCTAGATAACTGGGAGGATTCAAAAAAGGTATATCTAACTCCTTTGTAATTAACAAGACATTTACAAGGAAATCGGAGTACAAAAGTAGCACCCAGTTTTATAACCTGGGGCCGCAAAATTAGAAATTGCTTCCTCTTCTTTTGGGTTATTCTAGCTACATCAGGATGCATTCTTTTCTTTTGATTCAGGAAAAGTTTATCTTTATGTTTGAAAAAAATTTTTAGTAACCAGTCCCCCTATCTGAATCTAAGGTTAATTGTACAAACAGTGTACCTAAGGACACTTGTTCAGAATCTGACTTTTCTAAAATATTTGTCAAGTCCAGTAAGTCAAATTCAGGATCTTGTTGGTCTTCAACAGATTTTTTTTTTTCTTTCCAGAAGGCAGATAGTAAATTTTCAAAATAGGTGGAAAGGATGCTTGAGGTATCTTCAAAACTTCTACTAAATATCGTTTAAATAGTTCCAAAGCAGAAATCGTAGTTGACTTGGGAAAGTTAATGAACCTTAAGTTCTGTCGCCTTGTAACATTCTCAAGCATTTCAAGCTTGAAGTTAATGTTTCCATTTTTCTTTATAAGGAGCTAGTTTTGAGCTCCTAATACTTCCATCTCTTTCCTATGAGCTGTTACTTCTTTTTCAAGTTTTTCAAACTTTTGCTGTATTTTGGAAGATTCTAGCAAAATTCCTGAACATTGAGTTGTTAAATTCTGGAGCTGGTTACCTAGTGAAGATTGTAATTCTGATATTGCTTCCCAAACTGAGTTTAAATCAATTATTGGTGGCTTTTTTAAAGGAGCTAATGCAAACTCCAAAACATTTTTTGATTTCACAGTACCTGAGGAACCAGGAAATTCTAGTGGTTTCTGTGCTCCCACAGTCGACTCCAAGGGCTCATGCTACAGCGGCTGTAGTACAGATTCAGCCAATACCCGCTGAACTGCGAGGTCTTCACTCTCATCGCAACTCTTGGGCATAGCTGCTTCACTTCCCTTACGCGCTGCATTGAAAGACAACAATTGGGGGAGTGGTTGCGTTGGCGTATTCCGCTCCTCCGGGGAAAGGCTGGCTGCCTCGAGAAGGGAACGAGAATCCTCCGACAGGCTCGCCCCTCTAGCTGAAGACTTCTCACCCGGATCGCCTTTAGGTTGACACTCCACAAAAGCATCCATTGGCCCCGGGTTCAGATGGAAACACCTGGATCTTCGATTTTCGTTTCACCATCAAGGTAATGGGCAAAAGGGACGGCCGTGTTCTGAAGATCTCCTCACAGCATCATCTTGGTTAGGCTCCTCACCCCATATGATTTTCAAAGCTCAGGCAAAGTTTATTTTAAACAAACAGATTTTTCTGTACAAATGGACCACTTTATATAAAATATGGGACCCAACACGGTCAGTTTCGAACAACAAGTCTTCAGAGGTCCCCAAAAGTGGTGGTAATGAGGGACATGCAACAAATGCCCGATCTGTGCGTTGTGTACTTAGGCATTTGTTGCGTTTCCTTTGTTAGCACCACTTTTTGGGACCCCCTGAAGAAGACGTGTTGTTAGAAACACGGACCTTGTTGGGTGTTGTTTAAATTTGGAAGTATTTGTTATAAAGTTTTATTTGGGTTAGCTCCATCTTATCTTGTTGCTCATTTTAGTTTTTGTACATGTAAAAATAATATACGTAAATCCGGTTGGTTTTATTTCCCTTCAGCAAAAACGTGCCACTTTAAGAAATTCTTAGATAGGACTCTGGCATTTCAAGCAGGAGTTTGAATGCTCTTATTTCTCCAGCCCTCATTTATTATCAATTCAGAAAGATCTTAAAACTTATCTATTTAAACAATACAATATTTAATTGATTTCATAATGATCATGATAAGCGGATTTTTTTTATTATTTTTATGGAATAATGTTTAGTTTCTTATCTATTTTAGTATAAATAATTTGCATTATGCATATTTTACTTTGAATAAGTTAGGATCGCATTTTGTTAGTCAGTATCTTTTATTGAATTGTGTTACTTTCTTTTATAAGACATTGTCATTTGGATCTGTATTTTAATTACTTGTAATTACTCTTGTGTAAACCGCCAAGAACTGATGGTTTGGCAGTATATAAAAATAAACTATTATTATTATTATTATTATAAAGTGGTCCATTTGTAAGCAAAAACTGTTTGTTTAAAATAAACTTTGCCTGCAGTACTTTTCTTTGTCTTTTGTTCACTGTATTTTTCTGCAGATTTGGTGGATTATCTTTTTGTCCGGGTTCTATTTTTATCAAAGCATATTAGAGCAAATGGTGTTTTTCTACCTGTTAACATAAATCTCTGAAATATTTACAGTGATTTCTGAAAGTGCTCACTTAAATGCAGCGAGGTTTGCATTACTGCACACCTGTATTAATGAAAAATCTTAACAAAACTTCTACTAGTATAATTAAGCAGTTGTGTTAAAATCACACCTTAGCAGCATTTTAAATGCACAATCATGGCAGTGAATTGCACATTTGCCATGTTTTTGTATGCATTAACATTGCTTATTACACTGTTTAAACACTCATTGATATATGTCCCTAAGTACATTGAGAGCTTGGAGGATATCTGTTTATTAAAGTTAGTATTTTGTTAGCTGGACTGAGCTGTGAATTAAGCGCACATAAGCTATAATTAATTACTGTAGAACTTGTTTTAATAAAGGCTGTGTTGTAAGTCATTGATAACCTATTATTAGTTTGGTTAAGAAAATCAGAGTAGTTTGTGCATCAATAGAGTTTTCTTCCTTATAACAAAAATGAAGAAGAACATTAGTTTGTTGTTCATCTTGCTTAACACATTTAAAATATGATCATAACACATCCTTGAGTCTGAAAGTGCTAAAGCATATAATTCATATGTATAAAATTCCAGTGATGAGCATGCTAATTTATTTTTCTTCTAATAATTCAATTCTCATTGTTTGCATAATCTGAGACTTGAAAAGAAGTTTAGATTAAAAAGTAAAGGCGACAAATCTATAAAGTAGCACCTTGATGAAGCTTGGGGAGCATCAAATTTATAACGGAATCAGGGTGCCCTTGTTCCATTATAGAATGTTATCATAAACCTGATTCTGTTATAGAGTACTATCGCAAATCCATCTAGGTGAACCCAAAAGGAAGGAATGCTCACAGCCCTAAAAAGGGCAGTGGCACATCCTTTGCTAAAGAGCAGCCTTGGCCATGGACAAACTTGAAAGCTACTGACCAGTATCTAACATCCCATTTCTAGGAAAATGTATAAAACACAGTGTATTCAACTCAATTGGCTAGAAGAGGGGAACTGGCTAGATCCATGTCAATCCGAATTCAGTCCTGGTCATTCACTAGGGCTACCTCATCGTCACTTTGGACATTGATCTGTAGGGTTCCACAAGGATCGATACTGTACATCTGTTCAATTTCTGCCACTAGCAGCGTTGATTCGGTAGATGGGCGTTCAGTTCTACTTCTGTGCAGATGACATCATACCTATTGAACCTGAATTACCCACAGCTCTGAATAAGCTGACAACCTGCGTAACATCAGTTCAAGAATGGGCTAAAACAGTGAATTTTGTCTGAGTCCAAGTAAAACGGAGCTTCTATGGGTCCCTAACAGAAGTGGGCACATACCTGACATCAAGATCTCCTTTAGGAAATACGAACTCCTCCTCAAACCACAAGTCAGAAATCTTGGACTACAGCTAGATTCAACACTTACTCTGATCCCCCAAATTCAACAACGTTCAAGAGTTGCTTCTATCATTTCTCTTTTTAGTTTAAGAAGACATGTCTTGTCTTAGTTGTGCATGCCATGATAACATCAAGGCTGGATTGCTGTAATTCATTCTACACCTAGGACTCCTTTTACTAAAGTGCTTTAGCGTTTTTAGCACACACTGCAGATTAGCACGTGCTACCACCCCCCACCCTCCCCCCCGCGCTACGCATAAAACCTAACACCAGCTCAATGGTGGCATTAACGTCTAGCACGCGTGCTGAAACCGCTACCGCAGCTTAGTAAAAGGAGCCCCTAATAGCTGGGCTTAAGGCCCATAATCGCGGAGGTATGAAAGGAGCACTAGTGTGTGGGCTCTGGCTGTGTTACAGTTTTTGTATCTACACTTTATTCTGAGGAACTGGTACGATTTGAGCAACCTGAAAAACTTTTAGAATTTGTGGATATATAAATTGATCTTCTCTCTAAGATTCTCAAGACTCCTGAAGCAAGCCGTTTTGGCCGCAACATATACATGTTGAGTCATTGGGTTTGAACAAATAAAAGAGACTTGTGAAATAAATTGAGTCCACCAGTCTTGATTGGACATCTCAACTTCTTGCTTTGTGACATTGAATCTGTGGCGAGTTTTTTTCCTGTTGTATACCTTTAAGGACTGTTAATGACTGGGCTAAATGAGTTGGGAGGTAAACTATTGTAACGTTTTATACACTGGTCTTCCTCTGTCCTCTCTCAAGAGAAGTCAACTAAGTCAATCAACCTCAGTTAAACTCTTACATGCCGCTTCTTGTTTTGACCCTGACACCTCTCAAACAGGAACACTGGCTCCCCCTTTCTGCACAAATTACTTATCCTTGCGTACCTTTCAAGACTCTCATCTGTACAATTATATCTTAGTAATAATAATAATAATTTAGTTTTGTATACCGCTATACCAAAGAAGGTTCAAAGTGGTTCACAACAAAAGAAAAATGACATACAATCAGTGAAGTTAAAAGATGACATCAGTTAAAAATTGGAAGACATCTATTAAGAGACAATGTTGAGTTAAACAGTAAAACAGCTAAGATATAATCATGTCAAACAGACGCGTCTAACGATTTTCTAAAATCGAAATAGGAAGTAGCCTCTAGTATTGGTTTTCCAAGCCAAGTATTCATGAAAGAATGAATGAAAGAATTCTGTCAAAGAACTTCTTGTATCCCATAAAGACCCTCTTGTTCCTTCCATTCATCAGATTCTAAAATTTGCTTTGTCTCCCACTTTTGTCAGAAATCCAACTCGTTTCCTCATAGAAACATAGAAACATAGAAATAGACGGCAGATAAGGGCCCACGGCCCATCTAGTCTGCCCACCTTAATGTCCCTCCCCTACCTTTGCCCTGTGAATAGATCCCATGTGCCGATCCCATTTGGCCTTAAAATCAGGCACGCTGCTGGCCTCAATCACCTGTAGTGGAAGACTATTCCAGCGATCAACCACTCTTTCAGTGAAAAAGAATTTCCTGGTGTCACCTCGTAGTTTCCCGCCCCTGATTTTCAACGGATGCCCTCTTGTTGTCGTGGGACCCTTGAAAAAGAAGATATCTTCCTCCGCCTCGTCACTCTGTTTTTTTTCCGTTACATTGCACGAAAGTTGTGGAACGATCTTCCCCTCCATATCGGGAATTTAGGAAAGCAATCAAAATCCATCTTTTTTTGCAGTCTTTTCCTTGTTAACGAGCCCACACTTTGTGCTTTTGTTTTTAAATGGATGTACCATACTATGTTGTTGTTTTGCAATCTAATCTCTGATGACTGTGTGTTTGTAAGGTTTGTTTTAGACAACTATGTAAACCGCTGTGAAACCTTTTTTGGGGGGCTGTTCAGTGGTATATCAAGTTTTAATAAAGATAAGATAATAAAGAACAGTTGAGAATGAAGGCTCCTGATATTGTCTCCAGCTGAGCTGTTGGCCTAAAGGAGGAAGAAACTGCTGAGCTAAAAAGGAAGAATGTTTGTTTTACTCTGTCATTATTATGTTACCCAAATCAATCTAATTATTGCCTTCGTGGTAGTCCACTGTTCTACAGTATTTGGGCGCAACACTTTATGACAGTGTATGTTGTAAAGTAGGCGGTTCTGAGGGAGTTTTTAGATCAACTAAAATGTGTCATGACCAGATGTATACATTTTCACTCCCACACTCTTTGGATTTCATTTTGACTCATCACTGCCTCTCCTATTTACATAAGAAAAACAACTCTTGTTGTTCCCTTGAGCTGCCACTGAAATGCAAGATACAATGATAGAAAATAAAAACCTGCAAAAGCTCATTTGTTCGGCCAGTCTTCCATTCCCAACACAATACTGTAGGTTATCTTAGATTTCTAGCTTTACATTCAAGTCCTGTGTTACCCTTACCATCTCTATCGGAGATGTCATATTAAAATAGCTATTACTACTACTGCTTATTTATATAGTACTAGTAGACTTATGCAACATTATATACATACATATGAACAATCCATGCTCTGTAGAGCTTACAGCCTATTCAAAACAGACAAATGGGACAAATAAAAGAATTAAGGAGGTCCATTTATTAGGAGAAATGGTTAAAAACATCAGTATGAATAGGAAAATAAAGGGCTAGACTAGAGCAACACGCGCAAAGGCAGGCCTGGAGGGCTCTGTTTGGCGTCCAGGTGGCTTTTACTTATTTATCATTTTGTCTGGGCACTTGCTGAAGATGAGCCTACAATCTTTGGGCAACCGGCTGTACATGCTGCCTTTATTGGTCCGGAAGCTTTACCTCTGTGGGGACAGGAAGTTGATGCTGAGGGAAAGCTGCTGGGGCCTCTGAAGGCAGCGTGTTCAAGTGACTGATACTACAGGTGGCCCAAAGATTGGAAGTGGCAGCCTGCACTGGAGGAGAAAAGAGAGGAGAGGTACCCACCCACAGGGGGAGAGGGGGAACCCGGGGAAGCAATGTCACACTTGATTGGGGGGGGGAGTATGGTATAAAGGAGGAAGCCAAATTGGGAGGGAGGAAGGGCAGAAGATAGAAGTCCAGGAAAGGAAAAGGAAGGGGGAGGAGAGATATGCCAGACCATGGAATAAGGAAGGGAAGTGGAGGAGATTCCAGACCATAGGAGGAGGAGGAGGAGGAAGAGGAGGGGAGAGAGATGGAAGGGAAGGAGTCAGATGCCAGGCCATGGCATGGGGGCTGGAAAGAAAAAGGAAGGGTGAGGATAAAGAGATGCCAGACCAGGGGGGAGGGGAGAAGGATGGAGTAGAAAGAGATGCCAGAGCATGGGAGGGAGAGATGGAAGGGAAGGAGATAGATGCCAGACTGTGGGATGGGGTGGCAAGAAGAGATGGAAAGTAAGGAGACTTTGAATAGACCTGGGGTAGGAAAGAAGAAGAGAGAGATGCCAAAATAAAGGTGACAGAGGTACCAGATTGTGGGTTGGGGAAGGAAGGAAAGGAGATGAAAGACATGCCAGAGCATGGGTGGAGGGAGAAAAGAGAAAGAACAGATAGAAACAGATAAGGGGTGAATCTGGAATGAATCAAAACTGGAGAGGGGGTGAAGCTGGAATGAATCATAAAAAGGAGAGAAAGGGGCACAGGCTTGATGGAAGGGGGAGAGGGTAGATAGTTTATGGAAAGGCCATAGAAAGAGGACAGATGCTGGATGGAAGGGAGAGAGAGGGCATATACTGAATGGAAGGAAGAGAGTAAAGAGACGAAGAAAGCAGAAACCAGAGATGACAAAGGTAAAAAAAAAATTACAGTTTTCTTTTTTGCTTTAGGATAAAGTAGTATTGTAGCTGTGTTAATAAACATTTATAAATAGAAAATGGAAATATGATGATCTTTCTATTGGACTAATTTTAATATGTTTTTGACTAACTTTCGGAGACCAAAATCCCCTGAGGAAGGAGGTTTTCGCCTCTGAAAACTAATTGAAGCTGCATTAGTTGAATAAAATGCACTGGCTTGCATATCAATGATTGCGATGGTGAAATTGCATGAATTGGGAATCAAATTAATTCCCCATCAATGTACTCTACGGATTTGACCCTGTATGATTTTTCTGTTTCTGAATCTGAATAAATGGCTGGCTAGGAAGCAATTTTCTTCGGATTCTGCATTCATAGATGCTTTAAAGAGCTATTTTTCAAGTTTAGATGTTTCGTATTTAACTGACGGCATGAAAGGTCTGGAAAAACGCTGCAGCAAATGTATTGAGTTAAAAGGAGACTATGGGACTGTTTTACAAAGCCACACGGCAACAGCCCCGAAGCCCTTTAAATCTCTATGGGCTTCTGGGCCATTACCGCACAGCAGCCGCTAGTGTGGTTTTGTAAAACAGGCCTTATGTTGAAAAATAAATTTCATTTTCCCCCAAAAAATGTTTTCTTGATTAGGCCAGAAATTTTTCAATTGACCCTTGTAATAGGATTGGCCGTAACATCTGAAGCTGTCTTACAGGCTAGTATGTATTACATTACATTAAAGATTTCTATTCTGCCATTGCCTTACGGTTCAAGGCGGATTTCAAAAGAATTACAAAAAACGTATTACATGAAGAAGATATCTGGTAATTTCTAGAGGAGATAAAGAGTAGATGAGGTTGCTTTGGGGAATCGGGAAGGTATTGGGAAGTGGGAAGGAGCTAGCGGTATTAAATTGTTTGCAGGAATTTCTTGAAAAGTAGAGTCTTTATTTCTTTTATTAATGTTTTGTAGTCTGGGGTCATAATTAGTAGATTGGAGATTTGGTTGTTGAGTTTTGCTGCTTGTGTGGCTAGGAGGCCATCATATAGTTTTTTCCATTTGACATCTTTGATTGGGGGGTGCGTGAATGGAGTGTGGGTTTTCTTATGTCTAGTTGATGTAGTTTGGATGAGGCGGTTGTTCAGGTAGGTTGGGATGTCGCCGTTTATGGTTTTAAATAGCAGACAGTAGAATTTGAATAGTATTCTTGCCGGAATTGGGAGCCAGTGTGAGTTGAGGTATGCCTCTGTGATGTGGTCATGTTTCCTTAATGAAAAGATAAGTCTCAGTGCTGTGTTTGGATTGTTTGCAGTTGTTTTATCATGGTTGCTGGGCAGGGGAGATAGAGAAGGTTGCAATAGTCTAAAAGGCCTAGGACTAGGGATTGTGCTAAGAGCCGGAATTGTACTGTTTCTTTCATATCTTTGGGTGGTGAGAGAGGATCCAGTGACCACTGGGGAAGTAAGAGGGAGTCTGTCTTAATTTCTCCAGTGAGCATCTGGTTAGTTTGAGCACTTTTTTGGCACTTGTTAGTTATTGAAACAGGTCTAGCCTAAAATGTCAAATTTTTACCTTGGATGTTTTCTACAGTGTTCCATTATTGCAGCTAATGTCCAAATCATAAACCTGCCCTAATCTTATCCAAACCACATCCACAATACACCCCCTTGAGATTTAGGTTCATTGCAGATGAACTGCAAAGCAAAGCATCTAAAATATGGGTTTCAAAAATAGCAATATGGATGTTTTAGGAGGAAGACTGTCCAAATGGCACACTCTGCTATTTTTGGGATGATTTTTGGTTTGAAAATGAACCCCAAAGTGTGTGTAATGAGTTAGAATCCAAGACTTTATAAATTGATGTAAGTCTACAAAGAGATTGGAGACCAGATTTCAGAACTGCGGAAATGTGTTGGAAATTTTGTAATGGAATTTAGCTGTTTTGGTTCCATTATAGAATGTGTGTTCCCACTGCACACCACAGTATACCTTAAATAGAGATGCACAGTTGTAGAATTGCTCTCTTAGGGTCCAGTGGCAAGGTCTTAGGCTGGCTGATATGTCCCACATAGAATTAATTATGTAATTAAAAAGCCAAATCAGATGACAAAATCCAATTGTTCAACATAAGAACATAAGAACATAAGCGTTGCCTCTGCCGGGTCAGACCAGGGGTCCATCGTGCCCGGCAGTCCGCTCCCGCGGCGGCCCCCCCAGGTCCATGACCTGAAAGTGTTCCCTACCTAACCTAAAATATCCATACCCTATTCGCTCAATGTCCTGTAAGGTAAACCTCTATCTGTACCCTGTTATCCCCTTTGCTTCCAGGAAATCATCCAGTCCCTTTTTGAACCCCAGAATTGTACTCTGTCCTATCACCTCTCCGGGGAGCGCGTTCCAGGTGTCCACCTTTTTTCTTGTCTCCTATCACTTTCTTTACTTCACTGGTTATCCATGCAGGGTCCTTTGTCTGATTCTTCTTGGAACCTTTCCTAAATCTTGGTATATATAGGTTTTGTGCCTTGTTTACTGTGTCCTTGAATAGGGACCAGGCTTGCTCCACAGTCCGAGTTTCCTTGGAGCTGTTTTTGAGCTTCTTTCTCACCATTTGTCTCATGGCATCATAGTTCCCTTTCTTGAAGTTAAATGATGTTGCCTTGGTTCTCTTTCCCATAGGTAGTCCTACTTGCACTTTGAACTGAATCATGCTGTGGTCACTGGTTCCTAGTGGTCCTATGATCTCCACATCCTTCGCGGGGCCTTTCAGTCCATTGAGGATCAGATCCAGAGTCGCTGATCCTCTCGTTGGTGCCTCAACTAGTTGTTCCATGAAGCAGTCCTGGACTGTAAACATGTTTATTTATTTAAGCATTTATATACCACTTATAGTTTAAGTGGTTTACATTCAGGTACTCAAGCATTTTTCCCTGTCTGTCCTGGTGGGCTCACACTCTTATCTAATGTACCTAAAAATTGAACTGGTGGAGTTATCTATTGGATTATAAAAATATCCAACTTTTGGTGTCTCTGTCTTGGTTTTATTGTTCAGGATCTCTCTCTTCTTATTCTCTGGTCTCATCTGTTCATTTTATTTTTCTGTCTGGTGTTTTTTCTCCTTTTTCTTTTCAGTTTGAATTCTGTCTCTTTCTTGTCTCCTTCCTTCACCAGTGGATATTTGATTAGAATACTTTTCCTTCTGTAGGTATGTTCCTTCTCCACAGAGTCATAAATCAGCTTCCAACACTCCACAGAATCATACCAAATTAACACCACTGCCTCAAAGAATAAAACAGTCCAAGAATAAATGGATCACAGTAGGGTTAGATAGACTGCGACATGTGACACAGAAACATCCTGGATTTCAAATGTACAGACTTTAATAGCATGGGGAGTACCTGAATAAAGAGCTGATTATATGTGAAAACATAAGGGAAGTGGAACAGTGGTCCAAGTTGAAAGGTGCAATAAAAAGAGATACTGACCTTTATGTGAGGAAATTAAATAAAAATAAGAGAAAAAGGAAACCGAAGTGGTTCTCCAAACTAGTGATGGGAAAAATAAAGGTAAGAGAGTTGGCGTTCATGAGATATTAAAAAAAACCTCAAGAAGAGAAGTACCGAAAAGAATATTGGATGAAACTGAAAGAGAGCACAAGCGGAAAAGCAAATGGCTAGAAATATAAAAAAGGGAGACAAAATGTTTTTCAGGTGTATTAATGAAAGTAGGAAGAGAAAAAATGGAATAACAGGACTGAAAGAAGGTATGAACTGCTATGTGGAGAGTGATGAGGAAAAAGTAAACATGCTAAATAAATACTTTTGTTCGGTGTTCACGGAAGAAAAACCTGGAGGAGGACCATGATTGGTTAGCAAAGTTACACCTGAGAATGGAATGGATACCACACCATTCACAGAAGAAAGAAAATGGTGATGGAATTCAAAAAAGCGTGGGATAAACACAGAAGATCTCTAATTAGAAAGCAAATGATATAAATTAAAAAGCTAAGGCCGGTATTGAACAGACTTGTATGGTTTGTGTCCCATAAATGATGATTTGGTATAGGATGGGAACTCCACTAACTTGGACCATGAGGATATTACTAGCCAGACTTTTACAGTAGATTTCCTGCAAACAAAGGGATGGCTGGATAGATTGGAGTGAGCTTAGATGGCAAGTTCAGCAGTTGGAACCTAGGACAATGCCAGATGGATTTTAGTCTTTGTCCTAGAAATATCAAAGAAGAGGCAAGTTAGTTTAATCATGTATTTTCAATGAGAATAACTAATGGGCAGACTGGATGGATCGTTCAGGTCCTTATCTGCTGTCATTTACTATTTTACTATGTTCTCCTTTCCCTTGATGCTCTCCCCTTTTCTTTTGCTTCCTGATCTCTCTCCTTGTGAGTTCTTTTTAATTTCCCATCATTTTCCTTCAATAAAATCATCCCAATGTAAACAAAAAGCTAAGCTTTAAAATATTCCTAAATTCCCTACAAGTAGTTTTCTCGCTCACTACTCAAAGCAAATAGTCACATTTTCCTTGATAATCCCTAGTGCAATATCATAAATCTTACCGGATTTCCAACTATTCCCTTTTCTTTACTGATGCCAAGGATCCACTGTGATGATCACTAAGTTTGACTTTTGTTTATTTGTGAAGGTTATGGTAGAGTTTTCATTTAAATCTGATTTAGCTCTTTTTTACTGAATATAAAACTCACCAGGAGCTTTGACTCACTTGAGTATTTTTATTTTTTTTCAGGTCATGTTCTTTAGTTTTTCTGTTTTTGATGGAGTTGCAGAGATACAATTGCATGAACTTTCAAATGCTTAAACAAAAAAAGACGAGAAGCTCCAGGGAGCTTCAGAACCATGGAAGAGAAATACCACAATATAGTTGTACGCCTGCCTGATCCAGCATCTGTGATGTTAGGGGTTTTTTTGTTCACTTTTAGCAAGTTTAGCAAAATTCACAATTCTCATTTGAGACATCCTAAAATTAGCTCTTAATTTGTTGCATTTTATCTAGTAAGTGCTCCCTTATCATCAGAGGTAATTATGTAGCTTCCGTAAATCAAAGATAAAATGAAGATTAGTTGCAGACTTGCTTCTTTTTTGTTATAAAACAGCATTGCCTTTAGGGGTTTGATTCAGTGGGAGAGCTCTCATGTGTGCATGGATTTTTCTTAATGCTAAAGGCAGGGATTGATGATAGTATGTATTAAACAAACTGATTAGTGATTTCTCCTTTGTCCTGAAATCCAATCACTTTGTACCATAGCTCTTTGGATAGGCTGTAATTTCTTTTGCTAAGAGAAGTGACCTGTATTTTATTTATTTATTCAATTTTCTATACCATTCTCCCAAGGAAACTCAGAATGGTTTACATTAATTTATTCAGGTACTCAAGCATTTTCCCTGTCTGTCCTGGTTGGCTCACTATCTATCTAACATACCTGGGGCTATGGAGGACTGAGTGACTTGCCCAGGGTCACAAGGAGCAGCATGGGTTTGAACCCACAACCCCAGGGTGCAGAGGCTGTAGCCACACACTCTCCATGATTGCATGATGGTCTTTGAATGACTAGGATTAGTTTGAAGCTACGCAATATCATCAAGAAAAACAGCTAAGTGATTCTCCCAGTGATACTATTATGATATACATGAATAATTGAGTAGATAACCATCTTCTTCATGCAAATATTTATAGATATATAAAATAAAAAGAGCTCATCTTGGTTAAAAAAAAAAGTTTTTAAAAAACTGGCAAATTGAAAAATTAAAGTGAAAATGCTCAGAGTGAGACTTGTATGAATTTTGCCACTGGCACTGGATGCGTGATTCTTCAGGGAGACCACATTGCGGTGGGTCCCCACTACTGAAATTCTCTTTGACAAGAATATGAAAAAATTTAAGTATTCACAGTTATATAATAGAAATTTAAGCATTAACTGTTATACAAGGCAACTCTTGCAAGCGAGGTTTTTTTGGTCATATAGGATTCAATTTTTGCATTGTGTTAGTTACCATGAAATTAATACTGGTAGTGGTAATCTCAGTGTGGTTAGCACTCGAGGACTGAGCTCAGAGCTATCTTAATGTTTGAAATGATGATTTGTTGTTGAAAGAGACATTATTCGTATTTTCCAGTTCTTAATAGTTTTTAAGAAATCTCGTTTCTCCAAAGGATGATTAAAACAATCTCTTTTCCATTGCCTTTTGAAATATATTGGTATGGTGTAGTAGTTTCTCCTGAACACAAACTCCAAGCCATAAATGACTTAGAAAGGTTCTGTGGGTTGCCAGTGCTGTCTCCAGCCATCCCAAGACAATGTGGCTTGTCCAAGGCCACAAGGAACTACTGTGGGATTTCAGCTTGGGTCCTCTGATTTCCAGCTCACTGCTCTAACCTATAGGCTACTTCACCCCAAAATATACTGAAGAATGACCAATGTTGCTTTTAGCCATACAAAGTTGCCTGCTCCCAAACATTTAAAACTCGGAGCTTCTTTCCAATAATAATGTTTGTTTTATTTTTACTTTTTTCTTTGTTAAATCCATATTCAAGGTAAATACAAGATTAATATAAGCATACAAAATTTAGATAAGCATCGGCTCTGAGTGGATCAGACAGAGAAAAGTTATAAAAACTATTCTAGAACCAAAAAAAAAAAAAAGATTTACTCCTTGCACTTAAATAGTAAAAAAAAGAATTAACTGAAATGGAAAAATTAGTTCCATAGGAGTTCTTTAACTATGTTGCGCAGGCAGCCTAAGATAAGTCCCCAAAAAGTGAGCACTACTTGCATGCTAAAAACTATTTTTTAATTCTTGTATGGAGAGAATATGTCTGGGGACAGAGAGGGAGCATTCCAGGGCTATTCAGCATGTCCACATTATTGTGTGCTGTTTAGTGCAGGATTATCGCAGAAGCCCTTATCACCTATAGAACAGGTGTTGATAAGTGTTCTGTGATGGTTTTTTGTAATGGAAACAAACAGGAGAAACTGCCTTCACATCAGTGAACAGCAAACAAAACAACAAAGGTGTTCAGTGTCTTTTATTATGATGGACTCGATACGATTGTGTTTCGGCCCACAAGGGCCTGCCTCAGGAGTCTTGTTGTAATCAAATCGTATCATTTAACCATGGGCAGCAATTGGTGTTAAGTCTCTTTTATTATGATGAACTCGATATGATTGTGTTTCAGCCCACAAGGGCCTGCTTCAGGAGTCTTGTGGTAATCAAATCGTATCATTTAACCATGGGCAGCAATTGGTGTTAAGTCTCTTTTATTATGATGAACTCGATATGATTGTGTTTCAGCCCACAAGGGCCTGCTTCAGGAGTCTTGTGGTAATCAAATCGTATCATTTAACCACGGGCAGCAGCAAACGCTGTTCACTCGAGTTGCAGTCTTCTATAGAATGTGTTGAATATTTTGTGGATTTTGTACGATTTGATTACCACAAGACTCCTGAGGCAGGCCCTTGTGGGCCGAAACACGATCGTGTCAAGTCCATTATAATAAAAGAGACTGAACACCAATTGGTCATCTTTATTGTTTTATTTGTAGGGGGGTTTGTAATGGCCACATACTAATGGTAGCATTAGCATATTCTGTGGAGTGACGATGTTCCTAAATGGACTTTATTTGAAAGTGTCAAAGTTCCAAAGGTACACTGAAATCATCCACATAAAATAATTCCATCCACATAAAAGTAAATCATCCACATAAGAGCCTTAAAGGACCTAGTCCGCTAGGGATACAGGACCCAACACGGTCCGCGTTTCGACAAAAAGTCTTCTTCAGGGGTCTCTGGGGGTCCTATAAAAGGTGAGTACGTGGGAAACAATTGTGTGGTGAACCGGAAGTGAGACACTGTTTGCATTTGCGGACTAGGTCCTTTAAGGCTCTTATGTGGATGATTTACTTTTATGTGGATGGAATTATTTTATGTGGATGATTTCAGTGTACCTTTGGAACTTTGACACTTTCAAATAAAGTCCATTTAGGAACATCGTCAGAGTTTTTTTTGGTTTTCTCTGGATTTTCTTCTTTGTGGATATTTAGGGGTCAATTCCTTTTGTTTTTAGCATTAGCATATTGCCATTAATTTGAAAAAAAAAATAGAAAATCGGCCATTTTCTGGCTGCGATAAAAAATGGCTTTAGGGCACAGGAAAAACCTGTATAAGGATTCACTAAAGCCAACTTTTACCACAGCTTAATAAAAAGACCCCTTAGTTAATTATATCACACCCATAAAAGAATACAACAGAACAAAAATGGTGATAAAATATATTTCTAATCAGTGCACACAACTTTGCCTTATACAGATGGGGAGGGAGTTATGCTGTACAGTTAGGTCTAATCACAGCATAGCAAAAAAAAAAAAAAGTATACAGTACATAGTCTGTTTATATAAAAAGTAATCAACCCCAAAATTACATTCAAGTGTGTAGACTCGTATAAATAAAAAAATCCATTAAGAATTGGTGGTAACAAAATTAATTGCTTAAAGAGTATTCAAAAGTGTTTATAAATCAAAAAGCATACTTGGCTGTAAAATTACTGATATTCATGGGTTACAAGAAAGATAATCATGCAGTCAGTAGACTAGTGGTTCCCTTCAAAAAAATTTAATCACAGCATCAATATGCTTTACTGTTTCTAAATCCTCAAAATAATTTTTCAAAATAATGTGTAAAGAATGCTTATCTTATAACAAGAGGTGAACTCTGGCCTCGACACAGGCTGTTTTTCACAAGGCTGCTTCAGGAAGTCGAGATATGAGTATACACTTCTCCCTCTGTATTCGTGGTTTCAGCATTCACGGTTTCGATTATTCATGGTTTTTAGCATACTGGCTTCTCCCCCCCAATTACATCAGCTTGCATAGAGAAATCACTGATTCCAAGCGTTTACAGAGAAAATTGCCGATTACTTTCTTCACCGTGTTTTGCCTCTCCTTCGGGAACAGGCCAGGTCTCCCACCATGTTATTTGTGGTTTCACCACATTCATGATGGTTTTTAATAGAAAACAGCGAATAACATATGAAAAAGTTATTCGCAGTTTTTCTGTATTCGCGGGTCTTTTAATCCCCTATCACAGCGAATACGGAGGAAGAAATGTACTTCTAAATGCCATAAAGTTGTGCCATGTCTCACCGTTCTACCTGTAAAACATCGCTGTTAATCACTCAACAAAATCTTCAACAACCTTAAATAAAACATCTTATTTAAAAAATTGTTATGCTTAAATAAAGGTAAAGATATTTTAGTGGGAGCCTTGGATAATACCTCAACTCTCAACGCATGTTGCTTAGAAGTTTTCAAGAAGACGCCCCGCGAAATCATGCCATTAAAACGAGGCTGCAATGACTTGGGAATGATGTCAAAAAAATAGAAAACTTCAAATGCACACAAATGCTGAAAAAGATCAAGAAGTCTAAAGGCTGTATTGCAAAAGATAATCACGGAAAGCAATCCTGTGTCTATCACAACCTCAGTCCTTCTACACCAACATTCTTCAGTGCAAGTCTTGAGGGTCAGTGGCTAAGCCTATTCATACACTGATTCTTATGTGAGCCAAGAATAGGATAACGAAAGCCATTGTGACATCAGTGATGTGATGGGCTCTTATTCACTGGTGGAATGAGGTATTATGACATCACAATATCTGCTCTGGATACCAGAAACTGTCATTCTTTAGTGTCCATCTCAACCTCAGTCCTTCTACACCAGCATTCTTCAATGCAAGTCTTGAGGGTCAGTGGCTGAGCCCAGTCATACTCTGATTCTTCCCTCTCTCCTTAAAGAATGACATGGAGATGGTTTCCCGTGGTTATCTACGGGGATGGAAACGGTGATGAATTTTGTCACCGTATCATTCTCTACCGTGAACCACTGGAAGGACTAACAAAATCGATTCTGGAAGAGATCAAATGATGAAGTTACAAATGTTTTATTTTGGTCACACCATCAGAAGAGAAAGATCACTGGAGAAGGAAATCATGTTTGGGAAGATCGAAGAGGGTGACCTGCATTCAGATAGCTGGACACATCGAGGGGCATAATCAAAACATACGTCTAAGTCCAAATTGGACATAGGGTGCTAGTCGCCCAAAGTCAGCAGCGGGGAAAATGTCCATTCTTGAAAAGTTTTTTGTTTTTTTTTAATTGTCTATCTGGGACGTCCTGACGTTTGATCGTCCAGCCCGCCACTACATCTATCTTTATACCACATTCTCAACCAAAAATTTGTTCAAGTCCCAAACACCCAAAGCAAGACCTTTTGGACTTGGGAGGGGCCAGCATTGTAATGAACTGGCCACCCAGACATGACAACAGAGAAGTGGGATACCTTACAAGGACACTGCTTCAAGGACACTGCTACAAGGACACTTCACAAAAGGGTGCCAGATAAACATCTCACCAGAACTCCCTTATAGGTTATGGTGAGCTTCTCAGAACACCCTTAAAACCCACTATATCAGGGATCTCAAAGTCCCTCCTTGAGGGCTGCAATCCAGTCGGGTTTTCAGGATTTCCCCAATGAATATGCATTGAAAGCAGTGCATGCACATAGATCTCATGCACATTCATTGGTGAAATCTTGAAAACCCAACTGGATTGCGGCCCTCAAGGAGGGACTTCGAGATCCCTGCACTATACCCACCTGTATGCAACTCCAATACGCCTTATGGCTGCAGGTGGCACCTATATGGCAGTAGAGTAGGGCTTGGGGGACGCACATGTTCCACCATAGAATGTAGTGGTTAGAGTGGCTTATGGGCCTAGGTCCTCCTTTCTGTTGTTAACTAGCCCCCCCACCCAGGCTATTTAAGAGACCAGTGTGCAGTTGTACTAGGCTTTCCTATGCAAGGTGCTGATGTTCTGGAGATAGGTATGTACATTTTTATTCCAATCTTTGTGGGGGTGTGAGGGGGGTCAGTGAACACTGGGGGAGTGTGTGTGGGTCTTTACTTTGTCTCTGCAGTGGTTATCTGGTCACTTTGGATAACCTTTGGGCACTTATACCTGTTTTTACATTGTCTAAGTCACAATGTATAAGTTATGTCCAGGAAGTCTTGTAAAACCTTTGATTATCCCTGCAGGACGACTATGTCTAGGTTGGCCCACATCCCGCCCTAACCACTCCTCCAGATACTCCCCTTTTAGCTCTGGGCGAACAGCGGCATTCAGAGGCCTAAAAAGTACATGGATACATCCAAAAAATAGGTTTGATTATCGGCACTTGGACGACCTGTTTTTTTAGGTCGTCTAAGTGCCGACTTGGGTGTTTTTTTTAGAAGTATTTACTTTTCATTTATGAGTCCCATTGAAAACAACCATGGGGATGATCCTGGAAGACCTGAAGTATTTACTTTTCATTTATGAGTCCCATTGAAAACAACCATGGGGATGATCCTGGAAGACCTTACTGGACTAGCACAAAACAGATTTGTTTTTAGATCTGTAATTCATCAAGTCACTAGGACTCGAACATGAGTCGATGGCACCTAACGACGACGCAGTCTAAATGCTAACAAGTCCATTTTTATACCTATGACCTTCTTAGAATTTAGCATGCTCTAATTCTGTTAGTGCAAGCTAATCTGTAGTAAAATAGCTTTAAAGCAAGATCTGAGTGTTGGCTTACTTGTAGTCCCATCTTTAAGGAAGGTGATCCCCTTAATTGCGTAGTAACAAGCTTAACCTCTTATCAATTTAATTTTCCCTTAGTAAACCTAGAATCATCTGAGGACATC
This sequence comes from Geotrypetes seraphini, assembly GCF_902459505.1. Lineage (NCBI taxonomy): Eukaryota > Metazoa > Chordata > Amphibia > Gymnophiona > Dermophiidae > Geotrypetes > Geotrypetes seraphini. The sequence continues at coordinate 87,104,376 of NC_047084.1, forward strand.
TCTTGCTTTAGGTTCATAGACAACGGCACGAAAGACAAAGGCGCGCCCGGACAATTGAGCCCAGCGCGGAGACGCGCGCCGCTCTAAATTACAGTTTTTAGGGTTCCGACAGGGGGGCATGGCCCCCACTTTACTTAATAGACATTGCACCGGAGTTATGGGGGGTTTGGGGGGGTTGTAACCCTCCACATTTTACTGTAAACTTAACTTTTTCCCTAAAAACAGGGAAAAAGTGAAGTTTTCAGTAAAATGTGGGGGGTTACAACCCCCCAAACCCCCCACAACGCGGCGCGATGTCTATTAAGTAAAGTGGGGGGGTTCCCCCCCCACGCTCCCCCATCGGAGCCCTAAAAACTGTAATTTAGAGCGGCGCACGCTTCCGCGCTGCGCTCAATTGTCTGGGCGCGCCTTTGTCCCGGCGCGCTTTTGACCTGACACCCTTGCTTTATGATCTTTTAGTAAGAGAGAATTTAAGACTTTTAAAATATCTTACTGCAACCTGGTTTGCAGAAACTGATTGTTTTTTTTTTCCACAGCTATACCCACTCCCCCTCCCCCCCCCCCGGTGTTTTATATTGGTATATTAGAAGGATTGCTGTAGTAGTCGGGGGTATCATCTCTCTGTAAAGGAAAATGCTCCATCAGATGTTATGATCTGAATGATTACTTTTGCAAGTGGATGGTATGGTTCATTGAGTTTTATTGCTAGTTTATAGTCTCTAAATATCATTGCTAAGCCAATTTTACACTTAGCACAGTTCAGTGGATATTTGTATGGAATCCTAACGCTTAGTACTGCTTGGGAATTTTTAGTATAGCTTGAGTGAAATGGTGTGGTGGCTGTGTTCTAGTCCAATGGTTCCCAACCCTGTCCTGGAGGACCAGCAGACCAAACAGGTTTTCAGACTAGCTCTAATGAATATGCATAAGAGAGATTTGCATATAATTTAAGTGACAGGCATGCAAATCTGCTCCATGCATATTCATTAGGGCTATCCCGAAAACCCGATTGGCCTGGTGGTCCTCCAGGGCAGGGTTGGGAAACACTGTTCTAGTCTGTCGTTTAAGATAATTTATAGAAATAAAACAAAAGGAATAAAGGCGATATATTTTTTATTGGGAGGGGTGGGCATGGTGAGAGACAAAAGAGAGAAGGATAGGTGATAAAGCAATAAAATTTCATGGTCTTTAATGCAATAGATAACCAAGGTCTTTGTTGAGTCCTGTCTGGTGAATGTCAAAATATTTTTTTCATTTTGATTTCAAAGGTCTTACGTTCCTGGATTGTCTTAAAATTTCCTTTTAGCATTCCCACCGGTGAAAACCTTACTATAATCCAAAATAAATTCAAAGATAATGTGATAATGGATATAGTTGTATCTGCTTAAAATATATTCATCTAAACGCTAATATAACACTGCCAGCTATTGTTTGCATTACAAGTATTGAAGGATGATTTGATTTAAAGAGTTAATAAATAAAATGAGTAAACAAGCATAAAAAAATACTTAAATAAAAATGAACAGGGTTTTCGTGACCAAAGATGATCACAGTCCCATGAAAGTGTTTGCACTGAAAATCTTGACACTTGGGCATTTGAGGTCTTTCCCTGTATTTTTAAATTAAATACATGCTCTCCTTGCTGTTGGGAAAATGACATTTATATTGTTGCCATCTGTTTGTTAGTCATTGCATGTAAAGATTGTATATGTTTGCTTTACCCCTCACCATCAATAATAAATCTGTAAATTTAAAAAAAAAAAAATACATTTCTGATCAAACACAATCAAATTCATGGGGAAAAAACTTCAATTCGCACAGTTTTTTCCAACTTTAGGCTCTTCTGAATGACCCTACTACTCATATCCGCTATACAACAGAATGGGTACCACAGAACTAGTATACACATATGTTCTGACCCCATGTTATGTGGGCATTTGCTCAATTTCTTGTATAAGAACTAGTTAAAGTGTTTGCAATAGATGTATAAGTAATGTGTGCTCTGTGGACTTAAATTCCCAGAGGGCTTTGCTTTCCCTGAGAGCTAGGCTGCTTCCACAAATCATAAGCCCGCCTCCTTCTCCAGTGGGGGAGAGCGCAGTGGCCACATTGCAGAGCGCATGGCTAGATGAGAACCTGAGAGGAACATTATTCTCCCACCAGGTTTTTTCATCCTTTAGTTCTAACGACCTAACACAGCTTAGGTTTTTATCTAAGTCTGGAGAACGGTGTCATTTCCAAAAGGTGGACACTCCCAGCTTAACTCTGATATGCTGGTAGAGTAAGAAGATATGTTCTATAGGATTAGGTAACACATTGACGAAATGGGTTGGGAGCTGGCTTGGAGGTAGGCTCCAAAGGGTGGTGGTGAACGGCACCCCCTCCGAAATGACGGAGGTGATTAGTGGAGTACCACAGGGCTCAGTCTTGGGCCCAATCCTATTCAACATCTTTATAAGAGACTTGGCAGAAGGGCTTCGAGGTAAAATAACATTATTCGCCGATGACGCCAAACTGAGTAATGTAGTGGGCAAATGCACAACAGACGAAGATTCAGTGCCCGACAACATGATGCACGACCTACTCCTACTGGAGCGATGGTCTAGGACATGGCAACTCAACTTCAATGCCAAAAAATGCAAAGTTATGCACCTGGGCAGCCAGAATCCATGCAAGTCTTATACCCTTAATGGCGAGATCCTAGCAAAAACGGTAGCAGAACGAGACTTGGGGGTAATCGTCAGTGAGGACATGAAGTCTGCCAATCAAGTGGAGCAGGCTTCGTCCAAGGCAAGACAAATCATGGGCTGCATATGAAGGGGTTTCGTCAGTCGTAAGGCGGAAGTCATTATGCCATTGTATAGATCCATGGTGAGGCCCCACCTGGAATACTGTGTGCAATTCTGGAGGCCGCATTATCGCAAGGATGTGCTGAGACTGGAGTCGGTGCAAAGAATGGCCACCCGGATGGTCTCGGGACTCAAGGATCTACCATACGAAAAACGGCTTGACAAATTACAGCTATACTCGCTCGAGGAGCGCAGAGAGAGGGGGGACATGATCGAGACGTTCAAGTATCTTACGGGCCGCATCGAGGCGGAGGAAGATATCTTCTTTTTCAAGGGTCCCACGACAACAAGAGGGCATCCGTTGAAAATCAGGGGCGGGAAACTACGAGGTGACACCAGGAAATTCTTTTTCACTGAAAGAGTGGTTGATTGCTGGAATAGTCTTCCACTACAGGTGATTGAGGCCAGCAGCGTGCCTGATTTTAAGGCCAAATGGGATCGGCACATGGGATCTATTCACAGGGCAAAGGTAGGGGAGGGACATTAAGGTGGGCAGACTAGATGGGCCGTGGGCCCTTATCTGCCGTCTATTTCTATGTTTCTATGTTTCTATGTAACAGACTTGAGCTGCATTGAATCCATCCGACTGTAAGTTTGTTTTTGCTTCATTGTTAAAGAAATTCTTTAATCAATTCAGAGTCTGGCAAGATTACAGAATTAGAGGTTGGCTGAATAGGAACCTCTTACAGTGGCCAATATAACTCAGAGGAGTCCTGGCTTTCAGCATAAAGACCTGAGATCTATACAGTAAGCTGTAGCTTCTAAATAATGTGATTGTTAGCACAACATGCATTTTGGTTTGCGTTTTTAGCTTCTTTTTGTCCCAGATCTTACCTAATCTGTTCGTGACTGATGCCACTTTAATCTCTTTTCCAATTCTTCTTCAGTGTTGTCATCTGTTACCACTACTACTATTATTTATGATTTCTATAGTGCTGTACATTTAACATTCAATAGACTGTTCCTTCTCAGAGCCAGATTCCCAAATAGGTGAATTCTGGTACCTTTTTCTAGTTCTACTTCTTTTAATCTGATTGCTGTGTCATAAACTTCTTCTTTTTGCTAGAGGAATAGCTAGTAAGAAAAAGGAAGTGGTGATGCTCCTGCATAAGACTCAGATGACACCTACCGTATTTTCGCGGATATAACGCGCACCATTGTAAAACGCGCACAGGGGTATAGCGCGCAGAAATCACGATGATATGTACAAAAACTTTTCTATACCGCGCTCAGGCATATAACGCGCATGCTGCCCGACTCTCCTTTCGCCCGCCCTGACTTTCCGTGCGCTGTCCCGACTCTCCGTTCACCCCCCCTGACTTCCGTGCACTGTCCTCCCTTGAAGTCCTGTCCCCCCTTGAAGGTCTGTCCCCATCCTGAAAGCCTGATGCCCCCCCCCGACGTCCGATACATCCCCCCCCCCGGCAGGACCACTCGCACCCTCACCCCGAAGGACCGCCGACTCCCCAACAATATCGGGCCAGGAGGGAGCCCAAACCCTCCTGGCCACGGCGACCCCCTAACCCCACCCCGCACTACATTACGGGCAGGAGGGATCCCAGGCCCTCCTGCCCTCGACGCAAACCCCCTCCCCCCAACGACCGCCCCCCCCCCCAAGAACCTCCGCCCGTCCCCCAGCCGACCCGCGACCCCCCTGGCCGACCCCCACGACACCCCCACCCGCCTTCCCCGTACCTTTGTGTAGTTGGGCCAGAAGGGAGCCCAAACCCTCCTGGCCACGGCGACCCCCTAACCCCACCCAGCACTACATTACGGGCAGGAGGGATCCCAGGCCCTCCTGCCCTCGACGCAAACCCCCCAGCCGACCCGCGACCCCCCTGGCCGACCCCCACGACCCCCCCACTCCCCCCACCCCCCTTCCCCGTACCTTTGGAAGTTGGCCGGACAGACGGGAGCCAAACCCGCCTGTCCGGCAGGCAGCCAACGAAGGAATGAGGCCGGATTGGCCCATCCGTCCTAAAGCTCCGCCTACTGGTGGGGCCTAAGGCGCGTGGGCCAATCAGAATAGGCCCTGGAGCCTTAGGTCCCACCTGGGGGCGCGGCCTGAGACACATGGTCGGGTTTGGCCCATGTGCCTCAGGCCGCGCCCCCAGGTGGGACCTAAGGCTCCAGGGCCTATTCTGATTGGCCCACGCGCCTTAGGCCCCACCAGTAGGCGGAGCTTTAGGACGGATGGGCCAATCCGGCCTCATTCCTTCGTTGGCTGCCTGCCGGACAGGCGGGTTTGGCTCCCGTCTGTCCGGCCAACTTCCAAAGGTACGGGGAAGGAGGGTGGGGGGGTCGTGGGGGTCGGCCAGGGGGGTCGCGGGTCGGCTGGGGGGGGGGGGGGTTTGCGTCGAGGGCAGGAGGGCCTGGGATCCCTCCTGCCCGTATTGTAGTGCGGGGTGGGGTTAGGGGGTCGCCGTGGCCAGGAGGGTTTGGGCTCCCTTCTGGCCCAACTACACAAAGGTACGGGGAAGGCGGGTGGGGGTGTCTTGGGGGTCGGCCAGGGGGGTCGCGGGTCGGCTGGGGGACGGGCGGAGGTTCTTGGGGGGGGGCGGTCATTGGAGGGAGGGGGGTTTGCGTCGAGGGCAGGAGGGCCTGGGATCCCTCCTGCCCGTAATGTAGTGCGGGGTGGGGTTAGGGGGTCGCCGTGGCCAGGAGGGTTTGGGCTCCCTCCTGGCCCGATATTGTTGGGGAGTCGGCGGTCCTTCGGGGTGAGGGTGCGAGTGGTCCTGCCGGGGGGGGGGATGTATCGGACGTCGGGGAGTCGGCCGGGCAAGAGGGCTTGGGCTCCCTCTTGCTCCGATCGTGGATGCGGGTGCGGGTGGGAGCGCGTGCGAGCGGTCGTTCGGGGTGGGGGTGCGAGCGGTCCTGCTGGGGGGGTGAATCGGGCGTCGGGCGGGGTGGGAACTATGTTTAAAAACTTTTGTATACCGCGCTCAGGCATATAACGCGCGAGGGGTATGCGCGGTACGTAAAATCACATATAACGCGCGCGTTATATCCGCGAAAATACGGTAATTTAGAATATTGTGTACAGTTCTGAAGACCACGCCTTCAGAAAGGATAGAGTTAGTCCAGAGGGTGTCTACTAAAATGGTCAGTGACGGCAGCCATTCAGGGAGCAGCACGGGACCAGGCAGGCGCGAAAAGCTTGCACCTACCTTGTGCGCTGCTCTGCCGCAACAGATCAGGACTCAGGCAGCCGTCCAGCAAGGGAAGGTTAGGAGCGCGGAAAGCTCCTGCCAATTACAGCACTGGACTGCTGGGATTAAAAAAAGGTATTGGTGGAAGGCAGGACCTGCCTGCCTGACTAGGCCTACCTGCCTGCCCTGTGCCCTGTCTCAGCCTACCACTAGATCACCAGAGGAGGGGACAGGGTACACCATTTGGTTCAGAATTTTTTTCTTTGTTTTTCCTCCTCTATAGGTAGGTGCGTCTTATGGTCAGGTGTGTCTTATAGAGCGAAAAATATGGTACATTGTATCTCTAAGGGATTGAAAGGGAGAGTGGATGGCATGGATGGGCAGACTGGATAGGCCATATGGTCATTTTTCTCTGTTTTTATGTAACTGGGTCCGTTCAGCAAATTACATTATTCCTTCTTTGTCTGCATTGCCTGAAGAGAACGCACCAACAAGGACACTTCATCTGCAAAATCAAGTCCCCTAACTGCATGTTTTCAATTATTACATTCTGCATTAACCAGTCTATGGTTAAGCTGAATAGCGATAGTAACAATACTGTACATAACTTCTCTCGACCTTAGTTACTATTTTAAGCCAATTGGAGTTGAGGAAGGACATGCATTGTCACTGGTGCTATTCAGCTTAGTTTTAGACAGATGAATGCAGTAGGAGTTGGGTCTAAACTTTTATTATTTGGTTTTAAAATTCTGTTTGAATTAATTTCTCCCCAATGATGATTATACTCTCTTCAGATATCAAATGTTAAACAAATTAAATGGGGGGGAACCCTCATAAGGCAGTACGGGGAGAAGGGGTCCAGTGGTTTGTAACTCTATGCCAAATGACCTGTGGTGTCCTTACAAAGATTCCAGATTGTAACACATGGTTATTTCAAAGGGGTTTACTATGTTAAATGTATTTTGAAGAAGCTGGGAGTTATTTTTTAATTGTTCTCTAGTTATCTGAAAATATTGGTATTCCGCCTTGAATCACAAATGGTAATACTCAGGATGGTGGGTTTCCCACCCTCCCATCAGAACTTTGGTCTTCTAGCTAAAAGGCCAAAGAGGAAAAGTGTGGAGAAAAGAGAGGCCAGGAGTGGGATCTGTTCCCATTGGTAGAGTGGGGAGAGGCTCCAGGCCTGAATACCAGCTGAATCCTGGGGTACAAGCTACATTAATTAGAAGAAACGAGAAACCATTGGTGAGATCTTGTCCTGTTCTCAAGAAGAGGTAACGAGAGAGAAGCTGTAACCAATTCCATATCTGAATCAGGGTCTAGGAATAGTATATTCCATTGTATAGGGCTTAGGGAATGGAATAATATTCCTGAGCATATTCAACGGCAGCAGAATTTTATTAGAACTTTAAAAAAAACTGTTGAATCGGCATCTTTTTTGCCAGATGAAATATAAGGTTTGAGACTATGTTATTAATGATAATAGGGTGCTGGTCGGCTGTGTATTTTATGGTTTGCATTTCTTGCATTGTATTGTGGGAGTATTTATTGTTGATGGTGTATGCATTTTTGATGTAATGTTATAGTTTTGTATGTAAGTTTGTAACCCGCCCTGGGTAAGGGTGGGATATAAATGAATAAACAAACAAAGGATTGGAACTCAGATACTAACAGACTCAAGTTAGGAGGCTAGCAAATCCAAAGTGGAAAAATAGATTGGGGAAACAACGCCTTCTCTATGCTTCCTCTACTGCAGGCGTGTCCAACTTCGAACAGGTCGTGATCTACTTTTTCCGGCCAAAAGTGCCGGTGATCTACCACCATGAAAATTAAGTTTCAAATTAAATTTTAACCCAATAAAGTTGGAGGATTTTCTCTTCCTCCCCCCATTCTTCATGAACCTTCTGTCATTTACTTGAATGTGATCAGCTGTTAACCAAATTAAGCAAAAACAAAACAGAGAGACGAAGATCCAATAAGAACTGTGAGGGAAAATGGAAAGTACATTTTTTCTTACAGTTTTATTGAGTAATTACTTTCTTTAACTGTCTTAACTTTCTTTAACTTTTGTTGAGTTATTTGTATTAAATTTAGGTCAAGTATTGACCTAGGCTGATCTTGTACAATCTTTAATATTTCACTCTTGCTCAATAGTGAGACGTCTGAGCCTGCATTTCAACCACCAGCTTTTTGAAGTTGGGTGAATATTGCGTGAGGGCCAGTCTCGGGGAATCCTGGAGATGTTCATCTGTCATGTTGGAACGTTATGTGCTCTTTGTCATTTTCAAATGGGAAAATGCAGATTCACACAAATAAGTTGAACCGAAACAGGAGTGTACAGCTTCACTGCATCTTCTCAAGTTGGGAAGTTTGTCTCTAAGCACTAGCTTCCCAAACGATTCTTGCTCAGCATGGGTCTTAAGAAAAATGTAATTTTTAAGGGTGAATATTTCATTTTCAAGAGATGGCTTGTTCAATGAGTAATTTTTACTGACAGCAGCTGTAGTTTCTTTAATGTCCACATCTAATTTGAATGGGTATGACAAGTATTATAGAAACATAGAAACATAGAATATGACGGCAGAAAAGGGCTGTAGCCCATCAAGTCTGCCCACCTTAATGACCCACCCCCAGACTTCACCCGGCTAGAGATCCCACATACATATCCCATTTCTTTTTGAAATCGAGCACGTTGCTGGCGTTAATCACCTGCAATGGAAGTTCATTCCAATGATCGACCACCCTTTCGGTGAAGAAATACTTCCTGGTGTCGCCATGAAATTGCCCACCTTTGATTTTCAGCGGATGACCTCTTGTGGTTGAAGGTCCTTTAAGAAAGAATATATCGTCTTCCACCTCGATGCGGCCCGTGATATATTTAAAAGTCTCAATCATGTCCCCCCCTCTCTCTACGTTCCTCGAGCGAGTATAGTTGTAGTCTATTCAGTCTTTCCTCATATGGGAGGTTCTTGAGTCCCGAGACCATCCTGGTAGTCATTCGCTGAACCGACTCGATTCTCCGCACATCTTTTTGATAATGTGGTCTCCAGAATTGAACACAATATTCAAGATGAGGTCTCACCATGGTTCTGTACAGGGGCATTATAACTTCGGGCCTCCGGCTGACGAAACCTCTTCGGATGCATCCCACCATTTGTCTAGCCTTGGATGCAGCTTTCTCCACCTGCTTGGCAGTTTTCATGTCTTCACTAATGATTACTCCCAAATCACGTTCTGCCCCAGTCCTAGCTAAGGTCTCACCATTCAGAGTGTAAGTTCTGCATGGGTTTTTGCTGCCTAGGTGCATGACCTTACATTTTTTGGCATTAAAGCCCAGCTGCCAAGTCGAGGACCAATGTTCCAATAAGAGCAGGTCCTGCTCCATACTGTCGGGTAAGGTGCTGTTATCTACTATGTTGCATAGTTTGGCGTCATCGGCGAATAGTGTTATTTTACCTTGAAGCCCTTGAGTCAGGTCTCTTATGTATATGTTGAAAAGGATCGGTCCCAAGACCGATCCCTGTGGCACTCCACTGGTCACCTCCGATGTATTGGAGGGGGTACCGTTAACCACCACCCTCTGGATTCTACCGCTTAACCAGTCATTGACCCATGTCGTCAATATCACTCCCAATCCCATCGAAGTCATCTTGCTCAACAATCTGTGGTGCGGGACGCTATCAAAAGCTTTGCTGAAGTCCAAGTACACGACGTCTAGAGACTTCCCCATATCCAGTTTCCTTGTAACCCAGTAATTCCACAACTGTTTCAATTTTTTGGAAGTCATAGAACCTGTTTTCAAATTCCTGGATAACAGAATAGATTTCTGTCACAAACTTCTCGTTCTGGAAAACAAAATTTGAATATTGTCCCAGATGGTCCTGTGTATTAAGAAAATGATCAAAAGTGTTGTTTGCGGGGTCAGTCATCATTAGCTCAAATTTGCTCTTGTAGGATGAAATTACTCATCATCTCACCAATGCATTTGTTTTTAACCTTGTAGTTCAAGGTTCATATTACTTAGTTCGCCTGTAAAGTCAGCGAGAAATGCCAGATCACATAACTACTTCTCATCTTCCAACTCTGCTTGGTCATCTCCCCTCTCCTTCAAAAAACTTCTTATTTCATTCAGCAAATCACGAAATCTTTGCAGAGATTTGTGCCTACTTAGCCACCTTACATCGGTGTGCAAAATGATTTCCGCTGCTCCTTCATCAAGAGTAAGATTGAAAAAGCCGTCTTTGAAGTGATTTTCCACAAACTGAATTTACAGTTTTGAAAGTGATATCCATGACAGTCTTTGTATTGAGTTTGTTGCTTGCTAAAACTTGCTGGTGAATGATGCAGTGGTAAGAAAGGAAATCTGGGAAGTCGTCTGTGCTGTCGTTGCTCTTGCTCCATCAGTAGTGATGGAAACAAGTCTATGCAATGGAAGATTACACTTTTGTCACAAAAGAATGGAAAGAACTGAATATTTCCTGACCGGTAGTTCTCCCTTTTAAAGAAATCATTCCAAGTAGTTCTTTAACACTGAAGTCTTCAAAAACCATCCAGATAAAGACTAGTAACTGGGCTATGTCTCTTATGTCTGTAGATTCATCCAGTTGAAGTGAAAAAGCAACACAATTTGAAACATCCTCCAACAATTGTTCATTTGTGCCTTTTCTATTCGTCGCACGACAGTGTTTCTTGACAATTGTACATCCTGAATAGCAGCTTTGATCTCTTTCTTATTTTTAAATCCTTCAAAAAGATTGTCAGCTGCTTCAAGAAAATAATCTTTTACAAATTCCCCTTCAGTGAAAGGTTTGCATTTCTTTGTGATCAAGTTGCTGACCTTGAAGGATGCTATGGTTGCATTAAACGAATGTGACCTTGGCTTCACCATTAACTGTTGCTAAGAAGGCCAATTTCGATTTAAGTTCTTTGAGCTTCAATTTACAAATTTCACTTTTGGGTGAAAAATCACCATCAAACTTATTGCTACAGAGCCTTATAATGACATTCCAGATTACCCCTTTTTGGGCAATGATACTGGGGCATTACAAATTAGACAACAACACTTGTCTTTCACCATGATGAAGTAGTCAATTTCCCATTTATCATGAAAGTGGTAGGTTTTGCTCTTCTTTGGAACACTCGTCTTCGTTATACTGGGTGTGGCTAGATGTAGGAAGGCCAAATCTGCTAAGTTAGTATAAACACTGGCTGAATCTGGTCCAAAACTGTCACTGTGCCAAAGTATTAAAGATCAACAGAAACTGAAGACCTGGATGATGTGCAATACAAGGACTGGAGATGACAAAACCACACATGCAGTTCTAAAAGTAAAAATAAGAATTCATCATGCTGGCACCAATAATCAAATACCACCAAACAATCATTAAAAAAAACTCAAAACACCTGTCCAACAAGCCAGATAAAATCAAATACCGCCAAACAAGTTAAAATATCACCACACGCGATTTAATAAATTCTGCACACGTTGTAGAATCAACGCTAAGGCAAGGTGAAATCAAATTGCAGTGTAGAATCAACACAAAAGCTAGGCAAAATAAAATTGCAGAGGCAAGCAAAAGTCACAGTGGTTTGAACCAATTCGAAGGCAAGTTAGAACAAAATTGGAAAAACATGCCAAAATCACCGAATTCTTGACACTTTGTTGTGTCTGCCATAAAACATTTAATGAAAGCGAACTATAAAGCAACCAATAACCGGCACACGACACAACTAATACAGTAAGTGTATTCAGGTAAAGCCTGGGCGAATGGATATCGCCCGGTATATAACACTTCTAAGGGGTGTTGGGATGGGGGTAGGAATGGATGATTCTGAGAGGCAGAAGACCAGGTATGATACCAGGCCTGTGGCGTATCATCACGGGGCACGGGCAGCAGACCCCTGGGGTACCCACAAACTATTGGTACTAAAACAACAAGCGCCCCCAATACAACTGCAGGCAGGGAAAAAAAAACAGGCAAAGGATCAGCAGCGGCGGCAAGCCCTTGACAGACAACCTGCCTTCATGAGCTCTCTCCTAGCGATGGGGCGAGTTGCTTGAGAGATGGAGCCAAGTGGGGCTGGTGATCTACCTCTAACCCCTCCGTGATCTACTGTTTCCAACAGTAGCCAATCCAGGTCAGAAGTACCTGGCAACATCCCAAAAGAGTGAAACAGATTTTATGCTGCTTATCCTAGAAATAAGCAATGGATTTTCCCCTGTCCTCCTTAATAATGACGTATGAACTTTTTCTTTTAGGAAATTATCCAAAACTTTTTTAAGCCCTGCTAAGCAAATTGCTTTTACCCCATTTTCTGGCAATGAATTCCAGAGTGTAATTACATAGAATATAATGGGTGCGTTAGCATTAAGTGGGTGCTAAATCAGCTGGCGCATCTTAGTAAAAGACTCCCCAAGTGAAGAAATATTTTCTCCGGTTTGTTTTAAATTTACCAAGTTCTATTTTTGTATTAATGGCCATGCGCTAATGGAGCTTACTGGTTCAATATTCCATCCTAAGCTTGCTCGATTATTGCAACATTTACTTGGGATCCTTCAAAAAAAAAAAAAAACCATTCTAAGACTCAGAGTCAATCAAAATTCGGCAGTTCGACTAATTTTGGGGCTGAAGAAATGGGAACACATAAGCCCCCATTATCAAGAACTCCATTGGCTGCCCCTGGAGGCGCGAATCCTGTTTAAGTTCTCTTGTCTGTGTTATAAATCAATATTTGGTCTGGCCCCCACTTACCAAGTTTCCCATTTTAATCTGGCAAGTTCTTTTAGGTAAGAAAAAGAAATCCCTGAAGGGTATATACCACAGAACAATACTATAATATCAGAGCAATGTACTCAAATTACAAAGTTAGAAATATTGTACATATTTTTTTTTTCAATTTCTTTATTGATATTTTGAACTTGACAATGTATACAGTTATAAAATCAAAAGAATACTGTATGAAAATACATTATTAACATCAGAATTAATACAAGAAATATTTTAAATCCCTTCTTAACCTACAATAATAATGAAATATACTTAACTAACAATATTATAAAATATTATGAAATTTATACCTCTAAATAATTAAAACACCCCCCTACCCCAAAAACCCCCCTGGATGTGCATAGGAATCTAACATAAAGAAAAGGAATCATTTTAATTATAATGTGAGAAAATTAGTTAATGGATCCCAAATCCCCTTAAAAGATATTTATTAATTTAAAATTTGCAAAAATGTCACAAAATTTTCATAGAATAGCATACACAGAACACCATACAAACACTACAAACAAACCAGACAAGATATAACAACATATAACATATAACAAACACTATCAAACCAAGCTGGAAAAGGCCACACAAAAAAAATCATACAATGATATATAAATATAGCTGTGTTCAAAAGTTCATAAATCACTTAGCTTGAAAATTCGAAGTCTTTCTGGAACAATGTTCACGAGGAATAAAGCAAGCAAGATGATTGTGGGCCATCCAGAAAGGAAAAAAATCAAAAAACCAACATCCCAAATAGATTAGAGTTCAAATCCAACCTCCATATCACAAAGTGCAGGTGCTAGTGCAAACGTGCTGTCAGTAAACAGTATAATAAGTTAGATAATCAAAAAAGTCTCAAACCAAGAGGACAGAGAGCATTTTCAAAGTCTTCACAAGCAGAGGTGAAATGCCATAACAGGCATCTCCTTACATTCTAACATCTCATTGAAGCCCGGGAGGGTGTAGATGGGCTAGAGTAAGTCTTAACAGAGATTTCGGCAGTTGGAACCCAAGCACAGTAAAATCAAACTTTGAAATATGGAAAAAAGAAGCTAGTAATCTCTGCACTTTTAGGTATCGGTTGCTTGAAGTATACTGTAAGAAACAGTTGAAAACCGGACACAGCTTTGTGTGCAGACATACTCCCACACCCTGGGGAAGAGATATTTGGGTGCTCATTTTCAAAGAAGATGGATGCTTTAAAATGCATTAAAAACGGCCAAATCCCAATTTTTTTTTGTATATCTTTATTGAATTTTCAAACTACAATTGTGCAACAAGTAATTCATATACATATGATATTACAAGACAAGCACAGTAAACTTTCAGACATTAATGTACAATTATATTTTCCCCCACCCTCCCACCTAATATTCAAATAAGATAAAAACCTTCAAGAAACTATCCATAGGGAAGCAGTTACCGGACTGGAGGACAGTTGTGAGGAGACTCGTTGTTGGTCTCAGATTCCAGCAACAGCGGCTTCCTTTCCTGTTAGCAGCGTTGACAGGCATCCACAGAGACGGACCCCTGACGTCACTGGGTCCGTCTCCAACATCGTAAAAAGCAGCCGCTGCCGCGCGGTCGCAAGGCGTGGCCGAAGGGGCGTGCCCTAAGGGGCACGCAAGGCCCCTTGGGAGCCCCTTAGGAGCCACAAGGAGTCCGGGAGTCAATTGTGGATAACTTTTATTTGGGGTATATAGACCTGAGTCGGATTCTGCTCTCCATGATTGTATCTAAGATGGTCGTTGCATGTCTGCTGCAGTGAGGACATCGTCGAAATTTTCCTTAAACAATGCCGAAAAGACGGGGAAGGAATGCCGGAGGAGCCTCCCGGCGACCCTTAACCCCAGTGGTTACTATTGATGATTTTCTCCGACGCCTACAACGGGAGCAAGAAGAGTCGGGTGCTAGCTCGTTGGGGACACCGCCGGAGAGTAGTGCAGTGGGGAGATCCCCTGAGCTCGATGTCACTCTTAGCCCCGACGTTAGGACGCCACCCCTTCAACCGACGCCGCAAGCAGCTAGCTCTCCACGGAACCAGAATGCACCCGAGGAGGTGGTTTCTTCTTTGTTCCCAGAGGCTAGCATGGAGGGCTCGCCGAATATGACAACGCAGAGTGACATGTTCTCTCTGCAAGGACTTGCGACCGGGACAACAGAGGTTGGGGGAATACAAGACGCCACTGAGGTAAAGCCAATTTCATAACATTTAGATACTACATCATTACAACTTTTTTCACCCACAAAACCCCCTAAAGTCACACTCGATGCATTATGGGACTTGGTAGTGAATTTGGGGAATTCTTTAAATCCTCAAATAAAAAGTTTGGATAAGGAATTAAAAGAACAAAAAGAAGAAATAAATGTCTTAAAGCAGGATATGTCACAATTTAAAATAGAGTCACAAAATACAAATAAGGAGCTAATGCTTTTGAAACAAAATCAAGATCTGTTGGTTAAAGATAATATAATACTCAGGAAGAAGTTGGAAGTGCAGGAGAATAATGGTCGAATTAATAATTTGAGATTTATACATTTTCCAAAGATCTTGTCAACTTCTCCTAGAGAAATGGTGAAAAGATATTTTATGGAAATATTGGAAATTCCTGAAAGCTCCTTACCTCCTCTTACAAGAGTGTATTACCTTCCTGCCAAGCCCCAATCCAAAGAAGAAGAAAAAATTGAGGAACCCCAGGAGAGGTCACTGGACATTTCTGCAATACTGGAACAATCAGATAGAGAATTGGCTGTACCAGCCACTCTCTTGTTGTCTGTTGCTTTGGCCCCAGACAAGGATTGGATATTAAAACTTTTCTTTAAAAATAGGTCCAAAGACTTCCTGGGACAGCATATTCAGATTTTCCCTGATGTCTCCAGAGAGACTCAAAAAAGAAGGAAAGAATTTCTACTCCTAAAACCTGGAGTGACTCAAATAGGGGGTATTTTCTTCTTGAGATATCCATGTAAATGTGTGGTTAGATATTTATCATTGAAGTATATTTTTACAGAGCCATCTCAACTGATTAGTTTTCTCTCAGTGAAACGTCTTGAAAAAGGAATAACAGCGTCCATGGAAAGTTAGCTCCCTGCACTTTAGTAAGACATGGATTTTCTTTTAATTAATTTGAATTATATCTATTCTACTCTTTAATCTTGGATCCAATAAACATTGAGGACTAGTGTGAGATCAGCTAGATTATTATTATTTTATTTATCTATTTTTATTTTTAATTAAATGGAACTATGATCGTGGTATATCTTAATTCTTGAATTTTAGTTTAGTATTTTGTTTGATCTCACTTTACTGTACAAGATGTATATGCTTGGTAATATTGTAAAATTCTATAAATAAATAAAGAAAGAAAGAAACTATCCATAATTTCCCTGAATCAAATTCCAATGCAACTCCCTTCCCCCTCCCCCCCCACCCACCCTGGATGTGTATGTTTACAGGTCAATGAAATAAAATCTGTTATCATTCCTTACAAAATTTAGCCAATGGCTCCCAAACATCCATAAAATTCCTGTAACGTCCCTGCTGTATGGCCATGAAACGCTCCATTTTAAAATTATAACAGAGGGATTCCCACCAGAATGTGTAATTCAACCTATCCCAGTTCTTCCAATTTTTTTAAATAAGCTGCATTGCAACCCCTGTCATAAGGAGAAGTTTATTATTCCGAGCAGATATTTGACTTTTAGCTCTCATGAACGTACCAAATAAGATGGTATCGTACGTCAATGCCACCGGATTTTCTAATAAATTGTTGACTTGACCCCAAATGGATCTCCAAAATCTAAGTATCAAGGGACAATAGTACAGTAAATGATCCAACGTCCCAGCTTCAAGATGACAATGCCAGTATCTATTAGACTTTGAACTATCTAATTTCTGTAAACGAATCCCAATTTTCTAAAGTCAGACTTTGAACATATCACACTGCAGATCATCCAAATGCTTAATAATAATAATAATAATAATTTTATTTCTTATATACCGCTGTACCGTGAAGTTCTAAGCGGTTTACAGTTGAAACAGAAGAATTGCAATAAGTAAGATTAATTAAGATGAAGAGAGAGTACTTAGAGTTCCCTGACTGTCCCAAAGGCTCACATGCTTAAGAGTACCTGATTACTATTCAGTCTATTGTAAACTGCTTTGGATGAATCTCTTCATGAAAAGGGCAGTTAACTCCCAATAAATAGCAAGGGGTCATGTTGTAGGCATGTTTTGGGTGGACTAGGGAGGGCCCAAAAGTAGGACGTCCAACAATGGTTTTCAAATGGGAAGAAATATCCATGTCTAAAATGGATGTTTTTATCTAGACCTCTTTTACACATGTCCAATTTACAAAAAGGTGCTCTGATTTGAACAGCTGATCATTGGCAGGATTAAGATATCACCCTTCCTTAATCTCCCAGTGGTTGCTAACCATTGCTTGAGATCATCTCATAGTCTTTCAAAAGTGAGCCCTGTCTCATGCAGTTTAAGATGGATGTGCATTGGGTATTCTGTCTTTCGAGATAGGTATTCAGTCTCCACAGGTAATAATAATAATAATAATAAACTTTATTTTTATATACCGCCATACCATAAACAGTTCTAAGCGGTTTACAAGGGAAGAGACTTTATACAGACAGCGACATTACAGAGAACTTCCGAATTTACATTGGCATGTTAAGTAGAGGTCTGCATGGGAACGGGGATCGCGGGAATCCCGCGGGTCCCGTGGGAATCCCCCCTAGCCCACAGGACTCCCACGGGGACCCCCCTCTAGCCAACGGGACTCCCATGGGGATGGAAGGCTTTGGAAGCAGGGTTCGTCCATATAATATAATGGACACGTCAGCCTTAGTAAAAGAGAGGGGTTTATAACTTAATTACCTGAACAGAAAACAAAAAAAGGGTTCCACCAAAGAGATTCTACAAAGAAAACAGCACCGCAAACACAAAAGAAATTGTGGAATTGATGATCCTGTCAGAAGTAATTGCTGCTTTTTATGGGGACAGGCGGGGATGGAGGTAATTCCTTGCGGGGATGGGTGGGGTTGAAGAGGATCCTGACGGGGATGGGTGGGTACGGGTGGGATTTCTAATGTTAAGTTCAGTCAGGTTTATCTGGAAGTGTATTGGAAGTAGTGAGTACTCGAATATAAATAAGCAGGCAGACTATGTACAAAAATATGTTCCCTCTGACAAGCTGGCTATTCTTTTTCCTCTTACATAAAAGAACATGGCAGTATTTGTAAAAGTAATTGGTGCAGGTTTTTTCCCCCCAATCTCCAAAGTAATTGAACCTCTCTAATACCATTTGCAGTATAGCTGGGGCAAAGCGTCTTGTTTTTAACAAAAAAGTAATCTGTAAAATTCAATTTTGATGGTGTAAAAAAGTACTGAGTTATGAGGGTTTTTTTTTAAAAAAAGCTGCTCTGGCCCTTATTCTCTGAGGAGTGCAGGTTGATGGCTATTAAGGTAGCGGGAGGGAGCGACAATGAGTGAGCTTTTCGTTGCTGCTGCCTTTGTGGACTCGTTTGCTTTGGTGCCATTTGTCAAGTGACACTGACTGTTCTTTACTCCACAGGTTTGAGACATTTGAAGTGAACAGCTTTGAGCAGTTTTGTATCAACTATGCAAACGAAAAGCTGCAGCAACAGTTCAACTCGGTAAGGCGGGCTTCAAGATAACACCTCTGCCTTGGAAATGTATCAAACATTTTTTTTATTTTTTTGCATCCAGCTTTTTTGGTTTTATATCTGGAAGGAGAAGGCGTTACATTACAAACAATAACCAATTCCTGATTTACAGAATTTTTTTTCTTTTCTTTATTAACAAATCCATCCTGGGGAACAGTTTGTTTGAAATGAAGGAATTGGGTAAAGAAAATCATTCGGGAGCATTCTAACATGCTGCGTTTGAGGGCACAAAGAAACTGAATTGAACTACTTGGCAGTAGAGAATGACACGGGGACAAATTTTTCCCTGTCCCCGCAGGAACTCATTTTCCCGTCCCATCCTGGTGAGTACTTTTCCTGTCCCTGCCCCATTCCTGCAAGCTCTGTCCTCATCTGCACAAGCCTCAAACACTTTAAAATCATAAGTGTTCGAGGCTTGTGCAGTTAAGGCAGAGCTTACAGGAATGGGGCAGAGGTAGGGACAGCAACAAAGTTCACGGAGTTGGAATGGAGAAATTGAGTTCCTGCAGGGACAGGGACAAATTTCTCCCCATGTCAATCTCTACTTGGAAGCTTGTGAGCAGCAGTTCCACTTGTTAGGGCTTCAACCATAGCTGCTACCATTTCACTATACATTCATGATTCATTCTGTGAAGGTGACGACAAAAGCTAGAAGGATGCTAGGTTGCATAGGGAGATATATGGCCAATAGGAAAAAGAAGGTATTGATGCCACTGTATAAGACTTTGATGGGACCTCACTTAGAATATTGTGAACAGATCTGGAGGCAGCACCTTATAAACAGGATGGAGTTGATCCAGTGGGAGGCTACTAAAATGGTATGTGGCCTTCATGATAAGGCGTATGGGGACAGACTTAAAGATCTCAATGTGTATACTTTGGCGGAAAGGCGGGAGAGGGGAGATATGATAGAGACGTTTAAATACCTACGTAATATAAATGTGCATGAGTCGAGGCTCTTTCATTTGAAAGGAAGCTCTGCAATGAGAGGGCATGGGATGAAGTTAAGAGGTGATAGGCTCCGGAGTAATCTAAGGAAATACTTTTTTCCAGAAAGGGTAGTAGGTGCGTGGAACAATCTCCCGGAAGAGGTGGTGGAGACAGAGACTGTGTCTGAATTCAAAAGGGCCTGGATAGGCACATGGGATCTTTCAGAGAGAGAAAGAGATAATGGTTACTGCAGATGGGCAGATTAGATGGGCCATTTGGCCTTTATCTGCCATCATGTTTCTCTAGATATTACTACCAATAGGGATAGATATGAATCTATAATTGTGATGATATACTAAATAACTACTTTTATATCACAATACATAAATTTTTTTATATAAGTATATCCAAATAAATTATTAAATAGTGCTCAGACCCACAACCTTAAGTGTTTAGGTGTATACAACACAACACAGGCTGCCATCAGACCATCATAGCACCATCATTGTCTGTACCACCTAATATTTTTATAAATTCACTTGTTTAATAAAAACAAAATGGACTTATCTTTTATGGTGGTAAACTTGCATTCAAAGGTTACATGACAGGCAGCTCCGTGTTATAAAGTGCTCGTGCCAATTATAAAAGACTCCTGGAAGCCATAAATTACAAATCTTCCCTTCTACTCGAGTTTCGCGATGAGTGCTTCCTCAGGAAGGGATATCATACTCTAGCCACCGAGGAGGGACTAATCCATACTTCTCCAGCTACGCTGGCTTTGTTTGTCAGTTGCCTGCGTAGCTGGAGCAGTATGGGTTAGTCCCTCCTCGGTGGCTAGAGTATGATATCCCTTCCTGAGGAAGCACTCATCGCAAAACTCGAGTAGAAGGGAAGATTTGTATTTTATGGCTTCCTGGAGTCTTTTATAATTGGCATGAGCACTTTATAACACGGAGCTGCCTGTCACGTGACCTTTGAATGCAAGTTTATCACCATAAAGATATGTCCATTTTGTTTTTATTAAACAAGTGAATTTATAAAAATACTAGTCATTAAGCCCGTTACATTAACGGGTGCTAGAATATGTCTATCTGTCTTTCTTCCTTTCTTTGTCTCTCTCCCTCCCACTGTCTGTCTGTCTTTCTTTCTTTCTCTGTCTCTCTCCCTGGCCCCCTTTGTCTGTCTGTGTTTATTTCTTTCTGTCTCTCTCCCTGCCTGCTGTCTTTCATTCTCATGCGCTGCCTGCCTGGCCCTCTTTTGTCTCCTGGCCCTCTTTTGTCTCCAAAGCAAACCAAGATTGCTCCCTGGCCCCCTCCCTTCCCCCCCTCCCCCACTTCCCTGTGCAGCAACAGAAACATTCCCCTCCTTCTCTGTGTAACAGCAACAGCATTCCCCCCTTCCCTGTGCAGCAGCATTCCCCCTTCCCTGTGCAGCAGCATTCCCCCTTCCCTGTGCAGCAGCATTCCCCCACACTTCCCTATACAGAAGCAGCATTCTCTCCTTCCCTGAGCAGCAACATTCCCCCCTTTCCCTGTGCACCCACCCCTTGCCTGCTCCCCCTGTTCCCTTCCTTTCCATCAGCATTCATTTCCTGCTCCCCCTGTGCATATGCTCTACTTGCCTCAAAGAAAAGCGCTGCACCGCGCTGTTGCTGGCCTTGGTGTCTTCTCTACACTGCGGCCAACCCTAGCGGAAACAGGAAGTAGTGAGAGGGCGGGCCGCAGTGGAGAGAAGATAGTGAGGCCAGTGACAGCACAGCGCAACGCTGTGAGTAGGCGAGAGGGAGGAGGGGGAAAAATAGATGGCGGCAGGGGGGTTTGGAGGTCGGGGCGCGTGTGGCAAGCCGCCGCTCGCGTCTGAAGCTTTTAAAAAGGCAGTTGGCATTGGGGCGCATGCGGCAAGCCGCCACTCGCACCTGAAGATTTTAAAAGCTCCCCTGGATCGGTCTGCCCTGCTCCTTACCTTAGTATATTTTTAAGTTGAAAGACGGGGGGGGCTCCTCGCAGGAGCAGGGCAGACCGAAGAACAGCACGGCTGACAGCCGCCGCGTCTGACATCCGCCTCGGGGGAGGAGAGAGAGTGTTTCGCGCGCATGCTCATTCCTATCTGCGGTGCCCTACAGTGCACGGAAAACGGAACACGTGATGGGAGTGCGCATGCGCGGCTTAGCCTTTTATTATATTAGATTAGGTAGTACAGACAATGATGGTGCTATGATGGTCTGTGTTGTGCTGTATACACTTATACACTTAAGGTTGTGGGTCTGAGCACTATTTAATAATTTATATGGATTTATTTATATAAAAAATTTATGTATTGTGATATAAAGTAGTTACCTATGTTTCTATAACCATGAAGCTCTATGACATCACAATGCAGGTGTAAAGAGCCTTAGCCTATAGGAAAAAGAGATGCAAATGTTAAGAGCCTTAGCCAATAGAGAGACAATGGATGCTGCAGATGGGCAGACTGGATTGGCCATTTGGCCTTTATCTGTCATCATGTTTCTATGTTACTATGGGGAGAATACTGTAGTTTTCTGCAAAAAAAAAAAACAAAAAGTAAAATATCCATGTATACTGGTCCAAAAATGTTGTGTCATCAGGCATGCCCATAATGCTTATGATAACATACACTTAAGTTGATACACAGTAGAAACCTTGTTTTATCTTATTTATAAATGCGTTTATTTGGATTTAGCACTTAGATGAGTTACATTCTGGTACGCTATTTATTTCTCTATCCCTGAATGGCTCACAATCTAATTTTGGCCTGAGGTAAGAGAGGATCAGTGGCGTAGTAAAGGACAGGGGGGGGGGGCAGTCCCGTTCCTCGTACCTCTTTAATTTTCCCGGCACGGGCAGTATCATGGACTTGCTGTCGGTGTCGGATCTCTCTGATGTCACTTCTGGGTCCCATGTCTAGGAAGTGACATCAGAGGGACAGCCGGTATGACACGGTAAGCAAGTTTGTGACGCTGTCTGCACTGGGAAGGGGGGTGGAGTACACACACGGCAGAGGAGGGGTGCTACTGCCCCAGGCGCCTCTCACCTTTGCTGAGCCACTGGGGAGGGTTAAGTAATTTGCCAAAGATTACCAAAAAGCAGGTTTGAGATTTGAACCAGACTTCCTTGGATGTCAAGCTCTGTGCACCAACCACTAGGCTGTGCCTCCACTTCCTTTGCATAGTGGATTCAAGATATGGGAGAGAATTTCTCCTACCCACTAATCCTCACCGGGTCCCTTTTTGTTGTTTTTTGGTTTGCTCTTTAAATAAAAAAGATTCAATGGCTCATTGTCAACGAATAGCTCAAGAACTGAAACCCAAAAGACAATCTTGTTGCCAAAAATGTCTAATCTAATATCCAATCTATAATTGGCTAACACTCTTCTTCCCTTTGGGCGAATGTTTGGACTTAATTAAATATTGAATGTTAAAGAAAAATTAATGTAATGGACATCAGTATGAGCCCATTTGATATAAACGAGGGACTGTGGGCTCGGGCAGTAACTCATAGATGACCAGAACCAGACAATAAGTCTAAATAAGAACTGCTCCATACATCATTTAGTCCAATATAGTGC
The DNA here is from genome assembly GCF_902459505.1 of Geotrypetes seraphini. Lineage (NCBI taxonomy): Eukaryota > Metazoa > Chordata > Amphibia > Gymnophiona > Dermophiidae > Geotrypetes > Geotrypetes seraphini. The sequence goes on from NC_047084.1 coordinate 87,127,365, forward strand.
AATTAATTGATCAAAACACTGTATAAGTCTTAAACAAACATTCACACCAAATTAAGAAGAAGAAAAGAAAAATAAAGGCTTAATAAACTCCCAAAATCAGCAGTGTGCATCAAAATTATGAAAGTTCAATGTGCCTCATAAAAATTCATGCTAAAATTGTTCGATGAAAAGTGCTGTGCTTAACTGAGTCCCATTAAGATTTCATGATGTCATTCAATAATTTTCAAGAATCATTAGAAACACTAGAAAAATTCATTGAAGTTCATTAAAGAATTTAGTAAATAGAATAATAGTTCGTAGAAAAATTCATGAAAGTTCATACTATCACACAACAGTTCATATCACCACTCGACAGAACTCTGTTTTGACACTTTCATCAGGAGTGGAGATTAAAGTGCTTTTGCAATAATTCGCAAGAGGAGCAATATCCTAAAAAGGCAACAGGGAATCCTTAAACCTGTCTGCACGATCCTCTGAAGCTTAGTGCAATCAAACCTTCGCTGCGGGAAAAGTCAACAAAACCCTTTTACTAAGTTGCACTAAAAAGTGGCCAGTGCTATCCCCAGCGCCAGAGCTTTCCAAGTTTTTGAAGTTTATTATGGGATTTACTGTCCTACTTAACAAAATATTACATTACATTACATTAGGGATTTCTATTCCGCCATTACCTTGCGGTTCAAGGCGGCTTACAAAAGATTTATAAACGGGGGTAACAATGGAAGAACAGTTGATTTACTAGATTGGTAAAGAGTAGATCTTTTGACATTTTCAGGGGTTGGAATTAGTACAGCTTACAAGAGGTATATAGACGGGGGTTACAATGGAGGCACAATTGTCATTGCTGGGGTAGTAAGAGTGGATTCTTTGTCTATTTTAGCATTGTTAATAGTACGTGAAGTTAGGGCTGTTTCAGGAATTTCTTGAAAAGTATAGTTTTTATTTCTTTTCTGAATGTCTTGTAGTCTGCGGTGGTCATTAGCGGGTTGGAGATCCGGGTATCTAGTTTTGCAGCTTGAGTGGCTAGGATGCCGCCGTGTAGTTTAGATCATTTTACTTCTTTGATCGGAGGAGGTATGAATGGGGAATGCGTTTTTCTGTATCTGATTGTGGATGCTTGGAAGAGGCGGTTGTTCAGGTAGGATGGACTGTCTCCGTTTAGGGATTTAAATAGCATGCAGTAGAATTTGAATTGTATTCTTTCTTGGATTGGTAGCCAATGTGAGTTGATGTAAGCTTCTGTGATGTGATCATGTTTTCTCAATGAGTAGATGAGTCTCAAAGCTGTATTTTGGATTGTTTGAAGTTGTTTGATCATAGTAGCAGGGCATGGGAGGAAGAGGATGTTGCAGTAGTCCAGCAGTCCTAGGATTAGGGATTGAGCTGGAGTTGTGATCTTTCAAAGAATTTCCGGACTAGTCTCAGATTTCTCATGATTGCGAAGGATTTCTGGATTGTTTTGTTTATTTGCGGTTGCATGGTACAGCATCTGTCTATGGTCATTCCTAGTAGTTTTATGGTGGTTTGGATGGGGTAGTTTATTGAGTTGAGTTCTAAATTTGTTAAGGTTTGGACTTTGTCATTTTTGAAGAGGATGAATTTAGTTTTGTCTGGGTTGAGTCTGAGTTTGTGATCTTTCATCCAGGTCGTAACTGTTTCTAGTGTTCGATGTAGGATGTTTGATGTGGTGGACTTAGGCTGGTCATATGGTATGAGGATGGTAATGTCATCCGCGTAGCTATAGGTGGTTATGCCTATATTAATATATGAATCTGAGCGGCTTACAATCTAACCCCCCACCCCCACCCCTTATATGAAGCCGCGTTAGCATTTTTTATCGCTGCCACAGCGGTAAAAGTTCCAATGCTCATAGGAATTCTATGAGTGTCGAGAGCTTTTTCCACCGCGGCCATCAATAAAAAAAAAAAATGCTTAAAGCGGCTTCATAAAAGGGGGATGGGGGTAAATTTGTAGGGAGGAGCATGAGGAAAAAAAGATGGGACAGTGAGGTAGATGGGAGAACTGCATACACATGGTTGAATAGAGGTCACTTTTAGTGCAGTGGTAAAATGGTCCTATTTTCCATTTATCTTATTAATGCCTGTGTGCTAATTTTTCCATTAGTGCGTGAGCACTTACTGACACATAAATTTCTAGGCAGTAGGGCTCTCTTGATGCATATGAAAGTTTAAGTCTATCCATAATTGTTCACCGAAAGCCAAAATAAGCCAAGACCTCTCAAAGATAAAACCAAGAAACTGTGTCAAAAGCTTTCTCATTATCAAAGCTAACTAAAATAGCCTCCAAAGCATTGTGCGTTCTTTGCCTAAAGCAAACGGAGCACATTTGTTACTGCATTATGGCCTTTAATAAAACCAACCTGATGGAGGGCAATGAGCCTAGGAAGTATGTTAATTAACCTATTAGCCAATATTTTTGCATATAATTTCATATCAACATTTTGAAGCAACATTGGTTGGTGTGAACTTGTAAAACAAGGGTCTTGACTGACTTAACAAGAGTGACTACTGAGGTTGTTCACATAGCCAAAAGGAAGATTCCTTTAACCTGAGTCTCCTCATATACAGCTAATAAAGTGAGGACAACTCTGTCCCATGAGCATATAAAACTCTAAAAGGAAGCCATCCAGGCCGGAAGTCTTCCTGTTGGTAGATGTTCTAATAGCATATTGGAATTCTTCGAGATCTAATGTAGTGTTCAATAAATCTACCATGCTTCCAGCGCTGCAGACCACAGGTCTATACAGTTTTAGAGAATGGCAAATCCTAGGTGCATCAGCGACTCATTCAAAATCCCTATTTATAAAGGGCTGGCCAAATAAGGCAGTGAGGCTGAGGAAATCAACAACAAATGGAGCAAGAAGCTAGGAGTTAACTCATGCTTTGTGTTCACAGCATGTATTTAAGCTGGAGCAAGAGGAGTATATGAAGGAGCAAATCCCATGGACCTTGATAGATTTTTATGACAACCAACCCTGCATAGATCTCATCGAAGCAAAACTTGGAATCTTGGACCTGCTGGATGAAGAGTGTAAGGTAAAAAAAAGTGGGGGTGGGAGCACACTTGCCTCTAATATTTTGCTGAGGTTTCTATTTTTAGGTGTTTATTTTCCAGCTAATAAGAGGTTCTTAGAGGTACAAGCAGCTCCTACTGCTACTACTATTTATAATTTCTATAGCTCTGAAAAGCATATGTAGCGCTGTACAATTAACATGCAATAGACTGTCCCTGCTCAGAAGAGCTTACATCAAACCTAGATTTTCAGCAGTGCGTTCTGGTTAATGCCACTGAAAATTGTCTCTGACCACCTTGATACTATTCAAGAGCTGAGAAATGCCAGTGTTGGTACTAACCATTTAGGGGTCGTAGTCTGTCCTTAGACTGGACATTCCTTCATTCTATGGCTATTTTTACTGCTGGGGCAAAATGGCCGATTTTTCAATTTTCTGTATTAATGGCCACGTGCCAGTTTTCCCAGTAGTATGTGAGCCCCTACTGCCACTCGCTAACCAAGAGCTAATCTGTTGGTGCACTGCTATGTAGCTGCACTAACCAATTAGCACAGAGCACGCCCACTCTCCACCCCAGACCGTCCTCCAGCACTAAAAAATAAATTGTATTTTTTAGCACGTGGGTAATGTGTACCAGTCACAAAATTACTACAGGATGCCTGAGTGAGCTCAGAGGTATTTTTAGCTAAAAGGACCCCTAGGTAAGGTACAATAGCAAAATACTTGCATATCAGTCCCTACTATCGTCTGTTACATTGGCTCCCGATACAGGCACGAGTACTATTCAAATTTTCTTGTATCTGTTTTAAGTTTGATTTGGGGAATTGCCCCAACTTATCTTTTAACTCATTTTGCATTATATAGCCCAATGAGGACAACTAGGAGCTCTAATTTATTTGCCTATCCAAAAATTATTGGCTGCAGATACAAGACTTTTTTGGGATAGGACCCTTGCATTCCAAGCAAGTAAGCAGCAGTCCTGGTGGAGTCAAAATGTCTTATGGTGCATTTTGAAAAGTAATTAAATCAGCGTTGTTTGACAAATTCATTTCTTAAAATTGGATATCAGGGTTAACAAAAAATTTTATACTGAATATTGTTGAGTAACATGTTGTAATTGTAACTATCTGTATTTCGCTGATTGTCCAGCCTTCTGTGTAAACCACCTAGAAATTGTTTGATTATGGCGGTATAGAAGAATAAAGTTATGTTATGTTATCCGTAGTACCCCAGATAGTTTCTGATGGCTGCTGTATACCTAGAAAGTGACTAGCATTCACGTTTCAGTGCATTAAGGTGTTTTGCAATAATAAACCTGCTAGCACCGCACATTAGGGAATTTTTCTCACAGAATGTACTATGCTCCTGTACCTGCTCTGCCGAGAGCCTTTGGCTTAAATCTCATACATATGAATGACTTCATCCATTTTAAACTTATGATGACCTCCTTTAATTCTGCTCTTACACTGGCCAAGCAAGACTACTACATCCAACCCCCACCATCTTTTTTTGTCATGCTGAACTCCCTCCTCAAGTCACTCTCTCCTTTGCTCCTTCCTTCCCTCTCTCCTCATACGATGGGTGAATATTTCCATGACGAGGTGCACAATATCGCCCATGAATTTGCTGCAAAGTCATATATGTTTCCCGTTTACCCCCATCCACTCTCCTGACCTTCCGGCTCCCACCATCCCTTCTTCTTCCAAACAACTCAGGAGAAACCCACACATCCTCTCAACCCTCCATCAATTCCCACCGACTTTTCTTCCTTCTCTGAAATCACAGAGGGAAAAACCCGCACAACTTTTGTCCTCAGCCAAGCCCACTACATACCCCTCTGACCCTATTCCCACCTTTCTACTTGACCCCATCTCACATACTATTATCCCTGCAACTGTCATATCCTCAACCTATCTATTTCTACCACAACTGTTCCTGATGCCTTCAAACATGCTGTGGTTAAGCTGCTTCTCAAAAAAAAAACCTTGCTGGACCTATCTTCCCCTCCAATTATCACTCTGTCTCCTTTCTTCCATTCCTATCAAAGTTACCCAAACATGCTGTCCTCTGTTGCTACAATCTGGCTTTTGCACCCTACACTCCACAGAGGACCACCCTTACCAAAGTCTGCAGTGACCTGATTCTGGCCAGATCCAAGGGCCTTTACTCAATCCTCATACTTCTTGACCTGTCTAGTGCTTGATACTGTTAATCACTGCTTACTCCAGTGGTTCCCAAACCTGTCCTGGGGGACCCCCCAGCCAGTCAGGTTTTCAAGATATCCCTAATGAATATGCATGAGAGAGATTTGCATATAATGGAAGTCGACATATATACGACAGCCTTTTAGCGACACAAGCAGCAAAGATTGATCCCACCATCAACAACCTACTGATAAATTCAACAGACATCAAAATATTCCGAAAAGAAATCAAAACTCATCTCTTCAAAAAACACTTTCCATCATCATAACCCCTCAACAACAATAGAAAATACTCCCATGACCACCACCATCACCACCATAGCAATATATCAGAACCAGTGTTCCCGCTAAGCTGCGTTGACGTGCGCACGCGCACAAAATATTACCTCGCAGCGCACAAGTTTCTCGTCACAGCGCACACAGTGTAGAGCACAGTTCTTCAACCGCCGGTCCGCAAACAAAATCTTGCCGGTCCGCGAAGGATTCGGTCCCCGCCGCAACGAAAGGCCGGCGTCAGCTGACTTGCAACTTCCTGTTGCAGTCGCTGTGCCGGGACTCCTGCCTTCCACCGCGTTTGCCTCCTGCCTTGTCTCCGCACCTCCAGACCAGCAGCGGCAGCTGTGTATGCTTTTAACTTCGGCACAGAGCTGCCCCTAATCAATAGTTTAGCGCGGTTTCATAAGGCAGCCTCGGGGCCTTTGCTAGGCCGGCCCACATCGCATCATCGAAGCGGGCCGGCTATCAAAGGCCCCGAGGCTGCCTCATGAAACCGCGCTAAACTATTGATTAGGGGCAGCTCTGTGCCGAAGTTAAAAGCATACACAGCTGCCGCTGCTGGTCTGAACTCTTGGGCCGCTGAAGGAGGGCAAAAAGCAGCTGTCCTGGAGGTTTCCCTTCCTCTCGCCTTTACAGGTTCCTTTTTTCCACCTTTTTTTTTTTCCTTCAAACGGCAACGGGCCCCAGCATCGACATCAATCAAGTAAGTTCCACTGTCAATCAAGCGGTTCTGCTCGGCCAAAGCTTCCCCTGTGACATGAGCCACCCTCAGGGGAAAGAAAGTGACCCACAAAGGTGAGGGGAAGGGGGGCAGATGATGGAAGTTGGGGGGGGGAGAGAGAGAGAGAGAAGGGGCAGATGATGGAATGGAGGAGATGAGAGAGAGAGAGAAGGGGACAGATGATGGAAGTGAGAAGAAGGGAGAGAGAGCAGAAGGCAGATGGATGTCAGTTGAGAAGGGAGAGCAGATGCTGAATGGAAGTGGGGAAAGAACACATACTGGATGGAAGGAGGAGATAAATAAAGGGGGAAGAAAATAGTAAGATAATGGAGGGGTGAGGGAAAGGGGTGACAAGCTGTGTGTAGACACAGTGAAAAGAGGGAAACGGGACTAAATAGTAAGAAAGAATTTAATTTAGATGGAGGCAGAAAATAGAGAAGGAAGACCAGAGAAGAAAAGGGAAGAGAGAGCAGAGAATGATCAGATCTGAGTGGAGGAAATGAGAAGAGAGATATGCTAAAAACCACAGGGGGGAGGGAAGGATAGAGATGCCAGACCATGAGGGGAACAGAAGGAAGATGATGGATGCTAGACCAAATTGGGGGGTGGTGGGGGGCAGGAGGAGAGATGGCAGGGAAAGACAGACAGTGAATGGAAGGGGCAGATGCTGGACTGAAGAGACAGAGAAGGTTATCATGCTGCTGTACCGGGCCATGGTACGCCCTCACCTGGAGTACTGCGTCCAGCACTGGTACTTTAAGAAGGACACGGTACTACTCGAAAGGATCCAGAGAAGAGCAACTAAAATGGTTAAGGGGCTGGAGGAGTTGCCGTACAGCGAAAGATTAGAGAAACTGGGCCTCTTCTCCCTTGAGCAGAGGAGATTGAGAGGGGACATGATAGAAACATTCAAGGTACTGAAGGGAATAGACTTAGTAGCTAAGGCAGGGAGAACGAGAGGGCACTCTCTAAAGTTGAAAGGGGATAGATTCCATACAAACGTAAGGAAGTTCTGTGGTAGAAAGCAACATATTTATTTGGCTCATAACTTGCTGGCGCCCGATATTTTTAGCTCACAGTGAAAAAAGTTTGCTCACAACACCCGCCCGCTTAGAGGGAACACTGATCAGAACCCTGACTCTTATTATTTCTATTCATCACAACAACCTACCAGAATCCTGACTTTACTATATCTACTCATCACAACTACTTATCATAATCTACTATTAGCTTTCAAGTTCTTCCGAAAAACCCAGATTAACAATTGTATCTTGACACATTCTTGAATTTATGTACTGCACCGCTACTGGAAATGTCCAGTCTTATAAATTGTAATCCGCTTAGAACCGCAAGGCACAAGCGGAATATAAATCACTAATGTAATGTAATGTAATGTAATGACAGGTATGCAAATCTCTCTCATGCATATTCATTAGGGATATCTTGAAAACATGACTGGCTGGGGGTCCCCCAGGACAGGGTTTGGGAACCACTGGCTTACTCCTTGATACACTGCCTTTGCTTGGATTCCACAATTCTTTTGTCTCCTGGTTTGCCTTCTACCTCTCCCATCACACCTTTAGTGTATGCACTGGTGGATCCTCCTCTACTGCCATCCTGCTAGCTGTTGGGGTACCCCAGGGTTCTATCTTAGGGCCTTTTCTCTCTATACCTTGTACCTCAGTGCTATGATTTCTTCCCATGGCTTTCAGCATCATTTATTTGCTGATGATTCTCAGATCTACCTTTCTACACCTGAGATCTCACTGAAAATCGAATAAAAATTCCTTCTGCTTGTCTGACAGTTGCTGCTCCCCTTTCCTTCTAAACCCTCTACTCCCTCAATTCTCTGCTTCTATTAATAATACTGTTATCGTTCCTGTCTCCTCTGCTCATAACTTTGGAGTTGTCCTTGACTCCAACCACTCATTTTCTACTACACACAATCCAACTGACTGCTAAAGCATGTCGCTTCTATCTCTAAATCATTTCCAAAATTCGCCCCTTCCTCTTGGAACACAGTACCTGAACCCTTGTCCGCACCCTTATAAACCTCACCCTTTAGACTACTGCAATTTACGTCTAACGGGTCTCTCGAGGTCTACCGCTAAACTGCCTCTCCCCCCCCTGCAATCTGCGCAAAACTCGGCTGAACAACTTGTCTTTCTGCCAACCTCTCTCCACTCACATTTACCTCTCCTCAAATCACTTCACTGGCTCTCTATCCACCTTCGCATACAGTTCAAACTTCTATTACTAACCTACAAATAAGTTTGTGCTGCATCCCCTCAGTATCTCTCCTCTCTTGTCTCTCCTTACACTCTTCCCTGAGAACTCCATCCCTCACATATGTTGCTTTTATCTGTATCCTTCTCTTCCACTGCCAATTCCAGACTTCTTTCCTTTCATCTCACTGCCCCATAAGTCTGAAACAAACTACCTGAGTCCATGTACCACACCTTTCCCTTCCTTTGCTCAAAAGTAGTCTGAAAACCCACCTTTTTGAGAGAACCTTCATAACCCTACTCCCTGCTGCCATCTGCTTACCACCCTAGCCAGTAATTTAACCACCCTCTTTAACCTTTACCCTGATATCCTGTCTTTCTGGGTACACCGTCAAATACGTGCACCAACAAATGCGCGCATGAAGGGAGTGGGATTTTCTGGGCGGAATTGTAACTATGTTGGTGGGGAGCTTAGCGGCAATTGAGTGCATCAGCATGGGCCAGAAGGAGGGTGCCATTGTAGTGGGGGGGGGTTTCCCTCCACCCCTCCCCCTTAGAACGGAAAAGAGAAGGAGAGCAGGAGTTTTACTGTAGTGGGGCGGTTCCCCCCACACCCCTCCTCAAAGGGAACGCGAGAGTGTTGGGGGGGTTCCCCCCAACCCCCCTCTCAGAGCGCAAATGGGCAGCCTGGAAGTGGGGGTAGAATGGCGGCATGCATTTGACCTGCGTTTAAATGTCGGGGCGTGATTGTCGGCATTGTCCGGCGCGCTTTTGACGGATCACCGTTTTTCTGTCTTGATTGATTGTTCATTGGTATATTAGGATGGCCTCTTTCTCAGTAAAAGGTCCACAACTTTGGAATTCTATACCTTTTGAATCTTCGAATATTAAGTACAATTGATAAGTTTAAAACTGAATTAAAAACATTTTTTTTTGTTTTTGTTTAGATGCTTATTGTAATAAACAGTTGCATTTGGCTTTTGAGAGTATTCTGCAAGACATGGGAAGTTTACTCTAATGTAGTGGTTCCCAACCCTATCTTGGAGGACCACCAGGCCAATCGGGTTTTCAGGATAGCCCTAATGAATATGCATGGTGCAGATTTGCATGCCTGTCACCTCCATTATATGCAAATCTCTCTATGCATATTCATTAGGGCTAGCCTGAAAACCCGATTGGCCTAGTGGTCCTCCAGGACAGGGTTGAGAACCACCGCTCTAATGCATTTTCCTCCCTACTTTCCTATAACAATTGTAGCTCGCTTTTAACCTTATATGTTTGTTGTAATGTGATTTTATTTGGGAACTGATTTTAGATTCTAAACCACCCAGATGGTTTTTACTCTTGGAGTGGGATAGTAAGACATGATCCTCTAATTTGTAATTCTCAACTGTATCATGTAATGTACATGAATCTTTGTTATATAATTCTCCTGGTAATGTCCAAATATCTTCTAATTTGTAATCCGCTTAGAACCGCAAGGCACAAGCGGAATAGAAATCAGTAATGTAATGTAATGATATAGATTGGATTGATTAGATTATTAGCTCATTCAAACAGGGATTGTCTCCTTTGTGACTCTACAGGGCTGCGTACGTCTGGTAGCACTCTAGAAATAATTAATAGTAGTGGGAAACCTAATCCTGTTAGCGCATCCTTGTTTATGCACGCTAATGAGAAAACAACTCTGTTAATGCTGAATCACTTAGGTGTCACTAATTGCTCCTGTGTTAAAACCTTGCAGTTGAAGCACGCTAATGACTACAATAGCGCATGACCCACATAAAACATCCCGCCTCCAAAAAACCTCCCTGCATTATTTATAGTTAACCTGCATTAAAATACATGTTAACCGTATTTCCTAATGCACTTTAGTAAACATACCCCTTAGGCTTTTAAGTTAAGGGTGCTCAACTACCTTTTAAACAAATGGATTCTTAGGACTAGACCTATGTGTGTTGCACCCCGCCCCCCCCCTTCCCTGGCTTCCATAAAAAATCATATGTAAAATATAATATGTCTTTAAATCCTGTAGTGAAATGTCAAATGGCTAAATAGATTAGGGGTCTGATTTTATAAACCCAATGCTTGGGTGAAAAGTCCAAAAAAAGCACCTATTTTAAGGTTAATATATAAAGGCTGTATTAGCACCTAGGTGAGTTTATAAAATAGGCTGCTAGAGCCAGGCTTTATTGTGCACAGATACTGACACATGGGGTGGAGGGGATGCGGGAGGGAAGGGAAGAGCGAGGGTGCTGGCCACATGGGGTGGAGAGGGTGCGGGAGGGAAGGGAAGAGAGCAAGGGCTCCTTTTACGAAGGTGTGCTAGCGTTTTTAGCGCACGCTAGCCAAAAAGCTACCGCCTGCTCAAGAGGAGGCTGTAGTGACTAGCCCGCGGGGCATTTTAGTGTGCACTATTCCCCGCGTTAAGGCTCTAACGCGCCTTTGTAAAAGGAGTCCTAAGGGTGCTGGCCACATGGGGTGGAGCTGGAGGGAAGGGAAGGGAGAGAGGGTGCTGGACCTGAAGGAAAGAGGAGAGAGAAGGGAAGGTACAGAGATGGAAGATGGATGGTGAGCATGGAGAAAGAAGAAAATGTCCGGTGGGCAGGAGACCCTGGTGAGCGAGTTAACAGAATACAAACAGAAATCAGAGCCTGAGACCAACAAGATTTGAATAATAAAATGATCAGACAAAGGGTAGAAAAATAATTTTAGTTTCTATTTTGTGATTACAATACATCAGATTTGAAATGTGTATCCTGCCAGAGCTGGTGTTAGACAATGAGCGTGAGCTAGGACCTAGCAGTGTGTGTTTTATTTACACTTGACAGCACTAGTGGTGGGGTTGGAGAGGGCAAAGGGAGGTGGGGTGGGTGAAGAGGCTGCAAAATAAACCCACCAGCTAATTTTAAAGCTATATCATAGAAAGTAAATTGAATTGTATCAAATTGAAAAATCAATTCAGTTGGCAAAATTGAATCGAAATTCTAGTTGCTACCACTGTTAGAAACAGGATAGTGGGCTAGATGGACTATTGGTCTGCCTCAGTATGGCTATTCTTATGCAAGATATATGAGGGCATGTTAAGGGAAGGAGGGACACTGGATATGGGGAGAGGGAATAGGGAAAGAAAGGAGAAATGCAGAACATCTGAGGAAAGAGAAGGAACAAAAGGCACATGCTGAACAGGGAATGGAAGGAGAGAAACTGAACACTTTGGTCAGAGGGGGAAGGAAGGAAATGGGGCATGCTGGACTAGAAAGGAGTAGGGAAGGAGAGATGCTGGACACAGTAGGAAAGGGTAAGGAATGGAAGGAGAGAAGCTGAGCACTTTGGTCAGAGGGGGAAGGAAGGAAATGGGACAGGCTGGACTAGAGAGGAGTAGGGAAGGAGAGATGCTGGATACAGTGGGAAAGGGTAAGGAATGGAAGGAGAGAAGCTGAGCACTTTGGTCAGAGGGGGAAGGAAGGAAATGGGACAGGCTGGACTAGAGAGGAGTAGGGAAGGAGAGATGCTGGACACAGTGGGAAAGGGTAAGGAATGGAAGGAGAGAAGCTGAGCACTTTGGTCAGAGGGGGAAGGAAGGAAATGGGGCATGCTGGACTAGAAAGGAGTAGGGAAGGAGAGATGCTAAACACAGTGGGAAAGGGTAAGGAATGGAAGGAGAGAAGCTGAACACTTTGGTCAGAGGGGGAAGGAAGGAAATGGGGCATGCTGGACTAGAAAGGAGTAGGGAAGGAGAGATGCTGGACACAGTAGGAAAGGGTAAGGAATGGAAGGAGAGAAGCTGAGCACTTTGATCAGAGGGGGGAAGGAAGGAAATGGGACAGGCTGGACTAGAGAGGAGTAGGGAAGGAGAAATGCTGGACACAGTGGGAAAGGGTAAGGAATGGAAGGAGAGAAGCTGAGCACTTTGGTCAGAGGGGGAAGGAAGGAAATGGGACAGGCTGGACTAGAGAGGAGTAGGGAAGGGGAAATGCATTTGTTGCAAGTTAACTTCGAATGTTAGTTACCCTAGGCATCCAATTTATAAAAGTCCTTTTCTGCATGTAAAACAGGCTTTACATTCTGAAAAAGCTTTATCAAGTTATCCACTCAGAATATTTAAAGTCCACATTTGCTGATGCTAAGCATTTAAAAAGATTAGTAATTAACCATTCCACCTAGATAAATATTGCTTGCTGTGCCTCCTAGGAGTTGCAGCTGTAAATTTTATGTGACTTCCTGTTCTGACCTTCACAAGTTGAGATATGCTTTGATGAGCTGCTGCTTTTGAAAGTATTTGCTTGGCAGCAAAGTAGAGAGAAGGCAGAAAGCTGCAGATAATTTGGAGAATTTATTTATCAAGCCATTGGAGGTCATTTTAGAAGAATGTACAAGAGGAAATAGTGGTATATTCATATGTACTGTAGATCCCATTTACTTATAATGAAGATTGTGAAGATTTCAGGGGTAGAAATTTCAAGGGAAGGCTATTTGAGCGGGCTGAAAATTTATACATACATTCTCCATTTTACAGCAGGAATACACATAAAAGTAAAACAAATTTCACTGATGGATTTTGCATCGGCTCAGAAGCATGCATGCATTTTTATAAAAGTACTGGTTTTGCAAAAGCATTATGATCCTGTGAATTAATCCTTAATCTCCTATTTATCTCCCCCTTCAAATTAGGTCTGTTAGGTTACTTTAGTATCCAACAGCAAGGCACTCTATAAAATAAGGAGAGAACATGAGGCAATTTATAGCACAGGGTCAGACAATAATTCACAATAGATTATGTCTAATAAAATGAATTACAATAATCTATTGTGAATTGTTATCTGACCCCTGTGTTATAAATTGTCCCATGTTCTCTCTTTATTGTGTAAAGTGCCTTGCTGTTGGATACTAAAGTAACCAAACAGACCTGATTTGGAGGGGGAGATAAATAGGAAATATAGATAACTAATAAATTTAGAGATTTAGGATTCCGAGTACTGTCTTTTATGTGATTTAAGCTTAATCCTCACTCTACTTTACAAATCACAGTACTTTTAGGGCTGCTTTTACTAAGCAGATGCTAACGCCACCATTGAGCTGGCATTAATTTTTGGTGCGTAACGGGGGGGTTAGCGCGCGGGGCAATGTAGCGCGCGCACTAAAAATGCTAGTGCACCTTAGTAAAAGCCCTTAATCCTAAATGTCTAAGTTTATTAGTCATTTACAGTCATGTGAAAAAATTTGGACACCCCATGAAATATTCAGTTCTTTCTTAAGAAATGTTAATTCATCAACATCAAACCTTTTTTTATTTATTTATCTCTGGAAAAGAAAATGATGTAATTGCAGGTAAACAACAAAACCTTTCCTTGATTTACTTATGAAACACGGCCAGTGCTAAAAACCATGCTACGGTTTTGTAAAAAAAAAAAGGGGGGGGGGGTAATTGAGGTAATTTTAGGATTAGGCTGAAAATTAAGGTGAGAAAAACAGTCATTCTAAGTGCAGCTGTTTTCTCAGCTTAAAAGTAAAAGAAGTCATAAGAACATAAGAATAGCTGTTAATGGGTCAGACCAAAGGTCCATCAAGCCCAATAGCCTGTTCTCAAGGTGGCCAATCCAGATCACTATAGTACCTGGCCAAAATCCAAAGAGTAGCAATATTCCATGCTACCAATCCAGGGCAGGCAGTGGCTTCCCCCATGTCTTTCTCAATAACAACAGACTATGGACTTTTCCTCCAGGAACTTGTCCAAACCTTTCTTAAAACCAGCTATGCTATCTGCTCTTACCACAACATCTGGCAACGCGTTCCAGAGCTTAACTATTCTCCGAGTGAAAACAAATTTCCTCCTGTTGGTTTTAAAAGTATTTCCCTGTAACTTTGAGTGTCCCCTAGTCTTTGTAATTTTTGACGGAATGAAAAATCGATCCAGTTGCACCCGTTCTACTCCATTCAGGATTTTGTAGACTTCAATCAAGTCGAAGCTTTCTTGAAGTCCCAAACTATTCCCATTCCTTGCTACTCACATGTCACCTTTCAAAGTTTTATTTAAAATTTGATAGATCGCGTAATCAAAATTCTAAACGATTAACATAATTAAAAAATTAAATTTATAACATTCAAGGGGAAGCGTATGACAGACTACAAAAGACGTACAGGACTTACATTGACCATTTTTTAGCCCCATGTCCTCTTTTGACTATTTGTCTGGCATTTGCAAAAGATAAACTACCTACAGAGATATCAGTTCACCCAAATCAATACTTGCTTTGTTGTCTTCTTTTCCTGTAGGGCTAGTATGACTTTAGAAACAAATTTGTCGTGATTAATTTTTTTTCTGGTTGAGATTGCATAGAGGGGCATTGGGGATATTATACGCTGAAAAATTGTTTATAGCATAAGAAGAAGAAGAAATCTCTCTATTCCTTGTTTAACAGTGTGTGATAATTTTGCACAGAATTGCAATATGATTATCTTGTAGGCTCATTTTACTGTGTTAACACTGTTTATAATTTGCTTTGGCTGTTATAAGCCATGATTGCATTTAGGTATATTTAAGCAGCAGAATCTATACACCAAATAGAGAAAGTAGAGCATGATGAAAAAAATGTCTTTTTTTTTTTTTTTAGTCTTGTAGCTATAGTGGATAGTTGTGGTACTTTTTCTGTAATGCTAATATGTCAGGTGGTTATTCTGCACAGCTGTAGGAAGGTACGTCTCTTCTCTTCCTCCGTCAACTCCAGACTTCCTCCGCCAACTCCGAATCCATCTCTGGCAGTGTTCAAGGCTCATTTAAAAGCCCACCTCTTTGAGACTGCCTTCAACTCCTAACTCCTCTCGTCTTGGGTTCCACATCTTTAACCCTATATATATTGTCTGTCTGTCCAAGTTCCATGTGTAAGCTCTTCTGATTAGGAATCGTCTATTAAGGACTCCTTTTACAAAGGTGTGCTAGCGTTTTTAGCACACGCACCGGATTAGTGCGCTAGCTGAAAAACTACCGCCTGCTTAAAAGGAGGCGGTAGCGGCTAGCGCACGGGGAAATTTAGTGTGCCGCTATTCCACGCATTAAGGCCCTAACGCACCTTTGTAAAAGGAGCCCTAAATGTCAAAATGTACAGTACACCTTTCAGCGCTACATATGTGATAAATAGTAGTAGTAGGTACCTAATATACGTAGGTATACTTTTAGATTCTAAGCTTATTCCTGAAGCCCAGAAAAATATACCAAGAAAATTTTCTTTAAGCTCAGACATTTATGCATTCGTATTAGATCTCCTCTAAGTAAGGAGACGTTTAGAATTATAGCACAAACTATTTTGTTTCCCCCAACTTTATTTTTATTCATATAGCCCTTTATTTGGCATTGTTGCTCAGAAGCAACATGCGTTTTCAATGGCTCTTATAGGAGATCTGCATTTCCAAATGCCTGTTACTTTGCACTGTTTCTCTTGTTCAACATTAAGGGCCTAGCTGTTTTTAGCGCAGAGAGCTGCGCTGAATGGCCCGCACTGCTTCCGACGCTCATAGGAACTCTAGAAGCGTCGGGAGCAGCGCGGGCCGTTCAGCGCGGCTCACCGCGCTACAAACTGCTAGCGCAGTTTGATAGACGAGGCCCCAAGTTACGTAAAGCAGCCGTTTCACCATCTGCCAATTAAAGGGTTAAAAAATTTTATCTAGGCGGATTACAAAAAAAAGACATTCGTAGAATTAATAACATATGGAATTAATCACAAAGAGACAAAGCATTTACAAAACAGATATTGCCACATATTCAAAGCAGAAAACGTCACCAATTTCATGTCTGGGAATAGATCTCATATACTATTACTACTACTACTACTACTAACTAATCAATTCTATAATGTTAATAGACGTATACAGTTCGGTAGATCAAAATATAGAAGAGACTGTCCCTGCTTAAAAGAGCTTACAATCTAGCCAAGACAGACAAACTGGACAAGAAGGTGCATCATTACGCAGTGCTCAGGTGGGAGAATTACAGATATTGGTGCTTAGCAGGTGGGTTGGAGTTTGGAATTGAAAGCAACTTCAAAGAAGTGGGCTTTGAATCTGGATTTGAATACAGCCAGAGGCGGAGCTTGATGTAGCGAATCAGGCAGTTTGTTCCAGGCATACGATGCAGCAAAGTAAGAAGGGCCGGAGACTTAGCCGATGAATGGAGAGATCTCGTATCTCAAAGGCTTTCTGGAATAAAAGTGTCTTTGGGCTTTTTAAAAAAAAATTTGTCCAGTCTTTTAATATCACACACATTCACAGGCAATTCATTCCACAGCTGAAAACCAACAATACCTAAAAAAAAAAAATAATCTAAATTCATCCAAAAATACAGTTTAGGAAAAAAAGGCACATCCAGTAGATCTCAGTGATCGAACTGGCTGATGTAAATGCAGTGATGAAATTATCGCAACAAGAGATCTGACCAGTAACAACCTTGAAAACCTAAAGTAGAATTTCATATAAGCTATGAAAAGCAATTGGCAACCAATGCAATTTCTTGATTATTGCAATGCTCTATACATAGTAACATAGTAGATGACGGCAGATAAAGACCCGAATGGTCCATCCAGTCTGCCCAACCTAATTCAATTTAAATTTTTTAATTTTTTCTTCTTAGCTATTTCTGGGCAAGAATCCAAAGCTTTACCCTGTACTATGCTATACAGTGGTATGTCATCTAAATTAATATCTAAGCTTCAGATTTTACAGAATGTGGCAGCCAGATTGATTTATGGCTTGGGTAAGTTTGAAAAACCATCCCCGCTGCTGAGAAATCTCCATTGACTTCCCATAAAACTAAGAATCTTTACTAAGTTGTTATTCGGTATGAATTATTTAAATATCTCTCAAATTAAATTTCTTTCAAATAATTATTCTTTGGCTCATATTTCTACTTTTGTTTTCTTTAAAATATCCCATGTTGCATAAAATTCAATATAAATCTATTCTAGAACATTCTTTGGAATATCAGAGTGTAAAAATTTGGAACAAGATACCTTTAGAAGTAAAATCTTCATCTTATTTATTATCGTATTTACTCAAAATATAAGCTGAGATTTGGGGGCCAAAAAAATGGCCCAAAAATGAGGGTCTTGGCTTATATTCATGTCAGCACCTACACGCCCCCTCCCCCCCCAATCCTGGACCTGTTGCAGGCCTCCACTGGGCCTACTGTATGATTTGGTGGGCCAGGCAGGAAGGATCCCGCCTGCCTCCTGTCTCAGCAGACTCAAAAAACTTTTACCCACCCTCCAGCCTCCCCTGCATACCTTTAAAATCCCTAGTGGTCTACCACTGGGCCTGGACGGAGGGATCCCTCCCATCTCCTTGTCCCGGCCGAATGTGCCTTTCATGACCTCCCTCGTGTACTTTTTATAATTCCCAGTGGTCTAACGGTGAACTTGAGCAAGAGCGGCCTTCCCGCACTCCTGCCCTGTGGAGAGCCACTAGTGATTGGCTGCTGCAAGTTCCCACGAGACCTGCGAGAACTCGTGGCAGCCAATCACTAGCGACTCTCCACAAGGCAGGAGTGTGAGAAGGCCACTCCTGCTCCAGTTCACCGCTGGACCACCGATTGTAGTACTGGTATTCTCATAATAAACTGCTATCCCTCAGTGCTTCAAAAGCTTGTGTGAAGTGATATGTCTGCTGGGTTTTCCTAAATTCCTGGTTTTCAAAATCAGTGACAGAAAAGATAAAGACCAAAAGTCAGCATTTAGAGGTCCTAGAAAGAGAAGCTTAGGGAAAATGTAGGAAAAGCTGATAGGGAATTAGAAAAGGCAGTAAGAATCTGAAAGGCAAAACGAAGTTGAAAATAGCGACTAAAATGGTTAAGGGGCTGGAGGTACAGTGAGAGATTGGAGAAACTGGGCCTCTTCTCCCTTGAAAAGAAGAGACTGAGAGGGGACATGATCAAAACATTCAAGATAATGTTAGTAGATAAAGACAGGTTGTTCACCCTCTCCAAGGTAGAGAGAACGAGAGGGCACTCTCTAAAGTTAAAAGGGGTTAGATTCCGTACAAACGAAAGGAAGTTCTTCTTCACTCAGAAGGTGGTAAAAAACTGGAACACTCTTCAGGGATTCAAGACAAAGTTGGACAAGTTCCTGCTGAACTGGAACGTATGCAGGTGAGGCTGGACTCATTTAGAGCACTGGTCTTTGACCTAAGGGCTACCGCATGAGCAGACTGCTGGGCACGATGGACCACTGGTCTGACCCAGCAGCGGCAGTTCTTATGTTCTTAAGGTAATACAGCAATGTGTCAAGACTTTTTATGGTGTTTTATATTCCATTTTACCTTTCAGTTCAATGGAGATTACAAAAGCAGTATAGAAATACCACATTGTACTTCATTTACATGATATTAAAAAAAAAAAATTCTTAAATATCTGGCTAAGTCACACAGCTAACAGATATTTTTGAAAAAGTTTTTAGTTGTTTAAATACTTGATTAATGAAATTCATCCCAAGTTGATTTGGTAAAGAATTCCACCAGACGGGTCCATGACCTATATTAGTTTTACATCTTGTAGTTTATAAACAATTTCTATTCTCTTGGCAAAGCTAGCCAAATTTCAGCCTAACATAAAGGCTAACAAAGTGACACTGGCAACCTGGTGGCAATCCCATATAAAACAAATATTAAAACGTTAAATTCTGTTCTACTTTTTACAGACAACCTACAGGTTTTACTAGAAACAAATGCAAGGAAGTTTTTTTTCACCCAAAGGGTCGTGGACACTTGGAATGCGCTACCGGAGGAAGTGATCAGGCAGAGTACGGTACAGGGATTGGACGGATTCCTGAGGGATAAAGGGATCGTGGGATACTGAGGGAGGAGCTGGGATGTAACACAAGTATAAGAAGTAAACCAGGTAATGAGTAAACCAACCAGGTCGTGCATGTGCAAGACCGGAGGGCTAGGACTTCGATAGGAAGGCAGGACTTAAATGGGGAACCAAGGTGGCAAGGGAGCCCCTTCTGATGATTCAGACAGGTCTTGATCTGTTTGGGCCACCGCGGGAGCGGACTGCTGGGCAGGATGGACCTGTGGTCTGACCCGGCAGAGGCACTTCTTATGTTCTTACGGATTTGGCTATTTGGTATACCAAGGTCCTTGAGGGCCACAACCCAGTCAGGTTTTGCAGATTTTCATAATGAATATGAATGAGATATGTTAGTATACTGTACAATGGAAGCAGTACATGCAAATGAATCTCCTGCATATTCATCGTGAAAATCTTAACTGGGCTGTGATCAGTAGCAAATGAGGTTTAACATGGATAAGTGTAAGGTGATGCCTGTCGGTAACAAAAATCTTATGCACGAATGCAGGATGTCCAGTGCAGTACTTGGAGAGACTCCCACAGGAAAGAGACTTGGGAGTACTGGTCGACAAGTCGATGAAGCCGTCCGTGCAATGTGTGGAGGCAAAAAGGGCGAACAGAATGCTAGGAATGATTAAGAAGGGGATCACAAACAGATTGGAGAAGGTTATCATGCCGCTGTACTGGAATACTGCGTCCAGCACTGGTCGCCGTACATCAGGGGTGTCAAACTCAATCACATAAGTGGCCGAAATCTAAATCATGGGCCAAGTCGAGGGCCAAATTTTTAATTAAGATACTTAGGGGTCCTTTTATTAAGGTATGCTAACCGATTTAGTATGCGCTAAGTTTCAAGTTTATTAGGACTTTATATACTGCCTATCAAGGTTATCTTTGCGGTTTTTACAATCAGGTACTCAAGCATTTTCCCTATCTGTCCCGGTGGGCTCATAATCTGTCTAACCTACCTGGGGCTATGGAGGACTGAGTGACTTGCCCAGGGTCACAAGGAGTAGCGCCCCTTAATAAAAGCACTCCTTAGTCTTAGCAGAAGTATAGGGTTACATCCTCTCCAACCACACGCCAAAATTAAAAACATGGACAAAGTCGTGGGCCAACATTTATATTTTTTGAAAACATGACCATAGAAGTATGGAATAGCTTCCCACAGTCAAAATGACCAGACAAATAAGGAAGGCTGATCCAACACTGAAACGTCCTTTATTATGATAAATCACATAAATCATGGATGCTGCACTGCATATGAACTTGATACGGGTCTTGTGTCGGCACTAATGCTTGTTCAAGAATCCAAGAATACCGAGAGAGGAATTGGGTGATCTTCCTATACAGTAGCTTCCTTTTCTTGTACTTCTCCGTACCTCACAAGCTGCGCAAGCTTCCACTCATTCAAACAAAACATTTTTAAAACTGAAATTATATTGGCCGCCATGCAATCCTTGGGTTTGCGACGGTTTTAAGGGATAAGTTATTGGTTACTAGTACAGGTTAGCAGCTATACTCACTCGAGGAACGCAGAGAGAGGGGAGACATGATCGAGACGTTCAAATATCTCACGGGCCGTATCGAGATGGAAGAGGACATCTTCTCTTTCAAAGGCCCCACAGCAACAAGAGGGCATCCGTGGAAAATCAGGGGTGGAAAACTACACGGTGACACCAGGAAATACTTCTTCACCGAGAGGGTGGTTGATCACTGGAATGATCTTCCACTGCAGGTGGTTGAGGCCAGCAGCGTGCCTGATTTTAAGCCAAGATGGGATCGTCACGTGGGATCTCTTCACAGAGAAAGGTAGGGGAGGGTTATTGGGGTGGGCAGACTTGGTGGGCCATGGTTCCAGTAGTTCCTGGAGTATTGTCAGTTTGTTCTATTATGCCGTCTAGATTTACAGTAACTTGGTTTAATTGCTCTGAATCATCACCATCAAAGCAGTTAAAGACCAAGGGCTCCTTTTATCAAGGTGCGGTAGGCGGTTAACGCGCGGAATACCGTGCATTCAACCGCCTGCCATGCTAGTCGCTAACGCCTCCCTTGATGAGGCGTTAGTTTTTTGGCATGCCGCGGGGGTTAGCGCGTGATGAAATGTCCAACACGCCAACCCCTGTAGCGCACCTTGATAAAAGGAGCCCTAAGGCATAGATTTAGGAAAAGGGGGACAGGATTTGATATTGATTACAATCAAAGAAGTTTACATATTATATACATATTATATATTGTGGGACAATAGAGGGTTAAATAATTTGACCAGAGTCGCAAGGAGATGCAGTGGGAATCAAACGCCATTCCCCTAGTTCTTAGGCATCTGCACTAACCATTTAATTTAGTTTTTCTGCTATTACCTTATCTAGGAGCACTCCTTAACTACTTGGTAGTCTGATTCCCTCCTTCATGAGCTCATTTTTTAATGGTCCAAAAGATGTCATCTAAATACATGGACAGAGCTGCTTCTGTTCAAATAGGTTATGTCATAAAAAATGGAGGAAAAAGCCTCAGACTAAAGCCCTCCCACCTCCACAGTGGTGGCTTAAAGGTGGTTGGGTGGTAACTAGAGAATGACACGGTGACAAAATTCATCACCGTTCCCGTCCCCGTGGATAACCACGGGAAATAATCCCATGTCATTTTCTAGTGTCTATTTCAACCTCGGTCCTTCTACACCAGCATTCTTCAAAGCAAAGCTTGCGGGTCAGTGGTTGTGGCCATTCATACTCTGATTCTTATGTGAGCCAAGGATAATGAAGCCATTGTGACATCACTGATGTGATTGGCTCTTAGGCACTGGTGGAATGAGGCATTATGACATCACAATATCTGCTCTGGATACCAGAGACTGTCATTCTGTAGTGTCTGTTTCAACCTCAGTCCTTCTAAACCAGCATTCTTTAAAGTAAAGCTTGTAGGTCAGTGGTTGTGGCCATTCATACTCTGATTCTTCCCTCTCTCCTTAAAGAATGACATGAAGATGGTTTCCCGTGGTTATCCGCGGGGACGGGACCGTGTCATTCTCTAGTGGTAACCTCACTGGCAAAAAACCTCCATTGCACAGAAGATAAGTTGAAGTTGAAAGTTTTATTCTATCATTTAGTGCAGACAGCCCTGCTTGAGGTTTTTACATTTTGGAAGTGCAATGGAGGTTTTTTTGCCAGTGAGGTTACCACCCAACCACCTTTAAGCCACCATTGTGGAGGTGGGAGGGCTTTAGTCTTAGGCTTTTTCCTCCATTTTTTTATGACACAACCTATTTGAACCGAAGCAGCTCTGTCCATTTTTTAGATGACATCTTTTGGACTTTTATTGTGAAAGTGTATTTTGAACATATTAGTGTTTTTCACAAAACCGTGTTTTTCAAGCTCAGTTTTTAATGGACCTGAAAATGCTTTAGTATGCTGAAGGCTTTGAACATGTGCTTATGCTTGGAACCTTAAGCATGCATAGATACTCGAGGTCTCGCACCAGCCCAGCATCATAACCTCAAGATGAGGTAAGAAGAGAGAGCGGTGGTTAGAGGGGAGGGGAGTGAAGGATGGAATTCAAGGCCAGTTACTGCAGGGGGCAGGATGGAGCACAGAATCAAAGGGGGTAGGGTGGAGAAACAAAAAGGTCATCACAGGGAGGAGAGCTAGAAGAAAGAAATACCTCTATTAATCTCTCGCCCTAGACTTCATAAGACCTGGGTGATTATTAGAGAGAATACAGTATGTGAAATGGGGAACCATCAGACTTAGAGGGCACATGTTGTGATCTATTAACTCAATACAATTGTTACCACCAAATGACTCGTAAGTCATTCATGTGAGTCTCTATTTAAGTTCACAGTAAGACACCAGTTGCCATCGATATGAGCAGACAAACAAATTACTTAGCTTGGTCTCATAAAGTATTCTCACGGGGAAATTATTGTGACTGGACCAAGTTCCATATCCTGCTTCAGGAGCCCAGCTATAGGAGCCCTTAATACACGTCTGAAAAATTATTATTTCAAACATTATTTCTAGAAGCATTTCAACAAGAGATATGTTGTTTACTGCTAGTTTTTAGGTAAATGGTACTGTGAGGATCTATGAAATCTGGGTTTTAAGATGTAACTATTTGTATTGCATTTGTAAGTCAAGATATTTTTATAAAACCTGTTTATTTTATTTTATGTATGTTAACTTTTGTAATACCTCTTAGGAATAAGCGGTTGATAAATTTTTGAAATAAATCTCCCCTCACGGTAACCTTAGATCCCTGCGGGAGAACCTTCACCTGCTCAAGAAGTGAGCTTAAGTGCAGAAGGGCTCGCTTGAATGAGTTTTACGATTTCATTTGATGACAGCAGTTGTATTGAGTTTACAGATCACAGCATTTTAATTGATTTTGCCACTGATGATTGACGGTGTTAGGCAAATTTATGTGATCTGATAGTTGGCTGTAATTGAGCTCTCCAAGTCCGATAGCCCCCTGAAGGGTTGTTGTTTTGATATTTGATCGAAGGCCATATTAACTAGCATTATTTCATATTTGTCCTAATTTATTCAATATCCTGAAAAGTGAAAGAATTCCTGTATTGGGGTCGAGCCATTAAGGACGAAAAGAGAAGCGAGTCGAAATTAAAATGTCATCAGCAAACTTGTAAACCTTCCCTTTTAATCTGATTCCTTGCATAGCAGGATGATATTTATTATCAAATTAATAATGGTTTTAAATTTATGCTTATATTTGATATTTTTTATATCATTTGCTATTATATTAATTTCTTGCTGAATTTCCTTTCTGTAATAAAAAAAAAAAAAATAATGGTTTAAGTGCCGTATTGAAATGTAGGAAGGTACCGCTAGCTAACTGAAGGGTTACCGGACATCTGGATTTTCCTGGACAAGTCCTCCTTTTGAGGACACGTCCGGGGGTCTGGATGGCTTTTTAACATCCGGTACTTTGTCCGGGTTTTGAAAAGCTTCCAACGTGGTGATGGCATTTGTGAACGCGCAGACGCAATGCGGTGACGTCACGTGCACATGTGCGATGTCACCGCGTCTCATCTGCGCATGCCCAGGTGCTGTCCCGACGCACGAACAAGTTAAGGGGGTAGGGCTGGGGGACAGGACAGGCCGTGATGTGAGCAGAACTGGACAGGCCTGGTGTGTGGCCATGGGTCCATATTTTCCATCGGGAAAGTCTGGTAACCCTAACTGAATATAACAGAAAGTGTATTGTTAGCTGATAATCTAGCCCAGGGGTAGACAATAGAGAATGACACGGTGACACAATTCATCACCGTTCCCGTCCCCGCGGATAACCGCGGGAAATAATCCCATGTCATTTTTTAGTGTCTAAATCAGCCTCAATCCTTCTACACCAGCATTCTTCAGAGCAAAGCTTGCGGGTCAGTGGTTGTGGCCATTCATATTCTGATTCTTATGTGAGCCCAGGATAATGAAGCCATTGTGACATCACTGATGTGATTGGCTCTTAGGCACTGGTGGAATGAGGGGTTCATAGACAACGGCGCGAAAGACAAAGGCGCGCCCGGACAATTGAGCGCAGCGCGGAGGCGCGCGCCGCTCTAAATTACAGTTTTTAGGGCTCTGACGGGGGGGGCGTGGGGGGAACCCCCCCACTTTACTTAATAGACATCGCGCCGGCATTATGGGGGGTTTGGGGGGTTGTAACCCTCCACATTTTACTGTAAACTTAACTTTTTCCCTAAAAACAGGGAAAAAGTGAAGTTTTCAGTAAAATGTGGGGGGCTACAACACCCCAAACCCCCCACAATGCCCCTACAACGCGGCGCAATGTCTATTAAGTAAAGTGGGGGGGTTCCCCCCCACACACCCCCGTCGGAGCCCTAAAAACTGTAATTTAGAGCGGCGCGCACTTCCGCGCTGCGCTCAATTGTCTGGGCGCGCCTTTGTCACGGCGCGCTTTTGACTTGACACCGGAATGAGGCATTATGACATCACAATATCTGCTCTAGATACCAGAGACTGCCATTCTGTAGTGTCTGTTTCAACCTCGGTCCTTCTACACCAGCATTCTTCAAAGCAAAGCTTGTGAGTCAGTGGTTGTAGCCATTCATACTCTGATTCTTCCCTCTCTCCTTAAAGAATGACATGAAGATTGTTTACCATGGTTATCCGCGGGGACGGGAACAGTGATTAATTTTGTCACCATGTCATTCTCTAGTAGACAATTCTGGTCCTCAAGAGCCACAGACAGATCAAGTTTTCAGGATATCCACAATAAATATGCATGGGATAGATTTGCATCTCAAGGAGGCAGTGCATGCAAATCCATCTCATACGTATTCATTGTGGATATCCTGAAAACCTGACCTGCCTGTGGCTCTCGAGGACTGGAATTGCCTAGGTTGATGATAGTGTAGCTTTTTCATCCGTTCAATCCACCAAGGGCTAAATTTAAGATTTTTCAGACATACAACCACTTAGTTCTATCCAGTGGCGTACCAAGGGGGGGGCGGGAGGTGCGGTCCGCCCCGGGTGCCAGCCCTGAAGGGGTGCTCCCGGCCTTGCCGTTCAGTCCCCCCATGCCCCCGAAGGAACGCTTGCCCCACTGACCTTCCTGCACCACCTGTGAAGCAGCAAGCAGCAGGATCGCGAGGTCAGCTATCCCTGAGCTGCTTGGGCGCTGCTTCCTGCGCTGCGGTCCCGCCCCTCCTCTGATGTCAGAGGAGGGGCGGGAACGTGGCGCAGGAAGCAGCGCCTAAGCAGCGCAGGGATAGCTGATGTCGCGATCCTGCTGCGGCTGCTTCATAGGTGGTGCAGGAAGGTCAGTGGGGCAAGCGTTCCTTCGGGGGTGGTGGTGGTGGGGACTGAACGGCAAGGCCGGGAGCATAGGTAGTGCTGCTTCATAGGTGGTGCGGGGAGGCCAGGGGGGCGAGCGGTCCTTCAGGGTGGGGCGGGTGGGCAGGCAGGCAGGCATTCAAGGGGGAGGGGGGTGACAGGCAGGCAGGCCTTCAAGGGGGGGACAGGCCTTCAAGGGTGGACAGGCAGGCAAGTCTTCAAGGTGGGGGGACAGTCCTACAAGGGGGAGGGACAGGCCTTCAAGGGGGGGGGACAGGCCTACAAGGGGGTGGGACAGGCCTTCAAGTGGGGGACAGGCAGACCTTTAAGGGGGGACAGGCCTTTGGGGGGGACCCTGGTTTAGAAGTACACAGAGGGAAGGGGGTGTTCAAAGAGACGTGCATATGCCAAACTTTGGGGGGGGGGATGAAGAAATAATGGGTCTGAAAATAGAGGAGAGGGAGAGAAATGATGGACCATGGGATTTAGGGAGGGAAGGAACTGAAAGGGAGAGAAATTGGACACAAGGGATGGTGTGGAGGAGGGATAGAGATACTGGATAGGAGGGTAATTGGGAAAAGAAAGGGAGAGATGGTGGACTCTGGGGTGGTGGGGAAGGAGGGAGAGATGCCGGATGAAAGGGTAGTTAAGAAAAGGTGGATCTGTGGAGGGAGATGAAAAAAAAGGAAAGATACCAGACTTCCTGGGGAGGGAAGGGAAATGGAAAGGGAGGACAGAGTTGGCAAATGGATGGTTAGCACGCTGAAAGAAGAAAGAAGGAGACCCTGGCAAGCAAGTTATCAGAAGAAAACCAGAGCCTTGGACTAACAAGATTTGAAATATAACCAGACAACAAAAGGTAGAAAAATTAATTTTATTTTCTGTTTTGTGATTATAATATGTCAGATTTGAAATGTGTATCCTGACAGAGCTGGTGTTGGACTGCAAACGTGAGCTAGGATTTAACAGAGAGAGGAAAAGTCCTTTTTGTTTCTTTATTTTATTTACACCACAGCGCCAGTGTGGTTAGGAGAAGCCAAAGGGGGTGAAAAAGCTATAAAAACCCACCAGGAGTTTTGAAAAAAAATCACCCAACTGGGCAGGAAAATCGAATTGAAAAACCAATTCAATAGGCTGAATCGAATCAAAATTTTTTTTCCTGAATCTGGCAGCATTAGTTTGCGCTACTGTCTTAGACTTTAGGACCTGGGATTGGGGAGAGATGGCATCCTCAGTACTTTATAATGCAAGTGAAACGAGGATTTGGTCAGACTTTTGAAGGGTCTGCAGAAAAAAAATATTGTATAGGCCGGGGACATGAAACAGCAGGAAATGGGAACTTTTCTTCCTTCTATTTTTGTGAATGGAAAGGCTGAGGATGTCAGAGATTTCAGTTAAAATATGTGCTTTATAAGAAAATATAATAATGTGTTTTATAAAGTTTATAGCATAGCTGGCCTACCCAGTGAGGTGTTTCTAGTGGTGGTGGTGGCAGCGTGTCAATGTGTTGAGAGGAAGAGGTGGTCTGGGAAATTCTGCTGAACAAACTCCGGGCCCATTTCCACCCCCCAGTTAGTCCACTCCACTCAACTGGTTCACACACTGAGTGGGTCTTTGGGTGTTATGTTGGGATCTCTTCCAGTGGTTTATCAGTATCTCCTTCTGGTCCAAGGAAGGAAACTTTGTTAGTGTCTGTGCTCACGTTGTAGCATCCAACAATAGTCGGCAAGCATTGACGGATCCAATTGCCCTGGTATCGTTTCTCCATCGTAGCTATGTCTTGATGAAACCTTTCACCGTGCTTGTCACTCACAGCACCGAGATTTGCGGGGAAGAAGTCCAAGTGTGAATGGAGGAAATGAATCTGAGTGACATATTGCACTTCATTCTCTGTATGCTTTGAGAAGTTGTCTACCACTGAATGTAGTTTGGGGCTCTGTAATTGCCCAGAAAATTGTCAACAACGTCTTTTCAAGCTTTTCCAGCCAATTTTTTCCGGCCCAACTAACAGATCTTCAAATCGCTTGTCACTCATAACAGTCTGATCTGGGGGCCAACAAAAATACCCTCTTGATCTTGGCATCAGTTATTCTTGGAACATCTGTCTTAATAACGAAAACCTTCCCCCTTCCTTGTTCATTGCTTTCACAAAATTCTTCATGAGTCCCAGTTTAATGTGAAGAGGAGGCAAAAATATCTTTGTCCGGTCAACAAGCGATTCATGTGCTACATTTTTCTGTCCTGGAACTAACTTTTTACGGAGTGGCCAGTTCTTTCTAGAATAGTGCGACTCTCTGTCTCGGCTGTCCCATTCGCAGATGAAACAGCAGTACTTTGTATAGCCAAGCTGCAGTCCTAGTAACAGCAACGACTTGAGGTCTCCACAGATATTCCAGTTATACCTGGTATACTGGACATACTTTAGTAACCTTTCCATATTCTCATATGTTTCTTTCATATGTGCTGCATAGCCAACAGGTACGGAAGGATAAACGTTGCCATTGTGCAACAGAACAGCTTTCAGGCTTAACATTGACGAATCAATGAAAAGACGCCACTCTTCCGGTTGTGATCACAACCAAAGACCGAGAACAATCCTTCAATGTCACAACAGAAACAAGACTGTCGACTTGTGCAAAAAATTTGGTTATATCATGATGCCGTCTCGAAACACAGAAATTTCGTACCTGGTGATAGCAAACACCATTCCTGGCAGTCCTCGAACCAAGCAGCTCAGCTTTTGCTTTTGACAGACCCAAATCTCTGACCAAATCGTTCAATTCGGACTGTGTTATCAGATGTGGATCGCCTGATGAGGATGGTTCAAAATCCGGGTCAATGTCACTGTTAGAACCCTGCACTGCAGTTCTTCATCTGGTTGGTCTAAGGTCAAATCCCTGGTGGTTTCGGAACTGGAAGACTGTCATCATGTGGCATGGGTCTCATTGCTGAAGGCAGATTAGGATATTCAATTACTTCTTGTTTTTGGCAGAGAAACCAACACATAGTCAAACAGAAATAACAGTCCGTCACATGGTCTTTCTGTTCTCGCATATCATCGGAACAGCAAAGGCATCGTCTTTCGAGTACCTCTGAGCCAGCTCTCAGACTAACAGCACATGTCGCACAGCAAATGTGAGGCGCCCATTGCTTCTTGATCACCTATTTTGCAGCCAAATACAGATGATAGGCTTCTACAAGGGCAGTCATCGAACGTCTCAGAGGCGTAAGTGTATATTCCCCACAGATTAGCAGAATGTGTCGCGGCTGTTACGACACCGACGAGACATATTGCCCGACATCCAAAACGTCTATAGCATCAAGCTTACTTACTGTTATATGCTACAGCTACTATACTACTATACTTTACTAAACTGATACTATATACACACATCGTGACTATCTATATTAACCAAATGACAGGATCGGTGTATGGAACCACCATTATAGCATGGAGAGACAGCGCAAGCTCGTTCAGACCTGCCCAGACATGCCCAGGATGTCATCTTCCATAAAACAGCTTCCAACCTGGCTAGATTTATGCATGGACATACCCAGGCGGCACAAACCGTTGTTGATAAGACACTTAAGGGAGAAAAAATTGTTTGCATCCAAATATAAGAAAAAAACACGACAAAATTGAAGATTTCTCTGAAATGGTACGTGATGGTAATTTTGATGTAATATTCAAATCAGCACCCAAAATCTATAAGAAACACCCAGCAGTGTTCAGGAAGCAAAACTTTGTTGTGCATGTTATGTTCTAGGGGCCTTTGTTTTCACTTCTTATTTTAATGTATTTTTTTTTCTGGGAACTTATCAGTGTTTTTTATAATGGGAACAAAAATGGAAGAGAATTAATGTGTGTGGGATGAGGGGGTAAACTAATTTCTTCAGCTAAATAATTCAATCCACTTCAAACAGACATAGGAGAACTCACGCACCATTCACACACCCTCCAACCAAAAACGTCAAAAGAAAAAAACTGTTCGACAACCTCCTAGCCATTCGAGCTGCAACACTCGACCCCCAACCCTACAACCAATTGACATCGACCACATACTGCAAAACCTTCAAAAAGAAATAAAAACCCTTCTATTCAAAAAACACATAAAACCGAACTAACACAATCAGAACTGTCCCAAGCAATCACCTGCAACTACTCCATATGTACTTCTGATGTCATGACAATTCAGACATAATTTATGTTATGTTATGTTATGTTTGGAATATAAGAAAATTTTCACTGCCTGTTTCTATTCTGACCATTATTCCGTTTCATGGTCATTACAAAAAATATTTTTTTACATGGGGGGGGGGGAGTGTCAAAAAATGATGGGCCCCGGGTGCTACATACCCTAGGTACGCCACTGGTTCTATCAAAGGCCTTTTCAGCTTTTGGTGCTAAAGCTGCTAGGGGATAAACTCTCCAGTTTGATTGCATTACTGTAGTTAAGCGACCCCCCCCCCCCCCCATCACCTTAACCTTTTGATTTCCTCTCGTGAGTTTCAAGACTAGCTGCTCCATGAAACAGTCATTTCTGGCATCTATAATCTTGGCCCCACTAACATGTTCCTCTATAGTTTCCATAATACAATCTGTATATGCAGTGTCTAGAATATCTTAATTTGATAGTTATAATGTTCACAACATTCAAACTGCTCAAGCAGGATCTTCAGATGTGCCTCCTGAGTGGCCTATTCTCTTGTGCCAGTAGGAACTAGCGCTCGCTCATCATTTATTTGCTTCTTATATTTGCTTTAAACCTCTTTCAAAAAAGTGTTTCTATATAAATGCCCGTTATATCCAATGTAATATACTTAATATCTTAAAAACTGATTGCACTTATCTGTATTTTTCTGCATTTTACTGCAATAATGTCGGCCGGGGATTAACTTAATCTGACACATTCTCCAACACAGGGATCCAATAGATATATCATATTTTTATGCACATATGCATACAAATTGTTGTTCTGTAAATAAATTTGTATAATGTGTGCATGCATATGTATGTTTGTTAAAATTTGATATGCTGTCTTTCCAATTAAAATTAAAGTGGTTTACAATTAAAATTTACAAGAGATTATTTAGAAAATAACTAGAAATTGACAGAACAGATAAGAGAAATAAGTTCTAACAGGAAAATATACATACATAAACGTCCTTCTGGTCTGGTCATCCCCCAGCCCCTCGGGAAGGGCTTGAGTAAAGAGGGGGGGGAAGTGTGTCACAAAAGTCCTGAATTTAGGGTTTGATTTTTTGAGGGGGGCTCAGATATCAGGAGGCAATGAGTGTAAGAGTGAAAAAAAATGCTGAATGACAGATTGATTCTAGTCTTAAGTAAAGAACTGGTGGAATAGAAAGATGAGAGGCTGAAGAGCCTTATACTTGGGGCAGTGGAAGGTTAAATGCGGAGGGAATCGAACCCCGTTCCCTTGGTGCTCAGGATACTACACTACCATTTAACTCAAATAAATGGTTAATAGGAGAGGAGTGGTAGGAAACTCGTGGTGCTGGTGCTGAGCACAGGAGAGGCAGGAAGCAGCGTGCTCAGCAACCAGGAAGCGGCCAGAGTCGGGGCAGAGCAGGAGAAGGAGGCAAGTGGGAGCTGAAGGTTCGGGGAAGCGGCGAGAGTACGCTCCGCCCACCCCCACCGCGTCGGAGGCAGCGTCGGACTCCCCCTTGAAAAGGGGCGGAGCCAACGGCGCGCAGCCGTTCGGCGCGCGGCAAAGGCGCTCGCCTTAGCGAGAGTGCCTTTGCGAAGGGCCTTGAGAAGGGCCGAGCAAAGACAGCCAAGGACTCCAGAATCACCAGGAGCACACCAGCACTTTACAAGAGTGATGGAGGACTCAGGATCCCAGAGGTACTTTCCGGTATACTGCATAGAGTGCAATATGTACGACTACCTCCCCTTGGGAAGGCGGGAGTACATATGCAGTCGGTGTCAGGAACTGGAAAGCCTGAGGATGGAGGTCGGCAGACTGAGGGTCAGGGTCCAGGAACTGGAGGGGCTGGAGGGACCCCGCACCACAGAGGAGACGAGCTGGTCAACCAAGGACACAGACGGAGCAGGCTCCAGTGTGGACCAGGTGAGGGACCTCGAGAGATTCATCGAGGAGGCCTACAGGAAGGTGGAGGAACAGGACCAGCAGCTGTACAGACGGATGTCGGCAGACGAGACCCAGGATCCACAAGGCGACACCGGGGAGGGACCTAGCGGAGGAACCACGCAAGAGGAGGAGACCGTGACTCACCAGGACCCTGAGGGAGAGACACCGCTCTACACCGAGGACACGGACCTGAGACAGAGGAGGTTGCTGAGGAAAGGGAAGTCTGCTATTGTGGTGGGAGACTCGATCTTGAGAGAGGTAGATAGTCACGTAGCCGGAGGAAGGGAGGACCGGCTAGTGACTTGTCTCCCAGGGGCCAAGACACAAGACATCACTGATAGGATCGAGAGGATCCTGGACGGAGCAGAGACAGAGGAGACTGCGGTGATAATCCACGTCGGAACAAATGATGTGAGCCGGAGGAACTTCAGCATGGCCACACTGACTGACCAGTTCAGGGTCCTGGGACGAAAGCTGAAGCGGAGTACACGGAGGATAGCATTCTCAGAGATCCTGCCTGTACTGAGGGCAGATGCAAAGAGGCAGGCAGACCTCCAGGCTGTGAATGCATGGTTGAGGAGATGG
Source organism: Geotrypetes seraphini (assembly GCF_902459505.1). Classification (NCBI taxonomy): domain Eukaryota; kingdom Metazoa; phylum Chordata; class Amphibia; order Gymnophiona; family Dermophiidae; genus Geotrypetes; species Geotrypetes seraphini. The sequence continues at coordinate 87,160,154 of NC_047084.1, forward strand.
TGCCAGGAGGAGGGCTTCCACTTTGTGAGGAACTGGACGACCTTCTGGGGAAAGAGCAAGCTCTACCGGCGGGACGGACTACACCTGAGCACAGCGGGAACTAGACTACTGGCAGCCAATGTGAGGAAGGAGATCGAGAGGGCTTTAAACTGAGGAGAGGGGGAAAGCCGACAGCTGAACTGATGTTGATGCTTCGGACAACAGTATCCAGAACAGATGCTGAACGGGCTGACTGCAGGAAGGAAGTAGAGGGACCGGTGGATCTTGTGATCAGACAGCGAGGGAACCATCAGGTAAAGGGAGCTTGCTGGGAGGAGACTAAGGGGCATGAAGACACAGGGGGACTGGGTGGCACGAGGGCGAAAGCTGAGGGCAATATAGAGGTGCCACAAGGCGAGAGGGATCAAACGGAGATTCAAGGGATGATAGCCCAGGAGGGGGCCGGTAGGGCTAGAAAACCCAGAGGAAAAGCGGGGAAGTGGGGTGGCGGGAATATGGGGAAGCTGAAAGTTACGAGGGTACAGGCTGAGAGCAAAGCAGAAGCACAGGGAACGGGAGAACTGCCCGAAACTCAAGGGGAGGCGGCCCAGGTAAATGCAGAGGTGGAGCAAAAACGACGGGACCTGCGGTGCTTATACGCAAATGCAAGAAGCCTCATGGCCAAGATGGGTGAACTAGAAGTCGTGGCCAAGGGGGAGGATCTGGATATAATTGGAATTACAGAAACCTGGTGGACAGAGGAAAATCAATGGGATGTGGCACTGCCGGGGTACAAGCTCTACAGGAGGGACAAGACCCACAAGAAGGGAGGTGGCATAGCACTATATATAAAGGACTCTATCTACTCGGTCGGGATGGATATGGCGACAAAGGCAGAGGCTGGAATCGCTATGGGTCAAATTGCCGAGAAACAAGGGTGCAGGCATAAAACTGGGGCTGTACTATCACCCACCTGGTACGCCAGAAGGAGTCGGACACGACTTGGAAGCTGAACTGAGACAGGAATGCAGGACTGGAAGTGTAACAGTGATGGGGGACTTCAACTACCCGGGGATAGACTGGAGTACGGGTCACTCCAACTGCACTAGGGAAACAGGATTTGTAGAAGCTGTGAGGGACTGCTTCATGGAGCAACTAGTCAAGGAACCGACGCGAGGGGGTGCTACTCTTGACCTCATCCTAAACAGATTAGGGGGGCCTGCAAGAGGGGTAGAAGTGGGAGGACCACTAGGCAACAGTGACCACAATGCGATCAGATTCACATTAGAAAGGGGGACACCCATAGTAAGGAGGACCGCAACAACTGCGCTCAACTTCAGGAAAGGGAACTATGCTGCTATGAGGGAAATGGTGAGGAGGAAGCTCAGAAACATCTTAGGATGGAGACTGTAGGAAGCGCCTGGACCCTATTCAGGGACACCCTGCAGGAAGCACAAAGAATGTACGTCCCCAGTTTCAGGAAAGGCTGCAAGAACAAGCGGTCAAAGGACCCGATTTGGATATCAACTGAAGTAAAGAGGGCAATAAATGACAAAAAAGTATCCTTCCGGAGATGGAAAAAGGACCCAACGGAGGAAAATCACCAGGCGCACAGGAAATGCCAAAAGGAATGCCACCGAGAGGTTAGAAAAGCAAAAGGGGAATACGAGGAGGGGTTGGCCAGGGAGGCGAAAAACTTCAAGGCATTCTTCAGTTACGTAAAGGGGAAGCGACCAGCGAGAGAGGAGGTGGGGCCGTTGGATGATGGGGATAGGAAGGGAGTGATTAAGGAGGATAAAGAGGTAGCTGAGAGGTTGAACACGTTCTTCTCGTCGGTTTTCACGAGTGAAGACACATCTAATATACCGGACTCAGAGGAGCTCGTGAGTGGGGAACAGGCCGAAAAATTGGAGCACATAGAGGTAAGTAAAGAGGATGTCCTCAAACAGATAGACAGGTTAAAATGCGGCAAATCACCGGGCCCGGACAGGGATCCACCCAAGGGTTCTGAAGGAATTAAGACAAGAAATAGCGGGCACAATCCAGCATGTTTGCAACCTATCCTTGAAAACTGGAGAGGTACCAGAGGACTGGAAATTGGCGAATGTCGCACCTATCTTCAAGAAGGGATCGAGGGGTGACCCTGGGAACTACGGGCCGGTGAGCCTGACTTCAATTATAGGGAAGATGGTGGAAGCTATGATCAAGGACGGCATTTGCGAACACATCGAGAGGAATGGCCTACTGAGAACTAGCCAGCATGGATTCTGTAAGAGAAGGTCGTGCCTAACGAACCTTTGAGGGAATAAGCAGTCGGGTGGACAATGGGGAACCCATAGACATCATTTACCTCGATTTTCAAAAGGCTTTCGACAAGGTGCCACATGAAAGGCTGCTTAGGAAGCTGTGGAACAACGGGGTGGGAGGGGATGTGCACAGATGAATCAAGCACTGGTTGTCGGGTAGACTGCAGAGGGTCGGAGTAAAGGGCCAATATTCTGACTGGCGGGGAGTCACGAGCGGTGTGCCACAGGGATCGGTGCTGGGGCCGTTACTCTTCAACATATTTATCAAATGACCTGGAAAAGGAGGCAAAGTGCGAGGTTATAAAATTTGCAGATGATACCAAACTGTGCGGCAGAGTTAGGTCCAGGGAAGAGTGTGAGGACCTGCAAAGGGACCTGGACAAGCTGGAAGACTGGGCAAACAAATGGCAAATGCACTTTAACGTGGAAAAATGCAAGGTCATGCATATAGGGAAAAAGAACCCGTTGTTCAACTACAAATTGGGGGGGGGGGGCATTGTTGGGAGATAGCAGACTTGAGAGAGACTTGGGTGTGCTGGTGGATGCATCACTGAAGCCATCTGCACAGTGCGCAGCAGCCTCAAAAAAAGCCAACAGGATGCTGGGCATCATAAAGAGGGGCATAACAACCAGGACGCGGGAAGTCATCATGCCATTGTATCGAGCGATGGTGCGTCCACATCTGGAATACTGCGTTCAGTATTGGTCGCCGCACCTCAAGAAAGACATGGCGGTACTTGAGAGAGTCCAAAGGAGAGCAACGAAACTGGTAAAAGGGCTGGAACACTGCCCATACGCCGAGAGGTTGGATAGGCTGGGGCTCTTCTCTCTGGAAAAAAGGAGGCTCAGGGGAGATATGATAGAGACCTTCAAGATCATGAGGGGCATAGAGAGGGTGGATAGGGACAGATTCTTCAGACTGAGGGGGACAACAGGTACGAGGGGGCATTCGGAGAAACTGAAGGGAGATAGGTTCAAAACAAATGCAAGGAAGTTTTTCTTCACCCAAAGGGTCGTGGACACTTGGAATGCACTACCGGAGGAAGTGATCAGGCAGAGTAAGGGATTCAAACAGGGATTGGACGGATTCCTGAGGGATAAAGGGATCGTGGGATACTGAGAGAGGTGCTGGGATGTAACACAAGTATAGAAAGCTAACCAGGTAATAAGTATAGAAAGCCAACCAGGTCGTGCATGGGCAAGACCGGAGGGTGAGGACTTTGATGGGAAGATAGGACTTTAATGAGAAACCATGGTGGCAAGGGGCCCCTTCTGGTGATTCAGACAGGTCGTGACCTGTTTGGGCCGCCGCGGGAGCGGACTGTTGGGCAGGATGGACCTATGGTCTGACCCGGCGGAGGCACTGCTTATGTTCTTATGTTATGTTCTTAAATACTGGTGTGTAAAACCTTATATGTGAAAGTGAGCATCTTAGGTGGCATACAATAGGCAATGGGAAGTCAATGGTGTTAAGAAGAGGAAGTAATATGATTGAATTTGTGTGCACTGGTAAGGACCCTTATAGCAGTGTTTTGAATTGTTCGAAGTCGTTTCCACCTCAATACGGCCGGTGATATATTTAAACGTCTCTATCATGTCTCCTCTCTCTCTACGTTCTTCAAGTGAATATAGCTGCAATTTATTCAGCCTTTCTTCATACGGGAGGTCTTTGAGTCCCGAGACCATTTTGGTGGCCATTCTTTGAGTCGGTTCAAAGAATGGCCACCAAAATGGTCTCGGGACTCAAAGACCTCCCGTATGAAGAAAGGCTGAATAAATTGCAGCTATATTCACTTGAAGAACGTAGAGAGAGAGGAGACATGATAGAGACGTTTAAATATATCACCGGCCGTATTGAGGTGGAAGATGATATCTTCTTTTTTAAAGGCCCCTCTGCCACAAGAGGCCATCCGCTGAAAATCAGGGGTGGGAAATTTCACGGCGACACCAGGAAGTTCTTCTTCACCGAAAGGGTGGTCGATCGTTGGAATGAACTTCACCTCAGGTGATTCAGGCCAGCAGCGTGAAGGATTTTAAAAGGAAATGGGATACACATGTGGGATCTCTAGGGGGGTAAATTCAAGGGGGTAGGGTTGTTGGAGTGGGCAGACTTGATGGGCTGTGGCCCTTTTCTGCCGTCATCTTCTATGTTTCTATGTTTCTAGGTTGGCATAAATGATGTTGCAATAGTCTTAATGTAGAGGCATCCAGGTAATATAAGAGTGTAGCATAAAGACTTCTCATACAGGAGTGTACTGAACATATTAATCAAGGAGCTTGAAAGCAGGATCTAGTAACCCTAGAGATTTGAGGGTTGAATGATAGAGCAATATCCAATATTACCTCAAAGTATGGGAGAGTTCACTATTGTCGGTGGGGATCCCAGTTAAATAGGTGTAAAAATAGGGGACCCTGATTGGCCAGTAATCCAAAGTGCCACTGTTGATTCAGGATGAGATGATTACTGACCAACCAATTGGTGACTGAATTAAATATATCTGAAGATGTGTAAAATCTGGGTTATAGCCAGCAGTGTAGCGATTGAAGGAGGTTCCCAGGATTGTGGCACCCAGCATGACCACACTGTACGCCCCTTCCCCTGCTACAACTTTCCCTTGCATTCCTTCCTCGTCAACCCCCCCCCCCCCCTCTTCCCAGTGTACCTCCTCAAAGCTGTATCAAAGGGAAAGTTTTCAAGGCCACCAAAGGCTGTATGCTTACTTCACTTGTGCTGCCCACGTCCCTAAGAGTGCAGCGCTGGAAACAAGGGTAAAAAAGCACTAGATTCCACTGGGGGGGGGGGGAGGAGGGAAGGGAGAGGTGAGTGCAGAGATGCTGGACTGTGAAGATGGGGAGGAAAGGGTAAAAAGATGCCAGACCTCTGTGGGAAGAAGGGAAAAGGAAGGGGAGGATGGGGAGGACAGTGATTGCCAGATTACAGGAGGGAGAAGGGAAGGAGAGAGATGCAGAGCAAGATGGAAGGGAAAGAGGGGAGAGAGATATGCCAGATTGCCAGGAGAGGAGAGAGGTAGCAGATAGGGATGGGGAGGGAAGGAACAAGAGAGAGATGCCAGAGAAGGAGACGAGAGAGATGCCAGACCACAGTAGGGAGGAGAAGGGACGGTGGAAAGGAGAGAGATACCAGACCATGGGAAAATGGAGATGGATGAGTAGAGAGAGGGAGGAAATGGTGCACATGGCTGGAGAGGACGGGAAAGACAGAGAGAGAAAGAGATGGTACACATGGCTGGAGAGGAGGGGAATGGCAGAGAGAGAGGGAGGAGATGGTGCACATGGATGACAAGGAGGGGAAGGGCAGAGATAGAGGAAAGAGATGGTGCATATGGATAGAGAGGAAGGGAAGACATGGACAAGTAGATTGAGAAGGAAGCAGAAAAATGGAAGAAAGTTTAATTTTAAAAATTAATGCCAAAGATGGATGTAGTTTCAAAAAAGAAATCTCACACCCATGAAAAATCTTATTCTCACTAGAATTGAGTGAAACACTTAAAATATTAATTTTCAATTTTCACAGCAATATGAATATCTTGTAAGCTACCAGTTATAATGTGCTATGATTAGACTTTCATCCACCACTGATATCATATTACTGCATGGCACCCTTGTGAAGTATTCATCAATGAGCACATGAAAATTGATATTTGAAGTGTTTCACTCAATTCTAGTGAGAATAAGATTTTTCACGGGTGTGGGTTTTCTTTTTTGAAACTATTTTGTCTTCTGTCCCAACCAATTTAGTTGTTTGGAATTGTATTTGGGAAAGATGGATGTAGGGCAGAAAGTCAAGGAGAGAAAAACAGTAAATGGATAAGAAGGCCCTGGAAACACAGTTAAGAGCACAGACAAAAGGAAGTGTAGCCAGAAACTGGGAAAAGATGATTAGAAAAATAAAATCACCAGACAACAAAGGTAGGAAAAAACTATTTTATTATCAATTCAGTGATTGAAATATGTCAGTTTTGAAAATTTAGATCTGCTGTCTATATTTTGCACTGTTCAGGAAGAAATGCATTTCTCTCTATTTCTTTGGTAGTGTGCTGCTTGCAGAGACTGGCATCATGGGGTTCATTTGTATATGTTAGTACTTTTAGTTTGTGGTCCTGAATTTACATAGAGTTAATCTGTGTTCTGCATTGTGTGACCAAGGCCAGGTGTTCTGGTAGGAATGAATGTCGAGAAGTGTTATTGGCATCATAGCCCCAAGAAGGAAGATATTTGTTATCTCCCCTTCAGCCCTTTTGGACCCAAAATGGCCCTCATTTAAAAAGGTCTTCAAGTCTCTTCTCGTACATCTTTTAACACAAGCCCCATATCATTTTTGTTGCCTTGCTCTGAGCTTCCTCAAGTCTTTTGATGTCCTTGGCAATATATGTCCTCCAAATAGAGCCACACCAAAGACTTGTACAAAGACATTAATTCCTCCTACTTGATATGCTTCTCAATGTAATCTGGCTACAGCCACTGGTTTATACCGCATCATCTCCACGTTCGTAGAGCTCGACGCGGTTTACAGTAGGAGAAATAGGAAGGAACTACAGCAGAGGGTTAGAGGTAGAAGTGTGAAGAAAATTTAGAGGACTTGGGATGCCAAGATATAAGAGTTTCCTTGATTCCTAAGTTGAAGGGAGATTTACATTTTTTGAGAAAAGCCAGATTTTCAGATGTTTGCGGAAAACTTGGAGAGAGCTCAAGTTCCGAAGAGGGGAGGTAAGGTTGTTCCAGAGCTCAGTGATTTTGAAGTGGAGGGAGGTCCCTAGTTTTCCTGTGTGGGAAATGCCTTTTAGCGAGGGGAAGGATAGTTTTAATTTATCATAAATAAATCATTGTTTTGCTGCCTTAAGATCTTCTGACACTATCAACCCTTAGTGCATCACTCTACACTTTTTGCATTAAACATTAGATTATTCTGATCTTTTTATATCACATCTCATGTTGTCCATTCACTCCGTCTGCTCTGTTGCAAATCTTTTTGTCGTCTGGAACAAGGCAAATTTTCCCTTCTGACCCTTCAGCAATGTTACTCACAAATAAATCTCACAGAATCAATAAATGCTTCTCTGACGGTTACCATTTGATGAAACTTGCACATTTTCTACTATTCTGAGATGATTTGGGGTTGAATGAAGCTCTAGGCTTTTAAATATTCTCCTGATCAGAGTAAGGGAAATGAAAAGTAAACATAATTTAAGCAAGAAAAGCAAGTGAGCACTTAGTGTGATTGGATGGTAATGTTAGACTGGTGAACAGAATGTCTTTTCTCATTTCAAAATTAGATTGTATGCTCAGTTCCTTTTCATTGTAAAATATCATTTATTTTAAGAAATAGTCTAATGGTTCAAGCATCTGGCTGAGAACCGGGGAGGTTTGCTTCAAATCCCACTGCAGCTCCTTGTGATCTCAGGCAAGTCGCTTAGCCCTCTGATACAAACTTATTTTCTGAACCCTCCAGGGACAGAAAAATACTGTAGCTGCACATGCACCACTTTCAAAGATTTCAGGCGTGTTGCCAGTATATAAGAAAGGAAATAAAATACTATAGATTGATATTGGCTTGAAAAAATCCAACCACATTACCCCATACTACAAAAAAAAAAACCCATCACTGGCTACCTATTGAGGCCAGAATAATCTTCAAATTTGGTTGCCTTTGCTTCAAGACCCTCCTTGGCACCGCAACCACCTACCTCCTGAAACACCTCACCCTACAGGACAAACTCTGCCTCTCTCGCAGAACAATTACTGTTCACATTTCCTTCTCCCAAAGGATGCAAATTCAAAAGATTCCTCAACAGGACTCTCTCCTTTCAAGCAGGGATCTGGAACAACACCTTAAGCGACCTAAGCCTGAACGCACCAACATACCATTCATTCAGAAAATCACTAAAAATCCACTTATTCGATAAATTTATATGATCCTTCTATGCCACTCATCTCTTACCTCTTCAGAAAAAGCAAATTTTTTTTATGCATCCCCCTACAAAACATATTGACATGTGTTTTAAATACTGTGTATGTTCTCACTGTAAACTGCTTTGTTTAAAAAGCGGGATATAAGAACATAAGAATATAAGAAATGCCTCCGCTGGGTCAGACCTGAGGTCCATCGCACCCAGCAGTCTGCTCACGCGGCGGCCCAACAGGTCCAGGACCTGTGCAGTAAATTTCTATCTATACCCCTCTATCCCCTTTTCCAGCAGGAATTTGTCCAATCCTTTCTTAAACCCCAGTACCGTACTCTGCCCTATAACGTCCTCTGGAATTGCATTCCAGGTGTCCACCACACGTTGGGTAAAGAAAAACTTCCTAGCATTCGTTCTGAATCTGTCCCCTTTCAACTTTTCCGAATGCCCTCTTGTTCTTTTATTTTTCGAAAGTTTGAAGAATCTGTCCCTCTCTACTCTCTCTATGCCCTTCATGATCTTGTATAGAACATCAATTCCCATATTTCATATTACAAAACAGGTGTCTCTTCAATAACTTCTTAAAAACACCAAGATTACCCTGCTGTTGTATATATCTAGGCACATGATTCCATTCCTGAGGGCCAATTTTTTCAATATTCGCAGGCCGGCTCTGCCCCTAACCCCCACGAATATTGAGGGTCTGCTTTGCATTTAAAACGAGGTGTGTTTTTTTTTTTTTTGTTTTGTTTTTTGGGGGGGGTTTAAACGTTTTATAAAGGCAGCATAGATGCCTGTGTGCCTTTTGTAAAATAGACTCCCAGAACCAGCCCCAGCAGTTCGCAAATTTAAGCATGTTCTGAAAAAGCCGTAAATGTACACATGTACTCTGTGTGGGTGGGTGCTAGATATGCAGGGGCCTAGGGTAGAAACTGGGGAGGAGACAGTAAAGGCCCCCTTTGGGCTAGGCTTCATTTAATTTGAGGCAGGCTTAGGGTCCTTTGTGGCCTGGGGGCTCAGGGCAATAACTAAGCTAATCTAATCTGAACTTCTTTGTCACACTTTTCCAGGACAGGTTCAAGTCAATTTACAATCAAAGAGACCCATACAGTACATGGGGAATTACATAGTTGAGTTACAAGATAATTACATCTTATACTGTAGTTGTGAGTTACAAGTGATGAGACGCATGCAGAACACGAGGAATTACAAGGGGGAGAACGTAATTATGTCTTATAGTTGCACTAGTGAGTACGGATACAGTCAGGAGGGCTTAAGGACATATTAATATGCGGATATACTCAGTGAAGAGCTTGAGAATGACTTCATACGGTTCTTTAAGAGAATCCATAGTCAGAGGGGGGTTTGCAAGGATATTGGAGTGTTTGCTGAAGCATTTACCGTAAGTGATTGAACAAGGTTGCAGAGTTTGGATACTTAGGCTAATAGAGAGATAATGATGTTGATTGTAGGTATCGATCGAATAGGAATCTTTAGCACTGGCCTTGTGTGTTTATAATATACACATACATTGAAATACCATTTTCTCTCTGCCCAAACTATGTCCCTAGAAATCACAAATTGTTAAAAAAAAAAACATATTTCTTTCTGTGTGCCTACTTTTTTTTACATATGTATGCAGTCACACAGTTTTATAAAATAAAACCTTTTCTGTATGTATAATTAGGGTTACCATATGGCTCCAGAAAAAGGAGGACAGATTGAGACATCCGGGTTTTACTTCTACTGAAAGCAATGGAAGTAAAGCCCGGATATCTCAATCCGTCCTCCTTTTTTCTGGAGCCATATAGTAATCCTATGTATAATGGGCTTTACACACAGTAAAAGCTTCATAAAATTTCACTCAGTAAGTTAAATAGAGTCAGCCTGGTCCAATCACAGTAGTTAATCTGATCTGAATACTCATGGATGGAGAATTGAGCTGTCTCTTCTAGGTGAACATAAAAAGTATGTATAGCTTTAAATTTATATTTATATTTATTTTCTTGAATTAAGGTCCCTAAAGGCACTGATCGGAACTGGGCCCAGAAATTGTATGACAGGCATAGTAGCAGCCATCACTTTCAGAAGCCCAGAATGTCTAACACCTCCTTCATTGTGAGCCATTTTGCAGATAAGGTAAGTTACTTTGGGAGGGGTGGGTGGGTGGGGAATGGTTATTACCTTGACACCTAGGATATACGATGAACAGCAGTCACAAATGTTAACTGGTAATGGAAGAAGTGTTTTGGGAAGGGAAATTTTATAGGGTTTTTTTGTGTGTGGTTTTTTTTGCGGTTATAATTGATCCCTTCTCAACTTGGTACCCCTGATGAAGGCATGTTTTCCAAAACACGGACCGTGTTGGGTCCCATAGTTTGTTTGCCTTTAGGTGTTGTTTTTACCGCATTTTATCCATTATCATAATAAACTTTGCCTGCATCATTATACGCCCGTCTGCAATTTTTCTTGTTTTGGTTTGTCTTTGTATCCCTGACTGCAGACTTTGTTGGTTCCTTTTTCGTTGTTTGCTCAGTATGTTTACATCATCTACATCTCTTAAGATCAGATTAGTTTTAAAATTAATAAATCCTTTTAAAGATTCTTGTAAGTGATAATTTAGGCCCCCTATTATGAAGCCATATTAGGCTTTTATATCGCCGGCCGCAGCAGTATTAGCTCTGATTATTATTATGGGGGCGGGGTCTGGGGCGAGCTTGGGCAGTTGGTGGTTGGGGTACTCGGTTGAAATTTGTTAAACTTAGGGGGTACTTGGTTGGAAGAACTTGAGAAACAGTGCCATAAATCTAATCTAATCTAATCCTTAGGTTTTTATATACCGCATCATCTCCACATTCGTAGAGCTCGACGCGGTTTACAGTAGGAGAAATAGGAAGGAACTACAACAGAGGGTTAGAGGTAGAAGTGTGAAGAAAATTTAGAGGACTTGGGATGCCAAGATATAAGAGTTTCCTTGATTCCTAAGTTGAAGGGAGATTTACATTTTTTGAGAAAAGCCAGATTTTCAGATGTTTGCGGAAAACTTGGAGAGAGCTCAAGTTCCGAAGAGGGGAGGTAAGGTTATTCCAGAGCTCAGTGATTTTGAAGTGGAGGGAGGTCCCTAGCTTTCCTGTGTGGGAAATGCCTTTTAGCGAGGGGAAGGATAGTTTTAATTTATCATAAATAAATCATAATAAATAAAACAAAATTCCTTAATACATTGATATCAAGCTATGACAGGGCAGTCTTTTAAAATGTATTTGGATAATACAGTGCAAGAAGTTACTGCATATCTTCCTGTGGGTTTCCCTTGGTGTTGACCTTTGGCTTTTGCTGCAGGTGGAATATCAGTGTGATGGGTTCCTAGAGAAAAACAGAGACACTGTGTATGAAGAGCAGATCAACATCCTGAAAGCAAGCAAGGTAAGAATAGGAGCACAGCGTCGCTTATGAAATGGAGCAGAGTTCATTCCAAACCGCTCTCACTGTACTGTACAAAGTAACCCTGTTCCATGGAGAAAAAAGAAAACAATTATTCCTTTTAAACCAGCAGTTCTCAAACTTGTCCTGGGTAACCACCAGCCAGATGGGTTTTCAGGCTCTCCCTAAAGAATAGGGCAGATTTGCATATAATGGTAGTAGTAGGCATTCAAATCTGTCTCATGCATATTCATTAGGCATATCCTGAAAGCCTGACATGGCTGGTGGTCTCCTAGGATTGGTTTGAGAGCCACTGCTTTAGGCCCTTTTTGAAAGTACACAGTTCTAGTCAATGTCGATTTCAACATTGCATAGTGTTGAAGGTAGACCTGAATACTTCATTACCATAACCTAACATATCAAGGTTATTTAAAATGTATTATACCGCCCACTCGAACCTTCTAGATGGTGTGCAAAAATGCCATAAAAATATGCCAATTAAAATGCAATATAATAAAAACAAACCGAGGGAAAAGACAATTTTAAGAACAAAGATGAACGGGAACGAAAGGGAAGAAGGGATTGGAACTACAATTGATAGAAAGAAAGAGGACACTTAAGGAGAAGAACAAAAGGATGGGGAACTGTAAGTAGAAATCTTTCTTAAATCTAAGTCGTCCTTAAAATGACAGTTTAAGTTTCAAAGGCGTCAAGGAAAAGAAATGTCGTTAACTTCACCTTAAAATTGATAAGTGTTGTATTTTCTTGCAAGTAGTTAGGGATACTGTTCCAGAGAAAAAGGGTGTTAAGAGAAAAAATTGTAGTCCTCATTGTACTAATATGTTTCAAAGAGGGAACAGTGAGAAGATTGAGCAGAAGATCGTAGAGTCCTAGTTTTATTATAGGGGATAAGTAAATTATTAATTAATTCTGGCCAGTTATTTTCTTTAGTTTTAAAGGTTAGTAATAGAATTTTGTAGGTGATCCTATGCTCTATTGGTAACCAATGAGCTTTATATAAAAGAGGAGTGACATGGTCATAATTTTTTTGGCATTAAATAAAACTAGCAATCTTAGGGGAACTTAGAGTACATATTCCAACTCCCATAGCAACTTAAGAAAGAAATCACCAATATTAAGATGCAGGGAGCAGTTCAGCAGCAAGATGGGGGCTATCCAGCCTTTTGTACTGAGTGTTATGTTTATCTCCCAGTTGGTGAGAGGTCTTATGTGTGTGCTCGGTGTAAAAAGCTCCTGGCACTTGGGGAACAGGTCTGATCTCTTGAGACTAGAGTAGCAGACTTGGATGAGCTAAGGGAGACAGAGACGTCCGTAGAGGAGACCTACAAGGATGTTGTAGAAAAATCCCACCTCCAGTCTGGCAGCCTCTGTTCTGCCTCAGAGGAGAGAGGTCTTCTTAAAGGAGAGCATCACTCTGGTGAAGTAGGAGGCAACCCTGTAGTCAGGACCTGCCCACCAGGGGATGCAATGTCTTCTTGCACCGAGGATTTGTCTCCAGGGGCTTCTATCCAAGAAGGAAGGGTTAGGACAGCCATTATAGTGGGAGATTCGATCATTAGGCGTGTAGATAGCTGGGTGGCTGGGGGACATGAGAATCGCTTGGTTACTTGCCTGCCTGGTGTGAAGGTGGTGGACCTCGCATGTCACTTAGATAAGATTTTAGAACATGCTATCTTGGTACATGTGAGTACCAATGACATAGGGAAATGTGGTAAGGAGGTCCCGGAAGCCAAATTTAGGCTCTTGGGTAGGAAGTTAAAATCCAGAACCTCCAAGGTAGCATTTTTAGAAGTGCTGCCTGTTCCACACACAGGTCCCAAAAGACAGGCAGAGATCCAGAGTGTCAATTCATGGATGAGGCCATGGTGCAGGGAGAAGGATTTTAGATTTGTTAGAAATTGGGAGACATACTGGGGAAAGAGGAGCCTATTTCACAAAGATAAGCTCCACCTTAACCAGGGTGGAACCAGGCTGCTGGCGTGAACATTTAAAATGGAGATAGAGCAGCTTTTAAACTAGAAACTGGGGGAAGGCCAACAGTTGCTCCAAAGAGTATGGTTTGGGACTACTACCAGACGTATGCAGCGCTGTACAAAGTCACAAAGCAGAAGACAATCCCTGCTCGAAAGAGCTTACAATCTAAACAGACAAGACAGACAAACAGGATGTCATGGATACAGTTAAGGGGAACGGTTATTCAGCTGGCTGGATTGGAAGGCAGAGGAGTAGGGTTAAGGATTGAAGGCTGTATCAAAAAGATGGGTCTTCAGTCTACTTTTAAACAAGGGAAGGGGCTTGACGGACAAACTCAGGTAATTTATTCAAGGCATAGGGGGCAGCTAGATGAAAGGAACGAAGTCTGGAATTGGCAGTGGAGGAGAAAGGGTAAGGCTAAGAGTGGCTTATCTGAGGAATGGAGTTCTCTGGGAGGTATATAAGGAGAGAGAAGAGAGGAAAGATATTGAGGGGCAGCAAAATGAACACACTTGTAGGGACAAGATGTCTTTAAAAGATACCATCATAAAAGAGAAGACAGAGCATCCTGATAATGAGATTGTAATACAGGCTGCAGTAGACCAGGTTTCTTTAAATTCAGAGCAGAACTAGAATTTCAGTTAGAGAATGACATGGGGACAAATTTTTCCCCATGGGAACTCATTTTCCCATCAAGTCCCCTCGAGTTCTTTTCCTGTCTCTGCCCCATTCCTGCAAGCTCCAGCCTCATCTTCACAAGCCTCAAACACTTTTAAAATCATATGTGTTTGAGGCTTGTGCAGTTAAGCCACAGCTTGCAGGAATGGGGCAGGGACAGCCGGCATGGGGAAATTGAGTTCCTGTGGGAAGGAGACAAATTTGTCCCTGTGTCATTCTCTAATTTCAGTGTTGACTGAGGCAGTGGTAACCAGATGTCAGATAGAGCTATTTATGACTGACTTTAGAAATAGGGATATCGGAGTGCTTAGATCTGCTCTGAGACCTCCAGCTATTCAGCTCATGTACAGGTATTTTATACAGAGCTTGATGGAAAATGGTAGGGTAGGCCCATCAACAGGAGTGTCGGAAGAAAATAGCAAAACACAAACACTCCCGCACAGATTAAGCCCGCTATTCATTCCTACCATGAAAGAGCCTTTTGATGACTTGGGGCTTAAAAATAAGCACAGGACGCATCGTTACTGCTCAAATAAGGCACCGATTAGAGCAGGATCCAGGAAGCCTTCACAGTAATTGCGAGCCTTGAAATCCTCTCGTCAAGCTGCTTGCCGATTTTTGTTGCGTCTGTCATGGGCTTTTGTTCTGGTTATCAGGTGTTATGTTCTGCAGTAATCGTTTGAAACACCCGTAAATAAAAGGAAACAGAGCTGTCACTTCGCTATGCTATCAGTCGCGCACAGTCACTTCAGAATGCTCTTAGCTTTTCTGGCATCGCTCTCTTGTTTTGTGTACCGACAAAAGAGATGTCACTCTTGCAAAAAGAGACTTTGAGAGGGGAGAAGAGGGAGGGAGGACGTGCAGAAGCCCAGATACAATAGCCCAAGGCTACATAAATGTGAAATTCATATTAATCGAACATTTGTCTTTCAGCACACTTATGTAATCAGTGATTACCTACACAAGTCCAATCAAAGTGATTAATTCTCCTGGCAGTCTAGGTGTTTCTAAGTTTCTGGAGTCGTCATAAGATTTGCTATCTTAAAAGGCTATTTTGTTAATTGTTTAGCAATCTGAAGACCAATAGTTAACTTTACTGAAAGCTTATTTTCCTAAGAAGCATTTACCTTTGTTCTGACAAGCAGTTATGATTTTCTCAGATGTTGCTGGATCAACTCTATTAAGAAGAAAAGCCTTTCTGTAACGAGAGCCTAAAGTCATGGCTGCGGGGGTCTACTGTTTTAAATTTCCCTGTTAATGTTTGGTGAACTATTGGAAAAATCATTTCATTTATTTCAATTTATAATCCGCCTTAGTGGAGGGTCTTCGTCATAAGGCGTGTGGAGACAGACTTAAAGATCTCAATCTGTATATTTTTGGAGGAAAGGCGGGCGAGGGGAGATATGAGAGACATGTTTAAATACCTACGTAATGTAAATGCGCATGAGTTGAGTCTCTTTCATTTGAAAGGAAACTCTGCAATGAGAGGGCATAGGATGAAGAAAAAGTTCCAGTCGAGAGGGTCAAAATGTGACCAGATCATATCTACTCTTGAACCGTCAATCTGATGTTCATTTAGGGCTCCTTTTACGAAGCTGCGTTAGCGGTTTCAGCGCGTGCAACTTTTCATCACGCGCTAACCCCTGCGCTAGCCAAAAAACTACCGCCTGCTCAAGAGGAGGCAGTAGCGGCTAGCGCGGCTGGCGGTATAGCGGGTGCTATTACGCGCGTTAAACCGCTAACGTAAAAGGAGCCCTTAATATATAGGGAGCATCATTATTTAATGGTAATAAAGTTGCTCTGAGATTGGCAATTTTCTTATTTAAAAAATCAGCAAGATCATTAGCAGAAGGAGGACATTCCTTCTTAGAACATTTTTTTAATTCTATATCAAACAAGTTATTTATCAGTTTAAATAACTCTCTACTAATCTAATCCTTAGGTTTGTATACCGCATCATCTCCACGTTTGTAGAGCTCGACGCGGTTTACAGTAGGAGTAATAGGAAGGAACTACAACAGAGGGTTAGAGGTAGAAGTGTGAAGAAAATTTAGAGGACTTGGGATGCCAAGATATAAGAGTTTCCTTGATTCCTAAGTTGGAGGGAGACTTACATTTTTTGAGAAAAGCCAAGTTTTCAGATGTTTGCGGAAAACTTGGAGAGAGCTCAAGTTCTGAAGAGGGGAGGTAAGGTTGTTCCAGAGCTCAGTGATTTTGAAGTGGAGGGAGGTCCCTAGCTTTCCTGTGTGGGAAATGCCTTTTAGCGAGGGGAAGGATAGTTTTAATTTGTGGGAGGATCTGGTGGTATTAGGGTTTGAGGAATTCCAAGAAAGAGGGATAAAGGGAGGGAGGATACCATATAGGATTTTGAAAGCTAAACAGGCGCATTTATTAGTGGACCCTGGCGATTATCGGAAGCCAGTGGAGCTTGGCCAGGAGCGGGGAGACACGGTCAAATTTACTTTTAGCGAAGATGAGCTTGGCCGCGGCATTCTGAATCCGTTGGAGTCTGTGGAGGTTTTTCTTAGTTAGGCTTAAGTAGATAGAGTTGCAATAGTCCAATCTGGAGAGGATGATGGATTGGACAAGGAGGGTAAAATGTTTTTGATGGAAGCAGGATCTAACTTTCCTCAGCATGTGAAGGCTGAAAAAGCATTGTTTTACCAAGGATTGGAGGTGGTCATTGAAGGACAATTAGTATTTACAGATCCAATTTTGTTTGAATAATAATTAGCTCGTTTATCTGTAATCAGTGTTTTATATTGTTGTAATTTATTTCTCCAACTCACCTTGTCCTCATCCTTGCCTGTTTTTAAGTCATGTCGTTTCAAGAGATTTCTTAGCAAAACAATTGCCTTTCAATTAGGTAAGCAGAATTCCTGGTCGAGTCCTTTGATGTTTCAAAATCATTTGCATATTGCTTTTAGAAAGGTTGTAAAAGCACATTTGTTTGATAAATTGATTACATAATCATTTTTTATTGTTTTAATTGTACTACCTTTTTAATGCTACTTTGTATAATCTTATTGTTTTAATGCTAATGTGTAATTTTATTTTATGTAAATGTCACTGATTGTCCAGTTCTTCTTCTCTGTGAACCGCCCAGATCCTCTTTGGGTGGGCGGTATACAAGAATAAAAGTTATATTATGTTACGAGGTGATAGGCTCCGGAGTAATCTAAGGAAATACTTTTTTACAGAAAGGGTGGTAGATGCGTGGAACACTCTCCCGGTAGAGTTGGTGGAGACAGTGTCTAATTTCAAGCAAGCCTGGGATAGGATCCTTAGAGAGAGGAAGAGATAATGGCTACTTTGGATGGGCAGACAGGATGGGCCATTTGCCATCACATTTCTATGTTAGTACAAAGCAATATGCATAATAATAAAAGCATATACAAACAAGATCCTCAAACAGCATTAACCCCCCCACCCCCCCCCCCCCCCGAAAAATCCAAAAGTCCTGAAGTAGCAGATTCCATCTTAATAATTGTTTAAAAACTGTCAAATTCTTCTGCCTCCTGAGTCACTGGGAGCTAGTTCCATTCTCTTCATGTTTGCTGAAAAGATAGCAACTCCAACATACATAAGTCCTCCGAGTGAAGGGCTTGCTGACATGTGCACCAATGAAGATGATCGTTTAAACATTGAGATGAATCTTGATACAAACTTCAATGTACCAGCACTAATAATTTAAATCTGGTTCATTCAACTATAGTCCGTTCTCGTTATTTGTGCGTTCACGATGCGTGAGTTTGCCTATCCGCGGTTGCATCAATTGCAACCAATATTCAGCACTTGCGCCGCTGTATTCATAGTAACATAGTAGATGACGGCAGATAAAGACCCGAATGGTCCATCCAGTCTGCCCAACCTGATTCAATTTAAAATTTTTTTTTTTTTTTTTTTTTTTCTTCTTAGCTATTTCTGGGCGAGAATCCAAAGCTTTACCCGGTACTGTGCTTGGGTTCCAACTGCCGAAATCTCTGTTAAGACTTACTCCAGCCCATCTACACCCTCCCAGCCATTGAAGCCCTCCCCTGCCCATCCTCCTCCAAACGGCCATACACAGACACAGACCGTACAAGTCTGCCCAGTAACTGGCCTAGTTCAATCTTTAATATTATTTTCTGATTCTAAATCTTCTGTGTTCATCCCACGCTTCTTTGAACTCAGTCACAGTTTTACTCTCCACCACCTCTCTCGGGAGCGCATTCCAGGCATCCACCACCCTCTCCGTAAAGTAGAATTTCCTAACATTGCCCCTGAATCTACCACCCCTCAACCTCAAATTATGTCCTCTGGTTTTACCATTTTCCTTTCTCTGGAAAAGATTTTGTTCTACGTTAATACCCTTTAAGTATTTGAACGTCTGAATCATATCTCCCCTGTCTCTCCTTTCCTCTAGGGTATACATATTCAGGGCTTCCAGTCTCTCCTCATATGTCTTCTGGTGCAAGCCTCCTATCATTTTCGTCGCCCTCCTCTGGACCGCCTCAAGTCTTCTTACGTCTCCAAAACTGAACACAATACTCCAAGTGGGGCCTCACCAATGACCTGTACAGGGGCATCAACACCTTCTTTCTTCTACTGACTACGCCTCTCTTTATACAGCCCAGAATCCTTCTGGCAGCAGCCACTGCCTTGTCACACTGTTTTTTCGCCTTTAGATCTTCGGACACTATCACCCCAAGGTCCCTCTCCCCGTCCGTGCATATCAGCTTCTCTCCTCCCAGCATATACGGTTCCTTCCTATTATTAATCCCCAAATGCATTACTCTGCATTTCTTTGCATTGAATTTTAGTTGCCAGGCATTAGACCATTCCTCTAACTTTTGCAGATCCTTTTTCATATTTTCCACTCCCTCTTCGGTGTCTACTCTGTTACAAATCTTGGTATCATCTGCAAAAAGGCACACTTTTCCTTCTAACCCTTCAGCAATGTCACTTACATACATATTGAACAGGATTGGCCCCAGCACCGAACCCTGAGGGACTCCACTAGTCACCTTTCCTTCCTTCGAGCGACTTCCATTAACCACCACCCTCTGGCGTCTGTCCGACAGCCAGTTTCTGACCCAGTTCACCACTTTGGGTCCTAACTTCAGCCCTTCAAGTTTGTTCAACAGCCTCCTATGAGGAACTGTATCAAAGGCTTTGCTGAAATCCAAATAAATTACATCTAGCATATGTCCTCGATCCAGCTCTCTGGTCACCCAATCAAAAAATTCAATCAGGTTCGTTTGGCACGATTTACCTTTTGTAAAGCCATGTTGCCTCGGATCCTGTAACCCATTAGATTCAAGGAAATACACTATCCTTTCTTTCAGCAACACTTCCATTATTTTTCCAACAACTGAAGTGAGGCTCACCGGCCTGTAGTTTCCTGCTTCATCCCTGTGACCACTTTTATGAATAGGGACCACATCCGCTCTCCTCCAATCCCCAGGAATCACTCCTGTCTCCAGAGATTTGTTGAACAAGTCTTTAATAGGACTCGCCAGAACCTCTCTGAGTTCCCTTAGTATCCTGGGATGGATCCCGTCTGGTCCCATCGCTTTGTCCACCTTCAGTTTTTCAAGTTGCTCATAAACACCCTCCTCCGTGAACGGCGCAGAATCTACTCCATTTTCTCGTGTAACTTTGCCGGACAATCTCGGTCCTTCTCCAGGATTTTCTTCTGTGAACACAGAACAGAAGTATTTGTTTAGCACATTTGCTTTCTCCTCATCACTCTCCACATATTTGTTCCCAGCATCTTTTAGCCTAGCAATTCCATTTTTTATCTTCCTCCTTTCACTAATATATCTGAAAAAATTTTTATCTCCCTTTTTTACATTTTTAGCCATTTGTTCTTCCGCCTGTGCCTTCGCCAAACGTATCTCTCTCTTGGCTTCTTTCAGTTTCACCCTGTAGTCTTTTCTGCTCTCCTCTTCTTGGGTTTTTTTATATTTCATGAACGCCAACTCTTTCGCCTTTATTTTCTCAGCCACTAGGTTGGAGAACCATATCGGCTTCCTTTTTCTTTTGTTTTTATTGATTTTCTTCACATAAAGGTCCGTAGCCATTTTTATCACTCCTTTCAGCTTAGACCACTGTCTTTCCACTTCTCTTATGTCCTCCCATCCTAACAGCTCTTTCTTCAGGTACTTTCCCATTGCATTAAAGTCTGTACGTTTGAAATCTAGGACTTTAAGTATCGTGCGGCCGCTCTCCACTTTAGCCGTTATATCAAACCAAACCGTTTGATGATCGCTACTACCCAGGTGAGCACCCACTCGAACATCATGTATTTGTGAACCGGTGCTTCAAACTCTACCCCCCCAAAAAAAAAAAATCTCCTTTTTTGCTTTCACTTTCACCTCGCAGTCAAGCTTTGCTTCCAAATAAGGCCCCCAAGTGTCCGGAGAGTGAATTACAGGTGCTTCATGCAGGAACCTAACCCTGTTTTCCCATGGGATCCACTGTTTACTTTACGCAGCTTTGAGATGCAAGGTGAAATGCTGGAACCTAACCTCTGTTTTCCTATAGAGTCCACATTTTGTTATTCACGATTTCTCAGTTTGCAAACATTTTCATGAACTATGCTACTGCAAATAATGAGAACAGATGTAACAGGAACCAATGCAGTTTCTTTTGAAAAGGAGTAACATGATCATATTTAGACAGCAAATTAATTAGTGTTCTCTGCCATCTCTTCTTTTGACAAGTCTATAAGTTTAGCACTATATTCTCTGATTGCACTAGTAGTCAAGCATAAATATCATAGAAAAATGCAACCTTACTTAATTTAAGCAAATTCAGTTTTAATTTCTCTCCATTTAGGATCCTCAGAGTCGAGCGCATTAATCCTTCATTAGTTTTTGTTGTTTGTTTTTTTTTAAGCTGCTCAAATTGTCATTGATCCTTTTTAAAATATATTTGTGTATCTTTCTTCATAAAAATATATATATTTTTTACTTTAATTATGCTTTAAAACGCCCAAAAATCAGGCTCTTATCTTTTAATGTTGAAGTTCTATCACCTCGGGACTTGCGGACATGTTTCGCCTCCTCGGCTCTATCAAGGCGTAACAAATTCAAAATTACTACACTCTGCCCAAATTTATTGTTATAACAACATTGTATAATAAACTTTTAACTCCCCCACCATCAAGCCCGCTATTTATTTATTCATTTTATTAGCCTGTCTTCTCCAGGAAACCAGAACGGGTTAGAAGGATACGATTTTAGTGCGTGCTTAGCGTGCGCTAAATTGCTGTGCACACTAGATGCTAATGCCATCATTGAGCTGGCGTTAGTTTTTACGTGTAGTGCGGGGGATAGCTAAAAACGCTAGCGCACCTTAGTAAAAGGAGCCCATAGTTTTCAGGAGCAGAGATACGTACATTACAGACTCAGTAACATGCTATAGAATGAAAATCCAAAGCTATAGAATCAATAACCTACAACTTATAGACAATGTGACTATGAGCAAGATGGCGGTGGCGTTGTTTCAAATTCTGTTATGTAAAACTCCCTGCAATAGCAATAAATTGGGGCAGAGTGTAGTAATTTTGTATTTGTTATGCTTAGGGGACAGCCTTGATACAGCCGAGGAGGCGAAATATGTCGGCAAGTCCCGAGCCGACAGAATTTCAACATTAAAAGATAAGTGCCTGAATTTTTGGCATTTTTAAGCATAATTAAAGTAAAAAAAATCTATATAATTATTATGATGAAAGATACACAAATATATTTGAAAAAGGATCGATGACAATTTGAGCAGCTTTTCTAAAAAAAAAAAAAAAAAAACAATAAAAAAACAACCCAACTGTGAAGGAATACTGCGCTCGACTCTGAGGATCCTAAATGGGGAGAAATTAAGACTGAATTTGCTTAAATTAAGTAAGGTTGCATTTTTCTATGACATTTATGCATATTTAGACAGGCCATATAAAAGGTGGACTGTTGTGGTTTGTATCACTTGTAAGGAATGAATATACACAGCTGGTAATCATACATAACATTACAGTAATGAAGACCAGACAATATCAGACTTTGCAATACGTCCCCAAAATCTGGTTGTAAAATTAATAGACATAACATACTCAATCACAGCTTTAAAAAGATTGGGGGTTTTTTTGTTGTTGTTTTTTTACAACAGATTGAACCTGCTGTTTAAAAGACATTTTAGAATCCAAAATTGCATCCTATGAGAAACTGTTATCCAATGTTTTTGTAGGCAACTGAGCAACAGGTTCTGATACATTCAATGTCAATCGATTCTGTCATCCATCGTGTTCTCTCATTAGAAATAATCATGTTTTTTACACACTATTACTCATCTTGAGATTTTTTAAAATTGTTATGTTACATGTTGAGAATCAGGATGAGTACCATATTTTTTCGTACTATAAGAGGAGAAAAAACCAAGGAAAAAAATTTCCTCCTCTACGGGGGGGGAGGGGGGTCGTCTGATGCTGGGAAGCCTGAAGCAGC
Source organism: Geotrypetes seraphini (assembly GCF_902459505.1). Taxonomy (NCBI): domain Eukaryota; kingdom Metazoa; phylum Chordata; class Amphibia; order Gymnophiona; family Dermophiidae; genus Geotrypetes; species Geotrypetes seraphini. Next base: position 87,182,930 of record NC_047084.1, read on the forward strand.
CCACCCGCAGCCCAAAGCCGCTTGCCTGCAGCCGCAGCCCGAAGCTGCCCGCAGCTTGAAGCTGCCTGCAGCCCCCCAGTACCTTTTTAAAGTTGCGGTGGTTCAGCGTGCTCTCCTGCTGGACAGCTGGCTCTGGTAGCAGAACTGCACGACGCCTGGTCCCGTGCCGCTCAGTGATTGGCTGAAGTCAGTTCAGAGAGCTGACATCAGCCAATCACTGAGTGGTGCGGGACCAGGCAGGAAGCGCAAAGGTTGTGCTCCTGTGCCGTGCCGCTCTGCTACCAAAGCCAGCCATCCAGCAGGAGAGCATGCTGGACCATTGCAACTTTAAAAAGGTACCGGGGCGGGGGGGGGAAGGTATATTCGCTCCATAAGAGGCACCTACTTTTCCACCCCCATCTTATGGAGCGAAAAATACGATAATTATTTCGCAGTTAGGGACAAAGAGAATAATTTTATTTATTTGATTAGTTTTATATTCCGACCTCAGTACAGGTAACAAGGTTGATATACATAATGTATAGACAAACAGATTATGAATTTATGTGTGTTCTGTAACATTAGATATACAGTCAAGGTTAGCATACAATTTGGTCATTTTAAGTTAAAATACAGTTATTTCCATCTTCAATTAAGAAACAAGAGTGGAAGTATTTTAGCGTACATTAGAGCCCAAATGCATATATGTGGCTACTGGCAGAATATCCCCCCTTTTACAAAACTGCAATAGCGGTTTTTCGCGTAGGCCAGCGTGCTGAACGCTCATAGGAATTCTGAGTGTCGGGAGCAGTGCAGAGCATTCAGCGCGCCAGCCTGCGCTAAAAACTGCTATCGCGGTTTTGTTAAAGTGCGGGTATATTACAGATGGTATATGATAGACTCAGCTGCTTACTATTTTTCCTGAATTAACAAAACACAATTAATTGGGAAAACAAATTAACTAAAGCAACACTTCTATTTTTTCAACCTATTGCAATAAAGAAGCTGATTTTATCAAAATCCATTGACTATTATAATTTTGTTCAAATGCATCCTATAAATATAATTTTAGACTATAGCCCCAAGACTACATCCCCTATATAGACTAGTCAAATTTTTGAGCAAGGCGAACTGCTTGTTTTATGGAACTAACAAATTATATGCCACAGGGAATAGAGATCAATGGGCTCCTTTTACAAAGGCGCGCTAGGGCCTCAATGCGCGAAATAGCGTGCGCTAAATTTCCGCGTGCGCTAGCCGCTACCGCCTCCCTTTGAGCAGGCGGTAGATTTTCGGCTATAGCGCACACTAATCCGGTGCGTGCGTTAAAAACGCTAGCACACCTTTGTAAAAGGAGCCCAATGCTGCATAGCTTCCTTTAACATTCTGAACTGAAGTTTTTCAACATCTAGTTGTGAATTGGAATTAGTAAACTATGAACTGGATGTTTAGACTGTTTGTACTTTTGAATCTTTGTAATGCACTTTATTGACTGGTCTATTTAGGGGATGGTAGTCTTGGGGCTATATTATAAAATTGTTAAATGTTTAAATTATATTTATAGGATGCATTTGGACAGAATTATAATAAACTAGTGTTAAAGCCCGTTACATTAACGGGTGCTAGAGAGCAGCCCCCTTTCCCTCCCCCTCCAGTTCCTCCCTGACTGTCTCTCCGTGGCCCCCCTTCTCTCTCCCCCCACCAAGCAAAGCTGTCTGCCTCCCAGTACAACCCTCCCCCAAAGCAGCCCCCTTTCTCTCTCCCCCTCCAGTTCCTCCCTGACTGTCTCTCCGTGGCCCCCCTTCTGTCTCCCCCTCAAGCAAAGCTGTCTGCCTCCCAGCACACCACTCCCCCAAAGCAGTCCCCTTTCCCTCTCCCCCTGCAGTTCCTCCCTGACTGTCTCTCCATGGCCCCCCTTCTGTCTCCCCCCCAAGCAGTAGCAGCATTTTCCCCCACCCACCCCCATTCCCTTCTCTCCCCCCCCCCCCACTTTCTTTTGCAGAAGCAGCAGTGTTATTTCCCTTCCCCTCCAGGTCCCTGTGAAGCAGTAGGGCAACTCAATTTCAGATGGCTGTGCATTCCATGAATCCCCTTGACAGAACACATTCCCACAAGGCTGCCCACCACATTGTCTTCCCCTTCTCCTCAGGCCTATAATGTAAAGGCCCTGGTGGTCTAGTGGTGTCTTAGGGGCAGGAGCATTCCAAGTTGCTCCTGCCCTTGGTGGCCACAACTTCCTGTGGCAGTCTTGCAGGATGTCTCAGCCATCGTTTTTGCCATACAGCTGATGGAGGCAGGAGAAACTCGGGATGCTCCTGTAAGGGTATATTCTTTATAAGCTTATTTTGCTATACAAGAAATCACAAGAAACCATTGTCTCTTTTTGTTATCTTATGTGTACTGGTTGTGGAATTTCCCTCCCCCCCTCCCTGTTTTTTATGAGATACGAAACTTTCTTTCCCTATAAACTACATCCATTATTAGCTTGTGACTGCGCATGTACAAGGGGGGGGAGAAGTGGGTGGCCCGGTGAGTGGTGGGGGATGTGTTTTCTGTCAGAAAAGATGGGGGAAGACTGGATAAAGGCAGGAGGAGCCGGCTACAGTTTCGGGTTTCCACTGAAAATTCATAGGCATTTTCAGCTGAAACCTGAACCCAGATTTCCAGTTGATTTTGGTGCTAAATCCGAAACTGAAATTCACTCAGCCTCTAAAACATGAATTGTTCTGGACTTATACTAGTATTTGATAAGGACATACTATAAGGGCCTTCCTGCCCTTTTAACTTAAGTTCTCTGTTATAACATTACCCTCCACCTATACTGTATATTCATGTTTTTTTAAAGATGTGTCATAAAACAAATACAGATGAATTATGTCCTATTTGAACTGAATAATAATTCCTTGTACGAAAATATGTTTTGATTATCTGGGATTCCTGAAACTGGAGTAATCATTTTCTGTACTGAAACATAATGGTAGTCGATATGGATGTAATGCTGGAGCAGGAACACAGCTTATTTGGTTAAAAAAAGTGCAATTTCCTCAAAACCCTTCCCCACGCACACAGAAGAGATATTACTAACTATTCACTGAAGATAAAGGCTCTTAACTGGCCCACAATTCCCCAGATGGAAAATTATTGAAGAAGGCTGATCGTAGTTTAGATGAAAAATATATGTTTGCAATAAGTACAATAACAGGGCTATAAAACTAATGAGGCTTAGGCCATAAAAACTGAGTAAGATAGTGACAAAAAGTTTGAAAAGGTTTGCGGTCCATAGTTTCTTCCGATGTGTGCTTTTTTCCCCTACATTTCTTGTACTCCTTTACCTGATGGATAAGAACATAAGACTAGCCTTACTGAGTCAGACCAATGCTCCATCAAACTCGGTAGCCCATCCTGAAGGTGGCCGATCCAGATCACTAGTACTTGGCAAAAACCCAAATAGTAGCAACGTTTCATGCTACTGATCCAGGACAAGCAGTGGCTTCCCCCATGTCTGTCTCAATAACAGACTAATAGACTTTTCCTCCAGGAAATTGCCCAAACCTTTCTTAAAACCAGGGAGCTGCGTACAATCAATAATAATAATAACAATTTTCCTCATGATAAGAAAGCTAAGATCCATCAGAAAATAATTCAAAACAGAGGCTTTACAAATTTTAGTGCAATCCCAAATCCTATCTCGACTAGACTACTGTAATGTAACACTAGTTCTTTGCTCTATAACATTGCTATCGCATCTAAAACTAGTTCAAAATGCAGCAGTCGGACTCATATACGGACTATGGAAATTGGAATACCTACAGCCCTACTGTATGAAACTACATTGGCTGCCCATAACTGCAAGGATCAAGTTTAAATTAGGCATCACTGCCTTTAAGATGCTCCCGACTACCTAGCAGGCAAAGTCTACTAGGCAAATTACCTCCATTCAGTATCAATTAGCAAACTGCTGGAACCAACTACCACTTACACTATGATCTGTATGTACCAAGACGGAGCCAGCCCTGAAGTAGCTGAAATGGTAATTGTAAAAGCCCATTTCTAAACTGTCTAATACAAATCCCAGGACATAACGATGAGCCAAAAATGACCTACTTGAACTTGTACCTATGTATTTGTAACTATGACCTAACTGTATTAATAACTGCAGTGATCTACCTTTACTACTTAAGAACATAAGAATAGCCTTACTGAGTCAGACCATCAAGCCCAGTAGCCCATTCTCACGGTGGCCAATCCAGGTCACTAGTAGCTGGCCAAAACCCAAAGAGTAGCAACATTCCATGCTACCAATCCAGGGCAAGCAGAGGCTTACCCCATGTCTTAATCACAGACTATGGATTTTTCCTCCAGGAATTTGTCCAAATCTTTCTTAAAACTAGCTATGCTATCTGCTTTTGCCACAACCTCTGGCAACGTGTTCCAGAGCTTAACTATTCTCTGAGTGAAAAATATTTCCTCCTATTAGTTTTAAAAGTATTTCCCTGCCATTTCATCGAGTGTCCCCATAGTCTTTGTAATTTTTGATGGAGTGAAAAATCAATCCACTTGTACCCGTTCTACTCCACTCAGGATTTTGTAGACTTCAATCATATCTCTCCTCAGCGGTCTCTTCCAAGCTGACAAGCCCTAACCTTTTTAGTCTTACTCAAACAAGAGGCAATTCTATCAAATGTTCATGTCAAACTGTCTATTGTAACTTCCTGGGTAACTGACCCAACCTCTTGTAATGTAATCCGACCTTGAACCGAATGGGTACAGGTGGAATAGAAAACCTAATTAACATAATATAAAATAACATTAACAATTTCTTCTCATGCTCGACCTCTAGACTAGGCAAGTAGGATACATCCAGGATTTGAATCCCACCTCATATCACTTAAGCTTTAGACATTATTCAGACTGTTTCTGGGTTCCAATCCTTTCCCCAACTTGGAGGACAGGACAAGATCTCCTTTCTCCTCCTCAAGGCACAAAGTATCCGGGATCCAGCTGGTGTTCAAACTTCAGCCCCTTTCCAAGCCTTTCATGGAAACAAGTTCTACTTGTGGCTTTCCCCTATGCCTTACTTCTTCCTCTTAGCCTCTTTCGGAGAAGGTCAAAGGCTCTGATGGATCCCAGGGTAAGAAATCCACCACATTGAATGCAACATTTTTTTCCCTTATTAGAGTCCTCTGAGGAAAGAAGGAGCCAAATTCATGCCAGTATTCTGAGGTTTTATACTACCTTCTAATTATTGAGGAGCTGCTACTATTGGGTTACTTCCCCAAATCAGACCAATCTTCTTTAGTTTTGCGTGGCACTGCCCTGAGGCAGGGACTCGGAACATTTCTTCTGTTACTACATGGGAAGGCACAATGTGATGTCCTGCTACATCTACAATGCATAATGCAATTCTTACAATCCCATTTGGGGACAGTTTTTGATGATGGATTTTAGATTTATCCAATCCAATCCTTGGCTTTATATACGATTCATCCCTACAATAGGGCTCAGCTTGGTTTACAGAAATAATTATAGAACATGGAAAGAATATTAGGTTACAAGCCTCATCATTTATAATCATTAATTTAAAATAGAAGAATCAGTTAGGAATTTCTGAAACATAAGTTTTCAAGGCTTTCTAAAAGGTTAATAGACCAGGAAGAAGTCTAACTTCTGAGGGAAGTTCATTCCAAATTTTTTGCAAAAGAGAAAGCAAAAGATCGGCACAAGTTATTTCACTGTTCAAGAGACTAACAATCCAAGCTTGTACCTGGGGCGATGGAGGGAGAATTAAGTTGCACCAGGCCACATGGAGAGTCAGTGTGGTTTGTCTTTTGGTTTCCCTGGTTCTTGGTATGCTGCTTTAACCACCAGGTTGCTCCTCTTTGAGAGCTTTATTGTTATCCTCAGTTCATAGAATACTATTTTCTTTTTCTCATCTTCGTGAGTGAGAACCCACACTCTAAGGCCATGCTTCCTAAAGTCTTTTCCGCTATGATCACATTTTAACACTTAAAAATTTGTGTGACCACATATACTGTGTTTTCCTGAAAATAAGACAGTGCCTTATATTAATTTTGGGTCCTTTCCTCTCCTCCACCCCAATTCTTCCTCTTTCCTTTCTTCCCACCCCCCAATGTGCAACATCTTTCCTCCCCTCTCACTCATCCCCTTGTGCAGCATCTTTCTATTCCTCCCTCTGATCCCCCTGTGCAGCAGAACCCCCACTGACCCTCCCACCGTGTGACTGACATACCTCCGCTCTGAAGGCTCCAAATATAGCAGTGGTGGCAGCTGCTTCATGGCCTTCCCCTCCGAGGCCTTCCTTCTGCCACATCACTAGAGCTTATTTTGGGGGTAGGGCTTATTTTCGGGGGAACAGGGTAGTAATGAAAACAAAATAGCAAATCCTCCTTCCATTCCTCATCCACTTTCACTTGTTTCTACATATTCAAAGCATAAAGGCTACAATAGAAACAATCAACATAGGACCTGTACATTTGTGCACACTCACAGACCACAGTACTTGAGTTTCCTGTTGAATAGGAAGTCTACTTGAGAAGAGGCAGGACTTATGAGCATTCACTGATTTTCACAGGCCTTGTGTTGATTGCCATTACTGTGCATAGATCATAATGGAGACCCAGAGGGAGGAGGAACAACCTTATTTCTGTAACCCCATATACTGTTGCTATGACCCCAATTGTGTCCTAGCCTACAGTTCAGAAACTAAGGGTAGGGTTACCAGATTTCCTCATTAAAAAGTAGGAGAAGTTGGCCCTGTCCTGTTCTGCCACAGTCCCGCCCCATGCGAACCCCATTTCTCCTTCCCTGAGCTCAGGGCTGTGTCTGGAGGATCTCCGTGCATGCGCGCACAAATGCGATATCATTGAGTCGCATCGGCGCATGCTTGGAGGCCTTCCAGACTTGGCCTGGAGCTCAAGGCTTTCTAAAACCCAGCAAAAAACAAAAGGAATTGACCCCAAAATATCCACAAAGAAGAAAATCCAGAGAAAACAAAAAAAACTCTGTGGAGTGACGATGTGTAAACAATTCAGAAGTTTTAAGCGGAATCTGGCAGGTTTCAGTTTGTTTTTTACCTCACCAAAAATGTCAGATTTCTCATCTATCCATTGGGGAAATCTGATTATTTCCACTGGACCTGATGTCAAGTGGGATCTATCCAAGCCCAAAGATAATCCACTGAAATCTGAAGTGGAAGTGACAATTTGAAGAAATCTGTTGTGAATTCCCTAGGATTTTGTTTTTTTATATCACCATAAAGTGTGCCACTGGGTTTGTTGACATGAGTGGTAAACCTCTTTAGTAGAGTTTTCCTATCCCTAGTCACAGGGGCATTCTACTGTTCTCTGACAGAGACCATGCAAAAAGAAAAAAAAATTCTGATTTCCTTTTTTTAAAATTGTAGTATCAGCTAGTAGCAGACTTGTTTCAAGAGGAAAAAGACACTGTCCGTCCTATTCCTACTTCTGGAAAATCAAAAATCAACATCCGTTCTGCCAAACCAGCCTTGAAAACCGCCAATAAGGAACACAAGAAAACTGTTGGACATCAGGTATGTTTGGGTTTGTTTGTTTGTTTTTTACACCTATAATATAATGCAGGTGCATGAACAGTCCTTAGCTGTCATTTTAACTTAGATGGGCATTAAACAAGGGAAGGGGGAGACATCTGTTTTTAGTTGCAGGAGAAAGTAGTGTACAGTATGAGAAAACTGCTGGATACCACCCCATCCTCACACTGATTTGATTGGGGGGGGGAAGGACAGTGGCATGAAGGGCTAAGGTACTGGAGAGCAGTTTTGTTTTATAAATGTGGAGAAATATTAAGAGGAGGAGGTTGGGCCCTAAAATTTTTTTTTTTTAGCTCAAGTGGTTGAGGAGTGGTTGGGAACATTTTAAGGTAAGAGATCTTAAAGAGGTAGACATCAATTCTTCTCACTTCCTACCACCTCCAGACAACTGGACCTAAAATTTGCTAGTTTTCTTTCCTTTTTGTTATGTTGGACCAGGATGAAAGATTAGAATACGAGACTTAAAATAAATCAAACACAAAACATTGTAGCCAGGACAACTAACAATAAACTTATATTCATCCTTCAACAGTTATGTAGGAAGGGAAGAAAACAGGTAGTAAACTCTGGAGGAAAGGATCTGACAGAATATAAAATAAAAAGAAAGGGGTAGATATCAACAGAAAGTCCCAATCAAGTGATTTAACTGTCCAGGAGTCGTTTCAGGCTGGATAAATTGCTTTCAATACTGACTGTAAAATTATCATCAATCTATTAACGTCCTAATAACAAGGAAGAGATTGTGGAAGATAATTTTATAACAAATTCCATAGGTGGAGAGGCCAAATGGGTGCCTATTATGAAGCTATTTGATAAAAACAAGCAGATTTCGTAAAATACTAGTACAAAACCTGCTTGAATCATGAAGAAGGACACAGTACTACTCAAAAGGGTCCAGAGAGGAGCGACTAAAATGGTTATGGGGCTGGAGGAGTTGCCGTAAAGTGACAGATTAGAGAAACTGGGCCTCTTCTCCCTTGAAAAAGAGGAGACTGAGAAGGGGACACGATTGAAACATTCAAGATAATGAAGGGAATAGACTTAGTAGAGAAAGAGAGATTGTTCACCCTCTTCAAGGTAGAGTGAACGAGAGGGCACTCTAAAGTTAAAAGGGGATAGAATCCGTACAAATGTAAGGAAGCTCTTCTTCACCCAGAGAGTGGTAGAAAACTGGAACGCTCTTCCGGAGGCTGATATAGGGGGGGGGGGGAAAAAACCTCCAGGGATTCAAAACAAAGTTAGACAAGTTCCTGCTGAACCAGAATGTACGCAGGTAAGGCTAGACTCAGTTAGGACACTGGTCTTTGACCTAAGGGCCGCCGCGTGAGCAGACTGCTGGGCACGATGGACCACTGGTCTGACCCAACAGTGAAAATTCTTATGTTCTTATTCGAGTCATGGTGGGTGGATGGTGTTTCTTCCAGTATGCTGCAATAAGCAGTTTGCCAGCCATAAACAGGCGAGGATATGTCTGTCTTTGGTAATATGGAGAGGTTGTATATGTAATAAACAATACTTTGGTTCCTTTGCATAAACATCCCCTGTCATTAAAGTATAAATTTACAAAAGTCTGCTCCAAAAACTTAGTATTTTAGAACATGTCCAAGTTTAATAAAATTTTGATGAAATGCAAATCAAATCTTCTAAGCGTTTTACAATTTATAATTAAAAGGGGGAAGACAATAAACAAATAAATACCGTATTTTCGCGGATATAACGCGCACCATTGTAAAACGCGCACAGGGGTATAGCGCGCAGAAATCACGATGATATGTACAAAAACTTTTCTATACCGCGCTCAGGCATATAACGCGCATGCTGCCCGACTCTCCTCTGGCCACCCCGACTCTCCTTTCGCCCTCCCCGACTCTCCTCTGGTTGCCCCGACTCACCCTGACTTTCGGTGCACTGCCCCGACTCTCCTCTGGTTGCCCCGACTCACCGTTCACCCGCCCTGACTTTCGGTGCACTGCCCCGCCTCTCCGTGCCTGTCCCCCTTGAAGTCCTGTCCCCCCTTGAAGGTCTGCCTGTCCCCCCTTGAAGTCCTGTCCCCCTTGAAGGTCTGCCTGTCCCCCTTGAAGATCTGCCTGTCCCCCCTTGAAGTCCTGTCCCCATCCTGAAAGCCTGATGCCCCCCCTCGACGTCCGATTCTTCTCCCCCCTCGGCAGGACCACTCGCACCCCCACCCCGAAGGACCGCCGACTCCCCGACAATATTGGGCCAGGAGGGAGCCCAAATCCTCCTGGCCACGGCGACCCCCTAACCCCACCCCGCACTACATTACGGGCAGGAGGGATCCCAGGCCCTCCTGCCCTCGACGCAAACCCCCTCCCCCCAACGACCGCCCCCCCCCAAGAACCTCCGCCCGTCCCCCAGCCGACCCGCGACCCCCCTGGCCGACCCCCACGACACCCCCACCCGCCTTCCCCGTACTTTGTGTAGTTGGGCCAGAAGGGAGCCCAAACCCTCCTGGCCACGGCGACCCCCTAACCCCACCCCGCACTACATTACGGGCAGGAGGGATCCCAGGCCCTCCTGCCCTCGACGCAAACCCCCCTCCCTCCAACGACCGCCCCCCCCCCAAGAACCTCCGACCGACCCGCGACCCCCCTGGCCGACCCCCCCACCCCCCTTCCCCGTACCTTTGGAAGTTGGCCGGACAGACGGGAGCCAAACCCGCCTGTCCGGCAGGCAGCCAACGAAGGAATGAGGCCGGATTGGCCCATCCGTCCTAAAGCTCCGCCTACTGGTGGGGCCTAAGGCGCGTGGGCCAATCAGAATAGGCCCTGGAGCCTTAGGTCCCACCTGGGGGCGCGGCCTGAGGCACATGGGCCAAACCCGACCATGTGTCTCAGGCCGCGCCCCCAGGTGGGACCTAAGGCTCCAGGGCCTATTCTGATTGGCCCACGCGCCTTAGGCCCCACCAGTAGGCGGAGCTTTAGGACGGATGGGCCAATCCGGCCTCATTCCTTCGTTGGCTGCCTGCCGGACAGGCGGGTTTGGCTCCCGTCTGTCCGGCCAACTTCCAAAGGTACGGGGAAGGGGGGTGGGGGGGTCGGCCAGGGGGGTCGCGGGTCGGTCGGAGGTTCTTGGGGGGGGGGGCGGTCGTTGGAGGGAGGGGGGTTTGCGTCGAGGGCAGGAGGGCCTGGGATCCCTCCTGCCCGTAATGTAGTGCGGGGTGGGGTTAGGGGGTCGCCGTGGCCAGGAGGGTTTGGGCTCCCTTCTGGCCCAACTACACAAAGTACGGGGAAGGCGGGTGGGGGTGTCGTGGGGGTCGGCCAGGGGGGTCGCGGGTCGGCTGGGGGACGGGCGGAGGTTCTTGGGGGGGGGGGCGGTCGTTGGGGGGAGGGGGTTTGCGTCGAGGGCAGGAGGGCCTGGGATCCCTCCTGCCCGTAATGTAGTGCGGGGTGGGGTTAGGGGGTCGCCGTGGCCAGGAGGGTTTGGGCTCCCTCCTGGCCCGATATTGTTGGGGAGTCGGCGGTCCTTCGGGGTGAGGGTGCGAGTGGTCCTGCCGGGGGGGGATGTATCGGACGTCGGGGAGTCGGCCGGGCAAGAGGGCTTGGGCTCCCTCTTGCTCCGATCGTGGATGCGGGTGCGGGTGGGAGCGCGTGCGAGCGGTCGTTCGGGGTGGGGGTGCGAGCGGTCCTGCTGGGGGGGTGAATCGGGCGTCGGGCGGGGTGGGAACTATGTTTAAAAACTTTTGTATACCGCGCTCAGGCATATAACGCGCGAGGGGTATGCGCGGTACGTAAAATCACGTATAACGCGCGCGTTATATCCGCGAAAATACGGTACTCACAAAACAATACATAACCAACTAGAAACAATAGGAAAATGTGGAGAACTACAAATTAAAAGTAAAGAATACAAAAAAGGTAAACCACAATGGGGAAGCTAGGGAGAAAAGATTAAAGAATGATTCTGGCTGTAAACCAAATCTATTTAACAGTTAAACGCATCTTGGAAAAGGTAGTTCTTTAGATATTCCTTGAATTTATCTAAGTTGTTTTCTGCCCTAATATGAAGAGGTAAGGAATTCCATATTGTAGGGGCCATAATTGCGAACGAGGTAGCCCGACGTGTGCAAATAATTTTCAAAGATAAAGAAATCTCCTTCTGTAGAGGACACAAAGGACTAACAGTCTTATAAATTAAAGTCAATCGTTTAATAATAATGATAACTTTATTTATATCCCGTCATACCTTTTCAGTTCAAGATGGTATACAGTAAAGTAGAAGTACAGTGTGGATACCGCAGGTATCGATACAAGAGAAGAGAACAGGGAGATTACAGCGTAGGTTTGGGAGGAGGGGGGACTGCACAGGTAGGGGAGATGCGTGTTGGGATTGTAGGTAGGCTGGATGGGTTTCTTAGGGTTCGATAAACTTGTCGAATAGGTGGGTCTTCAGAGATTTTCTGAAGGATTGGTATGATGGGGAGTTCAGGAGGAGTGCGCTTAGGGTTTAGGTATACAGTACCACCTAGGTAGTTTTATGCCCAGACTGATAGTCTGAAAAAGCTGGGGCTTTTCTTGCTGGAAAAGCGACGATTTAGAGGAGACATGATAGAAACCTTCAAGATCATGAAGGGCATAGAAAAAGTGGACAGGGACAGATTTTTCAAACTATGGGGAACCTCAAGTACAAGGGGGCACTCAGTGAAATTGAGAGGGGAAAGGTTTAGAACAAATGCCAGGAAGTTATTTTTCACCCAGAGGGTGGTGGATACAAGGAACGCGCTACCGGAGAATGTGATAAGCAGAAGCACGCTACAGGGCTTCAAAGAAGGTCTGGACAGGTACCTGGAGGACAAAGGGATTGAGGGGTACAGATAAGAGTAGAGGTAAGGTTATAGGGATAGGATTAGAGGTAAATGGTAAAATTAGTTAGAGACCACGGTTCAGGCAGTGGGCCTGATGGGCCGCCGCGAGAGTGGACCGCTGGGCGAGATGGACCTCTGGTCTGCCTCAGCGGAGGCAACTTCTTATGTTCTTATGTTCTTTTCTATAGAAATTTTTAATAGATTTTTAAAACTTTGTATCCATAGATCAGAACATAAGAAGTGCCATCTCCGGAACAGACCCTAGGTCCATCAAATCCGGCGATCCGCACACGCGGGTCTAATGTCTCACCCAAATCTTGCATGCATTCCTGTAGAGCAGTGGTTCCCAAACCTGTCCTGTGGGACCCCCAGCCAGTCAGGTTTTCAAGATATCCCTAATGAATATGCATGAGAGAGATTTGCATACCTGTCACTTCCATTATATGCAAATCTCTCTCATGCATATTCATTAGGGATATCTTGAAAACCTGACTGGCTGGGGGTCCCCCAGGACAGGTTTGGGAACCACTGCTGTAGAGTAAATCTGAGTTGTGTGTAATAGGCGTACCTGTTTACTAAACCATATTCCTCCTGTAAGGTGTCGCAAGAAATCATGCCCTGGTCTGTCCAAAGCTGGCCGAGAATGCACAAGGATGCTTTTGCCCATCTGAGATAAACATTCCATGAATTGTCTGCAATTCCAGAGAATATAGAATAGCAGTGAGACCATATCAGTGTATATTATCAAAAGCTTCACTGGCTACCGTTTGAGGCTAGAGTGTTATTTAAATTTGGATGCATTTGTTTTAAAGTTTTATTTGGCTTAGCACCGGCTTACCTTGTTTCTCATTTTAGTTTTTTTATTTCTAAGATAAATATTCATAGATCTGGTTGGTTTTATTTTCCTTCAGCAAATGCATGTCGTTACAAAAATTTTTTGGATAGGACCTTAGCATTCCAAGCAGGATTAATGAATTCATGTTTGAATCTTCTTGTTTTTCCATTTCTTACTTACTATCAGTTTCGAAAAAGATCTTAAAACCCACTTATTTAAACAATATAATATACATTATTGATTTTCATATTATCATGTAGTTATAATGTACTTTTAATCTTTTTATCTATACTTATTTTAGTTTATATTGTGTTTTTTTTATTCATTAGTTTTAATGCTTGTATTAGTTACTTAGAATTTTATTATGTATGATGTTATTATTATATTGTATGCTGAGTACCTATTGTGTAAACTGCTATGAACTGCTGGTTAGGCGGTATATAAAAATAAATTATTATTATTATTTATGATCATATGACTAACTAGGTTTATATAGGATAGCACATGAGGTGCATGTTTATCTGTATATAATGGAAGACAGAAGTCGGGTAAATAAAGGGCCTTGAAAGTAAGGAGGAACTTGATTTAGTAGGCGATTTTCAGTGCTGATGTTATACAATCCGTGGATAATTGAGTCATGGTTTTTGCACTGATTTTCAAAGAAAGAGACTGCACAAGCTTTCTGTTTAAAAAATTACAGATAGTCACACCTTCTTTTGTGTATATGAGTGTGGAAAAATACATGTATGAAAGGCATTTGGTTGCTCCTCAATGAATGCTCTCATCAAAGTATTAAAAGGCAAGGAAATAATACTCCAAACGAAGATCAGGCTTGTCCATTCACTCATTTTCTCAGTAGTCAATTACTGATGCGAAAGCTGAACACTATGGAAACAAGACAGAAAGAAGATTGACTCATTTGAGCTTTGGTGCTCTAGAAGGATTTTATGCATACCGAGGACTGCCAGAAGAACTAACAGATCAATTCTGGAAGAGATCAAACAGGCTTTGTCACTTGAAGCCCAAATGATGAAGTTACGACTGTCTTATTTTGGTCACACCGACAGAAGAGAGAGATCATTGGAGAAGGACATCATGTTTGGGAAGCTCGAAGGGTCTAGGCGAAGAGGGCGACCTTTAGTCAGATGGCTGGACACATTAAAAACAACCATGGGGATAACACTGGAAGACCTTACCGGACTAGCACACAACCTTTTTCATTTTAGATCTGTAATTCATCAGGTCGCTAGGACTTGAACATGGGTCGATGGCACCCAACAATGCATTCAAGTGTGCATTTACCTGCGACGGTGCTAGCAGGATGCCTAGGCGCTAATCTACAACGTCACACGTAACTTATATATGTGTAAAGTAAATGCAAGGGGACATATACCTGTACATGCATCTCTGCCGCAGTTATGCCAGGTCTCTGGCTAATAGAACTGTGTGTGTTAATGTTTGGCGCCCCCTGAATTCTGTTACTGAATCTGGATGGGTTATAAAATAGACTAAATCCAAATATGTAGAGAAACTAGACTTCCATAATATAACTGAATTATTCACAAGACCTCATACACTCAAGAGCTACTCGCACTGCTTTCGTGCCATTACTGGGGTGCTGCATTCATCATTGGTCTTTTAGGCAATTATTAATCTACTAGTCTTTAAGCCCGTTAAATTAACGGGTGCTAGAATAGATGTATGTCTGTCTTTCTTTCTGTCTGTCTCTCTGGCCCCCTGTCTGTCATTCTTTCTTTCTCTCTCTTTATCCTTGGCTAGTGTTTGTCGGGGGGAAGGGGGGGTTGGGGAGGGAGGTTTCTTTCTCTCTTTCTCTACTGCCTGTCTGTGTTTATTCTGTCTCCCTGGCCCCCTGTCTTTCTTTCTGTATGTCTCTCTGTCTTTCTCCCTGGCCCCCCTGCCTACCTGTATTTATCTGTTGTCTCTCTGGCCCCCTGTCTGTTTGTCTTTATGTCTGACTCTCTCCCTGGCCCCCTGTCTTTCTTTCTGAATGTCTCTTTGTCTTTCTCCCTGGCCCCCTGCCTACCTGTATTTATCTGTTGTTCCATGCCTGACTGTTTCTCCGTGGCCCCCTTCTGTCTCCCTACCCCCTCCCGAAAGCAACCTTGTTACATTAACGGGTGCCCTGTGCAGCAGCATTAGCGTTGCGTTTCCTCTACCTCCCTTTCCCTTCCCGCAAAGCTGGTGATTCCAGCAGCGTGTGCAGCAGTCTTCACACGCTGCTTCGGGTCCTTCTACTGCCTTGATTTACTCTGGCACGTCCCTGATGACATCATCAGAGATGCGGCAGAGCAAATCAGGGCAGTAGAAGGGCCCGAAGCAGCGTGTAAAGACTACTGCACATGCTGAAATCAGAAGGTTCGTAGCCGGGTCCGCGGGAAAGGAAGGGAAGCGTGGGGTGGCAAAGGACTCGGGTCCCGGGCGGCGGGGTCAGTTTTTCGGTTCGTCCCGAGGGGGGTGGGGAAGGAGGCGCTCTTTGTGCCCCAGTCCCAGCTTGTGAAGGCGATCGTCAGCTGGCTGGGAGCAGGCTTGTGGAGACGATCGTCAGCATCTAAAAAAACTTCCGTACTGTGAGGTGGAGAGCAGGGAAGCTTGTCTGGCATGCATGCGCACTCTTGCTGCCGCGACAGATCAGGGAACACGCGGCGCAAGTGCGCATGCGTGCTTAGCGTTTTATTATATACTAGTCTTATAGCCCGTTACCTTAACGGGTGCTAGAATATATGTGTGTGTGTCTCTCTTTATTTATTTTTCTCTCTCTCTTTCTTTAGCCGCTTTCTTTCTTTCTGTCTTTCTTTTTCCTTGGCTGTCCATCACCACCCCTTGCCTGCTCCCCCTGTCCATTTTCCCTTCCTTTTACCTCCCCTGTACCCACCAGCACCCCTTCACAGCTCTCCTTATGCAGAAGCAGCCCTTCTCCCTTTTTAGCTCCCCCCGTTTTAGCTCCCCCCTGTCCAGCAGCACCTTCCTTCTCCCCCTGTCCAACATTAGGCCTCCGTTCCTTTTTCTTCACCCACCCCCCTGTCCATCAGCACCTCTTTCCTTCTCCCCCTGTCCAGCAGTAGGCGTCCCTTCCTTTTTCTCCCCCCTCCTCCTTCTTATCCCTATGATACAGTTACCTTGCTCTGCCCCTGATCAGAGGTTCCCGACAGCCACCCAGTTGCACCCATTGGAAAAGTTCCCTCTGCGGCATCCCACACTCTTCCTGACGCGACTCCCGCTGTCTTTCTTTCTGTCTGTCTCTGTCCCTGGCCCCCTTTGTCTGTTTGTCTTTCTGTATATCTCCCTGCACCTGTGTCTTTCTTCTTGTCTTTCTGTCTCCCTTCCTTCCTCTGTCTGTCTGTCCAAAGCAGCATTCCCTCCCCCTCCATTTCCCTCCCCCCATACCAGTTCCCTGTGCACCTGCCCCTGTGTCTTTCTTCTTGTCTTTCTGTCTCCCTTCCTCCCTCTGTCTGTGTGTCCAAAGCAGCATTCCCTTCCCCTCCATTTCCCTCCCCCCACACCAGTTCCCTGTGCACCTGCCCCTGTGTCTTTCTTCTTGTCTTTCTGTCTCCCTCCCTTTGTCTGTGTGTCCAAAGCAGCATTCCCTCCCCCTCCATTTCCCTCCCCCCACACCAGTTCCCTGTGCAGCAGCATTATTGTTTCCTCTACCCCCTTTCCCTTCCCACAGTCGCGACTACAAACGGGTGCCCGAGTCCTTTGCCGGCGGCCCCCCCTTCCCTTCCCTTCCCGCGGGTCCAAGTACACATGGCAATTCAAGCTGCATGTCCACCAGTCTTCACATGCTGCTTCGGGTCCTTCTACTGGCCTGATTTACTCTGGCACGTCCTGAGCAAATCAGGGTAGTAGAAGGGGCCGAAGCAGCGTGTGAAGACTGCAGGACACGCTGCTTAAATCGCCAGTCAGGTCCGCGGTAAGGGAAGGGGGGGGCGGCGGAAATCTTCTTCTACCTTGCCTCTCCTCCACTGTCGGGAGTCAGCGCCAGGAGCTTTAACGGCTTGTTGTTCCGCGTTGAAACAATCCCGCGCCTCTTTGAAAACTGTGATGCCGCTGGAGCCGGGAGACGACGGAGAGGGCAGGAGGTGAGCCGCGCATGCGCACTTCCTAGCTACAGCTCACAGAAAACGGACCCACGCTTAGGAAGTGCGCATGCGCGGCTTACCGTTTTATTATATTAGATTAGATGATGATTCTAGGCTGTATTGTGCACGACTGTGTGTGATAAAGTGTACAAGAAGAGCACTTAACTTCTGTCCGACGGTTACCCAACCGTTTCACTGTTCAGTTTCCTCAGGGGCTGTGCTACTTCCAGCGTTCTTGTTTTCAACTGTTTCACACAACAGCCTTCATTATAATCGCACTGACCGATTCTTATTACGCCTGGAATCAAGACCAACGATGAATGCACCACCCCATAAAGGCACGAAAGAAGTGCAAGTAGCGCCTTGGGTGTTTGAGGTCTTGTGAATAATTCAGTTATATTATGGAAGTCTGGTTTCTCTACATACTTGGATTTTGATTTTTTTTTTTTTTTAGTTGACTTGAGTTTTCCTTTGTTTTGATTTGGATTATAAACTAGACTCCCACTGCGCCTACGTGGAGGCACCTGGTTATAGAATTGTCCCCATAGGCCCTAGTAACAATTTACACATGTATTGCAAATTTTAGAAAGCTGGTATTCGCACAAGTACATCTGCATTACATGTAAATAGGAAAGGGGTATGGATTGAGTAAAACCAAAATCTGCACATTTAGACCCCTTTTCGGAAAGGGATTATGTGTGTATGTGTATATCTCCCTCCCTAAAAGGCTGCCTCTACAAGAGATTCACTGATAGAACCCTAGCATTCCAAGCGGGCAAATGGAACAATTGCCTTACCGCCCTCATCTCCAACTCCCCGCCCTACCACCTGTTTAGGAAGTCACTAAAAACCTACCTCTTCGACAAATTCCGCTAACGCTGCCTTCCCTCCTTCCCTGCACCCTCCTGACCTCGATATGCCTCCATTCCCACTGACTTCGCCCCCCTCCCAAGCCACTATGGCCTCTCTTACTCAATCTCTGTCTTATCTAATTGCCCTGCCTTTTCATAGCCTCATATTTAACATCTCTGTAAATGTATCACCGCTATAACATGTAACATCGCTGTATACGTACAGTCTCTTCTTTAGTATATGCCTTTTTATTACTGCCATTTATGTAACATCTCTGTAAATGTAACAACACTGTAATATGTATGATCGCTGTAAATGTACAGTCTCTTCTATTGTTAACCGCATTGAACTTCCATGGTATTGCGGTATACAAGAATAAAGTTATTATTATTATCTCAGTATTTCAGCATCTGAATTTACAACTGCATCTTTTGCATGTGTATTTTTTTTTTTTTAAGTGCTTGTTTTGGCTGGCTCTTTACAGGAAAGATTAAGGGAGCACGCTCCACAATCCCCTGTTGCTTATTTCCCCCTCAACAATGAGAGTCTGCAAACCTTATTTATTTCTATTTTGAAGTAGCAGCATATATACCAGGGGTGTCCAAGTCCCTCCTCGAGGGCCGCAATCCAGTCGGGTTTTCAGGATTTCCCCAATGAATATGCATGAGATCTATTAGCATACAATGAAAGCAGTGCATGCAAATAGATCTCATGCATATTCATTGGGAAAATCCTGAACACCCGACTGGATTGCGGCCCTCGAGGAGGGACTTGGACACCCCTGATAATATACTGTAGGTGTGGGTTTGCAAAGGGTTTGCAAAGTGGCAGATGTACCTGGAATCTAAACATATAAGTTGTAAATAGAAGCTTTTGTTCGTGTCGGCATTTACACATGTAAGTTGCAGATTTCCTGCATTCTGTTTTTCAATGTATTGTAAAAGAGGCTGCAAGCCTTCTCTGAAATTCTACTGGAATTACCGTATTTTCACTCATATACCGCGCACCCGTGTAAAATGCGCACACGAGTATAGCGCGCGGGAAACTGTAATTTATGTAAAGAAATTTTTATATACCGCGCACACCCGTATACCGCGCATGCCGCCCACGACTCTCCCTTCGCCGCCCAACTCTCCTTTTACCCGCCCCGACTCTCCTTTCGCCCGCCTCGACTCTCCTCTGGCCGTCCCGACTCTCCTTTCGCCTGCCCGCCCAACTCTCCTCTCCCCCTTGAAGTCCTGTCCCCACCCTGAAAGCCTGATGCCCCCCCCCCGACGTCTGATTCACCCCCCGCAGGACCGCTCGCACCACCACCCCGAAGGACCGCTCGCACTCGCACTTGCACCCGCACCCCCACCCCCCCCATCATGGAGAAGCTGCCTACCCTTGTCCTGCTGCTTCCTCTGACGGCGGTCCCGCCCCTTCTCTGAGCCCTACGTCTGCGCTGCTTCCTCTTCTGGCGGTCCCGCCCTTTCTCTGATGGGGTCCTCTTGTTCTAAAGAAACCAAGGCCGTTGCTTATTACTTTCGGTCATCCAACACAGGCCTTGGTTACTTTAGGGCAGGAGCTAAGCCCTTTAAGCTATGAAAGCTAGAAATGAATTGAAGCAGTTTACAGCACGAATGCACTTTTCAATATAGCACTTAAAAGCACCAGTGCACTTTTCCAAGATACGTAAAAAAAACATTTTTTTTTTCTGTTGGTTCTGTGTTCTGAAATGAGCTGTGAGGTTCTTTAGTATCTAGTATTTAAGTGATGTAGTTTAATATGAATTGAGAGATTTTACTTAGATGAATTTTAATAGAAGATTAACAAATTAAAGAAATTAATTAATTAATTTAGTTAAAGGTTGGGAGGATGGGTTCAAGCCGGTGATGCAAACAGGAGTAAGAGAATAGATCTGTTTGTCTCTTTGAGAAAACCTGGAATGGGTAAAACTCCATGATCTGAGGCTTGTTCCGTTAAAAAAAGACCTTCAGTGTCATTTTGGTCTATATTGGTGGTTTTTTTTGTATGATTTAATTAATAGGTAACCACCAGGTTTTTGAGTTTATTATCTGTTTTATTATAGACACACAGGCACCTCATCATAAATTTAAACCTGTTCTGATGCATCTAGGTTCACACTAGAAAATGACACGGGGACAAATTTGTCCCCGCAGGAACTCAATTTCCCCATCCCGTCCCCGCGAGTTTTGTTGCTGTCCCTGCCCCCATTCCTGTAAGCTCTACCTTAATCGCACAAGCCTCAAATACTTATGATTTTAAAGTGTTTGAGGCTTGTGCAGACGAGGACAGAGCTTGTAGGAATGGGGCAGGGACAGGAAAAGAACTTGACGGGATGGGAAAATGAGTTCCCGCGGGGACAGGGAAAAAATTGTCCCTGTGTCATTCTCTACTTGGGAGAACAGCATAGAAAATTGAATAAATAAAGTGTGAAAAGTTTCAGCCTCTGATAACCAGATCAGAGCTGGTATTGTGACATCACAATGCCTCATTCCACCAATGCCTAAGAGCCAACCTCATCAGTGATGTCACAATGGCTTGATTTATCCTTTTCTTGACTCACTTTTACTACATTTTGATTTCTAGAGTGGTGCCGTGTAGAGAATGACACGGGGATAAATTTGTCCCCATCCCCGTTGGAACTCAATTTCCCCATCCCATCCCCATGAGTTTTGTTGCTGTCACTGTCTCTTCCCTATTCCTGCATGCTTTACCTTAACCGCACAAGGCCCAAACACTTATGATTTTAAAGTGAGGCTTGTGCAGATGAGGACAGACCTTCCAGGAATGGGGCAGGGACAGGAAAAGAATTCACTGGGATGAGACAGGAAAATGAGTTCCCGTGGGGACGGGGAAAAATTTGTGCCCATGCCATTCTCTAATTCACACAAAGTATGTAAAATATGCCTATATGAAAGTATGCATGTTTTTTGTTGGCAATCATACTTGCAGATATGTATTCACCTAGCCATTTTCCACATGTAAAAACTTATATGTGTCGAATGCATTAAAAAAACACCTCTTCACTTGATACAGAAGGAGGCAACAGTGGATGGTTTCTAGGAGGAAGGAAAAAAAATCTGGAAAATTATTCTTGTTACTACCTTTTTGATAGATTGTCAATTATGTGAAATATGGAGAGACTGGAGCGCATGAGCTTCCAGATGAGAAGTGTGGTTATCTTCTTTCTCTTTTTTCAGTTCCGTAACTCGTTACATTTACTTATGGAGACCCTGAATGCAACAACGCCACATTACGTCCGGTGTATCAAGCCAAATGATGAGAAACTCCCGTTTACGTAAGTGCAGTTCCAAATATTGCTTACTGAAGCTGAAGAAAAATGTTTTTCAGCAGCACAGAAATAAGACCCATATAAATTTATTTTCATTTAATAAAGTATTTTAACAGATTTAAAAAGAAAGCCCTCAAGTAAACCGTCTGTAGGACCATTAGATACCATCCTACCATTTCTTCCTACCACCTTCTATCCAAATGCTATGCAAAGAAATTGCATCTTTGCTTTATTTGAAATGTACATATTCTGTAAGTCTGATCACATAAGAAAAGCCATATTGGTCAAGCCCAGTAGCCTGTTCTCAAGGTGGCCAATCCAGGTCCCTAATACCTGACCAAAGCCCAGAGTAGCAACATTCCATTCAGAATCCTAAAGAATATCAAGATTCTGGAATCCCAAAGAGTAACAAAAGATTCTGGAACCCTGAAAGAGTAGCAACATTCCATGCTACTGATCCAGGGCAAACAATGGCTTCCTCTATGTCTTTCTCAATAACAGACTATGGACTATTCCTCCAGGAAATTGTCCAAATCTTTCTTAAAACCAGCTACGATATCCGCTCTTACCACAACCTCTGGCAATTGTTTTCCAGAGCTTAACTGGAGCAATGGTCAAATACTTGGCAGCTGGGCTTCAATGCTAAAAAATGTAAGATAATGCACTTGGGCAAGAGAAACCCACGTAGAACTTATGTACTAAATGGTGAGACCTTGGTTAGGACCACGGAGGAACGCGATCTAGGAGTGATCATTAGCGAGGACATGAAAGTTGCCATTCAAGTGGAGAAGGCTTCCTCCAGGGCAAGACAAATGATGGGGTGTATCCGCAGAAGTTTCGTCAGCAGGAGACCTGAAGTTATGATGCCGTTGTACAGAGCCATGGTGAGGCCTCACTTAGAGTACTGTGTTCAGTTTTGGAGACCACACTACCGAAAGGACGTGCTGAGGATCGAGTCGGTTCAGAGAATGGCCACCCGGATGGTCATGGGGCTCAAGGAACTCACGTATGAAGAAAGACTAAAGAAATTGCGGCTGTACTCACTTGAGGAAAGAAGAGAACAGGGAGATATGATTGAAACGTATAAGTACATCACGGGACGCATCGAGTCTGAAGATGATATCTTCGGGCTCGTGGGACCCTCGACCACCAGAGGGCATCCGCTGAAAATCAGGGGAGGGAAGTTTCATGGCGACTCCAGGAAGTACTTCTTCACCGAAAGAGTGGTGGATCATTGGAACAGACTCCCACTCCAGGTGATAACGGCCAGCAGCGTGACGGATTTTAAGAAAAAATGGGATACTCACGTGGGATCTTTAAGGGAGTAAATTCAGAGGGAGGGGAACCTGGAATGGGCAGACTTGGTGGGCTATAGCCCTTTTCTGCCGCTTTTTTCTATGTTTCTATGTTTCTAAAAAGGGGATCACAAACAGATCAGAGAGGGTTATCATGCTGCTGTACCGGGCCATGGTACGCCCTCACCTGGAGTACTGAATGCAGCACTGGTCGCTGTACATGAAGAAGGACACGGTACTACTCGAAAGGGTCCAGAGAAGAGCGATTAAAATGGTTTAGAAGTTGGAGGAGTTGCCGTAAAATGAGAGATTGGAGAAACTGGGCCTCTTCTCCCTTGAAAAGAGGAGACTGAGAGGGGACTTGATCAAAACGTTCAAAATACTGAAGGAAATAGACTTATTAGATAAAGACAGACTGTTCACCCTCTCCAAGGTAGGGAGAATGAGAGGGCATTCTCTAAAGTTGAAAGGGGATAGATTCCGTACAAAAGTAAGGAAGTTCTTCTTCACCCAGAGAGTGGTGGAAAACTGGAACGCTCTTCCGGAGTCTGTTATAGGGGAAAACACCCTCCAGGGTTTCAAGACAAAGTTGGACAAGTTCCTGCTAAACTAGAATGTACGCAGGTGAGCCTGGACTCATTTAGAGCACTGGTCTTTGACCTGAGGGCCGCTGCATGAGCGGACTGCGGGGCAGGATGGACCAGGGCCGCCATCAGAAATTTCTGGGCCCCTTACTGAGCAATCCTATTGGGCCCCCCACCCACCCCTTCCCCCCCGACCCACCCCTTCTTCCATGGGCCGAATAAACACATACTTTTCTCTGTCCCCGCACTCTTTGACCAAAAGATTTGTAAGCCTGCAACCACATCAAGGTAGACTCTTTCAGCAGGGCCCTAACCTACCTAAACTAAACTAATCTATACCTATCTATTCTAAACTAACATATGTCTAATACTGAACTAATAACAAACTAACAAACATCTGCATAATAAATAACTAATAAATAATAGTGCTAGTAGCTATAATTCACTTTTGAATGTAAAATCTCAGTTAAGGATTTCTTTTGACCTTTGTAGGCCAGAAGTAGATCACAATTGCACAATATTTTTTGTAACAAGTATTAAATGTGTTTTTATAAATACTGTAAGCTTAATAAATATATCAGAAAAAACTACACATCTGAGCGCATATCTGAACATACACATCTGTATGATCCCATCCTCCTCTGCTTGCCTATAGCTGCATCATGCATGTTAAAAATGTACGATATGTTGATATGTGCACCTTCCTTCCTTCCCATCCATCCTCCTCAGCCTGTCCTTATACATCCACAGCTGCATGTTAATGATGATGTATATGTTATGATGATAAATAAGTGCATATGAGCACATCATTAACATGCAGCTATGGATGAATATAAAAAAGAAACAATATTCTGTACAATTGTCAATTTATAAATCAGCGTCTTCTCCCCATTCTCTCTTCCCCATTTCCCTTCAGCGTCCTCAGCCCACTCTCTCTCCACTTTCCTTCAGCACACGCACATAAAAACAAGCAAGTAATTTATATCATTTTCATTCTATTCATTCATAGAAATTAAAGTCTAAATAATGCCAGTCACATAACAAAATATGATTTTACAAAAATAATTCCCTGCACAGTCAAGCCTTCAAGGATTACTAGATGTCTTTCAGCAGTTCCCCTCCCTCCCTCCCCCTTACCTTTGTGGCCAAGTCAAAATGATCTACCAACAATAAAATTTTAAAAACACAAAGCACGCTGTACGCAGAGAAAATGTTAATTATCATTTATATTCTGCGGGTTTTCAAAGAGGTCAAGGCAGATGACTTTATGCAATGTCACCTCAGTAACAACTATACAAAAATAGACAAATATTCCCCCTCCCTTTTTACTAAAACGCGATAGCGGTTTTTAGCACAGGGAGCTGCGCTGAATGCCCCACGCTGCTCTCAACGCTCATAGGCTCCCTGCGCTAAAAAACGCTATTGCGGTTTAGTAAAAGGGGGCCATAGTGCAAAATATAGACAGCATATAAAAATTCTCAAAGCAGACACATTTTGATCACTAAATTGAAAATAAAACCATTTTTCCTACCTTTGGTAATTTCATCAGTCTCTAGTTGCACTTTATTCTTCTGACTGTGCATCCAATATTTCTTATATTTCTTCCCTTCTTTCAGCCTCCTGTATGCTTCCTCTCCTCCAGACCTCATTCCCTCCCCAAACTTTTTCTCTCTCTCACCCTGCCCCCTTCTTTCTCTCTCCACACCCTCTTTCGTTCTGTATGTCTGTCTTTCTCTCTCTCTTTCCGTGCCCCATTTTTCTTTGTTTCACCCTGCCCCCTTTCTTTCTTTCTGGCTTCCTGTCCCCCCTTTCTTTCTTTCTCCCTGCCCTCCCCTATGCCACCACCATTGGGAAAATGCTGCCACTGCCACTGGGGAATAGACTGCCACTGCCGCCATCGGGAACAGGCCGGCGCCGAGTTCGCCCTGCTTCTCTTCCCCGAGGGGCCGACCAACTCTCGCCACCCAACGTTAATTCTAACGTCGGAGAGGACGTTCTAGGCCAGCCAGGCAGCGATTGGCTGGCCCAGAACGTCCTCTCCGACGTCAGAATTGACGTGAGTGGCGAGAGTTGGCCGGCCCCACAGGGAAAAGCAGGGAGAACTTGGCGCCGGCCTGTTCCCGATGGCGGCGGTGGCACTCAAGTGGCTAAAGAGCCGCAGTTTGCCGGCCTAGGGAGAACACTGGAGGGTGGCCAGCTGTGCACCCCCTTGGGACGTAAACCCGGGGTGGGGCGGGGCAGACCGCCCCCCCCACCCTAGTATGCCACTATCTGTACCTCACTCCCTCCCTATGACCAAAAATTCTCCTTTCTTCTATTCCCTGTGTACACAACCATCTCTTTCCCTCCCTTCATAGAAACATAGAAGATGACGGCAGAAAAGGGCTACAGCCCATCAAGTCTGCCCACTCTGCTTACCCACCCCCTGTCTATGCCCTAATGACCCAATTTCCTTAACTTGACCCTCGTAGGGATCCCAAATGGGTATCCCATTTCTTCTTAAAGTCTGGCACGCTGTCTGCCTCGATCACCTGCACTGGAAGCTTGTTCCAATGATCAACCACTCTCTCTGTGAAGAAATACTTTCTGGTGTCGCCATGAAATTTTCCGCCCCTGAGTTTGAGTGGGTGCCCTCTTGTGGCCGAGGGTCCCTTGAGAAAGAAAATATCATCTTCCACTTCGACACGTCCCGTGAGGTACTTAAATGTTTCGATCATGTCTCCCCTCTTCCTACGTTCCTCAAGAGTGTAGAGCTGCAATTTGTTCAGTCTCTCTTCGTACGAGAGACCCTTGAGCTCCGAGATCATCCTGGTGGCCGTCCGTTGAACCAATTCAATTCTGCGCACATCTTTACTGTAATGTGGCCTCCAGAATTGCACACAGTACTCCAGATGAGGTCTCACCATGGCCCTGCACAACGGCATTATGACTTCAGGCTTTCGGCTGACGAAACTTCTATTGATACAACCCAATATCTGCCTTGCCTTAGATGAAGCCTTCTCCACTTGATTGGCAGTTTTCATGTCTGCACTGATGATTACTCCTAAATCTCGTTCTGCTGAAGTCCTAGTTAAAGTTTCTCCGTTCAAGAAGTACGTCCTGCATGGATTTCCGCTTCCGAGGTGCATGACCTTACATTTCTTAGCATTGAAGCCTAGCTGCCAGGTTGAGGACCAACTTTCCAATGTAAGCAGGTCCTGCGCCATATAATTCTGTAAACTGCATTCACTTACTATATTACATAGTTTGGCGTCATCAGCGAATAGTGTTATTTTACCTTGAAGCCCTTGAGTCAGATCCCCTATGAATATGTTGAAAAGGAGTGGACCCAGGACCGAGCCCTGCGGCACTCCACTGGTCACCTCCGATGTTTTAGAGAGGGTACCATTAACCACCACCCTCTGAAGTCTGCCACTCAGCCAATCATTGACCCATGCAGTTAGTGTCTCTCCTAACCCCATCGATTCCATCTTGCTTAGCAGCCTGCGGTGTGGGACACTGTCAAAATCTTTCCTGAAGTCCAGGTACACGACGTCCAAAGACTCTCCCAAGTCCAACTTTCTTGTTACCCAGTCAAAGAAGCTGATGAGATTGGATTGGCAGGACCTACCCTTGGTGAATCCATGCTGACTGGGATCCCGAAGATTCCCTTCATTCAAGATCGTGTCCAATTTGCTTTTAATTAGTGTTTCCATGAGTTTGCACACTATTGATGTGAGACTCACCGGTCTATAATTCGCAGCCTCTGCCCTGCAACCCTTTTTATGCAGAGGAACGACATTAGCTAATTTCCAGTCCAGGGGAACTTTCCCCTTACTTAGGGAGAGATTGAATAGCTCAGCCAACGGTTTCGCCAGGACATCGCTCAATTCTCTGAGCATTCTTGGGTGCAAATTGTCTGGTCCCATGGCTTTGTTCACCTTGAGTCTTGCCAGTTCACTGTAAACTTCTCCTGGTGTGAACTCAAAATTCTGAAACGGGTCTTCTGTGCTTTGTGTTGCCTTCAACTGGGGACCGTGTCCCGGTGCCTCACAGGTGAAGACTGAGCAGAAGTATTCATTCAGTATTCCGGCTTTATCGGAATCTGCTTCCACGTAACTTCCGTCCGGTCTTCTAAGGCGTACTATCCCGCCTGTGTTCTTTTTCTGTCACTAATATACCTGAAGAAGGATTTGTCCCCCTTTTTAATGTTTTTTGCCAGAATTTCTTCCACTCGAAGTTTTGCCTCCCTAACTGCCATTTTGACCGCTGTAGACCTGGTCCTATATTCTACTTTTGCCTCTCTTTTCTCCGTGCGCTTGTAGGAGAGAAACGCTTTTTTCTTCTCCTTAATGAGGTGCGAGATCTCCGCGGTGAACCATTGGGGTTTATTGTTTCTTTGTTGTTTATTTACTGATTTTATGAAGCGGCTAGTTGCTTCATGTATGGTTGATTTCAGTGTTAACCACTTAGCTTCTACATCATCGGTCTCCGCTTGGTCCTGCAGCGTCTGATGGACGAAATCTCCCTTCCTCTCTCCCAAGTCCATGCCTTCTGTGTCCAAAAACTCATTCCCTCCCCCACCTCAGCATCTCTTTCCCTCCCTTCCTCTCTCCCAATTCCATGCCTTCTGTGTCCAAAAACCCATTCCCTCCCCCACCTCAGCATCTCTTTCTCTCCCTTCCTCTCTCCCAAGTCCATGCCTTCTGTGTCCTAAAACCCATTCCCTCCCACACCTCAGCTTCTCTTTTCCTCCCTTCCTCTCTCCCAAGTCCATGCCTTCTGTGTCCAAAAACCCATTCCCTCCCCCACCTCAGCATCTCTTTCCCTCCCTTCCTCTCTCCCAAGTTCATGCCTTGGGTCCAAAACGCACTCCCTCCCCCCTTTTGTGTTCCGCGTTTGCCTCCCAGCCCATCTTTGCAACTTTCTCAGCAAAACGAAGCTCAAGCCGCGAGGCTTGTCTTCTGTTTCCTGTCTGCCCTGTCGCGCACAAATAGCCGACCGGAAGTATTCTCCGACGTCAGCGCTGACGTCGGAGGGCAGGCTTTGCTTAAGCCCTCCCTCCGACGTCAGCACTGACATCGGGGAACACTTGCGATCGGCTATATGTGAGCGGCAGGGCAGGCAGGAACAGAAGACGAGCCTCGCGGCTCGAGATGTATTGAATTCCGCGGGTCCCCCGTCCAGCTCTGTCCTGTCTACGTGGGGCGGACCGCCCCTCCCCCTAGACTGTGGCCTAGGACCCTGGGGGAGCCCGGGCCCCCTGTCAGCTCCGGGCCCCTGAATGCAGGACTGGTGGTACTGCCCTGATGGCGGCCCTGGGATGGACCATGGTCTGACCCAGCAGCAGCAATTCTTATGTTCTATTGGTTTTAAAAGTATTTCCCTGTAACTTCGAGTGTCCCCTAGTCTTTGTAATTTCTGATGGAGTGAAAAATTGATCCACTTGTACTCATTCTACTCTACTCAAACCTTGTAGACTTCAATCATATCTCCCCTCAGCTATCTCTTTTCCAAACTGAAGAGCTCTAACCTTTTTAGTCTTTCCTCATATGAGAGGCCATTTCAGATTTTTTGGTTCATCAGCAGTAAACATGTGCTGCTTTGTCCCTTTTCTAGGCACACTTCATCTACGTGTGAAACATACCACAACTCCATTTGTAAAGATTTGAAAAGCCCTATAGGAACATAATGTTCCAACTTATCAAAAAGATAGGCCCAAATTATTCAGGGCTTGCAAAACCAATGTAATTCTCTGGTCTTGCAGCTTTTTTGTTTTTACGCCTGCTGCCTTTGTGAAATATCTGAACATTTTAACAGTTTAATTTCCTCTGAGTGCTATAATTTGTTGAGAAATGCCCTTCTATAGTGGAGAAACTCCGTTTTCTCTCGATGAATGTTGCATCCCATAGACCTGATACACATGACTTAGGAATTGCTGCCTATTTTCCAACTCCATGATATAATTGTCCCTCTAAGCTACGTCTGTGCAATATGGAACATACATCACATTACTCACTGCATCAAGCATGCTGTTTGGAAAAGATCAATCTCCCTTGAAAGCAAAAAGAGCTAAGGAACGGAATCAGAGTGCCAAAGGAAGTAACGTGTAAAAAGCCTATGTTAGGCTACTGATAGAGGGGAATTAAGACTTCCAGGTTTTATGAAAGGCTGTTCTGAACTCAAGTCTTTTGTATAACATCTAGGACACTGGCAAATACAGTGGGAGAAATGACTTTACAAAATATCCTGTAAAAAGAGTGTATTGCGCTCTTCTGGCTGCAGCAGCACTCCCTGAATATTGTGGGTTCCTGGCTATGTCAAAACACAGGTAACTCCTCGAGTCCTGACTCCACCAGACCCGCCCAAAGATATAAACTATCCTTCCCCTCTCTACGCTGTATTCTCTATGCAGGTAAACTGGGAAAATCTCTTCTCTTCAAAATCACAGGTCTCTGGAACGACCTTACTATCCCATTGCGGAACCTGGGCTCTCTCCAACTACTCCGCAAGCAACTGAAAACTTGGCTCTTCTCTAACATGTAATTCTATTTCCCCCCTTACTCTTCCATTCTATTTATAAGCTCATGTAAACCTTTTCCTTTCTCTTCTTATATTTTAAGTTCTTGTAAACCGTGCCGAGCTCCACTTCCGTGGAGAGGATGTGGTATATAAACTTAAGGTTTAGTTTAGTTTAGATATAAAAAATATATATATATCAAATTGGAGCTGATAAAAAGATATATATTTCACTCCCTTACCCTCTAACCCTTCTCCCCACAGTACATAATAACAAGTAGTAACATACTCCACTCCTCTAGACTTTAAAATCACACATGCTCTCCCATCCTCCCCAGCTCTTATCGAAGAGGTGTCTCCCTGATATCTAGTAGACTGCTTAAATGCACCTGACCCTGTTGGTGCCCGGTTTTCAAATTGACACCTGGGAACATACCAAGCCATGCCCCTGCATTTCCCCTTTTAAGTATCTGCACCCCAGGGATATACATACTTGTATGTGCTTTCACTGAACATAAGAACAGCCCTACTTGGTCAGACCAATGATCCACCTAGCCAGTATCCTGCTTCCAACAGTGGCCAATCCAGGTCACAAGGATCTGGCAGAATCCCAGGTAGCATCAACATTCCATGTAGAGAATGACACGGTGACCAAATTCATCACCGTTCCCTCCATGTCATTCATCACCGTTCCCTCCATGTCATTCTTTAAGGAGAGTGGAAAGAATCAGAGTATGAATGGGCATAGCCATTGACCCTCAAGCCTTGCATTGAAGAATGCTGGTGTAGAAGGACTGAGGTTTAGATAGACACTAAAGAATGACAGTCTCTGGTATCTAGAGCAGATATTGTGATGTCATAATGCCTCATTCCACCAATTCCTAAGAACCAACCTCATCAATGATGTCACAATGGTTTCATTGTTTTATACTTGGCTCACATAAGAATCAGAGTATGAATGGGCACAACCTCTGACCCTCAAGCCTTGCATTGAAGAAAGCTGGGGTAGAAGGACTTAGGTTGAGATAGAGATTAAAGAATGACATGAGATGGTTTCCCATGGTTATCCATGGGGACAGGAACAGTGATTAATTTTATCACCGTGTCATTCTCTAATTCCATGCTACCAATCCAACATTGGACTTCTAGATGTGCATAAATGTTACTATTTATACATGACCTCACTAGTGTTATATAATGTTGCCAATGTATTGTAATGCTCATTACAGCTTCATGACAAGTACATCACCAGTGAAACAAATTACTATTTGGATTTCACCATATCTTAGATCAGGGGTCTCAAAGTCCCTCCTTGAGGGCCGCAATCCAGTCGGGTTTTCAGGATTTCCCCAATGAATATGCATGAGATCTATGTGCATGCACTGCTTTCAGTGCATATTCATTGGGGAAATCCTGAAAACCCGACTGGATTGCGGCCCTCAAGGAGGGACTTTGGGATCCCTGCCTTAGATGGTGAGGTATTCAAAGTTGTCCTGCTTTTCCTGATGCATAGACATTCACTGATAAATATAGGAGGATTGCTGAGTTTTCTTGCTGAATCATTTCAGAATCTTTGCACCAAGTAAAGAAAAACCCTGCTGCACAGACTAATAGCCGTGTCACTGTATGTAAATTCTTGAATCCCTGAAGCGGTGGCTGTAATGCACAGGGGACTCTACCCATACGGTTTGTGTTTAATTTATCACAGACAACAAGAAAACATGGTCTATGAAGAGCTGCTTACCATGCTACAACTATTCCAAAATGATTCTTACTCTGTGCAAGCATGTTCAGTGCTTAAGTAGGTAGTGGCCTTTAATGCATGTTAAAGGGCAATAAATCTGCATTATATTACCCTAATGCATGTTAAACACAATTAACACAAGATAAAAGGGTAATGAGATGCAGAGTATGCAAAATACATAGAAGTCTATAAAATACTGAATGGAGTGGAAAAAGTAGATGTGAATCGCTTGTTTACTCTTTCCAAAAATACTAGGACTAGGAGGCATGCAATGAAACTAAGATTTAAAACAAACCAGAGAAAATATTTAAGAACATAAGCAATGCCTCCGCTGGGTCAAACCTGAGGTCCATCGTGCCCAGCAGTCTGCACACGCGGCAGCCCAACAGGTCCAGGACCTGTGCAGTAATCCTTTGTCTATACCCCTCTATCCCCTTTTCCAGCAGGAAATTGTCCAATCCTTTCTTGAACCCCAGTACCGTACTCTGCCCTATTACGCTCTCTGGAAGTGCATTGGCTAAGGTTCTTAACATTTGCATCTCCTCTTCCTATAGGCTAAGGCTCTTTGCACCTGCATTGTGATGTCATAGAGCTTTATGGTTATAGAAACCTAGAAACATGATGGCAGATAAAGGCCAAATGGTCCATCCGCAGCATCCACTATTTCCTCCTCTCCCATAAGAATATAAGCAATGCCTCCGTTGGGTCAGACCTGAGGCCCATCGTGCCCAGCAGTCCGCTCACGCGGCGGCCCAACGGGTCCAGGACCTGAGCAGTAATCCTCTATCTATACCCCTCTATCCCCTTTTCCAGCAGGAAATTGTCCAATCCTTTCTTGAACCCCAGTACCGTACTCTGCCCTATTATGCTCTGTGGAAGCGCATTCCAGGTGTCTACCACACGTTGGGTAAAGAAGATCTTCCTAGCATTCGTTTTGAATCTGTCCCCTTTTAACTTTTCCGAATGCCCTCTTGTTCTTTTATTTTTTGAAAGTTTGAAGAATCTGTCCCTCTCTACTCTCTCTATGCCCTTCATGATCTTATAGGTCTCAATCATGTCCCCTCTAAGTCTCCTCTTCTCCAGGGAAAAGAGACCCAGTTTCTCCAATGTGTAAAGTATCCGGAATACTTGTAATTTCTTTCTAAATCATACTGTGCTTTGGACCCATGTCCCCCAGAAATTATGAAAGCAGCTCTATTAAACTTTAAACTATCTTTGCTGAATTATTTAACCGATAACTTAAAAAATGGAAAATTCCTCACTAATAACGGTCATATCATAATAACCCCAATTCCAAAGAATCATAAAGAATCTTCAGCATTAGTAACCAACTAGAGACCAATAAGCATCCATCCCTTTTATTGTAAAAATCATGGAAGGATTAGTACATGCCCAATTGATGGAATACATTGATCAGTTCTCCCTTCTACGTGAAACTCAGTCTGGCTTCAGACCTTTGTTCAGCACTGAGACAGTAATTGCAGCTATCTTGGGTAGTTTACGGTTCCTGTTTAGTAAGGGCCTTAATGCCCTGGTCATGCAATTTGATATGAGCTCTGCCTTTGACTTAGTGGACCATGGGAAACTGTTACAATGCTTAGATGCAATTGGTATCAGAGAAGAAGTGTTAGACTGGTTTTGAGGTTTCCATATGTCCCGCACATATCAAGTACGTTTTAATTATGATCTCTCTGATACCTGGAGTAATCCATCTGGTGTTCCACAAGAGTCACCATTATCCCCACTGCTTTTCAATGTCTACATGTCGTCATTAGGTGCACAACTAACCCAGCTTGGGATAAAATTATTTAGTTACGCAGACGACTTTACAATTATTATCCCATTCGCTAACTCTCTCTCGGAAGTCACTCCTAAGGCAACAGAAGTACTAAACTCGATGGAGCAATGGATGACTGAATTCAAACTGAAGCTTAACTCAGAAAAAACAAAATATTTTGTAGCTTCGCCACACCCACTTGACACTAAAACATCACTGTGCATCAGTAAACGCAGTTATCCCATCCAACCCACTATGAAGATATTGGGTGTAACATTGGACCACAGTCTAACCATGAAAGACCAGGACTCCTTAGTTAGAAAGGGTTTTTTTACTCTCTGGAAGCTTCGGTCCATTAGAGCATATTTCGATGTTTCATCATTTAGAATCCTAGTACAATCCCTTATACTGAGTCAATTAGATTATTGCAATATCACCTACCTGGCAATTTCCCAGAAGAATATGTGGCGATTACAATTGGTGCAAAATGCGGCAGTCAAGATAATTTTTGGGTTGAAGAAGTTCGATCATGTAACACCTTCCTACCG
Organism: Geotrypetes seraphini; assembly: GCF_902459505.1. NCBI lineage: Eukaryota > Metazoa > Chordata > Amphibia > Gymnophiona > Dermophiidae > Geotrypetes > Geotrypetes seraphini. The sequence continues at coordinate 87,216,850 of NC_047084.1, forward strand.
ACTTCTACATTGGCTACCAATGGAGGCACGCGTGAAGTTTAAATTCGGATGCTTTTGCTTTAAGGCACTATTCGGTTTAGCCCCTAAATATATAACTGATCTCTTCTCTTTCTCAAACAACAGACATAAGAGAAGCTCACACTCGAATTTTGTTTCCCCACCGGTTAAAGGATGTAAATTAAAAAAACACCATCAACATCTCTCACATCAAGCGGCATTATGGGGCAAAGATCTGGAACAATTGCTCACACCTACTACTTATGGGGAATTTAGGAAACACCTAAAAACATATCTGTTCCTGAAGTATTTAGGCAACTAACCTGTACAATCCTACTCCACAATAACTGATCTCTAGCGCTGTTAATAACTAGCTTCTAACCTTGTTGATTCTACTTAATTTGTAACATCTTTTAATCATTGTAAACCACATAGAACTTCACGGTCCTACGGTATTATTATTATTAAATTCTGGAATTTGTTGCCGGAAAATGTGGTGAAATCATTTAGCTTAGCGGGGTTTAAAAAAGGTGTAGATCAGGGGTGTCCAACCTTTTGGCTTCCCTGGACTGCATTGGCCGAAAAAAAATGTTTCTGGGGCTGCACAAATGTGCAAACACTGCAGCAAGACAGAGGAGGGAGCCGGCAAGACGGTAAACACCCAGGGGCAGCGGAGGAAAACACCGCATCGCCCTTGCCCGGGGCCGCACAAAATACTTCACAGGGCTACATGCGGCCCTCGAGCCATAGGTTGGACACCCCTGGTGTAGATAATTTCCTAAAAGAGAAGTCCATAGGCTATTATTGAGATGGCTTGGGAAAATCCACTGCTTATTACTAGGATAAGCAGCATAAGCATAAGCTTATTCCTAGGATAAGCAGCACGGCATCTAGCTAGGTACTTGGGACCCGAGTTGGCCACTGTTGGAAACAGGATACTGGGCTTGATGGACCTTTGATCTGTCCCAGTATGGCAATTCTTATGTTCTTATGTGAGTCAAGTATGGAATAATCAAGCCATTGTGACATCACTGATGAGGCTGGCTCGTAGGCATTGGTGGAATGAGGCATTATGACATCACAAGCTCAGCTCTGGAATGTTGCTACTCTTTGGGTTTCTGCCTGGTACTTGGGACCTGGGTTGGCTACTTTTGGAAACAGGATACTGGGCTTGATAGACCTGTGGTTTGTCCCAGAATGGCAATTCTCATGTTCTTATGTGAGTCAAGTATAGAATAATCAAGCCATTGTGACATCACTGATGAGGCTGGCTCGTAGGTATTGGTGGAATGAAGCATTTTGACATCACAATCTCAGCTTAGGCATGTTACTACTCTTTGGGTTTCTGCCTGGTACTTGGGACCTGGGTTGGCCACTGTTGGAAACAGGATGCTGGACTTGATAGACCTTTGGTCTGTCCCAGTATGGTAATTCATATGTACTTAAATAAAACAGCTTAAGATGAACACTGGAAACCATATTATTTTATGGAAAAATACCACAAGCAAGGCTCCCAGGAGCACTGGGCCATAGCTTCATAGTACTACTAAGGGGGGCCTAACAACCCTCATACTGCAGCTTCATTGCTAGTGGTAGTACCTTGAGACTACCAAGGGGCAGGTTGCTCTTGCACTCCAATCCCACAAGATACAAGGGATTACTAAAGGTAGGCCTTGGTGGATGTTTTTTGCGGATGGAGGAGTCTTTGGGGCAAGGGGAGATCAAGAGACGGTCTTTGCATATGGAGAGTATCAAGAGGGGAGGCTCTTCAGAACAAAGGGAAATGGATGGGGACATTGGGAGGGGCGGGGGGGGCTGCGATGGGGAGCATCGACAGTTTTGTCTTGCTCCTTTATGAAGCATCCCAGGAGCAGTGTGAATAACACTACATGCAAGCAGTGATATTCATATACAACATGAGTGACTAACCTGTTAGCTACCACAGGTTAGTCACTCTTGTGTGAAGTTAAGGTGCACTAGAAGCCCATCTTATACTGCATCTTAACGCCCCCCCCCCCCCCCCCCTCTTAATCTGCTTATTGGTTGATTGCCACACTGAGTCTGAGTTCAGGTGGCAGGGCCTTTTCTCGCTAAATTTATTTCATGCAATTAAGGATATTGCTTTAGAAATGTCAAATAATTTATGCTAATGCAGTATTCTCAACGCTGCTCGATTTGATGAGACCTTTGGGGCAGGGGTTAGGAGGGATCTCAGCGAGATACAAAGCATTCTGTCTCTTGTTGCATGATGGACTGGAATTCATGTAAATGAACTGCTTAGTTAAAAAGAATTCAGCAGTTGTGCACCAAAAATAATCTTGTGAAAATGGTTTTTTTTTTCTTCCCAGGTATGTAGCTGAAGTTTAGATGCTGCTGTTTTGAATGTATCTAATCAGTGTATAGGACCAGACTTTTTATTTCAAGGTTGGCGATGATATTAGGTGCAGGGCAGACTTTCACAGTCTGAATCCAGCAAATGATGAGATGGTTTGGATAGGTTGGAGTGAGCTTCAACGGCAGCTCCAGTAGTTGGAACCTAAGGACGGTACCGGTCAGACTTCTAAAGCCTAGAAATAACAAAGAAAAAAGACAGTTTAATTTAATCATGAAATTGTAATGTGTATAATTATAGGGCAGACTATGGCCCTCTTTTTCAAAGGTGTGCTAAGCGTTATAGTGCTCGCTAAATCAATGTGTGTGCTAACCTCTAACGCGTCCATAGGATAACATGTTAGTGTTTAGCGCGTGATTAGTGCTCGCTAATATTTACCATGCACTAAAAAGCATAGCACACCTTAGTAAAAGAGGGGGTATGTTACTGTATCCATTTCAGATCCAACAGAATTCTGAATTTTGAACAAAGTTCTAAGTAATTTTCATGTGCCCAGGGCATGTTTTCAGTTCTGCATCCCATCTATCTTCCATTTCCTCTTTTTCTCGCCCCACTCCCACTTTTCTTTCCCCAGCCTTCCATCTCCCCTGTACTCCATTGCTTGTTTTTATTGCCCCCTGTAGTTTGAGTGATTAGACGATAATTGTGGATGTTCTGTACGTGTCAGCATTTGGAAGTACAGTGGTACCTCGGTTTGCGAGTGTTTTGCAAGACGAGCAAAACATTCGCAAAATCGGTGCCTCGGAAACCAAGCGTGCCTCGATTTACAAGCGCCCCCCCCCCCCCCCCCGCGATCCGGCACCCTCCGCTCGCATTGCACCCTCTCCCCGTCGTGATCCGGCATTCCCCAGGCCTCCACCCACCCACCCGATCACATTTCTTACCCCCGTTTGGCACCGGCACCAGCGCACAGGACATGCCGGTGCCCGAAGATCTGCCTCCTTCGCGCTGGACCTTGAGCATCTGCGCATGCTCAAGGCTTTCGGATTCCCGTTCTCTCCAAGATTCTCGGAGATCTGAGAATCTCGGAGAGAATGGGAACCCGAAGGCCTTGAGCATGTGCAGATGCTCAAGGCCCAGCGCGAAGGAGGCAGATCTTCGGGCACCGGCATGTCCTGTGCGTTGGTGCCAGTGCCAAACGTGGGGGAAGAAATGTGATCGAGTGGATGCCTGGGGGATGCCGGATTGCGGCGGGGAGGGTGTGTGACGCGAGTTGGGGGGCGGTTGCCAGATCGGGGGGGGGGGGCAAAACGAGCGGGGGGATGGTGGATCACATGGGGGGGCCTTCATGAGCGGGGAGAGCAATGCCAGTTCTTGGGGGGGGGGAGCAGCACCGCTGGCCTTGGTGAGGGGAAACTCGCTTTGATATACGAGTATTTTGGTTTACGAGCATGCTTCTGAAATGAATTATGCTCGTAAACCAAGGTACCACTGTAATAGGTAACGTGTTTATGTGGGCTGATGTGATGCTTACTAGAATATTTCAGCTTTGCTCCATGTACATGTACTTTTGGAAAATTTAGGGCACCTGCATTTTGACCTAATATCATAGGAGTTGCCACATTGGGAAAGAGCGAAGGTCCTTCAAGCCCAGTATCCTGCTTCCAACAGTGGCCAACCCAGTACCTGGCAAGATTCCAAAGAGTAAAACAAGTTTTATGCCACTTATCCTAGCGATAAGCAGTAGATTTTTCCTAGTCCATCTTATAGGCTTTTATTTTAGGAAATTATCCAAACCTTTTTTAAAACCCTGCTAAGCTAACTTCTTTCATTGTATTCTCTGACAGTGAATTCTTGTTATACCCATGTCTGTTCAGTTTGTTTATGTACCTTCTTCTTTAGGAAAGTATCAGACACTAACGTATAACATCCAACGCTCAACATAATCAAGTTTGGGGTACAAGTGGATCGATTTTTCACTCTGTCAAAAATTATAAAGACTAGAGGACACTCGATGAAGTTACAGGGAAATACTCTTAAAACCAATAGAAGGAAATTTTTTTTCACTCAGAATAGTTAATCTTTGAAACGCGTTGCCAGAGGATGTGGTAAGAGCGGATAGCGTAGCTGGTTTTATGGAAGGTTTGGACAAGTTCCTGGAGGAAAAGTCCATAGTTTGTTATTGAGAAAGACATGGGGGAAGCCACTGCTTGTCCTGGATCGGTAGCATGGAATGTTGCTACTCCTTGGGTTTTGGCCAGGTACTAGTGACCTGGATTGGCCACCGTGAGAACGGGCTACTGGGCTTGATGGACCATTGGTCTGACACAGTAAAGCTATTCTTATGTTCTTATGGTTTGTATTTGTTGCCTTTTATAGCAACAGCCTTTCTTTTTAACTTGACTTGTATTTCAATTGTGCTGTGTCAGCATTTCCTAGTTTCAGAGGTGACTAATTGTGCTTTCCTCTTCTCATAACCCATGTTTTTATTCTTTTTTTTTAAATGCATATTTGCAGTTTTGATCCAAAGAGAGCAGTTCAGCAGCTGAGAGCCTGTGGTGTGTTAGAAACAATCCGCATCAGTGCAGCCGGCTATCCTTCCAGGTAACTCTTTGCCTTAAATCTAGTGCGAACTATGAATGTGATTCAGTAATTCATCGGAAATTGTCCAAACCGAGATTTCTCTTTTTTTATAATATTTCTTTTGGGGATTCGGCTGGCAGAGGATCTCAGCAAAGCAGAGCGAAGATTCTCAGAATAAAAGGATAGAGATCAGTAACGGTTCATAGATAACTCGGCGAAAGACAAAGGCGCGCGCCGACAACTGAGCGCAAGACGGAGGCGCGCGCCGAAGAAAATTACAGTTTTTAGGGGCTCCGACGGGTGGTTTTGTTGGGGAGCCCCCCCCAGTTTACTTAATAGAGATCGCGCCGGCGTTGTGGGGGGTTTGGGGGGTTGTAACCCTCCACATTTTACTGTAAACTGAACTTTTTCCCTAAAAACAGGGAAAAAGTGAAGTTTTCAGTAAAATGTGGGGGGTTACAACCCCCCACACCCCCCACAACGCAGCGCGATCTCTATTAAGTAAAGTGGGGGGGTTCCCCCCCACGCCCCCCACCAGTCGGAGCCGTAAAAACTGTAATTTTCTGCGGCACGCGCCTCCGTGCTGCGCTCAATTGTCCCAGCGCGCTTTTGACCTGACACCATCAGTAGCTGGTGTCAAGTTCTACGACACTCGTTTTCCAGCAGGGTGAAATGCTGAAGGTTGTGCATGTTTCTGGTTCACCTAGCCCCATCTAGGTTCTAACGCAGAGAGTATTATTATAAACATAAACATAAAAATCCATAAACATAAATCCATAAACAAAACTCCATAAACAAAAATCCATAAACATAAAAATCCATTTCTAGACCTCATCACCTTTAAGTTCTTTACGGTTTACAAAAGATTAGCTAGGAATACACAATTAATAATAGTTAAGAAACTAGGAACCTAAGAACTTTGAGCACAAGTAAGTCTTCAGCTGTCTCCTAAAATGTAAATATGAAACAGACCTTAACAGAAAAGGTTTAACCTCCTTACCCAGATTGCCACTTGGTATGAAAGCATCCAATCATATCATCTTTTTTTAGTTTACAGCCTTTTGCCGATGGAAAAATCAGAAGAGTTTTTAATGCTTTGAGAAGATTTTTGACTGGAAAAACAAAATGATTCAGTCAGATAGAAAGGAGCATCACCAGCTAAAACTTTGTAGTGCATATAACCCAACTTAAAAATAACCCTCGCTTCCACTGGCAGCCAGGGCAATTCTCAATAGAAATGAGATATGATTACCATAGGTTATACTGTAGGTGAATTTTGATCATTAAGTAGTTCAGAGAGGGATTGAACAAGGGTACTACTTCGCACAGATGTGGCCACATATTGCATTAAAATGTAAGGTAATGAGGCTGTTAAGTATTCTGGCCAATGTACAGAAAGGGAGCACAGGCACTTGCCATGCAAATGACATGAGAAATTTTTCACGAGGTCTGGGGCAGCATTGAAGAATTAACGGAGAAGATTTAAATGCCAGTATTTGTTGCCTTATGCAACCAGAAGAAGGATCTGAAAGTTTAAAAGACTCACAGGAGACTGAACTCTGAGGACTTTCTTAAGAGATCAGACTCAACAGGTAACCCTTGAGGAGAGGAATGTTGGCCTAGTGCCTAACCCTCAGTAAACCTGGTTCTAAGAGAGAGGTTGTAGAGGATCAGGCCCACCACTAGCTCATTTCTTTACTTATAGCAACCTGTGAACTATTGTCTGCCTCTGGAACAGGGCATTAATTTGGTAGGATTTTTCTGCCCTTTTCTTTTTTCTTTTTTTTTTTTCTTCTAGGTATAAGTTCTTCTGCATCATAGTATAGCTGGGAAATATCGTATCACCAAAGCTGCTGCTCAGGTTACAACTTCTGTCTCTGTGCAGGCAGAAAACATTACCCAGGCAGAGGGAGTAGTTCCATGTACAAGCTGTCTTTAGCTTGAATCCCTCATGAAAGGAAGTAAAAGAACTGAGAGAGGAGGTGGCAAGATTGAGAAGCATCCGTGAGAATGAGATGTACATCGATGAAATGGTTCATGAGGTGTGAAAGATTTCCAGTAGTGGGGAAGAAGAGGCTGTGCTGAGGGAAGACAGCTGGACTCAGATTATGGAACACTGCAAGATTGGTATTGGGACTACCCCCGCCCTTGAACTGAAGAACCGGTATGCTGTCATGGAAGTGGAGGAGATGGAGAGCAACCCAAGAAGAGGAAATACCAGAGCTTGAAATCCCAAAAAGTACTAGCTCCATAACCACTAGGAGGCATAAGGTAGTGGCAGCTGGCAATTCCCTTCTGAAGGGTACAGAAGCATCCATCTGCAGACCAGACATGATGTCACGAGAGGTATGGTGTCTGCCTGGAGCCAAAATCCAAGATGTTATGGAGAGCTTGTTGAGACACATCAAGCCTGATGACTACTATCCGATGCTGCTCTAGTGATACTGCGAATGCCAAAAGTGACTTTGTGGCTCTGGGAGAGAAAGTGAAGTAGTCAGGCACACAGGTGGTATTCTCAACCATCCTCCCTGTCGAGATTAAAGGCCAGGGCAGATTAGCTCGCATCCTAGAGATGAATGCTTGGCTATATGGATAGTGTCGTCGAGAGTGTTTTGGTTTCCTAGACCATGGGATGATGTTCCAAGGGCTGCTGAGCAGGGATGGTGTGCATCTATCAAAGAAAGGAAGAAGTGTCTTTGCCAGCAGGCTGGCTAATCTACTAAAGAGGGCTTTAAACTAGAAGTGATGGGGCAGGGTGATCAAAGCTCCCAGGTGAGTATAAGCCCTCAGGTAAGTAAATCACTAAGTACCTCTATATGGATGGAAAAGGGGGCAATGTCTGGAAAGCAGTATATACTAATGCTCGAAGTATGGGAAACAAGATTCTGGATCTAGAAGCTGTGATGGAAGAAGAGGAGTTGGATATAGTGGTGATCACGGAAATGTGGTTCACAGAGACCCATGACTGGGAAGTAGTTAAACTGAGCCTTAGTCTGTTCAGAAAAGACGGTATGAAGAAAAGGAGGTGGGAGGGGTAGCGTTATATGTTAAAGTTCATGGCTGAAGCACAGGGAGTGGGACCGCAGAAGACAAACGTGAATAGGGATGGAGGAGTAATAGACTCTGATCGATTTTCAGAGGGTTGTGTTCGTGAGGAACTAGCTAAAATAAAGGTCGATAAAGTGATGGGGCTGGATGGTGTACATCCGAGGGTGCTGAAGGAACTTAGGGAAGTTCTGGTAGCTCCACTGACTGACCTTTTCAATGTGTCTCTAGAGTCGGGAGTGGTACCGGAGGACTGAAGAAGGCGGAATGTGGTCCCTCTCCACAAAAGTGGAAGTAAGGAAGAAGTAGGGAATTACAGGCTGGTAAGTCTGACTTCTGTGGTAAGCAAATTAATGGAAACACTTTTAAAACAGAGAATGGTCAAGTTTCTGGAATCCTGTGGATTACAGGACCGGAGGCAACAAGGATTCAATAGAGGTAGATCTTGTCAGACAAATCTGATCAATTTCTTTGACTGGGTGACCAGAGAATTAGATAGAGGATGTGTGCTAGATGTGGTGTATTTAGATTTTAGCAAAGCCTTTGACAGTGTTCCACACTGAGTGCCTTTGGTGGAGTTTTTTGCCTATGAGACAGAATTTGACTGGCTTATAACCCACTGGGTTGCCATCTGATATTGAAAGCATTTTTTAATGCAGTTGAGGCTTTTCCTCCACTATTAGTAAATGTGCTTCAGTGGGTATCTTCACCACTAGGCTAATAACATTGATATATTTTTTGAGATTGGATTTTGTTGTTATATTATTTTTCTTGAGAGACGTTAAATACCTACGTAATGTAAATGCGCATGAGTCGAGTCTCTTTAATTTGAAAGGAAACTCTGCAATGAGAGGGCATAGGATGAAGTTAAGAGGCGATAAGACTCCGGAATAATCTAAGGAAATACTTTTTTTTTTTTTTTTATAGAAAGGGTGATAGATGCATGGAACAGTCTCCTAGAAGAAGTGATGGAGACAGAGACTGTATCTGAATTCAAAAGGGCCTAGGATAGGCACATGGGATCTCTCTGAGAGAGAAAGAGATAATGGTTACTGAAGATGGGCCATTTGGCCTTCATCTGCCATCATGTTTCTATAACCATAAAGCTCTATGACCTCACAATGCAGGTGTAAAGAGCCTTAGCCTATAGGAAGAGGAGATGCAAATGTTAAGAGCTTTAGCCAATAGGGAGAGAAGGAGACAATAGATGCTGTGGATTGGCAGACTGGATGGGCGATTTAGCCTTTATTTGCCATCATGTTTCTATGTTTCTAGGAGTTAAAAGAGCTTGTGCACGTGTCGGGAGGGGGGGAATCGAAAGTGTCAGCACACATTGGCATCCATTCTTCTGTGCATAAATCAGCCTCACAAAAATGTTACATGCAAAAAATTTATTCAAGGCTGATAATGTATGCACAGAACGGGCACTAATGTGTGCTGAAATTTTTGTTTTTGTTCCAACATGCAAACGACAAGCTTACCTCACATTTGTACACATGCATCTGGCAGGCTACCCCTCCCCAATTTTCACTCATAAGTTCATAAATATTGCAGACACTTAGCTTGCTTTGCTACATGTAACAATATTAATGCTCACAGCAGAAGCAACAGCTTGCTCAGAGCTATCTGTGGTTTTCTGCATCAGTCTCCCAGTAACATGTAGACTGGAGGGAAGGGAATTGAAGAGGGCTGAGCGAGGCCAGGAACTTGGGAGAGCAGAAACAGGAAGGAGTAGGAATGAAGCCTCTAAAATGCAGGAAGATTTAGTTTATCCTTTATGGATTGTCTTTATCTAACTACAAGTGCAAAAACAACAAGGAAGTAGGGGATATAACACCAATCACAATAATCACCCCACACTAGCCAAAAAAAACTGAGAATGCCAATAAGAATGAAAGAAAAAGCCTCTGGATATAGGTGAGCAAATATATGCCCTACTAACCTCCAACCACATCATCGGCATAAAAAACTTTCAATCAATGGTATGTTGAAAAGATACTTGATTGAAGTACTAAGGTTTTCCCCTGAAAATAGTCCGCCTGTGAATCGAATTTACCTATGAAGAAAGATAGGAGTCACCCTAGGAGGTTCTGGATTTTAACTTCCTACCTAAGAGTCTAAATTTGACTTTGAGAGCCTCCCTACCACATTTCCCAATATCATTGGAACCCACATGTACCAAGACAGCAGATTTCTTCTCAGCACTGTCTAAAATCTTATCTAGGTGACACATGAGAAACATAGAGTATGCCCTTCGCACCAAGCAGTCCTCATGTCCAACAGCCACCCAGCTATCTACGTGCCAAATGATCGAATCTCCCACTATACCGGCCATGCTAGCCTTTCTCTCCTGGCAGAAGCCCCTGTAGACACATCCTCGTTGCAAGAGGACATTGCATTCCTTGGTGGGCAAGTCCTGACCAGGGTGATGCTCTCCTTTTAAGAGATTTGATATACCACTTTTATTAACCAGCAGGCCAAAGTGGTTCACAATAAAATATTGAAAACAAAATTACTCATGAAAGGAATGCCATTAATATATAAGATAGGAGCTATCACACAGCAGAAGGGAAAGGAACTGACAAACCAGAGACTCCTTATTGCATTTAGCTAAAAGATCAAGTTTCAGGTTTATTGTATATTTGATTAATCGCTTACTTACATTTCTAAGCGATGAACATATCATTAAAATTGTATACAATTAAGGGGGCAGCAAAACAAGGAGAAACTAAACATACGTAACGTGTTAAAGACTAAAAGTACAAACATGCAAAAATGAGAGGAAAGGATGGGTAGAGAAATACAAATTGCTGATAGAAAAGAAGACAATTATGGTAAAAAAAAAAAACCAATAGGGGGGGAATAAACAATGAACCTTAAAGAGGTTATGGAAATGAAATGAAACTCCAAGTCAAGTTTTTAAGTATCAAAAGCATCTTTAAAAAGAAAGCTTTTTAGTTTGCTCTTAAATTTATCTAAATTGTTTTCTTCTCTTAAGTAAATGGGGAGGGGGTTCCATGTTTGAAGAGCTGTAACAGAAAAAAATAAAATGCCGCCGTGTATTAATAATTTTAAGTGAGGGAATAACTAATAAATGTTGATCAATGGACCTCAGTAATCTGGTTGGGGTATAGGGAATCAATGATTTGTAAATGAAAGCCGGAGTTTTATATAACAGAGCCTTAAATTTAGAAAAACAGAACTCAAATTGAAGTCCGAGAAGGAGATTCTTCTTCCTTGCACCTCTGCTCTGGAATAGAGAATGACACGGGGACAAATCTGTCCCCGTCCCCACAGGAACTCAATTTTCCCATACCGTCCCTGCAAGTTTTATTGCTGTCCCTGTCCCATTCCTATAAGCTTTAAGTTAACTGCACAAGCCTCGAACACTTATGATTTTAAAGCGTTTGAGGCTTGTGCAGATGAGAACAGAGCTTGCAGGCTTGTGCAGGAACAGAGCTTGCAGGAATAGGGCAGGGGACGGAGAAAAATGTGTCCCCGTGTCATTCTCTACTCTGGAACAAAACAAAGTATCTTGTGGATTCCTAACATGCAAGACAGGGAGAGAGAAGTACCAAGCAGTGCGAGACCAAGAACCTCAGGGTACAAGAGAGAGTATAAGGGAGTACTTAGGTAGATAAGTACGGGAAGAATTTGTATACTAGGTCTTATGAGTGAGGCAAAGGTCCATAAACTTAATCCTGGATGATACTAGAAGTCAGTGCGGTTTAATAAGTAAGAACAATATTCAATTGGAACGTTTAGCATGGTAGCTGCAAGATCACGCCTTCACACACCAATCCCCTGCTGCACCGAGAGCTGCCGGAAAGTTATGATTCTAAAAGTGGGGGTGGTCCCTTTAGTGTATCACAAGGAGAGCTCATTAGAATACTAATGATTTTCTTGTAATGCATTTGCATAGGGTTCTCAGTGGCTGCTACGAGGATCAGTAGTAGCCATGGAAGACACTTTTGAACATCAGGAGGAGAGTTTCCATGGCAGTAAGACTGCTTTAACTAGTCTTACTGCCATGGAAAACTTTTGAGTATCAAGGTCTGAGGCCTTTCTGAGAAGGCAGCCAAGAAGTGGGGAATGACCTTTAGAGGAGCAGGCTACATACAAAATGTTAATTTTCTTTAAAGGCTGTAAATTACTCAATGACTCTTTCTCACTTTGTGCCTCTGAGACAGGAGCTCAGTGAATCAGCTCCTATACATGCTCAATTCCTCAGCAGTTCAAAAGAACCATATGTTGATTTAAGGGATTAATAAAATTCACCATATTTTTCTACTTCACTAATGATTAATGTACAGTGCCTTCATGCTCTATCACACTCAAGTAAAATGCCTTTCTTTTTGTTGTGGTGGATTTTTTATAGATAGATGGGAAAGCTTTACAATTTTTCTGTAAGTAGAAATTGGATGTGGTTTTTTTTTTTTTTTAACTATTTCTTTTTTGCTTCATTCACACGTTTGTTTGAGCTCACCTTATAGTAGCTTGAAGGCAGCCTGGTTACTCAATAATGTCCTTAATACTAGACCAACCTGAATACGCAGGCACTTGAGAGAGAAAATAAGTAATTAAGTAGTTAAATAAATTAATATGTGAGACGGGGGTGTCCTCAGTGTGAGAGGTCAGCGAAGGGAGAAAATTCTCCAGTGCTTTACACATCAAGGCACAGGTTAACCAACCTCAGCCAACACACCATCACTGGACACCTCACGTGTGCTAAAGTAATTAATAGTGTTGAGACTTAAACAGTGATGAAACAAATTAGTCAATCACACAAGTGCCTGAGTAAAGCAGGAAGTCCCGCTAAAAGAACCCCCCTTTAAGAGCCTATTGACCTTTACTGCTTTTTTGTAGTGTCTTTAGAAGTATCCATAGCAGTCATATTTTTGGAGAACGGGTATTGTCTTAATACTAGAACCACAAACACAAGTGTGGAAGGTAAATATAATAATAAGTACAACACCCTTCTACTCAGCAACCCTTGGGATAAGTCTATATATATTTTTTATGCTTGCTTAAACAAAGATAATATTGACTTTATAGTGTTATGAGGGTCATTTCATAAATAATGCACACTATTTTTTTTATTTATTTACAGGTGGGGTTTTTTTTTTTTTTTCAAGTATTTCTTTACAATCCTTCAATATAGTCTCCCTGCTTTGCAAATGACAGAGTCCCAACATCCGGGAAGCTTCATTATTCCATCCAGGACACCGTTTTTGTTCAGTTGCCGAATGGCTTGGGTAACGGTGGAAGAAAGCTCTTCCAGAGATGTAAAACGATGTCCACGCAAAGGTTGTTTCAACTTTGGAAAAAGGTTGAAGTCTGGTGGACTCATGTCTGGACTGTAGGGAGCATGAGGTAACACATCCAAGCCGTATTTGCGTAATTTTTCAGTGACAACATTCCCTATGTGCGGGCGAGCGTTGTTGTGAAGATTGAGTGGCCCAGCCACGAGCAACTGAGGTCGGGTTTTGTGAATTTTTCTGTGGTATATTGATGTCTGTGGAATCTCTGTGGTTTCAGAAAGTTCCTTGCATGTCGCACAATGATCTTATTCAAGAGCATCAGCCACGAGTTTCACACATTGTTCATTTGTTGTTGATTTCGGCCTTCCTGGTCTTGCATCATCATCTCTGCTCACAGGACCACTCCGAAAATGAGTTGCCCTCTGTTAACTCATCACAAAACTCATCACAAACTTCACATAACGCACTGTGGACTTCTGTCGGGTTTTTGCCATGTAGAGTTTCAATCTTAATGTACGACCTCTGATCGTCAACAGACGCAGTACCCGAGACACCTGCAGCCTCCATTTCCCACACTTGTCGCAGCCACACTATGTACGCTACAGAGCTCCTGAACACAGGTCCTGCTGCTTCAAGTCCTGAAGTGAAAGTGAAACAAGGTTTACTGCAATTGCATCATCCACTCCCCAATGTTGCCAACCTGTGCATTATTTATGAAATGACCCTCATAGCATAAAATTTTGTCTCTGTCCCTGCATTGCTTAAGGCTTTGACATTCCTCGATGTGAAACATTTTTTATGCCGATGAGATGACTTACCCCAGGTAATTTTCCCATACTTTGTTCTATTCAAGGTGGTGTGGGTGGGGTTCTGAGGCTTTTTCCTTCACATTGGGTCTTTAACATGTCTATTTAGCCTTTGCATCGACAGGAACTGTGGCACTTTCCTTATTTCTCCTCCATTCCGTAGTGTGTGTTGTTGAGTAAGAAGGGTGTTGTATTTATTATTACTCAATAATGTCCATGAAATAGGGAATGTCAACCTCTACATATAGAGAAAAGTCAGTCAAAAGAAACAGAGCAGTCCAAGTCTTCAAACCACAGGTGTCAAACTCAAGGCCCAGGGGGCAAATCTGGCCCGCCTGGTCATTTTATGCGGTCCGATGCCCCCAGTGTTACCATGTGGCTGGCTTCCTCCTCACAGCCATAGTGTGCACGGAGCCGCATGCAGAGGCTCCTCGTGCATCCTACACTTCATCCAGAAGCATTCTCTCTGATGTTGCAACGTCGGAGAGAAGGCTACCGGTTCAGGTGTAGGACGCACGAGGAGCCGTGCACACTGTGGCTGTGAGGAGGAGGGAGCTGGCCACAAGATAACACTGGGGGGCATTGGACTGCGGGCCGCATAAAATGGCCAGGTTGGAGCCGGCCAGAAGGTTAGACACCCACCGGAAGGAGGCATAGTATGGAAGGAGGAAGACAACAAAGGTAGGGGGAATGATTTTATTTTCAAGTTAGTGTTTGAATTGTGTCAATTTTGAGCATTTTAATGTGCTGTCTATCTTTTGCACTGCTCAGGATGAAATACATTTGTTTTCCTAGGACAAGCAGGATGAGTCAGCCACATATGGGTGTTGTCCCAACACCTTCCAATTTGCGGATAAGCTCTCCAATAACTCAGAGAGATTTTTTTTTTTTTTTTCTCTGAGCACGTGCAGTGCCCGGGCCCCACTGGGCATGCACGAGCCCTACCCATTTCCCCCTGCTTCCCCCTAATCCCCAGTCTTTAGTTTCCGCCCGTTCCCATCGGTCAGATTTTTCTACAGCTCTCCATTACAACTTTTCTACTCATCAACTTGAAGATGCCTGAATCATCTAAAGAAACAACTGGGATGCAGGAGGAGGATGAACACACTGGATCCTCATGAATTGTGCGCCCACTGATTGGATCCGGTGCTCGAGGTTTCCGTGTGGCTTGCATTGTGCGCACATGTCACCACGTGCACGCAAGCTAAGGAAGAGGGCACTGAGAGACTTCATGAAGAGAAGTGAGGCCCGAGAATCTTCCTCCAGCAGCCATCCTCATCGGAGCGTAGCAGCGGGGGATCCACAGACGAATCCGGTGAGGAGCCTCCAGGACATCCTGGCTCAGTCAACCCCCCCGACTGGAACTTGCCCGGTCGAGAAATCTCTCCCGGAGGTCCTGCATGCTGTCGCTAGCCGCCAGCCCCTGCAGGAAGCCGATAGGAGTCTCACCAGACCGAGAGATCTCTCCAGGAGTTCCTGCATGTTGCTGCTTACAGCCAGCCTCTGCAGGGCATGAAGAGAAGTGAGGCCCGAGAATCTTCCTCCAGCAGCCATCCTCATCAGAATGCAGCAGCGAGGGATCCACAAGCTACAGTGGCAAGGAGCCTCCAGGATGCCCTGGCTCAGCTAATCCCCCCGCCTGCACTTGGCCCGGTAGAGAAATATCTCCCGGAGTCCCTGCATGTTGCCGCTTAGAACCAGCCTGTGCAGGGCAGCCGATAGGAGTCTCGCCAGACCGAGAGATCTCTCCAGGAATCCCTGCATGTTGCCACGTACAGCCATCCTCTGCAGGGCAGCCGATAGGAGTCTTGCATGCTGCTGCGTAAATCCACAGCCTCTGCAAGCAACAGATCGGGGCTTTCACCCTCCAGACGGCATGCTGACGCTTACAGCCAGCCTCTGCAGGGAGCCAATTGGGGTTCAAAGGTAAGTCCTATCTGCTTGTTTTTGGGAAAACCTCTGATAATCTGTTGCAGCCCCGAGGGCTCTGCCCCACCCTCCTCCCAATCTGAATTTAAGGAGAAAGAATCTCCCATGCTTCTTTCCCTTGGAGGGGACCTGCAGACCTCTCCCCCCAGTAGGAGACATGCTGCCCCAGAGTTCAGCTTATAAAGGACATGCTGAAAAAAACAAACAAAAAAAACAACAACTCGATGTTTCTTTCCCTCTTGGGGTCCTGCAGAGTCTGCAATTCACACCTTTCCTACCCCGCCCCCCTCCCCCTCTCATGTTGGGAACGAGGAGTCTGCCTTTCTCAGCAGGGTGCTGATATCATCAGAGATGCGGCATGTCAGACCATGCCTCTCCAAAGGTGGGGGTTTGAAACTCCTCAGTCTAAAAAGCTGTTTGCTCTTCATAAAACCTAGGCAGGATGCTTTTCCAGCCAGCATGAGGGACTCTGTACTATTCATGATTTCTATAGCACTGAAAGGCATATGCAGCGCTGTACAGTTTAATATACAATAGGCAGTACAGCAGCAGAAGCCCACTCAAGAGGCATTATCACTCCTCTTTCTCTGCCTCCAGGCATAGTGGGAAACGCAGCCAGGAGCACTGGCACAGATGAAGGGGTGCATCCTGCCCCCTCTCTGCAGGCTCTCCCCCACTCTCAAGAAGGACAGAGAAGGGCGGTGGGGTACATGGAGCCACCCAACCAGTCAAGTGGAGCAGCACATGAACCTGCGAACCACCAGGGGTGGGACCAGCAGCCACAGTTAATCCTC
Organism: Geotrypetes seraphini; assembly: GCF_902459505.1. Classification (NCBI taxonomy): domain Eukaryota; kingdom Metazoa; phylum Chordata; class Amphibia; order Gymnophiona; family Dermophiidae; genus Geotrypetes; species Geotrypetes seraphini. The sequence goes on from NC_047084.1 coordinate 87,233,597, forward strand.
CTGCTGACCCACTCCTCTCTCAGCGGGCTACACTCCCCACAATGCCCCCCTTTAGAGGGAGCCATGCACAACAACATGGCGCGGTTCAGCGGCATGCCATGCACCCAAGCAATGGAGGAACAAGCTACACACCAGCCTCCAGCCACGCCCCGAGTCACCACCCACAAAAATAAATAAATATTTACTAAAAAAAACAAAAAAAAATAACCCCACAAACGAGGACTCACCCCAAGTCCCTCCAGAAACTCACAGCCTTTCTCAAGATCCACGTGGGTGGACAATAAGTACCCAAGACAGAGTACTACAAGGCCTGAACTACCAGTACCAGTACTTCACGCAGGCAGTGGCGATTCCAGTCCACAAGAACCTCCTGGACTGCAGAGACAAGATTTGGCTGACTCCCTCCTCAGGGCAACCAACATCAAGGAGACTGGGATTGAAGTACCAGATCTTTCCAGCCCAGGGATTCGACAACCCGTAGCAGCCATACATGGACATTGCGGTAGCTTAAGAGAAACAGGGCAGCACGACCCCCCCCCTCCAACCCCCGTCAGGGAAGGACCTGAAAAACCCTGGTTTCCACGGGGAAAAAGACCTTCGAGGGCGCAATGCTGAGTGCACGAATTGCTGCGCTCCAGTTCCAGATGCGGCTTTATCAGGAGGCCAGTGAGAGGAAATAAATAAATAAAATAAAATAGAGACTCCAGCTCACAACTGAGCCAGTCCACACTGGCAGCAGTCTGTGCCCCAGCGCTCGCAACAGTAACATAACTGCTACGCAAACAAGCACCGCCCGAGGGGCAGGGGCATCCAAGGGCAGCCCTCTCCCCAAGACAAAAACAGAACCTTGACCACCCTCCGGCCCAGCAGGATCAGATTGTCTGCGAAGGCTTGGCCCAGGATCACCAACCAGTGGGCCCTCAGCATCATTAAGCAGGGATTCCGAATTCGTCTCCACTCCCGCCCCCCCCCCCGAGTGGGCGGGGCACCCTCCATCTGACGACCCAACTTTCCTGCAGCAAGGAGAGGACCTGCTTCGGCAGAATCAATAGAGGCGGTGACGAACAGAGGAGATCACCAAGGGGTTTCTACTCCAGGAACCCCCGCGTCACCATGGACAAGGACAACGCTCATTCTTGGATCTCTGTAAGCTCAACAGATGCATACACAAGGTCCAGATGCACTCTCTGGGTACAGTCTTGGCCCTGTTACAGCCCGAGTATTGGATAGTATCCCATGCACCCAGCCCACAGGAGGCATCGTCGCTTCTAAAGCCAAGACAGACACCTCCAGTACAAGGTCCTGCCCCTTGGACTCTCAACGGCTCCAAGAGCGTTCACAAAGTGCGTGGCAGTGGCACATCCTCGCCTTCAAGGGGTGCGCGTCCTATCTTATCTCGACAGCTGGCAGCCCCGTCAACCACCATAACCCTCCTCCAAGAACTGGGGTTCCTCATCAACTACATGAAATCCCACCTGATACCCACCCAGGGGATATCGTTCATCTGGGCAGTCATCGACACCACGCAGACCAAGGCCGTCCTACGGGACTACCAGATCGATGCCATGACATCCCTGGCCCAGTGCATCCCTGCCAGCAGCTCATCGTCGGCACGCTCCGGTCTTTGTTGTGCAGCACACCAGACTACTCATGTGATCCCTGAAAGGGCACCTCAGACATCACTGGGACCAGTGTACCCAACCTCTGACCACCCACCTACTGGAGCTCAGGGCCTTAGGGAATGCCCTCGAAACCTTCAAACAGGCAGGGCAGTCCTCACCCAAACAGAAAACCAGGTGGCCTTGCACTATATCAACAAACAGGGAGGGACAGGGTCAACCTCGCTATGCAAGGAAGCTTGCCACATGTGGGAGTTCTCCAACTCCATTCAATGCCCCATCCAGGCAACTTACCTCCTGTGGGAGCAGAACGACCTGGCAGAAAGACTCAGCCATCAGCTGGATCCCGATGAGTGGTGTCTCAACCCAGCGGCAATGAAGAAGATCTTCAGCACCTGGGGCACACTGAGCATCGACCTGTTTGCAACTGAACCGAACTCAAAATACTCGACCTTTTGCGCAAAGAGATCAACCCATCGCCGTCTCAGCCCCGATGGTCTGTCTGTGAGTTGGAACTCCCTAAGTCCTGCAGAAGATTCTTCAGGACAGAGCAACGGTGATCATGATTGCCCTGTTCGGGCTCCTGCAACTATGGTTCCCGTTCCGGCAAGGGATAGCGGTTCACCCACCTCTTCCCGCTCCCGATCAGTGCAGTTCTCATTACACAACGCGGGAACCTTACCCTCCATCACGACCTGCGTTCCTTAGCCCTGACCGCATGGATGATGAGAGGATGAACCTACCACAAGACGTGGAGCACACTCTTATGGCAGCCAGAAGACCTTCAACCAGAAAACGCTATGGGTTGAAAGGGAGAAGGTTCCGCTACCAGTGCACAGACACACAGCGAGACCCCTACAACTGCCCCATACCGGACATCCTGCAGTACATACTGAGCTTATCTTAGGGGGACCTAAAACCCACTTCCATCAAGGTCCACCTAAGTGCAATCACGGCATACCACGCTGGCCTAGACAGCAAACCAGTGTCGAGGCATCCAGTAATCACAAAATTTCATGATCCAGTAATCACAAAATTTCATGAAGGGACTGTCCAATCTGCACCCACCGGTCAGACTACCACCGCCCGGATGGGACTTCAACTTGGTGCCGCATCATCTCACCTCGACCCCTTCAAACCTTTGGGGGAGGCAGATCCCGTATTCCTGGCTGGGAAAACCCTGACCATCGTGTCTACCGACACACTCTCTCATGAGAACAGGGTGGTACCCAGAACCCACCCCTGACTCTTGCCGAAGGTGGCTTCAGCGTGCCTCCCGGCACTCTACATCTCCCCACAGGGAGGCACACTGCCACCTCAGCAACACCTCTTGGACTGTGTGCGGGCCCTGACTATGCAGCAGATTAGACAAGCCTCAATTGTTCGTCTCCTATGACCAATACAGACCAGGACTTCCGGCCACCAAACGCAGGCGCTCGCGCTGGATATAAGAGTGCATCCCCTTCACCTATAGAAAAGCGCAGCATCAACCGCAGGTGGGAGCCAACGCCCACCAGCGCAGAACCATAGCCAACACAACGGCTCATCTGCACCACACACCAATAGGGGACATCTACGATGCAGCCACTTGGTCCTCCATGCACACCTTCACCAAGCACTACTGCCTCGACATAGCATTCCACGCTCCAAATGCATTCGGCCGAGCAGTCTTGGAAGTGGCTCTTCCCTCCCGGGAGGGACAGCAACCACTAGCACAGCCTTGACAAACACTGATCAAGTAGGGTGTTATAAATATCGACAAACACTGATCAAGTAGGGTGTTATAGATATTGATTAAGTAGGTCTTCCAGCACTCCTTCCTAGACTGAATGTGGAATAGGCAAGTATGAATTCTCACATGCAAGTACGATTTGTCACTGTTGACCAGTTGGTTTCTCACTGTTCATTGATTGTCATTGACCAATTTCACTGTTCTGTGAGTTAAGTAGGTCTTCCAGCAATCCTGTCTAGTCTGAATGTGGAATAGGCAAGTATGAATTCTCATATGCAAGTACGAATTGTCACTATTGACCAGTTATGAATTGTCACCGTTGACCAGTTGGTTTTCTCACTGTTCATTGATTGTCATTGACCAGTTTTTCGCTGTTCTGTGAGTTAAGTAGGTCTTCCAGCACTCCTGTCTAGACTGAACATAGAATAGGCAAGTATGAATTCTCACATGCAAGTACGAATGGTCACTGTTGACCAGTTGGTTTCTCACTGTTCATTGATTGTCATTGACCAGTTCATTGTTCTGTGAGTATTATTGCTCAGTTAACACAGCACTTTATCAAAAACCTTGTTTCCACAACTTTACCTGCTTTGCCTGATTACCCTGCCCGGCTCGGCCTCCACAGCCAGGCGAGGGATGCACAAAGCGCTAAGGCGCAGGTCCAGTCGGTACATCCCTCGGCTAGGGAGTCACCCATATGTGGCTGACTCATCCTGCTTGTCCTAGGAGAAAGTGTAGTTACTTACCTGTAACGTAGGTTCTCCGTGGACAGCAGGATAGTCAGCCACACAACCCACCTGCCTCCCCATACGGCCGACCCGGCCACAGCTAGGAACATCCTGGGGATTAGGGGGAAGCAGGGGGAAATGGGTAGGGCTCGGGCATGCCCAGTGGGGCCCGGGCACTGCACGTGCTCAGAGAAAAAAAAATCTCTCTGAGCTATTGGAGAGCTTATCCGCAAATTGGGAGGTGTTGGGACAACACCCATATGTGGCTGACTATCCTGCTGTCCACAGAGAACCTACGTTACAGGTAAGTAACTACACTTTTCTTTTTCTCTGGGGGTTGTATTGCATGCAGAATCTTGAATGTTAGGGTGTTTTTTAAAAATATATTGGTGCTTTTAGTTTTTGGTCCCGTATTTGCATAGGGGTTATCTGTGTTCTGGTAGGAATGAATGTTGAGAAGCACACAGTGTGCGTTGTGTAGTTTAATTTTGTGGTTAACCATGACCATTATGCGTTAATAAGATTATACTGTGTGTGTATATATGAAAAATGAATGTAAAAAATGATGTTATAATTAGTATTATTATGGGATGGGGTCTGGGGGTTGAGATTGGGTGGGGCCTGGCCCGTGACTTAGGCTGTGTTTTGGTTTTCGGCCCCTTAATGTGATTGAGTTTGCAAATTCATTGATTAGCAAATGTGCAAGATGATATGGCGACTCGACTCGATATGGGTCGTGTTTCGGCTGAAGAGCCTGCCTCAGGAATCTTAGAGTCTCATGAGCTGGGTAAATTCAGACATGGAAATAAAACACGTGCTACTGAGGAGTTTGCACTTGCGCTGAAACAGTCATACTTTTCTGTTGGTTGATTTAATGCCAGCTGTATAGGTGTAGCCTATTGAATGAGAGAACTTCCTGCATGTTGGTTCTGTGCTGTACCAGCACCGCTCATTGGAAATGGGAGTGTTCACCTAAGATGAAAGATTTTCAAAGCTGCTTATGTTTTTGCAATAAAAATGAAGTTGCTTCTCTTTCTTTTGCTCCCTGGAACTCTCTCCCAGAAGATGTGGTGGAGGAAACCACCATTTTAGGATTTAAGGTCAAATTGGACGCACATCTTCTTGCGGGACACATTGAGGGATACAAATGATTAAGGTATTCGCCCAGGTATGCCTGGCTGAGCCTCAGCGTGTGCGGACCACCGGACTGGATGGACCCCCAGGTCTGATCCGGTGCAGGCATTTCTTATGTTCTTATGTTTAATAAAGATATTTGTCTTTGACTACTCAAAGAGTCTATTGAAAGACAAGTGTCCATTTCAGAAAAGCATCTCATGCTCACTGGGCATTCTGCACTCTATTTGACAGACATGGAGGAGGAATTAAGGATATATTTTTTTTTTAATGCTCCTAAAGTGTTTCCAGAACTCCGGATAAGTACGCAGCATTGCGGGGGCTGGAGAGGCAGCAGGACTCCAGATAGGTGCATGGGGAGGGAGGAGGGTCGTGTGGTAGGAGGAGGAAGACTCCAGATAGGTTGAGCTGCTGTAGGATTACTAGATGTCTGGTTTCCCCGGACAAAAGCTGTTAAATTGAAAATCCGCCCAGATTTCTGATAGAGTCCTCAAAAAGAGGACATGTCCGGGGAAATCTGGACATCCTACCCCAAATACCCCTGCACAACTTCTTCTCCCATTTTCTTTCCATCCACCCATCTCTTCCTACCTGCTCAGCTCAACTGTGCTGAGACCAGGACCTGGGACTTGTTACTGTAAAAAAAATAATAATAATAGCAGTCTTTGCATACTTATAATCCTCATGACACCCTGGGCTATATCAGGTGGGCTATATAGAAACATAGAAAATGATGGCAGAAAAGGGCCATAGCCCATCAAGTCTGCCCACCCAACTGACCCACCCCCTAGGTTTGCTTTCCTAGAGAATCCCACTCCTAACGACCCAACTCCTTAACTCTACCCTATTAGGGATCCCACTGGGCATCCCATTTACTCTTAAAATCTGGCACGCTGTTGGCCTCTATTACCTGTACCGGAAGCTCGTTCCAATGATCGACCACTCTTTCGGTGAAGAAATACTTCCTGGTGTCGTCATGAAATTTCCCGCCCCTGATTCTGAGCGGATGTCCTCTTGTGCTCGTGGGTCCTTTAAGACAGAAAATATCATCTTCTACTTCGATACGTCCGGTGATATATTTAAACGTCTCAATCATGTCTCCCCTCTCCCTACGTTCTTCGAGAGAGTAGAGCCGCAATTTGTTAAACCTCTCTTTGTACGAGAGATCCTTGAGCCCCTGAAACCATCCTGGCGGCCATCACGTGGGCTTCCTGTTAAAAAGAAAAGTTGCATCACAGATGGCAGAGACAGGGTGCCATGTGGGCTGGCAAATGCTTACATTCCAGAGATACATGACTCCAGCTGTTTTTTCAGAATGTGATAGGTGCCAGGGCTGATCTCCTAGATCAGCTGAGCCGGGTAGGAAAGGAAGCGTGGAGGAGAGAGGTGTAGTTGAAGAGAGAAAGAAAGACTGAAACCCACATGGCTAGATATGTGGCATTGGTCTTTTTGGACGACACTAACTTGGCAACCTTAAACCAACAATCTTCTGTATTCATCCAACTACTTAGAGCTATGTGACAATACTTTGTGACCATTTCTTTATGCCACAAACTGCAATAATTATTTCTAAGCCCTTAATATGTGTCTCATTATAATTATTTGATGTTTTACCATATTTATTTTCCTTGATTTAATGACTCACTATACCAAAAAATGCCCATAGCCGTATACAATTTGACAAATTTAAAAACTACTAAGGTACAGCCAACAATGAAATCAGTAAACAAAGATAAAACAATGTATGACATAATGAGCAGCTTGTCACTGTGATATATCTCTGAAATTAGAGGGAGCTCCAGAAGATATAGGGGTGTTCTGAAAAAAAAAAAAAAGGGGGGGGGGAAGCTCATGGGAATGCAAAGCGTTGCAATCCTGGGAAGTCCTGAACTGACAGAAAATGAACTCTCAGAGGTTGGCAGGTTAAGAGATGCAGTGAGAAAGCAACAATGGCTCAGAGCACAGGTGAAGGTAATTAAACACCTGGGGCCAATTAAGCAGCCTACCGGTAAAGGAAGCAAAACCCAGGCTGTTTGCAGAAATGAAAGGAGGGCGAGAGGCAAGGAAGGAACAGAGCCCATGGGGCGAAGCTGGAAAATCACAAGACAAGCTTCAAGAGGGCTTCACAGAAGTAGGAGATTCTGGCTTAACTGTCGGATCCTAATATGAGGTAGGAACCTGACTACTCTTAATTAAGGGTCTGTCCAGGTTCTGGGACAGAAGAGTACAGTGTTGTATGAAAGAGAGTATTTAAACTAAGTACAATAATCTATATAGCGATTAGGCAGACCAGCCAGAGAGTTGGGTATGTTACTGTCCAGAATTCTAGGTGGAACCCTTATTAGGTTAACAGGGTTGAGTACAGAGGCTTCATTTATAGGGCTGGTATGGGAGGCGGTTTATATGTAAAAATATATATATATCTAGACTGCTGTCTGTATAATGGGAAGCCAATTTGAAAAAGGAAAATTGTTTTGGGAATATACTTTAGGATAAAGTTGAGTAAGTAGTTGTACAACTGTGGAAATTTGTTAATAAAAAGCTGAAGTTTTTCCATGATTTGAGCCCATGATCTTCTGTACCAGAGACTAGAAATGTACAGCTAAATCCAGAGGCTACTTAGCTGCAACCCAAGGTCAAGGAAACTTTAGCTCCTATGATAGGAAGAAGTGCCCAGCTCTTGCAGGAACCCACTGGACTAGCAAGAAGTGTGTCTAATCAATGATCAAACATAAGGAAAGCCAGGCAGATGCACCCTTGCTGGTAAACCAGTTCTTTACTGCTATTCAGCTCCTCTTTATTACCTTATGGAAAGTTTTTCCTACTGTGAATTTTGCCTAAATTCCACATCATGACGGTTTTCTGTCCTATACCCACTACCTCATCCTGCTTTGGGCCTAGCTGCTTCCTCTACACTACTATCCAGGGGAGATCCTGACAGCATTTACAAGCCCAAAACCAAGGAGTTGAAAATATTTATTTATTTATTTTTATTCATTCAATTTTTTCTATACCGTTCTCCCAGGGGAGTTCAGAACGGTTTACATGAATTTATTCAGGTACTCAAGCATTTTTCCCTGTCTGTCCCGGCGGGCTCACAATCTGCCTAATGTACCTTGGGCAATGAGGGGATTAAGTGACTTGCCCAGGGTCACAAGGAGCAGCGTGGGTTTGAACCCACAACCCCAGGGTGCTGAGGCTGTAGCTTTAACCACTGCGCCACACACTCCCCTGTTTCAGAGACTTTGAAATTCTTTGCAGCGGCCTGGTAAGACTTGCTCTCCTGCCTATGCAGGGATCCTGAACCGGGCCAAATGGTTAGAATATCAACATCATATATGCATTTTTGAAAGCTATTAAAAACTCATCTGTTCTCAAAATTCTTGTAATCCCTTCAAAGTAGCATACTGATGTGAAACTATTACGTTGATGCCAATATTCTATCTATTGTAGCTCACTAGCCCATCTCTTTTGTAAACCGCATAGAACCGAAAGGCTTTTGCGGTATATAAATAAAAATTTATGTTTATGTTTGTTTTATGCCGTACCCATGGACATTGCTGGAGAAGTTTGATGGCATCCAAAAAGAACTGCACAGTTCTGGTTCCGACTTCATCCACATATGTACTTGTCTGACCCCCTCAAAGTAAGCTTCATAATCTGCGTCGCTTGACACGCAAGAATACATATTTTTACTACATTCATATAGTCGGAATAGAGGTCTTGTCTGTCTCAGGGGAGAGGGAAAAAAGTATCTTATGGTAGAACTTGGCAAGTAAAATGAATAATTTCTGGATTGTTGGTTTAACAGTGCCTCAAAAATAAATGTGACTGTTGGGTAGACATCATTTACTGTGTTATTTTGCTACTATCTTTACTAGACCAGTCCAGAGTAATAGGTTATGTCCATCTACCAGCGAAAGGAGACAAAAAAATATATAATAGTTCCAAGTAATTCATTCCTTAAGAGCATTTTTAGTGCTGCCCGATTCAGGGGAAAAAAATTTGATTCGATTCAGCCTAATGAATTGGTTTTTCGATTCGATTCAATTTTCCTGCCCAATTGGGTGGTTTGTTTGTTTTTTTTGGGGGGGGGGGTTTTCAAACATCCTGGTGGGTTTATCTTACAGCCTCTTCACCCCTTTTGCCTTCTCCTAACCACACTGGCGCTGTGGTGTAAACAAAATAAACAAACAAAAATACTTTTCCTCTCTCTGTTAAATCCTAGCTCACGTTTGCGGTCTAACACCAGCTCTGGCAGGATACACATTTCAAATCTGACATATTGTAATCACAAAACAGAAAATTAAATTAGTTTTTCTACCTTTTGTTGTCTGGTCATTATTCAAATTTTGTTGGTCTCAGGCTCTGGTTGTCTTCTGATAACTTGCTTGCCAGGGTCTCCTTCTTTCTTCTTTCTCCCTGCTATCCATCCATCTTCCATCTCTGTCCTCCCCTTCCATTTCTCTTCCCTCCCCAGGAGGTCTGGCATCTTTCCTTTTTTTCATCTCCCTCCACAGATCCATCTTTTCTTAACTACCCTTTCATCCAGCATCTCTCCTTCCTTCCCCACCACCCCAGGGTCCACCATCTCTCCCTTTCTTTTCCCAACTACCCTCCTATCCAGTATCTCTATCCCCCCTCCAAATCATCCCTTGCGTCCAATTTCTCTCCCTTTCTGTTCCTTCCCTCCATAAATCCCATTGTCCATCATCTTTCTCCCTCACTCCCTCTCCTCTATTTTCAGACCCATTTCCTCCTCCCCAAAGTCCAGTATATGCCCATCTCTTTGAACCCCCCTTCCCTCCCTCTGTGTACTTCTTTACCAAGGCCCACCCCTCCTGAAAGTCTGTTCCCCCTGAAGGTCTGTCCCCCCATGAAGACCTATCCCACTCCTAAAGGCCTGCCTGTCCCCCCCTTGAAGACCTGTCCCCCTTGGAAGGTCTGCCTCCCCCCTTGAAGGCTTGTCTTTCCCTTGAAGGCCTATCCCCCCTTGAAAGCCTATCCTACCCCTGAAGGCCTTCCTGTCCCCCCTAAAGGCCTGTCCCTCCCTTGAAGACCTGTCCCCTCCTTTGAAGGCCTGCCTCCCCCCCTTCTCGGAGAATCTCAGCGAGACGGAGAATTAGAAGGGCTTGAGCATGCGCAGATGCATGCTCAAAGCCGGCAGAGGCAGGAAAAAGATCTTCAACGGCACCTGCACGTCCTCTGGGCTGCGTGCCGGTGCCAGACGGGGGTCGGGCGAGGTGTGCCTGTTCTCGCAGGGGGGTGCCGATTCAAGCAGCGGGGGCCTTTGCGAGTGGGGGGGGCAGCGATGCCGGTTCTCGTGCTGGTGCCAGACGGGGAGTGAGTTAAAGTTGGTTGGGCGGGGGGTGCCGGTTCGCACGGGAGGGGGTGCCGATTCGAGCGGGAGGGCCTTTGCGAGCGGGGGCAGGGAGCAGCGCCGCTGGCCTCGGGGGGGGGGATGTGAACGTATCAAAGCGAGTTTCCATTATTTTCTATGGGGAAACTCGCTTTGATATACGAGTATTTTGGTTTACGAGCATGCTTCTGGAACGAATTATGCTCGTAAACCAAGGTTCCACTGTGTATATATATATATATATATATATATATATATATATATATAATATATAAGTATGTGATTTGCTGGTTAGGTAGAAGTTTTGGAAAGATTAAGTGCATTGACATCTGCAGAGGTAAAGTGAAAATGTAGATTTTTCTCTTTGTTCTCTAGCCATGTGGGCTGCTCTCCCCCCTCCTCCCCTTTTTTTTTTCCTGTCCTAGGACTGAACAGAATTTTTCCCACCTTTAGCTTTCTCTTTGTTTCTCCTGCTCTTTTAAAACCACTGAGGTATACGTTAGAATTAAAAACCTTCTAATACAGGGGTGTCAAAGTCCCTCCTCGAGGGCCACAATCTAGTCGGGTTTTCAGGATTTCCCCAATGAATATCCATAAGATCTATTTGCTTGCACTGTTCTCATTGTATGCAAATAGATCTCATGCATATTGATTAGGGAAATCCTGAAAACCCGAGTGGATTGCAGCCCCAGAGGAGGGCCTTTGACACTCCTGTTCTAATAATAATTATATGGACTGAGTGTATGAAGTGAATGTTTTTGGAGCTCCAATATGTGAATGTTTGTATGAAAATATGTGTTTATAGGTAATATTCAAATAGAATTATGTTATAGGGAATAATATGTGTTGCTGTTTTAAACTTTAGTATAGTATAGTGGGAGAAATCGACTAGTAGAGGCCTTCGACCTTTGTTGACCTCTTGGTTGCCTCTTCAACCGTTGCCATGGAAGCATGATCTGTGGAATGTCAGAACTGGACTTTCTGGCTGCTGTTATATTTTTTTATTTTAATATTACACAATAACGTATTAAGTTAGGTTTTAGAAAGAATAACCCTTGCTACTTCCTTTTCATAATAATTAGGTATATACAGTGTAGGCACATAGAGATTTGTTATTTAAATTTAAGATGAACTGTGGAAACGACCTTTTGGATCCTGGGTCTCTCAAACTGTATTCCAAAGTTGAGAGAAACTGGCAGCTTTGCCAGAGAAAACACACTGGGCTTCATGGATCAGAGAAATATTTTGATTTTATCTTTTAACATACATTTCTCTCTATAGTTTGCATCTTAAGGGCTTTCTGTGCAATACACTTTTTCTTTAAGGCTGTAATGGCCATGTTTTAGAGCATGTTTTATATTTCTTTATTAAATAACTAGTCTTTAAACCCGTTACATTAACAGGTGCTAGAATAGATGTGTCTGTCTTTCTTTCTTTCTGTCTCTCTCTCTCTCTCTCTTTCTCTTTCTCTGTCTCTCTCTCTCTCCTTGGCCGCTGTCTGTCTGCCTGTCTTTTTTTTCTCTCTTTCTCTCTCTCTTTGGTCGCTGTCTGTCTGTCTGTCTCTCTGGCCCCCTGTCTGTCATTCTTTCTGTTTGTCTCTTTGTCTCTCTCCCTGGCCCCCTGCCTGCTTATCTCTCTCTGTTGCGCCATGCCTGCCTGTCTCTCTGTGGCCCCCTTCTGTCTCCTCCTCCACCCCCTCCCGCCCCGAGCAAAGCAAGATTGCTGCCTGCCCCCAAGCACACCCCTTCCACCAAAGCAGCCCCCTTTCCCTCTCCCCCTCCACTTGCTTGTGCAGCAGTAGCAGAATTTTTACCTGCATGGGACACCTCGCAGCACCCACATGACACACTCCTGTCGTTGCTCTACTGCCAGCTATCAGGAGACAAACCTCCGCTCAAACCAATGCACGCGCCTCAAGCTTCCCCAAGCCAGCGCATGCACTGCAAGCCGCTACATGCACCGTAAATGGAATACGGCCACGGAGGCACACATCACGATGGCAAAGATCATGGCATTGTAAGTGCGCTCAAACCAATGCACGCGCCACAAGCTTCCCCAAGCCAGCGCACGCACTGCAAGCCGCTACATGCACCGTAAATGGAATACGGCCACGGAGGCACACATCACGATGGCAAAGATCATGGCATTGTAAGTGCGCATGTGCGCTTAGGGTTTTATTATAGAGGATGGACAGAATAGTAGGTATAATTAGCTTGCATTACAATTTAGCACTAAGGAGACTGAAATTGCCACTTCGCTGAGACAAAGGAATCCAAATTAGGGTCAGAGAGCTTCTTTGATTAATTCTTTAACAGCACATTATCATATGATTTTATATATTTTCCAATACATATTTTTCTACTTCCCTTATTTATATTTTAGATTTAGAATCTTTTGCACACAAATATGCTTATGAACCTCTCTGTGCAGTAAGTCATGCTTTATTTATTAACATATATTGACTTTTTCTATAATTTGATAATTTTCTTTATAATGTGTTTTAGAAAAAGCATTATGTTTCAAAGCTCAGGAATGTCTTTCTCTAGAATCATGGGTATGAATAAGCCTGCCTTCTGAATGCCTTATATGGAAATGTTCTGACCAAGTATTGGAGACTGGAGAGATGACGTACCACAGTTATCTCAACAGTGTATATAAGAGGGTGCCCAGCTTTTGCACTTTGAGATTCTTCTCCACAAACAGGGATGACTTTGATTCCTTTGTGAGAGGATATCCCTCATACAAAGGGTGATTATGGGGTTTTGTTTTATGGAAAGGCATATAATTGATGGGCATTTTATACATGTCCAGGGTGGGAGGGAGTGGGGAGGGGTTTGTACTGGAATTTTTAGATAGTTTCTTGTGGGTATTTATTTTCTTGATTAATAGGTGGGAGGGTGGGGAAAATAATTGCTTATTACTATATGTAAGTTTATTGTGCTTTTCTTGTAATATTATATGTACATGAATTATTTGTATGCACAATTGTAGTTGGAAAATTTAAAAAAGATCATAAAAAATAAAGAAAATGTATACCTTTGTGTGAGTTATTGGGTGGAGAAGCCATTTCCTGCACTCACATCGCATACTATCGCATCCAAATCACGTTCTTATTTCGTGCACAAAAGTTTTTCACCCCTAAACTGTACCGTTCCCTCAGGTTTTTCCATCCCAAATTAAATCCTAGCTGCCAAATTTCAGACCATTCTTTAAGCTTCGCTAGGTCCTTCCTCATGTTTTTCATGAAGGGTATCTACTCTGTTGCAGATTTTGATATCATCCACAAAGAGGCAAATCTTACCTGACAGCCCTTCAACAATATCACCTACAAAAATGTTAAAAAGAACAGGCTCAAGAACCGAACTTTGGGGCACAACACTGGTAGCATCACTGGTAGCATCACTTTCTTCAGAGCAATCTCCATTGACTGCTACCCTCTGTCATCTTCCACTCAACCAGTTCCTGACCCAGTCTGTCACTTTGGGGCCCATTCTGAGGGCACTCAGTTTATTTATTAGATGCCTGTGAGGAACACTGTCACACGCTTTTCTAAAATGTAAATACATCACATCTAGTGCACTCCCTCTATCCAATTCTGTGGTCACTCAGTCAAAGAAATTGATCAGATTTGGCTGACAAGACCTGCCTCTAATAAATCCATCTTGCCTCAGGTCCTGTAATCTATGGAATTCCAGAAACATTGCTATTCTCGGTTTTAAAAGTGTTTCCATTAATTTACTTACCACAGAAGTCAGACTTACTGGCCTATAGTTCCCTACTTCTTCCTTATTTCCACTTTTGTGGAGAAGGACCACATCTGCCCTTCTCCTGTCTGTCCTTCAATACCATTCCCAAGTCTAGAGAAGCATTGAGAAGATCAGCCAGCAGAGCTGCCAGACCTTCCCTAACTTCCTTCAGTACCCTAAGATGTACACCATCCAGCCCCATCACTTTGTCCACCTTTAGTTTAGATAGCTCATCATGAACACAATCCTATGACAATCGATCAGCATCTACCACACCTCCATCCCTATTTACGTTTGTCTTTTGCAGTCCTGCTCCTGGCGCTTAAGCTATGAATACAGAACAGAAATATTTGTTAAGCAATTCAGCCTTATCTTTATCAGTTTCTGTATATTTCTCCCCTTCACCTTTGAGTCTCACAGTGCCACTTTTTGCACTTCTTCCTATCACTAATATATCTTTTAAAAATGTCTTGTCCCCTTGTTTTACTTTGTTGGCTATTTTTTTCTTCCATTTACATCTTTGCTTTCCTGACTACTCAACCAGCCTCTCTTATCTTTTCCAGATCTTTTTGCCTTTCTTCATCTTTCCATCTTTTGTAATTTATGAAAGCTAACTTTTTTTTCTTACCTTTCAGTTACTGCTTTTGAGAACCAAAGCAGCCTTCTTTTCTGCTTACTTGTACTTACTTTCCTTACAAAATGGTTTGTTACTCTTACAATAGCTTCTTTCAGTTTTGCCCACTGCTTTCCTACTTTTTCCAGATGTTCCCATCCAGACAAAAATTCCTTGATTTAATCCCCCATCTGCACAGTTAGTTTAAAAAAAATCTGGAACCTTTACTTTTGCATTAGCCCCTTTCTACACTGTTTTAATATTAAACCGCACCATTCGGTGATCGCTGGATGCCAGTTGATCACCCACTCTAACATCAGAAATATTTATTTATTCTATTTATTTATTCAATTTTCTATACCGTTCTCCCAAGGGAGCTCAGAACGTTTACATGAATTTATTCAGGTAATCAAGCATTTTTCCCTGTCTGTCCTGGTGGACTCAAAGTCTATCTAGTGTACCTTGTGGCAGTGGAGGGATTAAGTGACTTGCCCAGAGTCACAAGGAGCAGCGTGGGTTTGAACCCACAACTTCAGGTGCTGAGGCTGTAGCTTTATCCATTGCACCACACTTTCCCCGTTTGTAAGCACAAAGTCCAGTATGGCCCATCCTGCTTGGGTTCCATTACCAATACCAACTGCTGGAACATTTCTCCTTGTAGAGAATCCAGGCTCTCTCTACTTCTAGAAGACCCTGCAATAAGGATACCCCAATCAACATCTGACATGTTAAAATCACCTATTACTAATACTTCTCCTTTTACAGCTGTATTCTGAATGTCTACTATTAAATCTCTGTTCACTTCTTTGTAGAGGAGGCTTGTAAATCACACCAACGTAAATACATTTTTATTCCTTCTTTCCAGATTGACCCACTGTTCCTTTTTCTTACCTTGCAGATCTGCAATTGTGTGACTTTAATATGATCTTTAACATATAACATAATTCCCCCTCTCTTTTTCTTCCTACTCTTTCTTTCCTGAACAAATTATAGCCCAGTATAACTATATCCCAGTCAAGGTTTTCAGTGAACCACATTTCTGTGATTGCCACTAAATCCAACTCGGCCTCTTCCATCACAGTCTCTTGATCCAGAACCTTGTTTCACGTACTTCGAACATTAGTATATACTGCTTTCCAGAAGTTGCCCCCTTTTCCTATTTAGTGATTCTCTTACCTGAGGACTTGTACTCAGCTGGGGACTTTGATCACCCTGCTCCAATGATTCAAGTTTAAAGTCCTCTTCAGGAGGTTAGCCAGTCTGCTGCTGAAAACAGTTCTTCCCTTTTTCGATAGATGCACACCATCCCTGCTCAGCAACCTTTGGAAAATCATTCCATGGTACAGGAAGCTGAAATGCTCTTGACAACACCATCCACAAAGGGGTATATCAAAATAAAATTATTTAAGCATTGATTCTCTATAAAATTCTGATTTTTTTTTTCTCCTGCATTATGCTTTTGAAAATGTGTGGTTAACACTGCTTTAAAAGATTGTAAGATGTTAAAAATTCTGATTTGTCACCTACTGTACTTACTAATAGACCAGATTATTGCAATTATCATCTTGGTTGTTCAGTTAAGCACAAAATACAACTGTAAAAATGTTCATCCAGAAAAATCATGATTTACTCCACAAAGACACAACAAAGGGAGGCAGATCATTATTTCTTCTTTTTTTTTTGTTCCAATCATTTTTATTAGAACTTTGCAAATATGCAAACAAGACCAGAACAATTCATCAAGATAATAGTAATACAAGGGTAGTATCATGGCAACATAAACTAACAGCAAAACAAACTGAATATCTCAAAGGTTACAGGCATCATTATAAAAGCAGAACATAAGATCAGAAGAGAAAAGGAAAGAAGACAGACCATGCCGATAAAGAATCAACAAGGATCCAGACCCCAGCCAAACATACTAAGCACACAGCAACACTAATTATAGCAATACTGGAGAAAGGGACCCCAGATTCGATCATATTTAGAGATCCGGGAGAGGACTTCAGCCAAACAACGTTCCATCCAGGCAGTGCTGGTAACATAATTCCACCAAGAGTGAATGGAAATAGGAGATTGGGTCTTCCAATTACAGAGCACTACTTTAATTGCTAGTGCCATCATAATGTCCAAGAGATGAGATTGATCCTCAGTCAGAGACGGTGAAAGAGAAGCTGACTGCATAACAACAAGCGGATATTGAAGAGTAGTAGATATAGGCTAGATGTCGCATATTAAATCCCATGCTGCCACCCAGAAGGGTTGAATCATGGAGCAATCAGAGAGCATATGCTGTAGAGTGCCAGGAAGAATGTCACATCTCCCAGCAGAGAGAAGATCTCAGAGAATGCATGGCAGCCATCTTTGTAGGAAACCAAAGCACTTTGTGCATGACAAAATACAGGGACTGCAGGATAGATGCCGATCCAAGAGTTTTGTTGCTAAGGTTACCGTAGGTGTGCCCAAGAAGAGGGTGGGAAATCCTCCTCAAGCTGCTAACTCACTTTTATAACAGTCGTACCAGATGATGATAGGCAGTCGAAAAAGGCCGCAAGGTACAAGACGTCTGTGGCAAGTAAGCAACTATAGGTGCTGACATGAGATTGCACATTTGCAAAGACGACCCAAAATGCTGGCGAAGACCATGTACCAGCTGCAGATTTTGAAAAAATTGAGTGAAAGGCAGTCCATAGTGATCCTGAAGTTCTGCAAAGGTGAGAATATGACGATCATGCAATAAATCTTCAACAGTCCAGATACCTAATGACATCCAAGAAGTCACAGGAGGGGATGACCACACAGCAAACATGGGAGATAACACAGGAGCAGTAAAGGATACCGTAAATGAAACTGTAAGGACAGCCAAGAGTAGAAGGTCCAAAAAGGTAACACGAAGGGAACTTAGATGTATGTATACAAATGCTAGAAGTCTAGGAAACAAAATGGGAGAACTAGAGACGATAGCAAGACATGAGAACATGGATATCATTGGCATAACAGAAACATGGTGGAATGAAGAAAACAAATGGGACACAGTACTACAGGGATACAAACTATATAGAAGGGATCGAGAAGGGCAGAAAGGTGGAGGTATTGCCCTATATGTTAAGGAAGGAATAGATTCTGTTGGAATGATTACAACAGACAGGAAAGAGAAGCTGGAGTCCCTCTGGATCAAAATTCCTGGTCACAATGGCGCAGATACAAAAATTGGCCTTTACTATCGTCCCCCAGGACAGGCGGAGGTCACTGACTCAGAAATGATGGAGGAAATCAAACAAGTATGCAAGACAGGCAATGTAGTTATATTGGGAGACTTCAATTTCCCAGGAATAGACTGGAAACTAGGAGCCTCCAACTGCGGCAAGGAGGCCAAGTTCCTGGAGGTGCTAGGGGATTGCTTCCTGGAGCAAATGGTAAAAGAGCCGACAAGAGGCGACGCCACCTTGGACTTGGTCCTAAATGGTCTCACCGGACCGATAACAGAAGTAGAAGTCATGGTTCCACTGGGAACGAGTGATCACAATGTAATCAACTTTAAACTTGACATCGGGAAAGGGAAACATGCCAAAACCTTAACCACCACCTTAAACTTTAAAAAGGGTAAATACGATTGCATGAGAGCCATGGTAACAAAACGACTCGAGAAGATGGTGGACAAACTTGAAACAGTAGACCAGGCATGGTGCCTATTGAAAAATACTATTGCAGAAGCACAAGATCTCTACATTCCGAGGATTTCCAAAGATCGGAGAACTAAAGGCAAAGGAGAACCAGCATGGCTTACCATACAGGTGAAGGAAGCCATAAAAGAAAAGAAGGACTCTTTCAAAAAATGGAAATGCACGAAGACAACCGAAGCCTGGAACAAACATAAAGATGAACAGAAGAAATGTCACAAGGCGGTGAGGGATGCAAAACAGGACTATGAGGAAAAAATAGCCCGGGAGGCCAAAAACTTCAAGCCCTTCTTTAGATACGTGAAAGGGAAAAAACCTGCAAAAGAGGCAGTGGGACCCTTGGACGACATGGGAAGAAAAGGGTACATCAAGGAAGATAAACAAATCGCAGACAAACTAAATTCCTTCTTTGCGTCTGTCTTTACGAAGGAGGACACCTCAACAATACCTGAAGTGGAGAAACTGTTTACAGGAGAAATAAAGGACAGCCTCACCACAGTTGAAGTGAACTTAGATCAGATATACTACCAGATCGACAAACTTAAAAGTGACAAATCCCCTGGACCGGATTAAATTCACCCGAGAGTCTTGAAGGAATTGAAGGTCGAAATCGGAGAGTTACTGCAAAAACTTGCAAACCTGTCAATCAGAACTGGTCAGATACCAGACGACTGGAGGAAAGCGAACGTCACGCCAATTTTCAAAAAAGGATCGAGAGGAGAACCGGGCAACTATAGACCTGTGAGTCTTACATCTGTCCCCGGCAAGATGATTGAATCACTGATCAAGGATAGCATAGTTCAGCACTTGGACACACATGACTTGATGAAACCCAGTCAACATGGATTCAGGAAAGGGAAATCGTGTTTGACGAATTTACTCCAATTCTTTGAGACCGTGAACGAGCAAATTGATAGTGGAAAGCCGGTGGACATAATATACTTGGACTTCCAGAAAGCATTTGACAAAGTTCCACACAAAAGACTTCTTAGGAAACTACAAAGCCATGGCATAGAGGGAGATATACAAAGATGGATAGGCAAATGGCTGGAAAACAGGAAGCAGAGAGTGGGCATAAATGGGAAGTTCTCCGACTGGGAGAAAGTGACTAGTGGTGTACCCCAAGGCTCGGTACTTGGGCCGATCCTTTTTAATATTTATATCAATGACCTGGAAAACGGAACATCCAGTGAGATCATCAAGTTTGCAGACGACACAAAACTCTGCCGGGCAATCAGATCGCAGGAGGACAGTGAGGAACTCCAGAGCGACTTGTGTCGGTTAGAAAAATGGGCGGAGAAATGGCAGATGAAGTTCAACGTGGAGAAATGCAAGGTAATGCATTTAGGCAGTAAAAATAAGGAATACGAGTACAGAATGTCAGGTGCAACTCTGGGAAAAAGTGAACAAGAAAGGGATCTGGGTGTACTGATAGATAGGACCCTGAAGCCGTCGGCACAATGCGCGGCAGCGGCAAATAAGGCAAATAGAATGTTGGGCATGATAAAGAAAGGAATCTCGAGTAGATCGGAGAAAGTTATAATGCCGCTTTATAGGGCAATGGTCAGACCCCACTTGGAATACTGCGTCCAACATTGGTCTCCCTACTTAAAGAAGGATATAAAACTGCTGGAGAGGGTGCAGATACGAGCAACTAAACTAGTGAAGGGTATGGAGAAACTGGAATATGAGGATCGACTTAAAACACTGGGATTGTTCTCCCTTGAGAAAAGGAGACTGCGTGGGGATATGATCGAAACCTTCAAGATACTGAAAGGAATCGACAAAATAGAGCAGAAAAAACTATTTACATTGTCCAATTTGACACGGACAAGAGGACATGAAATGAAGCTAAGGGGGGGCAAGTTCAGGACTAATATCAGGAAGTTCTGCTTCACACAGAGAGTGGTTGACATCTGGAATACTCTCCCAGGGGAGATTATTGCGGAATCGACAGTCCTAGGCTTCAAAAGCAAACTAGATGCATATCTCCTTGAGAGAGGCATATAAAGATATGGTTGGCTATAAAATAAGCCAGGTGTATACCTAGCAGGGCCTCCGCGTGTGCGGATCGCCGGACTTGATGGACCGAAGGTCTGATCCGGAGATGGCGCTTCTTATGTTCTTATGTTCTTATGTAAGTCCAACGAAGCACTTTACTATCAATAGTGAAGTAGATGTTACCCCATAAAGGGGCATCCAATGTGTGATATATAAAAGCAGATGAGCAATCATCTACAAACTGCAACGCAAACAGGGTCTCTCTCAATGGTATCCATTTATGTACAGAAGGTAAATTATGGGTAAACAGCACTCTCTCTCAAAAGTATAGGGTGTCAAAAGGTGCCACACCACCTGTACCCACACAGGAGGTGCCTCTCCCACATAAGACCTGAGAAGTATGGTAGCACTATGCAACAATGTGGCCTTAGCATATAAAACAAAATCTGGAAATGCAACTCCTCCCAAGTCCTGAGGTCTTTTCAATACTGACAAAGCTATTCTGGGCTGTTATCCTAGCCAAAGATATTTTAGAAGAGCTTTATCAAGGAGCGAAAGAGAGAGGCAGAGAATGTGAGAGGCATCATCTGTAAAACATACAGAATTTGTGGTGCTATCACCATCCTAATGGGTTCCAGATGCACCCCCACCCCCCCAAGTCAACCATAGACGGGTTCCAAGCTGTACATAAAGTTTGGACTCTAGCTAGGAGAAACTTAGCATTGAGATAATAGCATTGAGAGAGACCATATCAGCACAAGTAGCAGCGACATGAATACCCAAATATTTTACACTGTCAGCACACCATAAGAGGATATCATATCCTGTATACAGATCATTTTTTTCTAACTAGCCTAAAATTAACCCCAAAGTATGTGCATTAATGGGCATGCCTGTTGTATGGATACATTTTTTTAATTGAAATGTATTTGCATATTATCAAAATATGCCTCCAAAATGCCTAATCCATCTTTTCTATGTATCTAAATGTACTCGCATTACTGTGTGTGTATACAGTTTAATTTGTACACTGTTTTGCTTATACCAGGATTGTTGACCAAGTGAAAGGACCATTTTCTTCACAAAGTCCACGTTGCATGTTTGATTCTCTTTGTGGGTTCTCCATCATACAGAACATCTATATCAGTGGTCTCAAACTCAAACCCTTTGCGGGGCCACATTTTGGATTTGTAGGTTGGAGAGCCGCAAAAAAAATAATGTGTTATTGATAATAATGTGTTATTAAAGAAATGACAATTTTGCATGAGGTAAAACTCTTTATAGTTTATAAAACTTTCCTTTAACAGTTAAAAGGAAAGATATATAAACTATAAAGAGTTTTACCTCATGCAAAATTGTCATTTCTTTAATAACACATTAACTATTTTTTCTGCGGCCCTCCAAGTACTCTATTTTTTCTGC
Organism: Geotrypetes seraphini; assembly: GCF_902459505.1. Classification (NCBI taxonomy): domain Eukaryota; kingdom Metazoa; phylum Chordata; class Amphibia; order Gymnophiona; family Dermophiidae; genus Geotrypetes; species Geotrypetes seraphini. The sequence continues at coordinate 87,255,631 of NC_047084.1, forward strand.
AGCCCTCACATTTAAAGTTTAATATCTTTTCTTTCTCAAAACTGGCACATTTCAATCATTATATTGAAAATAAAATCATTTTCCCTACCTGTTGTCTGGTGACTTTATTTTTCTGTGCTTTCAACTATGTTTCCAGGGCCTTCTTGTCATTTGACTGTTTTTCTCTCCGTCTTCACTTTCTGCCTTGCATCCATCTTTTGCTTTAACTTAATGTTCAATTTTTCTGCTTTCTTTTCAAAATCTACGTTTCCATGTCTTACCTTCCCTTCCTATCTCTCTCTTCTTCCGACATATTTCCATGGTCTGGCATCTCTTTCCTTCCTTTCCCTCCCTCCTTTCTTCCTTTTCCCTGGTCTGGCATCTGTCTCCTTCCCTTCCCCCATGCCCTGGCATCTCTCCCTCCCCCTCCATGGTCTGATATCTCCTTTCCTTCCCTCCCTCCCATGAACTTGGCTTCTTCTCTTGTTCCTCTCCTCTCCCTTCTCCTTCCTTCCCTCTCTTTCCCCAAGAGGATGCAGCAGCAACAGAAGCAGCATTTTCCTTCCCCCTTTCCTGTGCAGGAGAGGCATTTCTCTTCCCCTTTCCCTCCCTCTCCCTTTCCCTGTACATCAGCAGCAGCATTTCCCTAGGGTCCCCCTTTCCTATGTAGCAGAAGCATTTCTCTTTCCCCTTCCCTTCCGTTCTCTTCCTTGTGGAGCAGCAGCGTGTCTGGCTGGCTCGTTCCGTTCAAAGCCGCGGGTGGCGGCTCCTTGCGAGATCCGCGCCTGCGTCTGAAGCCTCTCTGACGTTGTGACGTCAGAGAGGCTTCCAATGCAGGAGTGGATAGCGCGAGGAGCCGCCAACCCGCGGCTTTGAACGGAACGAGCCGGCCAGACACACTGCTGCTCCAAAAGGAAGGGAAAGGGGAAGAGAAATGGCTGTTGATCGTGTCAAGACCGCGGGCCGCAAATAAAACCCGGAGAGCCACATGCAGCCTGTGGGCCGCGTGTTTGAGTCCGCTGATCTATATTAACCTTTTCTAGATCAGTTTTAATATATAATTGTATAGTTGAATGCACACACTCCGTGACGTCTCTGCTTTCATTTTAGGTGGACATACCACGACTTCTTTAACCGATATCGTGTTCTCATGAAAAAGAGGGACATCTCCCAAAATGACAAGAAGCTGACTTGTAAATCGCTGCTCCAGGACCTCATCAAGGTGAGGTTTGATAACAGCATGAGAAACTGCCCCTAATACTGAATTACTTGTAGGTTGCCTGTAAAAGTGTTAGTGAGAAGAGACCGTAAAGGGAAAATAAGAGGTAAAATCTGAAAGATAAAGGCGTGGAGGGGCATAATCGAAAGGGACATCTAAATCCTTTTTACGTCCATCCCGTAAGACGTCCAAAATAAAAAACAGCTTAAGACATTTTCGAAAGATACGTCCAAATTTTTTTTCGTTTTGAAAATCGTCTGGTTAAACATCCTGCCGATCTGATCGTCCAAGCCGCTAAATCATCTATCTTTATACCACATTTCCGTCCAACTTTCCGTCCAAGTCCAAAACACCTAGAACAAGCCCTGTTGGATGTGGGAGGGGTCTGCAAAGTGATGGACAGCACACCCAGACATGCTACCTAAATAGTGGGGTACCTTACAGTGCACTGCTGTGAACTTCACAAAAAAGGGTGCCATGTCTTCTCCTCCCTACAGCTCCCTTATAGGTCATGGTGAGCCCCCCAAACCACCACCAGAATCCCCTAGACACACTTATCTACCACCCCAATAGCCCTTATGGCTGCAGGAGCCACTTATATGCCAGTACAAAAAGGTTTGGGGGGTGTATAGGCCAGTGGACATGTTTAAGTATCAATGCAGTGATTACAGGGGCTTATGGGCATGGGTCCTCCTCTCTATGGGTCCCTAACCCACCCCCAAGATGACTTAAGCTGCCTCTGGGCTGGACAACTAGGCTTTCCTATGCCAGGCGGCCAGGTGATGATGGTCTGGAGGCTGAATTTTAAAGTTAAGATTAACATTTTTATGGGGGTGGGGGGATTGGTGATCACTGGGGTAGTGTGTGAGGGTCTGTTTTATGTGTTTGCAGTGCTTATCTGGTGACTTTAGGTGTTTTTTTGTGACTTAGACCATGTTTTACATGGTCTAAGTCACAATGTCTAAGTTCCGTCTAGACTGTGTTGTAAAACTTTCGGTTATAAATGCTGTACGACTAAATCTAAGCCGGCCCACGTCCCGCCTAACTCCCGCCCTCGACACGCCATTGCCTTTTCTACTTGTTTTGCTACGTTAAGATCATCAGACACAATCACCCCCAAGTCCCGATCTTCTTTCATATACAGAAGTACTTCCTCCCCTATACTATACCGTTCTCTTGGATTTTTGCTAGCCAAGTGTATGGTCTTGTATTTCTTAGCATTATATCTTAGTTGCCAATTTAGGTACAGTCTCCTCTTTTCACTTGCAATGAATTCAAGAACCCCTCATGACTACTCCAAGAATCCATTCTCTCTCACACAGAGAATCTCTAATTAGAAAGCAAATGGTGTAAATTAAAGAACTAAGGCTGGTGTCGGACAGAATTGTACGGTTTGTGTCCTATATATGGTGATTCGGTGTAGGGTAGGCTGGGGAGGGCATCAGTGGGAACTCCACTAAATTTGAACATGAGGATGTTACTGGCCAGACTTTATGGTAGATATCTTGCAAATAATGGTATGATTGGATAGGCTGGAGTGAGCTTAGATGGCAACTTCAGCAGTTGGAACCTAGGACAATATCAGGTAGCAGTGGCATACCAAGGGGAGGGCCATCCACCCCAGGTGCCATCCATGAGGGGGGTGTTCCCGACCTGGGAGTCATGGTCCAGGAATTTCCCTTCTCATGGCCCGGTGCCAAGGCTCTGGATAGTCCCCGTGGCCCAGCATGTACCCAGCCTTCTCTCCCTTTACGCAACTTCCTGTTTCCGCCCGGGTGGATTGCAGAAGCAGACACAGAAAGCAGGAAGGGGAGCCGCAGGCGACGTAGCTGAATCGCTGCCGAGGCTGGCAGTTTTTTCAGCTTCACGGAAGGTAAAGGGAGAGAAGGCTGGGAACATGATGGGCCACGGAGACTATCCAGAGTCTTGGCACCGGGCCGTGAGAAGAGAAGTTCCCGGACCATGACTCCTAGGCCGGGAACACCCCCTCATGGCTGGCACCTGGGGGGAACATTACTAAAAATATTTTTTTCATTGAGGGGGTGTCAAAAAACAATGGACACCGGGTGTCACATACCCTAGGTACGCCTCTGTCAGGTGGACTTTAGTATATAGTATATGGCTCAGAAATATCAAAGAACAAACAAGTTAATTTAATCATGTATTTGTAATGAGAATACCGTATATACTCGAATATAGGATGAGATTTTGGGGCCAAAAAAATGGCCCAAAAATGGGGGTCTCGTCCTATATTCGGGTCATCAACCAGTGATCACCCGACACCCTCCCGGACTTCCTGCAGGCCTGCCATTAAGCTGGGACAGGAGGGATCCTTCCTGTCTCCCGTCTCGGCCGATACAAAAAATTACACCCCCCCACCCCTGTCGTATATCTTTTCCCTAGTAGTCCAATGGTGCATCCTGCACTGAACCCCTGCCGATCTCGCAGCCAGTGGCATATCCAGGCCGGCACACAGGAGCGAGCTTTTCAAGCTCTATGCCGGTCCCTATGCCGGTCCTTGGACCAGGTGGGAGCTCGAAAAGCTCGCTCCAGTGCGTTGCTCGGGTGCACCGCTGGCTGCTGGCCACAAAATCGGTAGGAGAGGTTCAGCGCGACAAACAGGGAAAAGGTATTCAACGGAGGGAGGAAGAGGTGGGGGATAATTGTTAGTATCAGCTGAGACGGGAGGGATACCTCCTGTCCCGGCCTACCACTAGGTGGTTCAATAAAACTAAACATTTAATCATCTGCCGTTCTCTGTAACTATGGTTTTAATCTGCTGGCTGGGTTGGAGGACAGAGGGGAGTACAGGACAATCAAGCCATTGTGACATCACTGATGAGGTTGGCTCTTATTGGTGGGAAGAGGGGACAGGGAAGGGAGGGGGAACAGGGTGCAGAGCCTGGCAGGGAGTGAGGGGGGCTGGGTTCAGAACCTGGCAGGGAAGGGGACTGAGTGCAGAACCTGGCAGAGGAGAGCGTGAGGGAGGGGCCACTGGGTACAGATCCTGGTAGGACGTGGCACTTGAATATTAAGCCCCCATCTTATATTCTAGTCAACCATTTTTCCTCCTTTTTGGGGGGGGAAAAATGGGGATCTCGACTTATATTCGGATTAACTTATATTTGAGTACATACGGTAACTAATGGGCAGACTGGATGGACCGTTCAGGTCTTTATCTGCCATCATTTACTATGTATATGTAGCTACAGGGACCCTGGTGGGCTCTGAACTTCATCAGCAGAGAGAGAGAAGGAACCTCAAATATCTCTAAGCTCCTATAATATACAGAAACCACTTGGACATTCCCCAGCTGGATAGTGTCAGACAGCTAACACACCTCCTCTCTGACCTTCAAAAAAATGTAGTAGATTGGTGGTCATGGTTCTAACAATTTTGGAGATTTCGAGCTTTGGTCCTTCCTCTCCCTAGGATGCTCTAATCTCCTCCACGTCCAGGACTGCATACTGGTTTTTTAATTCAAGGGCAGGTGGGCATAATCTAAGCCCAGATGTTCTACCTCGGAATGGCCTCTGCTGGAAATCTTTAGTAGTGTTTCATTGATGTATCTCTCATTCTCATGGATGCTTCTCAGTCTTGCTACCTCATCTCTATTCCTTCATGAGGGATTCAAACTGAAGACAGCTTGCACATGGAACCATTCCCTCCGCTTGGGTAACATGTTCTGTCTGTTCAGAGACAGAAGCTGTAATCTTAGCAACAGCTTTGGTGATATGATGCTTCTTGGCCATATTATGAGTGTTGGGAGCAGCGTGGGCCATTCAGCGTGACTCACCACGCTAAAAACTGCTAGCGCAGTTTAATAGAAGAGGGCGAAAGTTTTTAAGATTAGATTAGTTACTGTTTTGAAAGTTATATGCTAAAGCTGTAGGTTTCTTTAGCATCTTGTTAACTCAAATTTGATCATGTTGTGATTGCTATTGCAAAGGGGCCCCTAATACCGTTAGCTTTCATACTGTGTCCTGCATTCCATTAGGGATTACACTCTTTCGGCTCCTGAACCAGCTGTTCCAAGAAGCAGACATTTATTTAACTTTACCTCTGGCATTTCATGACATGACATGACATTTATCCAGTCAATACTAAGATAATTGAAATCACCCTGTATTACAGTGTTGAAAATTTGATGGCTTCGCTAATTTCTGCTAATATTTCAGTATCTGTCTGCTCATTCTGGCTAGATATACAGTGGTATACCCCTTTTGTTTTCTGATGAGCTTTTATCATTTTTGCAACATATAACTCCACCTTTCTATCATTTGATTCTTCCTATCAATGTCATATAATTTATACCCTGGCCTGACTCCCCTCTTAAATCGCTTTGGGTCATGGGGCCATAAGAACATAAGCAATGCCTCCGCTGGGTCAGACCTGAGGTCCATCGTGCCCAGCAGATTGCTCATGCGGCGGCCCAACAGGTCCAGGACCTGTGCAGTAATCCTCTATCTATACCCTCTATCCCCTTTTCCAGCAGGAAATTGTCCTATCCTTTCTTGAACCCCAGTACCGTACTTTGCCCTATTATGCCCTCTGGAAGCGCATTCCAGGTGTTCACCACACGTTGGGTAAAGAAGAACCTCCTAGCATTCGTTTTGAATCTGTCCCCTTTCAACTTTTCTGAATGTCCTCTTGTTCTTTTATTTTTCGAAAGTTTGAAGAATCTGTCCCTCTCCACTCTCTCTATGCCCTTCATGATCTTGTAAGTCTCTATCATATCCCCTCTAAGTCTCCTCTTCTCCAAGGAAAAGAGTCCCAGTTTCTCCAGTCTCTCAGCGTATGAAAGGTTTTTCATACCTTTTATCAGACTTGTCGCTCTCCTCTGAACCCTCTCGAGTATTGCCATATCCTTCTTAAGGTACAGCAACCAATATTGGACGCAGATGCGGACGCACCATCGCCCGATACAACAGCAGGATAACTTCTTTCGTTCTGGTAGTAATACCCTTCTTGATTATACGTGGCATTCTATTCGCTGTCTTAGCGGCTGCTGCGCATTGTGCCGTCGGCTTCATTGTCATGTCCACCATTACCCCAAGTCCCTTTGTTGGGTACTCTCCTTCAATAACATCCCTCCCATCGCATAGCTGTACCTCGGGTTTCTGCTTCCCACATGTAGTACTTTACATTTCTCAACGTTGAACTTCATCTGCCATATCGTCACCCATTCCCCTAGTTTGTTCAAGTCCCATTGCAATTCATCGCGGTCCTCTTTAGTCCGAGCTCCACTAAATAGTTTGGTTTCGTCCGCAAATTTTATTATCTCACACTTCGTCCCTGTTTCTAGATCATTTATAAATATATTAAATAGCAGCGGCCTGAGCACCGAGCCCTGCGGGACACCACTCGTGACCAGTGCTCCCTCTAAGCGGGCAGGTGTTGTGAGCAAACTTTTTTCGCTGTGAGCTTGGGCGCCAGCAAGTTATGAGCCAACTCGCCCGATTCTCCTCTCGCCGCCCTGCCATCTGCCGTACGCCGTGCGCTGTGACGAGAAACTTGTGCGCTGCGATGTAATATTTTGTGCGCCAGCGCACGCCAGCGCAGCTTAGCGGGAACACTGCTCGTGACCCTCCTCTAGTCCGAGTAGTGGCCCTTCACTCCTACCCTCTGTTTCCTACCCGCCAACCAGTTTCTGATCCATCTATGTATGTCTCCTTCCATCCCATGGTTCTTCAGTTTCCGAAGTAGGCGTTCATGGGGTACCTTGTCAAAGGCTTTTTGGAAATCTAGATATATGATGTCTATGGGGTCTCCTCTGGCCATCCGTTTGTTAGGCATGATCTCCTCTTGCAGAAACCATGCTGTGACATGCGCGAGCAACAGGCTGGAGAAGCTGCTCTCGCTGGCAAAGATTTAAAGAGGTATGGGGAAGGGAGGGCATGAGTGGAGTAGAACGGGTCCAAATGGATAGATTTTTTTACTCCATCAAAAATTACAAAGACTAGGAGACACTCGATGAAACTGCAAGGAAATACTTTTTTCCCTCAGAGAATAGTTAAGCTCTGGAATGCGTTGTCAGAGGTTGTGGTAAAAGCAGATAGTGTAGCTGGTTTTAAGAAATGTTGGGACAGATTCCTGGAGGAAAGTTGTGGTAAAAGTGGATAGCGTTGCCAGAGGTTCTGTTAAAAGTGTAGTTGTTGTAAAAGCAGATAACATTGCCATTATAGCGTAGTTGTGGTAAAAGCGGATAGCGTTGCCAGAGGTTGTGGTAAAGCGGATAGCGTAGCTGGTTTTAAGAAAGGTTTGGACAGTTGCTGGAGGGAAAGTTCATAGTCTGTTATTAAGACATGGGGGAAGCCTCTGCTTGCCCTGGATAAATAGCATGGAATGTTGCTACTCTTTGGGGGTCCGGAATCTTTTGTTACTTATTTGGAATTCCAGAATCTTGCTATTCTTTAGGATTCTGAATGGAATGTTGCCACTCTTTGGGTTTTGGCCAAGTACTAGTGACCTGGATTGGTCACCATGAGAAGGGACTACTGGGCTTGATGGACCATTGGTCTGACCCAGTAAGGCTGTTCTTATGAGTGTGGCATGGGGGAGGGCTCCTAACCTCACTACACCACTGCTTTTGGCATTTATAAACTGAGATTATTTGCTATCTTCCATATGAGAGAGAGAGAGAGAGAGAGCAAAACAATGACTTGCAGAGAGCAGAGGCTATCAAAAATGTGTAGTCTGCACAAATATCCCTAATAAATGAGACTGAAAGGCTTTAATATGTATAACTGGAAAGGGGAGGGGGTGGACTGTGAAGTCATCAAATGCTTCAGAATTATAAATAATATGAGAGAAGCAAGCATTTTTCCAGTGAAGATGAATGGGTCATAATATGAGGCTGGTCTGGAAAATGCGAGTAATTAGATTTAAAAAATCCATCATCCATCACCAGGATTAAACTTAGTAAGACAAAATATTTCTTCACAGTGGAGGCCAAACTAGTAACAAACTCCATAAGCCTAAGGCCAGAGATCCAGGAATGGTCAGAGTAGCAGGTCTTGCTATGCTGATTGGTCCACTTTTTCTCTGTTCCTACGTTAAACATTTTGGACCCTACAAAGTTTGGTTTTCTACTTACCACACATAGCCAAAATAAACATGTACTCGTTACATTAACTGTTGGACACGTTCCCAGCATCTTAGCATATATTGTAGTTAACACAGAAACAGTACACTTTTTACATTTTAACTGCATAGCAGATAATGCAACACAGTTAACTCCAGTGGCGTAGAAAAGGTGGTGCGGAGGGGGGCGATCCGCCATGGGCGTAGCCAATTATTTTTATACAAAGAAGAAGTTCTTCCACAATGGCATTTCATAAGAACATGAGAATAGCCTTACTGGGTCAGACCAATGTTCCATCAAGTCCTGTAGGCTGTTCTCACGGTGGCCAGTCCAGGTCACTAGTACCTGGCCAAAACCCAAGGAGTAGCAATATTCCATAATACCGATCCAGGGCAAGCAGTGGCTTTCCCCGTGTCTTTCTCAATAACAGACTATGGACTTTTCCTCCAGGAACTTGTCCAAACCTTTCTTAAAACCAGCTACACTATCCGCTCTTACCACATCCTCTGGCAACACATTCCAAGGCTTAACTATTCTCTGAGTGAAAAAAAATTTCCTCCAATTGGTTTTAAAAGTATTTCCCTGTAACTTCATCTAGTGTCCCCTAGTCTTTGTAATTTTTGATGGAGTGAAAAATCTATCCACTTGTACCTATTCTATTCCACTCAGGATTTTGTAGACTTCAATCATATCTCCTCCTCAGCCATCTCTTTTCCAAGCTGAAGAGCCCTAACCGTTTTAGTCTTTCCTCATACAAGAAGAGTTCCATCCCATTTTCATCTAGCGCCACTATATCTTTCTTGAGATAAGGAGACCAGAATTGAACACAATACTCCAGATGAGGTCGCACCATGGAACGATACAGGGGCATTATAACATTCTTATTCTTGTTAACCATCCCTTTTTTAATAATTCCCAGCATCCTGTTTACTTTTTTAGCCGCCACCACACATTGGGCGGAAGGTTTCATCGTATTGTCTATGATGATACCCAAATCCTTTTCTTGGGCGCTAATCCCCAAGGTGGACCCTAGCATCCAGTAGGATTATTCAGATTATTCTTCCCAATGTGCATCACTTTGCATTTGTCCACATTAAATTTCATCTGCCATTTGGATGCCCAGTCTTCCAATTTCCTAAGGTCCGCCTGCATGCGTTTTAAGAAATTTGAACGGTTTAGTGTCATCTGCAAATTTAATCACCTCACTCGTCGTTCCAATTTCCCAGATCATTTATTAATAAGTTTAAATAGCACCGGTCCCAGTACAAACCTTCGGCACTCTACTGTTAACTCTCCTCCATTGAGAAAAATGACCATTTAACCCTACTCTCTGTTTTTTATCCGATACCCAATTCCTAATCCACAACTGAACTTCGCCACCTATCCCATGACACTTTAATTTTCTCAGGAGCCTCTCGTGAGGAACTTTATCAAAAGCTTTCTGAAAATCTAGATACACTCTATCAACCGGCTCACCTTTATCCACATGTTTATTCACACCTTCAAAGAAGTCAAGCAAATTTGTGAGGCAAGATCTCCCTCGGCTGAACCCATGCTGACTATGTCTCATTAAATCATGTTTGTCTACGTGTTCCACAATTTTATTTTTTATAATTGTTTCTACCATTTTGCCCGGCACCAAAGTGAGACTTAACAGTCTGTAATTTCCCGGATCTCCTCTGGAACCCTTTTTAAAAATTGGCATAACATTGGCCACCCTCCAATCTTCAGGTACTACAGATGATTTTAGCAACAGGTTACAGATCACTAACAGCAGATCAGCAATTTCATGTTTGAGTTCTTTTAGTACCCTGGGATATATACCATCTGGTCCTGGTGATTTATCACTTTTTAACTTGTCGATTTGGCTTAGTACTTCTTCCAGATTCACCAAGATTTCTTTCAGTTCCTCTGCATCATCACCCTTGAAAACCATTTCCAGTTCAGGTAGTTCTCTTATATCTTCTTCCGAAAAGACCGAAGCAAATAATTCATCAGTATTTCTGTTATGGCCTTATCCTCCCTTAGCTCCTCTTTTGCTCCTTGATCATCTAACGGTCCCATAGGCTCTCGCACAGGTTTTCTGCTTCTGAGGTACGTAAAAAAATTGTTATGAGTTTTTGCCTCTTTTGCAAGTTTCTCTTCATATTCTTTCTTAGTTGTCTTTATCAATGCTTTGCATCTAACTTGCCAGTGCTTGTGTTTCTTCTTATTTTTTTCATTCGGATCCTTTTTCCATTCTTTAAAGGATTTTTTTTTTTTAGTTCTAATAGCCTCTTTTATTTCACATTTTAACCATGCCGGCTCTTGTTTCCTCTTCTTTCCACCTTTGCTGATATGTGGCATACATCTGGTCTGGGCTCCCACGATGGTATTTTTAAATAATATCCACGCCTGGTTTTCAGCTGATCCTTTTAGCTTCTTTTTAACCATTTTCCTCATTTTATCATAGTCGCCCTTTTGAAAATTGAATGCCCCTACAGTAGATTTTCATCTACAAAACGTACATAACAAATCAAATGTGCATCCTTATTATCCATAGTCTCATCCAACTGCAAGCCAAATTCCCTTTCTTTTAGTTTTTCAATCAGTTGGTCATTGAGGTCTTCTAACATATGCTGAATTCTCAGACTGATAGTATTATTAGATAATGGTGCATTTAAAAGTACTTTCCCCGCAGATTCGCAAATCATAATGTTCACCATATCTATAGCAGCAGGTAGAATCAGTTATTCTGCAATGGTATGGGGGTTTTTACACTTAGCAACTCTATATACAACCTTGTATGAGGCTAGTAGAGCATTGTTGAGGAAATGTACCTTGCTATCCTTTTAATTCTTTTAAGTGCAAACAATTTTTTTTGATGATAAAAAATTACAACAAGGTGATCGTGTCAGTGTACAGAGCAGAAACATTAACAGGACCATAATAGACAATAGTAATTTCATCAAATTTCACACCAAATCAACTACAATACACCCCTCCTTCCCCGGGAAAGAAAGAAAAAAAAGTGAGGGGAACCCTCAAATGTCTTCTCCCCCCCCCATGTCAGCAACACATCCAAACTACAACTAAATCTTGCCAAGACCCTTGTTCTTTAGAGACCCCAGCCCTCCAAGAAGAGAAGATGAAGGGAAAAAAACAAAAAAAACAACCCATCCACAGTGGCAACCCCCGAGCTCTAGATGAGTGGGAGAAATCCCTTACCCCCAGAGCAGAGCTGGTTCAGACCGCCAACTGTACGATCAGGCGTCAAAAAGAGTTGAGCACTAAAATATGAACTCAATGTGGCAGGAAATGTATATATGCTCCCCGGATATTAAAAAAAAGTCTTTTTCATTTCTAGCAACACGAGAGCAACATTTCCAGCAACATGAGAGCATGTAGGCGATTCTGCCACCTTTTAATTTTCTGGTAAAAAAGTTGTGAGTTTTATTAATAGTGTGAATGATTAGTTTCTAAATGACACTTCAGTTTACTTGGAATCATACAGTCTGGCTCCAAAATTTTCAAACTTACTACACATTGCAGTCTTTCTTCTCTGTTAACATTTGTTGATATGAAGCCAAAGTCCAAATAACTCTCCTCATATTTACAATATTTTCTCTTTTTTTCCACACCTGCTACTCATTTGTGGTGCTTGCTCTTCTCTTCTCTCTCTCTCGTTCTCCTCTCTCACACAAGAGTCCTGCATCTGGCCCTCTCCCTTCCACCTGTGCCTAGCTCCACCCCCTGCCCCATGGCCCTCTTTGGTGACTTGGTGGCGATCAAGACAGGCTGCTGATGTCTGGGCCTTCCCTCTGCGAGTCCTGCCTTTGCGGAAACAGGAAGTTGAAACAAAGTAGTCAGGACTCGCAGAGGGAAGGCCCCAACATCGGCAGCCTGTCTTGATCGCCACGCTGACAAGTTGCCAAAGAGGGCCGCGGGGCAGGGGGTGCAGGTAGAAGGGAGAGGGCCAGATGGGAAGATTGCCAGAAGAGATAGGAGCTCAGAAGCATGACGCCCACCCCAGCCAGGGTCTCTTTTTCAGGCTGCTGCCGCCGCCACTACTCCCCGAAATGGTGAAAACCGAACAAAAGTGGCAAATTAAAAAAATCCACCCGGATGCCTGATGGAGTCCTCAAAAAGAGGACATCAGGAAAATCTGGTAACCTTAGGCTACATATCCCTGTGAAAAAGAACACATTGACATGTTCCTGAGCCTAGTTCATGCCTATATGTTAATCTTATGTGGTAATTTTGTGGTGGGCTATTTAATATGCATAATAAGTATACACATATGCTATTCCAGTTTCCAAGGGAAAATATATGCACACTTCCCCTCTAAAAATTACTCCACCAAAAAAACACATGCTCACATTTTATGTTTTCTTGTTTGCAGTTTGTGTTTTTATGAACTTTTGGTTGGAATATCACATATACTGTACATGTAAAACCCAATTTACAGCTGCTTCCTTCCATGTATAGGTTTGTTTAAAGCAGGGGTAGGGAACTCCGGTTCTCAAGAGCTGTATTCCAGTCGGGTTTTCAGGATTTCCCCAATGAATATGCACTGAAAGCTGTGCATGCAAATAGATCTCATGCATATTCATTGGGGAAATCCTGAAAACCTGACTGGAATATGGCTCTCGAGGACCGGAGTTCCCTACCCCTGGTTTAAAGTGTTAACAGGAGGAAATAAGGGTTGCACTCCCTTAATGAAGGCATAGAGTTACCAAATTTTACAATCGTAAAATCCAAACCCATGGCCTTGCCCGCCCCCCTCCCCGCCTCCCAGGCTCACCCAACGCGGTCCCGAGCCAGAAGCTTTTCAAAACATGGACAAAGTGCCGGGTTTTGAAAAGCCATCCAGATGCCTAGACCAGAGGTAGGCAATTCTGGTCCTCGAGAGCCGGAGCCAGGTCAGGTTTTCAGGCTATCCACAATGAATATATATAAGATGGATTTGCATACATAGAAACATAGAAGATGACGGCAGATAAGGGCCATAGCCCATCAGGTCTGCCCACTCTACTGACCCACCCCCAAGTCTACTATCCTAGGGATCCCACAGCTGGTGGCAGGTTCCCTTGGCTTAAGCCTCTAAGGCAGGGGTGCCCACACTTTATGGGCTTGCGAGCTACTTTTATAATGACTAAGTCAAAATGATCTACCAACAATAAAATTTAAAAAAAACACAAAGCACACTGAAAGACAGAGAAAATGTTAATTATTCATATTCCGGGTTTTTTCAAAGAGGTCACGGCAGATGACTCTATGCAATGTCACCTCAGTACAAAATACAAAAATAGACAAATACACCCCCTCTCTTTTTACTAAACCACAATAGTAGGTTTTAGCACAGGGAGTTACGCTGAATGCCTCGTGCTGCTCTCAGTGCTCATAGGCTCCCTGCGCTAAAAAACGCTATTGCGGTTTAGTAAAAGGGAGCCATAGTGCAAAATATAGACAGCAGATATAAATTCTCAAATCCGACACATTTTGATCACTAAATTGAAAATAAAATAATTTTTCCTACCTTTGCTGTTTGGTGATTTCATGAGTCTCTGGTTGCACTTTCTTCTTCTGACTGTGCATCCAATCTTTCTTCCTTTCTTTCAGCCTCCTGTATGTTTCCTCTCCTCCAGACCTCATTCTCTCCCCCAACTTTTTCTTTCTGTCTCCCTGTTCCCCCTTCTTTCTGTCTCCCTGTCTGCCCCCTTTTTCTTTCTCCATGCCCTCCCCCAAGCCACTTGGTTTGCTGCAGCCGCCATCGGGGAACAGCCCCCAAGCCACTGCCGTCCCAAGCTTTCCCTGCAGAAGCGTCGCGCTGACCAGCATTCCGCTCCCTGATGTCAATTCTGACGTAGGAGAGGATGTTCCGGGCCAACAAGGCATTTCTCCTCATTCCATCCAGCCTGAGCCCCATCTCTCCTTGATCCAGCATTTCCCTTCTGTGTCTGTCAGAATTACCATTCCACCTATTTTCCAGCATCACCCTTCTTTGTGTCCATCTCACCTATATCCCTATCTCACCACTTTTTCAGAATCTTCATTTGTCTCTGTCCTTGTCTTTACCCCATGTTCACCATTTGCCCTTTCAATGTCTTTATCTCCCCCCCCCCACACTTTTTCAGCATTTCTTCTATGTCTCTATTTCACCTCCTCTTTGTGTCCCCTCTGTATCTCTATCCTTATTCAGTAGGTCCTGCTTACTCTTTCTCTTCTTTGTGTCACTATCTCCATTTTCAGCTTTCCTCCCTTTTCCTTTGTTAATGCACCCTGTAGCCAGAATCTTTCCACCCTCCCTCCACTCCGGCCCAGCCCAGTATGAAATATTTCCTTTTGTTTCCCTCCCCTCTCTCTTTCTCTCTCTCTCTTCTGCTCCCTCACCCACGAGTCCTGCATCTGGCCCTCTCCCTTCTACCTGCACCTGGCAAAACCCCCCTGCTTCGCGGCTCTCTTAAGCAACTCGTCAGCAGCGGTGATCAAGACAAGCTGCTAACATCGAGGCCTTCCCTCTACGAGTCCCGCCTTTGTGGAAAAAGGAAGTTGAAACAAGAGGGACTCGCAGAGGGTAGGCCCCGACGTCAGAAGCTTGTGTCGATCGCTGCTGCTGAGTTGCCGAAGAGAGCCGCGGAGCAGGGGGTGTGGCCGGAAGCAGGTAGAAGGGAGAGGGCTGCTGGAAGAGGTAGAAGTTCCGGAGTATGACACCGTCCCGGGCCAGGATGATTTCTTTTTCAGGCTGTTGCTGCTGCCGCCGCCATGCCACCACGCCCCCCCCCCCCCGAAATGACAAAAACAGCCTAATGCCCGGCGTCGGCGTCTTTGACGTCGGGGAGAGGAAGGCTGATAGACCCGATAGATCGTGACGGCGACACGAGTCTATCACAGAGCCCGGGATGGACTCTGCGATCGACTCACGTTGCCTTCCTGAGCTACCGGTCGATCGCGATCGACGCGTTGGGCACCCCTGCTCTAAGGGATCCCACATGGGCATCCCATTTGCTCTTAAATTCTTGCACGCTGTTTGCCTCGATCACCTGCACTGGGAGCTCGTTCCAAGGATCAACCACTCTCTTGGTGAAGAAATATTTCCTGGTTTCGCCATGAAATTTCCCGCCCCTGAGTTTGAGCAGATGCCCTCTTGTGGCTGAGGGTCCTTTGAGAAAGAGTATCTCTTCTTCCATCTCGATACGGCCAGTAATATACTTAAACGTCTCGATCATGTCTCCTTTCTCCCTACGTTCCTCGAGTGAGTACAGCCGCAAATTTTTCAGCCTTTCCTCGTACAATAGATCCTTGAGCCCTGAGACCATCCTGGTGGCCATCTGTCCTGACAAAATAAGTTGTATCCCGGTATAGCCATATCCCACCCATGAGAGTCTGTGAACCAAGTTTCGGATATTGCCACCACGTCAAGGTCGGCATTCATTATTTCGGTCTCTAATTCTAGAATCTTATTGCCTAAACTGTGTGCATTAACATACATAGCCCTCCATACCCCGTGATTGCTAAGTCCCTGTGGGGAGTTTCCCACCTGGGGTAGTGTGACTCCTAGAGAATTGTTTGCAATGGGGGCACTTACTTTGGACTTAGAATCGGAGTTTCGACTTGCCTTGTCAGGATCGTTCCTTACTGCACTTGTATCTGAGTGGGTACCCTCCCCCTCCTTGAGATGCAAATCTATCTCATGCATATCATTACATCAATAGCTAGGCTCTGTACTTTCCCTGTTCTACTTATATCCTAATCCAAATAGGAAAAAAAAAGATTGTGGCCTCTTTTTGCAGTTATTGACATGTATTTATGTAGGTCTGTGAAATGGCAGGCATACAAATGTAAGCTGTGAAATACCAAATTAACATGAATAAGTTGGTAAGTTTCCGTCAGTCACTGTTTCCACGTGTATCTGTGCAGTGGCTGCTCCTACTGCACATGCAGGCTAAATACATGAGCACTCCATCTAATTTAGAAAAAATTCTGCGTTAGCAGATCCTTTTCTATAATAACGCCAGAACTTCACACATCCTAACCGTGATATGTCAATTCCAGTTTCAAGTATGTGGCGAATTGGTTAGATTGATCCCTACTCACAACTCAAGATAAAATACTTAAATCGCCATTATATTAACCATACTTATCTAACGCTCTATATGAAGACTGTGGCAACTGATTTGTCTTTTATTACTGACTTTTTTTTTTTTTCTTTTACTCTCTTAACCAAAAAGGATCCTGACAAGTTCCAGTTTGGACGTACCAAGATCTTTTTCCGGGCGGGGCAGGTAGCATACTTGGAGAAGCTGCGAGCAGACAAGTTCCGTGCTGCCACCATTATGATACAAAAAACAGTGCGTGGTTGGCTGCAGAGAGTGAAGTACAGAAGGATGAGACAGGCTGCCGTAGTCATCCAGAGGTACACGCGAAGACATCTGGCTCGCAGGTGGGTATCAAACTGACTCATCGTATGGGCCTGAACTCCCTTTGGTGTGGCAAACCCCTGTTGTGTAGAGTAGAGCATACCATCTGCTTATGCATGCTGGAACCAGCTCTAGTGGAAACAGGTATGGACAGAATGTAGAAAGTTACAAGAAGTTGTAGAATGCACAAACCAAAGAGAAGAGGCTGATGTGGGAAAGGGGACTTGTATACTGCCTTTTTGTGGCTTTGGCATTTCAAAGCTGACATTCAAAGCATTGGGCTCTGGAGGATTAAGTGACTTGCCCAGGGTCACAAGATGCAGCACTGGGATTTGATCTCACAACCAGAGAATGACACGGGGAAAAATCTGACCCCATCACCGGACCACCGTCCCCTTCACCGCGCCGTCCCCTTCACCTCCCCGTCTCCACCGAATCCACCCTTCCCTCTCGCCACCTTAAGCGGCCCGAAAATCTCCCTCCCCCTTACCTTCACGGTGCATTAGTAAAGAAACTTACTGAAGCCAGCGGAGACTGCCTGCCTGTGCCTGCAGTCGCGTGTGTGTGGGTAGAAGCTCCTCCTCTGACGCAACCGGAAGTTGCGTCGGAGGAGAAGCTTCCACCCACACACACGCGACTGCAGGCAGGCAGGCTTCGCCGGCTTCAGTAAGTTTCTTTACTAAAGCGCTGCGAAGGTAAGGAGGAGGGAGGGAGGGAGATGATAGATTTGGCCATAGGGAGGAAGGGAGGGGGCTGCGCGCGATTGGTGACCGCGCGCCTTCCCTCCCTCCCTTAACTGCGGGGACCAGTAATCTAAAAGCAGTAAATTCAAAATAAGATCTAATTGTTCACAATTTCCATAACGTGAAGTGGCATTTACACACTACAGCATCTTATCTGAGCGTGCTTTATAAGATGCTGGTCTAGAATAACTCCCAAAATTTTAATCGTTGGATGAATTATATGCCGAGTTGAATTTATACTAATAGAAGGTTCAGAAGAAATATTACTAGTGGGTGCCACAAAAAAACTTTGTTTTGCCAGAGTTTAGTTTTAACTTAACCAGCTTCAGGGAAGTCTAGAAATGTGCTGTCAGCCACAAAGCGCAGTTGCAGCCTTAAAAACCAATTTGGAGGTTTCTGCATTTAAACACTATATCTTTAGCTGGAATGCCATAAATATCCTAAAGTCCAATCTGCACCGTCTCAGTGTAGCAAATGAAAAACGAAGCTTTATCACCTTGCTTTTGTACCAACAGCTACCCGACCTCTTATTTATAGCATTACCTCTCGGTACAGGCCACAGATCTTACAATACTACAGGTTAAAAAGGAAAAAGGTGAAAAGCGTGGTTATAAAAAAAATAAAATTCCTTTTCTGTTCCTTAGTTTACATCAGTGGTTCCCAAACCTGTCCTGGAGGACCCCCAGCCAGTCAGGTTTTCAAGATATCCCTAATGAATATGCATGAGAGAGATTTGCATACCTGTCACTTCCATTATATGCAAATCTCTCTCATGCATATTCATTAGGGATATCTTGAAAACCTGACTGGATGGGGGTCCCCCAGGACAGGTTTGGGAACCACTGGTTTACATTAATGAAATACTGTTTCTTGGACAGACCACAAATATTAATTAGCCTGAAGCTTACATGGAATTTTTTCACTTATTTTCTCCTCAGAATTAACAATCTTTATAGAATCATCTTATAAGACACATTTCAAACAGTTGCAAGCTAGGTGGGTGAAGGGCAGTGCTCGTACTGTGCTTGAATTTTCAAAGATAAATACAGTAATAACCTTGTTGTTTCTCTGAAAACTATAAGGGGCAAAATGTACGTATGTATTGAAAGCCTGTCCACCTGCTATTTGATGGGGGGTAAAGGGAAGGGAGATGATGTGATCATATACTGCCTTTCTGTGGTTACAATCAAAGCAGTTTTTTTTATATATTTTATTTATATTTATATTATATATTTAAATATTGGTGTAAGTCAATTTAATATCCAATTTGCAAGTTCTTCCGGAATTAATCCAGGTACCTCTCCTCCCTTGTAACAAAAAAAAAAAAAACAACTGTTGTAACTTCACTGGAAATGTCCAGTTAGCTCTTTTGTAATCCACCTTGAACTGCAAGGTATAGGCGGAATAGAAGTCCCTGATGTAATGTAATGTAATGTAATGTAATGTAATTTGAGAGGGCTAGACCGCTGCGCTACTGGAAGAAATGCACTGGTTGCCAATGATAAAAAGGATTCAGTTCAACACTGTTTTGTTAGGCCATATTTGGAGAGAACTCTAAAAGGTCACTATCTGACTTCAAGGTCATAAGTACCTTCTACACCTTAAGCACAACCCAGCGCTTTAAACTTACCTTTTCCTCACCTCAACTAGTCCACAGGAATAAGTTATTTGAATCCTCCTTTGAATTTCAAGGCCCAAAAATTTGGAATAGCCTACCATTCTATGTGAGACCACCCTCCACTTACTATCATTTCAGGAGATTGTTAGACATATCTCTTTTCTTCATAACCTTATGAGACATCCTTTTAATGTATGGCTGTGTTCTTCAACCTTTTTACACCTATGGACCGGCGGAAATAAAAGAATTATTTTGTGGACCGGCACCAGTCCGCGGACCGGCAGTTGACGAGCACTGTGCTAAGTCGTGGCCCAGACCCCGCCCATCTCTGCCCTAGACCCCGCCCCATAATAGTACTAATTGTAACACTATTTTTTCCATTCATTTTTCATATATACACACAATATAATCTTATTAACAACACATAATGGTTAACCACAAAATTAAACTACACAAAGCACACTGTATGCTTCTCAACATTCATTCTTACCAGAACAAATTACCCCTATGCAAATACAGGACCACAAAGTAACATTACTAATATATTCAGACGAAACCCTAAGATTTAAGACTGCATGCAGTACAACCTCGGAGAAAAAGAAACAAATACATTTCTTCTTGAACAGTGCAAATATAGACAGCAGTTGAAAATTCTCAAAATTGACACAATTCAATCACTAAATTGAAAATAAAATCATTCCCCCTACCTTTGTTGTCTCCCTCCCTCCTTGTGCCATCCCTTCATCACAGCAGTTGGGTAAGGCTGGGTGTCCTGCCCTCTCTTATTTACAAACAAAGCCTTGAGACAGCTAGCTATCTCTCTTGTCTTCCTCTTCCTCTGCAAGAAACATACCAGCGCTCCCACCTGGCCATTTTTATGCTGCTCGCAGTCGGCTCCCTCTTCCTCACTGCCTGCGGCTGACTCCCTCTTCCTCACTGCCGGTCCGTGACCAGAATGTGCCTCGGGCCTGAGGAGATCAGTGCACAAAGCCACATACGGCGGCTCCTCACGCATCTTCCAGGAGCTTTTCCTCTGACGTTGTAACGTTGGAAAGAAAGCTGCCGGTTCAGGCACAGGATGCGTGTAGGAGCCGCTGCCGCCCGCAGCTTCGTGCACTGATCTCCTCAGGCCTGAGGCACGTTCCGGCTGCGGTACAGCAGGAAATTTCTGCGGACTGGCAGCAGTCCGCAGACTGGCGGTTGAAGAACACTGATGTATAGGATCTTGCTGTAACTTCATTGGGTACCTAGGAATCTTATTATAAACTGCATTGAATCCTCATCGAAATTTGTGATGTATAAGAAATCGTATCGTATGGTATGGGGAGAGTGTGACACAGTGGTTAAAGCTACAGCCTCACCACCCTGAAGTTGTGGGTTCAAACCCACACTGCTCCTTGTGACCCTGGACAAGTCACTTAATCCCCCCAGATACATTAGATAGATTGTGAGCCCACCAGGACAGACGGGGAAAATGCTTGAGTACCTAAATAAATTCATGTAAACTGTTCTGAGCTCCCCTGGGAGAACGGCATAGAAAATTGAATAAATAAATAAACCGATGTGACTATAAACCGAGATTAGAAATTTGGGTGATCCTGGTGAGAGAGTCTACAAAGACTAGACATCTTTGCCATAAGTTTTAACACAATTTTTTTTTAATTTAAATATTTTTATTAGCGCAAAACCACAAAACATTTACAATAACAGCAGTTTAAACAATATATGTTTATACACACAGTCACTCCCACCATAATCGCCCTGTTCCTTACCCCCATCCCCAAGTTTTAACACATTTAACTTCAAAAGTGTAGCTTTTATTCATCAGTAAACTCCTTCAAAACAGGATTCCTCATCATCAGAATTCCCGTACAGTGGAAGTCAACTTCTGTGATGTCATCAGCATACACATTGTCACTCTTAATGTCATAATCATTATGACTGCTGCTGTTGCTGTCATACAGCACATGGGCTTCACTGCTATCCATGGCATTGCTTATACCACATTTTTTGAAAGCATGTTGAACCATATCATCTGGAATGTCTTCCCAGGCATCTCTGACCCACTTTGCAATCAGTTCAAAGTCTGGTTTTATCAGATTTTCAGCTTTTGTCAAGCGTGTTTTACCAGAGGACATCCATTCATGCCACATCTTTCGCACACGACCCTTGAAAGGTTTTTTTTTTTTCAAACAAAACATTTAGCAGTTGTAAAACAGATGTAAGATCTCCTGTTATAAATGCCAGAGTAGTCTGAAGAGACTTTACCTTCTATTTGATATCTTCAGATATATGGGCTTTAAACACGTCCCAAACAAGCAATGACGGGATTTTTTTTTTTCAAAGTAATACCTGGTCATCTATTTCAAATCTCGTCAAGCCATATTGTGGTTCCTTCTTCATCCATCCAACTTTGACGTGTGCATGCGCAGTTATTTGTGGCAATATTTTTCTTTTAGTTGTTGTGGGGTTTTTTTAAGTCTAGAACCTTTACTTTTGAATGAGCCTTTTCTACAGCTGTTAATATTAAACTATACTACAAATAAACAAATGGAAGAAGCCTCACATGTTGATGTCACATTCAAACAGGTTTCAATACAACTCAAGTATTGTGTATACTTTCTTCTTTCGAGGAAAAGTGCTAAGATCTCCTGTGCTTTCAATGAGTATTCACTGAGGTAGCAGTTGCAGGTCAGGTTATCATTTATTGACCAAAATCCTCTGCAATAATTATAAACGTTATATGTTGTTCATTCCATATCAATAAATAAATATGTGAATAAATATATATAGAAATTGCACTTATCTTTATAATGTAAAGTGCGCTAGTGCAGTGATTCAATTTAATATTATTATGCCCGACGGATCCCGTTTCGCCAAATTTACATGGTTTCCTTGGGGGTCCTTATCTGAAAATGCATTTGGCTACAGCATGACTTTCAAAATGGCGCCTGGCCTGCAACTGCTACCTCAATGCTTACTCATTGAAAGCGCAGGAGATCTGAGACCTTTTCCTGCAAGAAGAAAGTATACACAACGCTTGAGTTGTATTGAAACCTGTTTGAGCTGTGACTTAATATTAAACCATGCCGTGCGGTGATCACTGGATACTAGATGGAACATCCACTGTAATACCAGAAATGCTTTCCTCGTTCGTAAGCACTAAGTCCAGTATGATCCCATCCCGCGTGGGTTCCATTACCAACTGCTGGAACAGTTCTCCTTGTACAGAATCCAGGATCTTCAGAAGACCCCGCGATAAGGATTACAAATCAACCTATGGCATGTTCAAATTGCCTATAAATAATACTTTTTCCCTTTTTACAGCTATTTTCTGAATATCTGCTATTAAATCTCTGTCCACTTCTTCTGTCTGTAAAGGAGGCCTGTATATCGCACCAATGTAAATAGTTTTTTCCATTCCTTTTTCCTGGTTGACCCGCGGTGTCTCTTCCTTACCCTGCAGGTTCTGCAATTGTGTGGCTTTAATATGATCTTTAACATTTAATGCCACTCGTTTATAGCCCGGTATAACTATATCCCAGTCATGGTTCTCCGTGGTCCACGTCTCCGTGATCGCCACTAAATCCAACTTGGCCTCTTCCATCCCAGCTTCTAGATTCAGAACCTTGTTTCCCAAACTTTGAGTATTAGATAGTGTGTGTTAAGGGAGTAATTTATAAATGGGTGCTAACCAATTTAGCACATACTAACAATTTTAGTGTGTATTAAACGCTAAGGATATTTAACTCCTTAAATTCAATTTATTGAAATTGTTTGTCTAATGGAATGTGTCTTCTAGAACAAAAAAATCGTGTAGAAATTTTGCATACAGATAGATGGTATTGTATCATTGCTTATGATTTGAAATAATTTTAGTAGATTTTGGCAGCATTTTAGAAAGGTTGCACAAACCAGAATCGGGATGCCTAAGTTGGAGTGTCTATAATTTTGCATGCATTTTGGAAAAGGATCTCGCAACATAGATCCCTTTCTAAGACGCATGCTGGCATAGATGTGGCTGTTGCAGCTACATACAGCGGAAGGCCTCATAAGAACATAAGAATTGCCGCTGCTGGGGCAGACCAGTGGCCCATTGTGTCCAGCAGTCCGCTCACGCGGCGGCCCTTAGGTCAAGACCAGTGCCCTGAGTCTAGCCTTACCTGCGTATGTTCTGGTTCAGCAGGAACTTGTCCAACCTTGTCTTGAATCCCTGGAGGGTGTTTTCCCCTATAACAGACTCCAGAAGAGCATTCCAGTTTTCCACCACTCTCTGGGTTAAAAAGAACTTCCTTACGTTTGTACGGAATCTATCCCCTTTTAACTTTAGAGAGTGCCCTCTCGTTCTTCCTACCTTGGAGAGGGTGAACAACCTGGTTTTATCTACTAAGTCTATTCCCTTCAGTATCTTGAATGTTTCGATCATGTCCCCTCTCAGTCTCCTCTTTTCAAGGGAGAAGAGGCCCAGTTTCTCCAATCTCTCACTGTACGGCAACTCCTCCAGCCCCTTAACCATTTTAGTCACTCTTCTCTGGACCCTTTTGAGTAGTACCGTGTCTGTCTTCATGTATGAGAAATGCAAATATCAATAGCAATCAATGGGAGCACCCTGATGTATAGACATGTAAAGGTTTGGCCCTGCAGCACCTATGTGGGGAATTGAGACCACAGATATTGAAGCGCTCAATGCTACAAATATTCAACAATGAATCCCAGTCCCTTCCCTGCCAATTTACCCATGGGATTTGACGAGGATTCATTTTCACATTGCCCTCCTGCTGCCTAAACTACACCCCTTTAGCAGATGTGGCAGGATTTAAATGACTAAATCACGATTGTGCTTCTAAAATAAGAACCTTGGTAAACAAAGGCTTCAGCTAACAGACCATGTCAGAAACACTCTAGAAAACTGGATAATCAAGTTGACTACTCCAGTAAAATGGTTACACAATCTTAATGGGAACTGAAAGCATCTTTTCCTCTAACTGGTGGTGTGCTTTAAATAATTTCTGAATATTCTTGATTGGTTTTATAAGCAACTACCCAATTAATAACTGAATGTCCTTTTCCTTTTTCGGTTTCATTTTACCGACGGTGACATGTCATTGTTTTGCTAATTTTTCTCAGATTGGCCGACTTTCTGCGGAAGACAAGAGCTGCCATAATCTTCCAGAAACAATACCGCATGGTACGGGTCCATCGGATCTACCAGACGATCCGCAAAGCAGCCCTCACAATCCAGGCCTTTACAAGAGGCATGTTTACCAGGAGAAGTTATCATGAGGTACTGTGTACTATCCTTTCCAAATTCTCTTTAGTATTTCAGTGAGACGTGGGATAAGGCAGCTTCTTCTTTTTTTCTCTACTTCAGTGCTTAAAACAAACTTTTTCAGAGCCCTGACTGGGTTGTAGGGCTGGCAGAATTCTAATGTCTGAGACTTAGGACTGGCATACATTTTTCCACATTAATGCACTTTTTCAGAAGTTGCTTATTTGATTTCTCATATACTGCTTGCAAACTGGAAAACTATTGAAGCAGTGTACACTCAGATACAGTAGATATTTTTCTGTACTCAGAGAGTTTACAATCTAAGTTTGTGCATGAGGCAATAGAGAGTTAACTCCTGGATTCTATCTAGGTTGCCCAAATATGGGTGCGGATACCAAATGCACGTGTAAACTAATTAGTCAAGTGGTGTGACAGGGTGACGTTCCTGTCATGAGCCAGCAGAGGGGGCCTGAGAGAAGTGTGTGGAACTCATTTGCATAGAGATCTTGCAAATGTGCCTGGGAGCTGACCACTCACCCTGAATGGAAAAGGGTGCTGAAAAGAACAGCTCCTGAGCAGAGAGCTGGAGAAAACAAGAACTCTTTTGGGGAGCTAGTCAACCCTCAAGGGGAGGAATGCTGCCTCCAGCCTAACCCTCGCTAAGCCTGACCTAGACTGACGTGTCTGGTAGAGCTTGGCGTGACCAGAGAGTGCTCAAGCTTGACGACCGGCAGAGGGCCTGGTGGAGAGAGACTGAGTGACTAAGTCTTCAGAGTGTGTGTCCAAGAGAAGACAGCGGAGTGACTGGGAGCAGTGCCCTGAGGACGTGTGTCCAGGAGAAGACGACTGAATGACTGGGAGCAGTGCCCTGAGGACGTGTGTCCAGGAGAAGACGACTGAGTGACTGGGAGCAGTGCCCTCAGGCGTGTGTTTGGGAGCAGGGAAGTAATTGGAGAACTCGGTAGAGCTTGGAGTGACTGGAGAGTACCCAATCTTGACAACTGGTGGAGGGGCTGGTGAAGAATGTCTAGGACTGCTGGGGATCTAAAAGGCTGGTAATTTGAGTGACAGGCAGTGGGCCCAAAGTGACCCAGTGAACAGAAAGAAGAAAGCTACTAGAAGAGTTTGAGGTCATAAGTTGATGGGGACTGACAAGTGACCGGTGGAGGGACCAGCGGGGGCTGGTGGTGATCGGCTGAGAGACCAGTAATGGTACCAGGAGCTGTCAGAAGACCAGGAAGGAAACAGCTTGTAGACCCAGAGAGCGTTGGCCAAAGGTGACAGGTGAGGGACCAGCGAGACTGGTGGTGACCGGTAATGGTATCAGAAGCTGCCCAAAGACCCAGAGGGTCAATGATGGCCAGAGAAGACCCGGTGGCCTGGTGTTTTCAGAAGGGTGTGAGTGAAGCCTGTGTTGAAGAACTGGAAGAAGGAAAGAAGACCACAGGAGTCTGGGAGTGATGAAGTGACGGGAGGTGACCGCTCAGCCCAATCACAGGTGGGCATAAGGATTTATTTCAGATTTTAACAGACGTTAAGTCTTCATGTCCAAAGCTGCTATTTTAAGATGGTTACTTAGCGCTAGGCGACCTTTATAGACTTGGTGCTTAGAGTGAATCTTAACAGTACCTGACTTTGGGCACCCAAGGCCATAAGGCGCTGCGATGGGATTTGAACTCGGTTTCCCTGGTTCTTGCCCCGCCACTCCACTGTTCCCCCCCCTCCAAGGTATGTTAATGTGATTTTGCACTATGTAAAACTGCAGGAACAAGCATTCATGTGGAATAACACATTTTAACAAATGTAGCACTAAGCCAGCAGGGCAGAATTTCTGACAAGGAGAGGGCCAGGAATAAAGCATCGCAGACCATAGTTGGTCTACCCTTTGACTTAAGCTGTTGAAGAAAAATGCAAAGAGCTTCGTCCTGCTTTATTAGATCATGCCTTACCTTCCAGAGACATTGTGATTGATGTGATAGCATTTGGGAGTTACTTTAGTGCAGCCTGAGGAGAAATACAGAACAGTTCAGGCAAAAAAATATCTTCTATCTCAATGTATCTTCATTAGGCAGATTGACCTTTTCTCTATATTACTATAATAAAGAAATACTATATTAAATTAACCAACGGTTACTTGGCATTTAATGTAATCTGACTTTCCCACTGAACCAGTTTACTTGTGTGGCTTTATTTTTTTAATTTATATTTTACTGTTATCTTTTCTTCTGATATTCCTGTGTAGTTGGTTCATTACTTTACAGCTGTGGTTCTCATCCCAATCCCCAGGACATGGTCAGCCAGTTGGGTTTTCAGGATATCCACAATGAATATGCATAAGATAATAAACACAGTGTGAAGATAAAATCTGCATGCAATGGCTCATTAATATTGATCGCTTATGTCCTGACTAGGTGTGTCCTGAGGACTGAGTTGAAAACTACAACCAAGATATTTTCGTTTAATTTGAAGTAATTGTTGTCCCCGACTCTGCGCAAATACCCCCTCTTGCTAATTCCTTTTTCTTTTCTAGCTTCTGCTGCAACACAAGGCTGTCATCCTCCAGAAGCACTTGCGGAGATGGATGGCTCGGCGCCGGTTCCTCCTCTTCCGCAGTGCCGCTGTGGTTGTCCAATGTTACTTCAGGCGCATGAAAGCAAGGAGAGAGCTGAAGCAGCTCAAGATTGAAGCTCGGTCTGCTGAGCACCTGAAGAAGCTGAACATCGGAATGGAGAACAAGGTGGTCCAGCTGCAGAGAAAGATAGATGAGCAGGTAAAAACCAAACGATCAGAAATGTGTTTGACAATAGGAAATACAGGGGCCAATATTCAGCAGGATTCAAGTTGATTAAATTCAGTTGGGTAGTAATGGGGGGGAGCAGGGCGGACTGCCCTGGGCGCTCTGTCAGTGGGTGCGCTGGCATCTCTCCACCCCGCCAAATTTGCCATGCTCGCACCATCCCTCCCCCCCCCCACCCAGTATTGTTGTAGATCTTTGCAACTGCGAACAATTACTCCTGCCTGTTGCTCGCGCTAGCCTGGTTCCTTTCTGAATCGCTTCCAGGTCACAGGGCCAGGAAGTGACATTGGAGGGAAATCCAATGCTGATATGAGGAACTTGTGGGGATACCACTTGCACTAGTGAAGATTTAGAGGTACAGGGGGAAGGGAGAGCGCGAGTGTGGAGTGGGTGTGTGTGGAAGGAGCGGGGGGGAGAAGGGGGGACACCTGCTACCATTACTACTTCGCCACTGATTAAATATCATCAAATGACTAATCCAGTTATCTTTAAGCACGTTTTCAGCTTACTCAGGGGGTTAGTTATTAAGGTATGCTAAAAAGCTGGGATTATGCCACATCTTAATTTACCACTGATTTAAAGTACCGAGTGCAGTACTGGAGACCACACCTTCAAAAAGATATAGCCAAGATTGAGGGCAGCTACTAAAATGGTCAGTGGTCTTCATCATAAAGTAAGTTATACGTTTTATTTGTATTTTACAGCCAGACCACAATATGTAGGGTTACCAGATTTTCCCAAAGGAAAATCTGGATCCATGGCCACGCCACCCAGTTCCATCTACATCCTGCCCCCAGCCCCACCCCTTAACCTGTTTGTGCGTCAGGATGGCATGCGCAGATGATGTCACGCTCATGACGTCACTGCGTGCGCGGAGGCCATCCCGACGGAAGCTTTTCAAAACTTGGACAAAGTGCTGGGTCCGGAAAAGCCATCTGGACACCCAGACATGTCCTCAAAAGAAGGCTCTGTCTGGGGAAATCCGAACCTCTGGTAACCCTAACAATATGTATACTTTGGAAGAAAGATGCGCACTCTCGAGCAGGGACTCTCTTGCATGTTTAACGTACAAAGCTGTGCTGTGTGCTTCTAGTAACGCCATACAAATAATATTAGTAGTAGTAAAGACGAGAGAGGAGATATGATTGAGACATTTTAAATATCTCCGTGGCATAATATGAAGCTGTGAGATGAGAGGGCATAAAATGTAATGTAATGTAATGTAATTTATTTCTTATATACCGCTACATCCGTTAGGTTCTAAGCGGTTTACAGAAAATATACATTAAGATTAGAAATAAGAAAGGTACTTGAAAAATTCCCTTACTGTCCCGAAGGCTCACAATCTAACTAAAGTACCTGGAGGGTAATAGAGAAGTGAAAAGTAGAGTTAGAGGAAAAATAAAATAAACATTTTAACAAGACAGCATTGATCTAAATACTTTGGAAGGTAGAAGAGAGGAGAGAAAGGAATAGAAGCAGAAGGGGGAGCCGTTGAACAGTAGAATTCTGGAGAAATTTAAATGATAGAAATAGAACAAAACAAAGACAAAAGGCAAAACAATAGATAAGATTAAAGATAAATCATAAGCTGGAAAGAAAAATAAAATAAAACTTTGTCTTCAATCCACGGTTTCAGCGTCAGTGATGAAGTGGAGCAAGTAAGTTTAGGAGGAGCGATTGACGTTTCCAGAAAGGGCGGTTGAAATGACGTTGAAAGGGGGTCAGCTCAAAAGTAATCTAAGGAAATAAGTCTTTATGGAAAAAGCGATGAGTGTGTGGAATGACCTCTCAGTGGAGGTGGTGGATGTCCAAGATGAAGGCTTTATTATAACAAATAGATAATCCACCTATGTTCTCAGAGGTTCATAAGAATTGCCGCTGCTGGGTCAGATGGTGACGGGACTAAATCGCGCGAGACAACGGGGTGATTTTGTCTATGAACCCAGACGGTGACGGGACTAAATCGCGCGAGACAATGGCGCGCCGACAACTGAGCACAAGGTTGACGGCGCGCCAAAGAAAAGCACTATTTTAATGGGCTCCGACGGGGGGTGGGGGGGAACTCCCCCCCCACTTTACTTAACAGACATTGCGCTGGCGTTGTGGGGGGTTTGGGGGGTTGTAACCCCCCACATTATACTTAAAACTGAACTTTTTCCCTAAAAAACAGGCAAAAAGTTCGGTTTCAAGTATAATGAGGGGGGTTACAACCCCCCAAACCCCCCCACAACGCCAGCGCGATGTCTGTTAAGTAAAATAGGGGGGTTCCCCACCAACACCCCCCGTCGGAACCCTTTAAAATAGTGCTTTTCTTCGGTGCGCTGTCAACCTTGCGCTCAGTTGTCGGCGCGCCGTTGTCTCGCGCGATTTTGTCTATGAACCGGGTCAGACTAGTAAGTGGTCCATCGTGCCCAGCAAGTCCGCTCACGCGGCGGCTCTTAGCTCAAAGACCAGTGCCCTATTTGAGTCCAGCCTTACTTGCGTACGTTCATATGGCCATTCGCTGAGAAACACAGGTTTTTGTGCATGGGTTGCTGTTCAAGAGTTTTGATGAGCCAAGTGCTCAGCCTAGTCATTGTAGATAGAGATGACAGCCGCGAGGACTTGACATTTATGTGTTGATATTGGGTTATCAAGACCTAGGACTTTATATTTACGCGTTGATATATATGCATTTTATATGAGTTTATACTAATAAAATGTGGTGTCTTTCGAGGCTGATACTGTCCCACTCCCCACTCGATTTTCACTGTGTGATTTGCCTTCCATTTGTATGCACTATAGAGAGAAACGGATTTAATGACAACGGTGGTTTTTGCTGCAATTGTGAATTGAAATGGTGTTTGCAGTGACCCTCCACCTGCCAGAGCAAGGAAATAGAGTGGAGGCCTGTTTGTGTAGCTT
Source organism: Geotrypetes seraphini (assembly GCF_902459505.1). Classification (NCBI taxonomy): domain Eukaryota; kingdom Metazoa; phylum Chordata; class Amphibia; order Gymnophiona; family Dermophiidae; genus Geotrypetes; species Geotrypetes seraphini. The sequence goes on from NC_047084.1 coordinate 87,285,646, forward strand.
AGGTAATGAGAGAGAACATCTTAGAGGTTCATCTTGCAGCAAATGTGGAAGAGGTTTGGAGAAATGCAGTTTATCACCATAAAATCATAAGCAATGATATCTAGGGAGACAGCCTGACAGCAGGAGATGTTGTATTAAACGTCTCACCTAGCAAGACATATTATTCTATGCCACTGAGCTATCAGGGGAGCTGTACTTTCAGTCTCCCTGCAATAAAAAAGATGTATTTCTCACTGGTTTGCATAGGCCATACAGATGTCTTTCTTGTTAAGTTTCCCTTTATCACAACTGTATATGACAAAATCTTGTGCTGCAGTAATCTCTTTTCTTAAGAAATGTGTTAGAAGCCCAAAAATTCTACTTTAAAGAAGGTTCCCATTAACAGAATTTGACTTCTGTATCAAATGAGGCACAATAAATACTTTGGGGATCACAGGGGGTAATTTTCAGACCTGCAGCTACTGAATAAAGAGAAATGGATCCTTTATCTACTTAACTTTATTTCTGATATTCAGCAGCTCGATCCTGTTTAGGTGGGACCATTGAACAATGTGATCCCAGTGGCATAGCGAGGGTAGGAGGCGCCCCCCTCTCCTTTCATGCCACACTCGCGCCCTCCCTTCTTCCCTGTACCTCTTGAAATCTTCACCAGCACAAGCAGCTTCTCTGGCCTGCTGCTCATGCCGGAGTTGGCTTTCCCGCTGATGTCACTTTCTGTCCCCGCAACCAGGAAGTGATTTCAGAGGGGAGCCAGGCCAGCGCCAGCAGCAGGCCAGAGAGGTTGCTCACGCTGGCGAAGATTTAAAGAGGCACAGAGGGAAGGGAGGGCATGAGCATGGTGGGGGAGGGGGCAGAAAGGTGCCGGCACCCCCTCCAAGACGGCGCCCGGGGCGGTCCGCCCTCTCGTACTACATCATTGTCTGATTTAAATGAGGGTGGCTAATTATGCAGTCCCACTAAATGGCTAAAAGTATACCGTATCACCCTTAGTCTGGATAAATTTTGACACCCCCCCCCCACCCCACTGCTCCTAATTCCATATGGCTCTAACAAAATACAATTGGATTTAAAAAGCAAAAAAAAAAACAAAAAAAACCCAACTTTTGCTGTTACCATTGGATACTGCTAGCTAAAGGGATAATTCTAAAATCGTATGCCCTGGTGCTGTGTGGTGAGTGACTATTCTTTAAGGGCATCCGAGTGCCCAAAATCTATTATAGAATTCTAGTGTAACTATTACTACCACTTATTATTTCATATAGCGCTGCCAGATGTACGCAGCGCTGTACATTAAACATGTAAGAGACAATCCCTGCTCAATAGAGCTTACAATGTAATTAAACAGGATAAATAGGGATGAGAAAATGATCAGACAGACATGGTTACTTTATAAGTGAATGGGAGTTAGGAGTTAAAATCAACCTCGAAAAAGTGGACTTTTAGCCTAGAGACAGAGCTCGGGCAACCTGTTCCAGCAAGATAGAAGGGATGGAATCTGGAGTTGGAGTAATTCTGGATCGGAGTCTTACGACGAAGGACCAAGTAGATCAGGGGTGTCAAAGTCCCTCCTCGAGGGCCGCAGTCCAGTCGGGCTTTCAGGATTTCTCCAATGAATATGCATGAGATCTATTAGCATACAATGAAAGCAGTGCATGCAAATAGATCGCATGCATATTCATTGGGGAAATCCTGAAAACCCGACTGGATTGCGGCCCTCGAGGAGGGACTTTGACACCCCCTGAAGTAAATGCTCTGGTACGGAAAGGATTTCATACATTATGGAAGCTATGTACCGCGAATACAGAGGGAGAAGTATATCTGCCTATACAGAGATCATAGGTATATTGTTTTGGAGGTGTTTTTTGGTGAGTCTCCTGTGGCTTCTGTTCATTTGCTGAGATGTTTTTCTCACAGTGTCTAGTGATACATTACTACTAATGCTTGGGCCCCCAGGAGTATGTAGTACCCCTAAGTCAGGGATAGGGAACTCCGGTCCTCAAGAACCGTATTCCAATCGGGTTTTCAGGATTTCCCCAATGAATATGCATTGAAAGCAGTGCATGCAAATAGATCTCATGCTTATTTCATTGGGGAAATCCTGAAAACCTGACTGGAATACAGCTCTCGAGGACCGGAGTTCCCTACCCTGCCCTAAGTGATGTTAATCCACTTTTATGCTATGTTTTGAGGGTTTTTTTAACCACTTCTCCACATGGCTTTCTGGGATTTTACAATAGATTTTTATATGTTTTTAGATGGTTCCTTTGACCTCTGCCAGTATCTGGGCGGATCAATGCCTACCCCTGTTTGTTGGATAAGATTTTTTTTAATATACATTTTAACTTTCTTGCTTTCTATTTGCTGAATCCTCTTTTTCCCTCCCCCTTCTCCTTAACCCCCCCCCCCCTTGTTTATTTTTTTTTGGGGGGGGGGTTAATCTGCCCAGAATAAGGTATATTTATTTACTTTCTCCCTGTGCTGTTTTAGCGGGCATTGATTATGCCTAAAACTAAGTGGTTTGAGGCAGCCATTATACTGAAATATGTTGAGCCCTTGATTCATGTATGGACTTTTACATGGATTCATGTGTTAAAGGACGTGTGCTATTGGCTATGTGCTTTATTGTACGAGCGGCCTAGTGGTAGAGCTGCGGCCTCAGCACCATGAGGTTGCAAGATCGAATCCTATCACTGCTCCTTGTAACCCTGAGCAAATCACTTAATCCTCCATTTCCCCAGGTACAAAATAAGTACCTGTATATATGTAAACCACTTTGAGTGTGGTTGGGTAACTACAAAAAGGCAGTATACGTCCCAGTCCCTTCCCCTTCCCTCTATAACAGGGTGCTTACTATAGGCACTGCTTAACCCTTTCAAGACCAAGGGACATATTTGTCCCATAACTTTAAAATCCTATAAATTTTGATTGGGATAGTCTACAGTTCTAAATTTGATATGTACGGATTCCATATGATACTGCCTTTATGTAAACAAACTGGTTCCGACATTCATTCATTAGCGTCGTTGCTAGATTGACAAGAAGATTCACTTGCCACACTGTCCATAAGCCAGAAGTGTGATTTTTTTAAATAAAAATAATGATATTTCACAAAAAAAATCAATTTTTTGGCATCTGCAAGCCCTTTTTACCATAAAAATGTCGTCAAAACCACAAAAATTGGCCTACGATCCTTATGGTCCTGAAAGGGTTAAATGGCACCTAAAAAAAATGGCGCCGGGAATAAAGTAGCGCTCAGCACGGTTCTGTATATGATGCTCAAAGTTAGGCACCACTGATAGAATAGAGCTTGGTGCTAGGAGCTGCGCTGTGGCCATTTATACCAATTTATATTGTGCAATCCTCTAGGCACGGATCCGCCCCCTTCACCTTTATTCTATAATTGCACATGTAAAAATGCATGAAACCCCCCTAATCCACCTCTGACCCTTCTATGGTGTCGTCCCCTTTTTGAAACTGTGAATAAATTTTACATGTGGTTCCCACGCCTAAAATAATTTTCAATGAGCCCCAGTAATTAGCTGTGGAGCTTCCAGTTACTGGTGCTAATTGGTTCATAATTCATTTAAATTCCACACACAAATTGGGAGTGTTCCCACATTTGTTTGCACAATTTTTAACATTTTTATAAAATTAGGGTGTTTAAAGTGGCATAGCGAGGGTTGGAGGCACTCGGGGGGGGGCCCCCTCCTGCATCCTCCTCTCTGCCCCCCCCCTTGCTCCTTCTGTTCCACCCCACCTGCCACACTTTTGCCCTTTTTCACACCCCTGTACCTCTTTAAATCTTTGCCAGCGCGAACAGCTTCTCTGGCCTGCTGCTAGCACCGGTGTTGGCTTTCCCTCTATCATCACTTCCTGGCCCCGCGACCCGGAAGTGATTTCAGAGGGAGTCATCCCAACACGAGCAGCAGGCTGGCGAAGATTTAAAGAGGTTTGGGGGCAGGGAAGGCGCAAGCATGGCGGGGGGGGGGGATGGTGGAGATGTGCTGGCACCCCCATCAAGATTTCGCCCAAGGTGGTCCCCCCACACACACATTTTTTTACTATGCCACTGGATGTTTAAGCCACTGTCTCAGATGTGGGAAGACCTGAACAACTGCAACAATCATGATATCAGCCATAGAAACCTAAGAGAACTCTTGTCTGTCATGCATTTCTTCAGGGATCACTGTGTGCTTTGCTACATATGCAAATTTGCCTTTTTTAAAATTATCTTCCATTTACAGAGCAAAGACTATAAGAGCCTGAATGAGCAACTGTCCATGACCATCTTGGCACGTACCACCGAAGTGGAAAAATTGCAAAAGGAGCTACAGCAGCAACAGCAGAGCCAGCAGGGAGGGAACCAGCTGGCCAGCCTACAGGAGGAGATTGAGGCCCTCCGACTTGAGCTTGGAAGGGCTCATAGCGAAAGGAAGATTCTAGAAGATACTCACATGAGGGAGAAGCAGCAGCTACAAAAGGTACGATAGGCCTAGAGTTAATACTGATTTAAAGAATGCCAAGATATAGAATGAAACCGAGAAACATGACGGCAGATAAAGACCAAATGGCCCATCCAGTCTGCCCATCCACAGCATCCACTATCTCCAGCTCTCCCCAAGAGAACCCATGTGCTTGTCCCATGCTTTCTTGAATTCACACAGTCTTTGTCTCCACCACTTCTTCCGATTCCACGCATCTACCACCCTTTCTGTAAAAAGTATTTCCTTAGATTACTCCTGAGCCTACCGCCTCTTTTCATCCTATGCCCTCTCATTCCAGGTGGGATCCTTCCCTTTCTTACAATGTGCCACCAACTCTCAGCAAGCTGCCACAGTACTTATCCGGATCAATTTTGTGATCCCTAAACCTTTCATATTTGGAACCTTTCCCAGCAAGGAAGTCTGAGGTGCAGGTTCCCTTGACACATACCATGAATCTTGTGTTGAGTCACCTACCAGTACTTCTGTATTTCTCTGCCATTTTTAAGCTGCCGGCACTAAAACCCGCACTACGCGTTAGTAAAGGAGGGAGATAGGTTTTCCCCTCCCCCCCTTGTTTTTATTTAGTTTGAAAGTTAACACAGAATAAGAGCAAAAGAATTATCCATTCCAATTAAATATTTCTCTCTTGTTCAGAATCTTATTCCATATCTCACAGCTAACAGGAGTTTCAGGTATCAAAAGCTTGAACAAAAAAAATGTGTTTTAAGCAGTTTCCTGAATTGAAACACATTTTTACAGAGTCTTTATTACTCCAGATGTCTCATTCAATAGTATTGAACCTGTCACAGAAAAACTGGACTTCATAGTACTGACATATTTCACTTCTTCCCTTTTTCATACATCTAATAACGATCTATTTGGTCTGTAAAATGCCAAACTCTTGACCAAATAATCAGGCAAAATCCCGTAAATCCCCTGTTGAACATCTTCAAGATTTTAAATTGTACCCAATAATAAACCGGTAACCAATGGAGTTTTTCTCAAAATTATTTTAACACTAGTTGGATGCTCCGTCGGTGAATCTGATCTTTCCTCCAGGGTCTGGCTGCCTTGCCCCAGAGGATGCATTTAATACTTGAGCCTCTGTCTCCCATAATAATCTCGCTCAGGCTCTACCCTCCAAACACTTCATTCAAATCGAGACCTACCCAAGTGTATTGCCCTACCCCCCCCCCCCCCCCCCCTTCATTTTAATATAATTTTTTTTTAATCTCGATGTATTTTTTTTACCACCTTTTGTTTCTCCCCTCCTGTCTTGTTAATCTTTTTTTGGTCCTGTGACACCCCTCACCACTGCAAATTTTATTAGTTGTATGTGGAAATTATATACTCTTTTTTTTAATGTCATTTTAATCATTGTAAACCATCTCGATAAAATTATTGATAGACGGTATATCAAAAGAATAATAAACTTGGAAACTAGTACTCCGTCTGCTCTCGCCTCTCCCTGACGTTACATTACATTACATTACATTACGTTAGGGACTTCTATTCCGCCTATACCTTGCAGTTCAAGGCGGATTACAAAAGAGCTAACTGGACATTTCCAGTGAAGTTACAACAGTTTTGGGTTGTTGTTTTTTTGGTTACAAGGGAGGAGAGGTACCTGGATTAATTCTGGAAGAACTTGCAAATTAGATACTAAATTGACTGTACGTTACTGTGTGATATAAGAAATAGATTACAGTTAGAGTACAAATAAGCTAACTGGACATTTCCAGTGAAGTTACAACAGTTTGGGGGGGTTTTTGGGGGGTTTATTTGGTTACAAGGGAGGAGAGGTACCTGGATTAATTCTGGAAGAACTTGCAAATTGGATATTAAATTGACTGTACGTTACTGTGTGATATAACACATAGATTACAGTTAGAGTACAAATAAGATTACATTCACCTCAGCAATGCAATTCTGGTGATTGTCACCATCACTATTACTATTAATTATTTCTATAGTGCTACTAGACGTACGCAGCGCTGTGGATGGGGCAACAGACGGTGACCAACGTCATCTGAACGCACGCATGCGCTTTGATATATGGTGGGATCTGGCTTAAGCTTTCCTACTTCGGCACGTTCTCATTCCCGATTCCTTGTTATGCGGTTTTGTCTGTGTTAGAGATTGTGGGGCGGGGAGGATGAAGCACTGCACGAGAGGCAGAGAATGTAAGCTGACAAAATAACACACATAATTGATATCCTTGGTTTAGGGGAATTTCATTAGCTACCACAAGCCTTCGTCATTGTATTTGCAGAGGATGGAGTGCTAACAGAGGCCTTTTCCATCATTAGCTCTGAGTGGTATCCTCTGGGCTCTCGGAAGATGGTTTGATTTACTGGTACTAGAGACATTTAGGAAGCCCTAATAACTAAGTGGTGACACTTGTAGACAAGCAGCCCAGCAGTGGTAGGATTAAATTTATTAGTTGTGTTGCCACTCTACAAATTGATTAGATATCTAAGTGCTCCTTATTTCCACTCTACCCCCCTTTTGGACTGAAAGCCTTGTACTTAACTCCCTTCATTAATCTGTCATGGAAAAGAACAGTTTCACAGCCTAAATAACTTTTCCAGCTACAGAGAAACATTTGGTGTAGCTTTTGAGCAAGATGGTGGAAAGATTGTACTGTATTTATTAATTTGGTCTTCTGTATACAATAAAATAGTAAAAAAAAATGTTAGAAAAGTCTAATTCAAAAAGCTGTGTGAAGCACCCTGTTTCCCCGAAAATAAGCCCTAACATGATTTTTAAAGATGTTCCTAATATAAGCCCTACCCCAAATATAAGCCCTAGATAAGAGTGACCCCCAAATCCCCCCTAAAAAAATGTCCCCAATACTCCCCAACTCTATCCCTGACACTAGTGCTGCCTGATTCGTCGAAAAAAAACGGACTTGTCAATTCAGCAATCCCCATCCCCACCCCGGTGAGGCCCGACATACCTCCACTCTGAGGCCTCCTAAAGCAGCAGTACTCTGAACGGGCTGCTTCATGGTCTTCCCTGCTGGGGCTTTTCCTTTGCCACATCACAGTGGGAGGGTCAGTGGGGTTCTGCTGCACAGGGGGATGGGAGGGAGGGATAGAAAAGATGCTGCAGAGGGAAGGCCAAGCCCCAGCGGGGAAGACTGCAAAGCAGCCCGTTTAGAGCTCCCCCATACCTCTTTAAAATCTTCACCAGCATGAGAAACTACTCTAGCCTGCTGCTTGCGCTGGCCTGGCTCCCTCTGAAATCACTTCCGGGTCATGAGACCAGGAAGTGACATCAGAGGGGAAGCTAATACCAGCATGAGCAGCAGGCCGGAGAAGCTGCTCGCACTGGCGAAGATTTAAAGAGGTCCAGGGATGGGAAGGGAGGGCGCAAGTGTGGCATGGAAGAAGTAGGGGATGGAGGTGCGGGGTGGGGGTGGGAGGTTGCCTCTCCCACCCTTGCTACGCCACCATCTCTTCAGATAGTTCCTTGAGCCAAGTCTCAAATGGTGACCAAATCTTAGGAAGTGCTTGCTCACCCTTTGGTGCCTAAAAGTAGTTATCTCACTCATATTATTATATACTGAGAAAATGCTGCGACAACTCGTTTCTCTGGTGAATGATGTTCCTTCCAGTGCAAAGCAGTTTTCATTCTCTCAGCTACCACATCCATCAATATCGCTGTCATCAATATCTACCAGCAATCCTCCCTCTAAGGATTGACCAAGTATGTGCAAATGTTTTCGCATGTGAGCGACAAGTTCTAAATTTATGCTTTTTGTCTGAGCAACAAATTCTTAAAACCAGCAATTTTCCAGATTTTGCAAGTATTTTTTTATTTATTTATTTAGTCCAGTGTATTGCAAACAGTGTGCCTCCTGAGATTTCAGGTGTGCCGCGACACCCTGGCGAGGGGGAGAGTCATCCGCGCCAGATGACTGCCATCAAGACGTGCCTCTCGCAGTGAGAGGCACATCCTGTAGGCGGTTAGCCGGCGCGGATGACTCTCCTACTCGCCGGCGTCTCTCCTCCTCCCACCGTACTTCCCCCCTCCTCCCGGATCCCTCCATCGAAGCAGCCAAATGGGCCTCAGCGCATGACGTCAGCGCGTTAACAACCGCGCACTTCCGGGTGCTTTCTGGCTGGGGTACTGCGTTTAGTGTGCCACCGGCCAGAAAGTTTGCAACACACTGATTTAGTTCATTTTCTATACCGTTCTCTCAAGCGAGCTCAGAACAGTTTACATGAATTTATTCAGGTACTCAAGCATTTTTCCCTGTCTGTCCTGATGAGCTCACAACCTGTCTAATGTACCTGGGGCAATGGAGGGATTAAGTGACTTGCCCAGGGTCACAAGGAACAGTGTGGGTTTGAACCCACAAGCACAGGGTGCTGAGGCTGTAACTTTAACCACTGCACCACTCTAGAAATCAAGATGTAGTAGAAGTGAGTCAAGTCTAGGACAATCAAGCCATTGTGACATCACTGATGAGGTTGGCTCTTAGGCATTGGTAGAATGAGGCATTATGACATCATAGTACCAGCTCTGGTTATCAGAGGCAGAAGCTTTTCACGCTATTTATTCAATTTTCTATACCGTTCTCTCAAGGGAGCTCAGAACGGTTTACATGAATTTATTCAGGTACACAAGCATTTTTTTTCTCTCTGTCCTGGCAGGCTCACAATCTTTTTTTTTTTTTTTTTTTTTATTAAACATTTTTATTATTTTATTAAATTACAACAGTGTAATACATTTGATTGAAAATAGTAAATTATTACAGAGAATACACTATTTCAAACAAATAATATACAGAATCATAACTATGCCCACCCCCTTCCATCAATTATTAATAATAATAATACTAAACATCTTTATTACTATAATATGAAGATTTAATATCCATTTTTCCATTACCTTTCCCTACCTTACCCTCCTCCCATCCCAGATGTGTAATGAAAAAACTCAGAAGGTAATACCTGGGGCAATTGGGGGATAAAGTGAGTTGCTCAGGGTGCTGAGCCTGTAGCTTTAACCCTTTCAGGACCAAGGGACATATTTGTCCCATAACTTTAAAATCCTATAAATTTTGATTGGGATAGTCTACAGTTCTAAATTTGATATGTACGGATTCCATATGATACTGCCTTTATGTAAACAAACTGGTTCCGACATTCATTCATTAGCGTCGTTGCTAGATTGACGAGAAGATTCACTTGCCACACTGTCCATAAGCCAGAAGTGTGATTTTTTTTAAATAAAAATAATGATATTTCACAAAAAAAATCAATTTTTTGGCATCTGCAAGCCCTTTTTACCATAAAAATGTCGTCAAAACCACAAAAATTGGCCTACGATCCTTATGGTCCTGAAAGGGTTAACCACGATGCCACACTCTCCCCTTATGAAGCAAGAACAACATTCATGTCATTTCTTTTAACATTTGCAACACCTCTTTCCAGATCATCTTTTATAATGGAATATCCCCACCATGTATGAAAAACAAAACAAAACCCTGTCTCACCATATCTCTGCCAGCACCTCGTGAAGCACGCATGGATAATCTCTAGTTGTTAATAGTTCTTTGTGATTCTTCATATTCGTGAGCAAAGATAACATCAAGACTACATTTTTTTTCCCTTCCTTTACTAAATATCACCTTTTATTCCTGAGCTAAGCCCTTTAGCATTCAATGTTAACCAATTGCCCTCACTTGTGCCAGTCCAGTGCCTTTCACTCACAAGATTTTAGAGCAGGCAGGTGAAATAAAATCCTCTGCACGGAGAAAACAGGCCTTGAGGTGACCTACATACAGAGGCAGAAAGAGAAAATGCTGTACTTACTTTGGGTTTTTTGTGTTTTTTTTTTAATTCTTAGAGGGTATCCGATCTGGAAGAAGAGAATGTTCTCTTAAAGCATGAAAAAGACGACCTCAACAATAGAATCCTCTGCAAATCTGAAGGTGAGAGAGCGTTTAAAAACGATCACTAAATAGATGATTCGTGGATTGAAAGGTGCAAGTTGTAGAAATATCTTTTTCATTTAGCCAGCTGAAGAAAGGTGAGCCAGAAATCACTAACGACAATGACAACTTTAACGAAGCCCAATTCCTGGTTATCAAAGTTTATGTGGGAGACAGAGAGTGACATTTCGCTTCCTGTCTGTGAAATATTACTATCCTAAAGGAAGTTTTTAACTGTTTTACAATATTTTATTGTGATTTTGGTACCTTAGTCTTATGACATTTTTGTTAGCCTTGCTGAGTATCTTTGAGAAGTAGGAGCTAAAAATTAATTTTAATAAAATTATGCCATGAAGTGTCCCCAGCTACAGGCGAGTGGAAAAGTATGAGCAGAAGGGATTGGGTTGGTTTTCTGTTTATTTTTCTCCTACAAACTATCTGGGCTTAGCCGGAAGCAGGAGCTTGGAAGACTTCAGAAATTTCCCTAACAAGGGAATTTTTATGCACTACAGGAGCAGCATACCTATAATTTTTTGGCTTTTAGGAATACGTGGAACAGTGAGAGGGTTTATCAGGATACGACACTATTCTGTTACAGAAGAAATAGCTTCATAAGAACATAAGAATTGCCGCTGCTGGGTCAGACACGTGGTCCATCGTGCCCAGCAGCCCGCTCCCGCTGCAGCCCTTAGGTCAAAGACCATTGCCCTAATTGAGACCAGCCCTACTTGCGTATGTTCCGGTTCAGCAGGAACTTGTCTAACTTTGTCTTGAATCCCTGGAGGGTGTTTTCCCCTATAATAGGCTCCAGAAGAGCGTTCCAGTTTTCCACCACTCTCTGGGTGAAGAAGAACTTCCTTACGTTTGTATGGAATCTATCCCCTTTCAACTTTAGAGAGTGTCCTCTCGTTCTCTCTACCTTGGATAGGGTGAACAACCTGTCTTTATATACTAAGTCTATTCCCTTCAGTATCTTGAATGTTTCGATCATGTCCCCTCTGTCTCCTCTTTTCAAGGGAGAAGAGACCTAGTTTCTCTAACCTATCGCTGTACGGCAGCTCCTCCAGCCCCTTAACCATTTTTGTCGCTCTTCTCTGGACCCTTTTGAGTAGTACCGTGTTCTTCTTCATGTACGGCGACCAGTGCTGGACGCAGTATTCCAGGTGGGGGCATACCATGGCCCAGTACAGCGGCATGATAACCTGCTCATTATCCCTTTCTTAATCATTCCTAGCATTCTGTTTGCCTTTTTCTCAGCCGCCACGCATTGCGCGGACAGCTTCATCGACTTGTCGACCAGTACTCCTGGGGGGTCTCTCCGAGTACCGCACCAGACATCCTGTATTCATGTAGGACAGTGCTGCTCAGTGGCATAGCGAGGGTAGGAGATGCCTGAGGCAGTGGTGCCCTCCTCTCCACCCCATGCTCCTTCTGTGCAATATCTCCACACCCCCCTCATTTTGTGCCACACTTGTGCCCCTCCCTCTTCCCACCACCGTATCTGTTAAAATCTTTGCCAGTGTGAGCAGCTTCTCCAGCCTGCTGCTTGTGCTAGCTTTCCCTCTGATGTCACTTTCTGGCCCTTTGACCTGGAAGTGGTTTCAGAGGGAGTCAGGCCGGCGTGAGCAGCAAGCTTGAGTAGTTGCTTGCGCTGGTGAACATTTTACAGAGGTACGGAGGAGGGGGGGACGGGGAAGGGAAGGCGCAAGCGTGGCATTTGGGGCAGGGATATGCCGGCATCCCCACCGAGACTGCGCCCAGGGCGAACCCCCACCACCACTACCATGCTCCTTCCCCATTTTCCTTCACCTCTTTTTTTTTTTAATTTTCAATCTTGATGTATTTTTCACTCCCCTGTACCCCCTCTTCTTATTGTCTCAGTTAGTACTTCTTGATTTGTCAGTCCCCAATAATTTTAAATTACAATTTCTTTTAAGCATATTTTCTTAATAAAAATACTGTAAACCGTCTATGTCAGGGCTGCCCAAGTCCGGTCCTTGAGATTTGCTGGCAGGCCAGGTTTTCAGGATATCCACAATGAATATGCATGAGAAAGATTTGCATACCAAGAAGGCAGTGCAGGCAAATCTTTCTCATGCATATTCATTGTGGATATCCAGAAAACCTGACCTGCCAGGGACCTGTTGAAAATCCTAAAAGCTAAGTGGGAACATCCTTCTTTTGCCATCAAACATAGAGATTTTAACTTTTTAAATAGCACTTTTTCACGATTTTATACACAGTGATTGGATGGTGGGTTCGACTATAGGAGCTTTGGCTCTTTGCCGAACTACACATTTCTGAGTGTATATGAATTAGACTAAAGTATATATTGTGGTCGAGCCGGTGCCTGTGGATATGGTAGGCTCCGGTCCAAGCACACAAATACTCACACCTGACGTGCTTCCATAAAGTTGGAAGTCCTGCTGGTCTCAATGTTCATTGGTAAAGCATGAAAACAAAAATTCAAAAGAGTCAGTTTTATAGTTCATGCTACAAGTCACTTTTATTGTGGGCTTATATTGGGAGCCAACTTCCATTCAGTCTGGACTCCAAGTCACCAATACAAATACCCCAAAACAAAACCAGAGCTGATGAAAACCACTATGTCTCAGCTCTCATCTCCATACAGGTAAGTAACCAAAACACTTTACAAAACGTTTGTCATCAGTGGTCAAGATAAGTCTTCAAAACAATACTGTTATCTTCAAAAAGAGAGACAGTTAGCAAGGTTGCTATTAGCACTGCCTGTAGTGCTGTATCCAAGCCTGAGAGGAAAATAGGCTTGGCCCCAGCCAGCTCCAAAGGAGTTGGTGGGGGAGGGGAGTAAGCGAATCCACCAAAATATCTGTTAACACAGAATGCCCAAATGGCCCCACAAAACCCATCCAGTTGTACAGTGGATTCTCCCCAGACTTACTTCCTCATTCTTCAGCATTCAAACACAAAAGTAAACTTAACAGAGCAGATTTCTTCAATTAAGGAAAACGTTTTTCCTTTTCAAAAGTTCCCCTAAAGGGAGAAGTTCAGCACTGCTCTCTTTCTTCCCTCAATTGCAAACAGCTGCTGTGAAGCAGTCCAAACAATTTGCTCACCTGAGCTGGAAGAAAAACCAAAAGTTTCACAAACATGTATCCTATTATTCTTCCATAGGCATACCTTCAGGACAAACTGCAGATTCCTGGCAATCCATAAATTCAAGCTCTGCTGGCTGGTTAGTCTCAGGGTCAGTACCAAACTCTAGCATTTCCACATCAGCAGAGCAGTGAGGATCAGGAGCAATGTCCTGGATACCTCCTTCCTGAGCAGGCTCAGGGCAGACTGACTTCCTTCCCCTCAGAGCAGCTTCTATTACGTTCAGCCGGGCACGCCCAGTTCTCTGAGGGGGAGGGCCAGCCTGCAGCTTTTTCCTAACTCTCTCAGGAGCAGCAATCAGCTTCTGCAGCTGAGAGTTGGTAGGTGAGGTGGGAGTGATCTCAGGCTGTTCCAGGCTGTTACATTCTGCATCTTTCACTCCCTGGAGCTCAGCTACCTGAGATTTAAAGGGAAATGAACCATCTTCCCTATTCTTTCCCTCTGGCTTGCTACATTGATCAGCTCTTCTGACAGTTGTAATAGGTTTAGACAAACCCCTGCCTGGCACAAACCGAGCTTTAAGGCTAGGGGTGTGACATACCCTCACCCTTTGCTTCTGACCTTCCCTAACCTCCAGGGGCGTATGGCTCTCCTCCTGCATCCTGGATAGGGTGTCAACGTTTGTGCTTAGTTTGCCCGGGCGATGCACTACCCTGAATCTAAATGTCTGCATGGCAAGATACCATCGTGTTAGACGGGCATTGTTGTTCCTCATGGTGTTGAGCCATTTCAGCGTCACATGGTCCGTTACCAGAGTGAAATCCCACTCCTGATACCAATTGTGGTCGAGCCGGTGCCTGTGGATATGGTAGGCTCCGGTCCAAGCACACAAATACTCACACCTGACGTGCTTCCATAAAGTTGGAAGTCCTGCTGGTCTCAATGTTCATTGGTAAAGCATGAAAACAAAAATTCAAAAGAGTCAGTTTTATAGTTCATGCTACAAGTCACTTTTATTGTGGGCTTATATTGGGAGCCAACTTCCATTCAGTCTGGACTCCAAGTCACCAATACAAATACCCCAAAACAAAACCAGAGCTGATGAAAACCACTATGTCTCAGCTCTCATCTCCATACAGGTAAGTAACCAAAACACTTTACAAAACGTTTGTCATCAGTGGTCAAGATAAGTCTTCAAAACAATACTGTTATCTTCAAAAAGAGAGACAGTTAGCAAGGTTGCTATTAGCACTGCCTGTAGTGCTGTATCCAAGCCTGAGAGGAAAATAGGCTTGGCCCCAGCCAGCTCCAAAGGAGTTGGTGGGGGAGGGGAGTAAGCGAATCCACCAAAATATCTGTTAACACAGAATGCCCAAATGGCCCCACAAAACCCATCCAGTTGTACAGTGGATTCTCCCCAGACTTACTTCCTCATTCTTCAGCATTCAAACACAAAAGTAAACTTAACAGAGCAGATTTCTTCAATTAAGGAAAACGTTTTTCCTTTTCAAAAGTTCCCCTAAAGGGAGAAGTTCAGCACTGCTCTCTTTCTTCCCTCAATTGCAAACAGCTGCTGTGAAGCAGTCCAAACAATTTGCTCACCTGAGCTGGAAGAAAAACCAAAAGTTTCACAAACATGTATCCTATTATTCTTCCATAGGCATACCTTCAGGACAAACTGCAGATTCCTGGCAATCCATAAATTCAAGCTCTGCTGGCTGGTTAGTCTCAGGGTCAGTACCAAACTCTAGCATTTCCACATCAGCAGAGCAGTGAGGATCAGGAGCAATGTCCTGGATACCTCCTTCCTGAGCAGGCTCAGGGCAGACTGACTTCCTTCCCCTCAGAGCAGCTTCTATTACGTTCAGCCGGGCACGCCCAGTTCTCTGAGGGGGAGGGCCAGCCTGCAGCTTTTTCCTAACTCTCTCAGGAGCAGCAATCAGCTTCTGCAGCTGAGAGTTGGTAGGTGAGGTGGGAGTGATCTCAGGCTGTTCCAGGCTGTTACATTCTGCATCTTTCACTCCCTGGAGCTCAGCTACCTGAGATTTAAAGGGAAATGAACCATCTTCCCTATTCTTTCCCTCTGGCTTGCTACATTGATCAGCTCTTCTGACAGTTGTAATAGGTTTAGACAAACCCCTGCCTGGCACAAACCGAGCTTTAAGGCTAGGGGTGTGACAATATTTAACAGCTTTGTGATGTAACTTATTAGAAGATACTATTTTTAGGAGTCTTATATAATATTGTCATACTAAGCCAATTTGACTTCCTAGCCCTTTATTATTTATTAAATATGTTTCCCTACTCCACTTGTGATGAAGTCTGTATATTAGATTATCCCTGGGAAGAAACTGTAGTGGAGCAGAATCCCTGAGAAGAGAGACATTGTGTTTTACTGGGAAGAAAACAGGTTTTCTCTGGTGCCTAGGAAACCCTTCACCCTAAAGAGATAGATTAATATTGAAAGGGATCAGAAACATAGATAAAGGAAGACTATGGAGTATTACAGTGCACATTCAATGCTGTACAATCTCGTAACAGAAAGACTACTTCAAAGCAGTAATTGTTTCCCTTGAAGGGGCTTCTGTATCAGGGCTTGAAGGGAAATCCCTTCAAAGAGAACCTAAGAACATAATGGAAGGCAGGGAGGGAAGAGATAAGGACATAATCATTGCCATACTGGGTTCAAACCCCACAGTACTCCTTGTGACCCTGGACAAGTCACCTAATCCTCCATTCCTCCAGGTACAAAATAATATCTGTATAAATGTAAACTGCTTTGAGTGTTGTTGTATAAATACAAAAAGGTTGTATACAAGTCCCAATCCCTACCCCCCCCCCCCCCCCCAAAGGTCCATCAAGCCAATATCTTCTTTTCAACAGTGGCCAATCAAGGCCCAAGTACCTTGTAAGAGCTCAAAAGAGTAAAACAGATTTTATTCTGCTTATCCTGGAAATAAGCAGTGGATTTTCCCAAGTCCATCTTAATTATGATGTATGTACCTTTCTTTTAGGAAATGGTCCAATTCTTTTTTAAACCTTGCCAAGCTAACTGCTTTTACCACATTCTCTGGCAATGAATTCTAGAGTTTAATTACACATTGTAGGAAGAAATGTTTTCTCTGATTTATTTTAAATTCACTTCTTAGTAGTTTCATTATGTGCCCCTAAGTCATTGTATTCTTGAAAAGAAGCAATTCAGGTTTACCCATTCCACACCACTTAGTATTTTATAGACCCGCTCTCTTGGATAAGAGTGTGCATGCACTGAGCGAATAGGGGAGAGGACTGGAAGACATAAAAGTTCTGTCTGGGCTGAGGAGTGTGAATCCATTCCTCAAAACTGGTACCACCTCAATTTTACTTATTCTAGAATTACAAAGGGTTTGAGATTTTTTGATTGGGTTTACTGGTCCATCAAGTTTCTTCCCTAGACCCTGTTGGTCTTGTGCAAATTCATTGCTGGATAGACTCCTGGATGTCTAGCTTTCTTAGTACCCATGAAAAACTTCTCTGGTGAGAGGTCTCTTATTCTGGTGCCATTTCTCCCTCTCTCCAAGATCAGGCATCTGCTTATTATTCTGAGACCCTGATAAGACATCACAAATTTAAACCAATTAAGAAAGACCATTGCACTTGCCTGGAGTTTATATGTAATGATGGATCGATTTTTCACTCCGTCAAAAATTAACAAAGACTAGGGGGACACGCAATGAAGTTACAGGGAAATTTTTTTCACGCAGAGAACGGTTAAGCTCTGGAACGCATTGCCAGAGGTTGTGGTAAGAGCAGATAGCGTAGCTGGTTTTAAGAAAGGTTTGGACAAGTTCCTGGAGGAAAAATCCAGTTTGTTATTGAAAAAGACATGGGAGAAGCCACTGCTTGCCCTGGATCGGTAGCCTGAAATGTTGCTACTCCTTGGGTTTTGGCCAGGTACTAATGACTTGGATAGGCCACTGTGAGAACAGGCTACTGGGCTTGATGGACCATTGGTCTGACCCAGTAAGGCTATTCTTATGTCCTTATGGCCACTGTGAGAACAGGCTACTGGGCTTGATGGACCATTGGTCTGACCCAGTAAGGCTATTCTTATGTCCTTATGAATTACAGGTTCTTGTGGTCTATGAAAACCTGAACTTGGTGACATGTTATTTCTAGAAAGTGATGCCATTTTTATAACCAATGGGTTTGTGTCATATATGAAATAATTTATTTAGGGTAGTATTAGCTTTTGAGAGTAGAAAGCAGACAGGTACACCTTTAAAGTGCAGTGCTGTGTATGTCTGACAGAGCTATAGAAATGTTAAGTAGTAGAAAGTAGTGGCCTGAGGCTGGAAAGGCCATGGAATGCGCATGCTGCTCGGAACGAGAGATTCTTTCAGTCTTGCCTATTCTAGAGGTCTGCACGGGAACGGGGATTGCGGGACTCCCACGGGGACCCCGATCTGGCCCACGGGGACCCCCTTCTAGCCAACGGGACTCCCATGGGGATGGAAGGCTTTGGAAGCAGGATTCATCCATATAATATAATGGACATGTCAGTCTTAGTAAAAGAGTTAATTACCTGAACAGAAAACAAGTTAATTACCTGAACAGAAAACAAAAAAAGGGTTTCACCAAAGAGATTCCACAAGGAAAACAGCAGCGCAAACACAAAAGAAACTGTGGAATTGATGATCCTGTCAGAAGTAATTGCTGCTTTTTATGGGGACGGGTGGGGATGGCGGTACAGGCAAACCTCGGTTTGCAAGTAACCCAGTTTGCGAGTGTTTTGCAAGACGAGCAAGACGTTCTCGCAAAACGTGTCTCGCAAACCGAGTGTTGACTCGATTTACGAGCACTCCCCGATAACCGGCATCGCTCCCCCCCCCCCCCGCTTGCAAAGGGCCCCCTCCCGCTCGAATCGGCACCCCCTTCCCCCCCCCGCGAGAACAGGAACCCCCCGCCCGACCAACTTTAGCTCACCCCCCCTTTGGCACCAGCACGCAGCCCACAAGAGCCGGTGCCGCTTGAAGATCTTCCTTGTCTCTGCCGGCTTTGAGCATGCATCTGCGCATGCTCAAGCCCTTCTAATTCTCCCTCTCACCGAGTTTCCATTATTTCCTATGGGGAAAATCGCTTTGATAAACGAGCATTTTGGATTACGAGCATGCTCCTAGAACGGATTATGCTCGTAATCCAAAGTACCACTTTAATTCCTTGCGGGGATAGGTGGGAACGGAGGGGATCCTGACGGGGACGGGTGGGGACGGGGAGGATCCTGACGAGGACGGGTGGGGACGGGGAGGATCCTGGCAGGGACGGGCGGGATTTCTGTCCCCGCGCAACTCTCTAGCCTATCCCTCAGGTGAATCTAAAACTTTGGCGTTTGCAGTTTTTGCCACCTCTGCCCAGTAGCCTCACCCACCAAATGATGTCGCTGGCAGATGAGTGAAGACACTGGCATTGATTAACCTGAGGTATCGCATAAAAGAGGTATGACAAAGGGGCGTGCTCTCATGTGGCCCTGGGTGCAACAAAATGTTGAAGAGGTCTTCAGCATGGAAGAGGAATGGTTACGTCTGTAATTTGGGGGGGGGGGGAGTAGTGCAGTTGGCAGTTTAACACATGTAATCTATTATCTTGGATGGGAAAAGTATGGAGAGTATTTTTGTGCGATCAGGAGGAGAGTACAGTATATGTGACAGGGAAAGTAAACAAGTCACGGTTGACCAGAGACGGTTTCCCAGAGACAAAATAACAGATTCAGAATGGTCAGTTTTTCAAGTCAGGGATCCATAGCCAGTCTGCAGATATTACATGGATGAACTTCTATCACTTTTTAAATTTTTTTTCACATAAAAGGATGGAGGGGGGGGGTTTGACTGTTGTATTAGAAATTGTTGCTCTAACAGAATTCATTAAAACCTAATTTTTGTTTTTTAGTGACTTTGTCACCTTTTCCCAGAAATGGTCACATGCCATAGAAGCTGGAGATGCTTCTTTCATAGAAATTGACTTGGCAACTGATTTGGGGACTTAATTTCTCTAGAATCCCTTTCCAATCTGACCCATTGTCCAACTTGATGCATGTTTTTGCTGATTTATTTTTCTCCCGTGTGTCAGATTTGGTCCCATCCTGTTTAATTTTATGTTCCCCCAGAAAGGCAGATAGATATTCTCAATCCCTGAAGTATAATTTATTTGCAACCTGCCACTGGATTAGAAATAATAAAAAGCATGGCTTATAACAGCAGCCTTTGGGAATAGAATCCACTTTATTTTGGGAAAATCTGTACTTTGCCTATCATGTAAAGATATTAAGCACACACAGATAATGTATTGAGCAGTCTTGTATATTATAGACTGGTGATGTATTTCATTGGGAGTCCTCTTACTTGGGGGAAAAAAAGTCACATGATGACATCACTCCATGTAAATCAGTACAGAAGAGCAATTATGATGTCATAAACCCTGCAACAGCTTTGCAATATTTTTGCTTTTGCAGTGAATCTCAGGACTATTTCTCTCTCCCTCATTGTAGAGTCCCAGCCTCACAATGTTAAGAACAAAATCCGGGGGTTCTGTTTTGTGATCTAGAAATGAATGCTATTATTTTTTTTAATTGTATTCCCATAACACCAGCTTTGGCACATACCAGTGCTTGCAAATAGGATCAGCGCAGTTTGGAAAAAGTAAATCTTAAGAAGCTTGATCTAATCAAAGGTTAATGCAATGTATCCATTTTTCTTTCTTTTTGGCATTAAAGATGAGTTTACCCAAAGAACTATGAAGGAAAATCTGCAGATGAAGAAGGATCTGGAAGAGGAGCGATCAAGGCACCAGAACCTCGTGAAGGAGTACTCAAGGCTGGAGCAGAGATACGACAACTTGAGGGAGGAGATGACGCTCATAAAGGTGATCACAGCCCTAAGCTAATAGTTGTTAGAAATTTAAGAAACCACTTTTCTCGTATCAGAACTGTGGGCCTGGTCCACAGCTGCCAGTTCAAATAATAATAATAATAATTTATTCTTATATACTGCCAGACCGTCAGTTCAAGGCGGTTCACAGCAAGAAAAGGCTGGACAAACAGCGAATTACAATCTTAAATATCAAATGTTGCTCAGAAAATACAAATTGCAATTAGGTCAAATATTTTCTCAAACAAATAAGTTTTAAGAGTTTTTCGAAATAGATAATAAGATTTTTTTTTTTTTTTTTGTAAATCTTTATTGATCTTTAAACTTTGATCGTGCAATAAAATGGTAAATCATACAAACTGCATAAAAACACACGATTAACTATACAATTATTACATTAAACAATCATTTTCTCCCCTTTTAATCTTAATTATTAAAACAATAATACATATGATATGATTTCAATATTATAATGAAATAATTTAACTCCTCAAAATACGTTTCCCTTCCCCCACCCCTCCACCCTCCCTGGATATGCAAGGACTCTAATGGAAAAAGATAGAAAGAAACATAACCCTAATTATAATGCAATAAAATTAGTTAATGGGCTCCATACATCATTAAAGGACTTATTGGTCCCCAAACGTTCCGCCATCATCCTTTCATACTTATACGTAGTGCACACAGTTACCCACCAAAAAGTAAAATTAATCCTATCATGGTTTTTCCAATTATGAGTAATCAGTTGAACCCCTATTCCTGTCAAGATCATGAAAAGGCGACTTTTATATTTATCTAAAGTAGGTTTAACATGAAGTAATGTACCACATATTATCGCCTCATATGAGATTAATTTGTCCCCAAATTGACTTCCAGAAACCAAGTATCAATGAAATAATAAGATTGAGCTTGGGGAATAAGAACATTCCAACATGAATTCATTACACTAGCCTGGAATGCCAAGGTTTTTTCCTAAGAATCTCTTGTTACGACATGCTTTTACTGATGGAAACAGAAACCAGCAGGTTCTTCGAGCATTCTTGTTTGAATTATAGAATTCAAAGTGGGAAGAGAGGTAGGTTGGGGTCAGTCCAAATAAAACTTTAAAACAAATACAGCCAAATTTGAACAAAACTCTAGCCTCAAATGGTAACCAATGGAGCTTTAAATAAGGAGGTCCAGCGGCGTAGTGAGGATAAGTGGCACCCGGGGACGGTAGCAACCCTCCCCCCCATCCCGCTCCTTCCCGAAACCCCCTCCCCCCTCTCCCTTTCCAGGCGAGAGAAACAGCACAAACTTGCTGCCTGTGTCATGTCAGCTATCCTCCTGACGTCGCTTCCTTGCTGCAGGGCCCAGAAGTTATGTCAGAGACGACACCGACACGGGCAGCAAGAGGTACAAGGGAAGGGCCACATGCACGCAGTGGGTGGGGGGGGGGAGGTATGGAGTGGAGGATGGGTGCCTGCACTCTTTAGAAAGACCACACCCGGGGTGGACTTTCCCTGCACCCCCCTTATTAAGCCAGTGAGGAGGTCAAGGAGTGAATGAGTAGAGCTTTGGCCTATCATCCCAGTGCCGGCCATATCCGAAGAACAGAAGAACTCTGGAACAACCTCTCATCCCTACTCAGAAACTCAAGCTCCTTCCAATCCTTCCGCAAACACTTGAAAACTTGGCTCTTTGCAAAAATCTAATCACCTCCCATTCTCTAGTATTCTGTCCCTCTCTATCCTCTTAGTCCCTCTCCTTTATCCTTCATTGTAGTTCCTTTCCTCTTAATTCTGTAAACCGTGCCGAGCTCTGCGCTTGCGGAGATGGCGCGGTATACAAACCTAAGGTTTAGTTTAGTTTAGAAGGGCACCTTGTAGCACAAGCAATGATGGACTCAAGTACACCACTTGTGTAGATCTATGGAAAATTCCAGTGTCTATTACTTTTTGTTGTATTTATTTTTATTAACACCACATAGAGAAATACAATACAATATACATTAATATATATTGCCAAGAATCATACAGATCTTAACCATAAACTGTTCAGTGTTGTCCAAGAGTAATGGTATCCTTTTGTTGAGTGAGAGAGGATTGTGGGAAGGGGAGGGTGGGGAGGAAGTGAATGGGGGGGGATGAAGTGGATGTGGGATGTGTATGATGGGAATGGAGCAAGTGAGGAGAAATTGAGCGAGGGGGATGGAGTGACGGGGGGGGAAAGGATGAGGGGACTGGAATGTGGTTGAGGGTGGGGAGAAATTGAGTGAGGGAGATGGAGTGGCTGTGCAGTATGTATGATCAGATAGCTGGCTATTTGCTGCTGAATATTAACAGTGGTTTAGCGCTGTTTAGCTGGGTAGGAGCCATTCCAGGCCGGCTAAACAGCATTGAATATTAGACAGAATATCTTTAGAGATATGAACGTCACTGCAGACTAAGTAACTTTCTCTGTTGTACCTATTACATGGGTTTTTTTTTTCCTTTTCTGTTAAATTAGGCCTAGGAATATGACCATGATTTTTGACTTATCTGTTAGACCTGGTAATATACATTTTCCATATTTTATTTTTCATGATGGCAGATCCCCCGTGCCTATCCCAGGCCCTCTTGAATTCAGACACAGTCTCTGTCTCTACCACCTCTTCTGGGAGACTGTTCCATGCATCTACCACCCTTTCTGTAAAAAAGTATTTCCTTAGATTACTCTGGAGCCTATCGCCTCTTAACTTCATCCTATACTCTCTCATTGCAGAGTTTCCTTTCAAATTAAAGAGACTTGACTCATGCGCATTTAAATGTCTCTATCATATCTCCTCTAAAGTATACAGATTGAGATCTTTAAGTCTGTCCCCATACGCCTTATGATGAAGACAACATACCTTTTTATGTAGAATAACCTTTAGAAGAGTTAAAGAAATTAAGAAACAGGGAGGATGCAGAACTGTAGTATGCAAAATAACCACTAA
Source organism: Geotrypetes seraphini (assembly GCF_902459505.1). Lineage (NCBI taxonomy): Eukaryota > Metazoa > Chordata > Amphibia > Gymnophiona > Dermophiidae > Geotrypetes > Geotrypetes seraphini. The sequence continues at coordinate 87,309,007 of NC_047084.1, forward strand.
ATGGTGAAATAGTCTCCTCCTGTTATTCAACCCCTTTGTTAATGTGTGCTGTTCATAGCAAACCCCAGGACACAGGAGGAACCCATCCAACCAGAGCAGCCTGGAATCTGACTCCAATTATCCTTCAATCTCCACGTCAGAGATCGGGGACACTGAAGATACCATGCAGCAAGTAGAGGTATGTGATGAGGAAGCATGCAAGACAGGAGGATCGATGTGGCTGGCTCTTACCATGGACAGGCATCGTATCCTGTTCTTAATATTTTGATGTGATAAAGCCTCTTACTTTAATAAGAGGTCTATAAATGGGTACAATTATAACCCTAAATGAAGGTATGGGGGAATGGTAACTTATATTTCTTCCCTAACCATCTCTGTGCTAGACTATTTCTTATGGATGGTTCCAGCTGGTCTGGCTTATTTGTAAAACTTTATAACAGCAGGATGGCATGTTTTACAGGAGGGCATGTTTTCACTGTTTCTTGTTCTCTCGTGTTGCAGTGTATGCAGAGTCTGGCTTCTTGGGTGTTCAGATTAATTTTTATCTACATGTTTCTATTTTTAGGCTATGGTTATTTCTGCATGTGATGAGGGTCTGTGTGTGTGAAAGAGGCCAGGTATTCTGTTAAATATTGAATGTTTATGTAGGATCTATCTGTACTAATCAGGATTGCTTAGTTTTTCCAATAGGTGTATTGATGAGCTAGTGCCCACTATGATATTTACGGTGCTGCCTTTTCCTAAGTAGGCTCTTGTATGATTCCTAGAGGTTAGTGCTATTATGGTATGGTAGAGTTGCTCTATAGCAGTGTTCTTCAATCTGTTGACACCTGTGGACCGACGGAAATAAAATAATTGTTTTGTGGACCGGTATCGGTCTGCAGACTGGCAGTTGAAGAACACTGGGCTAAGTCGTGCCCATCTCCACCCAATCTCCACCCCAGACCCCGCCCCCTTAATAATACTAATTGTAACACCATTTTTTCCATCCATTTTTCATATATGCACACATACAATATAATTGTATTAACAACACATAATGGTTAACCACAAAATTAAAATACATAAAGCACACTGTATGCTTTTCAACATTCATTCCTACCAGAAAACAGATAACCCCATGCAAATGCAGGACAAAAAACTAAAAGTACTAATATTCACAAACAAACCCTAAGATGCAAGACTCTGCAAGCAGTACAACCCCCAGAGAATAACGAACAAATGCACTTCTTCCTGAACAGACAGTTAGGACAGACAATTAGGGCAGATGTAAAATCACTAAATAAAAAAACATAAAAGCATTTCCCCTACTGTTGTTGTCTCGCTCCCTCCATGTGCCTTGCCTTCTGGCCAGTCCACAGTGCAATCAACGAAGCGTCTTCGGGCCAGCTGCCTGAGTGCTGCATTGCACAAAGCTGTGGGAAGCGGCTCCTCGTGTGCATCTCGCGCCTCATCTGGAAGCCTTCCCTCTGGCAACCCTAGACAAGGTGTCTGGCTGCAGAGCTCGTAATCCTTCCAGGGTTTTCCAGTACTCCATATTTCTATTTCATCCTGGAGCTGACACTTTCCAGTCTATATCTGGTTCAATTGTAGTCCCCCATTAACCACACCTCTCTCTCTCTTGCTTTCAACTTTTCAGTGAAATGTATCAAGTTTAAGTTTCAAGTTTATTGAAATTTTGATTTAAACGCAATATCAAGTATTTTCAATGCGTATAACAATAATAATTTGGGGGGGGACAAATAAAACAGTTTAAAACCATATACATACAATTTTATCCATAGTTACATTAAAGATACGTAAAGAATTAGAGGTTAAATTACATTTGATTTAAAATAAACAATTAAAATAGAATAACAATTAGGGAAGAACAATTTTTATGAAGACTTAGTCTAAGAATAATTGTTAAGATGAGACCTGATCTAAAAGTAAATAGGAGAATCAACAAGATTGTCTGATCTAAGATTCATAAGCATCTTTATAAAGATAGCTTTTTAGATTACTTTTAAATTTTTCTAAGGAGGTTTCAGCGCGCAAATAAATTGGAAGTTTGTTCCAAAGCTGAGGTCCGAAAATAGAAAAGGTTGTGGTTCTTCTGGTGCCAATTACTTTCAATGATGGAATGGTCAACAAATACTGATCTGATTTACTTCTAGGCCTCAGGGTGTGAAAGTATAGTGTGAGTGGGGATTACCATATTTTCACGCATATAACGCGCATACGTGTATAACACGCATACGCGTATAGCATGCGGGTCCAAACCATTTGTGTAAAAAATTTTTTATATAGCACGCACATGAGTATACCGCGCATGCTTCTATAACCTCCTCCCGCCACTCCCGCTTACTCCCTCTTCTGGCCTGCAAACCGGCATCCTCCCCCCCAACCCGCTCGCGTCACCCCCCTCCCCCGCAATCCTACATCCCCCCCCAGCACCGCAAAGACATCGGTTGCTTACCCGATTGGGCACCGGCACCAGCACCAATGCACAGGACGTGCCAGTGCCCGAAGATCCTCCCTCGTTGGGCTGGGCTGGGCTGGGCTGGGTGGTGCAAGGGAGATCCTCCCTCTTCCCTGTGCCGGGCTGGACTGGGCTTTGAGCATTTGCGCATGCTCAAAGCCTTCTGGTCTCGCTCTCTCCGAGATTCTGAATCTGAGAATCTCGGAGAGAGCGAGACCAGAAGGCTTTGAGCATGCGCAAATGCTTAAAGCCCAGTCCAGCCCGGCACAGGGAAGAGGGACAATCTCCCTCGCACCGCCCAGCCCAGCCCAGCCCAACGAGGGAGGATCTTTGGGCACTGGCACATCCTGTGCATTGGTGCTGGTGCCGGTGCCCAATCGGGTAAGCGACCGATGTCTTTGCAGTGCTGGGGGGATGTAGGATCGTGGGGGAGGGGGGGTGACGCGAGCGGGGGGGAGGATGCCGGTTCGCAGGGGGGATGCCAGATCGCACTGAAAAAAAAAATTTGTATAACACGCTCACACATATAATGCGCATGGTTATACTCGGTTTGTAAAATCGTGTATAACGCGCGCATTATATGCATGAAAATACGGTAGTGGAAGAGGTCCATTCAGTACCCACTCTGATGCCTTGTTGCAGGAGTTTGGTTTGGAGAAGGCCGCCATGGACATGACCGTTTTCTTGAAGCTGCAGAAGAGAGTGCGGGAACTGGAGCACGAAAGGAGGAAGCTTCAGACACAACTGGTCAAGAAGGAAGAACAAGACAATATAAAATCTCAGGTAAAACAGATGCATATGTGGGTTTTTCACAAGTACTCTGTATATTGTTAACATCTGAGGCCAAATATTTAAAAAAAAAAAAAAACAACTATGCTCTTACATTTAGGCAACTAAGGGGCCTTTTTACTACACTGTGCTAAGAAATAGGCTTAATGCAGGGGTGTCAAACTCAATCATATAAGGGGCCGAACATAGGCTAAGTCACAGGCTGAATTTTTTATTAAGATACCTAGGGGTCCTTTTATTAAGGTATGCTAACTCAGTGGTTCCCAACCCTGTCCTGGAGGAACACCAGGCCAATTGGGTTTTCAGGCTAGCCCTAATGAATATGCATGAAGCAAATTTGCATGCCTATCACTTCCATCATATGCAAATCTCTCTCATGCATATTCATTAGGGCTAGCCTGAAAACCCGATTGGCCTGGTGTTCCTCCAGGACAGGGTTGGGAATCACTGTGCTAACTGATTTAGCATGCGCTAAATGCGCACCTTAATAAAAAGATCCCTTAGTCTTAGTAGAAGTCTAGGGTTACAACCTCTCCAACCCCACGCCGGCTCTGTGATGTAAACAAAATTTAAAAAAGGCTTTTCCTCCCTCTTTTAGGTCCTAATTCATACCTGCTGTCTAACGCCAGCTCTGGCAAGATACACATTTCAAATCTGACATATTATATAATCACAAAACAGAAAATAAAATTATTTTTTCTACCTTTTGTTGTCTGGTCAACAAATTTAAGTCACTTGTTGTTTGTGAATCTATTTTGTGAAGACACTCGCTATTAAAGAGGAGAGAACAGGTCAAAATTAATAGCAATCTAGCCGCATTACTACAGTTACAAATGCAGTGCTCCCCTGCAAATTTGCGGTCGGCGGTTCACAGTCCCGGTCATTCGACCACGAATTGCCAACCAGGAGAGGACAGCTGGAGAGGGCAGCTCCTGATTGGTGAGGCCCGACTTTAGTACAGGAAGAGGAGAATTCCTTCACTTGCCGGCACTCCGGCTGTTTTCTCCTGCTGTCCTCTCCAGTCTCCCCCACGAAAAACCATATTCGTGGTTTTTCAAGATTCACGGGGGTTCCTGGAATGGAACCCCCGCGAATATCAGGGGAGTACTGTAATGTTAATACCCAATACTTATCACATCCGAATCAGATTTTAAAAAAACTCATACTGAAAGGTCACTTGGACACACAAAGTCAGAGGCGTGAAGAAAGTACAAGTTTTATTCACAGCATGCATGCTGGACCCCTGAGCTCCAAGCTGGCTCAGAAGTGCCGAAACCAGGAAGTTACAGAGATATTTATTCATTTTTCTGGCTATACAACTGAATTCTAGAAAAAGCTTTTCACGTGTTACTTTTCTTAACACTCATTGGTTCTAAGCTCACACTAGCAGGTCACTAGCAGGACACTTATCTAACTCTTACAGTTAAATGTACAGAAGGGCAGGGTACATCATGGCTCAAACTCTTATCTATTCAGCTTACAATGTGGTAAGGTAGGGACATACATTTTAGGCAGATGCAGTCAATAGATTATACACTGTTTTCAGCTATGTAGGCCAGAGCAATATTTTAAACAACAGTTAACTATTTCATGACCCTACATTCCCCCCTTTCAGGCTGGCGTACCTAAGGAGCCAAGCCTGACAAAATAAAGTTAGGGGTCAGGAAAGTCGGGGTCCCCAGTGGGTAAGGGACGATACTGGGAGAGGGCCAATGCAGCAGTGGAACGTTTGACAACAGTGTCCATAGTTCAGTGGAGCAGCTTTATGGCTATGGGGACCATACAGGGCAGGCAGCAAAGGAGCAGAGAAGACAGGGCAGCAACCAGCAAGATGATCTTCAATGCTGAACCAGAGGGCAATCAGGAGCTGAAGGTACCAGAGATCCAGTCTGCAGTAAGGTCACGTCAGGGAACATGAGCCAGTTTGGTGATACGATCCACATCGTTCTCAATCACTTTACTCAAGTTCAAGGCAGCAGTTGGAGAGGTTGAATTTACCACAGACACCACCTTCTGTCTAGAGCTAGGCAGTTCTGATAGATAGCAGTGTGCATTTCAGCATTCGAAGCTCAGGTGGTCTCATTAGTTATCAGTTTGAATATAGCTTGTAGACAAATAATGCAGTTCAGCATATAGATTGGGGTCCGATAGCCCCAGGTGTCATCCTCGGTCCATGTGGCAGGTCCATAAGCAGCAATGATCCGTTCTGCAGGCCAGTCATCACCCCATTCACCTATTTTAAGGGAATTGGTGGAAGTAGACCGCTTTTGGCGACCTCTGGTGTTGAATATAGGGGCTCCCAGGTGTTCACCATCGGGAAGAAGCTGGGACGAATCATGCAAAGCACACATGTACCAGTCTAGTTAGCAGGCAATCAAGAGTAGGCAAACAGATCACAGAGCCAGTATCAACTATCAGGAGCTGACCATCATTCATAGGAAGTTCCATTAAGCAGTGTCTGAAGGGCTGAAGACAGTGGGAAGCAACAATGGAGGTTCACAAGGCCCATCGTGAAGGTCGTGGACCTAACGTAAAAGTGAGGGTCTGTGAAGTCAGGTTTAACATGTCCAGCTGCTTTGCCTCCCATAGCCACTGTTCTCCCATACCAGTTCCTCCTCATACAAAATAATTGCTAACATTAAGAGTCTGACCTATAGTTTCAGCAAACTATATAAACAGATTTCTAGTGATTACAGGATATTAGTATCTACTTTCATAATTTCATAAAACTGGGGAAACACCACAGAGTGATAGACAGGAGCATATGAGTGGGATACAATTCGGACATATACATCAGTACCTGAGTCTCACCTTTTACCATCAATATACAATGCCATGCAGTCTCTGGCCTTCTGGACTTGGACATTGGCATTCCAGTTATATGGGTCAGTGATAGTGAAAACCATGAGATTACAGTAGCCTGTAGTACACAAGGGGCCGGAGCTAGGACCTATAGTAAGGGAGGCAGACGGGGTATTCTTTCTCATAAAGGACAGGCTCCACCATTAGTGAAGGTTTCCTCATAGGGGCAGTTCTTAAAGGCATCAGGTTATACAGACCTATATACTTAGCACATTTGGTATAATAACGCTGTCAATCTAGGGAGCCACACAAAACTGAATTAGGGGTAGTACCATGACCTTGAGAAACATCAAATAGCACACATGTATCACAATACAAAGACACCGGGTGAGTGGGGTCTACAATAAGAGTCTAGTTGATAAGTGGACCCTCAACATCATCAATGCAGATTTCCGCCCACTTTAAAACTTCATCACCAGTAGGTTGGAAACAGAAAATACCCTCAAATGTTTGACACTTTCTGTACTTAACTCCTTCATGCAAACAAACATCAGGCAAAGGGGCTGCACTTGTTAAGTACAAAATACAGAAGAAAGAAACATAAGTGAGGGCAACACAAATATCATATCTATATATACTAACATAGGAAGCTCATTTTTCTTTCAGGCACAACTTAGAAAACTTCAAACAGTTATACTCAAGACACTTGCTAAAGGCAGTGGTGAACCACAGGCAGTCAATTAAACTCAAACACTTATAAAGAATTATATTCAGAACACCTGCTAAGTACAGTGGTAAATATTCAGAACTTTTGAGGTCTTAGAAAGCTTCAGCTGAAGATCCGTGTTGTAGTGGAACCAAGTTTCATGTCCGGACACCTTGACAACTGTAAGAGAAGAAATTAGGACAGTAAAAGGACCTATCCACCTAGGTTTCAGGGGGTCTGACTTCCAAGTTTTAGCCATACTGTATTTACAGGGACATACCCATGGACTTGTGTAGCTATCGATAGTGGGGCCCTTTCCAGGACCCATTTGTGGAGCTCTTAAAGGGCTTTAGCTAAAGACTGGACCTGACTCTGGAGGATATCTGATCCCAGAGTAGCAAAGGAACCAGGATCTGGGTTCACAATGGGTGGTGGCCGGCCGGACATGAGCTCAAATGGGGCTTAGATGGGATGCATCTAATCTGAAAAAGAACAGAAGGCAGCAGGACAGGCCAGGACAGATTAGTTTCTTCAATTCATTTTGTGAGAAGGGTCTTAAGAGTTCTGTTTATTCTTTCGACCTGACCAGAGCTCTCAGGATGGTAAGCAGCATATAATTTCTATTCAATTTGGAGGGCCTGAGCAATTTGTTGGACAACATCGGCAATGAAAGCAGGGCCATTGTCACTGCCTATAAAAACAGGGAGACCAAAGCACGGAATTATTCAGGAGGTGTTTGGTTACGTCTCTGGCGCGTTCAGTGCAAGTAAGGAAGGCTTTGACCCATCTAGTCAGGGTGTCTGTGAAGACTAGGAAGTGACTGAGGGAACGGGAAATGGGCATGTGGGTAAAATCTACAGACAGAACCTGCATCGGATTTGTTCCAATAGGTTGGTATCCAAGAGGTGGCAGTCATCTGATTGGGAATTTTATTCTAGAACCGACAACACACTGTCGGACCATATTCCGGACTAGCTGATCAAGGTGATTGATAAAGAAATGTCTCTTGAGAGTCAATTTTCATAGCGGGTTCTCCAGAGTGTGCCAGATCATGGCATCTTTTGACAATCGTGAGGGCCAGGTGTTGAGGAATGAATATGAGGGTACCCGCTGTGCTTGCGTTTGAAGTATCAGTGTGTGGGTCTGGATTGGCACTTGAATTGGCGCATTTTGTATCCACCCCCCTTTCAGGACAGACTGGCCCAAAATAATGCATGCCCAAGTCTGTTCCTGAGAAGCGTACTGGGGTGTAAGGGAATCCAGAAAAGGAATGATTGTATACAGAGGAGCCGAAAGAGGGGGCAGAGACTGGCAGCTCGGGCTGTGTGGTCGGCAAGGGCATTGCCACGAGAGACAAGGTCCATCACGCGTCTGTAAGCATGGCAGTGCATAACAGAAACACGTGAGGGTAGTTGTACGGCCTCAAGAAGGTCAAGAATGAGGGGAGCATGATGGATCAGGCGGCCGGAGGCTATAATGAAACCTCGATGTTTCCAGATGGCCCTATGGGAATGCAAGTTAAGGAAAGCATATTTGGAGTCAGTATATATATATTGCAAGACTGAGAGGCAGAGTGGCGCAGGGCAAAAGTGAGGGCATAAAGCTCAGCTTCTTGGGCAGAAGGGCCAGAAGGCAGGGGCCTGAGTCAGAAGTTTTTGGAGGCAGCGAAAAGACCGCTCCTGAAGTTGGGTCCAGACAAAAGGGGCTGAGTCAGCGCCTTTGGTGGAATCATACAGAGGACGAGCAATAGTAGAGAAATCAGGGATCCAGATGGGACAGTATCCTGCAATACTGAGAAAGGTGCTCAGAGCCTTGCAGTTATCAGGGACAGGGAGACTACAGACAGCCTGGACCTCGGTGTAGGAAGGGACCTGGTACCCTTGGAGATTTGAAATCCAAGGTAGGTGACACGAGGAAGGCATACTTGAAATCAATGTAAATATGGCCACAGGAAATTTAAAAGGCAGACCCACTATCTGAAAGACTCAGATAAATAATAATAATAACAGTTTATATACCGCAATACCGTGAAGAGCTATGTGGTTTACAAAAGATTAGAGAAGGTACAAAATAATTGAACTTAAGATGTGTACTAACACATAAGAATTGTTCTCAATCCCTATTCTATATCAGGTTCCTACCCCAAAGAGCTGACTTATAAAATTAAGCTAAATGCAGTTCTGGATCCACCCACTAAGCAGGGTAGTCTTACACAAGCGCTCTCTAAAGCAGCAGTCCCTTCACTATCAGCTGACTGGCAAAAATATTTACTTCAATACAAAAGCATTCCTAAAAATTACATTGTTATACCTAAACTTACATTTTTTATATACAGAAATACAAAACAAAGATTGGAATATACAGTAAAACTTTGGATTGCAAATAACTTGGTTTGCAAGTGTTCTATAAGACAAGCAATGATTAAATTTTAACTTGCTATACCAGCAACGTCTTGCAATACACGTACATACAGTATAGAAGCATCACATTTTCACAACTGAGCCAATGGTTCCTCTCTATATGACGCTGCAGGAATGCAGTGACTGTTCCAAACGAGCAAGGGCTTGCAATACAAGTATGTATATTTTTGTACACTAGTGCCCTGGAATACAAGCATACTTCTGGAACAAATTATGCTCCCAAACCAAAGTTTTACTGTACTCACAAGTTTAAACATTGTTCATTTTTATTTTTTTTTTACAATCAACATGGGTCTCAGTAGAGACTTACTCCCCCTTCCTACAGAATTTCACAAAGGAGAGAGAGTTGCTTAAAGATCAAAGAGATCAAATTACAGATGTAGTCCTTTTCAGAACTTTTAAATTTAGACAAATAACTACTAAATTTGGACAAAGAACTTCTTTTTAGCATGGAATATAAGTTCCAGAAATCATATTTTTCGTTTATATGCATTTCTGAATATGCATATACATTTTATAACATAGCCAAAAACTTCAAATGCAAAACCACTTATCTGTTTCAGGAGAAACCACATTGGAAGTGCTACACACTTCATGGCCCTTATCAGCACAAAAGGAAAAGTACTCTCCTCTCATGCTGTGAACAACTGACAATTTAAACTTCACTGATACATTTGAACAAACAGAAGTCATAAAGAACCCGGGATACTGCAGGACTTGGGAATCAGATGAAGGGAAGAATTTGGCAAGGTCTGAAGCAAGGGCAGTGCTGAATAGAGAGGGGCTATTTTTAAAGCCCTGGGGTAGACGGGTCCAGGTTACTTAGGAGGTTTGTCCAGTGGAAGGGTTTTCCCATTGGAATGCAAAAATTGGCTGACTGGAAGAGGAACTGACAGCAAACGAATGCATAAAAACCTGACGAGTTATGTCCTCTTCCAGGGAGCCAGAGGGGGCCAGCCCATACCAAATATCGGCCATTCTAACTGGCACAGACAAATAAGGGTTGATTTGTTAAGTATAATCAAAGACAAATTCCTTTTTTAAAATTAGCTAACATATCAAGGGATCCCCACAGGTAGACAGACATCCCCCCATTGTGCAATGGAGGACAAAAACACTTCCCTGTATTCCTGGCCCCGCCCGTCTCCGGGCTAGGGAAACGCAGTACTAACAGGTCCACACTCGCTTCGTCCTCAAGACACGTCTCAGACACTCTCAAACACACAAAACACAACAGATTTCAGTTCAGTTACTCAACCAGAAAATAACAGTTCCTAGAATCCCTTTCCCACAACTTTTCAGCGACAGATCACGTGGCTTACTAGGCAGGAGACGAGAGACAGGATAGGGATGATCAATCCCCACTTACCAGATAGTGGCCACTCCAGGTACAGATACAGATACAGATTCTTGTACTTTAAACTGAGACTAGATAAGTCAGTTGAAGCGGTCCAACGTCCTGAGGTTTGCCAACCCCCCAAAAGGAAGGCAGCCGGCTAAGCAGACATATCAGCCGTAGGACCAGAAACAAGTGACCAATCGAGTAACCAGTGGTCAAGAGACCTTCAAGTCCCTGTTCGGGCGCCAAATGAAAGGTCACTTGGACACACAAAGTCAGAGGCGTGAAGAAAGTACAAGTTTTATTCACAGCATGCATGCTGGACCCCTGAGCTCCAAGCTGGCTCAGAAGTGCCGAAACCAGGAAGTTACAGAGATATTTATTCATTTTTCTGGCTATACAACTGAATTCTAGAAAAAGCTTTTCACGTGTTACTTTTCTTAACACTCATTGGTTCTAAGCTCACACTAGCAGGTCACTAGCAGGACACTTATCTAACTCTTACAGTTAAATGTACAGAAGGGCAGGGTACATCATGGCTCAAACTCTTATCTATTCAGCTTACAATGTGGTAAGGTAGGGACATACATTTTAGGCAGATGCAGTCAATAGATTATACACTGTTTTCAGCTATGTAGGCCAGAGCAATATTTTAAACAACAGTTAACTATTTCATGACCCTACAATACAACTAAATCCTTTTAAAGAAAAGTGTATTTAACTCTATGATAATCCAATAACTTTTTTTGCATCTTTTGTTGTACTAGAAACAGAATCCCGACAGTATTGGTCCTAATCTTCTGATCCCTCCATATATACTGTTTAGGTTTTTCTCCTTTCCTGTTCAGTAACCATAATTGCAGAGCCAGTGAAAAAAAATGTACAAAGCCTACACCCGCCGCAGACACTGCTCTCACCTTGCAGGACAGTTGGTATACAGACAAAAAACTGATTGTGGTACTTACCAGAGGCCGGCCACGGCGCGCTGGTGATTGAGCGAAACAGCATGACAAAACGGCACTAAAAAATAGGAAAAAATATAGAACTACCACACTTCCCACGAAGATCTAGCATGAACAGCTCTAAACTGCCCACAACAATGACATTAAGAGGTCCTATTGGTCGAAATAGGCCGGCAGGCTTGGCGCGCTCAGCTGGCTTCCGCTAGTGACATCACTTCCGGCCGCCATTCTGTGGCTGTCGGGTTGTCCCACACGCGCGATAGCGCTTGCTCTCCTAGCTACAATCATGGCTGCAAGTCGCTCGTTTCTGGCTAATATGGCGCTTGTACCTGTCTGCCAGCGGGCCAGCTTAATAAACTTGAAACTTAATCCTCCACCCTGACATTCCATCTCCAAAAACAAAATTTTTTCAAAATTAATTACCGTGCGCATAAGCACACGCAAATGGCAAGAATAACACAGAACACGTCAGAAGAGAAGCACCCACCCACACACAGAAGAGAAGCACACACCCACACACTACTGCTTGCAGGCTTTGACGGCTTTGTGAAGAAGTTACTCAAAACGCACCACGAAGGTAAGGGGGAGGGAGATATATAGATAGATTCGGGTAGGTAGGAAGGAGGGAGGGGGCTGTGCAAGGGGTGCCGAGAGGGAAGGATGGTGGAGGAAAGGAACAGAAGCTGAAGGAGGGTGAAGAGGAACAGATGCTGAAGGGAAATGGGGGAACAGATAGTGGGGAGAAGACGCTGGAATAGACCAAAGATCCTTCAAGCCCAGTATCCTGTTTCCAACAGTAGCCAAGTACCTGGCAAGATCTCAAATCTTACCCAATGAAATAGTAAACATGAAGCTATAGTCCCCAATAATCCCTCTCCTTCCCACCTTAATTACAGTTTTATGCCGAGAGCTAACAGCTTTTCCCCCACCCCTACATACCATCTCACTTCACTTCACATGGATCAGAAGTCATTCTCAGGATTCCTCCTGCTTGACTTAAAAATATTTGTGGAGGTTGCCCCTCGCCTACAATACAGGGGCGTAGCCACACACCCAATTTCAGGTGGGCATGGACCCAAGCTGAGTGGGCAGAAAAATCCTGCCCCGTAGACAATACCATCTCTCCCTCTCCCACTCAGGTGATCCAATCTCTGAAGCCTCCCCCTGCCACTGCCACAACTGCATACCTTTTTAAAGAGCAAATCTTCATCGCCAGTAAGCAACAAGACCGATACCCACTGTTTACAACAGCCCCACAGTCTTCCTTCAGACATACGATGTAGAGAATGACACGGGGACCATTTACCGTGGTAAACCATGGTCGCCGCAGTAAATCCGCAGGAATGGAGAAATTTGCAACTGGTTTACCACAGAAATGGGGACAAGACCTTTTATCGCCCCATGGGAGCGGTGAAAAGTCTTGCTCCTGTAGTAAAAGAATTGCGCCCGTGTCAGACTCGGCATCTCCTCCCCAGCTCCTCTTGCACCTATTTTACCTTCAGAAACCAGCCATGCCACAATGAAGACAGAAGGAACCCAAAACCAAAGCCTGAGACCAATGTGATTTGAAGAATAAAATTACCAGACAACAAAAGATAGAAAAGAATTAATTCATTTTATATTTTGTGATTAGAATATTTCAGATTTGAAACATGTATCCTGCTAGAGCTGGTATTAGACATAACTAAGGACCACAAAGCCCAGGCTGTGCTTCTTTAGCTTCCAGCTGGCTTAGGGCTCTCTGACCAGTGGGCAGTTGCCCTAGTTGCTCTCCCCTAACACTATTCCTGCCATGTGCGACTAAAGTATTCTGTTAGCTTGATTTTTCTATGTAGCATTCTGTGGTAATTTGGTTTGTTCAGTTTTCACAGTAGTGGAGGGGATATTTGTGAAAGGGAGGGGAGAAAGGGGTTTTGTTGATCCTTGCTCTGTATTATTTGTGTTTATAAAATTACAATTGTACAGAATATCTCTTTTTATACTTTAATAAAATAAGTTCAGTATAAAATCATAACTATTCGAGGCTTGTGTGGATGGGATCTGACAGTTTGCAGGGCAGGGACTGAGCTTGTGGGGACGGGGCAGGGACGGGGACTGAGCTTGTGGGGACGGGGACTGAATTCGTGGGGACGACAGGACAGGGACGGGTTCACAGGAACGGGGCGTGAACGGTGATAAATTTTTTTCCCCTGTGTCATTCTCTAATATGCTGCCTATACAGAAACAGGAAGTTGCATCAGAAAAAAGGCTATGGGGCTGGCATGAGCAGTGTGTATCAGTCACGCTGTTCACTGGTGGTGAAGATCTGCTCTTTAAAGGTATGTGAGAGGGAGAGGTTTCAGGAGTGTTTATCTGGTGGGGCTTGGGGATCCCCACCAGCTACTTCATAGGTAGGGTTACCAGACATCCTGCTGAACAAGAACGTGCACTGTTAGGGCTAGTCTCGGTTAAGGTGCTGGTCTTTGACCAGAGGGCCGCCGCGTGAGCAGACTGCTGGGCATGATGGACCACTGGTCTGACCCAGCAGCGTCAATTCTTATGTTCTTATGAAACGTGGACATGTCCTTTTTTAAGAGGACTGACCAGGCTCCTGAACTGGCTTTTCAAAACACAGCATTTGTCTGGGTTTTGGAAAGCCCCAACAAACTCCGGCCACATAGGAAGGGCCTCTGAGCATGCGCAGATGACGTCATACACATCTGTACATGCTCCAGGCCTTCCAGACGCGACCGGAGCTCATCGCAGAAGAGAGGAGGCTTGCTGGAGGGGGGGGTGGAACTGGGCGGGGCTGGAGAGGAATGGGGGCGGGGTCTATGTTTCTATGTTTCTATGGTTGTGTCCAGGGTTTTCCTTTGTAAAATATGGTAACCTTAATCATAGGTGTGCGGCATCTGGGTGGGCCTGGTCCCCCTTTAGCTACACCACTGCTACAATAATTCCTCCTGCCTCTGATGGCACTTGCTCCTCCTAGATCTCCACCTGCACAGTTTAGAACCATATCACCCCCCACAATCCCTAATTACCTCAGACAAACCAAGAGAAGAGAACTTGCTTTTCCCTCCTGCCTACTTGAAAAAGAGGGAATCCTTCAGGATCACTTCCTGATATGTCATTTTTGGTGGGCGAGCTAATTAAGGGTGAGGTAGTCGACCTACCAATTCCTCCTCCTCTTCCTATCTTTAGCGTTTGGCCTAATGCGGGTGGTGTGATTTTCCAGCCAAAAATAGGGTTACCGTTTGGAAAATCTGAACCCCTCCTAGACTCGCCCCCAGGCCTGCCCAGTTCCAACATCCCCGCCCCATCCCGCCCCCAATCCCGCAGATACCCTCCTGCCCGACAGCGATTTGATAGAAGCTTTTCAAAACCTGGACAAAATGCCGGGTTTTGAAAAGCTGTACGGACCCCCGGACATGTCCTCCTTCCGGACGTCTGGTAACCCTAGCCAAAAAGGATAGCTAACCCTGAATATAAACACTATTTACTTAACTTTATCTCCAGCCCACCCAGAAATTGGCTCACTAAAGTGAAACTAAGTTAGTAACCTAGATTGAAGGCTTTGAAAATAAATGCCTGCTGAGATGTTAAATTTAACCCTGACTTAGATCCTCTTGAAACTGATCTCTACATTGTAGTGCTGCTGACAAAACAAAACCCCAAAAACTCATGTATGGCAACATCTTCATGCAAGATACGTTTTTTTATAAATATATCGCAGCCTACCTTGAGTCAGTGGGGTTTTTGGGGGATCCACTTTAATTCTTTCTTGTAAAGGACTGCTGGTGCTCTGCTGCCACCTAGTGTACTGTGTACATACTTACATTCAGTGGCATACGTTCTGGATCCCTTTTCATCCACTTGGATATTTATTTATTTGGATTTATTTACCACCATTTTGAAGGGATTCACTCAAGGTGGTGTACAGCAAGAATAAGTCAGCGGTAAAAATAGCAACACAAAATATGGCATAATATGCGACATTACAATGTCAACGCTATATGCGATAAAACAATTTAATAAACAGCCTAGGGTATAAGCAAAGATGGAGCATATAGATCAGACATGGGTAACTCCGGTCCTTGAGGGCCAAAATCCAATCGGGTTTTCAGGATTTTCCAAATGAATATTCATTGAAAGCAGTGCAGGTAAATAGATCTCATGCATATTCATTGGGGAAATCCTGAAAACCCGATTGGATTCCGGCTCTCGAGGACCAGAGTTGCCCATGTCTGATATAGATAGATAAGACAGAGTAGAAGGAGTAAGAAAATAAGGGGAAAATAAAAATAAATAAAGTCAGAATGGTGCTTGAGAATTCTCAACCAAGAGGCTAGTGTCTCTCTATTGGGCCCTTGGTGCCAATTGCATTTCAAAGGGCTTGGGGTCTTCAAAAGGAGCTTCTTGGGCATTTCAATGCTGAGGTTGAGATTACCAACCCTTAACAGGGCATCTGTGCCTTTCTGCCTTGAGCTATTCCTAAAGGCCACTTGCCTTGAGCCAGCTTCTAAGAACTCCTCTTGCCCTGAGCTTCAGGCTCCCCAGGGCTGCTCCTCTTTCTTCAGAAGAGCCTCTAGGAGTACACACCTGCTTGCACTCAGATATACCAGCTCTGAAAAGAGCCCTATATCAACAAGTGATAGAATTTCACCTCTAGAGGGCCATCTTCCATTTCAGCTAGAACTATCAGGAATAGGGTTACCAGGCATCCAGATTTACCTGGACGGCTTTTCAAAACCCAGCACTTTGTCCGATATAACTCTGTATCCTTAATCACTTCCTTTATTTAACCTGGGATCACTGTGAATCTCCAGCTATTTTCTCTCTTTGAACTCGTGGGGAACAGATTTCCATTTTCCTTATTCTGATCAAGCTTCTTTTTATTTTATATCTCCACATCCATTTGGACTCACAAACTTTATTCCCTTTCATGAATTAATGGCCGCTCCTTCTGTAAGCACTCAGCCATGTGATTTTTATGACTTCAGCTCAGCCAAATGACAGTCAGGAACCCCACTCAATTTCTTTTTTATATATCTTTTTTTATATATCTTTTTTATATATCTTTATTCATTTTAAATTTTACATCAAGTGCATAGAAAATCAACAATCAAAATACAACATCACTTGAAACTACAAATTCTCAAAAAGAAGATTTAACCCCAACCCACCCTCCAAAATTGTATTGTGTGGGGCCCATTAATAAGTTATTATAATGAATAATTTGCATTTTTCCCTACTTACTATATATATTGTTGGAGGGTGGGGGGGGGTTGGGTTTTGAAGTCTAATAACAAATTATAGAACAAATGGTATATGTTATTATATTATGTAGGACTAGTTTTTCAGCCTGTTACATTAACGGGTGCTAGAATAGATGTATGTCTGTCTTTCTTTCTTTCTTTCTCCTCTTAGCCTATTTCTGTCTTTCTTTCTTTCTTTCTTTATTTTTCCTCGGCTGTCCAGGTGCTAGAATATATGTGTGTGTGTCTGTCTTTATTTCTTTCTCTCTCTCTCTGCTTAGCCGCTTTCTTTCTTTCTTTCTTTCTTTTTCCTTGGCTGTCCATCACCACCCCTTGCCTGCTCCCCCTGTCCATTCTCCCTTCCTTTTACCTCCCCTGTGTCCACCACCTCCCCTTCACAGCTCTCCTTATGCAGCAGCAGCCCTTCTCACTTTGTTTTACCTCCCCCCTGTCCATCAGCACCTTCCTTCTCCCCCTGTCCAACATTAGGCCTCCGTTCCTTTTTCTTCACCCCTCCCTGTCCATCAGCACCTCTTTACTTCTCCCCCTGTCCAGCAGTAGGCATCCCTTCCATTTTCTCCCCCCTCCTCCTTCTTATCCCTATGATACACTTACCTCTGCCCCTGATCAGAGGTTCCCGACAGCCGCCCAGTTGCACCCATTGGAAAAGTTCCCTCTGCGGCATCCCGCACCCCTCCTGACGCGACTCCTGCTGTCTTTCTTTCTGTATGTCTCTATCCCTCTTTGTCTGTTTGTCTTTCTGTGTATCTCCCTGCCCCTGTGTCTTTCTTCTTGGTGTCTTTCTTCTTTTCTTTCTGTCTCCCTTCCTCCCTCTGTCTGTTTGTCCGAAGCAGCATTCCCTTCCCCTCCATTTCCCTCCCCCACATCAGTTCCCTGTGCACCTGCCCCTGTGTCTTTCTTCTTGTCTTTCTGTCTTCCTTCCTCCCTCTGTCTGTCTGTCCAAAGCAGCATTCCCTCCCCCTTCCATTTCCCTCCCCCCACACCAGTTCCCTGTGCACCTGCCCCTGTGTCTTTCTTCTTGTCTTTCTGTCTCCCTTCCTCCCTCTGTCTGTCTGTCCAAAGCAGCATTCCCTCCCCCTTCCATTTTCCTCCCCCCACACCAGTTCCCTGTGCAGTAGCATTAGCGTTTCCTCTACCCCCTTTCCCTTCCCACAGTCGCGACTACAAACGCGGTCCCGAGTCCTTTGCCGCCCCCCCTTCCCGCGGGCCCGACTACACATGGTGATTTAAGCAGCGTGTGCAACCGTCTTCACACGCTGCTTCGGGTCCTTCTACTGCCCTGATTTACTCTGGCACGTCCGGAGCAAATCAGGGTAGTAGAAGGGCCCGAAGCAGCGTGTTAAGACAGTTGCACACGCTGCTTAAATCGGCAGTCGAGCCCGCGGTAAGGGAAGAAGGGGGGCGGCAAATGACTCGGGTCCCGGGACAGTGGAAAGTTGCTGGGCTCCTCGGTGGGGGCGCTGAGCGGCCGCGATCCCTCTCCTCGTTGTGAAGGGGCAGCGTGGTGCGGTGTGCTCTGAGGGGAGGGGGGAAGTGTGCTCCAGTTTCGCTGCGCCTGTGGCGGCCGGCGGCGATGGGTGCGTGAGAGAAGCCTGCTGCCCGAAGAGGAGGAGCGGCGGGATCTGAAGAGGCTGAGCTGCCCCAACCTGAGATTTCTGCCGTTGGCTCCTTCGGTCCTGGCTGTCTCTTTCGCCATGTTCCGGTAGGGCCGTATTGTGATGTGGAGAGCAGGGAAGGGCGCGCATGCGCACTTGTCTTGCCACATCCCGACAGAAAAGGGATCATGGAACACGCTTGAGGCAAGTGCGCATGCGCGGCTAGCATTTTATTATTTAAGATGTATTTGCCCCACTCATTTTCTGATTCAGTAAAGAGATAGTTAAATTCTAGTTTTAAACCCACTGAAAAGAAAGATGTCTGAAACCCATCCGCAGGCGGGGTGTCACTTTTAAAACAAATAAAAGAAAAATTTTTTTTTTCACTTGCTGCCTAATTAAGCTTTAGAACTCGTTGCCAGACAATGTGGTACAAACAGTTGCTCTGGCATAGGGTTACTAGACGTTCGGATTTCCTCAGACACGTCCTCCTTTTAAAGATATGTCTGGGGGTCCGGACGGCTTTTCAAAACCCGGCACTTTGTCCGGGTTTTGAAAATCTTCCCGACATAATCGCGTCGGGAAGGGGCATCCGCGCATGCGCGGATGCAATGCGGCGATGTCACAATGTCATTGCGTCATGTCCAGGCCTGTGTGGATGCTGTCTAGGGGTAGGGCTGGAGGGCGGAACAGGGCAGGAAAAAGGCAGAACTGGGCGGTCCTATGGGGCGTGGCCATGGGTTCTGATTTTCCTGAAGGAAAATCTGGTCGCCTTGCTCTGGATTTAAAAAAGGGTTGGACACCTAGTGATTCAGGCCCTGATGCACAAAAGGTTTCCTTGCAAGTAAGACTGGTTTTATCATTTGCATGCTATTGTGCTGAGCATCGCCAGTAAAAAAAAAAAAAAAAAAAAAAAAATTCGCTCCCACAATGATATTTTTTACTGTGGTGCCAGAGCCTAACATTCAAGATCCTACATGTTATTCTTCCTCCCCTAATTCCACTATCCTGGAATTCTTCGAGACCTGACACTACCAAATCCGCCCGCAAACTCAAACTATCTTTCCCCTCGTTAAAAGACGTCATGTGTGCAGGTAAATTAGGGAAATCCCTTTTCTTCAAATTCACTGAGCTTTGGAACAACCTCCCTGCCCCACTGCGGAACCTGGGCTCATTCCAATTAGTCCGAAAGCATCTGAAAACCTGGTTTTTCTCCAAAACGTAAAGCTATCTATTTAAAATATAAAGCTAGCTATCCTCTTCATAACCTCTAATTTCTCATTATGTCCTTCCCTCATTTATTGAATTTACCTGTAAACCGTGCCGAGCTCTATCTTTATGGAGATGATGCGGTATACAAACTTAAGGTTTAGTTTAGCTTAGCTTTGTGCATTCAGGCCTCGGTCTGTACATTAAGCTTAATGCATCATCCCTAGGGATCTTGCCTTTTCTCCCCAAACACCTTCCCTTCTCTTTATGCCCAGAGCAGAGAGGACGCTGAGATAAGAGCTCCTCTGTGAACCCTTGAGAAAGCCCTTGTGGGCGAAACGTCGGGGCATGCTAGAGACACTGCATTAAAGGATAAGTAAAAATGAAACATATACCGTACTGTTTGTAGTCTTTATTTGAATATTTTGAAAAAAGACAACAGTTAATACAGCAGTAAGCATACCAGCTACATTTAACCAGAAGGCCAGGATTTGAGAACAATCGTAGATGTGGACACTTTGAGGGCTCTTGTGCAATTCTGTTATCGAATCCTAACCAGTGAGGTTGATATTAGTTGTGGGAGTTTCCAAGTTGCCTCACTCATTCATCGTCAATATTCTTCTAATCTTGCCTTTTCTCCCCAAACACCTTCCCTTCTCTTTATGCCCATATGGGTATCCACAGTCACCCACACACCACTTCTTTACCACAGGGAAAAAAAAAGATTTGGACAAATTTCTGGAGACAAGAGTCCATAAATAATTAAAGTAGACCTAGGGGAAATCACGGCTTATCTCTGAAGGTAAGCAGCATGAAATGTTTCTATTTAGATCATTTTAGCTTCCACTTGTCCACCTTCCAACTTCCACTTGTCGACATTAAATTTCATCTGCCATTTAGATTCGGAGATTTCTGTTAAGGTCTGATTCAGTGGGGGACTCGTTTGATATTAGTGTGACGTTATGTAGAATGGAGTCTGATCTTTTACAATGGAAGGTACTGTGATTACCCTTCCAGAAATGCCAAGTTATCCAGTTCCAGGTTGGAGATTTGTGACAGTCCTGGATTTCTGACCACCTCATCCCGGTGCATTGTGGGACTTAGCAGTGATTTCAATAGGCAGAATCAGGCCCTGCGAATCCCATGTTGCTTTGGGATGTAAAGTCAAAACCAGGAATATCCCTGTCCCAAATTTTCCAGGCCGGGACTGGGTAATTTGGCATCTCTGGTCAATAGTTTTAACGTGAAGGTAAAAATCGCAAGCAAAGCAAATGGATTGAAGATTTTACAGTAGGATCCGCTCCCTGCTAATCTCTCTGCATTGTGGTTTATTTGTGGAGAACATGGCTCCACTCCACTACCCATTGTGTCACCTTCAGTGTGTTTCTTAACCTCCCTGTTCTCCAATGTTGTCTATAAGCTTTATGCGACACAACATTTCAGCTGTTGATGTACAGCATTCAATACGGATGGTGCTACATAAATGCTTCAGGCTCATGTTATTACACACACTAATGGTTCAAAATGAAAAAGTTACAGGCAAACCTGTCTACAGCGAATACAGCAAAATTACACTCTCAGTGCTTGACTGGTCATAGAACACAGCCAATTTAGAGAACAGCTAAGGCGTATAGGGGGAGGACAGATGTTTAGGGCTGTGCATATAAAAAAAAAATTAGAACAGGGGACACAATTGAAACTGCAGGGAAATACTTTTAAAACCAATATTTTTTTTCACTCAAAGAATAGTTAAGCTCTGGAACGCGTTGCCAGAGGTTGTGGTAAAAGCGGATAGCGTAGCTGGTTTTAAGAAAGGTTTGGACAAATTCCTGGAGGAAAAGTCCATAGTCTGTTATTAAGCCATGGGGGGGGGACTTGCTCTGGATCGGTAGCATAGAATGTTGCTACTCTTTGGGGGTTCTGGAATCTTTTGTTACTCTTTGGGATTCCATAATCTTGCTATTCTTTAGGATTCTAAATGGAATGTTGCTACTCCTTGGGTTTTGGCCAGATACTAGTGACCTGGATTGGTGGTCGGACCCAGTAAGGCTGTTCTTATGTTAACTTATAGCTTGCCATTGAATTTTATACAGCCTACGAGACCATAGGAAGTACACGCAGAAAACGGCCTGCACAAATATCATTAAGCAGAGTTTTGTTGTCAGTGGAACTGTTGAAAGATACAACGGGACAAGACTTGTTTCACAGTATTGGTAACTGCTTGGAAAGACAGAAGCGTACAGGAACAAACTAGTCTGCTGGTAATTTGTGTTCATTCAGTTATCACATTGAGTTGTGTTGGCAGTGATTTATATGACATTTGTTCATTTTCTTTCTTGTGCATTCATGCAGCCCTCTCTGAATAAAGGTTGCCCTGATTTATAAAATTCTCAGGGGACTCTGAGCCTTTTCTAAAATACATTATAATGCAGGCAGAGAAGCACAGGCCCGATGGAGAGAGCAATTTTAGAATCACTACGAAGTTTGCACATGTTAAATAGTGCTACATGCAAGAGGTGGATTTTAGAAATGTGGAGGTCAGCAGGGAGCTGATTAAGAACTGTCCACCAAAACTTGAATTTGAGGTGGTTTTGAACCCCAGAGAGTTGAGCACAGTCCTGCCCCCCCTTCTCAGACTTTATGCTGAAGCCCAGGGTCTAAAAAAAAGAAGGTATCGGAGAACTGTGGGCGACTCGGATCAGATGTAAATACTGAAAGTGAAATTTTCCTGGATGTTTATGTATTACTGTTTTAAAACACAAAATGCACATATCTTAGACAGAACTACCCAAACCCTGCCCTATACCTCTCCTTTAAATCTGTACTTGTCACTGCCTATATGCACAAGTAGCCCCTGTTTGAAGACACTACCTATATGTACCTGCAGATGTACAAATGCAAATATTTTTTTACACATGCAAACGTGCATCTTTTTTTTTTTTTTTTTTAAATCACCTCCTTTACAAACAATGACAAATATATTTGCAATTATAGGTCTTCAAAATGTGTGACAGAGCTAGGGGTTCTGCCAGCTTTTCTCTACAAAAGAACACCATAGCTGGTGCTCTGACATACATCCAGCTTATCTATATCAGTGGTTCCCAACCCTGTCCTGGAGGAACACCAGGCCAATTGGGTTTTCAGGCTAGCCCTAATGAATATGCATGAAGCAAATTTGCATGCCTATCACTTCCATCATATGCAAATCTCTCTCATGCATATTCATTAGGGCTAGCCTGAAAACCCGATTGGCCTGGTGTTCCTCCAGGACAGGGTTGGGAATCACTGATCTATATAACCAAGCACTCACACGATTCAAACAAAGCCCACCCCTCCCCCCCCCTCTACATTAACACTTTGGATTTGGATTTTGGATTTAATGAGTCATATTTTTAAACCAGGGCTCACAAGTTATAATTCAGATGCATTAGGTTGATCTCTGCCTCAGAAGACAATATACACTTCTCCCTCCATATTCGCGGTTTCAGTATTCGCAGTTTCGATTATTCACGGTTTATAGCAAGGCTGCCCAAGTCTGGTCCTCGAGATCTACTGGCAGGCCAGGTTTTCAGGTTATCCACAATGAATATGCATGAGAAAGATTTGCCTGCACTGCCTTCTTGGATATGGCGTTACTCGAGAGGGTTCAGAGGAGAGCGACACGTCTGATAAAAGGGATGGAAAACCTTTCATACGCTGAGAGATTGGAGAAACTGGGTCTCTTTTCCCTGGAGAAGAGGAGACTTAGAGGGGATATGATAGAGACTTATAAGATCATGAAGGGCATAGAGAGAGTAGAGAGGGACAGATTCTTCAAACTTTCTAAAAATAAAAGAACAAGAGGGCACTCGGAAAAGTTGAAAGGGGACAGATTCAAAACGAATGCTAGGAAGTTCTTCTTTACCCAAAGAGTGGTAGACTACTGGAATGCGCTTCCAGAGGGCGTAATAGGGCAGAGTACAGTACTGGGGTTTAAGAAAGGATTGGACAATTTCCTGCTGGAAAAGGGGATAGAAGGGTATAAATAGAGGATTACTGCACAGGTCCTGGACCTGTTGTGCCGCCGCGTGAGCGGACTTCTGGGCATGATGGACCTCAGGTCTGACCCAGGAGAGGCATTGCTTATGTTCTTATGTTATCTCTCTCATGCATATTCATTGTGGATATCCTGAAAACCTGGCCTGCCAGTAGATCTCGAGGACCGGACTTGGGCAGCCCTGGTTTATAGGTTGCCTAGAGGAAATCGCTGATTCCAAGCGTTTACAAAGAAAATCGCTGATTCCCAGCACTTTGTTTTGGCTCACCTTCAGAAACAAGCCAGGTCTCCCACCATGTTATTCGCGATTTCACCATATTCACGATAGTTTTTAATAGAAAACAGCAAATAACATATAAAAAAAGTTATTCGCGGTTTTTCAGTATTTGCGGTTCTGTTAATCCCCTATCACAGCGAATACGGAGGGAGAAGTATAGTCTGTGTCCAGAATCAGTGCTGGGTAGTAGCTAGTTACTGTAATTAGTTATATTTTAGGTAACTATCAATGTTACTTTTTTGTATGATCGACTAGTTACTTTATTTTAGTAACTACTAACAAAATGTATTAGTTACTTTCGCGTTACTGATTAAATAGCATGCAAAACAATTGAAAACAAATTTCCATTTGTGCTATTTTACTCATTAACAGTACTTCAAAGCATATTTATTATAATTTTTAACATATTCATTTGTCTTCAGAAGTGCCAGTATTAGCCAAATTATTTCAGTGGCTAAAAATACTATATGGCACTAACCTCTTCATTAGACCCGTTATTTTGTATAATGTTTCACCCGAAGGCTGTATCAAGAAAAAGTATCCCCTTCTGATTTAGCTCCACACCATCCCGATCATTAACGATTTTGAGACAAAGATGCATCTTTAATCATTAATGATCAGTATGGTTTGGAGCTAAATCAGAAGGGGGGACTTTTTCTTGATAACAGCCTTCGGGCGAAACATGTCGGAATGACAGGTCCCTTCCCGATATTTATTGACAAAGGAAAACTCAGAAAAACAAAAGATAAGTTGAAAGTTTTTTTCAGATGAATCATCTATATATTTACTGAGGTATTGAAAGTATTAAAGCACTATAAAGCACTTTATACAAAATAACGGGTCTAATGAAGAGGCTAGTGCCATATAGTATTTTAGCCACTGAAATCATTTGGCTAATACTGGCACTTCTGAAGACCAATGAATAAGTTAAAAATTATAATAAATATGCTTTGACGTACTGTTTTTGGAGAGTACAATTGATAATATAACAGTACAAAGGGTTGCTATATACAATAGTTTACTCATTAAACCTCCAATTCAATTCATTTCTCTTGCCTCGCTACACTGCATTGCAGTAACTACCCATGTAGTGACAAAGACCTGTGGACTGGAAAAGCACCTCGTCAGGGTCATGGGAAACTGGGACTCTGGGCGACCCATGAGGGGATGAATGCTGGCTGCGGCCTAACCCTCAGTAAGGCCACAATGGAGAAAAATGATAATCACAACGTAAGCTCATTTGAGCGATCAGTCTTCACTGATTTTTTTTTTTTTTAATGCTAGTAGGGTCAGACAGCAGAAATATCCATATACGTTGCAAACTTTGTCTGCCGACTTCTAAGCAGACCTACAGTTGTGCAACCAATACTACAGCAAATCTTAAGAAGCATCAGCAAAATGTCCACCTGACTGTGCATGATAAGCTGCCTTCATTGAAGAGATTGGCAAGCTGTTCTTAATTGGATGCATCAGAATCCCTGCCAAAGAAACAACAAACTTTGGCTGCTTCATAGAGCAGTAACGGGGGCATCATTGTGCCACAGAAAAGGGTCAATGATCTCATCACGAATTTTGTTATTGGGGACGTGCAAGCCTTCTCAGTGGTTGAGTCACCAGAATTCATTGAGTTGGTCATTGGTCTTCAACCAGGCAAAACTGTATTGACTCATAAGGCTCTTACTGGACACGTTGAGCACTAGTATCGTAAGATGACAGACGACCTTCATAATAAGCTGTCACATGTGACTGAAGTCTGCACAACAGCTGACATATGGCCATCCCATAACAGAAGCTTTTTTGGAGTTACTGTACACTGAATCGAGATCAGCACATTGGAATGAAAGTCTACATGTTCACGTTTGTGAGGACGACATACTTTCGATCTGATTGCATCCATGCTCGAGAAAATCCACTCCAAATTTTGTATCACTGACAAAGTTCTCTGCACAGTTACTGACAACAGATCAAACTTTAAGGAGTTCAAAGAGTTCTCAGAAGCAGAAACAACGGTCGTAGAACCAACACAAGTTGTCATGAATTGACAATGGAGAGGTGACCTTCACAAACATTGCAGACATCCTAGACAACCAAACAGATGCAGAAGCAACAGAGTATGCACTTCCATCTCACCATCGTAGTAGTACCCACACAATGAATTTGATTGCTGTATCTGATTCAGAAAGGGCCAATGAAGATGCAAATTACAAGACGTTAAGCCGTAGAATCTTGGTGAAATGCAACGCCTTCTGGAGCAAGTGCAGTAAAAGTCCACAGGCAGCTGAAATAATGTATGAGACTTCAGAAACTACACTTGCTGTACCAAATGTTACTAGATGGAATTCATTCTATTATACTGTTGGCAAAGTGTGGAGAAGTCTGAAACTGTGCTCAATGACATTTGTGAGAAGCTTTCCCTAACAGCTTTCTGCTCAAATGAAATTGCTTTCATGGCAGAGTATATTAAGGTGATGAAACCAATTGCTATGGCATTGGACACACTGCAGGCTGAAGACCAGTGTTTCATGGGAGTTCTTCTGCCAATAATTTCTTCCCTGTGTGCACATCTTACCTCCATCAGGCCTTCATTTAAATTTGCCAGCCCACTTGTTGGATGATCTAATGAATGGAATCATTAAGCGCTTTGGTCCGCTTGAAGGTAAGGATGATTTAATTGTAGCAAATGTTTCACATCCACAATTCAAGCTGCGATGGATCCAGTCAGTTGCTGCCAGAGCTCGTGCCAAATATTTTGCTAATGCAAGCTCAGGCTGATTCT
Source organism: Geotrypetes seraphini (assembly GCF_902459505.1). Lineage (NCBI taxonomy): Eukaryota > Metazoa > Chordata > Amphibia > Gymnophiona > Dermophiidae > Geotrypetes > Geotrypetes seraphini. The sequence goes on from NC_047084.1 coordinate 87,335,637, forward strand.
GCAAACACAACTCCTAATGCAGCACCATCTACCTGTGAAGACACCAGCTTCTTCCACTTCTGTAAATCAAAGAAAGGGGACAACGCTATACCTTCAGAACTTTAATTATCAGTCTCCAGCACTATCCAACTGTGAAGTGTGAATGAAATGTCTATTCCGAAGAATATGAGCCTTCCATCAAGCACACCAGTGGAGAGACTCTTCAGCATTGGTGGACAGATTCATACACCACGCAGGAATAGTTTAACCAGTGAGCATTTTGAAATGCTTTTAATGCTCAGAGCCAATAAGAAACTCATTTGAAAATAAAGTACTTGTTGTAATGTTCATATAGTTATAATTAATAAACAAAGTAACTATTAACTACCTAATTTTTTTTAGTAACTAGTAAAGTAACTACATTTAGGCGTCCTTTTACTAAGGCGTGCTTAGCCATTTTAACGCACGCTACACGCTAATGCATCCCTAGAATATAATGGATGCGTTTAGCGTTTAGCGTGCACTAAAACAGTTAGCGTGTCTTATTAAAAAGACCCCTTAGTGAAGGGTAACTGAAATCAGTAACTAGTTACATTTTGTGCCATGTAACTACCGTGTTTCCTCGAAAATAAGCCCTGCCCCTGAAAATAAGCCCTAGTCGCCGCCGGCAGCAGCTCTCCCCCCGCGACCCTTCCATCTCTCCCACCCATTCGAACCCCGACCGTGAAACTAAAATACAGTACCTTATAACAAACCACATCATCGGCAGCACAGGCCCCATCGTGGCTTTGTCACACCCGGGGGGGTTCCTCTGCCGCGTTGCTGACATCAGCAACACGGCAGAGGAGCGCCCGGGCGTGAGAAAGCCGCGATGGGGCCTGTGCTGCCAACGATATGGTTTGTTAAAAGGTACTGTATTTCGGTCTCGCGGTCGGGGTTCAGATGGGTGGGAAAGATGAAAGGGTTAGCAGGGAGAGGGGGACTGCGTGGCGGTGGGGGGGATGGGAGGGAATAAAACATTCTCCACGGGGGGATGGGAGGAAGGGAGGGATATAAGCTGTAAGGGTTTTGCTGCACAAGAGATGGGAAGGAGGGAGGGATAGAAGCTGAAAGATTTCTGCTGCACAAGGGGAGGGAGGGATATAGGCTGCAAGGGTTCTGCTGCACAGGGGATGGGAGGAAGGGGAGGGATAAAAGATACTGCACAAGGGGATGGGTGAGAGGGAAGAAAGATGCTACACATATGGGGGAGAGAAAGGAAATAGGAAGAATTGGGGTGGAGGAGAGGAAGGGAGAGATAATCATTGTACATGAAAAAAAATAACACCTCCCGAAAATAAGACCTAGTGCCTTTTTTGGGCCCAAAATTAATATAAGACAGTGTCTTATTTTGGGGGAAACACGGTAGTAATGCTAACTAGTTACTTTTTTACAGTAACTAGCACATCACTGGTCCTGATACCTTTCAGTCCAAAACTTTACTGAGCCCTCAACTACCCATTTCTGTTTTTTCCATTCAGGTGATTGAAACAAACAAACAAACTGCTTCCGACCAAGATACAGATCTAGCCTACAACAATCTTAAGGTAAGGAGATTCTTCTTCATGCTCAAAATATGAGGACCTCCTCCTGTAACAGGCTAAATCGATCCAGCATATTAAAGAACTGTTTCTGGCAACTTTCTCATGTTGTGGTCCCACACTCAGCTCAATGACAGCATTTTCTCCTCCTTGAGACCACCTTGGGTCATATAAGGCTTTCGGGCTCCAAAACATTAAGATCAGGAAAGACAGGTCCCTCCACTTCTGTGGCCACACCCTTAGGAAAGTCTAAAACAGAAACATGCCCATTTTGAGGACAAGACAGAGAGCGCTCACAGGGGGGGTTGTTTTATTTACATTCCATTACTTTCTTTTATTCCGCCGATACCTTGTGATTCTCGGCGGATTACAAAAGGATGAGATTCTGGTCATATCCGGAAGATTACTGTACAGGGAAGCTATTTATTGGTTGGAACATTTGGGGCTCATTTTACAAAGCCGCGCTAGCGGTTTTAGCGCATGCACCGGATTAGCGCGTGCTATAGTGCGTGCTAGCTGAAAATCTACCACCTGCTCAAAAGGAGGCAGTAGCAGCTATTCCGCGGGTTAAGGTCCTAGCACGGTTTTGATGGAGTGAGGTTATTGGTTGTATCAGGAGTTTGTCTTGATATATTTCAAATAACCTGGTTTTTATTTCCCTCCTGAAGGCTTTGTAGTTTGGTTTACTTATGGATTATGGGATGGAAGGGATAGAATTTTTTTTATAATATATGGATTATAGTTTTAACAATTGTGAATTATTTATTATTTGTAAAGAATATCTTTTTGTATAATTTATGTGTATTTTTACTCTATTCCTTTAATAAAATGTTTGAGCATAAATAAGGGGGGAGGGGGAAGGGGGGAATGTATAGAGGTATGAGGTGGGTAATATGGAAATATATTTTGGAGGAATGATAGAAATATGTATGAAAATTGGTATTGTGAATATAATTGTAAAGAACATCTTATTGTATTATATTATTGTATACTTATTTGATTCCTTCAGTAAAATGTTATAAACTAACCCACACTATCTCCTAGGTGGGGGGTACAACAAAAATGGAACACGGAAAGTAAACAAAAGAGAAAACTAATATTCCAGCAAGTGCCACAGATTTAAAAGTTTAGCCTGAACAAGGAAAGGCCTTTCATTGTTTCTTGAAGGCCTGAAGTTTCAGTTCTGAGCTAAGCAATTTTTCCAGACTTGACAGCAACTTTACAGCCACTGGTTGGCATTGTGCTGCTCTCTTTTTTGGACCTAATTTTGTGCTGCAACTTCTTTTGCCTTTCTCTTTTTTCTATGTGATTTTATAACCACCTGCTTTAATATATAAAACGCTCTTGTATATTTAAAATGGACCCCAGCATGGAAACCCCTTTAAAGAATCTGAGCCCTAGACTGGTATTCTATATTAGAGAATGACACGGGGCCAAATTTTTCCCCGTCCCTGCGGGAACTCATTTTCCCAACCCCCCCACGAGTTCTTTTCCTGTCCCTGCCCCATTCCTGCAAGCTCTGTCCTCATCTGCACAAGCCTCAAACACTTTACAATCATAAGTAGCACCATTCTAGAGCTCAGATTGTGATGTCATAATGCCTCATTCCACCAATGCCTAAGCTCCGTACTCATCTGCACAAGCCTCAAACACTTTACAATCATAAGTAGCACCATTCTAGAGCTCAGATTGTGATGTCATAATGCCTCATTCCACCAATGCCTAAGCTCCGTCCTCATCTGCACAAGCCTCAAACACTTTACAATCATAAGTAGCACCATTCTAGAGCTCAGATTGTGATGTCATAATGCCTCATTCCACCAATGCCTAAGCTCCGTCCTCATCTGCACAAGCCTCAAACACTTTAAAATCATAAGCAGCAACATTCTAGAGCTCAGATTGTGATGTCATAATGTCTCATTCCACCAATGCCTAAGCTCCGTCCTCATCTGCACAAGCCTCAAACACTTTAAAATCATAAGTAGCAACATTCTAGAGCTCAGATTGTGATGTCATAATGCCTCATTCCACCAATGCCTAAGCTCTGTCCTCATCTGCACAAGCCTCAAACACTTTAAAATCACAAGTGTTCGAGGCTTCTGAGGTTAAGGCAGAGCTTACAGGAGTAGGACAGGGACAGCGATGAAACCCATGGGGGAAGGGGAAATTGAGTTCCTGCGGAGACGGAGAAAAATTTGTCCCCATGTCATTCTCTATTCTGTATCTGTCTTTGATGATACATATTTTGAAAGTGGGCATTCAGGTGGATGGAGCACACACTTGCACATGTAAACTATAGAATCCTAAAATTTGTGCAATTATCTGTTTGTGAGCATTTACACCAGTTTTATGGGTAGTATAAGTGCTCATGCTTATTATAATATGTACCTGGTTACACTAGTATTCTAAACAGAACAGTAGGTGCTTTTTTTTTTTTTTTTTTAAAGAATAGGCTCCAAGAAGGAGTGCATAGCAGGCATTTAAAAATAGGCATTCCTTTATGGAATTACTCTTAGTGTTTGCTTGTACAAGTTACACATGGCAGAATATACTGACTGATGACCCTTCTAGGAAGAAGAGGCTAATTAAGTTGAGTGCAAAATTATGTCCCTGGTTTACAGTTATCATATCTCTGGAAAGGACATGCTGATCTTTGAGTCTGCTTACTGAACTGTTGCACCAATTAATTCTCTGTCCTTTACAAAACTTTCCATCCAAAGCTTTCCTCAACTGCTCTCTGTGCCCTAATCTAACCTTATGCTCTGAAATACAACCTAAAATACTAATCTAGACTAAAACATTTTATATATAAAACCCTAAGAGAGACTCTAAAAACTACACTATTGCCTAAACTGACTTTGCGGGAAAAACAGAGTACTGAACTAAAAAAGTAAAAGAGAAGGACAATGAAATAACCTACTGAAGCCTAAGTTTACCTTTTCCCAAGTTTGAATGCCAGCAGGTAAGATATTCCAATGGAATTTTTCTTCCCCTTAGCATAGGGTTGGCAGATTTGGCAATCGGAAAAGCCGGACTCCTAGACCCGCCCAGTTCCACCCATCCCTGCCCTGTAACACCCTAATCCCGCCTCCAGTACCACCATAGCCCCTCCCCCCTCTGCCTGCTCTTGTCGGGGAGGGAGGAAGTCTGCTCGTGCGCAAATGCCACGCAATGACAAAATGTCAGGTTTTGAAAAGCCACCTGGACCCCCAAACATGTCCTCAAAAGGAGGACATATCCAGGGAGATCCGGAATTCTGGTAACCCTACCTTAGCAGAGCCTCACCAGTACCACTTCAGGAGAGTCTGACCTCTTCCTGCTTTTATACTACTGCCTAACTCTGCCCTATGAGGAAGACGCCATCAGATCAATTCCTTCCTAGATTCGTTGGGCTAATTGTTCCTTGTAAAAGGCTTCCACCAATTGGCTCCCTATACATACATCAGGGTGTGTCTGGGTCTGGAGCTGGAGTCCCCCAAAGGCAGTCTCTGTTGGTCCCTCACTCGATTAGAGCTCGGTGCCTCCACCTGAGGAAAATAAATATTAGTGGGTGGGTTCACCCTCTTCTTCCCTCCAGGAAAAATCCCAAAAAAGCTTCTGTGAACAAGGTTAGCTAATAAATTAAACTTATTTATTTGAACTAGGTACATAGGCTTAATCATAAAACAAATAGTCAAAAATAGTTTTCAACAAATCTGATACTTCCACACTTAAACCAATACATGTGCAGTTAGTTCGACACTGTGTGTATATTATTCAGATATTCAAACCCTTGGTCCATAGACTCTTGAACCTTTAACTCTCATTTCAAATTCAGCATTTCCAAAACCCTTTATGCCTCTCTCAGTTCTGACTGCCAGTCCTGTAGTTGTATGTTCCTCCCATGTTTCTTGGCTTAGTCACTAGGTGGGCATGCTGTGTACCTAGATCCCTCCTTTCCAATCCACTCTCTCCCAGTCCCCAATTTCTCATCCAATCCATGGAAGGCCTGCCCCTTTGGCAGCCTCCTGGTGATTGTCCCTTAACTCTGAGGGCCCTGGCCCCTCTCATGAGCACTACACTTCCGCCGCTATTCTCCAGGGAGTCTATTCCCTATTTAGGTGGCCTGGCACCTCTGTTGGGCTACTAGTGCTAATCTGCACTCTGGTAGCCTTCCCTCCTTTGAGAAGAGCCTCTGAGGTAGCTCCCTGCTGGGGTCCCAGTTACCAGCCCTCAACAGGGCTCGGCAGCCACCAGTAACAGGGCTGCCTCTGCTCTTCTCGGCCCTCAGGCACCAATAGTGCCTCCGCAGGCCCTTTTCCTCTGCCGTGAGCTGCTCCCAAAGGCCGCTTTGCCATCCTTTTCTTCTGCCCCGAGCTGCTCCCAAAGGATGTTTGCCGTAAGCCTAACTCCCAAGGACTGTTGGTCTTCTGTCCTGAGATCTCTGCTCCCAAGGGCTGCCAATCCATTTCTTCAAGAGTATCCCTAGTGGTATACCTCTGCTGGTACAGTGATAAGAGTTTTCCAGTTAAGGAGCTACCTCCCAAATGAATATAATGTACAGATATGATACTATGCAGCGCAAACTCATAGATTCTAGACTTTAATTCAGCAAGCTGGTTCTCTCACCCTCCCACCATTTCTTTTCTCTTTTGAACTTGTGGGGAGTAGATATCTGCTTCTGTTATTCTGACTCAGCTCTGCTCAAGACATATCCCCACATTAATTTGAGCCCACAAGCTTTAATCCCTTTCATTAGATAACCTCTTAAAATGCATAATATTTCACCCAAGTGTTTGAGTGTTCATCATTCAGTGCATGATTTGCATATGGAGTTTACCCACCCCCTCTGTAGCTGACCCGGAAACCTTCCCTCTGACATCAGAGCTTTCTGACCGCGGCTTTGTGACTGGTTGGAAGGAAGGAGGAGGAAGGAGCTGACCAGAACAGAGGTGCACAAACTTGTGACACAGAATAGAGAGAGGGAGAAAGAAAGAGGGACACATTAGGACATGGAGGGAAGAAGCCAGACCCCTGTTTGTACCTATAAGTCGGACATTCATAACCCAGGGTATACTTGAACATGCAGTTATATGCTTAACCACTAAAGTTAGGCATGAGCACTAACACTGGCTTTTGAGATGGTGTTGCATGTTCAAGTATACCCTGGGTTATGAGATGGTGTTCATCATACTTAAAGTTAGATGCGTCAGTCTAGACCAGGGGTGGGCAACTGTGGTCCTCGAGGGCCGGAATTCAGTTGGGTTTTCAGGATTTCCCCAATGAATATGCAGTGCAAATAGATCTCGTGCATATTCATTGGGGAAATCCTGAAAACCTGTCTGGATTCCGGCCTTCGAGGACCGGAGTTACCTACCCCTGGTCTAGACGTATGTTAGTATTCTATAATGGCAGTTCTGCAACCTTTCTTGAATTTATTCTGATGTATTTACAGAGGCAGGAGCTGGAATCGGAAAACAAAAAACTGAAAAATGAACTGAATGAGCTGAGGAAGGTCATTGGCGACCAAGCCACGGAGAACGGTGAGGAGGGTTATAATTTGCTGCTGAACCAACTCAAGTCCGCTAACGAAGAGCTGGAAGTGCGGAAGGAGGAAGTGCTTATCCTGCGGACACAGATTGTCAATGCAGCCCAGCAGCAAGAGGCCGGCAGGAACATGGTACATGCGCGGGGAAGAATGGGGGAGGGTGCGGCCTGGCACTTGAGTCCAGGTCTCAGAGTAGTCCTGTTAGGTGCCATGTTCGAGTTCTAGCAACTTGCTAAATTACAGATCTTGTAAAACGAAATTGGTTTTGTGCTAGTCCGGCAATGTCCTCCAGCATCATCCCCTTGGTTGTTCCTTCGATCTTCCCGAACATGATTTCCTCCTCCAGTGATCTCTCTCCTGATTGTTTGACCAAAATAAGACAGTTGTAACTTCCATCATTTGGGCTTTGAGTAGCATAGCCAGTTTGATCTCTTCCAGAATCAATTTATTTCTTCTGGCGGTCCGTGGTATGTATAAAATCCTTCTCCAGCACCAAAGCTCAAATTTATTTATTTATTTTTGTTATCTATATACCACCTATTAATTGTCTAAGTGGTTTACATTCAGGTCCTAAGTCGTTTGTCCCTCTCTGTCCCGGTGGACTCACAGTTTATCTAATGTGCCTGGGGCAGTGGAGGAGTGAGTGACTTGCACAAGGAGCAGCGCAGGGCTTGAACCCACAACCTCGGGGTGCTGAAGCTGTAACCACTAGGCCACTCGCTTTCTTAAGGATGTCACTTGTATCCCTTGTTGTGTTCTATTGTCTCAGTGTAATTTCAATTTGCGTCTTTGAGTACTTTCCTCTGTACGAGTTCAGCCATTGAAACAAGTGTCCTTAAAAGATGTTTGTTTTAGGTTTCTGGATTTCGCTGTGTCTTGTTAGGTAGAAACCAACGTTTTAGCCATCATGCTGTGACTTTCTTCAGGGTATGCTGTGAGGTCTGCAGTTTGTCTTTATATATAGCGGGTCCACTGACCTGATTGAGAACAGGGAGGTCCATTGGTCATGAATTTGAATTTTGGCGAGAAAGTTTGTTGGTTTCCCATAGAATGGAAAAGTCTCTAGGAAATTAGCCAAACTTTTTTTTAAATTCTGCTAAGCTAACTGTTTTTACTTTATTCTCCAGCAATGAATTCCATATTTTAATTATATGTTGAGTGAAGAAATATTTTCTCCAATTTGTTTTAGTTGCTTCATCGCATGCCCCCTAGTTCTAATTTTTTTTTAGAAAGAGTAAACAAGCGATTAACATTTAATCATTCCACTCCACTCTGTATTTTATAGACCTCTATCATATCTGCCTTGAGTTGTCTCTTCTCCAGGCTGAAGAGCCCTAACCGCTTTAGCCTTTCCTCATAGGGAAGTCATCCCATCCCTTTTATCATTTTTGTTGCCCTTCTCTTCGCCTTTTCTAATTCCACTATATCTTTTTTGAGATGCGGCATCCAGAATTGTACAAAAGAGAGAGGACATATCAGTCATATCCCACCCTTTTATCATATATACAGCAGTGAAGGTCTAGTGGACAGCCATAATTAAACATTGAAGGACACTTATACTTTTAGTCTTATCAAGGTAAAGAAATTTTCATATAGCCAATTTATATGAATAAATTGGTTTCTAGCTGCATAAATGGATTTGAAAATTGCTGTCCAAAATCTACCGTATATACTCAAATATAAACAGATTTTGGGTCCAAAAAAATGACCTAAAATTGGGGTTGTTTATATTTCAGTCTTCCCCTTCTAGTGCCACTACAAGCCCCTACCCCCGAACCGCCAGACTTTTGCTGTCACAGTCGATGCGTGCCGGAACCCCTTGCCTGCACCTTAACCCCTACTGGAATGTCAGTTAGTGCTTCTTCCCTTTCTCCCTCCCAAGTGGAGAGTAACACTTATGCTCACACTCCCATCCATACCCCCTACTGGAATGTCAGCTAGTGCCCCTTCCCTCCCTCCCCAAGTGAGAGTAATGCCCCCCAGGTCTGTTGTGATTTCCTAGTGGTCTAGCAGCGTGCTAGGGCAGGAGCGATTTCCCCTTCCTCCTCCACAGTAAAAATGGTCGTTTATATTTGAGTTAGCATTTTTCAAAACTGAACTTTAGAATAAGATTTTATACCTTTTTGTTTTGTCTAGGAAACCATCGCAAGCTGGCCAAACAGTGACAAACATGTTGATCAGGATGATGCGATCGAAGCCTACCATGGAGTCTGTGAAACGAACCGGTAAGTGTGGTATTTCTTGTAGTAGCAGTTTTTAGAGGGGTCAAACTCTTAACAACCAAGAGAGAGAACATAAGAACATAAGAAGTTGCCTCCGCTGAGGCAGACCATAGGTCCATCCTGCTCAGCGGTCCGCTCCCGCGGCGGCCCATCAGTCCCATTGACTGAGCAATGGTCTATACCTATCTATACCCCCCAATCCCTTTTTCTTCTAGGAATCTATCCAAACCTTCTTTGAAACCATTTAGTGTTTTCTTGTCTACAACAGCCTCTGGAAGCGCGTTCCATGTATCTACCACCCTCTGAGTGAAAAAGTACTTCCTAGCGTTTGTTCTAAACCTGTCCCCTTTCAATTTCCCCCAATGCCCCCTTGTGCTTGTGGTGCCCCTTAATTTGAAAAATCTGTCCCTGTCTACTTTTTCTATGCCCTTCAGGATCTTGAAGGTTTCTATCATGTCTCCTCTAAGTCTTCGCTTCTCCAGGGAGAAAAGTCCCAACTGCTTCAATCTGTCGGTATATGGGAGATTTTCCATTCCCCTTATCAGTTTGGTTGCTCTTCTTTGTACTCCCTCAAGTACCGCCATGTCTTTCTTGAGGTACGGCGACCAGTACTGGACACAGTACTCCAGATGCGGCCGTACCATTGCACGATACAGCGGCATGATAACTTCCTTCGTCCTGGTTGTAATACCCTTCTTAATGATACCCAGCATTCTGTTTGCTTTCCTAGAGGCTGTGGCGCATTGCGCCGATGCCTTCAGTGTTGCGTCTACCATCACTCCCAGGTCTCTCTCCAGGTTACTAACCCCTAGTGGTGTTCCCCCCATTTTGTATGTGAACATCGGGTTCTTTTTCCCCACGTGCATGACCTTGCATTTCCCCACGTTGAAGCTCATCTGCCATTTTTTGGCCCACTTTTCCAGCTGCGTTAGATCCTTTTGGAGATCCTCGCAGTCTTCCTTGGTTTGAGCCCTGCTGTATAGTTTGGTGTCATCTGCAAATTTAATGACTTCACACTTAGTTCCCGCCTCTAGGTCATTTATGTAGATATTGAACAAGAGCGGTCCCAGCACCGACCCCTGCGGAACTCCGCTCGTGACCCCTTTCCAGTCTGAGTAGTGGCCCTTTACGCCAACCCTCTGCTTCCTGTTTGACAGCCAGTTTTTGATCCATCGGTGGACCTCCCCTTGTACCCCGTGGTTCCATATCTTTTTAAGCAGTCTCTCGTGTGGCACCTTGTCGAAGGCTTTTTGGAAGTCAAGGTAAATGATGTCTATAGATTCCCCTTTATCCACCTGGCTGTTCACGCCCTCAAAGAAGTACAATAAGTTTGTGAGGCATGACCTACCCTTACAGAAGCCATGTTGACTTGGTTTTAGCTGCCCATTTTTTTCGATGTGCTCACAGATGCCGTCTTTAATCAGTGCCTCCATCATCTTTCCCGGGACTGAGGTCAGGCTCACCGGCCTGTAGTTTCCCGGGTCCCCCCTTTGCGCCCTTTTTGAAGATGGGCGTGACATTTGCTATTTTCCAATCCTCCGGGATCTCTCCGGTTTTTAAGGATAGGTTGCATATCTGTCGAAGTGGCTCCGCTATTACGTCTTTTAGTTCCTTGAGTACCCTTGGGTGAATGCCATCCGGACCCGGCGATTTGTCGCTCTTTAGTCTGTCAATCTGCTTGAGTACATCCTCTTGGCTTACCTCTAAATTGACCAGCTTATCCTCTTGGTCTCCTATTACGATCTCCTCGGGTTCTGGAATGTTGGTTATATTCTCCATCGTGAAGACTGACGTGAAGAACTCATTTAACCTGTCAGCTATCTCTTTCTCTTCTTTTACAACTCCCTTTCGGTCTCCATCGTCCAATGGTCCCACTTCTTCTCTCGCCGGTTGCTTCCCCTTCACGTATCTGAAGAACGACTTGAAGTTTGTTGCTTCCTTTGCCAGTCTCTCTTCGTATTCTCTTTTTGCTTTTCTAATCACTCGGTGACACTCTTTCTGGTGTTCTTTGTGCCTTTTTTGGTTCTCCTCTGTTTGATCTTTTTTCCATTTTCTGAACGATGCTTTCTTGTCGCTTATCGCCTTCTTCACTGCACTTGTTATCCACACTGGGTTTTTTGTTCTATTTTTTTTGCACCCTTTTCTGAACTTGGGGATGCATATGCTTTGTGCTTCGTGCACAGTCTCCTTGAGTAAGGTCCAGGCTTTTTCTACGGATTCCGTCTTCCCTATGTTGCCTTTGAGCTTCTTTCCCACCATTTTTCTCATGGCATCATAATTTCCTTTTTTGAAGTTGAGTGCCGTCGTTGTGGTTCTTTTCCCCTTTGATGATCCAATTTCAAGCTTGCACTGGATCATGTTGTGATCGCTGTTACCTAGTGGGGGTAATACCGCCACCTCCTTTGCTGGCCCCCCTAGTCCGTTAAAGATTAGGTCAAGAGTGGCATCGCCCCGTGTTGGTTCCGTGACCAGCTGCTCCATGAAACAGTCCCTCGTGACTTCTATGAATTTTGTCTCTCTTGCGCAGTTTGAGTGCCCAATACTCCAGTCTATCCCAGGATGGTTGAAGTCCCCCATCACCACCACATTTCCGCTTCTGCATACCTGTTTCAGTTCAGCCTCCATCTCCTGGTCGATTTCTTCCGGTTGTCCAGGTGGGCGGTAGTACAGACCCAGTTTAATGTCTGCTCCTGCTCCTCCCTGTAGCTTAACCCATAGTGATTCCAGGCCATCCGCCCGTACTGTTGTTTCCGTCCTGGCTGATGGTATGGAGTCTTTTATGTACAGCGCTATTCCTCCACCCTTTTTATGTGTCCTGTCTCTCCTGTATAGTTTGTACCCTGGTATGGCCACATCCCATTGATTGTCCTCGGTCCACCACGTTTCTATGACTCCAATTATGTCTAGGTCCTTATTGCTGGCTGTGATTTCCAGTTCTCCCATTTTGGCCCTCAGGCTCCTAGCATTTGTGTATAGGCAGTTTAAGACCCAGTTTTTTGTCCTCTCTCTTTGTTTCCCTTGTGCTTTGGTATTCCTGCAGTTTCCCTCATGGTTTGCCAGCCCCTGAGCTTCGTCCTCCTCCTGTTGTGTGTGTGTGACGTCCTCTGCCTGTTTCCCCTGCGCCTCCTGCTCTCCTAATTCCCACTCAGTCCTGGGCTCTTTTTCACAATGACTTTGCCCCTCTGTTTCCTGTTGTTCTGTATTGGTCCCGCTTACCTGGTCCATTTGTGCCCTCGATCCCTGCAATGCGTCTTTAGGTCCTTTTTCAACCCATACACCCTCAGACCCGAGTCCTCTTTTACAATGTCCCAGTTCAGTATCTTTGTCAGGTACTGATGTCCGATGTGAGCATGAACTAGACCCATATAGAAACATGATGGCAGATAAAGGCCAAATGGCCCATCCAGTCTGCCCATCCGCAGCAACCATTATCTCTTTCTCTCTCTGAGAGATCCCACGTGCCTATCCCAGGCTTTCTTGAATTCAGACACAGTCTCTGTCTTCACCACCTCTTCGGGAGACTGTTCCACGCATCTACTACCCTTTCTTTACAAAAAGTATTTCCTTCGATTACTCCATAGCCTATCTCCTCTTAGCTTCTATGCCCTCTCATTCCAGAGCTTCCTTTTACATGAAAGAGACTCTCTTCATGTGCATTTATGCCTCATAGGTATTTAAACATCTCTATCATATCTCCCATCTCCTGCCTTTCCTCTCTAAAGTATACATATTGAGATCTTTAAGTCTGTCCCCATACACCTTAAGATGAAGACCATGCACCATTTTAGTAGCCTTCCTCTGGACCAGTTCCATCCTTTTTATATCTAATCTAAATCTTGGATTTATATACGTGTCATCTCCCTTAAAGGACCTCGCCTTGGTTCTTCTTTTTGAAGGTGCGGTCTCCAGAATTGTACACAATATTCTAAATGAGGTCTCACCAGAGTCTTATACAGGGGCATCAATACCTCCTTTTTCCTACTGAACGTACCTCTCCCTGTGCACCCTAGCATCCTTCTAGCTTTTGCCATCACGTTTTCAACTTGTTTGGCCACCTTAAGATCATCATTTTCATCACACTTCTTTGTACCTTTTCTAATTACGCTATTAGGGGCATTTTCAAAACACTAAAGCATCCCAAAAAACAGCATAAATCAGCACTTGGACGTTTTTCAATGTCCAAATGTTGATTTTTGAAGTGCCTTCCGGGACATCTAGATCTTAAAGGGGCATGTAAGAGATGTATTATGGGTGGGGTTTGGGTGGGTTTAGACTTGGACGTCTTGTGGTGATAATTGAACCTTTCTCAAGACGTCTTGGATGGAATTTAGAGATCCAGAACCAGACCTGTTTTAAAAGTGATTAAGTGCCAAAAATTTACCCAAACTGATCAGATGGAGTTTTAAATCATGATCCCTCCACACTCTACCAGTGGTCACTGACCCCTTCCCAGCACACAAAGATCTGAATGAAACAGCATATACCTGTCTCTGCAACAGCAGCACCTGGTATGAGAAAACCTAGTAGGGCTGCACATAGGTGTCTTAAGTAACTGGTGGGTGGACTAGAGGAGGACCCAGTCCCATAAGCCACCCCAAAAAATACATGTAGGGTGGAAAGTGTGAAGTCTATACTACTACTACAGGTGGGTATGGTAGGTTTGGGGGGAAGTTTTTGAAGACTCACCATACATTATAAGGGGGTTATGGTGAAATGTACATCTGGCACCCTTTGTGTGAATTTCACAGCAGTGCCCTCTAAGGTGCCCCACTGCTCTTTTGGCATGTCTGTGTGGCCAGTCCATTATAATGCTGGCTCTTCCCACATCTAAATGGTGCTGCTTTGGACGTTTTGAACTTGGAAGTTCTTGTGGTCAAAAATGGTGAATAAAGTTAAAACGTCATAGGGTTGGACATCCTGATGTCCAATTAGGTTTGCCACAACTGCGGGAGGTAGCCATGTTGCCCCCTGCAGTCTGAGTATCGGACCCAGAGAGACTTGCAAGTTTGATGATCCCAGGAGTTGCTGATCCATCAATTTTTGGTTTCTTGAGATTCAGAATTGTCTATTACAATGATTATTGGTTTTCTCATTTATCAAAAAGATTATAAATAAAGTAGCTGATCAAGTTGGAGGGGGAGGGGCTGTAAAATAACAAAATTGGTGAAGCCTTTTATGCATTGATCATCTTTAATACTGGTGATAGCATTGTTCAACTACTCATTGTATAGTCTGACTGAGAGTAATGTCTTGTTTTTTTTTATGCTATTTCCTCACCAATAAAATTGTTTAAACCTAAAAGCCTTGCCAATTAAGTTTTGAGAAGGGCTCTAAATTTTTATTTTTTTTTTAATTGAAGACATGGATCATTACAGCAAAGTAAAAGGAAAATTTACAATGCAATGTTGAAAACATGGAAAATCCATCTAGCCCACCAAATTGGGAAGAAGCTTTCATTTACACTTCCCCTTCCGTATTCACGGAGATGGGGGATCAGCATGGCCGCGAATAACTTTACGTATGTTATACGCGGTTTTTCTGTAAAAAGCCCCCATAAACCCACAAAGCCGTGAATAACCTTACCTGTTCCTGTGAAAAAAGTGCCGCGATTTTCTCTGTACAACGCTGAGAGGATCGATTCTCTCAGTGCATCGCTGGGAGGATCGATTTTTTTCTGTGCATCGCTGGGAGCAGCGACTTCCTGTGATGTAAATTTGGGGGTGGAGTCTTTGCACAAAAAAACGCGAATAACTGAAAATGTGGACAACGAAACCGCAAATACGGAGGGGGAAGTGTAGTTAGGCAAAATTAAAGACACCAATCAAAAAAGAAAATCAAGAAGGGAGAGAAATAATAAACCCCTATTCCCCCCAATTTCACAAAGTGGTATTTATACTATGACCCCATCATCTGGAAAACAAATTTACAAATCAGCTAGGTTCTGCTACCCTGAAGAAATGATTCTAACTGTAATGGGTCCCAGAAAACGTAATCTTTGTCTTGGATATGCAAGGGAATTTTAAGAAATAAGTCGCTGGGCTCCAAATTTTTGATGAGAAGTTTCAAGTCTTAAAAAAGAAAAGAAGGGAATCCATAAGGAAGGTAAAGTATAAAGGAAAGCCCTATTTCTTGTAAGTTGACATTGACAGTGATGGAAATTTTAGATGCAGATTACTGTATGTAGCTCACTGAAAGATGAGTCATCAAATCTAAATCAGTTCAAGAAATCCATCTGAAACGAAGGGTAACCGAGTTAAGATGTGGGGTTTAAGTGGGCCAGGTTTATTTATGTATTTTAATGTCTCATATATTGCCAGCAAGTCCGATGGCTAATGGAGTGGTGTAGGTTCAGTTAGAGTAGGTATTTTGACTGTACTTGGAGGGTTCAGTCTGAGTTTTGTACTACTCTGACTGGGCAGAGTTGCAAGATCTTGTTATGGGGCCATGCCCAATATACAAAAGAAGGTCAGGACATGGGTAAGATGAGAAGGAAATACAGTGGTACCTTGGTTTACGAGCATAATTCGTTCCAGAAGCATGCTCGTATATCAAAGCAACTTTCCCCATAAGAATTAATGGAAACTCGGATAATTCGTTCCACAGCCCAAAAACTTAATTACCATTAGCGACGCCTCCACCGCTGCCACGGACCTATCCACGCGGCTCCTCCAGTTCTCTCGGGAAGGACTCTGCCGTTGTTCACTGCCTCTCACGTAGCTCTGGGAACCGGAGAGGAGGCTGTACTGCAGGGCGCTCATGTCGCTGCGGGTGGTGATGGTGTGCCCCAGCTCCAGGGTGCTGGCTGTAGTCAAACCGCAACCACCACCAAGCCCGGATAGGCACCGTTGACCCTGCCGTTCATATGCGTAGCTGCCCCCGGATGCCATTCCCCCCACCAGACGGAACTCTCCAGGCACTGGCTCACCCCTGAGAGACCTACCCTGATTCCCATGCTGACCCTGGGGCCTCCGTCGGTGCCAGCCAGCAAGTACTTGTCCTTCTTGAGTAGGCCTCGTTGAGAGCCCAGTCCGCCACTGCATCCATGCCATCATCCAAGCTCCACCCCCTTTTGATTGCACTTCTGTTTCCGGCAGAGCTGGATGCAGCCATGGGCAAGGCGGTGGTGCCAGCATGAGTTGGTGATGTCGCTGGAGGTAAACATTTGGGGGTGGTTCGTGTTCGCTTATCAAGTCAACACTCATTTTGCGAGTTAAAGTTTGCTCGAGTGTTTTGCTCATCCTGCAAAACACTCGCAAACCGAGGTTTGACTGTTCCAGAATCTCAAATCTAGTCCCTCCCCTAATATAAATTTTACTTTCAGGAAAAGGCAGGCATTGTGGGCCTGATTCTATATGGGGAGGGGGGGGTTCTTAGCTATTTCTGGGCAAGAATCCAAAGCTCAGCCCAGTACTGTTTTTAGGTTCCAACTACTTGAAGTCTCTGTGAAAGCTCACTCCAGCCCATCTACACCATCCCATCCATTGAAGCCCTCCTCAGACCATCCTCCACCAAACAGCCATATACAGACACAGGCCATGCAAGTCTGCCCAATACTGGCCTTAGTTCTTCAATATTTACTATTTTCTGATTCTAGATCCTCTATGTTCATCCCACGCTTTTTTGAACTTCATCATCGTCTTCACCTCCACCACCTCTCTCAGGAGCGCATTCCAGGCATCCACCACCTTCTCCGTAAAGAAGAATTTCCTAACATTACTTGAATCTACCACCCCTTAACCTCAAATTATGTCTTCTGGTTTTACCATTTTCCTTTCTGTGGAAAAGATTTTGTTCTAAGTTAATACCTTTCAATTTCTTGAACATCTGAATCATATCTTCCCTGTCCCTCCTTTCCTCTAGGGCAGGGGTCTCAAAGTCCCTCCTCGAGGGCCGCAATCCAGTCGGGTTTTCAGGATTTCCCCAATGAATATGCATGAGATCTATGTGCATGCACTGCTTTCAATGCATATTCATTGGGGAAATCCTGAAAACCCAACTGGATTGCGGCCCTCAAGGAGGGACTTTGAGAGCCCTGCTCTAGGGTATACATATTCAGGGCTTCCAGTCTCTCCTCATACGTCTTTTGGTGCAAACCTCCTATCATTTTCGTCGCCCTCCTCTGGACCGCTTCAAGCCTTTTTGTGTCCTTCGCCAGATACGGTCTCCAAAACTGAGCACAATACTCCAAGTGGGGCCTCGCCAATGACCTGTACAGGGGCACCAACACCTTCATTCTTCTACTGGTTACGCCTCTTTATACAGCCCAGCAACAGGCAGCGTTGAAGCTAAGCAGAAGCAACAGCAACTGTGCTCCATCCCCCTCACAAACATGCATGCTCCCAAGGCGCACCCACATGCTGCAGGTAGCTGACTAAGAAGCAGCCGCCGATTGCGTGTCAATCAAGCACCAGCGTCCTATGCAGAATCGTGTCTACACGCCCAGACAGACGCCTGAAATGTAGGCCAGCATTTTGCAGGCCTACATTTCAGGCGTCTGTCTCCTGTCTACCGAAATGTGTACCGACGTTTAAATCCGCCCAATTCCACTTCTGGAAGAAGCCACACCCGTACCCTGCCTTGGGTGTGCTTAAGTATCGCCACACATCTCCGTAGACACGCTCTGGAGGCCTACAATGTGGGCGTCCTGCTTCGGGGAGGTTTTTTAAAAAAATGTGCATCACAGTTGGCTACCCAACGGCAGTAGGATTTCTACTAGTAAGTGCCATTGAGACACGTGCTTTTGAGAATCAGGCCGTATCTGCTCACTTTGCCTTATTAAAGGGTTTGATCGGAGAGCATTATGCATGTTGGAGACATGAATTAGTTTGACACTTCTGTGGCTGCTACATCTAGCCTCCTTTTTAACTGAAAATTTAAAATATTGAAGGTAGCTGCTAAGACAGTTACAACTTTAAATCCATGACTACCAGCTGGGCAATAGAGAACCTTCAAAGGAAAACTCACCCACTAAAGTTAAGGAGTTCTACAAATTAGTAAATACAGGGCTGCATTGCTGAGTAAAAAAATTGATTAACCAAATAAATTTTGTAATGTGTAACAAAGCAGTCGTGGAAGAAATTGGCATAGGGATATTACAGGGGGATAAATGGGGTGGTAGATGAATAGCATTAGGTTCTGCTTGAATTAGTTTTTAAATGCGCTTAATCTAGAATGAGGGGCACTATTTTCTTGAATTAAAATTACACAGCAAAATAGAAATAATCTTTTACATAGAAAAATAATTGCAAACATAAAGGAAGTGAAGAGCTGACTGGTTATAAATTTGAAAGCACATTCCTTGGATTCTCAATGATAGTTAAATTTAATTTCCCTTTTTTATACTGCTGGGATTTGGACATCCCATTTCTTGAGTGGGGCGGGCTATAAAATAACAAAGTTGGTGAAGCCTTTTATGCATGGATACTGGTGATAGAATTGTTCAACTACTCATTGTATAGTTTGACTGAGAGTAATAAGAACATAAGAATTGCCGCTGCTCGGTCAGACCAGTGGTCCATCGTGCCCAGCAGTCCGCTCACACGGCGGCCCTCTGATCAAAGACCAGTGCCCTAACTGAGACTAGCCCTACCTGCGTACATTCTTGAATCCCTGGAGGGTGTTTTCCCCTATGACAGACTCCGGAAGAGCGTTCCAGTTTTCTACTACTCTCCGAGTGAAGAAGAACTTCCTTACGTTTATACGGAATCTATCCCCTTTCAACTTTAGAGAGTGCCCTCTCGTTCTCCCTACCTTGGAGAGGGTGAACAACCTGTCCTTATCTACTGTCTATTCCCTTCAGTACCTTGAATGTTTCGATCATTCCCCTCTCAATCTCCTCTGTTTGAGGGAGAAGAGGCCCAGTTTCTCTAATCTTTCGCTTTTTTTTAATGTTATTTCCTCACCAATAAAATTGCGAGCCATGTGATTGAGGTCTTGGGCCCGATCCTATTTAACATCTTCGTAAGAGACTTGGCTGAGGGGCTTTGAGGTAAAATTACATTATTCGCCGATGACGCCAAACTATGCAACATAGTAGGCAACCGCACAACAGATGAAAGTACAGTGCCCGACAAAAGCTCAATGCCCGACAGTATGATGCAGGACCTACTCCTGCTGGAGAATTGGTCAAAGACTTGGCAACTAAGTTTCAATGCCAAAAAATGCAAGGTCATGCACCTTGACGGCAAAAATCCAAGCAGGACTTACACCCTAACTGGTGAGATCCTAGCAAGGACTGTAGAAGAACGTGACTTGGGGGTGATCATTAGCGAAGACATGAAGACTGCCAATCAAGTGGAGAAAGCTTCATCTAGGGCTAGACAAATCATGGGTTGTATCCGTAGAAGTTTTGTCAGCCGTACGCCCGAAGTCATAATGCTGTTGTACAGATCCATGGTGAGACCCCATCTGGAATACTGTGTACAATTCTGGAGGCCGCATTATCAAAAAGATGTGCGGAGAGTTGAGTCGGTTCAACAAATGGCCACCAGGATGGTCTCAGGTCTCAAGGATCTCACATATGAGGAACGACTGGGTAAGTTGCAGCTGTACTCACTCGAGGAATGCAGAGAGAGGGGAGACATGATCGAAACGTTCAAATATGTCACAGGCCGTATCGAGGTGGAAGAGGATCTCTTTTTCCTTAAAGGACCCATGGCTATAAGAGGGCATCCGTTGAAAATCAGGGGTGGGAAATTTCATGGCGACACCAGAAAATATTTCTTCACCGAAAGGGTGGTTGATTGCTGAAATAATCTTCCACAACAGGTAATTGCCAGCAGCATGCCAGATTTTAAGAAAAGATGGGATTGGCATGTGGGATCTCTTCATGGAGGTAGTTAGGGGGTGGGCCATTAGTGTGGGCAGACTAGATGGGCCATGGCCCTTTTCTGCCGTCATGTTCTATGTTTCTGTGAGGGTGAAATACTCACGTGGATCAAAAACTGGTTGGCGGATAGAAAACAGAGAGGGGGGGTAAATGGACAATACTTGGACTGGAAAAGCATCACCGTGGAATGCCGCAGGGTTCAGTGCTTGGGCCTGTGCTCTTCAACATATTTATAAACAACCTGGAAATTGGAACAACGAGCAAGATGATTAAATGTGCAGACGATATGAAGTTATTCAGAGTATTGAAGACACAGGAGGATTGCGAAGACCTGCAACAGGACATAAATACGCTCGAGAAATGGGCTGCGACATGGCAAATGAAGTTTAACGTGGATAAGTGCACGGTGATGCATGTCAGTAACAAAAATCTTGTACACGAATAAAGGATGTCTGGTGCAGTACTCGGAGAGACCCCCCCAGAAAAGAGACTTGTGAGTATTGGTCAACAAGTCAATGAATCCATCCACACATTGCGAGGCAGCGGTGACAAGGGAGAACAGAATGCTTGGAATGATTAAGAAGGGGTTCACGAACAAAATGCTTGGAGTGATTCAGAAGGGGACATGAACAGATCGGAGAAGGTTATCATGCTGCTGTACCGGGCCATGGTGCGACCCCACCTGGAATACTGCGTCTAGCACTGGTTGTCGTACTTCAAGAAGGACACGGTACTACTCGAAAGGTTCCAGAGAAGAGCAACTAAAATGGTTAAGGGGCTGGAGGAGTTGTCATACAGCAAGAGATTAGAGAAACTGGGCCTCTTCTCCCTTGAAAAGAGGAGACTGAGAAGGGGACATGATCGAAACATTCAAGATAATGAAGGAAATAGACTTAGTAGATAAAGACAGGTTGTTCACCCTTTCCATGATAGGGAGAATGAGAGGGCACTCTCTAAAGTTAAAAGGGGATAGATTTTGTACAAACATAAGGAAGTTCTTTTTCACCCAGAGAGTGGTGGAAAACTGGAATGCTCTTCCGGAGTCTGTTGTAGGGGAAAACACCCTCCAGGAATTCAAGACAAAGTTAGACAAGTTCCTGCTAGACCAGAACATACGCAGGTAAGGCTAGACTCAGTTAGGGCTCAGGTCTTTGACCTAGGGGCTGCCGCAGGAGCGGACTGCTGGGCACGATGGACCACTGGTCTGACCCTGCAGCAGCAATTCTTATGTTCTTATGTTAAAAGCCTTGCCAATTAAGTTTTGAGAAGGGCTCTAAATTATTATTTTTTTATTGAAAAATATTTCTTACAATATTACTTATACAAAGTAAAGACATAATAAATAAATAAATATATATATGATAGTGCTACGTATACAGTGCTCTCCGCAAATTTGTAGTTGGTGGTTCGCGGTCTCAGTCATTCGCAGTATTTTCCGTCCGCATACCGCCGACCAGGAGAGGACAGCTGGAGAGGCAGGAGAGAGCAGCTGGAGCGCCGGCGAGTGAAGGAAATCACGCGCTGTATGCTCCGACCGCCTCTTCCTGTACTAAAGTCGGGCCTCACCAATCAGGAGCTGCTTTGATATGCTCTCTGCAGTCTCCCCCACGAAAAACCATATTCGCAGTTTTTCAAGATTCACGGGGGTTCCTGAAACAGAATATCGGGGGAGTACTGTACATGTGTGTATATATATATATATATATATATATATATATATATATATCATAGTACTATCATATATATGATAGCTCCAGGAACATTTATTCATTCATGTACATAGGGGGATCCGGGGGGGGGGGCAGCTTTTTGCTATTCATTTAAACCCTGCTCAACTGCAGTACATGCTTCACTGACAACCTACATCGGTTGATCTGGAAGGATGCTGGCTTACCTTTCCCCGTTTTAGTGTCAGCAGTCGGTCACATTGCTCACCTTCCAGTCTTGAGGCACATGACTGATTTTAATAACAGTAACAGATCTGCAATTTCATACTTGAGTTCTTGTAGAACTTTGGGGGTGACTCTCTTAACCTTTTATTTGGCATTTGCTGCTCAGAAGTGACACGTGTTTCTGCATCTCCAAATGCCTGTCACCTGGCAATGCTGCTCTAGTTCAACATCAAGTTACATAAAGCAGCCGTTTTCACCATCTGCCAATTAAAGGGTTAAATATTTAAATTGATTATGTCTTCAGTTCCTATGGGTATATGTCCCTGACATCATCCTCACTAAACAGTTTGGTGTTTTTGCTTTGGCTTTCTCCCAGTGACGTCGTGAGGGGGAGCGGCGCCCGGGCCGGTGGCGCCCCTTCCCTTTCTCTGCACCTTTTTAAACTCCTCCGACGTGAGCAGCGTGCCTACATCGGTGTCGGCTCGCCCTTTGACGTCACTTCCTAGGCGTGGGTCCCGGAAGTGGCATCGAAGAGAGCGCCGATGCGGGCTGCAACCTCGTGCCGGGGAAGTAAAAAAGATATGGGAGAAGGCAAGGGGTGCGCACACGCAGCAAGGAGAGGAGGGGTGCTGCGCCCTTAGCAAGATGGCGCCTGGGGCAGTCCTCCCCCTCCCCCTTTACTTCGCCACTGCCTTGTCCTTCCCGAGTGCCTTTAGTATGTAATAAAGTCACATGGTGCCACTCGCATTATTATTATTATTTTTTTTTAATCTTTATTCATTTTTACATCTTACAAGTACAACAATAAATTAACAATTGAAATTAAATGCATCACTTGAATTTCTGTCATATTTTACAATAATACATAAAATTTAACCCCTACGTTCCCAACCCTACCAGAACCTATGTAATCAAATTTATCTTATGAAATATTCTTTTTGCTGATTTAATAAAATTCAGAATTCCCCCTCCCCATCCCTTCACTTGTATTGTACTTATATTGGAAAAATGGTATCTATTCATTACAATAATTTGTCAATGGCCCCCATATCTCTTTAAATTTTTTATAATTCCCTTTTTGTATGGATATTGTTCTCTCCATCTTTTAGATGTGACACAGTGAGTTCCACCGAAAACTGTAATTAAGCCTGCTCCACTCGCATTATTTAAGAGCCAGCTATTGCTCTTTACCTTGCCTAAAGAAACCTAGTACGCCCAGCTTAGTAATGCAGAGCTACCCTCGCCTCCTTTCTTGCTGCGTTTCTCTTTTTTTTTTTTCTTCCTGACTTTCTCTCAAAAGCGTGTTTTTCTCAATGTTAAAAAAAAAAAAATCATTTTCTTGTTTGCTTCAGAATCTGTAAATGTGCTGCTTTGCTTTTAATAACGTCTGCTGCTTTTGTAGTTGACCTTTTGCCTTTCTTTCCTGCCCTATTTTCCCCTTTTTTTTTCCTGCCCTATTTTCCCCTTTTTTTTTTCCTGCCCTTTATTTCCAGCAAGACTGAGGACTGGGGGTACCTGAATGAAGACGGGGAGCTCGGCCTGGCCTACCAAGGCTTAAAGCAAGTTGCCAGGTCAAATATGTTTTCTTGCTTCTTCCACTCTAATCCCTTCCCGTGCTGTTCTTTCTACTCCACCTACTCTGTTTGTCTACTGTGTCTCTGTGATTCACTTCAGTTTTGCCTCGTGATCTCTACAGACCTTCCCCACAGATTCAGGGTTCCTGTGTGCTTCTTAAAGGTACAGAGTTCGATGCTTCTCGCTGGTTTCTTCCTAAATGCTGCTGTACAGGTGCCTCTGTGTACTCACCACAGTATGCTGTAGGGGTGTAACGAGGGTGGAAAGCACCCAGGGCAGTGGCTACCCCCCTGAGCCCCCCTCACGCCACACTCGTGCCCTCTCTTCTTACCAATGTACCTCTTTAAATCTTTGCCAGCACGAGCAGCTTCTCCATCCAGCTGCTCATGCTGGCATTGGCTTTCACTCTGACTTTATTTCCTGGCCCCGCAACCGGAAGTGATTTCAGAGGGAGACAGACCAGCACACGCAGCAGGCCAGAGTAGTTGCTCGCGCAGGCAAGATTTTAAAGAGGTATAGGAGACGGGGAAGGGAGGGTGTGAGTGTGGCATTGGGGGGGGGCAGAGAGGTGCCAGCACCAGGGGCAGTACCCCCCTCCCTTACTAAGCTACTGGGAGTAGCACATGGACGCTGGCACCAAAAGTTACTTTTTGGATTACCAGTGCCCAATAGCATTCTAAGTAACAGAAGGGTTCTCAACCCAGTCCTTGGGATACACCTAATTAGTCAGATTTCATGACCCCCACATTGAATATGCATGGGATATATTTGTATACAATGGATGTAGTGCATGCTAATTTATCTCATGCATAGTCATTGTGGGTATCTTGAAAACCTGACTGACTAGGTTGAGAACCACTGGTTTAAAGCAATTTATTTCTTTGACATCATATGTGAATTTAAAAACAAAATGTTGTATAGGAGAAGCTGGGTTGTTTCAGATATTTATCAAAGCTTCATGCTCCTCAGTGATCTTAATATGATGAATATCTTTAGAAAACTCTGGGTTATCAGTGGCTTCATGGTTAGGTCCTTCCTAGGGGCAATATCTTCAAATGGGTTACTTTTATGCATAAATTATAGAGGATAACAAAGCTATACATGCAAAATTGTTGTATTTGTGTCAGTGTAGGGGTGTATCATTAGAGACTTCAAGATACCAATCGACTAACAAGAAGGAGAAAAAGCCTCAAAATGCATTGGACAGCAATACACATACAGTGAAAAAAGCTGTCTCCGTTACTATCACAGGCATAAAAATCTCCATTTTTTAATCATCTTGAATGTCTCAAAATGAAAAAAAAAACCCAACCCCACCACATCCTCAACAGAGTGACTTATCTGATGATGCTAGGAGTCAAATGGAGTCTTCCGATGCATGCTCTCATATCAACGTTCTTCAATAGTTTAATAGACTTGTCCTGTGCTCTAATTTAGGATATTCCCTTTTGGAGTTCACAGTGCTGGTGCCATTGCCTTTGGGGAAGGTGGGGCCACTGACTGGGATGTCATTATATTTTACTTTTTGGTTTTTCATTGTGCTAAAAATACAATAAATTACAATATAATATGGCTACTTGTGTTCCACAACTATCCACATGTAGTTTAAGTATGGTTTATGATTTAAAAACAATTATAGAAATTGCATTGAGAACACAGAAAAATGATGTCAGAATGTAATCCATACTTTGAAATAAGATTATCTTAGTTTTTCTTAGGTTAAATCTTTTCATAACTGCAAATAATGAGTTCTGATCTGGCTTCTAAAGGTAAAGAATTCCAATATTTTGCAGCTTGATGTGGAAACATTGATGTAATCTTTTTTTTTTTTTTAATTTCTATTTGCTGATGGGCAATTCTGAATCAAGCGATTATTACTTAGTTCTGACTGAAGAAGGAAATAAGGAGTTGACACTAAACCAAATATAATACGAAATATCATCAGGCACATCTTTAAGACATGTTGGAAAATGCATGTGCTGGTATATCACCAACAAATTTGTTCAAAATAACAAATTCAAACAAAACTCAGTGTCGGAATAAGCTTCCCCACAATCTGTTGAAGGTTCTAAACCAGGGGTGTCAAAGTCCCTCCTCGAGGGCCGCAATCCAGTCGGGTTTTCAGGATTTCCCCAATGAATATGCATGAGATCTATTTGCATGCCCTGCTTTCATTGTATGCTAATAGATCGCTTGTATATTCATTGGGGAAATCCTGAAAACCCGACTGGATTGCGGCCCTCAAGGAGGGACTTTGACACCCCTGCTCTAAACCAGTGGGACTATAACAGCACTCTTTCTGCCTAAGAAAAAGTGGGCATATTCCCAGAGAGAGAACCATATTGAATTCAATAACCCGTGAACCCAAAATATAAGGCGACACACTATTTCTCTAGTATACTTGTGAACCATGTTGTAGGGATCACTTCCAGATACAGACACAGATAATGTAATTTAGTAAATGACAGCTGATAGAAACTTGTATGGTCCATCCAGTCTGTCCAACAAGATGGCCAGAGCTGTACCTTAAGCTCCAAGTCATAGCTGCCATGTGCACTTCTCTGTGTCCTGTTTTAAAGTGTGAAACCATTTAAGCTTTGCTTTGATTCCATCCTCTTTCTATGTAGGGATCCCTCTGTGTTTTCACCACACACTTTTGATTTCTGTCACTGTTTTTGTGCCGACCACCTTCACGGGGAGGGTATTCCAGGTACCTACCAAAGCTGCCATCACCCAATTCTGTGGCTAGGTAATATTTTCACCTCTAATGTGATCTCCAGTTTCAAGAAAAAGTAAAAATGATTGTGTATTTCAAAGTCCCGTACAAAAGATCTTTGTGGCTGAGCAAAGAATTGCCTTTCCCTGCTTATTATTTCATAGCAAGTATCTCTTTGCTGTTCTGGCAGACTCTTGGAGGCCCAACTGCAGGCCCAGAGCCGAGAGCACGAAGAAGAGGTAGAGATTCTGACGACACATATTGAGGCATTGAAGGAGGAAGCGGAGAAGCGGCAGCAGGTCCTGCTACAGGCTCTTCAGCTGTCACCCGAAGCCCAAGTGGAGTTTGGCATCCAGCAAGAAATAACTCGACTCACAAATGAAAATCTGGTAAGAGAATGAGTATTGCTCTTTGTCTTGTGTCTGTATACTGTCAAGTAGGGGACATCCTTGGAACGCATTCTGGGCAAAACTTCAGCTTGGGTTGCTGGGACGTTTCTAGTCCCAATCCCTCCAACATTTAAGCTTTGCTTTGATTCCATCCTCTTTCTATGTAGGGATCCCTCTCCACACACTTTTGAT
This sequence comes from Geotrypetes seraphini, assembly GCF_902459505.1. Classification (NCBI taxonomy): domain Eukaryota; kingdom Metazoa; phylum Chordata; class Amphibia; order Gymnophiona; family Dermophiidae; genus Geotrypetes; species Geotrypetes seraphini. The sequence continues at coordinate 87,362,537 of NC_047084.1, forward strand.
TTCTGTCACTTAGACTACTAGTGCAATCGCTAGTACTTTCTACACTGGATTATTGCAATATCGTTTATATGGGTATACCCCAAAAAACAGTAAGGAAACTCAGACTTGTCCAGAACACGGCGGTCCGCTTGATATTTGGATTGAAAAAAAAGCGACCACGTCAACCCCTACTACAGACTGCTGCACTGGCTGCCAGTCGAGGCATGAATAATATTCAAGTTCTCTTGCATATGCTTCAAGCTAGTCTGGGGACTGGCTCCAAAATACTTGCTATCTCACTTCATATTATACAGTCCCATAAGACAAACCAGAAACCGCAATCTATTTGCATATCCAAGCATCACCGGCTGTAAATACAAAACCTTTCTAGATAGAACTTTTATGTACCAAGCAAACAAACAACAACACTGGCTAGACAACTACATTAATGGAGCTAGACCGAGCTACGTCGTTTTTAGAAAAGTCATAAAAACTGCCTTATTCGACAGATATATCACCTAAACATTAAGTACACCAAACACTATCTCCATTTCTTTTTTTCCTAATATGCTCCCTCTGAAATTCTTAACAAACTTTATATTGTAATTTGCTGCATTTTAAGATTCTGCATACTGCAATTTCACTGACTATCTGCATATTGTAACTCGCTGATTGTCCAGCTCTCTTTCAATGTGAATCACCTAGAAGTCGCACGATTATGGCGGTGTAGAAGAATAAAGTTATTAGTTATTATTAAACTCGATAATCATGATTACCCCAATATCATCCTTCCCAGAACAATCCTGCACAATGCAGCCATTATACTTTTTCTTTTGTATCTAATATAATAAAACGGTAAACCACGCATGCGCACTTCCTATGCGTGCATCCGTTTTCCGTGAGCTGTAGCGACCCATAGGAAGTGCGCATGCGGGGCTTACGGTCTGGCCTCACGCGAGGCAAGACAAGCGGCATGTGCGCCCTTCCCTGCTCTCCACCTGCGGAGCGGCGGCTGCCGGCCGCTAGCACCCCCTGCCCTCTCCATCGCCTCCCGGCTCCAGCGGCGTAGGCAGCACTATAAACACGCTGCTTCGCGCCCTTCTCTGCCGATTTCCTCTGCCGCGTCTCTGATGACATCATTGGAGACAGACGCGGTAGAGAAAATCGCCAGTAGAAGGCCGCAAAGCAGCGTGTTTAAAGTGCTGCCTACGCGGCTGGAGCCCTGAGGTTTGTCGGCGGTGGGAGGGTCAGGAGCAGGCCAGATCGACAACGGCAGTAAAAGAAGGGGGAGGGGCCGAACGGAGCAGGGAAGAGAAGGTAAGAGAAGGGAAAGGGGGAGTGGGGGAAAATTCTGCTACTGCTTCTACACAGGAAAGGGGGGATAGGAGGGAAATGCTGTTGCTGCTGCATAGGGAAGTGGGATGGAAATGCTGCTGCACAGGGAAATTGGGAAAAATGACAGACAAACAGTGGGAGGGAGGGAGACAGAAAGAAAGACACAGGGGCAGGGAAAGGGACAGAAAGACAGACAGAGAAAGGGGGCCAGAGAGAGAGTCAGCGGGAGAGGGAAAAGGGGCTGCTTTGGGGGGAGGGGTGTGCTTGGGGCAAACAGCTTTGCTCTAGGGGGAAAGACAGAAGGGGCCATAGAGAGACAGGGAGAGGGATAGGGGGCTGCTTTGGGGGGAGGGGTGTGCTGGGGATAGACAGAAGGAGCCATGGAGAGATAGGGAAAGGGGGCTGCTTTGGGGGGAGGTGTGCTGGGGACAGACAGCTTTGCTCTGGGGGGGAAGACAGAAGAGGGCCATGGAGAGACATTTGGGGGGGAGGTGGGTGCTGGGGGCAGACAGCTTTGCTCGGGGGGGAGGGGGAGACAGAAGGATACAGACAGCGGCCAAGGAGAGAGAGAGAAAGAAACACAGACAGACAGACACATCTATTCTAGCACCCGTTAATTTAACGGGCTTAAAGACTAGTATTCTTATATAATGAGGACAGTTTTCAAAAGCCATTTATCCAGGTAAAAGGGCTGTTTAAAAATTGCCTACCATCCTGACAGGTGAAAGTTTGTGCTGATGGTTCTTTGTGTAGCTATCAAGATTTATTATTTTCCCTTGAATGCAGTTGCTCCTAAAAGCTGCAGTTCTGGGTGACCCCTTTCACCTAATGGTTAAGCCAGCCCTGTAGGTATTTTCATCTAATACACCTCTAACATGTGAGTATTTTTATTTTTAAAAATCATATGTTTTCCTAAAAATCTATACTTCATAAGGGATAATAAGAACAGCCTTGCCACTGGTAGCACAAAGCTACCAAAATCAACTTATTTCTCTCTCCTCTTGCTTTCACTGGAGAGTGTTTTCCCCTACAACAGAACGCTCTTCCGGGATCTGTTGTAGGGGAAAACACCCTCCAGAGTTTCAAGACTGAGCTGGACAAGTTCCTGCTGAACTGGGACATACACAGGTGAGGCTGGACTCATTTTAGAGCACTAGTCTTTGACCTGGGGGCCGCCGCATGAGCGGACCGCTGGACACGATGGACCACTGGTCTGACCCAGCAGCAGCAATTCTTATGTTCACTACCACAAACACTTGTATCAGGATTTATATAGTCCTCCCCATCTCCACCAAAATTACCCATAATCCATTATTTATACAAGAATGTCTAATGGAATCAACCAATCTTCTTTCAGTCTTATCTACCATTTCTCAAAAATCAGTAATTACAGTAGGTTTAAGTACGTTTGAAGGGTCTGTGCCTGTATAAAAATAGACACAATTATTCCTGCTTTTATCTCTTTCTGAGGACAATAGTGTTGATTCAAGGAGGTTTAATTAACAGGAGATGACACCGTGTGATAACGCTCTACCTGTCTCCTCGCTCTGTCACCATTTTGATGCATTCAAAACACAGTCTCTGGTGTGCAGTCTCCTGTCAAAACCAAAAAAAACCTCTGTGGAGTGACTCCTAAATGGCTTTATTTGAAAGTGTCAAAGTTCCAAAGGTACACTGAAATCATCCACATAAAATAAATTCATCCGCATAAAAATAAATTCATCCACATAAAAATAGGTTATCCACATAAAAGCCTTAAAGGACCTAGTCCGCTAGGGATACAGGACCCAACACGGTCTGCGTTTCGACAAAAAGTCTTCTTCAGGGGTCCCTGGGGGTCCTATAAAGGTGAATACGTGGGAAACAATTGTGTGGTGAACCGGAAGTGAGACACTGCATTCAAGGTTAAGAGAAGTTTCTGTTAATAAGTTATAACTTAACTTTTGTAGGTTTTCCCCTTATGGAAGCCATGTAATTTACTGTAGCAAAAGAAATGGACACTTAGCTTCACCTTTTTGTCTTCCCTTTCAAAAGGTCTTAAAACCATGCAATGTAGTTTAAAATACCTGTTTTCTGAATTTCAGGATCTTAAAGAGTTAGTTGAAAAATTGGAAAAGAATGAGAAGAAGTTGAAGAAACAGCTGAAGATTCACATGAAGAAAGTGCAAGATCTAGAAGGTAAGACTTTTCTGTTGAGACTGCCAAATAGACTAAATCCTTATCTCTTTAGCTCATGGTCTTCAGGGGTGACTACAGACCCCTAGTAAAGAGGATGAGAATTTGATGCCTGATGAAGGAAGGTTCTGTTGGTTTTTCCTATTTCCTGCAGTAGCATCTACTCTTGAGTTATCTCTGACATTATCCTTGCCTTTCTACCAGTGCCACACATTTTTGAATTTTGATACCATGTTCTGGTACCTCCATGAATTAGGCTGAGGTGTATGCAACCTTTTTTCTGAAAAGTTTATTTGCATTAACTGCTGTTGCTTCATACCTCACATCATGACCCTTTGCTCTTAAAAACATAGAAACATAATAGCAGATAAAGGCCAAATGGCTCATCCAGTTTGCCTATCCAAAGTAACCATTATCTCTTCCTCTCTCTCTGAGATCCCACGTGCCTATCCCAGGCTTTCTTGAATTCAGACACAGTCTCTGTCTCCACCACCTCTTCTGGGAGACTGTTCCATGCATCTACCACCCTTTCTGTAAAAACGTATTTCTTTAGATTACTCCTCTTAACTTCATCCTATGCCCTCTCGTTCCAGAGCTTTCTTTCTACTACACCCGAAAAACCAACTTCGCAGTAACCGCCCCCACACTATGGAATTCTCTCCCACAATTTCTACGGGACGAACAAAATCTAATTAAATTCAAGTCTGGCTTAAAGACATTCTTATTTCAAGATGCTTTCAATTGAACCTAGATCACTTTTTATCTCCTTTCAAATCTTCTCTTTTTTGTCTCTCCCTCTCCTTTTTTCTACCTCTTACTGCGAATAAGTACTTGCTTCAACAATGCCACCCTATCCCTCTCGTTCTATCCTTTCCCCACCCCCCCCCTCTCTCTAAATTTTGTAACTTCTCCCCTCATCCCCTCACTTTCCTCACTATCCAGTTTGTCTAGTCTATGTCATCTATGTTCACTTTATCTTATAACATTTTTAGCCTATACAAAACATTGTTAACCGGCCAGATATTCACTTGATGGTCGGGATATTAAAAACTAATAAACTTGGAAACTTGGAAACTTTCAAATGAAAGAGATTTGACCCATGCGCATTTATACCACGTAGGTATTTAAAGTCTCTATCAAATATCCCCTCTCCAGCTTTTCCTCCAAAGTATACAGATTGAGATCTTTAAGTCTGTCCCCATATGCCTTATCATGAAGACCACACACCATTTTAGTAGCCTTTCTCTGGACCGACTCCATCCTTTTTATATCTTTTTGATGGTGTGGCCTCCAGAATTGTACACAGTATTCTGAATGAGGTCTCACCAAAATCTTATACAGGGGCATCAATGCCTCCTTTTTCCTACTGGCCTTACCTCTCCTTATGCAACCTAGCATCCTTCTAGCTTTCGCCATCACCTTTTCAACCTGTTTGACCACTTTAAGATCATCACATACAATCACACTGAAGTCACGCTCTTCCGTCGTGCACATAAGTTCTTCATCCCTTAAACTGTACCATTCCCTCGGGATTTTGCAGCCCAAATGTATGATCTTGCATTTCTTAGTATTAAATTTTAGACCATTCTTCGAGTTTCACCAGGTCTTTCTTCATGTTGTTAACACCATCCTGGGTGTCCACTCTATTGCAGATTTTGGTATCATCTGCAAAGAGGCAAATCTTACCCATCAGCCCTGCAGCAATATTGTTTATAAAAATGTTAAAAAGGATAGGCCCACGAACAGAACCTTGAGGCACACCACTGGTAACATCCTTTTTCTCAGAGTGATCTCCATTGATCACTACCCTCTGACGCCTTCCACTCAACCAGTTCTTGACCCGCCCTGTCACTTTGGGACGCATCCTGAGGGCATTAAGTTTATTTATTAAACATCTGTGTGGAACAGTGTCAAAGACTTCACCATTCTTTGTTTTAAAAGCGTTTCCATTAATTTGCTTACCACAGAAGTCAGACTTACCGGCCTATAATTCCCTACTTTTTCTTTACTTCCACTTTTGTGGAGAGGGACCACATCTGCCCTTCTCCCCTTCTTCAATCACTTTTCTACTGAAATGTGTTTGCTGAATGTATATGTGAGATATTTGAATATATATCCTCTTCTTGGTACCAGGTCAAAAAAGCCCCTGACAATATAGCCCCTGACAAAAGAGCCCTATAAAAAGGCCTGCCCCTGATTTGTTTTCATTGTACCATAAGAACAGCCTTATTTGTTCAGACCAATGGTCCATCAAGTCCAGTAGCCCGTTTTCACAGTGGCCATTTCAGGTCACTAGTACCTGGCCAAAACCCAAGGTTTAGCAATATTCCATGCTACCGATACAGGGCAAGCAGTGGCTTCCCCTGTGTCTGTCTCAATAACAGACTATGGACTTTTCCTCCAGGAAATTGTCCAAACCTTTCTTAAAACCAGCTACACTATCCGCTCTTACCATAACCTCTGGCAACGTGTTCCAGAGCTTAACTATTCTCCGAGTAAAAAAAAATTTCCTCCTATGGGTTTTAAAAGTATTTCCCTGTAACTTTATCGAGTGTCCCCTAGTGTTTGTAATTTTTGACGGAGTGAAAAATCGATCCACTTGTACCCGTTCTACTCCACACAGGATTTTGTAGACTTCAATCATATCTCCCCTCAGCCGTCTCTTTTCCAAGCTGAAAAGCCCTAACCGTTTTAGTCTTTCCTCATACGAGAGGAGTTCCATCCCCTTTACCATCTTGGTCGCTCTTCTTTGAACCTTTTCTAGCGCCACTATATCTTTCTTGAGATAAGGAGACCAGAATTGAACGCAGTACTCCACATGAGGTCGCACCATGCTCCAATTGCTTTGATATTGAGTGTATAAGAAAATTACATAATTTGGGGGTACATCTGCTTGGATAAAGTAGAAAATGAAAAAAATGAAGGCAGATGATAACCATATACCGGCCTGCCCATCCATACCATTTAAAGACCAAATAAAGGCTTATCTGCGTTAGAAAAGGTCTGTCACACTAACGATGGTCAGCGTTTCACATTCAAGGCTGCTTCAGGGTGTGAACACACTGCACAGACCTATATTGTCAGAAACCTCCTCAGTGGTGTCACATTTTGAAATTCCAGTGGATTTACACTTCTCCCTCCGTATTCGCAGGGGTTCGGAGCAGAGCCGGCCTGCAAATATGAAAAAACCGTGAATAATATTCGGGCCGGTTCTGCCCCTAACCCCCGCTTCCCCCCAGCTATTTTAAGCCCTGAAAGCCCCCCCCCCCCCTTAAGCCTTACCTGGTAGTCAGCGGGTTTTCAGGGCAGAAGCGATCTTCCCACGCTCCTGCCCCATGCAGATTGCTTACAGGAAATGGCTGCCTTGAGCTCCCGTAGTCTCTCGAGCCATTTCCTGTGAGTGATCTGCACGGGGCAGGAGCGTGGGAAGATCGCTCCTGCGCCGAAAACCCGCTAGACTACCAGGTAAGACTTACGGGGGGTGGGGGGGAGGGGCTTTCAGGGCTTAAAATAGCACAAAAAATGGAAGTGGTTTTTTTTTTTTCATTTAAAACTGCGAATAAATGAATCTGTAGATACGGAATTTGCAAATACAGAGGGGGAAGTGTACTTGCATTGCACAGAGCACCACTTTAATTTGTATATGAGGGTTGTTGTTTTTTCTTTTTAAATGCAACCCTGTCGCCTGTCTCTGTAGGGTGAAGGTTGGGATCTGAGGCTTTATCCTCCTTATTTTTCATTTTATTGGTTGCTCTTCTTCTCTGAGCACTTGTTCTAGTGCCACACCTCTTTTGTTTTTGATGTCAAAAAGGAAGTGTGTTTAGTTGTTACAGTATTTTTCTACATTCTTTTATATTGGTTTCTAACTTTTAATAATTTGTATATCAGAAGTTTCAAGTTTATTAAAATTTTGTTGTACACGCAATGTCATGTACTTCAATGTGTACGACAGTTTAAAATCAGGAGACAAATAATAAAAACAATTTTATACAAATAAACATACAGTGTATACGTACAAATAATTACCGGTACAAAAGGAAAGACGGGTGAACTACAATCTTTAAAGAAAATAGAGTTACATTTAAGGAAATTACATCTGGAGGGTAATAAAAATAATCTTGAAAGCATGGCTAAGCTTAGAGGAGAAGGTAAAGAAGATTGCGACCTAGTGGTATGTCAAGAATCTCATAAATATATTAAATATAAATAGTTGTATGTGCAGGAAACAATAATTACAGTAATGTAATTACTTATTACATAAGTGTGAAATAAGTAATTTATCAGTCAGAATTGTACTCATAGGGTCACTTATTTCCCATTTTCAATCATGCCCAGGTTATTCCTAGCAGGATATTGTGAAAATGATTTTGGATGTATCTTTCTCCGTGGTGTCAGATGTTGAAATCAGATTGTATAATTGCATGATTTTTGCTTTTTTTCGTATTTAAAATTTATATCAGTTAGACAAGCGTGGGAAAAAAAGCAAGGAGGTATATACACAGTTTGCAGAGGTCTTCAGGAAATTCCTTTGCTGTTTCTCTTCACAGCATCCCAAGAGATGGTTCAGGTGGAAAGGCGGCAGCAGGAAATGACCAGACAGGTGACTGTGCAGAGAAAGGAGAAAGACTTCCAAGGGATGCTGGAGTACTACAAAGACGACGAGCCCCTTCTCATCCGAAACCTAATTACAGGTTGGCTAACACCACAGCAAGGAACTTGCAGGTCAATCTGTCACAGAAAGAGGAATGCCTGACTCGGACACCGAAAGCCTCAAGTTTAATATGTATTTGATTAATCGCTTATCTTATTTCTAAGCGATATACAATTTAAATGGATACAAACAAATTTAAAAATAACAAAAATTAAAAAAACACACAATGACAAACAGTGTGCTCGACTTTAAGAATAAATGGGACATCCACGTGGGATCCCTACGAAGGTCGAGTTAAGGAACTAGGTCATTAGCACTCAGACTTAATAGGGTGTGTAAATGGAGTGGGCAGACTTGATGGGCTGTAGCCCTTTTCTGCCGTCATCTTTCTATGTTCTATGTTTCTATGTTTCTAAAAGACAAGAGGGGATGAGGGGAGTAGAATTACAATAGAGTCAAGAAAAGGAGGGAAAGGGGGGAAACAAGAGGGAAGGGGATTCCTCTGAGTGGAGCCATTTCGCAATCCTCGAAGGCATCTTTAAATAAGAAGCATTTCAGAGCTCCCTTGAATTTGTCCATATTTATCTCCTCTCTGATATGGAAAGGTAGTGAGTTCCATATAAGTGGAGCAGTAACTGAGAACATCGTAGTACGTCTAGTGCTGACCATCTTGAGTGGGACATGAAAAAGATGTTGTGTGGTAGATCTAAGGATGCGAGTTGGCACATGACGGATAAGCATTTTATCGATAAAGCCTGGGCCAATCAGGCCTTAGGCTTAATGGGGATGGGCAGACCCGCTATGTCTAAGGCCTGATTGGTCCAGGCTTCTAGAGCCTGGGCCAATCAGGCCTTAGGCTTCGCGGGATGGGCCGGGAAGAGGCGGGCCCGCCTCATTTCAACGAGGCGGGCCTGCCGGCTGGACAGGCAAAATCCATCTGGCCAACAATTAAAGGTTAGTTTGGTGCGGGGGAGGTTTGGGGGCTGTTTACGCGGGGGAGGTGGCGTCTTCCATCAGGAGGGATTGGGCACCCTCCTGCCGGTGATCGGTAGTGTCGGGGGGGGAGGGGCACCCTCCTGCCGGTGATCGGTAATATCGGGGGAGGGGGGCATCTTCCGGCAGGAGGGTTTGGGCACCCTCCTGCCGGCAATCGGACAGGCAGCCGCTATACTTATAGCGGCAGAGAGATCCCTTGCCGCGATAAGTATAGCGGCCGCGTCTACTCTAACCTGATTCTGTAACCGACGTCTGTAACATGGACGCCGGTTACAGAATCGGGGTTTAGCGTAGGCCTGATTCTGTATAGGACGCCTCTCCTGGGCCGTCCTATACAGAATCCGGGCCTATGTGTCTAAGCGTTTTGAAAATGAGCCTCAGTATATATATATATATATATATATATATAAAAGAAAGCAGTTTATAAAAAAATATATATATATATATACTGAGGCCTTATACATATAGGGGCTCATTTTCAAAATGCTTAGACACATAAAGTACTATAGGTTTATATGGTACTTTGTGTGTCTTAAGTAGTTTGACAGTGAGCCTCAGAGGTTTCTGATTCAACAATGAATCGTGTTTAAAATTCTACTTTTGGTGTTCAAAGTAATAAATAATTTACACCCCCACCCCTCCCGTTTTACAAAACCTTAGCGGTAACAGTTCTGATGCTCCTAGAATACCTATGAGCATTGGAACTGTTACTGCCGCTGCTAAAAACCATGCTACATTTTTTTAAAAGGGAGGGTTAATATTACCCATTATTGCTTCTACACCTATTCCAATTAATAAATCAACTAATCAATCCTTATGGATAAACTCCAAGATTAAAATCGGCGGATACCAAGTCCTCTGAAAGTACTGAATAAAAGCAGGCATTCGAACTCTGAATGATGTTATTTCAGATGGTAAACTGTTTGAATTTTCACAACTGCAACATAGATTTGGTCTTAATAAATCACAAAGTTTTAAGTGGTTGCAGTTGAAGCAGGCTATTCAGGTGGGGTTCCCTGAATGGAAGACTCTTAACAATCAATATAGTCTGGAGTTCCTATGCTTCTAAGCAGACTTCCTCGGACATCAAGCCGCATTGTGGTATAAATTATTATCTAGATACTTGAATAAAAAAACAAAATGTGGTCTTAGAGACATTTGGAGCATTGAGATTAAGCATCAGATTTCTGCATCTCAATGGCCACGAATTTGGTCTTGGAGGATGAGATCTACAGTGTCAGCATCTATGAGGCAAACTTGGTTCTTTTTGTTGCATAGAGCGTTTTGGATCCCTGTTAGTTTACAAAAATTAGATAGCTCTAAGTCTGGCACTGTAATCTGGAACCAGGGACATTAGATCATCTACTTTATTGTTGTCCCTATATTAAGTTATTTTGGAATTCAATCTGGCCTCAAGTAAACTCTTTATCGGAAAACCATGTTGCATTTTCCTATGATACTGTTTTATTTGGAATGGCTATGAGGAAGAAGAGTCAAATATCGTCATATAATAATAAACTTTTATTAGTCATGACAGGGGTTGCCATTCAACATATTACCAACAATTGGAAAAATTACAAGAATCTTAATTACACATTCTGGTGGAATTCGTTATACCATATTTTTAAGATGGAAAGAGCAATAGCGATACAAAAAGGGACATATAATAACTTTGCTACCGCCTCCTCTTGAGCAGGCGGTAGTTTTTCAGCTAGCGCGGGGGTTAGCATGCACTAAAAAATCTGCGGGCGATAAAGCCGCTAACGCGGCTTTGTAAAAGGAGCCCTAAGTTTTTCAAATTATTTTACATTAAAATTCAGCAGATTAGCAGAATATAAAACTATCGGGTTACTTGGAGAGCTTGAATATTTATCAGGGCAAATGACAAATTTTTTTACGTCTTGTGTTTTTATTTTTGTAACTTGATTGTGGATGTAATTTTGTAAGCTGCCTAGTAAATAGATAGGGGGCATTTCTGTAATGTAGGTGCCCACACTTATGTACCCCTTTCACACACAAATGTATAGAATACTAGCATTTTACACGAAGGCTCTGATGTTATAAAAGACGCCTAGGCACCAATCTAGGTGCCTAGGTTTAATCAGAACTCTTAATTGAAAATTTTAATAATAAAAAAAAAAAATCACAATTAATTAAATGGCAAGTGCCTACCAGAAAGTAGGCATGGTTTGGGGCAGATTGTGAGGGAATCTCGGGTGTGTTTTGACTTAGGCAACAGTAGGTGCCTACAGTGGCGTAGCAAGGGTGAGAGGCGCCCGGGGCGGTGATTTCCCCTTCCCCCGGCTCCTTCCCAAGTCCCCCCTGCTGCGCACGTGCCCCCTGCCTTTCCCTTCCCCCGTGCCTCTAGTTGTTCACCGCCCCGAGCAAGAAGAACTTCAACATGCTCCTCGCGACCCCGACGGCTCCCCCCTCTGACATCACTTCCTATGCATGGCACCCGGAAGTGATGTCGGCAGGAGAGATGACGCAGTCGCGAGGAGCACGTTGAATTTGTTCTTCGCAGTGGTGAACAACTAGAGGCACAGGGGAAGGGAAGGGGGAGTGAGCGTGTGGCAAGGGGAGGAGTGGGAAGAGGTGGGGGTGGAGAGGATAAGGGGTGCTGCACCCCCATGCTTGGGGCCGACTGCCCCCCCCCCACTACACCACTGAGTGCCTAACTTAGGTACACTCATTTAAACCCTTGAGTGCACCTAAGGTTTCAACGCCTACTGGCGTCTAAGACTGCTTTAAGTGCTACTGGGCGCAATTCTATAAACGGCGCTTAACTTGCGCTGCCGAATGTCCACTTTCTGCAGTGTGATGGCTAACTTCAGTTCTTCCTTTGTCAGACATGAAACCTCAGCTGGTGTCTGCCACCGTGCCCTGCCTCCCCGCCTACATCCTTTTCATGTGCATCAGGCACGCGGACTACGTCAACGACGACCAGAAGGTGCACTCCCTCCTCACATCGACCATCAACAGCGTTAAGAAAGTGCTAAAGGTACGGTTGGAGCTGTCTGAAATTTAAAGCTCCCGGGTTTCAGTGACGTCCCAACAGCGTGCTTTACGGCAGTAGGGCGCAAACTTTTTTTTTAAGCTGCGGCACACTCATCGCGGGGCTGCGGCCGGAAGGCACCCAAAAATGCGCGGACGTCTGCGCGATGACGTCATGTGCAAGCGTGATGTCATCACGTCGATATCCATGCACGCATGGACGTCCACCAGCCGCGTCCCTGAGCCTCCTATTAGGGAGGAGGGGGTGCTGCAGAAGGAGAGGTGCCGGCTGACTGACGGGCTACAGGACATGCCTCTCTCACGTGAGAGGCACATCCTGGAGTCAGTCAGCTGGCGCTCTCCTAGCCGGCCTCTCGCGACACACCTGGAATCTTCCAGGGCACACAGTTTGCGATATGCTGCTTTACACCAAAGACTCCAGTCTTCATGGAAGTGTCCTTTTTGCCCATGCGATGACTATTCTCACAAAGTCTCTAAAATAATTGGCGTCGGCCTGAGTGTCTCTCTGGTAATTTAGTCCTCTTCCACAGGGATATATTAATTTTACTGATAATGGTATATGCTGAATATTTTTGGGAGGAGGGTCCGTCTTCAAATGCCGCTTAGACATTCAGGGCTGTGCCGAACATCGAAGTGCCTCTAGACTTTTTTTAACAGTGCCACATGTATAAAACTAAGGGCTCCTTTTACTAAGTTGCGATAGCGGTTTTAGCGCGCGCGCTAGACCTTAACGCCAGCATTGAGCTGGCGTTCTAGTCGCATAGCGCGGGTTTAGCGCGCTAAAATCCTGCGTGCGCTAAAAACGCTATCGCAGCTTAGTAAAAGGAGCCCTAAGTATATACTCCAGTGCATGGCATGGAAAAATGGGCATAGAAGGAGTATTCAGAGATGGGGCCCACTGTGTACCTACCGTAGCTATTTAGGTGGACATATTGAGTGTCCATGCCAAAAACCAGATCAAATAAGGTTATCATGCCGCTGTACCGGGCCATGGTGTGCCCTCACCTGGAGTACTGCGTCCAGCACTGGTCGCCGTACATGAAGAAGGACACGGTACTACTCGAAAGAGTCCAGAGAAGAGCGACTAAGATGGTTAAGGGGTTGGAGGAGCTGCCGTACAGCGAAAGATTAGAGAAACTGGGCCTCTTCTCCCTTGAAAAGAGGAGACTGAGGGGACATGATCGAAAACATTCAAGATGCTGAAGGGAATAGACTTAGTAGATAAAGACAGGTTGTTCACCCTCTCCAAGGTAGAGAGAACGAGAGGACACTCTCTAAAGTTAAAAGGGGATAGATTCCGTAGAAACATAAGGAAGTTCTTCTTCACCCAGAGAGTGGTAGAAAACTGGAATGCTCTTCCGGAGGCTGTTATAGGGGAAAACACCCTCCAGGGATTCAAGACAAAGTTAGACAAGTTCCTGCTGAACAAGAACGTGCGCTGGTAGGGCTAGTCTCGGTTAGGGTGCTGGTCTTTGACCAGAGGGCCGCCACGTGAGCGGACTGCTGGGCACGTTGGACCACTGGTCTGACCCAGCAGTGGCAATTCTTATGTTCTTATAACCTGGTGTATAAGGTCTAGATGTATAGGGTAGATGTTAGGCTCCCAGTAGCTGTGTGAATGCATATAGAATAGGTGCATATGTTCAGTGGGGGCAGTTCTATAAAGGGTTTTAAAAATTAGGCACCCAAAATCTGTGCACTAAGTTAGTGTTCTATAATGGTATCTGGGTGCCCAGTTTCCATTAAAGTATAAAGGCAAATCCAGTCCTCGAGAGCCGGAGCCAGGTCAGGTTTTCAGGATCTCCACCATGAAGATGTATGAGATGGATTTTCATGCTCTGCCTCCTTGAGATGCAAATCTATCTCGTGCATATTTATTGTGGATATCCTGAAAACCTGACCTGGCTCCGGCTCTCGAGGACCGGAATGGCCTACCCCTGGCATAGAGCCTAAAATGGCATTTCAGTGCCAACATTTAGGTACCAACACTTATACTAAGTAAATGGCAGGTGAAAATGTTGGCACCTACATACACAACTTACAGTATTCTCTTAGTTTGTAACCCACTCAAGTCCCCTTTTGCAGTTCTGCATTAAAGTACTATTAGAAAGGTTTTATTTTCGATTATTGGTTTAGGAAATTTTTTTTTTTTAGTTAATTTTATTTAGATTATTTCATTTGCTTTATTTTATTTTTAAATAGATTTATGTAAATTAACTATTTGGCCTTTAGACTGTAAGCTGCCCAGAAGGCTATGACCCTTGGTGCAGGATAGAAAATTTTAATAAACTTGGAAAGGCTAAAGTGGCCTGGGCTCTTCAGCTTGGAGAAGAGACAGCTCAGGGGGATATGATAGAGGTCTATAAAATACTGGGTGACGTGGAGAGGATAGATGTTAATTGCTTGTTTACTAGGACTAGGGCGCATGCAATTAAGCTACTAAATAGTAGATATAAAACAAACTGGAGAAAATATTTCTTCACACATGTAATTAAACTTTGGAATTAAATACTGGAGAATGTGGTGAAATCAGTTAGCTTAGCAGGGTTTAAAAAAGGTTTGGATATTTTCCTAAAAGAGAAGTCCATATAGTAACATAGTAGATGACGGCAGATAAAGACCCGAATGGTCCATCCAGTCTGCCCAACCTGATTCAATTTAAATTTTTTTTTTTTCTTCTTAGCTATTTCTGGGCGAGAATCCAAAGCTTTACCCGGTACTGTGCTTGGGTTCCAACTGCCGAAATCTCTGTTAAGACTTACTCCAGCCCATCTACACCCTCCCAGCCATTGAAGCCCTCCCCTGCCCATCCTCCACCAAACGGCCATGCACAGACACAGACCGTACAAGTCTGCCCAGTAACTGGCCTAGTTCAATATTTAATATTATTTTCTGATTCTAAATCTTCTGTGTTCATCCCACGCTTCTTTGAACTCAGTCACAGTTTTACTCTCCATCACCTCTCTCGGAAGCGCATTCCAGGCATCCACCACCCTCTCCGTAAAGTAGAATTTCCTAACATTGCCCCTGAATCTACCACCCCTCAACCTCAAATTATGTCCTCTGGTTTTACCATTTTCCTTTCTCTGGAAAAGATTTTGTTCTACTTTAATACCCTTTAAGTATTTGAACTAGAGAATGACACGGTGACGGTTTACCCGCGGCCACCGCATTTAAGCCGCGGGTCACCGCCGAAAACGGGGAAGAAAACTAGCAGTCGCTGCGGTGACGGGGACAAGGCCATTCACCGACCGCGGAAACGGTGAACAGGTTTGTCCCCGCGGGCCAATGTACCCCCTTCTAGGAACCGCTATTTACCGCCCGACGCCCGATTCACCCCCCCAGCAGGACCGCTCGCACCCCCACCCCGAACGACCCGCTCGCACGCGCTCCCACCCGCACCCGCGATCGGAGCAAGAGGGAGCCCAAGCCCTCTTGCCCGGCCGACTCCCCGACGTCCGATACATCCCCCCCCCCCGGCAGGACCACTCGCACCCCCACCCCGAAGGACCGCCGACTTCCCGACAATATCGGGCCAGAAGGGAGCCCAAACCCTCCTGGCCACGGCGACCCCCTAACCCCACCCCGCACTACATTACGGGCAGGAGGGATCCCAGGCCCTCCTGCCCTCGACGCAAACCCCCCTCCCCCCAATGACCGCCCCCCCCAGCCGACCCGCGACCCCCCTGGCGACCCCCCCACCCCCCTTCCCCGTACCTTTGGTAGTTGGCCGGACAGACGGGAGCCAAAACCGCCTGTCCGGCAGGCAGCCAACGAAGGAATGAGGCCGGATTGGCCCATCCATCCTAAAGCTCCGCCTACTGGTGGGGCCTAAGGCGCGTGGGCCAATCAGAATAGGCCCTGGAGCCTTAGGTCCCACCTGGGGGCGCGGCCTGAGGCACATGGGCCCAACCCGACCATGTGCCTCAGGCCGCGCCCCCAGGTGGGACCTAAGGCTCCAGGGCCTATTCTGATTGGCCCACGCGCCTTAGGCCCCACCAGTAGGCGGAGCTTTAGGATGGATGGGCCAATCCGGCCTCATTCCTTCGTTGGCTGCCTGCCGGACAGGCGGTTTTGGCTCCCGTCTGTCCGGCCAACTACCAAAGGTACGGGGAAGGGGGGTGGGGGGTCGTGGGGGTCGCCAGGGGGGTCGCGGGTCGGCTGGGGGGGGCGGTCATTGGGGGAAGGGGGGTTTGCGTCGAGGGCAGGAGGGCCTGGGATCCCTCCTGCCCGTAATGTAGTGCGGGGTGGGGTTAGGGGGTCGCCGTGGCCAGGAGGATTTGGGCTCCCTCCTGGCCCGATATTGTTGGGGAGTCGGCGGTCCTTCGGGGGGAGGGATGTATCGGACGTCGGGGGGGGGGGCATCAGGCTTTCAGGATGGGGACAGACCTTCAAGGGGGGACAGTGCAGGGAAGTCAGGGAATTTATATTAATTAATTTTTTCTCTGCGTGTTTTGTTTTTGTATAGTTATTAACTAATATTTAACTAAGTTTTAAAGTTTTAAAGAATGTTTCCTTTATACTAAATAAAGAAAAGTGAATGGGATTGCAGTGGCGGTGACGGGGCGGTGAATGGGGTGGCAGTGGCGGTGACGGGGCGGTGAAGAGGATGGTGAGACGGGGACGGGGCGGTGACGGGGATGGTGAGACGGGGACGGGGCGGTGACGGGGATGGTGAGACGGGGACGGGGCGGTGACGGGGACCAATTTTTTCACCGTGTCATTCTCTAATTTGAACGTCTGAATCATATCTCCCCTGTCTCTCCTTTCCTCTAGGGTAGACATATTCAGGGCTTCCAGTCCACTGCTGATTCCTAGGATAAGCAGCATAAAATCTGTTTTACTACTTGGGATCTAGCTAGGTACTTGCGACCTGGGTTGATCACTGTTGGAAACAGGATACTAGGCTTTGTGGACCTTCGGAATGTCCCAATATGGCAATTCTTATGTTCTTATCTTATATTCCCTTGGATTCTTGTTACCTATTAATAGGTAGGTTTAATCATTAGAGAGGTGTCGCTTCTTGTTGGGGTGTGGTTTCCTGAGAACACTGGGCTGATGAGCAACTTGGCTTCCTTTTACTGTTTGAAACACTTCAGGTCCTTTTCAGACTCCATCCAGAAACAGAAGTGGACCTCCTCCTGGCCAGGAAGAGATACAACGGGCTAGATTCACTAAAGCCCCTTGCCTGTCGATCCGTGGCCGAGTCTTTCCCTGGCGACTGATCCACCAAGCCTCCTCATGCAAATGAAGCAGATCGGAGGCCCGCCACACACCGACTGCACGAATCACTGCAGAGTGATCCTGACGCAAGCGCAGACCATCTTCTGTGCCTGTGGATGGTCTGCGTATGCTCTCCGCGCAAGGAAGCCCTGCCATGTAGTCTGTGGTTTGTTGCCTTAAAAGAAGACCGTTGCCGGCAGCGCTCGCTCTCCTCGTCCCCTTTCACCGTATTACCTCATTACTTAACAAAGCAGCATATAGAGTAGAGTCCTGCTGATTTCAAACATCTTGCCCCAGATTTCTAGTTCAAAAGAAAGAAAAGTTTGCATGCAGCCCTTGTCTGCAAAGGGTTGTGTTTTGTTTTTTTTCAATTTTACTTCATGCAACAGAACAGTCAATATTATTTCCCTGGAGTTCGCACATTAACATCTTCGCCGTAGTGCGGCTCCACCGTGTAGTGCAGCCCCACTTTTAACCAGTAGGTTAAAACCGTGGGTTAAAAGCACGGGCTCACAGAGGGAGCTTCTGAGCAGGCAGCGGGGAGTTTGGTCGCCGGAGGAAATTTGGCTTTACACTGGGCAGGGCAGCAGAGAACTTGGGAAGCAGAGGCGGCAGATGGCAGGGCACTTTTCATTGTTTTTTTTCAGGGCGGCAGAGAGCAGGACAGTTGGCAAGGACGTGAGTGACTGGTCCTCAGCAGTTACGTTTGGATCAGCCATCCCAATCAGTTTGTTTAGTGAATCGCTGCCGAATGCATTTCCCCTCATTTGCATGTGTGGGTTGGATCGGGTGCGGATAGGATCAGCCAGAAGGTTAGTGAATCGGGTCGGGGTCGCAAACCGGTCGGGACATGATCAGTCAGCTTAGTGAATCTGGCCCAATGAGTGGTAATAGCACTGCATGAGGTTCCCACTTGCAGTATACTTTTCACATACATGTTCCAGTCATGCCAGGAGTCTGTGTGCTGCATACACTGTATTTGAAGTCTATATTTGGATCCTAGGATACCATTTACTGTATTCAGCTGTCAGAACCAAAGGAAATTTGCAAAGTGAAGCAGGTTTCCATGGATAACATTGCTACTGAGGTATCTTAGAATTTGGAAGACTGTAGAAAATGGGAGAGATCTGGTGATTAAATCTGGCCTCTATGACAGGGCTCCTTGTTTTAGTTGAGATTTTAATATGTTACAAAAGAATATATTAAGAAATATGCATTCAAAAAAATAATAAAAATAACAAGCCTAGAAGTCGACATCATGGAGGAAAACAAATGATAACAATCCTGCTACCTCTTAAACTTAAAGGAAATCAATATCATTTCAATCATCATGCTTATTTACAATCTAATCCTAAGAAACCTGATTTTCCTTTTTATCCAAAATCTTTCCAAGTGCTAGGGTCTTGAAAAATAAAGAAATAGTTCTTATAAATTGTAAAGTTACTTACAAGGAAATTTTAAAAAGAAAGATGCACCCACAGCCAACACCCTAGGTTTTAGCTGAAGGAAGGCTTTCCGTCTTCGTTAGTAGGCATTGCAGCATCAGGGAACTTCATAATAATTTTCCCAAAAAAGGAACACTCTAAGTTAAGCTAAATTTACAGAGGACACAGCAGAAAAATTTAATCATCAAGAATCTAGGTTCTTGGTTTCTGAATGATGCCTGGAAAAGATAGAATCCCAATTGATTAATGTTAAATCAGTGTTCGTTTTCTTTCAAAAGAAGATGAACAGAGACAGCGCAAAAACATGTTGAAATGCACCTGTGTGTCTTGGCTTTGTCCATTTCCTGCGTATTTTTTCACCAGCTCAACAATGGTGTAGCCAGAAAGCCATTTTTGGGCAGGCCTCAGCTCAAAGTGAGCTGGTATATCTCTTTCTCTCTCATCCCACCCCCACTCCCCAGCCTGTGCAGCATTTCTATTTCTCTTCAGGTTACCAGCAGCTGTTCCTACAAGCAGCCGGAGGCTGACCTGGAAGCCTTCCCTCTGATTTAAAACGCAAATGCGTCAGAGAGAAAGCTTCTGGGTCAGCCGTTGACAGAATATAGGAGCCACTGCAGGTGGCCTATGGCTGCTGGGTGGGCAGGCATGAGCCCATACGGGGCAGGCCAGGCCCAACCCATGGATACACCTCTATTGCTCAACAATAAAAACCTATTTGAATACTGGAAGGTTAAAGGGTAGACCTTCAGTGAGATGACTTAAAACACGTTGTACTGTAACCAGGCATGTCTGAGAAAATGTTAAGCTAAAAAAAATCCTTTTCTTTTTTGTGCTTTTCAGAAACACAACGATGACTTCCAAATGACATCTTTCTGGTTGGCCAATACAAGTCGGCTGTTACATTGTCTGAAACAGTACAGCGGTGATGAGGTAAGGCTTTGGTGGCTACAGATCTTCCAAAATGTGTTAAGAAAGACTTTTCGAGTAAAGGTATGTGTCTTATTTGAAACAATGCTTTTAGGTTTAAAATGCTATTTACATACCCCGATAATATCATGCCCTGGGAACACCATCTCTGAAATGGCTAAAAGTTTAGCTGCATTAAGGGAAGGCAGTTTTCAGACAGCTGATTAATTATGAAAACCATTTTGGAACTACAGTACTTGTCTTCCGGATTCCAACGCTGCACAGTCTCATGACGCTATTTGACAAATCACTATATTTGACATTTTCATGAATGTGTACAAAGCTATTAGCTCTTACAGTGTTTGTACAGCGTTAATCCAGACCAATGTCCTGCAAACTTTCTGAGCTGCAGCACACTAAACGTAGTGGCCGCAGCTCGAAGCACCCAGAAATGGGCGGGCATCGCCCTGATGACATCATGCGCATGCGCAAAAGCCCTTCATACGGGCCCTGAGATGCCAGTGGGGGGGTGCCACCAAGGAAGAGGGCCGGAGAGAAGGAGAGGCGCTGACGCCAGCTGATTGCCTACAGGACGTGCCTCTCGCCGCATAATTGTGAATAATTGGTTGTCCCAGGAGTGCCCATCTTTGCAACAGTGGAGAAATCTTATAATCTCTGCCCTTACGTTGGAGAAGCAGAAAGTTGCTAGACGGTTTAGCGGGTCCGGGACCGAAGGCAGGGCTCATCACAATCCCAGATATGCCACTGACTCCTGACTCCCCCCTCCTCCTGGTGGCCAGTAAACAGCATGGATGACCACCGCAGCCAGCACTGGGAGGAATCCGCTGCCTGCCTCATATTTTGGACCTGCTCCAGACCTATGACTCTGTTCCCTACAGCCAGACCCCTGGTAGGCTTAAATTTTGATTTATTTTTTTTTTTTTTGAGAAGTACTCAAGTGTAGACTCAAATATAAACCGAGACCCCCTGTTTTGGGGTCATTTTTAGGGGGGGCCAAAAATCTCAGTTCATATTCAAGTATATACAGTATATTGAGAAATTTTTATTACATTGTAGATCAGTTCAGCAATGATGGAAGTCCAGTTGCCCTGAAGAAATGGTTGTTTACCATGAAATGTTTGCTTCAATTAAAAGAACGAGTTTAGCTTTATGTGTCGGAAGTAGGTTTTTCATATTTTTCAGTTTTTACACCTTTTAAATTTTTGTCTTTGTGTGGTGCTTGCCAAGAAGACTAAAGGTTTTTATGCTGATGATGTAGAGCTTAATATGTATGCTTACCTGAAATCTGAGGCTTTTTCTTTTGTCTTTTAGTGATAGCTTGAGTGGAATATCTTATTTTGTATAAGTGGAGAGTGGTTGCAAAAGTTGTTTAGTTCCTCCACACATTATTTTTGTAATTTTGCTATGGATAAAAATGATTCAAGCATAAGTCACATACCCCTCTTTTGGTACCTTTTCACTCAGCTGGACATTGAGAGGAATAGGGAAAGAGTGCAGAGCTAGGAATTGGGAAACACAGGAGATGCTGGGCTCAGAGAGCATAAGAAGATACAGGACAGAAGCTGGTCACAGGAGGAGAGAAAGGCGGGAGGTACTGGACACAGGGCAGGAATAGAGAAAGAGAAGGATGCTGGACAAAAGGGGGAGACAGAGTAAGACAGAATATTGCTGGAACAGGGAAATAGATTTTCATGCACTGCCGCCTTGGCACGCAAATCTATAATCATGCATAGCCGATGTGGATATCCTGAGAAACCACTATGCTAAAGCATTCTTCAAAGTGGTGTTTGATTTATAATATTTGTGGAAAGGGGGGGTGGGGATGGGGCTTAATTTATGTATTGAAGATGATATTAGAAAAGAAATTCAAGTGGTATATATGATTTAATTGATGTAATATTGTACACATGTTGTAAGATTGAAAAATGAATAAAGAATTGGGGGGAAAAAAAGTGGTGCCTCTAGTGGTAGTCTTGCATACTACCATTGGGGGGAGAGTTCGAGCTGCCATATAAAGGCTTTTTTTCTATAATATGACTGTTTGAACATCCTAGCAGCACCATTTTGAAGATGGCAGCCACCAAGGCAGGAGCAAGTAGGAATTAATCCTGCCTCTGGAATGAGTCAGGATTGTATAGGCTGGCTGGCTAGTAGATAGCTGATTTGTGTGAAGATGCATGCTGATGATGGAGAGGGGGGGGTGGGTGGAGAGAGAAATTTATTGAAGTAAAGGTTAGCTCAGGCACCACAATTCCTTGAGGAGGCCCTGACTCCAGGTGCTGATTTTTGCAGACAGTAATGCAGATCCATGAGTGCATTATCTGGTGTATTTTCCTATGTTAGTGCACATCGTTTGCACCAGGCTTGTTTGTAAACTATTTGGTTACTGGCTCTAATGCAAGGCTCCTGTATCGGCCCCTAAAAGGGACCACACAAGTACAGTACCTGTTTAAAAATGAACCAGATAAGTTATCTGATTAACTTTAATCAGATATCCAGCTCAAATTAACTGGATATGTTAACTTTAACCAAGTGTTAAGGCTACTGAAGATCGGCCGCTGTGTCTAGCACTGTTTATCCCACCAACAAACGCAGTAATGGGTCACTTCTAAGCTAAAACTCAAGCAGAATACAGCTGGTAAAAATATTTCGATGGATATCTTTGTTCCAAGGTTCTTAGCGCTTTTTTTTCTTTCTTAAACAAGGATTTGGAAATCTGAAGGTTAAATAAATATATTCAGGTTAATATTCAAACAGAGTTAAATGTTCAGGGCTGCCAGTGAATATATAACTCTACTATCAGTAGACTTTTAAAGGCTATAAGGATAGTATTTGACATGTCATCCTCTAACCCAGTGGTTCCCAACCCTTTCCTGGAGAACCACCTTTTATTTGGGATAACCCTAATGAATATGCATGAGAAAGATTTGCATATAATGGAGGTGACAGGCATGCAAATCTGTTCTAACCAACCCAATAATATCCATATAGAGAAGGGGCAGAAGGTAGGTGGAGGAAGACCCTAGTGGCAATTCTAGCCACTATCTGGATAATCTAAGGCAGCAGTCTCCAATACGTGGCCCCCAAAGTCCTCCACTGCAACCCTCAAACAATTGGCTGGAATATCCTCTTCTAATCCTGTAAATGTGTTAACTTCAATCTTGCCCACTTGATAGAGTAACTGCAAACACTCTTAAGTCACATTTATGAAGTTTGCTACTGTTGACTATCCAAAATAAAATTAGTTTTTTTAACTTGTGGCAGCTTGTTTTATTATATAGTCCTGAAGTAAGGCTTTTAAAATATATCCTTGACGTGCTATATAATTAATATTGGCATTAATTTTTAATGTTTTATATCCAGTCTGAAGAAGGTCAAGGTGGTTTACAAAATTAGTACTATGTGAAAGCTTGAAATCGTATGGTGGCTCTCAGAAATTTCTCGTATTCACACTGCAGCCCTTTACGGGAAAAAGGTTGGAGACCACTGATCTAAGAGGTCAATATTCAAAACAAACCTGGCAGGAGAGGCTTCTGCTCAATTAAATCGCCTCTGTGGCACTATCTGCTGATATTCAGTGGCTCTTAACTGGATAGGGCCACTGAATATCAGCGCTAACTGGCTATTCAGTGGGCAGTCTGGGGGTGGAGTCAACGCTTAACTAATTGTTAGCCTGTCAGCTAGGACTACATAAATAGCAATCTTAGCTTTGGTCAGTTTAACATAACAGGTTAAGGCTCAATTTTAGCAATTAACTAGTTAAGCGCCAGCAGGCCACAAATGTCTGGATATTCCAGCATTGAATATCCAGGCATAAAGCTGGGGGCGGCAAAAAAATCACCGAATGCTTCATGAATATTTACCCCTACATATTTAGTCTAGCCACTCGCCATTATCTTAAATTGCCCTCTTTAGGGGTTATTGTGTAAAGTAAGTGTTAACTTTTATGCACTGAACTTCACCTAGTGGTCTTTCAGGGCAGGAACGATCTTCCTACGCTCCTGCCCCATACAGATTCCTCATCCAAAATGGCTGCCTTAAGTTCCTGTCGTAGTCTCAAGAGACTACGGGAAATCATGGCAGCCATTTTGTATGAGTGGTCTGCATGGGGCCGGAGCATAGGAAGATCGCTCCTGCCCCCAAAAGACCGCTAGACCACCAAGTAAGGTCCGGGATGCCGGGGGTAAGGCGGGAGGGAGGTGGGGGTGGTTCAGAGCTGGCCCAAAAGTTATTCACGAATTTTCAAAATTCGCGGGACGGCTCTTCCCCTAACCCCTGCGAATATTGAGGGAGGAGTGTACTTTAAATTTTTTTAGAAAAATTTTATTTAAGAATATATATACCCCGCCTAGAATCTCAGCGATTTTCATACAGTAAACATACATAATTAAACACAAATCTTGCACTTGACAAAAATCATTCACATCAAACTGGAGAAGTAACTCCACGAACTCTGCAAAGACGACAAATCTCCCAAATGTAAATGCACACATTTTATGCCAGCTCTATGGCTGACATAAATGTGCAAGCCTAGATGGGCTATTGGTCTGACCCAATATGGCTATTCTTATGTTCTTATATTAACCTTATTCAGCTGACTGCTAGAAGAGGAATTTCTTTCCCATTTGTGAATGAAATGCAAATAAGCCTGGAGTGCCTTTTCAATCATGTACCCTTTCTTTTTTTTTTCAGGGCTTTATGACTAAGAACACACCCAAGCAGAATGAGCATTGTCTCAAGAACTTTGACCTCACCGAGTATCGCCAGGTCCTGAGTGACCTCTCCATTCAGATATATCAGCAGCTCATAAAGATTGCCGAGGGCATCCTGCAACCCATGATAGGTAATGCTGCATCAACCACTGTTAGGTTGCTGATTCGTTGGGGGCATGAAGATGGCTGAACCATTCTCAATAAAACCCCTTACCTGCGCATGTACAGTTGACACGGCATGATCCCTGCCGCCGTGATTTCTGCTTCTGTGCCATGTTCTATTTGCGGTGCGTGTGGCGGCTTGAGGCTCGTGCAGCCATTTCAGCAGTGGTGGCGGTATGACTTCTTCGCTGCCTGGACGCCTCTTCTCACCCCTGGACCAGCAAACACAGCAGCTGCAGGGCATTTGCTAGGCCGGCCCACTTCGATAATGCAAGGTGGGCTGGCCTAGAAAAAGCCCCGAGGCTGCCTGGGCTACTGGATGCAGGAGAGGGAGAGCAGGGAAAGGAGAAGGTGTACTGCTGCACAGGGGGATCAGGTAAGAGGTGCTGCTGGACAGGGGGGAGGTAAAAGGAAGGGAGAAGGGCTGCTGCTGGATAGGGGGAGCAGGGAAGAGGTGCTGCTAGACAGTGGGGAGATAAAACGAAGGGAGAAGGACTGCTGCTGGATAGGGGGAGCAGGGAAGAGGTGCTGCTGGACAGGGGGGAGGTAAAACGAAGGGAGAAGGACTGCTGCTGGATAGGGGGAGCAGGGAAGGGGTGGTGGTGGACAGCCAAAAAAAGAGAGACACAGACAGAAAGAAAGACAGACAGTGGCCAAGGAAAGAGAGAGAGAGAGACAGAAAGAAAGACAGACCCACACATCTATTCTAGCACCCGTTAATGTAATGGGCTTAAAGACTAGTTTTGATATAAATGTCTAAATGTGTTAGGGCTGCTTTTCTAATGGCAATACCATAAAATGCCAATAGACATTCAGACACTACATATTATTTATTTTAATATGACTCATCTTTTTTTAAGCGTAGCTCAAGGTGAGTTACATTCAGGTACTCTATATGTATATCCATGTTTCTGGAGGACTCACTATCTCTTTGTTCCTGAGGGTTAAGTGATGTTGCCCAAAGTCACAAGGAGCCACAGTTTCCCTCTTGATAGCCAAGGCTGGGAAGAAGGGGAAATCTCCAAGGCTGAACTTGTATGTGCTACTTATCCCAGTAGGATCATCCTCTTCCACTGCCACAGCTGACTGGTGGCTAAACAAGTAGAAAAAGCAATGGGAAAAGCTAGAAGGATGCCTGAGTGCATAGGGAGGGGAGTGTCCAGTAGGAAAAAAGAGATAATAATGGCCCTCTGGTCAGATCTTGTTTAGAATATCGTGTAAAATTCTGGAGACCTCACATTCAAAAAGATATAAACAAGATGGAGTCAGTCCAGAGGATGGCTACTAAAATTGTCGGTAATCTTCGTCAGAAAGCGTATGGGGACAGACTTGAAGATTTTAATATATGTATACTTTGGAGGAAGGGTTGGAGAGGAGAGCGACGATAGAAACATTTAAATACCTACATGACATAAATGCACGCGAAGCGGGTTTCTTTCAATTGACAGGAAACTCTGAAATGAGGGGGCATAGAATGAAAGTGAAAAGGGAATAGACTAAGAAAACACTGTACTTTGTCACGGATAGGGTGGTGAATGTGTGGAATGCCTCCCAGTGCATATGATGGAGACAAAAAGTGTACCTGACTTCAAGAAAGGTGGAGACCTAAAGTGTTCCTGAATTCAAGAAAGGTGGAGATGGTGGAGACGAAAAGTGTACTGAATTCAAGAAAGGTAGAGATGGTGGAGACGAAAAGTGTACCTGAATTCAAGAAAGGTGGAGACGAAAAGTGTTCCTGAATTCAAGAAAGGTGGAAATGGTGGAGACGAAAAGTGTACCTGAATTCAAGAAAGGTGGAGATGGTGGAGACGAAAAGTGTACCTGAATTCAAGAAATCTTGGGACAAGTTCATTGGATCTCTAAAGGAGAGGAAGGGATAGTAGATGGCATGGATAGACAAATTAGATAGGCCATATGGTCTTTGCCTCCATTTTTCTCTGTTTATATGTTAATAACCCAATGATACTCCTGCATTTCAGTACACAGGATATCTTCACTGCCAGCTGAGCCACGAGGCCAATACCTCTTTAGCGCTTATATATTCCGTTGTATGGGGAACACAATAATGAGCCTGTCTGCAGAATTGATGGGCCTCCAGTCTAATTTAAGTCTTCCAAAGGGAAATTCCCTATAGAGTTTCCCTTTCAGAATTTGGGCAGTGGTAGAAGAGCGAGTCCTGTGCACCTTCTTGGACATCAGCATGCTTTCTTTTCAGCTTTGTGCAAGGGATGAGGGGTAATAAATCACATTTTTAAATAAACATGTTTAATCATGTAAATTAATCATGTTATTACCCCTCCCCCTATATATAAAATTGAGGCAGTGAGCTATATGATGTCGCTAGAGAGAATGTAGATTACTGCATAGAACAGTGGTCTAAGAGTCAGAGGAGCCAGGGTTCACACCCACCGTCTGTAAATCAGGGTGTAAAAAGAAAGATAAAAAAGAACGAGGGAACGAGAAAGAAGGAAAAAGAAAGATAAAAAAGAACGAGGGAACGAGAAAGAAGGAAAAAGAAAGATAAAAAAGAACGAGGGAACGAGAAAGTGTGAAAAAGAAAGATAAAAAAGAACGAGGGAACGAGAAAGTGTGAAAAAGAAAGATAAAAAAGAACGAGGGAACGAGAAAGTGTGAAAAAGAAAGATAAAAAAGAATGAGGGAACGAGAAAGTGTGAAAAAGAAAGATAAAAAAGAACGAGGGAACGAGAAAGTGTGAAAAAGAAAGATAAAAAAGAACGAGGGAACGAGAAAGCGTGAAAAAGAAAGATAAAAAAGAACGAAGCTGTGAACATAAATTTTATCCCAAAGCAGTGATAACTGAAACAAGGGCCTTCACTGGGGCAAATATGTGAGAATGCAATAGATCCAGGAGATAAGTGCATCAGTGTTTTGTACATTGCTGATTTTTGGCATGGAAGAGTATTTGAATGTCACTCATAGCTCAGTGACATACCATCTATTGAGCAATCTTGAGTGGGAGAGTAGCCTAATGGTTAATGCAATGGTCTGAAAAGCCAGGGAAATGGGTCCAATTCCAACTGCAGCTCCTTGTGATCCTAGGCCAGGGGTAGGCAATTCCGGTCCTCGAGAGCCGGAGCCAGGTCAGGTTTTCAGGATATCCACAATGAATATGTATGAGATGGATTTGCATGCACTGCCTCCTCGAGATGCAAATCTATCTCATGCATATTTATTGTGGATATCCTGAAAGCCTGACCTGGCTCCAGCTCTTGAGGACCGGAATTGCCTACCCCTGCCCTATGCAAATTACTTAATCCTCCATTGCCCAGGATACAAAAGCATAGATTGTGAGCTCACTAGGGACAGTAGAAAGTATCTGTATATAATATATAAACTACTTTGATTCTGCCACAGAAAGGTAGTATATCAAATCCTTTTCCCTTTTCCTATTCACATTCCGAGGTCTTTTATTTTCCTATTTTTAGCCTATCTGTACTTTGTTTAGCGAATATTATGATCTATTGACTGGATTGCGAATCAGATAGTTGCTTCTAGTGACGTAGTAAGGGGGGGGGGACGGTCCACCCCAGTCTCCATTTTGGTGGGGGCTCCAGCACCCGTGCTCCTCTCCGCACCCTCACTACCGTGCGCGTTCCTCTTTAACGTTCACAGTGTGAGCAGCAACCCCAACCTATGCTCGCATCAGTGTCGGCTCTTCCTCTGACGTCACTTCCAGGACTCGCGCCTAGAAAGTGATGTCGGAGGAAGAGCTGACGCTGGCGTAAGCAGCAGGTTGTGGGTTGCTGCTTGCGCCGGGAATGTTAAAGAGGTACAAGGGAAGGGGAAGCGCATGCGTGGCAGGAGGGGGCAGGGAAGGAGAGGATGGGGTGGGGGAGGGGCGCCTCTCACCCTCACTGAGCCACTGGTCGCTTCATTTTTTGTTGGTGTTCGTTTGGGTAAATCATGTTCCTTGCCATTGCTGTAGATCAGGGCTGCCCAAGTCCGGTCCTCGAGATTTGCCTGCACTGCCTTCCTGGTATGCAAATCTCTCTCATGCATATTCATTGTGGATATCCTGAAAACTTGGCCTGCCATTAGATCTCGAGGACCGGACTTGGGCAGCCCTGCTGTAGATCATATGCTCTTTTGGTCAAGGGTTCATACCTGAACACTTGTCAGTATTATACAGCACTACAGATCCCCAGGAGTATTGGGGTTTTTTTTAAGTGTTATGTTGCTACACTGGCTCTTAGACATATATTTTTCTTTACAGTATCGGCAATGCTGGAGAATGAGAGTATCCAGGGCTTGTCTGGGATGAAGCCCATGGGTTACAGAAAGCGCTCCTCCAGCATGGCGGACAGCGACAACTCTTACAACCTAGAGACTGTAATTCGCCAGCTGAACGTCTTCAACGGCATCATGTGCGACCATGGGCTGGACCCAGAGATTATCCAGCAGGTCTTCAAACAGCTCTTTTACATGATCAACGCGGTGGCACTAAACAACCTGCTGCTGAGGAAGGATGTCTGCTCCTGGAGCACAGGCATGCAGCTCAGGTACCGCATCGGCATAGGAACGTCATAAATGACGGCAGATAAAATACCCGAATGCCCAGCCGTACACACACTAAAAATTCATGATGTAAATTGAATTGTCTTTTCTCTTGGGCCAGAAACCCAGCGCTCTTCCTGGTACCGCACTTAAGTTCCATCTACCATTTCAGCCGTCGAAGTCCTCTCCAACCCATCCTCAACTAAATGGCCATGTACAGGACACAGACCGTACAAGTCTGCCCAGTACTGGCCTTAGTTCTTCAATATATACCTGTTATTTTCTGTACTTACTACGTGTAATACAACAAATGAAACACAAAAAGGAATGGAGAGCAGATGTACTTGATGCAGGTACTTTATTCAATCAAACGGTGCGTTGTTTCTTCTCTTAATACAACACATGAGCCACGCTTCGTAGATATCCTGAATCTGTCAGGGTTCTCCAGGTCATGTTTTTACTATTCAAATGTAATATGTTGTCTGAACTCACTCAAATCTTTCTTCTTGTCTTTCCATGGTTGCAAGCACCATTTATTTATTTTAAAAATTTATATTCCGTCCATCAATCTCAAGTATTGTTTTATGGGATAAGGATTTGGATGTATCCTAATGTCACCCGACGAACGCAGGATCGAAGAAAATTATTCCTTGAAATGAGATCTGAAATTTTGGCTTTAGGTACCACATTTTTGTTGGCATAGCTCTGCCAACAAAAATGTCTAGTCTAGTCTAGTCTTTGGTTTATATACTGGATCTTCTCCTAACAGAGCTCAACTCGGTTCTCAAGACCAGAATACATAAAAATGAGAACATGAAAAAGATAATAAAGTGCTATCAATTTGTTAGTTCAGTAGGTAAGCCATTTAGATACTGTGTAAACAGCAGAGTTTTTAGGATTTTGCAAAATTGTTGTAGCTGACCTATCGGTGTAACAGAGTCAGGAAGTCTGTTCCAAGTTTCTACCAGTTTGAAAGCAAAGGATTGGCTAAGCTTCCTGATAGATTTGATTCCCCTAAAGGAGGGGATCGATCATTTATATTTCTATGGTTTGAGATATACATTCTATTTACCGGAGCAATTGAGGGCTTTCTTAGATTTGAAGAAATTGGCGACTGGAACTGTTTAGCTAAATCAGCAGCTGAGATATTGGGACCTTCTGTTAAGCCAACACCGCTTTACTTAATACTTTATATAATTGAAGTTCTCTCTTTTGGGGGGGGGGAAATCTTGTTCAAGTTTATGGTCTAAGAAGGGGAAAAGTTATATTCCTAATTTTGTAAATGTACTATCTTTAATTTGTTTTTTCTTTCCGTATTTCAGGAACAAGAGTATTCTTGTGTATTTTTATAAAAGCAATAAAATAAAATATATTTTTTTAAAAATTATATTCCGCTCCATCAACATTTCTAGGTGGATTCCAACAAAAGTACATAATTTATAACAGACCATTCTGTCACTCTGGTGACCATTTCAGGTCAGCATGTGTACATGTTGGCTGCTGTTGCATTTAATTCATTTCAAATTATTTGATATACCCCTTTTTAAATCAATATCAAAGCAGTGTACAAGTATGTGTAAAATACTGAAACATATAAATAGAATCTTACAGTAACAATTTCACTGGTATGTACAAAAGGGTGTGAATGTAATACCACAGTAATATACCACTAGACATTTAAGTGAAAGGGATAAAGCTTGTTGGTAATATCTCTCGCTCCTTTTCGTACAGGTTTAGAACAATTTGGAATGACATTCTTAGTTGTATAAAAACTCTCTTCTCTCTCCAGATTTTTCTTAAATCAATGAAAACAATGCTGTTTCAACAGTTTGGGGGAAATGGTACCATGGAGTGTTAATTTGTCTTTTGTTTAGTAATTCACATGTTAGTTAAACTGATTGCCCTGTTTATTAAAGTTTTATGTAAACTGAGTTGAGCCCCTACTTCAGGAGATGAAGACGTATGGTGAGAGACTGGAAGCCCTGAATATGTATACCCTATAGGAAAGGAGGGACAGGGGAGATATAATTCAGACATTCAAATACTTGAAGGGTATTAACGTAGAACAAAATCTTTTCCAGAGAAAGGAAAATGGTAAAACTGAGGACATAATTTGAGGTTGAGGGGTGGTAGATTCAAGAGCAATGTTAGGAAATTCTACTTTATGGAGAGGGTGGTGGATGCGCTCCTGAGAGAGGTGGTGGAGAGGAAAACTGACTGAGTTCAAAGAAGCGTGGGATGAACACAGAGGATCTAGAATCAGAAAATAAGATTAAATATTGAACTAAGGCCAGTACTGGGCAGGCTTGCACGGTCTGTGTCTGTGTATGGCCGTTTGGTGGGGGATGGGCTGGGGAGGGCTTCAGTGGCTGGGAGGGTGTAGATAGGCTGGAGTAAGTCTTAACAGAGATTTCGGCAGTTGGAACCCAAGCACAGTACCGGGTAAAGCTTTGGATTCTCGCCCAGAAATAGCTAAGAAGAAAAAAAAAAAATTTTAATTGAATCAGGTTGGGCAGACTGGATGGACCATTCGGGTCTTTATCTGCTGTCATCTACTATGTTACTATACGTAGCTTTATATGTGTATGAAAGGTTTATAAAATTGCCCTCCTAAAACTGAAGTAACTGTCCATATCAACTTGCATCTTTCTTGCTCCATTCATTTCCTGTTAGTCTTTGTTCTGTCCTTTGTCCTAATAAATTTACACTGGTTTCTTAAATAAAAAGCATGCCGTGTGCTTGATCATGGACAAGACCCCTTTGTTTTTAAATTCATCTTTTTTCTTTACGGCACCCCTCAGTTCATGTTCTCTTCACACGAGGATGGTTAGTGAGGTAGCCTCTGTTCTCATTGGCTCTGATTTAGGTATAATGTTAGCCAGCTGGACGAATGGCTGCGTGGGAAGAATCTACACCAGAGTGGGGCGGCACAGACCATGGAGCCTCTGATCCAGGCGGCTCAGCTCCTGCAGCTGAAGAAAAAAACCGAGGAAGATGCTGAGGCAATCTGCTCCTTATGTACAGCCCTGACCACCCAGCAGGTATAGAAAATTGAATAAATAGTTAAATGAAGATAATAGCCAACATCTGGACATTCTATACAGTGTTATTGCTAAATTCCTGTTGAAGCCCATGTAGGAATGTCCTTTTTCTTTTATACTACATCATGTTGTTCATTAAGCCTTTATATACCCGTCTTTGCTGTTTTTACTGTGCTATTTTTGCATTGATACTTCACCCCAACCCTTATGGTAATTCAAGCGTTCATGTCTTTCCTGCTATTTTACTTGCATGCATTATGTTCATATTCACAATTGTATTGGTTTTTATTAATGTCCATTAAGTTGCTTATATTCATGCTATTCCATTATTTATATTTCTCATGTAATTTTTAAATATGTATTTATGTTGTCTCTCTTGCATTTTTATATTTTCGTATTTATGTAATATCCATACATTCTTTTAGACCGACTCCATCACCCCTGAGGCAGGCCTCCGACTGGAGGCCGAAACACAGACCATGTCAGGTCACTAAAGAAAAATGACATTATATTTATGCATTGGTATATGTGTTCAGTTTTTAATTGAGTTTACATTAATATACTTGTTGATTCCAAGGTTGATGTACACAGTCCCACTCCCCGCTTGGTTTCCTTTTCTTGTTCTGTCCTGTGTGGGGTTAGTTTACCCTAGTTTTTGTGGTTCACATTAGATGTTCCTCCATGACTGGGTGGAGGAACACAGCTTTAGAGACATTGCCTGGCTTTGTGCCATAAGAAATGGAATAATCCTGTCTCGCTGTTACCCTGTTGCATGCATGGACTTAAGGGAAGCCATGCACATAGTAGAGTAAAATTGGATTAGATTTTTCTATTAATTATGGTAATATGTAGAAATAAAACAAAAAGAGGTTTTTAGTGACAGCCATGGCACGGAATGCTCTGCACTGCTCCGACACTCATAGGAACTCTATGACCGTCGGAGCAGTGCAGAGCATTCAGCATGACAGCCGGTGCTAAAAACCTCTTGCGTGGTTTTGTAAAAAGGGGGGTTATGATCAGCTTTCAAAGTTAACCCCTCTTCAGATCAGAAATAAGCAAATGTTAGCAAAATCAGTAAGGGAAACATGAAAGCATTTCAGTGGTAGTTGGAGACAAAGAGGTGACAAACCTAAAGACTAGGATCAACTTACACAGATATCATATTAAAAATGACATTGCCAACTAGGATGTCAGCGTTCCCGCTAAGCTGCGCTGGGGTGCGCTGGCGCACAAAATATTACCTCGCAGCGCACAAGTTTCTCGTCACAGCGCACACAGTGTAGAGCACAGTTCTTCAACCGCCGGTCCGCAAACAAAATCTTGCCGGTCCGCGAAGGATTCGGTCCCCGCCGCAACGAAAGGCCGGCGTCAGCTGACTTGCAACTTCCTGTTGCAGTCGCTGTGCCGGGACTCCTGCCTTCGCCGGGACTCCTGCCTTCCACCGCGTTTGCCTCCTGCCTTGTCTCCGCACCTCCAGACCAGCAGCGGCAGCTGTGTATGCTTTTAACTTCGGCACAGAGCTGCCCCTAATCAATAGTTTAGCGCGGTTTCATAAGGCAGCCTCGGGGCCTTTGCTAGGCCGGCCCACATCGCATCATCGAAGCGGGCCGGCTATCAAAGGCCCCGAGGCTGCCTCATGAAACCGCGCTAAACTATTGATTAGGGGCAGCTCTGTGCCGAAGTTAAAAGCATACAGAGCTGCCGCTGCTGGTCTGAACTCTTGGGCCGCTGAAGGAGGGCAAAAAGCAGCTGTCCTGGAGGTTTCCCTTCCTCTCGCCTTTACAGGTTCCTTTTTTCCACCTTTTTTTTTTTTCCTTCAAACGGCAACGGGCCCCAGCATCGACATCAATCAAGTAAGTTCCACTGTCAATCAAGCGGTTCTGCTCGGCCAAAGCTTCCCCTGTGACATGAGCCACCCTCAGGGGAAAGAAAGTGACCCACAAAGGTGAGGGGAAGGGGGGCAGATGATGGAAGTTGGGGGGGGGGAGAGAGAGAGAGAGAGAGAAGGGGCAGATGATGGAATGGAGGAGATGAGAGAGAGAGAGAAGGGGACAGATGATGGAAGTGAGAAGAAGGGAGAGAGAGCAGAAGGCAGATGGATGTCAGTTGAGAAGGGAGAGCAGATGCTGAATGGAAGTGGGGAAAGAACACATACTGGATGGAAGGAGGAGATAAATAAAGGGGGAAGAAAATAGTAAGATAATGGAGGGGTGAGGGAAAGGGGTGACAAGCTGTGTGTAGACACAGTGAAAAGAGGGAAACGGGACTAAATAGTAAGAAAGAATTTAATTTAGATGGAGGCAGAAAATAGAGAAGGAAGACCAGAGAAGAAAAGGGAAGAGAGAGCAGAGAATGATCAGATCTGAGTGGAGGAAATGAGAAGAGAGATATGCTAAAAACCACAGGGGGGAGGGAAGGATAGAGATGCCAGACCATGAGGGGAACAGAAGGAAGATGATGGATGCTAGACCAAATTGGGGGGTGGGGGGGCAGGAGGAGAGATGGCAGGGAAAGACAGACAGTGAATGGAAGGGGCAGATGCTGGACTGAAGAGACAGAGAAGGTTATCATGCTGCTGTACCGGGCCATGGTACGCCCTCACCTGGAGTACTGCGTCCAGCACTGGTACTTTAAGAAGGACACGGTACTACTCGAAAGGATCCAGAGAAGAGCAACTAAAATGGTTAAGGGGCTGGAGGAGTTGCCGTACAGCGAAAGATTAGAGAAACTGGGCCTCTTCTCCCTTGAGCAGAGGAGATTGAGAGGGGACATGATAGAAACATTCAAGGTACTGAAGGGAATAGACTTAGTAGCTAAGGCAGGGAGAACGAGAGGGCACTCTCTAAAGTTGAAAGGGGATAGATTCCATACAAACGTAAGGAAGTTCTGTGGTAGAAAGCAACATATTTATTTGGCTCATAACTTGCTGGCGCCCGATATTTTTAGCTCACAGTGAAAAAAGTTTGCTCACAACACCCGCCCGCTTAGAGGGAACACTGGATGTCACCTCTGTCAGACAGCACTTTGGAAAAAACTAACCACTGCCCCAATGATTTTACGGTGAGAATACTAAAAGGAAATTTTTAAGTCAATCCAAGAACATAAGACTTTTGATTAAGAAAGGTTTGGACAAATTCCTGCTGGGAAAGGGGATAGAGGGGTATAGATAGAAATTTACTGCACAGGTCCTGGACCTGTTGGGCTGCCGCGTGAGCGGACTGCTGGGCGCGATGGACCTCGGGTCTGACCCAGCGGAGGCATTTCTTATGTTCTTATGTTACCCACCGGACAGGACTCAACAAGGACACTACAAAGACACTTAAACTGCTTTGTCACCTCTCTGTCTCCTACTTAACAAAGACCTGGCCTTTCTTTCCTCCTACAAAGAAATTCAAACTGCTTTGTCACCTCTGTCTCCAACTACCACCGAAATGCTTTCCTGTTTCCCTTATATATACTGATTTTGCCAACATTTGCTTATTTCTGATCTGAGGAAGAAGGGGTTACCTTTGAAAGCTAATCATAAACTATATTAGTCCAATATAAAAGGTATTAATTTTTCCTTTATGTTTTTATTTCTACATATTACCTTGAAGAGAGGACTAACACAGCCACCACACCTATTAATTGTGGCACAGTTAGGTGACATCCTACAAGATCTCATTACCTTTTTCTCATGAATGTTGCTCTTATTTTCAAAACTGCAATTAAGCAGAAACCTAGAAAAGTGTGTAGGGTTGGGGTTTTTTTTCTATTTATTGTACTAAACTAATTGTTGTGGTCTCTGGAAGATCTGTTTCTACTGGTTCCTCTTTAAATTTGGGGAATTATTTTCTGTTTCCAACAGATTGTGAAGATACTTAATCTCTACACTCCACTGAATGAGTTTGAAGAACGTGTGACAGTAGCTTTCATACGAAATATCCAAGTAAGTTCTTGATCCATCACACTGGAAGGCCTTTCTCCTGCCGTGATATCCCCACCCCATCCCACCACTGCAAGCTTTGACTCCATCCCGACCTCGTCCTCACAAACTCTAACTCAAACTCCACTGCATTAGTCCCTTCATTTTTGATAACACAAGTACTCGTTTTTTGTACGAATTAGATTTTATACTGTTGCAGGAATGGGGTTGGGGAATGTCCCTATATCGTTCTCTAGGGTGGATTATACCCCATGGAAACCTAGAAAATTCTCCCCCATTGCTTCTCATGAGTAAACTCCCATTCTTGAGTACATCCGTCAATATGCAAATGACGAAATTCTCTTCTAAGACAGTGCAAAAGTTATTTTGCAAGTGGTGACCTCTACTATCCTGGTGTGTGAAAATGAGTTCATTGTGCTCTTCTTCAGCTGCGCAAGGTCCTTAGTTTGTTCGCTAAGATTTGCAATCATCAACAGGTCAGTGCTGCTGGGATCAACAGGAACTGATGACTTGGGAAAGTAGACTGTTGACTTTTCAAGTCTTTCCTAGTAAAAGCATATTTTATTTCTGTAATTTTGTTTAAAATTTGAAATGGAGAGAGTACATTGGGAGATTCCTGAAAGAATGTGATTGTTTAGCCAACCTTCCTGGGCAATTATCCACCTCTTATCTTGAGTTTGAGCTGCTCCAGTCCACAAACGGATGACTGCTCTCAACAATCTAAAAATTTAGAGAAATATAGGAAACGTATACAAATATTGCAAAATTTCAACAAAACTTGAAAAAAAAATCATATTATAACATAAAAATATTGGTGTTTGAAATTTGATAAGTGTACAGCCCTGTTCAGTAGCTTCTGAGGGGGGGAGGGTTTGGACTGACGAGGGAGGGAATAGGAGGAGTGCATGGGTTGGGAGCATTGATTTTTATAAAGCTGTTTCCACATGCAATTGGGAACGAACAAGATGGTCTTTTTTCCAAAAATGCAGCTTTTTAAAAATCACTGCTCCCTTTGGATATACAAGCAATGGTTTACTCCTGGTGGAATTCTGTGCAGTGCAGAATTTGGCACATGCTGTGCAGAATTCAGCGCAGACCTTTCAAGTCTCCCACGGCCTGGGTCATTTCTGCATTCCTGCTGAACTGAGGTCTTTTGCTGTCCTTCCTGTTCCTGACCAGACACCTCCCATCCCCATGTGGGTGTAGCCTCACTCTCTCCAACTGACCTCCTCCCTCTCCCCCTTGTGTATTTGGCATCTCCCCTACTTGCAGGTCCTCCAAAAGCAGCAGCAACTGGCCAGCAGAGCCTGTAGGGACCATCTGGAGCTGCCCTACTCAACCTCCCATTAAACAAACATGAGATGGGGGAAGGAAGGGAGAGGTGCTAGATGGGAGGGCAGTTGGGATGAGAGAGATGGTGGACCCAGGGGTAGTGGGGAGGGGGAGAGAGAGAAAAGGAGAGATGGTGAACCTGGGGGTGATGGGAAGGAGAAAGAAGAAAAAGAAGGGGGGTAGTTAGGAAGAGAAAGAGAGAGTTTGTGGACCCTGGGGTTGTGAGGGGATCTGGATCTTCACTGCAGACTGAATTCTCAAGTAAAGTTTTGGGTGTCATTATAGACTCAACACTTTCATTCAATGACTATCTTAATTCTCTAGTAAAAAAAAAAATA
Source organism: Geotrypetes seraphini (assembly GCF_902459505.1). Taxonomy (NCBI): domain Eukaryota; kingdom Metazoa; phylum Chordata; class Amphibia; order Gymnophiona; family Dermophiidae; genus Geotrypetes; species Geotrypetes seraphini. The sequence goes on from NC_047084.1 coordinate 87,400,308, forward strand.
AAAATGTTTCTTTAGGCTCCATATGCTGAGGAAAGTGAGATCCTGCTTCCACCAACAACATTTTGCTGTCCTTGTATAATCAATCATTCTTTCAAGGTTGGATTATTGTAATTCGGTCTATCTAAGTCTAACCAAGAAAAGTCTTCAAAGACTTCAACAGATCCAGAATACTGCAGCTAGGTTGATCTTTGCAAAAAGCAAATATGATCATGTTTCCCTGCTTTTATTAAAACTTCACTGGCTCCCAGTAATCTCTAGGGTTTACTTTAAATGTGCCTGCCTAACATTTAAGATTTTGCATGGCACTCTTTCTCCTTTAATTCCTCTATCCTGGAACTCTGTGAGACCTGATATTACCAGATCTATCCAAAAGCTTAAATTATCTTTCCCCGTGTTAAAAGGCATTATCTTTGTTGGAAAATTAGGGAAATCTCTTTACTTTAAAATTACTGAGCTTTGGAATAACTTTCCTGTCCAGCTGCGTAACTTGGGCTCTTTCCAATTATTTCAAAAGCATCTGAAAATGTGGCTATTTTCAAAACTGTGAATTCCGCTGCTCTCTATATAATCACTAATTCTTATTATATTTTCCTTTCTTCAAAACTCTTGTAAACCGTGCCGAGCCCTATCCTTATAGAGGCTCCACCTGAAGGCCTATCCCTCCCGAAGGACTGCACCTTTCCCCAAAGGTCTGTCCCCCCCCTGAAGGCCTGTTCCCCCTGAACCCCTGAAGGCCTGCACCCCCCCTAAAAGCCTGCATCCCCACCTGAAGGCCATAACCCCTGAAGGCTTGTACCTCCCCCCGAAGGACTGTCTCCCCTCTCCCCCCCCCCCCCCCCGGAAGGCCTGTGTGTTCCTCTCTGGCCTCCTGTGCCTCCCTTTACCCGATTCCTGCAGAAAGCAACCTGCAGAAAGGATCGCAGGTACTTCAGCGATCCTTGCAGGTTGCCATAGGCCTCCTGAGTTGTCCCTCTGCCGCAGTCCCGCCCCTCCTTTCTGCAGGTTGCTTTCTGCAGGAATCAGCTAAAGGGAGGCGAAAGCCTTGGGGTTGGGCCATGAGAAGGGAAGTTCCCGGGCCATGACTCCAAGGCCAGGAGCACCCCCCTCATGGCTTGCACCCGAGGTGGACCGCCCCCCCTTTGGTACGCCACTGTTCCCCAGTGTAGAGACCATCACACTGAAGCAAGAGTTTCTGTATAATCCAGATGAAGATGAAGCTTGGACGGAACAATCTTGATATGTTGATGTGAGGAGCGAAGGGTTCAGTTTGGGTTATAGCCTAATAGCATAACAAAGAAGAAAGAGGGCAACCAAGAATAATAAATCTGTGAGGATTTTAACTGTGGATGCAAGAAATAACGACCAACTCTTTTGCTGTTCTAGGCACAGTTGCAAGAACGAAATGACCCACCACAGCTGCTGCTGGATTTCAAATACATGTTTCCAGTTCTCTTTCCCTTCACCCCATCTTCAATCACCATGGACTCCATTCACATCCCTGCTTCTCTCAACTTGGAGTTTCTCAACAATGTATGAAAAAAAGGACAAAAAAAATAAAGTAAATTATATGCAAATTAAAATTGTGGAGCAAACGATTGTTGAAGAGCCGGTATAAAAGAACAGTCCATGCTGGGGTGTATAGTTAAGTACACTAATGAACTGAACTTGTCTGATTTTGTATCCTCCGGCTCAGAATAAGAATACTTGAAATATAGATTTTTTATTGCTTTATTTTATGGCTGAATAAAATTGCAAGGTGTATAGCAACGAAAGAGGATTTTCCATAATTAGAGACATGAAGCAGATAGTGTGCATGGGGAGAAGGTGACAGCAAATTTAATAACAAATAATTTGAAAAAAAAAAGAAAAGAAAAATTTTAGACCTGTTAACAATGAACAACTAAGGTTAAGAGACCCACTTAAGAAAAATCTGTGAGTTGCTCTCTGACGTACAGTTTAGCTCACTGGCTGAGATCACGTCTCTGTGTGCTCAATCAGCTGCAACTTTTCAGATCTTAGGCCATCATAGGTGGTGCTGCCATCCTATATGCCACATTCCCCCATGGGGGGGAGGTTATTGCTACGGAAACGCAAGCAAAATTACTGTTGCCCTAACTCCATGGGGTACTGATGGAGCAATTCTCTGGTGTTTGGGTCTGGAACCACTAAGAGATTCTGGAATACCTCTAGGAGGCTATAAAGGTCTGGATCTCACTGAGGACACTGAGCCGGGAAATCCAGGAGTGCAAAGCCAATACACCTAAGAAATCGGTCTGTGAAGGATGTGAAACGTACAACAGTAATCAGACCTGCAGCATGAAAGTGAAAACACCTCATTTTGATCTGGATTGCAAAGGGTTGCGTTCCACTGTTTTGAGGAATTGAGAGGGTTGGTCATCATAACTTGAAAAATAAGCCCAGCTGAAAATGTTTGCTACCATCTGCATTACTGTATACTTGCTCTGGATCCAGCTTGTGAAGGAACAAGTCCTCTCTCAAGGTCATTATTTATATCTGTGTAGTAAATATTAGGAGAAAATCATTCATGGAATGGTGGGTGCGGCCTTTCAGAGGTGCTTTAACACTGAAGCACCCATCATTGAATGTAGATGTTGGAGAAACAGCTGTGTGGGTATGGGAAGCCATGTTAAGCACAGATATTTGGAAGTCCCTCTCCACTCCCGTAGTCAGTGTGAACCTGTAGACTGCAAATACATAGGGATTAACTACTATCAGTAGCATCTGAGTGAAATGTTCAGTTTGGGTGAAAGATGGCAGGAATGGCTGTACAGTATTTAGTTCTAGGAAGGTGGCAGTGTATGTGTACAAGAGAATCTTGTACTAAGCTGGCAATTCTATATATTGGTGTCTCATTTTAGGCACTACAAATGGGTACATTTAGCGCTAAATCTATCATGGCATAAGGGTGCACCTAGGCCATTATGGAATATTAGAACAAAGCTGAATTGGGATTGTGTGTACAGAAAAAATGGTGAGTGCTGCAGTATGGCAATTAGGTTCTGCATTTCCATTGGAGGTCAACTTTCCATGCTATTATACATGGAATAGCAAAAACAGAACAAGCTACATGGTGATCCAAACATGAGATGATCAGCTGGAGGTTTATGGTTGCTCGCAGATGGTTTATGGTTGCTTCATCATCACAGACTGTTGCACAGTAAAAGGTTAATTCAAATTTGTACCTAAGGCAAAGGAGGTATAATTGACTTTCCTAGAGTCACAAAGAGCTTAGTGGGAGCAATTGGAATATGATGCCTGAACCAAAAGCCCAAAGCAACTGAAAAATAGGACAGGGCCCTTTGCTGGATTTAGGGATCAGGCCATAGCGCTATAGCAGAAGGAATCTGAATATTGCTTCAGAAGAAGGGGATTATGGCTGCCAATACATGATGGCTCTTACCAACCATAGAGCAGCACTAAATGTTTATTTCTTTTTTTTAAAAAAGTACACATCCAACCCTCGGGACAGTAAGGGATCCTCAACGACACCTGGGCATGCTTTCTGGGGAAAAGAGAATTTTAATAATGAGAGGAGGAAATAAATGTCCCTGTAAAGCAGGATAATCAGGATGCATGAGAATCATTATACCCTCAAAATGTTTTAAGGAACTATCAGGTCAAACAGATGCCAGCTGATATCGTTATATGTATATATTCCTACTACGAGAGCGTTTCAAAAACTAGCAGCAAATTTAATATTTTGAGAGATATAATTCAATTTAGAGATACAAGTTATGTTAATCCTCCTTTTCAATACACTTCTCACACTGTTGCACCAACTTCTTCCATTGGGGAAAAAAAAAATTTTGGTTGTGCCTTCAGCCAGGAATGCATCGCTTCTTTGACCTCGTCATCACTTCCAAATCTTTGTCCTCTCAAAGAATCCTTCAAGAGTCCAAACACATGATAATCAGAGGGAGTGATATCAGGGCTGTATGGAGGATGCGGTACGATCTGAAAGTTCAATTTCTGAATGGTGTCAAGAGTTGCAGTGGCCGTGTGAGGGCGTGCATTATCATGAAGAACGCCTTTAGACAAAAGTCCTCTGTGACGGCTCCTTATTTTTGTCTTCAGCTCCTCCTCCAACATTGCACTATATCGGGCACTATTCGCTGTTTCACCCTTTTCCTGATAATGCTCCAGTTGCAGAACGCCCGGCATGTTTTCTGGGCTACAAGCGCTGTTCCACACGCTCTGAACTCCTGAGGCAGACCTGTTTGGCCGAAACATGTATATGTCAAGTCATTGAGCCACTGGAAGGATTATTGAGCCTATTGGCCACTGTTGGGAACAGGATACTGGGCTTCGGTCTGTCCCAGTATGGCCATTTTGTATATGGTGTCCTACCAATCAAACGCACCATGCCATCTATTGGGCAGTGTCAACGCTGCCTCTAAGAATGTATCTTCCCTATGCAGAAGTTTGAAATGCCAGGGGTGTTCATTTCATAGACTACTGTCAATTTGCTTTTACTTTTTGAAACACCCTCATGTATGACTGGGCAATCAGAATTTAACTTGAGAGGCACACATGTTAATCAGAAGAGAACTGTGAGCTTCAAAGCAGTAGTTCTTCAGCCAGCCTTGCTGGCATCTCTTTCTCAGTATCCATCCTATGGCAGGTGGATGTAGTCTCTCATTTAAATCATAGCAACTTAGTAAATGATGGCAGATAAAGACCAAAATGGTCCAATCTCCATCAAAAGCCATAGGATGTTTTGTCTCATACACTTTAAAGTAAGTTTCAGATATTAGTCTAAAAGTAGATCCCATAGCAAAGGGGGGGGGGGGTTGAAATCCCAAAGATATTGCCTCTGGCTAACCTGACTGATCTGCAAACAATTGTCAGGTTTTTCTTGACTCTATCCAGCTGGTTCTGAAGAGTTTATTAAACTGGTTCTCTGTTGAAAATGGGATTGGTAGCTTTTGTTCATTATTCAGCTTCTGACTTGGAAGCCACATAGTTCTCCAGGGCTCTTTCTCTCTATCATGAATTTTGTGTAAATAGCTTGCAACAGAATGCAGTCAAAGATAACACAGCAGAACCATTCTCATTATCCCTGATCATGCAGTTTCAGAAAGATAAACATTAATTTTCTGATTCTTCATGGAAACAGAATGAAAGAAAATCATAGCAAATCAGGCTCTATGTACTATTCAAGGTTTGCCACCTTGCTAAATTATCTTCGTAGGGGAAAGGTTAGCACATGATAGATGGTTTCAACATAGTATTTAAATAGCTGTGAAGACTAGTGGAAGATCTGTCACCTTTGCAACTAACATTTGATAAAATGTCTGAAGCAGGTGCTCCATACAGGATAAGCATGCTTATACACAATGATGGAACCATATGCATTTTTTTCATTCAGTCAAAAATTTGTATTTTTTGTGCAGATATGTTTTCTATTGTGTATGCTCGGGACTGGCGTTAGGAGAGTGCAAACAGAGCAATTTCCCTGGGTCCTTATGCTGCAGGAGTCCCCAGTCTGTCTCAGTCTGACAGATAGTCTGCTCATAGACTTTGCCGGGGGGGGGGGGGAGCAAGGAGAAGGGGTAGCATGTTTTAATTCCAGCCCTGTGCACTGTTCTTCACAAAAAGCAGGAGATTAGAATAATCTTTAAACACAGAGTCCACAGTGATTGCTTTTCTTATGCTGGGCTGGAAGTGGTTTTAATCAGTAACCTGGAACATAATGACAGCAGCAGATAAGAGACCTGAACAGTCCATCCAGTTTGCCCAATATTCACACTCATTAAACATTCATGTTTAAATAGGTTTAGCTTTAATATTTCTAGGCAATTGACCATAGAAGTCCTCCCGGGACTGTCTTTAGCCTATCCTAACCAACCTATCCTATCCATCCTAACACTGGAGCTTCTGTCAAAGCCCTCCCCACTGTCCCAGCTCATCCTAAACCAAATCACCATATATGGTACACAGACCATGCAGGATTGCCCAGTATCAGTCTTAGTTTGTTTTATACTAGAGAATGACATGGTGACAAAATTCATCACCGTCCCTGTCCCCGCGGATAACCGCAGGAAATAATCCCATATTATTTTCTAGTGTCTATTTCAACTTCGGTCCTTCTATACCAGCATTCTTCAAAGCAAAGCTTGCGGGTCAGTGGTTGTGGCCATTCATGCTCTGATTCTTATGTGAGCCAAGGATAATGAAGCCATTGTGACATCACTGATGTAATTGGCTCTTAGGCACTAGTGGAATGAGGCATTATGACATCACAATATCTGTTCTGGATACCAGAGACTGTCATCCTGTAGTGTCTGTTTCAACCTCAGTCCTTCTACACCAGCATTCTTCAAAGCAAAGCTTGCGGGTCAGTGTTTGTGGCCATTCATACTCTGATTCTTCCCTCTCTCCTTAAAGAATGACATGAAGATGGTTTCCCGCGGTTATCCGTGGGGACGGGGACGGTGATGAATTTTGTCACCATGCCATTCTCTATTTTATACCATTCATTTTCTAATTAGAGATCCTCTGTGTTTGTCCCATGCTTTTTTTAAATTCCATTACCATTTTCATCTCTACTATCTCCCTCGGGAGGGCATTCCAGGCATCCACCACCCTCTCTATGAAAAAGAATTTCCTAACATTACTCCTAAGTCTGCTACCCCGCAACCTCAATTCATGCCCTCTAGTTTTACCATTTTCCTTTCTCTGGAAAAGATTTGTTTCTATATTAATACCTTTCAAGTATTTAAATGTCTGTATCATATCTTCCCTTACCTTCTCTCTTCCAATCTACCATTTCAGTTGCTTTTTTTCTAGACCGCTTTAAGTCTTTTTTTTTTTTTTTTTTTTTAACATCCTTAGCCAGATATGGCCTCCAAAACTGAACACAGTATTCCAGGTGGGACTTCACCAATGACCTTTCTTCTGCTGGTTATGTCTCTTTCTATACAGCCCAGCCTCCTAGCTATAGCCACTGCTTTGTTGCACTGTTTCTTAGCCTTCGGATCCTCAGTCACTATCACCCTGAGGTCCCTCTCCCTATCCGGGCATATAAGCCTCTCAGCACATATGGTTCCCTCGGATTTCTACTCCCCAGGTGTATCACTCTGCACTTCTTCGCAATGAATTTTAGTTACCAAGATCCTTTTTCATGTTTTCCACCCCTGGGGTGCCCACTCTGTTACAAATCAAAAAGGCAAACCCTTCAGCAATGTCACTCACAAATATATTGAACAGAATCGGACCCAATTTCTTGTGGCACTCCACTACTCACCTTTCCTTCCTCCAAGCAAATTCCATTAACCACCACCCTAATCTACCACTTTAGGGCCTAAATTCTGCCTGTCAAGTTTATTCAAGAGCCTATGAGGAACTGTGTCAGAGGCTTTGCTGAAATCTAAGTAAATTACATTTAGTGCACAACTTTGATCCAGTTCTCTGGCTAATGTAAACACAATAACTCATGTGGCACAGTGGAGCTGGGATGAGCCACTGAAAAATAAAAATTGCCAGCTTGAGTGGGTTACAGACCAAGGTATCTTTTTTTGCCACAGTTTATTTCCTGTTTGGGGGAATGTCCTACACTCTTTAGACTCCTGAAAGATTTGCCAAGTTTAACATATTACATCTTAGCAAACAAAACAAAAAAAGTGCTGCAGAACTCTCTTCCACAATGGAATATATATAAAATGTAGCTATATTTTTCCAGGGGGAAATGCTATTTAACTAGGATTATACAAAAGCTGTTAATTTATATGTAATGTAGAAATAACTATTTTGCACAACTCTTTGTACAGGCAGGAGCTGTGGGTGACATTTTTTGCACTGTTATATTTAGCATCTTCACCTGGTATCTATTTGCAAACAGATGTCTAATGTATATTACTTTTTATGTTTGTAGACATTTTAACATGGCAGTAGCTGTACTTTTTAGTTCAGGTACATTAAGAGATTTCCAGTCCTGCACAGTGCCTTGAGAATTAGGAAAGGCACTCTGACTTAAAATGCTTGTCTGACATGAAAGCACAGATTATCTCCCTTTTCTAAAATTAAAACAAATGGAAAAACAATCATTGTCTTCTATTTTTTGTCTCTTTAGTGCTTGATATTATATTGAGCTGTTCTCATCATGTGCTTATTTAGGTGCAGCTAAGGTATTTCTGTCCTCTGGACTACTGTTTTACTGCAAATCTGACCTGAAAATCCAGGGGGGGGTGTCATTGAAACAAAACATCTGCTCTCTGTAAATGCAATGGAGGTCAGTTTACAAATGGCACTTAACATTTCAGCACTGTGCCAGATATGTTGAGTGCTGGTTTCATTTCAATTTCAGCAGAAGTGTAGACAGAGAGGGGGTAATTCTATTCCCGCATCTCCATTTTGGCACCCCAAGATCACATTGTAAGATCCTGTTTTATAACAGAACCTGGATGCCCAAGTTCCAGTATAGAATAATAGTGTAACCCAGCAATGGTGTGTCTAACATTTAGGTAACTAGTTACATGACCCACAGACCTGGTGTAAGTACTGGTACCTAAATGTGGCAGAGGCATGGGTGACTTAAGAGTATGCTGTAAGTAGCAGCCCTATTTATAGTCCCACCTATGCTTTCCCTCCTCCCTTTGTATGTCCCCCTTGCAGCTATGTGGAAAGATTAGGTTCTTACCTGGATGATAATCTTTCTGGAAAAGGACATAGAAATCTGTATGAAAGGTGATTATCCCCTACTTGCAAGCTGGGTCTGCAGAAGTTTTTGCATATCTTTCTGCTCCTCCTCCAACTCTGCTCTATTGCCATCTTCAGGTCACACCAAAGCAATGAAGCATCACTATAAGAAGGAAAAACAGAAGGAGGGGCATAGGAGAGGACTTGTCAACTTCCTGCTCCTGTGTAGTTGGGACTGCCATATAGCAGTTATTACAGAAATTGCCAGTTATTACAGAAATTACTGCAGAAGTGGTTCCTATGTCACTCTCTAGCTCAGACATACTCCATCTTGTCTAGGAACCACATGTGCTCTTCTTCTATCCCCTTGAAACTGGACTTGACTTTTTACCTTATTTGCATATTCAGGCACACATATTCATACATTTGCATGCCTCCACATCTCACCTAAGGAACTACTTTAATCTACTGGATAGCTCTTCCATAAACCTTTAGGTGGCATGTGCAGATATGCTCATGTGCAGATATTAAAGGGAAACAGCCGGCTAGGGAGGAGGTGGGACCGCTGGACGACGGAGACCGGAAGGGAGCGGTGAAGGAAGAGAAAGAGGTCGCAGAAAGACTTAACATGTTCTTTTCGTCTGTATTTACAAGCGAAGACACAACCAACATACCGGAACCTGAACAAATCTTCAATGGAAATCAAGCACAAAAGTTAACATCCATGGAAGTGAGCCTTGATGATGTGCGCAGGCAGATAGAAAAACTAAAAACTGACAAATCGCCGGATCCGGATGGAATCCATCCAAGGGTTCCTTTAGTTCTGAAGGAACTAAAGGAGGAAATAGCGGAACTACTGCAGCAAATTTGCAACCTATCTCTGAAAACAGGTGTGATTCCTGAGGATTGGAAGATAGCCAACGTTACTCCATCTTTAAAAAGGGATCAAGAGGTGACCCGGGAAACTACAGACCGGTGAGTCTGACCTTGGTTCCGGGGAAAATGGCGAAAGCACTGATAAAAGAAAACATCGATGAACATTTTGAAAGAAACAAACTTCTGATAACCAGCCAACATGGTTTCTGCAGGGGGAGATCGTGCCTGACTAACTTATTGCACTTCTTCGAAGGAATTAACAAACAGATGGACAGAGGAGACCCCATAGACATCATATATCTAGATTTCCAGAAAGCCTTTGACAAGGTGCCTCATGAACGTCTACTCCGGAAACTGAGGAACCATGGGGTGGACGGAGACGTGCACAGATGGATCAGAAACTGGTTAGAAGGTAGGAAACAGAGGGTAGGGGTGAAGGGCCACTACTCAGACTGGAGAAAGGTCACGAGTGGTGTTCCGCAGGGCTCGGTGCTCGGGCCGCTGCTCTTTAACATATTCATAAATGATCTAGAAACAGGGACGAAGTGTGAGATAATAAAATTTGCAGACGACACCAAACTATTTAGTGGAGCTTGGACAAAGGAGGACTGCGAAGAATTGCAAAGAGACCTGGACAAACTAGGGGAATGGGCAGAGAGATGGCAGATGAAATTCAATGTTGAGAAGTGTAAAGTATTGCATGTGGGAAGCAAAAACCCGAGGTATAATTATACGATGGGAGGGATGTTATTGACTGAGAGTACCCAAGAAAGGGACTTGGGGGTGATGGTGGACATGACAATGAAGCCAACGGCACAGTGCGCAGCTGCCGCTAAGAGAGCGAATAGAATGCTAGGTATAATCAAGAAGGGTATTACAACCAGAACGAAAGAAGTTATCCTGCCGCTGTATCGGGCAATGGTGCGTCCACATCTTGAGTACTGCGTCCAGTATTGGTCACCGTACCTTAAGAAGGATATGGCGTTACTCGAGAGAGTTCAGAGGAGAGCAACACGACTGATTAAGGGGATGGAAAGCCTTTCATACGCTGAGAGATTGGAAAAACTGGGACTCTTTTCCCTGGAAAAGCATAGAGAAGGGCATAGAGAGAGTAGAGAGGGACAGATTCTTCAAACTTTCAGAAAATAAAAATACAAGAGGGCATTCGGAAAAGTTGAAAGGGGACAAATTCAAAACAAATGCTAGGAAGTTCTTCTTTACACAGCGTGTGGTGGACACCTGGAATGCAATTCCAGAGGACGTTATAGGGCAGAGTACTGTACTGGGGTTTAAGAAAGGATTGAACAAATTCCTGCTGGAAAAGGGGATAAAGGGGTATAGATAAAAATTTACTGCACAGTTCCTGGACCTGTTGGGCTGCCGCGTGAGCGGACTGCTGGGCGCGATGGACCTCAGGTCTGACCCAGCGGAGGCATTTCTTATGTTCTTATGTATATGTTATAGAATTCAGGTGTAACTACCACTTATGATATAGTTTGTGGCATGTACACCTAGGTGCCAATTTGTAGTATTATTTTCTAGAAAGAAATATTTCTAGCACCCATCACTCTCAGTTAGACTTGCACATTGCATAGAACAAAGTAGGTCCCTATACAAGCCCAAAACCAAGAATGTATGAAGAAATTCTTGTGTCTATAAGATAATTTAAAAGAACCACTGTATGTATGAGGTGAAGGAGCCTCATCGAAATTGATTATGCGTACAGAGCTATTATTATAGGCTCTATGTCTGCTTAACAGACCCAAGTGTTGAAGAAAAAGCTGAATGTCCAAAATCATTATCAAACTTAGACAAGCATTTGAACCAATAGTAGGAATAAGTGAGAATCCACCAGAGCACATGGAGGGGCATTTTCAAGAAATCATCCAAGTCCGATTTGGAACATTTTGTTCATTATGTTCACACACATCTTAGTGCCATTTTCAAAAGGGAAAACTTCTAGGTTTCAAAAATAGTACAAAGATACATTTTTTGCACAGATATCTAAAAAGAAGTCGTTTTCCAAACAGAAAATCGAACCGAACACATTCTGGAGCGCAGTGGACCCAGCAATAGATTCCAGCAACCCTAGTGAATTCATAAAAACCTGGCGGTCTCTCAGCGAATCGACCTTGAACAAACTAGCACCACTAAAAGAAAAAAACAAAATACACAATCAGATAAATGGTTTGACACCGAACTCCTACAACTAAAAAGGAAATGTAGACAACTAGAAAGGGCATGGATAAAACAGAAACAAGAAATTACTAAAACAGAATGGAAAACCCAAATCAAGCAATACAAAATCAAATTGAAGGAAAAACGCAAAGACTACTACTCCAACCTCATAGGCACCGACAAACAAGACACAAAAAAATTGTTCAACCTAGTAAGAAACCTTACCAACACTAAACCATGTCAAGCCACCCAGGAAAACCTAATACCTACAGCCTCCCAATTAGCAGACCACTTCAAAAATAAAATCATCTCAATTAGAACAACATTCAACAACTCACAAAACAACACAGACAAGACTCTAATAAAACCCATAACAGATGAAGCAATATCAGCAGACAGATTCTGGACCGACTTCCCTACAACCCAGTGGACTGAACTGGACAGGCTATACAAAAAATATTGCAAATCATCATGTGATCTGAATAACTGCCCACCATACCTACTAGCAACAGCTTCCACCAACTTCAAAGCTAGCTACACATTATGGCTGCAAACCACACTCAGGGAAGGCCAGTTCCCACCAGACCTCGGAGAAATTATAATCACGCCTATACTGAAGGATCCCAAAGGTCTAACAACCCATCAAATTACAGACCAATCGCTTCTATCCCAACATACGTCAAAATAATAGAAGGATTAGTTGCACAACAAATGTCCACCTACCTTGAAGCCCACAACATCTTACATCCATCCCAATCCGGATTCAGAACCAACTACAGTACAGAAACTCTCCTGGTATCTCTACTAGACATAGCTCGAAGTCACCTCAGCCAAGGAAACAGACTGCTAATCATCCAATTTGATCTCTCAGCTGCATTCGATCTAGTGGACCACTCCATACTTCTCCAAAAACTAGACGCAATAGGAATTTCAGGTAAAGTTCATAACTGGTTCCAAGGCTTCCTTAAAACTAGAACATACAGAGTCAAATCTAAAAACATTCTATCTGAACCATGGTCCAATCCATGTGGAGTACCACAAGGCTCTCCCCCACACTTTTCAACCTATTCATATCCTCCCTAGGCACCACCCTAGACGACCAAAATATTACTTCTCTCAGCTACGCAGACGACATAACCATCCTCCTTCCATTCGACATACACAACCCAATCTCCACAGAACGCCTGAAAACTACATTAGAAACAGTGGAAAAATGGATGACAGGTCACAAGTTGAAGCTGAACTCCGACAAAACCAAATTCTTATTACTAGAGAAGGACAAAAAACCATCCCTAACAGAACTGGAAGTAAACTCAATCAAGTACCCTATACAGAACTCCCTCAAAATCCTAGGAATACATTTAGATAGATGCTGCACAATGCAAACACAAATCTAAAAAATCACCCAAAAAGCATTCTTCACAATGCGAAATTTAAGAAAAATCAGAAAATTCTTTAACAAAGACCAATTCAGGATCATTGTCCAATCCCTTGTGCTAAGTATTATCGACTATTGCAACAGCCTCTACTTACCTTGCCCGACCAACACAATAAAAAAACTACAGACCATCCAGAACACAGCCCTCAGACTCATATACTCACTCAGCAAACACGACCACATTACCAATGCATACCTAGAATCTCACTGGCTACCAATAAAAGCAAGAACACAATTCAAACTCTACTGTCTCATTTTCAAAGTAACCCATGGCACGGCACCCAGTTACCTAATTAACCGTTTTCATCACTACCACCCACCAAGAAAAAGGAGAACACAGAACCTTTTCACCTATCCACCACTCAACGGTACATGTCGTAAGAAACTCTACGACAACCTCCTGGGGACACAGGAAGCTAAAATAGACTCTGACATCTCAAAATTACTGACCAAAACAACAGACATAAAAGAGTTCCGCAAAGAAATAAAAACACTACTGTTCAAAAAATATCTCCCATCACTCTAACCACCACCCAATGAGTTCCCAACCAACGACTCCGGAAACACCCATCTAAACTATCTCTTTGTCTACGACTAAGAATGTACTGTAACTCTTCTACATTACACCCGATTTAAACGATCAAGTTGACATGTATTACCTCTACAAAATGCATTATCTTCTGTTATATGTATTAACTTCTGTGATAAGTATTATCTTCTGTGAACTTGAGGTATCATAACTCCTCACTACTACTGTAATATACTCCTATCCGAAATGTAACTCTACTGGAACTACCCAGATATCTTCTAAAATGTAATCCGCCTAGAACCGCAAGGCACAGGCGGAATAGAAGTCCCTAATGTAATGTAATGTAATGATGTACCAAAACAAGCACAAGAATGTCTGTCTGTCCTTGTAGATCAGAAAGGCAACATAGTGGGCAGTGCAGTGGACAATTCTCACCATAACTCCTTTATTTCGTATTGAGCCCTCCAGAAACAGAATAAAACCTACTATATCTAATTGTCCACCATTATCTTTTCAAAAATTGTGATTTAGATGGTTTCAAAATGGACTTTTCTTTTGCCATTTTGATACATCTATCTGGTTTGAAAATAAGCTCCATAGGGAACCAAGCCACCGAATTTATAAAATGAGAGAAAACTTTTCAAAGAATTTTAAATTTTTATTTTCAAGAAACAACAAGTTACAAATGTACAAATATCATGCAAAAATATAAAGTGTCACTTCAGGATCCATGTTAAAACTTTATCATGAGGAATTGGTTCATCCCTCCTTAATTATTCATGTGTCTAAGTTTGTTTGATAGCTGCAGTCCTGAACAATGGATTACAGATACAAATGGTAAACAGATATTTAGATTCTGTAAGGAAGAGCTGGAAACAGTTACTTATCTCATAGCTGGTTGCAAAGTTCTGATAGGCGAAAAAGTATATATTGAAAGGCACAAGAAGACAGTACATCTGATATTTCAAAACTTTGTAAATACTACATCATCACTATATCAAAAGAATACTGGGATCGTTATCCTATCAGAATTATGGAAGAATAATTTGGGTTCAACTGGGACAACCCCATTCAAATTAATAAGTCTGAAGTAAGAAACCAGGCTTAGTGGTAAAGAGCAAAAACATTGGAACAGCATTGATAATAGAGATGTCAATTCCAGGTGAATATTTTGTACAGCAAGAGAGAAAAGATTTTCCAGTATCAAGAAATGCCTAAGGCCTCAGAAGCGTCGCGGGAGGCATTGGAGCAGGAGGGACTGAGCACCCCTCCTGCTCCTTTACAGGTATGGGGGGTGGGGAGGAAAGGGGACAGGTACGGGGAGTGGGCGTCCCTTGGGTGGCAGGTGAGAGTCAGCATCCCTCGTGCCATTGTTTGTTTGTTTGGGGGGAAGGAGTTGGGTGTTTTACGGATTAAAGGAGGGAGTGGGAACCCTCCTGCCACAATTTTAAAGTGGTGTCGGCGGGAGGGGGGGCACTTTTTTGGGGTTCAGGGAGGGAAAGGGGAAGGAGCACTTGACAGAAGAGGGTGAGGAGCTTTAAAAAAATTTTTTTAATTGGGCTGATATTTTGCGTGTGTAAAACATGCAAAATATCTGCCCGATTAAAAAAAATTTTATTTTTTTTTTTTTAGCCAGCAGTGACAGGAGGCTGCTTCTCCTGTCACTACTGTCAGGGCTCTGCCCCAACTCAATCGGTTTTGAGTCGGAGTTTGAATGCAAATTTGATAGTGAATCAGTCGCACTGCCACGGATCGGATCCGCGGGCTTAGTGAATCTAGCCCTAAGTGCCACAAAGGTACCCAAACTTACCAGATGACCACTGCATGCATCAAGGTAAGACAAGCCCACACTCTCCCAGTGTTCACTGACCTCCTTCTCCCACACAAAAATGAGAACAAAGGGTTCATATCTGTCTCTACAACAGCAACATCTGGTATGGGGAAGCCTAGTCGAACTGCACACAGGTGTCTTAAGTAGTCTGGTGGGTGGGCTAGTGAACCATAGAGAGGAGGACCTAGGCCCATAAGCCACTCTAAACACTAATTTTATAGAACGTGAGAGTCCACCCAAAAGCACAGTTACTTACCGTAACAGGTGTTATCCAGGGACAGCAGGCAGATATTCTTGACTGATGGGTGACGGCACCGACGGAGCCCCGGTACGGACAATTTTAGAGTGATTGCACTCTAAGAACTTTGAAAGTTCTAGTAGGCCGCACCGCGCACGCGCCTTCCCGCCCGACAGAGGCGCGCGGTCCCCAGTTAGGATAAGCCAGCTAAGAAGCCAACCCGGGGAGGTGGGAGGGACGCAAGAATATCTACCTGCTGTCCCTGGATAACACCTGTTACGGTAAGTAACTGTGCTTTATCCCAGGACAAGCAGGCAGCATATTCTTGACTGATGGGTGACCTCCAAGCTAATAAAAAGAGGGATGGCGGGAAGGTTGGCCATTAGGAAAATAAATTTTGTAAAACAGATTGGCCGAAGTATCCATCCCGTCTGGAGAATGCATCCAGACAATAATGTGATGTAAAAGTGTGAACTGAGGACCAAGTAGCAGCCTTGCAGATTTCCTCAATGGAAGTAGATTGGAGGAAAGCTACAGACGCTGCCATAGCTCTAACTTTGTGGCCCGTGACAGAACCTTCCAGTGTCAGGCCCGACTGAGCATAACAGAAAGAAACGCAAGCAGCAAGCCAATTGGAGAGAGTGCGTTTAGATACAGGATGACCCAACTTGTTAGGATCAAAGGACAAAAATAGTTGAGGAGATGATCTGTGGGGCTTAGTACGTTCAAGATAGTAAGCCAGAGCACGTTTACAGTCCAAGGTATGCAAAGCCTGTTCACCTGGATGAGAATGAGGCTTTGGAAAAAATACAGGCAGGACTATGGACTGGTTAAGATGAAAGTCAGACACAACCTTAGGAAGAAATCTGAGGTGTGTACGGAGAACCACCTTATCATGGTGAAAAACAGTGAAAGGTGGATCGGCCACTAGTGCATGCAGTTCACTGACCCTCCTGGCAGAAGTGAGAGCTATAAGGAAGACCACTTTCCAGGTAAGAAATTTGAAATGCGCTGTGGCTAAAGGTTCAAAAGGAGGCTTCATTAAAGCGGAAAGAACCACATTGAGATCCCAGACCACAGGAGGAGGCTTGAGAGGTGGTTTCACATTGAAAAGGCCCCTCATGAACCGAGAAACCAAAGGATGAGCCGAGAGGGGTTTTCCATGAATTGGCTCATGAAAGGCAGCAATGGCACTAAGGTGAACTCTGATAGAAGTAGATTTAAGACCAGAGTCAGACAAGGAAAGAAGATAGTCCAACACCAGTCCCACTGCTAGAGACATGGGATCATGGTGATGTAAGAGGCACCAGGAAGAAAACCGAGACCACTTCTGTTGATAACATTGGAGCGTGGCCGGTTTCCTGGAAGCATCAATGATAGAGCGGACAGGCTGAGAAAGGAGTGAGTGAGCTGAAGTCAGCCCGAGAGATACCAAGCTGTCAGGTGCAGAGACTGTAGGTTGGGATGCAGTAGGGTCTGCTGATGCTGAGAAAGCAGAGAAGGAAACAGTGGAAGAGGTATGGGTTCCCTGGAACTGAGTTGAAGTAGAAGGGAGAACCAATGTTGCCTGGGCCACCGTGGAGCGATGAGAATCATGGTGGCTTGTTCCCTCTTGAGCTTGAACAGTGTTCGCAGCATGAGCGGTAGAGGGGGAAAAGCATATAGGAAGAGACTGGTCCAATCCAGGAGAAATGCATCGGGCGCCAGACGGTGAGGAGAGTAGAGTCTGGAGCAAAACAGGGGCAGCTGATGGTTGTGGGGAGCTGCAAAAAGGTCCACTTGAGGAGTGGCCCATTGAGCGAAAATGGACTGAAGAGTCGAGGGATCGAGAGTCCATTCGTGAGGTTGGAGAATTCTGCTGAGATTGTCCGCTAAGGAATTCTGTTCCCCTTGAATGTAGACAGCCTTCAGGAATAAGTGACGAGCTGTCGCCCAAGACCAAATCCGTTGGGCTTCCTGACACAACAGGCGAGAGCCCGTTCCTCCCTGTTTGTTGATGTAGTACATTGCAACTTGATTGTCTGTGCAAATGAGTAGTACTTGAGGAAAGAGAAGATGTTGAAACGCCTTGAGGGCATAGAACATCGCTCGGAGTTCCAGGAAATTGATGTGGTGTTTCTTTTCCTGGGCAGTCCAAAATCCCTGAGTTTGGAATTCGTTCAAGTGAGCTCCCCAGGCATAGGGTGAGGAATCTGTGGTGATGACTAGTTGATGAGGAGGTAGATGGAACAGCAGACCTCTGGATAGATTTGAAGATGTCAACCACCAAAGAAGCGACTGTCAAAGAGACGAGGTCACAGATATGTGTTGTGAACAAGGATCCGTCGCTTGGGACCATTGGTTCGCTAAGGTCCATTGAGGAGTACGCAGGTGGAGACGTGCGAAGGGTGTGACATGTACTGTCGAAGCCATGTGCCCCAATAGCACCATCATGTGATTCGCAGAAATGGTAATCTGTTGAAACACCTGCTGACAGAGATGGAGGATGGCGTGAAGGCGGTTGGATGGAAGAAACGCCCTCATCAGAACAGTGTCCAGAACAGCTCCAATAAATTGAAGTCGCTGGGTCGGAATGAGGTGAGACTTGGGTAGATTGATTTCGAACCCTAATAGTCGAAGGAAGTGAATGGTCTGATTGGTGGCAAGCAG
This sequence comes from Geotrypetes seraphini, assembly GCF_902459505.1. Lineage (NCBI taxonomy): Eukaryota > Metazoa > Chordata > Amphibia > Gymnophiona > Dermophiidae > Geotrypetes > Geotrypetes seraphini. The sequence goes on from NC_047084.1 coordinate 87,418,705, forward strand.
AACCGCCTGAGGGGAATGAGTTTTGATCAACCAGTCGTCCAGATAAGGGAAGACTTGAAAGTTGTGAGAGTGGAGATAGGCCGCTACCACAATCAGACATTTGGTGAATACCCTGGGAGAGGAGGCCAGGCCGAAGGGTAGCACTTTGTACTGATAATGATGTTGATTGATGAGAAAGCGCAGATATTGCCTGGACGTCAGATGGATAGGAATATGTGTGTAAGCCTCTTTGAGATCGAGGGAGCATAGCCAGTCGCCCTGAGCGAGAAGAGGGTAGAGGGTGGCAAGAGAGAGCATTTTGAACTTCTCCTTGACCAAACATTTGTTGAGATCTCTGAGATCTAAGATGGGTCTGAGGTCTCCGGTCTTTTTGGGAACTAGAAAGTACCGGGAGTAAAAACCCTGACCTCGCTGATCTTGAGGAACTTCTTCGATGGCATTGAGAAGAAGGAGGGATTGAACCTCTTGAGCAAGAAGGAGGGACTGAGACTTGTTGGAAGCAGACTCTTTTGGCAGGCCTAACGGCGGGGGAGTCTGAAAATTGAGGGAGTAGCCATGGGCTATGATCGAGAGCACCCACTGGTCGGTGGTGATTACCTCCCATCAAGAGTGAAAAATGGTTAATCGACCTCCTATGGGCTGTGGAAGAGGACAGGAGGGAGGGAGACTGGCAATGCCCAGGGAGAAGGGAGTCAAAGGAGGGCTGAGTCGGCTTAGTCTGAGTGACAGGCTTTATGGTAGGCGGCTGTTGCTGACGTGCTTGTTGGTGCTGTTGCCGCTGCCTCCGAGGTTGTGGAGGTTGAGGCTGAACTGGCCGAGCAGAAAACCGCATCTGATATGATGGCTGCTGTCTAAATGGACGAGGAGGAGGAGGCTTCTTTTTATTTTTCAGCAAAGTATCCCACCTCGTCTCATGGGCAGAGAGCTTTTGAGTGGTGGTATCCATAGATTCTCCAAAGAGCTCATCACCCAGGCAGGGAGCATTGGCAAGGCGGTCCTGGTGGTTCACATCAAGGTCGGAGACTCAGAGCCATGCCAATCGTCTCATCGCTACAGACATAGCCGTGGCTCGGGATGTGAGTTCAAAAGTATCATAGATGGATCGGACCATGAACTTCCTGAGTTGTAGGAGACTGGAAGTGCATTGTTGGAATGCAGGAAGCTTACAGTCAGGAAGATACTTTTGAAAAGAAGAGACTTGCTGAATCAAATGTTTCAGGTAAAAAGAGAAGTGAAACGCATAATTACCTGAACGGTTGGCCAGCATTGCATTTTGGTAAAGTCTTTTACCAAATTTATCCATGGCCTTGCCCTCTCTGCCAGGAGGGACAGAGGCATATACACTAGAGCCTGCCGATTTTTTGAGGGTGGACTCCACCAGCAGAGATTCATGGGGCAGCTGGGGTTTGTCAAACCCTGGAATAGGAATCACCTTGTAAAGCGATTCCAGCTTCCTAGGGGCTCCTGGAACGGTGAGAGGAGTTTCTAAATTTTTGTAAAAAGTTTCCCTCAAGATGTCATGGAGGGGTAACTTTAAAAATTCTTTCGGAGGCTGGTCAAAATCCAAAGCATCAAGAAATGCTTTGGATTTGTTAGAGTCAGACTCTAGAGGGATGGAAAGGGTGTCCGACATCTCCTTAAGAAACTTGGTGAAGGACGAGTGCTCTGGCTTACCAGCAGGATCCTGCACCGATGTAACATCCTCCTCCGAGGAATAATCTGCCTTGGTACCGAGGGGGTCATCAGAATCATCCCACAAATCAGGGTCCCGTACCGATGACAGACGGCCCTGAGAAAGTGGGGTAGAAGGTTCGGTATGCTTGGTTTTGCGTACCGATTTACCAGACCTCATGGACACCGTACCGGGTGACTGTACAGCAGTATGGGTGTCAGAGAACGGCACCGGCTCCGAAGTCGAGTAAGCAGTGCGTCGAAGAGACTTCGGTTCCGCCGAGACAACAGGCATAGAAACAGATTTTTGCGGTGCCGACAACGTCGATGCCGACAAAACAGGCTGTTCGACGATCGGCACCGAATGCTCAGTAGGTACCGACACTGGAAGGCTCGGAGTCAGCAGAGCCGGGAGCAAGTGTTGTAACTGCTCCTTAAGCTGGACCTGAAGGATGGATGCTATTCTCTCATCCAGAGACGGTCCCGATGGCACCGGTACTGCTTTTTTCTTGCTCGGTACCTGCGGTGCAGCTCAACACTCAGGCGAAGTCGATGCCGATGAAGAGGCAGTGACTTCAATAGGAGCGGAGCGTTTGCGAGGCCGGCGCGCAGTCTGCAGGACTTGGCTCACTGCTTGTTCAACTGGCGGGCTAAGGACAGTAGGGGATGGCTGCTTAGCCGGCTTACCTACAGGGTGCGACACCGAGGATGGATCTTGCGGTGTCATAAGAACATAAGCAGTGCCTCCGCTGGTTCAGACCAGAGGTCCATCGTGCCCAGCAGTCCGCACACACGGTGGCCCAACAGGTCCAGGACCTGGACTGTAATCCTCTATCTATACCCCTCTATCCCCTTTTCCAACAGGAAATTGTCCAATCCTTTCTTGAACCCCAGTACCGTACTCTGCCCTATTACGTCCTCTGGAAGCGCATTCCAGGTGTCCACCACACGTTGGGTAAAGAAGAACTTCCTAGCATTCGTTCTGAATCTGTCCCCTTTCAACTTTTCCGAGTGCCCTCTTGTTCTTTTATTATTCGAAAGTTTGAAGAATCTGTCTCTCTCCACTCTCTCTATGTCGAAGTCACCGGTGCCGATTTGGAGGAAGATGACGGTGTCGATGCCGGGGGAACTTCCATGGCGGCACCGAAAAGAATTTGCTGTTGAATTTGGCGATTCTTTAGAGTTCTCTTTTGGAGAGAACTGCAGCGGGTGCACGTTTCTGCCCTATGGTCCGGACCCAGACATGAAGGCACCACTTGTGCGGGTCGGAAAGGGAAATAGGACGTGCACACCGCTGACACTTCTTAAAACCCAGTGAAGGGGGCATGAAGGGAAAAACGGCCGTAGCAAAATCGAAGCCCGAGGCTTCGATGGTGCCAACAGGCCCCGCCGGGGCTGACCGGAAAAAAGTCGAAAAAAATTGACTTTTTTTTTTTAAATAAAAGAAAGAAACGATAAGGTGAATAAATCATGACAAGAAAATAACGCGCGAGCGGGAAGGCGAGAAAATTTTGAAAAAATTTTCCAACAGCAGTTGGAACATGCGTCTTCTTAGCTCCGCGGAAACTAAGAAACTGGGGACCGCACGCCTCTGTCGGGCAGGAAGGCACTCGCGCATGCGCGGTGCGGCCTACTAGAACTTTCAAAGTTCTTAGAGTGCAATCACTCTAAAATTGTCCGTACCAGGGCTCCGTCGGTGCCGTCACCCATCAGTCAAGAATATGCTGCCTGCTTGTCCTGGGATAAACCTACTAACCAATTAACAAAACTATTAGAATTCTGGGGGTTATCCTGGATCAAAACTTGTCAATGAATACTCATACAGATTCTATAGTTCAAAAATGCTTATATGGAAATAACTATGAAATTATATTTTGATTTGGCTTTTTTCACATTATTGGTTCAATCCTTAATTCTAATTATTTTGGACTACTGAAATATAGTTTATTTTACAGGTTATCAAAAAACCCATACAAATTGCGTATTATTCAAAATACTGCTTTTCACCTGATTTTCAAGTTGAAAAAATCAGCCTTTATTACTGTAGGCTGCACTGGCTTCCTATAGAGCAGGGGTAGGGAACTCCGGTCCTCGAGAGCCGTATTCCAGTCGGGTTTTCAGGACTTCCCCAATGAATATGCATGAGATCTATTTGCATGCACTGCTTTCAATGCATATTCATTGGGGAAATCCTGAAAACCCGACTGGAATACGGCTCTCAAGGACTGGAGTTCCCTACAGGGCTGTGGAGTCGGAGGAAATTTCGGGTACTTGGAATCGGAGTCAGAAGTACAAAAAACTGAGGAGTCGGAACATTTATCTACCGACTCCATTTTTGAACTTGGCATACCAATCACGAGCGATTCTTTCAGCTATAGCACTCACTATATAAACAGCACAAATGTTGCGAGCAGCTTCTGCGGCCTTAGAACCTTGATTAAAAGCAAAAAGAAGGTAGTGTCGAAAATGCTCATTTCTCTCAACTTGACATTCCATTTTAACGATCTGAAAATTAACCAGTGCTGTGGAGTCGGAGTCGAGGAATTGGAGTCGGAGGAAATTTCGGGTACCTGGAGTCGGAGTCTGAAGTACAAAAAACTGAGGAGTCGGAGTCGGAACATTTATCTACCGACTCCACAGCCCTGGTTCCCTACCCCTGCTATAGAGGCTAGTGTTTTTTAAATTTGAATGCATTTGTTATAAGGTGCTGCATGACCTTACTGCATATTACCTCATCAAGCATTTTGTATTTGCTAATCCAAGATGTTCTGTGCATATTTCTGCATTATTTACATTTACGCCCATTAGGGGTTGCACTTCAAAAGATATCTTCAGAGACTGTTCTCATACCAAGCTGCAATTATGGACAAAAAGCTTAATTGTCCATTTCTTGACTTCTCTTTTTAGGAAATCTTTGAAAACGTATTTATTTGTTAAATTTTTATAATATTATTTGTGTTTATGCTTTATTGTGTTCGTGAGGTTTAACCTTGTTGTAAACTGCATAGATCTGCAAGGATTTTTGGTATACAAATACATTTATGTCACTATACTGCCATATAGGTGCCACCTGTAGCCATAAGTGCTATTGGTGTGGTACACAGGAAGGGTATAGTAGGTTTGGTTGGGGGAAGGGGGCTCACCATAAATTATAAGGGGGTTATGGTGAGATATATAGCTGGCACCCTTTATGTGAAGTTCACAGCAATGCCCTCTAAGGTGTTCCATTGTTCGGTTGGGATGTCTATGTGGCCAGTCCATTACTATGCTGGCCCCACATTCAAATGGTCAGGCTTAGGACATTCTCAACATGGATATTTTTCTGATCGAAAACGAGGTATAAAGTTGACGTCCCAGTGGCCAAGACGTCTAAGTAGACGATTAAAAAAATAATAATAATTATATTTGGATGTCCAGCAGTTTGCTATTTGAAAATGGCCATTTTTATTCCTCCATCTTTGGACATGCAGCTGGAAACGTCCAAGTTAGACTTAGACTTTTTTTTTTTAATGCCCCTCCACAAATGCAGCCTCACAGACATGGCATAATAAGGAGATAAGTTAGCATGCAAGAAACATACAGTATTTTGCCACTAGCATAGTGTCTGAAGAATTTGGTCATCAGTATTCTTTTCAAGACATTTCTCATGTCTTCTCGGTCTTGTAAAGTGACTGGAATTGGCTGCCAGAGATCACTGGTTTCAAATGGGAAAATCAGATGTATGTTGAGGCTTGCTGCTTATGTTTTGTTTTCATGTAAACAGCTTAGGTTTAAGCGGGTAAAAAATGTTTAAAACATGGAAGCTGGAAAGAGAACCTTTTTACTTATTTGGGTCTTCTTGCTGAAAACATTCCCTGATATTTAAAAACGATGGTCAGAATGAACATCAAATGCTGACTAATAATAATAATAATAATAATTTTATTCTTATATACCGCCATACCCAGTGAGTTCTAGGCGGTTTACATCAATTAAGGTAGTATCTGCGTAGACACGCAGATTTACAAACAATTTTATCAGAAGTTTTAACAATTTTACAGATATAAACGATTTTACAGATATAAACAAGTTTTAACCAAACTTGACAGAGGATGACGGGAGGTAGTGGAAACTCGGGAGGAGAGAAGCTATTATGTGGGAGGAGAAGAACGGGGGGGGCGAAGTGGTAGGATATGCGGGGGGGGGGGGGGTCATTAAGGGTCTTGTTTGCTAAATAGGTAGGTTTTGAGTGATTTTCTGAATCCGAGATAAGTGGGGGCCTCGAATCATTTGTGCAAGCCACGGGTTGAGCTTAGCTGCTTGGAAGGCGAAGGTTTTGTCTAAGAATCTTTTAAGATGGCAGAGTTTTAGCGATGGGAAGGCGAACAGCTGAATTCTACGGGATTTCTTGTTTGTGTTGTAGAGGTTGAAGTGAAGATTAATGTAACTTGGAGCAGAACCATTTACCGATTTGTAGCAGAAGCATGCAAATTTAAAGAGGACTCTAGATTCAAATGGCAGCCAGTGAAGTTGGTGGTAGAAGGGGGTGACATGTTCCCATTTCTTCTCAATGCCTTCTGGCTCTCGTTCTCTTGGAGCCCAGGCAAGAGGCGGGAGCTCACATTCACCCTTACAACGAGCAGAAGGGGTAAGGACCGTGCTTGGGAGGAAGGGCGGGCAGATGCCGCTTTCAGCACGGGGGTGATTTGCGGTTCTCGCGGGGGGAGAGAGGGGGTGGTTGCGATGCCGGTTAGAGCGGGAGGGAGGTGCTCGTACACCAGAACATGCTCAGTTTGCGAGACAAAAGTTTGCTGAGTGTTTTGCTCGTCTTGCAAAACACTCGCAAACCGAGGTTCCACTGTACAATGATAAAGGAGACAATTGCCCTACCGTACAGAATAACATTTTCTGCTCTCAAAGAGGGTCTTACCCAAGGCTATTTGATACTCTAGAGCAGTGGTTCCCAACTCTGTCCTGGAGGACCACCAGGCCAATTTGGTTTTCAGGCTAGCCCTAATGAATATGCTTGAGAGAGTTTTGCATATAATGGATGTGACAGGCATGAAAATCTGCTCCATGCATATTCATTAGGGCTATCCTGAAAACCCGATTGGCCTGGTGGTACTCCAGGACAGGATTGGTTCCCAATCCTGTCCTGAAGGACCACCAGCCAATCAGGTTTTCAGGATAGCCCTAATGAATATGCATGAAAGAGATTTGCATGTAATGAAGATGAAAGGAATGCAGATCTGCCCCATGCATATTCATTAGGGCTGTCCCAAAAACCTCCAAGACAGGGTTGAGGACCACTGCTCTAGACCAGTGATTCCTAAACATGGTCCTGGAGCAGGGGTGTCAAAGTCCCTCCTCAAGGGCTGCAATACAGTCAGGCTTTCAGGATTTCCCTAATGAACATGCATGAGAACTATTTGCATGCACTGCTTTCATTGTATGCTAATAATCTCATGGATATTCATTGGGGAAATCCTGAAAACCTGACTGGATTGCGGCCCTCGAGGATGGACTTTAATACCCCTGTCCTGGAGGCATTAGTCAGCTTTTCAGGATATCCACAATGAATGTGTATTGAAAGAGATCTGCATATAATGGAGGCAGTGTATGCAAATCACACCCATGCATATTTGTTGTAGATATCCTGAAAACCTGACTGGCAAGGGAGTACGCTAGGACTGATTTGGGAAACTCTGCCCTAGCCTATACAAACCTTCAGCCATGTGTTTACTCCCACCCCCCTCTTCTGCCTTAACCCCCATTGTCCATCATCTCCATGTATTCAGTATCTCTAATCTCCTCCCTCTTCCTTTCCTGCTGCCAACCTACCTCTAGAGCAGTGGTTCCCAACCCTGTCTTGGAAGACCACCAGGCCAGTTGGTTTTTCAGGTTAGCCCTAATGAAAATGCATGGAGCAGATTTGCATGCCTGGCACCTTCATTATATGCAGATCTCTCTCATCCATATTCATTAAGTCCATCCTGAAAACCCAACTGTCCTGGGAGTCCTCCAGGACAGGGTTGGGAGCTACAGCCAGTATCAAAAACAAACATTATGGTAGCAGACTTTCAAGCACTGGTGGCCTGCTGGGTCCTGCCTCCTTAATGCAAATTTCCTATCAGAGGTGGTGGAAGGGCCCCACAGCACTGCCAGCAGCTTCCTACTTTGCTGTTGTGTTGTTGACTCTGCCAGCCAGCACCATACCCCTACCCCCTATGTCTACCATCCTAGGCAGAGATATCTAGTCTGTCAGGGAATGGGCCACGCTGGTCTCAGAATATATTTTTGCACAGTTTCCTTCATTTTGTTCTGCAGAACTCAGTTTGTGCAATTAACAATCATCACAGACCAGCGCCTTTATGTGTAATTAAACTTCTTTCTTTTAATATTGAACTTTGCCTTTAATTTTCTATTAATGTTCTACTTTGAAATACTTACCATTTTCATATGCTACTAGCGTACTTGGGTTGTTTTTTTTTTTAACATTTACGTGTCCTTTTCTTATACAAGCCCCATCATTTGGGTACATAAGCTAGACTAGCGCCATCTACACAGCATTAAAAAGTAAGACACCCCCTTCCCCCCCCAACGGAGGGCTCTGATGCTCAATTCAATCTCTAAAAAGTCTTACGTCCTTGAGTTGTTAACAAACATCTGATCTCAACCGCTCTCACCTCTATGACCTAATTCTAAGTTAATTAACTAGACCCTGACCCACCTCAAATCTGAAGAAGAGAAATGAAATAAAGTAAAGCAGGCTAAAGAGAGAGAAGGAGGAGGGGAAGGAAGCACGCAGGGGGTCCTAGAGCGGCCTAGCTTAGCTCCATCACCCAAACTTTACTAATCACTTCGGCCTCCGAGAACCGGAGCCCGATCAGATAAGGAAATCGTGCGAGGATCACGTGGAGCTGCATTGGACCCCTCTCAGCTAGGACGCCCCGTCATCCTGCGCAGGACGCTCCAGCGTCATTTCCGCCGGGAAAGCTCACGCTCATCACCGAGAAGCCGCCGGCAGTTCCTCTCAGACCCCCGCTGCTGCCCCCTTCTGGCTGCCGCCAGAGCAGCACTTTCGGCACGCTTGCGAACACGCGTCGCGCCTTTTTTAAAATTCCTTTCACCAAATGAGAGCGACCGTGGAACTAAAATGTCAGATGGTTTAACTGCTTGCCGACCCGAATATCGACGCCAAAGGCTCTTTTCCATTGGCGTTGAATCTTATTTACGTTGTTAAAGCTCCGCTTAGCGAGCTGTTGGCACTCTCTTTGCCTGAGTTGCGTTAACCCCATTGTTAAGCTTAAACTAAAAGCCTGACACAGTATCTGGTCTAGATTCTAGAACAGGAGTTAGGGTTTAGAACAGAAGATGTTACCGGTTTATGATTGCTTAGCTCGTTTGCAAGTCCTAGATTGGACATATTCAGCTAAGGGTAGTCTGACTTTCAGATGAATGTTTTTATGGGCAAGAAAGGGAGGACGGGCTAAATAAATAAGAACAGAATGCTTCAACATATTCATTGTGTTTCTCATGCATTTGCATGGTTCTAAATGAATGCATGGTTCTAGATGAATGCTTCCAAGAAAGGAGAAACAGTTTCCTGAAATATTTGTAAATTAATACAATTTATCATAAATTGCAAAAAAAACAACAACCCCCAAACAAAAACCTTACCGAGACGGATTTTCTCATTGTGTTTGCGTATAAAACTAACAGTTTAACAAAGACGGGCTGGTCTACAGGAATATTACCACTTTGTTATCTGTTTTCCTAACTTTTGACATGTTGCTCTTAATGATCCAAGGCCCCGAGAAAGGAGGTGCACAAAGCATCCCCACCCCTCTTCTGCACAGTTTCAAGAGGTCAGACTTTAAACAAGGAGGAAGAGTAGTCGGGACTCGGGAGCATACCAACTGATTAACTTTTAGGGTGTATTACGGAGTCATGGCACATCGGAACGCCTGATCCAGTATTCCAAAAGTCCTGCCTTTCACATAGCTAACTAGGAAAAAGGCTCCGCCCCCTCCTAGGTAAGGCAGAAAGGCCGCAAGTAGCCCCGCCCACGCCCGCTCTAGGGGCCGGGTTGGAGCGGAGGGCCGGCGCTGGCCTCTCGCAGACGTGAGTGGGAGTAGGGAGACGTAGAGGCTTCCAAGCGCGTGCCTGCAGCCGATCTCGGGGCGTGATGGCGCTCCTCAGAGGTAATTGTGTTTTTTTAACGCAAACTGAGCTGGTGTACCGTTCGGCGGAATCACGTCCGGTTTAAAGTTAACCAGTGTGGGCGCGCCAAGGCTGAAACTTGAAGGGGGGGAGTGAGCTTCGTCTTACTACTACTACTATGAATTATTTCTACAGTGTTACCAGACGTACGCAGCGCTGTACAGGGTCACAAAGAAGACAGTCTCTGCTCGGAAGAGCTTACAATCTAAATAACCGAGACAAACAGGCTGTCATAGATATAGTTAAGGGGAATGGTTAATCAGCTGGCTGGGTTGGAGGGTAGAGGAGTAGGGTTAAGGATTGAAGGCTATATAAAAAAGGTGGGTTTTTAGTCTGCTTTTAAACAAGGGAAGGGAAGGGGATTGACTGGACAAACTCAGGTAATTTATTCCAGGCAAAGGGGCAGCTAGATGAAAGGAAGGAAGTCTGGAATTGGCAATGGAGGAGAAGGGTAACGCTAAGAATGACTTATCTGAGGAACGGAGGTGTATAAGGAGAGAGAAGTGAGGAGAGATATTGAGGGGCAGCAGAATGAACACACTTCTAGGTCATAGAAACATAGAACATGACGGGCAGAAAAGGGCCACGGCCCATCTAGTCTGCCCTCACTAATGGCCCACCCCCTAACTATGTCCATGAAGAGATCCCACATGCCAATCCCATAAGAACATAACATAAGAACATAAGCAGTGCCTCTGCCGGGTCAGACCAGAGGTCCATCCCGCCCAGCAGTCCGCCCCCACGGCGGCCCAACAGGTCATGACCTGCCTTAATCACCAGTAGCGTGCCTAAAATCTGGCACGCTACTGGCCTCAATTACCTGTTGTGGAAGATTATTCCAGCGATCAACCACCCTTTCGGTGAAGAAATATTTTCTGGTGTCGCCCTGAAATTTCCCACGGGTCCCTGATTTTCCCACGGGGTCCCTGATTTTCAACGGATGCCCTCTTGTTGCCGTGGGTCCTTTAAGGTCAGCAATAAGATCTTGAACTGAGCCAGTGAAGTGACTTAAGGAGAGGGGTGACATGAGCTAGCGAGGTTGGTAGAAGATGAGTCGCGCAGCAGAATTTTGCACAGATTGCAAGGGGGAGAGGTATCACTGAGGGATACCAGTTAGGAGTAGATTGCAGTAATCTTTGCATTGGGTTGCGAGCCTACCGGGACAGATTGGGGGGGGGAATATACTTGAAGGGGAGAGTGTGGCACAGTGGTTAAAGCTACAGCCTCAGCACCCTGAGGTTGTGGGTTCAAACCCACGCTGCTCCTTGTGACCCTGGGCAAGTCACTTAATCCCCCCATTGCCCCAGGTACGTTAGATAGATTGTGAGCCCGCCGGGACAGGGAGGGAAAACTGCTTGAGTACCTGAATAAATGTATGTAAACCGTTCTGAGCTTCCCTGGGAGAACAGTATAGAAAATTGAATAAATAAATTTAAAAACCTGGATGCTGGAGGACCCTTCCGGGCTAGCACAAAAGTGATTTCTTTTTAGATCGCAATTCATCAAGTTGCTAGCACTCAAGCACAAGTCGATGGCACCTAACAACAGAGAATAACATGGACAAATTTTTCCCGCTTCCGCAAGTTGCTGTCCCGGCCCAGTTCCTATAAACTCTACCTTAACCACACAAGCCTCCAACGCTTGTGCAGATGAGGACACAGCTTGCAGTGACAGGAAAAGAACCCTCCAGGATGGAAAATGAGTTCCCGCAGGGACGGAAAAAATTTGTCCCCATGTCATTCTCTAGCTTCAAGTACCTGTATGTAAACTTCTTTGAGTGTGGTTATATAACTACAAAAAAAGCAGAGGATTTGGGAAAGAATTGATGGTACCATAACTAGTTAACTGAGAAGTGGAATTAGCTCCTGAATGTTTGTTTCACATTTCTTGAACTAGCTGCCATTTTAGAAGCCACTGAGAGGCACAGGGGCTTTGATGATGGGATGGGTAGACTCACCCGGTGTAACTTGGTTGGGAAGGGATATGTTCAGCCATTTCCTGTGACCGATCTGCACGGGGCAGGAGCGTGGGAAGATCGCTCCTGCCCCGAAAACCCGCTAAACCACCAGGTAAGGCTTAAGAGGGGGATTACAGGGCTTAAAATAGCTGGGGGGGGGGGCAGCGGGGGTTAGAGGCAGAACCGGCCCGAATATTATTTGCGGGCTGGTTCTGCCCCTAACCACCGCGAATACGGAGGGGGGAAGTGTAAAACAGATTTTATGCTGCTTATTCTAAAAATAGTGGATTGCCCAAGGTCACAAGGGGCAGCGTGGGTTTGAACCTACAACCTCAGGGTACTGAGAATTTAGCTTTACACTGCAGGACACTTCCCCCATAGGTTGCTGTCAGAAGATCACCTCTCCTTACTGTCACTGTAGCCTCCTTATTAACTAAGCTTATAATGTCCAGCAAAGTATTGCTCAACTTCTTTAGAAGCAAATTTTGGTGGCAAAGGTGAATTGACTTGAAATAACGGCGGTTCATTACTGTCACTTGTTCTGCTTAGGCAATGAAGTGAGAGCAGCCACTGCCAAGTAGGTCATGGGTGACATTCTTAGCCAAGCCTGATTTTTCTAGGCTTACTCATTCTTACCTTTGAAGCATTAGCAATCACAAATATACTAACTACATTTGAGTTACTTGTAGAGAATATCAAATCAAGCGGAAATAGGCATTGCAAAATGAAATGTATTAATAGATAGGGTTAATATATGCGCTCTTTCCTGTGCATTCTAAACACAAAAGTCTAGCAATTTAGGGAAATATGATATGCCACTATTCATGCAAGACTTCAGGATAGTTTATATTAAATAAACTAAAAATAAACATAGTATAGTAGAATGATAATCTGGCCTAACCTTAACAGGGGGCAGTCTGGATAAAGGAAAATCCAGATGACTGGACATACCTTTTTGAACAGAACACATTCTGAGTGCGGCATGTTGAACAATATTCTTTATTTTCAACAATAAAGAGGAAAAATACCAAAAGTATAGTACTTTATTTGTAGTACATATATTAGTGTATTTCTTTTTAAAAAGGAAGCAATTTGTTTTGTTACTGATTTTCATTTCTGTGCTACAAAAGGTCATATAGGCTTTTCAGACAAAGGAGCTAGGTCACACTGCTCTCCCTGTTTTTCTAGACAAGTCCTTGTTGTATTAAATATTCAAAGGCTTCTGCATGTGTTGGTCCCCCCATCAGCAGTAACCAGCTGGTTGTCATCAGTTTTTGATTAATCCTGTTCCTTGTCTTGTATTGATTCCACAATTTCCGCAGCTGTTTTTTACCGGTACTAAAATCTAATATTCACCTATTTGACACAGATCTGACCCCGATGACGTGTTTTCGCTTTCTCGGGGTCTAGTTCAATTCTGCATTGCATTTTGATTATTTGATCTCACAATAATCAAAAAAGGCTTATTACTGGCTTAGGCAGATTAGATTCTTTGGTTCTGTTCTGCATTGCACCCTTTCATTCATGCTTTTTTGTCTCCTCGAAAATAGAGTACTGCAATACAGTTTATTGTCATATAATTTCATCAAACTTACACTGCCTATAGACACTTCAAAATTCAGCAGCACGTTTCCTCTGTAAAGTTAGATTATATGATCATGTCACTCCATTATTAATCCAATTGCACTGGCTCCCTGTGCGATTTAGATGCCGATTCAAAATTTTATGCCTAACATTCAAAGCGCTTTTCTATTCTCAGCTGGTTTACTTAGCATCCATCACTCTACCATACACTCCTTCCCAGTGGCGTACCAAGGGGGGGCAGTCCGCCCCGGGTGCACGTCCCAAGGGGGTGCACAGCCGGCCCCCCTATTCTGCCGCTGCTGCTTTCCTTAACCAGCAGCAGTGGCAGTAAACTTTAAATCAGGGGTGTCCACGGCCCAGCTTGTGCTCCATCTGGTGGGTGTTTAGTTTCTGGCCAGCTCCCCTACAGCAGTTTTACCACTCGAAGCCGCAGCCATCGGCTCCTCATGTGATCCGTGGCTGCGTCGGAAGCATTCCCTCTGACATCACAACATCAGAGAGAAGGCTTCCGACGCAACCGCGGATTGCGTGAGGTTGATGCCTGCGACTTTGAATGGAAAACTGGCTAAAGCAGGGAACTGGCCAGAAATTCTGCTGCTGCACAGGGAAGTGGTGGGGAGAAATGCTGCTGCTGCTGCTGCACAGGGAAGGGGGAGAAAGAGAAATGCTGCTGCTGCAGCACCCAATTGGAAGGAGGGAGAAGGAAGACAAGGGAGAGGAACCAGAGATGCCAAGTCCGTGGGAAGGAGGGAAAGGAAAGAAGTAAAGGAGATACCAGACCTTGGAGGGGGAGGAACAGATGCCAGGGCATGGGGGCGAGGGAAGGAGAAAGATGCAAGACCAGGGAAAAGGAAGGAAGGAGGGAGAGAAAGGAAGAAGAGGAGATGCCAGATAATAGAGGGGGAGGGGAAGTTGGAAGGAGAGGAGAGAGATGCCAGGGCATGGGGGAAAGGAAGGGAAACTAAGGAGACAAATGCCAGACCAGAGGGGGAGGAGGTGCCAGAGCATGGAGGGAGAGAGATGCCAGGGCATGGGGGGAGGGAAGAGAAGGAGATAGAGATTCCAGACCATGGTGTGGAGTGGGAAGGAAGGAAAGGAGAAGAGAGAGAGATGCCAAAGCATAGGGGAGGGGGTGGAGACAGAAAAATGGAGAGGGGGTGAAGCTGAAATGAATCATGTACAAAGGAGAAAAGGGGCACAGGATATTTAAGGGACATAGAAAGAGGGAAGATGCCATATGGAAGAGAGAAAGAGTGGACAGTGGATAGAAGGGGCAGAGAGAGTGTGGGCAGTGGATAGAAGGGGCAAAGAGGGGTGCAGATGTTGCATGGAAAGGAGAGAGGACAAATGCTGTATAGAAAGAAGAGAGTGAAGAGAAGATGATTAAAGCAGAAATGACAAAAGGTAGAAAGATTTTTTTTTGTTGCACCACTGTTTTGTGGTGTTGCATTGTATGCAGAGTCTGGTTTCTTGGCAGTTCAGTTTAACTTTTGTCTACATATTTCTATTTTTAGTTTGTGATTATTTCATATTAGGCGAGGGTGTATCTCTGTTCTGTGTGTATGAAAAGCACATAGTTTTCAGTTGGCATTGATTGTACAGGATGAATTTACTGTGTGGGATCTGGCTTGTTTAGTTTTACAATATATGTGTTGGTGTTCTAGTGCTCACTGCAGTGTTTAAGATGCTGCCTTTTCCTAGGTACACTCTTGTTGTGCGCTATGTAGATTGTTACTAAAAATCATATTTTTCATATAAATGAGGGGGGTGTCAAAAAATGATGGGCCCCGGGTGTCACATATTTTAGGTACGCCACTGATCCTTCCCATGTACTTAGGTCAATTGACGCAAGCAAACTAGTTCTCCCCTCTCCCAAACTAGCCCATTAAGAATCTACAAGAAAATCAGCTTATTTTTTAATCTCACCTTTTCTATGAAATAACTTGCCACCTCTGATTAGGGTAGAATGATCTTTTCCCAAATTTAAAACACATTTGTTAAAAAATAACTTCCCTTCAGGAAAACTGATCTGGATAAGATAACATGACTGGTTTTTATGTATGACTGACTACTTCTCCTTTACATTAGTAAAGGTGTAGTGTGGGTTTTAGCACCAGTAGCGGCGGTAACTGCTCCAACACTCATAGGGATTCTATAAGCGGAATACTATGAGCGTCGGAGCAGTTACCGCTGCTGCTGACACTAAAACCTGGGCTACGTGTTATTATCCCAGGACAAGCAGGCAGCATATTCTTGACTGATGGGTGACGGCACCGACAATTTTAGAGTGATTGCACTCTAAGAACTTGGAAAGTTCTAGCAGGCCGCACCGCGCACGCGCGAGTGCCTTCCCGCCCGACGGAGGCGCGCGGTCCCCAGTTTCTTAGTTTCCGTGGAGCTAAGAAGACGCGTTTCAACGGCTGTTGAAAGAGTTTTTTGTAATTGCCCTTCCCGCTCGCGTAAACCCCTTTTGGAAGTAAAGTTTTTTTTATTTCTTTTATTTTCTTTAGTTTAAAAAAAAAAAAAAACTTTCGTTTTTTTCTTCATTTCTTTCACTTCGCCCCGGCGGGGCCTGTTGCCATCATCGAGGTCTCGGCCTTCGATTTGGCAGAAGCTGTTTTCACTTTCATGCCCCCTCAACCCGGGTTTAAAAAGTGCCAGCGGTGCGCTCGACCAATTTCACTGACAGACCCGCACAACTGGTGTCTTGGTCCTGACCATCGAGCGTCCACCTGCACCCGCTGTGCGACTTTAAAGAAGAGAACTCAAAAAAATCGCCAGATCCAACAGCGGTTGTTATTCGGCGCCGAGATGTCTGATTCCGCAGCACCGGCACCGACATCGGCCCCATCTCAGTCGGCACCTACTTCGTCGACACCGCGCGATACCGCACCAGCGTCGCACCCTGCAGGTAAGCCGGCTAAGAAGCCTTCCCCGTTGGAGCGTCCTCCGGTCTCAGTAGCAGCGAGTCCAATCCTGCCGACCTCGAGGCGTCCACGGAAGCGCTCCGCTCCTATTGAGGTGAGCCCCTCGACATCGGGGTCCTCATCCTCGGAGCGTAGAGCGGCACCACAGGTACCGCAGAAGAAAAAGGCGGTACCGGTGCCTTCGCTGGACGAGCGGATTGCTGCTGTCCTGCAAGTGCATCTTAAGGAGCAGTTGCAACAACTCCTTCCTGCACTTTTGACACCGAGCCTTCCAGTCCCGGTCCGGTCTGAGCCACCGGTACCGACAGTGGAGCGCCCTCTTTTATCGGCATCCCCTTTGTCGGTACTGGGTCACACTGCTTCCTCGACTTCGATGCCAATTTTAGCACCGGATCTGAGAGCTCAACACCAGGCGGTGCAGACCTCGGTACCAACGCAGCAGGTCACATCTCCTGGTACTGTATCTATGAGGTCGGGTAAGTCGGCGCGCAAAACCCGACACCTGGAACCCTCCACTCCGGAGTCTCGAGACCATGGCTCTCAGATTCGGGACCCTGATTTGTGGGGTGATTCTGAAGAGCCCTTTCTGTCTGAGGGTGAGTGTTCCTCTGATGAACAGGATCAACTTGTTGCTGATCCCTCTTCTAAACATGATTCCACATCTTTTACTTCTTTCTTAAAAGAGATGTGTGAATCTCTTTCTATTCCCTTGGAGGCTGAGTCGAAGAAATCCAAAGCATTCCTTGATGCTCTGGACTTTGACCAGCCTCCAAGGGAATTTCTCAAACTTCCTCTCCATGACATCTTACGAGAGACTTTCTATAAAAATTTAGAGACTCCCCTAACTGTACCAGGAGCTCCTCGTAAATTGGACTCCTTATACAAGGTTATCCCTATCCCTGGTTTTGACAAACCTCAGCTCCCGCATGAGTCTCTTTTGGTAGAATCCACACTTAAGAAATCAGCGGGAGCTAGTGTATATGCCTCAGTCCGTCCTGGCAGAGAAGGAAAAGCCATGGACAAATTTGGCAAACGTTTATATCAGAATGCCATGTTAGCCAATAGGTCAGGGAACTACGCTTTCCATTTTTCATTTTATTTAAAGCACCTCATTCAAAACATGGCTGCTTTTGAAAAGTACCTCCCTGACCGCAAGAAATCTGCTTTTCATACCTGTTCTTCCTCTCTTCTCCAGTTACGGAAATTCCTAGTTAGGTCAATTTATGACACTTTTGAATTGACTTCTAGGGCTACGGCTATGTCTGTTGCCATGCGTCGGTTGGCATAGCTCAGAGTCTCAGAGCTTGATGTAAATCATCAGGACCGCCTAGCAAATGCTCCCTGCTTGGGTGGTGAGCTCTTCGGAGAGTCCATGGATTCCACTACACAAAAGCTGTCTGCCCATGAGACTCGGTGGGATACTCTCCTGAAGACTAAGAAAAAGACTCCACCTGCTCGGCCTTTTCGCCAACAATCTGCCTACCAGCGCCGCTATGCTGCCCGTCCCTTGCCACCGGCTACTCAACAGCCTAGACGTCAGCGCCAACAACAGCGACAACCACCTAGGCCAGCCCAGCAGCAGCAGGTGAAGCCTCCTCCACCACAAAAGTCTACCCAACCCTTTTGACGTGGTTCTCCAAAGCATAGCCAGTATTCCACCATCTGCCCATCTCCCTCGACCCATAGGAGGACATCTTTCTTGTTACACCAGCCGTTGGGAGAACATCACATCGGATCAGTGGGTCCTCAACATCATCTGCCATGGCTACTCTCTCAACTTTCAGACACGTCCTGCACAAAGTCTGCCAAGAGAGTCTGCTTTGAACACCTCTCAGTCTTCTCTCCTTCTTCAGGAGGTTCAATCCCTCCTCCTCCTGAACGCCATAGAGGAAGTTCCTCTAGATCAGAAGGGGCAGGGATTCTACTCCCGTTATTTTCTGGTCCCCAAAAAAACAGGGGATCTCAGACCCATCCTAGATCTTCGCGATCTCAACAAATGCTTGGTCAAAGAGAAATTCAAGATGCTTTCTCTGGCAACTCTTTATCCTCTTCTCCATCAAAGCGACTGGCTATGCTCCCTCGATCTCAAAGAGGCATACACTCACATTCCGGTCAATCTGGCCTCCAGACTAGAGGTCTGCACGGGAACGGGGATCGCGGGGATCCCGCGGGTCCCGCGGGGATCCCGCGGGTTCCCCCCCTGGCCCACGGGACTCCCACGGGGACGCCCCCTGGCCCACGGGACTCCCACGGGGATGCCCCCCTGACCCACGGGACTCCCACGGGGACGCCCCCTTGCCCACGGGACTCCCACGGGGATGAAAACAACCTACCTAAATTCTGGCGATGCAAGCATGCAGCTTAGTTACAAGTCTGGCGTCGCGTCGGGAAATAGCCATGTTGAGCAGTGAGCTCAGCACGTACACAGATGAAAGCCTTGCTTGCTGATTGGTCCGGCGGCCCCGCCCCACCGTGCCGCCGGACCAATCAGCAAGCAAGGCTTTCATCTGTGTACGTGCTGAGCTCACTGCTCAGCATGGCTATTTCCCGACGCGGGCATTAGGCTGTTTTTTGTCATTTCGGGTGGGGGATGGCAGCGGCAGCAGCAGCCTGAAAAAGAAATCATCCTGGCCGGGTTCGGTGTCATGCTCCGGAGCTTCTACAGCCTTCCTATCTCCTTCTACCTGCGGCTCTCTTCGGCAACTCAGCAGCAGCTTCTGGCGTCGGGGCCTACCCTCTGCGAGTCCCGCTTGTTTCAACTTCCTTTTTCCACAAAGGTGGGACTCGTAGAGGGAAGGCCTCGATGTCGGCAGCTTGTCTTGATCACCGCTACTGACGAGTTGCTTAAGAGAGCCGCGGAGCAGGGGGGTGTTGCCAGGTGCAGGTAGAAGGGAGAGGGCCAGATGCAGGACTCGTGGGTGAGGGAGGAGAAGAGAGAGGGGAGAGAAACAAAAGGAAATATTTCATACTGGGCTGGGCCGGAGTGGAGAGAGGGTGGAAAGATTCTGGCTACAGGGTGCAGTAACAAAGGAAAAGGGGGGAAAGCTGAAAATAGAGATAGTGACACAAAGAAGAGAAAGGGTAAGCAGGACCTTCTGAATAAGGATAGAGATACAGAGGGGACATGAAGAGGAGGTGAAATAGAGAC
This sequence comes from Geotrypetes seraphini, assembly GCF_902459505.1. Taxonomy (NCBI): domain Eukaryota; kingdom Metazoa; phylum Chordata; class Amphibia; order Gymnophiona; family Dermophiidae; genus Geotrypetes; species Geotrypetes seraphini. The sequence continues at coordinate 87,438,194 of NC_047084.1, forward strand.
ATAGAAGTAATGCTGAAAAAGTGTGTGTGGGGGGGGGGAGATAAAGACATTGAAAGGGCAAATGGTGAATATGGGGTAAAGACAAGGACAGAGACAAATGAAGATTCTGAAAAAGTGGTGAGATACGGATATAGGTGAGATGGACACAAAGAAGGGTGATGCTGGAAAATAGGTGGAATGGTAATTCTGACAGACACAGAAGGGAAATGCTGGATCAAGGAGAGATGGGGCTCAGGCTGGATGGAATGAGGAGAAATGCCTTGTTGGCCCGGAACTTCCTCTCCTACGTCAGAATTGACGTCAGGGAGCGGAATGCTGGTCAGCGCGACGCTTCTGCAGGGAAAGCTTGGGACAGCGGTGGCTTGGGGACTATTCCCCGATGGCGGTGGCAGCAAACCGAGTGGCTTGGGGGAGGGCACGGAGAAAGAAAGAAAGGGGGCAGACAGAGAGACAGAAAGAAGGGGGAACAGGGAGACAGAAAGAAAAAGTTGGGGGAGAGAATGAGGTCTGGAGGAGAGGAAACATACAGGAGGCTGAAAGAAAGGAAGAAAGATTGGATGCACAGTCAGAAGAAGAAAGTGCAACCAGAGACTCATGAAATCACCAAACAGCAAAGGTAGGAAAAATGATTTTATTTTCAATTTAGTGATCAAAATGTGTCTGTTTTGAGAATTTATATCTGCTGTCTATATTTTGCACTATGGCTCCCTTTTACTAAACCGCAATATTGTTTTTTAGCGCAGGGAGCCTATGAGCATTGAGAGCAGCGCGAGGCATTCAGCGTAACTCCCTGTGCTAAAACCTACTATTGTGGTTTAGTAAAAAGGGAGGGGGTGTATTTGTCTATTTTTGTATTTTGTTACCGAGGTGACATTGCATAGAGTCATCTGCCTTGGGAAATGTATATGGCAGATATCTTTGTTTTGTGTTCAAAAGAAAAGGAAATGCATTTCTGGTTTTATTTCTACAGTGTTGAAGTACTTGTTGGCCCTTGCTGTGACTGGTGGGGATCCCCAAGCACCGCCAGCAGAGGACCTCCTCTAGAGATGGTCAGAACTCCCCTCCACCAAGCGCAGCAGTCGCTGGCAGCATCCATGAGCCACTGAGGTGCCAGCATCTGTGACTCAGGGACGCTACTGCTGCCTGCCAAGCTTGGCAAAAGGGACCCCAGGCCAACTGCAAAGGAAGTCCTCAGCTGACAGTTTGTGGGTTCTCATCAGCTGAGTATTTATATTTTATATTTACATTAGAGGTTCTGGTAGAAACCCATTTACAAAGTATGTATTCTTCCCAATTAATATTTCCAAATTAATAGTCTCTTTGCTTATTTGTAAATGGGTCTCTACCAGAGCCTTTAATTCAGTAGCATAATTAAATAAAATAACTATTTCTGAAGTTTATAGGGAAGGATGGTGACGGAGGGGATTCCTCGCGGGAACGGGTGGGGACGGAGGGGATTCCTCGCGGGGACGGGTGGGGACGGAGGGGATTCCTCGCGGGGACGGGTGGGGACGGAGGGATTCCTCACGGGGACGGGTGGGGACGGAGGGATTCCTCACGGGGACGGGTGGGGATGGGTGGGATTTTGGCGGGGACGGGTGGGGACGGGTGGGATTTCTGTCCCCGCGCAACTCTCTACTCCAGACAGTACCTCCGCTTTATGATCAATCATTGTCATTACCAATACAAGGTGCTGCCCTTCGGTCTTGCCTCCTCTCCAAGAGTGTTCACCAAATGTCTGATTGTGGTGGCTGCCTTTCTACGCTCTCACCACCTTCAAGTCTTTCCTTATCTGGACGATTGGTTAATCAAGGCCAATTCATCTCAAACAGTGCTCCTGGCCACCAACCAAACCATCCTGTTTCTACAGCTTCTGGGGTTCGAGATCAGTCTACCCAAATCTCATCTCATCCCCACTCAGAGACTTCAATTCATTGGAGCGGTGCTGGACACAGTCCTCATGAGAGCATTCCTGCCATCCAACCGTCTTCAAACTCTTCAATCTCTATGTCAGCAGGTGCTTCCACAACGTTCCATCTCTGCCAAGCAAATGATGATACTCTTGGGTCACATGGCCTCCACAGTTCATGTCACACCCCTCGCACGTCTTCACCTGCGCACTCCTCAATGGACCCTAGCTACCCAGTGGTCCCAAGCGACGGATCCTTGCTCACGACACATATCTGTGACATCATCTCTTCGTCAGTCTCTACAATGGTGGTTGATATCCTCAAATCTCTCCAGAGGTCTTCTGTTTCATCTACCTCCTCATCAACTTGTCATCACCACCGACGCCTCCCCTTATGCCTGGGGAGCTCATTTGAACAAATTCCAAACTCAAGGACTTTGGACAGCCCAGGAAATGAAACATCACATCAATTTCCTGGAACTCAGAGCGATGTTTTATGCCCTCAAGGCCTTCCAACATCTTCTCTTTCCTCAGGTCCTCCTGCTGTGCACAGACAATCAAGTTGCAATGTACTACATCAACAAGCAGGGTGGGACAGGCTCTCGCCTCTTGTGCCAGGAAGCCCAGAAGATTTGGGCTTGGGCCACGGATCACCAACTATTCCTGAAAGCTATCTACATTCAGGGAGAACAGAATTCCTTAGCGGACAAGCTCAGCAGAATTCTCCAACCTCACGAGTGGACACTCGATCCTTTGACTCTACAGTCCATCTTCACTCAGTGGGGCACTCCTCAGACCTTTTTGCAGCTCCTCACAATCACCGGCTGCCCCTCTTCTGCTCCAGACTCTACTCTCCTCACCGTCTGGCAGCGGATGCATTTCTCCTCGATTGGTCCAATCTGTTCCTGTACACTTTCCCTCCTCTGCCTCTCATGTTACGAACCTTGTTCAAGCTCAAGAGGGAACGAGCCACCATGATTCTGATTGCTTCACGGTGGCCCAGACAACATTGGTTCTCCCTTCTACTTCAGCTCAGTTCCAGGGAGCCTATTCTTCTTCCACTGTTTCCTTCTCTGCTTACGCAACATCAGGAGACCTTTCTGCATCCCAACCTTCCGTCTCTGCACCTGACAGCTTGATTTCTCTCGGGCTGACTTCTCATGATACTCTTTTGTCTCAGCCCGTTCGTTCCATTCTGGATGCCTCCAGGAAACCGGCCACTCTGCAATGTTACCATCAGAAGTGGACACGGTTTTCTTCCTGGTGTCTTCTTCATCATCATGATCCCACTTCCCTTGCAGTGGAGACTTTGTTGGATTATCTTCTTTCTTTGTCTGACTCTGGCCTCAAGTCTACTTCCATCAGAGTCCACCTCAGTGCTATTGCTGCTTTTCATGAGCCAGTTCATGGAAAACTCCTTTCGGCTCATCCCTTGGTCTCCAGATTCATGCGAGGTCTTTTTAATGTGAAACCACCTCTTAAACCTCCCCCTGTAATCTGGGATCTCAATGTGGTTCTTTCCGCCTTAATGAAGCCTCCTTTTGAACCTTTGGCTACCGCTCCTTTCAAGTTTCTCACTTGGAAGGTACTTTTCCTTATTGCTCTTACCTCTGCCAGGAGGGTCAGTGAGCTACAAGCACTAGTTGCTGATCCACCTTTTACAGTCTTTCATCATGACAAGGTGGTTCTGCGTACACATCCAAAGTTTCTCCCTAAGGTTGTCTCTGAATTCCATCTCAACCAATCCATTGTTCTGCCTGTCTTCTTTCCGAAACCTCACTCTCATTCTGGAGAACAGGCTCTGCATACTTTGGACTGTAAGCGGGCTCTAGCTTACTATTTAGAGCGTACTAAGCCCCACAGATCAGCTCCCCAACTCTTTCTGTCCTTTGACCCGAATAAATTGGGACGTCCTGTTTCTAAACGTACGTTGTCTAATTGGCTGGCAGCGTGCATTTCATTCTGTTATGCTCAGACCGGACTGACACTGGAAGGTTCTGTCACGGCCCATAGAGTTCGAGCTATGGCAGCATCTGTGGCTTTCCTCCGCTCCACGCCTATTGAGGAAATCTGCAAGGCTGCTACTTGGTCCTCAGTTCATACTTTTACATCTCATTATTGTCTGGATGCTTTCTCCAGACGGGATGGACACTTCGGCCAATCTGTTTTGCAAAATTTGTTTTCCTAATGGCCAACCTTCCCTCCATCCCTCTTTTTGTTAGCTTGGAGGTTACCCATCAGTCAAGAATATGCTGCCTGCTTGTCCTGGGATAAAGCACAGTTACTTACCGTAACAGGTGTTATCCAGGGACAGCAGGCAGATATTCTTGCGTCCCACCCACCTCCCCGGGTTGGCTTCTTAGCTGGCTTATCCTAACTGGGGACCGCGCGCCTCCGTCGGGCGGGAAGGCACTCGCGCGTGCGCGGTGCGGCCTGCTAGAACTTTCCAAGTTCTTAGAGTACAATCACTCTAAAATTGTCCGTACCGGGGCTCCGTCGGTGCCGTCACCCATCAGTCAAGAATATCTGCCTGCTGTCCCTGGATAACACCTGTTACGGTAAGTAACTGTGCTGTAAAGGAGGGAGATAGTTATATATGATTGGTCACCTGTATGACTATGATTGGTCACCTGTATTACCTGGTATGACTATGATTTTATGGCATTCCTTTCCTCTGTTCTTTGTTTTTGAATTGTAAGCCGCCCAGACCTTTTGCATTGGCGGGCTATCAAATGAACAATAAGCATAACCATCTCATAACCTTGATCATTAGTGTCGCTGCACATCATTTGCTGACGTTCTCTACATCCCAATCACAGCAGCCAGGAACCTAGAACATCATTAGCAATGTTTTTAAGGACATCATCTTCTCCATGTCTTTCTGATTTGTTTAGAATAATGTTTCAGGGGGGTCACGTGATGGCAGGTTCCTGAGCGGACGTCCGAGCACAGAGCTCCGCTCCGACTTCCTTGTTTCTCCCCCCTAATAGCGATCCATGCCGGGTGAGAATTTATTTTTTTGATCGCCAGTGTAGGCGCTAGTGCAGAGGCATACTGTTGCGGTCGGGGAGGCGCTGAATTCATTTTTGGCCGCGGGGCATGCCGCCGAAAGTTTCTCGTCCGGGGAAGCAGTGTGGGAGCCCAGCGTGCAAGATGGCCGGCACGCAAACCGACGTCCCAACGGATCGATCCGACGAGGTGCTGCAGGTGTCCATGAGGCATTTATCACAGTTGCTAGATGACAAACTAGCTAAACTGCATGCCTCTATGGATGAACTAAAGGACACCTTGGCTGGACAAGCTGTTCAGCTGCAACACGTGGAGCAGAGGGTGTCGGCCCTGGAGGATCGCGCTGGGGTAGCAGATGGGAGGCTTGACCTGTTGGAAACCCGAGTGGGTCAGCTCATGGAGAAAGTTGAAGATCAGGAAAATAGGGCCCGACGGAAGAACCTTCGGATCATCGGACTTCCAGAGTCTGTTAAGGACCCTGAGCTCCTCCAGATTGTGGAGAAGTGGCTGCCGAAGGAGTTGGGCCTACCGGAGCACGCGGGCCCAGTGGTGGTGGAACGTGTCCACCGGGTGGGACAGCGACGAGAGCATGAGGGCGCCAGTAGACCGAGAGCCGTGCTGGCCCGCTTTCATAATTATGCTATCAAAGCCCGTCTGCTTGAGCTATTTAAGAAGTCCCGGCGTCTGGAGTATGAGGGTGCCAAGATTTTGATCTTCCAGGATTTCTCTATTAAGGTGGTTGAACAACGCAGAACCTTCACACCTTATTGCTCGCAGCTGGTTGCAAGGGGAATCAAATTTGCCTTCCTATATGCAGCTAAGGTGCGCCTGACCCATGAAAATCGCACCTTTACTGTGTACCAGGCGGAGGAACTCAAGCGCTTTATCGAGAGCCTTCCCGCCCAGTAGGCCTCTTATGAACACCTGACTGCTCTTTACCTTCTGGGCGATCTGGACCTGAAGGAGATGTATCGTTCCCCTTTTCATCTTTATGTCTCCGTCTCGAGGGGAGAGGCCCCTCAGGGTCCCTGCTGATGTCTCCGGTATCATCGTGTGAGACTATTTGTGCGAGACCTTGTCTTTTGATCCTACTGTTTTGGATGGAGGGGACCTCCCGGGGAGTACCTGCAACGAGGACCTTTACGGCAGGGCTGCCTCCCCCCCTCCCCCCCCCCCCGGGAACTTCCAGGGGGCCGAATCAGACTCTTTTTTTTTTTGGACTTATTTTTGTTCTGAGAGGGGCTATGTTGTTGTCCTCCCAGGTCGCCAGTTTTACAGTTTTTCCAGTTCTACGTTTCTAGTTCTATGCCCCTGCACGCATCTTTGTTCTCATGCAGGTTATGGACAATTCTGGTATTTGTTCTATGGTCGCAAGGGTAGATGGTGGGGAGTTTTGGGGAGGGGAGTGTGGGTATCTGTGCTTGCTTACTGTTGGGGTGGGTGTTATGGGAGTGTGGATGAGAGTGTGGTTGGGGGTTGGGGGGGTGTTGCGGAAGGAGGGACTGGATAAGGGAGACATCTGTGGGGGGTGGGGGGTTTATCTGAAGGAACTGGAAGTTTTATTGGGGAGGGGTGGGAGGGTGGGATGCATCCTGGGGTCTCTGATCAGTACTGTTATGATACTTCAGTGGGTGGCATGCTGGTTTGGCTGGGAGGCTGGCGCTGCTGCCCCACAGGCTTGTTGTCTCTGGGGGGACTTAGTTCTTACCAACTGCTATTGTGAGTTCTGTTAAGATTGCCAGCTTCAACATTGATGGCTTGCACTCCCCAGTGAAGCGCAGCAAATTACTTCAATATTGCAAGAAATTGAAAGTAGATGTTTTAATGCTTCAGGAGACTCACCTCAGCGTGACAGAACATGTTAAACTGAAGAGGGATTGGGTAGGGGAAGTAGCTTTTGCTTCATATAACTCCAGACAGCGAGGTGTTGCTCTCCTCTTTCATAAAAAGCATCCTTGTACTCTGCACAAGGTAATACAGGACCCTGAGGGGCGGTATGTGATCTGGGCAGGAGTTTTCTTGGGGAAGAAATATGTGTTTTGTTCTCTTTATGCACCTAATGTATACTCTCATAGATTTTTTTCTGTATTAGTAGCGGCTTTGACGCCTTTTTTCTGAATACCAATTGGTACTAGGTGGGGACTTTAACATCACTGCAGGTGGTGTTTTGGGAGGCGAGCAAGGCGGTCTTGCGGGGTAAAATTATTGAGTACATTACCCGCAAGCGCAGAGCTCAAGATAAGACACTGTTGGACTTGACACAGCGTCTGGCCGGGCTGCGTAGGAGTTTACATGCTCCGGGTGTCACGACAGCCCGATCTCAATATTTTGATCTACGTAGGCAAATTAATGACTTACGTGCTGGCTTTGAATTCAGAATCCTCATGAAGTCACCTTTTCAGCTAATATCGTATGGCCCAACCATCTTTTTTGTAAAAACCATAAATATAGAGCTTTATCTACCTATTCATTAGTTGACCTTTTCATGGTTTTTTCTGGAACTCCCTTCCTCTTTTTCAAAAGTTGTAATGTAGTTGACAGTAGCATCACTTTGTCTTTATGTTGGATATTGTTGATGTTCCTAAACCATTTTCTGCTCATTTTTTTTTTTCCTGACACTCCCTTTTTAAAAACTTTTCCACAATGTCCATTTTGTCTTTTAATGACAGAACAACCCTTTTTCGCTTTGCCGGCATTTTAATTTTCTTGATTTTAGAAAGAAATACAGTACTGAACAGTAGAAACCTTTCCTCGTGGCAGTTGGGAGGAAAAGGAAAGGACAGGGCTTCCTCTGTCATATCCCCACTCTCCCTGACTTCATTTCCTGGGGGAGCCTGCAGGGACCAGCACAGGCTGCGAGGATGAATCGCTGTAGCTGCCAGGAGCCTCCGAAGTACACTGCAGAGGATGCCAGGTCACTGTTTCCGCGAGGATGCCTTCGCGGAAACAGAAAGTAGGCAGGACCCGGCAACAAGAAGAGCAAATTGTAAGCTTCACTGACCTGTCTCCCGCCTTAGCCCGTAGCGAACGCATGCTTCGGGGCTCTAACATGCGAGTGCCGGCTTCCCTTCTCTTCTTTTCCCCCCCTCCGGACATAACTTCTGATTTCGGAGGGAAGAGAAGGGAAGCATGCATGCACACGTTAGAGCCCCGGAGCATAAGTTCGCTATGGGCTAAGGCGTGAAATCTCCAAGCCGTTGTTTATTTGGGGTTTTTTTTTGGTGTTGAGTAGCACCGGCGGCAGCAGCAGAATTCACAGCGGATGATAGCCAGGCGGTCATCTAAATTACCCGGGCGGACTGCCCAGCTAAAAGGCCCTAGGGAGAACACTGAGTATGTGGCCTTTAAAATAATTTTTTGTGAATACTTACTGCCCCACCAGCCATCCAGCTATCGATATGCCTAATAATTGAATCTTTAACTAAAATGGCTGGCATAACCCTTCCCACCTGGGCCGAAACCCATGGAGACACATCCTTGGTGCCAGAGGATGTTGTATCCCCTGGAGGGCAGTTCTGGCTAGAGGATCATTCCTGCCTCTCCGAGGTAATGCTCTCCTTTCAGGTGACCTTTCTTCTCCATGTCAGCACAGAGATTGTCAGACTAGAGGCAGAACTTCTCTACTATCAAGAGCTGAGCACTTCCACAATATATCCTTCTCACAAGCTGTAAGAATCCCAGTTACTGACTTTGGTTATCTATTTCTCAACTCTTCTGCCTTTATAATTTCCATTTCATCTGCATTGGTTTCTGCAGTTTAATATTACAGCCTTGCCAGTGGCCAGCTGTGCCTTGGCCAATCTATGGATGACCACTCAATTAGCACCTATGAAATGAAAAAGAAGTTCTGTTAGTCTAGATGCCTTACTGTTTGTCATTTTGCTTTCTCTAGGTGTGTTCATTGTATCTGCCAAGCGCACTCCCTTTGGGACATATGGTGGTTTCCTGAAGGACCACACTGCCACTGACCTTGCAGAGATAGCTGCTAGGGCTGCACTGACTGCAGGCAATGCTTCTCCAGAGATTATCAACAGTGTTGCAGTTGGAAATGTCATGCAGGTTGGTATGGGAGGAAGAACAAATTTTATAGGGTTTTAGAAGCATAATTGATTTTTTACAGAGGCTGTTTATGGAGGGACCTGTTTCTGAGAATGTTTAAAGTACCGTATTTTTCGCTCCATAAGACACACCTGACCATAAGGTGCACCCTAGATCTAGAGGAGGAAAACAAGAAAAAAACCATTCTGAACCAAATTGTGTAAGAACATAATAACATAAGCAGTGGCTCTGCTGGGTCAGACCAGAGGTCCATCACGCCCAGCAGTCCGCTCACATGGCGGCCAATCAGGTCCAGGACCTGTATAGTAATCCTCTATCTATACCCTTCTATCCCCTTTTCCTTCAGGAAATTATCTAATCCCTTCTTGAACCCCAAAACCATACTCTGTCCTATCACACCCTCTGGAAGCGCAGTCCAGGTGTCCTCCACCCTTTGGGTGAAGAAGAACTTCCTAGCATTGGTTCTGAATTTGTCCCCTCTTAATTTTTCCGAATGCCCTCTCGTTCTTGTAGTTTTCAAACATTTGAAGAATCTGTCCCTCTCCACTTTCTTCATGATCTTGTAAGTCTCTAACATGTCCCCTCTAAGTCTCTGCTTCTCCAGGGAAAAGAGCCCCAGTTTCTCTAATCTTTCAGCATATGAAAGGTTTTCCATACCTTTTATCAATCGTGTCGCTCTTTTCTGTACCCTCTCGAGTATCGCCATATTCTTCTTAAGGTACGGTGACCAATATTGGACGCAGTACTCCAGATGCGGGCGCACCATCGCCCGATACAACGGCAGGATAACTTCTTTCTTTCTGATTGTAATACCTTTCTTGATAGCAAGGAGATCAGGATGAAAATCTGGTCCAACTAGAAGTGAGCAAAGTGGATGTCCTTAGACAGATAGACAGGCTAAAGAACGACAAATCGCCAGGTCCGGACGGCATTCACCCAAGGGTACTCAAGGAACTAAGGAATGAAATAGCTGAGCCACTTCGACAAATATGCAACCTATCCTTAAAAACTGGAGAGATTCCGGAAGACTGGAAAATAGCAAATGTCACGCCCATCTTCAAGAAAGGCTCAAGGGGAGACCCAGGAAACTACCGGCCGGTGAGCTTGACCTCGGTCCCGGGAAAGATGATGGAAGCGCTGATTAAAGACTGCATCTGGGAACACATCGAAAACACTGGGCAGCTAAAGCCGAGCCAGCATGGCTTCTGCAAGGGCAGGTCATGCCTCACTAACTTATTATACTTCTTTGAGGGGGTAAGCAGCCAGGTGGATAAAGGGGAATCTATAGACATCATTTACCTTGACTTCCAAAAAGCCTTTGACAAGGTACCACATGAAAGACTGCTAAGGAAGCTATGGAACCACGGGGTGCAAGGGGAGGTCCACCGATGGATCAAAAACTGGCTGGCGGACAGGAAACAGAGGGTTGGAATAAAAGGCCATTACTCACACTGGCAATGGGTCACGAGCGGAGTTCCGCAGGGGTCGGTGCTGGGACCGCTCCTGTTCAATATATTTATCAACGACCTGGAGGCAGGAACAAAATGTCAGATTATTAAATTTGCGGATGACACTAAACTATACAGCAGAGTCAAAACCATGGAGGACTGCGAAGACCTCCAAAAAGATCTGACAACGCTGGAAGAGTGGGCCAAAAAGTGGCAAATGAGCTTCAACATAGGAAAATGCAAGGTCATGCATGTAGGGAAAAAGAACCCGATGTTCACTTACAAAATGGGGGGATCACCGCTAGGGGTGAGTAACCTTGAAAGAGACCTGGAAGTGATGGTAGACACATCATTGAAGGCGTCAGCACAGTGCGCCACAGCCTCAAGGAAGGCGAACAGAATGTTGGGCATCATTAAGAAGGATATCACAACCAGGACGAAGGAAGTAATCCTGCCACTGTATCGTGCAATGGTGCGCCCGCACCTGGAGTACTGTGTCCAGTACTGGTCGCCGTACCTCAAGAAGGACATGGCGGTACTTGAGAGAGTCCAGAGAAGAGCAACTAAGCTAATAAAGGGTATGGAAGACCTCTCATATACTGACAGACTGAAGAAGTTGGGGCTTTTCTCCCTGGAAAAGCGGAGACTTAGAGGAGACATGATAGAAACCTTCAAGATCATGAAGGGCATAGAAAGAGTGGACAGGGACAGATTTTTCAAATTACGGGGAACCACAAGCACAAGGGGGCACTCAGAGAAATTGAAAGGGGAAAGGTTTAGAACAAACGCCAGGAAGTTCTTTTTCACTCAGAGGGTGGTGGATACATGGAACGCGCTACCGGAGGATGTGATAAGCAGAAGCACACTACAGGGCTTCAAAGAGGGTCTGGACAGGTACCTGGAGGACAAAGGGATTGAGGGGTACAGATAGGAGTAGAGGTAGGTAATAGGGATAGAATTAGAGGATTAGAGGCAGTTACAAAATTAGTCAGGGACACTGTTCAGGCAATTAGGCCTGATGGGCCGCCGCGGGAGCGGACCGCTGGGCAGGATGGACCTCTGGTCTGACTCAGCGGAGGCAACTTCTTATGTTCTTATGTACCCAGCATTCTATTCGCCTTCTTAGAGGCCGCTGCGCACTGTGCCGACGGCTTCATTGTGTTGTCCACTATTACCCCCAAGTCCTTTTCTTGGGTACTTTCACCCATTACCAGCCCTCCCATCGTATAGATGTATTTCAGGTTTCTGTTTCCTACATGCAAGACTTTACATTTCTCTACTAATATATACCAAGCTCTGCACTACTTTCTTCTAAGGAATCTTCTTGAGGTCTCATCCGATTAAACAATGTAATAGTACATAGCCACACTGAAATTTTGGTGAGCTTAACTGTGCTGGATGAACTAAATTACTGGATCTTAAAGCAAACAGTGACAACAATAATGCCCTACTTGATGACATACCACGACTGCTCTCTTCTGTGTCTGTAGTTTTGTCATAATTTAGTACATCCCAATGCAGCAAAGCTCGCAGGAATATTTTAACATGCAAATGTGTACGTGATAAGAGAAACTGAGTATATGAATCGTGAATGAAAACTTAATGAGTGAAAGAAGAGTGCATAAAGTTGTAGGTTGATGGGAGAACACAAGAAGGTATACGTAACATACCATGACATGATAGACCAACTTTGGCATTTGTGGGGAAAAAATCCTTGAAGTCCAAAAGCAATTTATGATCGCAAGATGTGAAACCTGATTAAAAGAACCAGACAACAGACGAATAAACCAGATTTATAGCAGCAAAATATAGCACAGTAAGAAATGACAAACCAGGGCAATACAACTTGGACTGAAACTAAAAACAATGAAAATTAAGTTAAAACAAATGCTGTCCTGCCTTGGGAAAAATGACAGTGATCCATCCACTTTAAAAGTTGATATGTGTAGCTGCTGCAGATGGAGCCCAAGTTGGCTTTGCGGGCTCTGGGGTTGGTGTGCTGCTTTGGCTGGGGGCTCTATCAGCTGCAGGCATTGGTGGCTCTTCCTCCTCAGGCTCTGCCTCCTTCCTGAGCAGCGGGACAGCCGCGGTCTCGGTCCACTGCCACGAAAGTTATGGATAGAGGCCGGCAGTTGTTGCTGCAGGCGCCGGCAGCTCTTCATCCTCAGGCTCTGCCTCCTCTCCGAGCAGCGGGACAGCGGCAGTCCCAGTCCCCTGCCCCGGAAATTATTGGTAGAGGCTGGCAGTTGCGGTTGTTCCCGCACTCTCCGAGCTATTCGCGGATGGAAGGCGAGGTCAGCGGTGAGGGCTCAGCACCACCATCCTGTCCATCATTTTGGCCTCACTCATTCAACCAGACAGGCAGAGCTGCGGCGCATGGGGGCAGAGTCCAGAGACCTGGGAAGATGTAATTCTCTCTGCGGCTGGGTATATTCGCTCCATAAGACGCATCTTTATTTCCACCCACTTTTGGGGGAAAAAAGTGCATCCTATGAAGCAAAAAATACAGTAACTGTCAAGTTTTGCATTATAAAGAGCATTGTGTTAACGTTGTCTTGCTCAGATAATGGTGTGACCAAGGTTTGCGGAGTCATTGTGAATCAACAGTCGAGAGAATTGGACTTTTTTATACAATCTCGCTATATTCCTGGTCAAGTGGGTTATGCATCCCTTGTCACAAAACTGCTTGTAGGAAGCCTCATTTACATTTTTTTTCCTGATCCTCCCCTCTTACCTCAGGACTGCCCTCTGACTTCAGTTGCTTTTCTACAAGCGAGACCATAGGAACCAGTCATTTCAGTTCTTGTTTGTCATCTGCCTGTATTGTGGCTGGAAAGAAGCCTCCTTTCTGTGAAGGCTCATTCTATTAGTGGTGTCTCCTCCTCGTGGCAGAGTCATTGGCAATTTCTCTTTTGAAAGATTTGTAGAGCTGCTACTTGCTCCTCCTTACACACTAGTTTTACAGGATTGATATGGCGGCCAAGTAGGATGTTGCTTTTGGTTCTTCAGTTCTGGCAGTAGACTCATCTGTCCTACCCTGATTCTACGGGACTGTTTTGTTATGTCACACTTGTCCAGGAATAGAATAAGATTATACAAGAACGAAAGATTAGGTTCTTTGCTAATCTTCTTTCTTGTAAATCCACACTTTATTCCTGGAACTCGCCTTGGGAGTTGCTGATTCACCAATTGTCTGCCTCGATAAGTATTAGTAAACTGGACTCATGGTTTATTGACCAGCCTTTCTAAGAGTACCATCCAAATATGTGCACTTTGCCTTGAGGGTTCCTAGCTGTGGCGTTCCCCTCTGTTAGTGCAGGCTGTGTCATCTTTAACCATTCTTTTGTTTGCTCAGTTTTTGAATGTTTACAAACCTGTTTCAATTGTTTGATTGTTATACAGTTTAATGTTATGAGCAGATTTGACTTGTTTCTCGGGGAGATGTTTCTGTACCCTTCCCCTTGTGGTTCTGTGTCCTCTATAGGTTTGATTGACTGCTTTTGAACTTACCGGAAGCCAGAGGGCAGTGCAAAGGTAAGAGGGCAGGACCCAGGCATGAGCTTTCCGGCCACCTGGGCCAGCGTCACTCTACGAATAGTGCCTTCAGTTCTTGTGAGAACGGAAGGCACCATTCAGAGGGTGGCGCTGGCCCAGGCAGGCAGGCGGGCAGAAAGCTCACACCTGCCAGCCGACACACCACTGAGCCACCAGGCAATGGAAGACATTTAAGGAGGTGCAGGACAAGACAGGAAGAGGCGGTACGGGCCCAGGCAGGCGGGCGGAGAGCTTGCGCTTGCTGGCCGATGCAACGCTGGACCACTAGACAAAGGGGGAGATTTGAATAGGTACGGGATGGGACGGGGGGGGGTGTTTTAAAAAGGGACGGGGGTCACGTGAGGGGCCAATTTCTTTCTTTTATTTTCCAACTTATTCCCGTTTTGTTTTGTTTTTTAATTTTAATTTTTTTTATTATTTTTTTCTTCTCCTCTTGTTCTTCTCTTCTGGTCTTTGGTTTCAGGGGACTATGGAGATTGCGGTTTCTTTCCTTGGCAGTAGGCTATCTGAGTCCAAGTCTACTGCATTGTAGATTCTGCTTTGAGTCTAATTCTCGAGGGGGGGAAGGGTTGGGGTGTTGGATGTGTATTGTTTGTATCATGGTTGTAGTTGGTTGTATTCTATGGTTGATTGTATTTTTAGGCTGGATTTTATTTTTTGAAAATAAAAATTGATTATACATAAAAAAGGACAGGGGGTTGAAAAAGGTTGTTTTTTTATTTTTGGTTCATTGTTCTGCATACTGGAGGTTGCTCCCTGCTCTAGGAAGGGGTGGGGGTTCATGATTATTGTTCCAGTTTTGTATGGGACTTGTTTCTGTTTTGGGCTATACCCTGTTTGTAATTTATTTTGGAAACCAATAAAAATTGTTGTACCATAAAAAAGGGAGGGGGGAATTAAAAAAGGTACTGGGGGGCTGATGACAGGGCAGTGCAGTGAGACGGGGTACAGAGCCTGGCAAGGAGGGTAGGGTTGGGTGCAGAGCCTGGCAGGGAGAATTTGGTTCAGAATGATTTGTTTTTGTTTTTTGTTTGTTTGTTTTTTCTTGCTTTCCTCCTCTAAATCTAGGGTGTGTCTTAAGGAGCGAAAAATACGGTAATCCTCACAAAAACTTTGCTCGACTAGGAGTTAACTTCTCTTCTTAAATGGTGATCCCCACATGTCAAATAATGCATGAAATCCTATGTGTGTGTGTATGCACTACTATAGAAAAACTTTTTGATATTTGTTTGCATTTTCTCTGATCTGATATCTGATGGATGACATCACCTACTGATCCTGCTGTACAAGGTGAACCTCTTGCAGCTAAGAAACTTTAATTTCTGTCCAAGGCTGCTAACAATGAATACTGTAACTCAGACTTTCAATGTTTAAATTCTGAGTTTTAACTTCAAAAACTCTTAATGTGGGGGGCGTGGCTTAACGCGAGCACGGATGGAGGTGTGATCGTGAAGCTCCTCACCATCCAGGCAATGAAATATAAAAAAAAAATTTTTCCTTCAAGATAACTACATAGAAAATATATATTAAAAAAGCTGAACAAATGATACAAGATAAAATCCTAATTTCCTGCAGTTGAAGTGAGGTATGTGCTGACAGGAGTCGGGAAGGCAGAGAGCCGTTTGTGTTTTCGGCGGTTTCATGAAACTTGAATGCAGCGCTGAGACCGCGAGGTGTATGTGAGTGACCAATGAGTTTGATTGGAAAATTGTGAAGGAAGTTTGTATTCCGACCAGATATAACTGAAACCATAAGAAGGAAAAAATAGATAATCCTTTGATAAAAAGGGGATTGAATAAAGAAAATGAGAGAGAGGAAATACCGGCATTTTCTCTCAGTAATTAAGTGCCGAAGCGCTGAAAACAAATAAATATCAGCTTATTAAAATAAATAAAAATACTGAATTGAATATTACTTTCCTCTGACAAAGCTGCGATTGGGCTTGTGAGAGAGGAGACAGAGAAAAGGATTAACGGAACTTTAAAAAAAAAAACTGAAGCAGCAGGACATCGAGGCAGTTGAGAGACGCTGTGAATAAACAGAAGACAGTTGCTTCAAGTTTGTCAAATAAGGGAAAATAACTCGATGAAGTGTTGCTCTCCTCGGTCGGAGCTGCGATTGGGCTTGTGAGAGGAGAGCTAAAAGAAAGGAATACCAAAAATTTTTTTTTGCTCAGCGTTGAAACGATGTCTCATTAAGTGAGAGTGAATGTCAGAGATAGTGAATTAAATCTGTAAAAAGAATCGACTAATCTGAGAGAGATCTAAGGGAAGGAAAGGTTGTTGGACTGAATGTTCCCCTCCTTCATTGAGACAGTGAAAGGACTTAAAGGAAAAAAACCATAGAAAAGGATTATTATTATTTTTTTTTTTTTTCTCACAGCAATAGTGAGAAAAGTAAAAAAGTTTCAAACTGACATAAGTAAAAAGTAGAAAAATATCAAAAATAACCCTCTTGCCAATATTAAAGAGATAAATACACTAAAAAAGGAGTATTCAAGATTGTGACAGATAACTGAGAAAGAGAAAAAGGGCTTAAAAAGAAAATTTCTACTTCAAAAGATAGAACCAAATCTTGGAAGAAAAGGGATTAAAAACCTAAGAATACCAAATCTAAACCTAAGAGACTAAATATAAGAAATAAGAATAACCAAGAAAAAGAAAACAACAACATGGCAAGCACCAGACAAAACAAAAATGAGGCTGGTACATCTGCAAAAAGACAGAAACAAGACCAAATAACACCAAGCAAGATACCACTTCCTATTGAAGAACCAGACATATTAAGCAAAACAGAAGTTATGGAAGAATTAAGACAAATCAAACAAATGCTTAAGGAAACTATAACTAATATGTCGGAAATGAAAGAAGAAATTTTAAATATTCATAGACAAATGGAAGTTAATAACAAAAGAACAACTGAACTAGAATCAAAAATGGAAGCTATAGAATGTGAATCAAAAAGATGTAAAAACGACAGCCTGGAATTAAATAAATTAAAAGAACAACTGGAGGATTATGAGAATAGAGGAAGAAGGAAAAACATTAAACTTTTTGGAATACAAGAAAATTTAGAAGGAAAAAATACTATCCTTTTCCTTGAAAATTTAATTCCAAAAATATTACAATTAGACTTGAAACAACCAATTGAAATAGAAAGGGCGCATAGAATCCCAATCAAAAATTTAGAAAACAAAGGCAGACCAAGACCAATAATTTTCAAAATGCTTAGATACCAACAAGCATTAGATATATTAAATGCTGCAAAAAAAGATAAAAATCTAAACTATAAAGGATCCAGAATATGGTTTTTACCAGACTTTGCCAAAAACACAGCAAATAAAAGAAAGAGACTATTAGATATGAGACCTCTACTAAAAGAAAAAGGATTTAAATATGGTCTATATTACCCGGCGAAAATGAGAGTATCATCTGGAGACAAATCCTTATATTTTGAGGATCCTGAAAAACTAAAAGATTTTCTCTCTAAACCAGAACCTATGATATTTTAACATAAAACATTAAGATGATTTTGATGACTCTATGAAGAATTATAAAAATATGACATATTGAAATATCTGAAGAAAAGGAGGAAAACGATATAAAGAAAAGACAATAAAAATTATAAGAAAGAAAGAACAAGATATAGGGAAATTATTAAATAATACACTACATATATGTTTAAAATAATTTTATGTTAAGATCATAATACTAAGGAAATATAAATTAAAAATATTGTTAAATGGATAATGATACATTAATGAAATGTTATGGAAAAATGATTAAAGATATAAAAGATCAATATATATAGATAGAAGGGAAATTTGTTTGAATATTGAATATTAATTGCCTGGAGTGGGGAGAATATTCGGGTTACAATTCCAATGTGTATCCTTAAGCAGCCAATGTATTGGGTGGGAAAGGGAGGGACAAGGAGAATATTTACTAGAATGATTAAGGGAAAAATAAATAAGGGATTAGATACATTAGGGTCAAATATGTGTGTCGTGAAGAAAATTTTTTGATATTAAATATGAAAGAGGAGAGGAAGAAAAATACAATGAAAAGTATTAAAATGTATAATGTCTTTTAAAATATATTCTATTAATGCCTGAATCATGTAATTAAACGAAAAAAAGTATTAACATTTTTAAAAAAGCAAAATGCGGATATTTACTGTCTGCAAGAGACACATCTTAATATGAAGGAATCACAGAAATTATCAGGTGGATGGATAAAGGAATGTTTTTTTGCTCCAGCAGTGGATAAAAAAAGCAGGGGTTGCAATTCTTATAAATAAAAAATGTATGGCCAAGATAAAGGTAAAAAGTTCAGATCCACATGGAAGATGGATACATATTGATATAGGTATGGGAAATGATACCCTGACGTTATTCAATATATATGCCCCCAATTCGAATCAATCAGAATTTTTCAAAAAGCTACAGAATATGTTATTACCACTGGCTGCCCTCTAATTTAGTGGTGGCTGGAGATTTTAATGCTGTAATGGATCCATTATTGGATAAAAAAACCAGGTAAAAATATTAAATCTTTAGGTCTAGATAATTTAGTTCAGTCATGTGATTTGAAAGATATATGGCGTATTCTTCATTTTAATGATCAGGAATATTCATTTTGTTCACAGGTTTCATAATCATTTTCAAGAATAGATTATATTTTTGTTTCAACAAAATAAAGTGCAACAGGTGATTAAAGCCTCCATTGATCCTATTATTATCTCGGATCATGCGGGAGTATGGATAGAATTACAATTAGATCAATTAGAAAATAATAGACCTCTTTGGAGATTTGATAATGCATTGCTTGTGGATGACAAATTTTTTGGAAAATTTTAAAACACAAATTAATGATTTTTTTCAAATAAATTTAGTGAAGATACATCTATAGAGAATGTATGGGATGCATTTTAAAGCAACTATGAGGGGTAATATTATATCATATTCAGCTTTTATTAGGAAACAGAATTAAAAACAATATATAGAATTAGAAAAAGAAATAAAAATATTAGAAGCTAAATTGGTAAATAAATGGGAATATGAAGTTTTACAAGCTCTTTTGAAAACAAAAGGTAAATATAATGAATTAACTTCAAAAAATGATAAGAAAAGATTTGTTTTCCAAGCAAACAGTGTATTATGGAAATTCTAATAAGGCGGGGAAAATTATTGGCAAATTATCTTAAGGCAAAAAAAAGGAGAACTAATATTAATGGAATAAAAGATGATAATGGTATATATAACAAATCAAACAAATATAATATTAAAACAATTTTTAAAATTTTATAAGGACCTGTATTCTTCCGAATCTCATTTGGAGAAACAAAAAGATGGAATAAATTTTTTTAGATTTAATTAATGGACCTAAAATTCCTGATCATATAAAACGAAGTTTAGAAGAACCTATATCATTAAAAGAATTAGAAACAGCATTGAGATCTCTTAGAGTTGGATCCGCTCCAGGTGGTGATGGTTACACAGTAGAATTTTATAAAACATTTCAAAATATCCTTTCCCCACATTTATTAAAAATTATATCAGACACAACTTATAAAAGGTAATATAAAAGGTACTATGGCTGAATCAATAATAATTTGTTTTGCCTAAGCCAAATAAAGATTCCTACTTTGGTTTCAAACTACAGGCCTATATCTTTGATAAATGTTGATAATAAACTTTTGGCGAAAATTTTGGCTTTGAGATTAGCCAAAGCTCTCCCACATATTATAGATATGCATCAAACGGGTTTCGTTGCTAAAAAGACATTCCTCCAATAACTCTAGACTATTATTTCACATGCTAAACTTATCAAAAAAAATGGATGAACCGGCTTTTACAGTTTCATTAGATGCTGAAAAAGCATTTGATAGGGTAGAATGGAATTTTATGTATCAGGCTTTAGAATGGTTTGGTATAGGTTCTGGATTTATACAAATGGTAAAAACATTGTATAGCTTCCCGATTGCAAGATTAAATATTAATAATAAGATATCTGATGGTTTTCAATTGCAGAGGGGAGTTAGACAAGGATGTCCTCTATCTCCTTTGTTATTTGATGTTGTATTAGAACCCTTATTGTTAGCAATACAGCAAACGAGGGAGATACAAGGTATTCCATATTCAGATATGGAATATAAAAATTTCGGCTTATGCTGATGATATTTTGGCTTTATTTTGAGAAATCCAGAGTCTACCTTATCTTCTTTATTGGAATTAATTGATAAGTTTGGCAAATTTTCAGGTTATAAAATTAATTGGAATAAATCTGAAATTATACCCTTGAATGTTCATTGTGTTAAAAGGATTATTTGATACTTTTCCATTCATATGGAAAGAAGAAGGATTTAATATCTAGGCATTCAAGTTAAAAAAACAATTGAAGATACTGTAAAAGAAAATGAAAAATATGTATTAAAAAAAGTTACGGAGTTATAGTGAGCAATGGAACCCATTACATATTTCTTGGTGGGGAAGAGTTCAAACTATTAAAATGATGATTATTGCCTGTTAGTTTGCTACCAAATGAGTATGATACCTATTTATTTTCAGGGGTCCTTTTATAAAAAGCTCAATAGCATTTTTAACAAAAATTTCTTTGGCTTGGTAAAACACCTAGAATAGCTTTAGTAACTTTGCAAAAATCAATTAAGGAGGGAGGGGTAAATTTTCCAAATTTCTATAGGTACCATCAAGCTATATTCTACGTCAGGGTATGTATTGGATCCTCCAGAACTTATAGATAATGCACCGGATTGGTTATATTTTGGAATGGCGCCTTATGTTTCCCCTAAATTTAGTTCATATGCCAAGTATTAATATACCCAGAAGATACAGAGAAAATAAAATAATAATAGATACTTGGAAAACGTTGAGATTTATTGATAAATTAACACTATCCCAATATACAAATCTATTAATCAATCCATATGGATAAACTCCAAGATCAAAATTGGCGGAGCTCAAATACTTTGGAAGAACTGGATTATTGCAGGCATTATGATCTTTAGACGATGTTATTTCAGAAGGTAAACTGCTGGATTTTACACAATTGCAACATAGATTTGGTCTTAATAAAACACAAAGTTTTAAATGGTTGCAATTGAAGCAGGCCATTCAGGTTGGGTTCCCTGAATGGAAAACATTAAACAATCAATATAGTTTAAAGTTCTTATGTTTTAAAGCAGACTTCCTAGGACATCAAGCCGCTTTGTGGTATAAATTAATATCTGGATATTTGAATAAAAAACCAAAAAATGGTCTAAGAGACATTTGGAGCATTGAGATTGGACATCAGATTAATGCATCTCAATGGCCACTAATTTGGTCTTGGAGAATGGGATGTACAGTGTCAGCATCTATGAGACAAACCTGGTTCTTTTTATTACATAGAGCTTTTTGGACCCCTACACGTTTGCAAAAATTAGACAGCTCTAAGTCCAATAAATGCTGGCACTGTAATCTGGAACCAGGGACATTAGATCATTTATTATATCATTGTCCCTATATTAAAATCTTTTGGAATTCAATTTGGCCACAAATTAATAAATTGATGGAAAATCATATTGCAATCATCTATGATACAATTTTATTTGGAACAATGATGAGAAAAAAAAGTCAAATTTCAACAGAAAATACAAGCTTTTATTAATTATGACAGGGGGTTGCCATTCAACATATAACTAACATACTGGCAAAAATTACAACTAACCTAAATTATACATTTTGGTGGAATACGATATGTCATTTATTTAAAATGGAAAAGAACAATAGCAATACAAAGGGGGACATACACTAAATTTATAAAAAATATGGGGGCCATTGACAAAATACTGTAATGAATAAATAATAAAAATTTCTTCTTCTTTTCTTCTTTATAGGGATTTTTTTATTTTTTTTTTTCATGACCACACATAGAGGGGGGTGGGTAAGGAAAATAATTTATTACATATATTTATAATATATTATACAAAATGTAATATATGAATGAAAACTAATAGAAGGGTGGGGGGAGGGGAGAAGGGATAAATTTAATTAGAAACAATATTGTATTAGATATAAAAATGTTATTGAATATTTAATCAATTCTATTCTAATATGTTGTATACTTTCTGTAAAATTTGAAATATTATATTAAAGTAATAAAAGGTTCGGGGGGTAGGGTAAGGGAGAAAATCAAATTTAGATATATAATGTATTAGATATAAAAGTGATACTATATAATTATCAATTGTATTTTAAATATTATGTACACTTTATGTAAAAATTTGAAAATAAAAATAATTGGAAAAAAAAAAAAACTCTTAATGTGTAAAGATGTCAAATAACATTCGGCATTCCATTGTATTTAGGCCCCCTTTATTAAACAGAAATAGCAGTTTTTAGTGCAGGGAGCCACGCTGAATGCCTTGCGCTGCTCCCAACGCTCATAGGAACTCCATGAGCATCGGGGGCAGTGCGGGGCATTCAGTGAGGCTCCCTGCGCTAAAAACTGCTATCACAGTTTAATAAAAGAGGGCCTTAATGTGCTAGAAAAGCAAGAAGAAACTTTATTTTCGAAAAAACATATTAGTTGGTCAGTGAGAAGCTTTCCTAAAGGTTTTTGCTGTCCAGAAAAACAGCTTTTGTTTTTATTTCAGAGTTCTTCCGATGCTGCTTATATTGCCAGGCATGTTGGCCTCCGTGTTGGAATTCCTGTCCCTGTGCCAGCCCTCACAGTTAATAGGCTCTGCGGCTCTGGTTTCCAGTCCATAGTCACTGGGTGTCAGGTACAGAATGGTCTCCTTCAGTGGTGTATGGTATTCCGGTATGCACAGACATGGAAAAGAGCTTTCGATAAAGCTGGGTTTCTCTCACTCTTTCATTCTGTAAAAAGAAAGCAAAATCAATTGTCTTCTTCTTGGGGGTAATGCTAAGGCTGAGATTTTAAGTAATTGGTTGCTGCTTAACCTAATGCTCAGCAAAGACTTGAAATATTGCAGACAAGTTTTGGCAGCACACATGATCTGCAGCAAAGCATTTTGGCTCACTTTGACACCCAGAGCCCACAGCCACTCGTTGAATGTATGATTTCTTCCTGGTAAATGACACACTGGAATGGGGTATACTTTTGTTAGCCGATATTTCTGTCTATCTGGGTGGGTGGGAGTTTGGAAGAGTCTTAGGAACCATTTCATTGTGCTGTACACTATGCTACCTTGAGTTTTGTTTCTGTATGCAAAATTAATAAAAGGGCGAACAGAATGCTAGGAATGATTAAAAAGGGGATCACGAGCAAATCGGAGAAGGTTATCATGCCGCTGTACTGAGCCATGGTACGCCCCCACCTGGAATACTGTGTCCAGCACTGGTCGCCATACATGAAGAAGGACACAGTACTACTCAAAAGGATCCAGAGAAGAGTGACTAAGGGGATGGAGGAGTTGCCGTACAGTAAGAGATTAGAGAAACTGGGCCTCTTCTCCCTTGAAAAGAAGAGACTGAGAGGGGACATGATTGAAACATTCAAGATAATGAAGGGAATAGACTTGGTAGATAAAGACAGACTGTTCACCCTCTCCAAGGTAGAGAGAACGAGAGGGCGCTCTCTAAAGTTGAAAGGGGATAGATTCCGTACAAACGTAAGGAAGTTCTTCTTCGCCCAGAGTGGTGGAAAACTGGAACGCTCTTCCGGAGTCTGTTATAGGGGAAAACACCCTCCAGGGATTCAAGACAAAGTTAGACAAGTTCCTGCTGAACCAGAACGTACGCAGATAAAGCTAGTCTGTTAGGGCACTGGTCTTTGACCTAAGGGCCGCCGTGGGAGTGGACAGCTGGGCATGATGGACCACTGGTCTTACCCAGCAGTGGCAATTCTTATGAAAGCTTAGCTGTTTTGTGCTCAGATTATTTGTCTTAGCTGTTTTCCTACCAGTCTGTGCTTTTCATTGTAATTTACTAGACAATTTTTATTTTGTGTATGTATGTTTTGTTACCCGCTCAGAATTGTTGGATGTGGTGGAATACAAATTTTTAATTAATTAACCTCCCCTTTTACTAAACCGTGATAACGGTTATTAGCGCAGGGAGCCGCGCTATGAGCGTTGGGAGCAGCGTGGAGCATTCAGTGTGGCTCCATGCGCTAATATCCACTATTGCAGTTTAGTAAGGAGGGGGAGGTAAATAAATAGATTTTTTTCTGACCTTGCCTAAATTTACTAAAGAAAAATGAACAAACCCGATTCCTCACTGACTGAGCTGGGCCTAAAGAATGACACAAGGACAGAATTTTTCCCCATCCCCACAGACAACAACAGGAAACCATCCCATGTCATTCTTTAGTGTCTATCTCAACCTTACTCCTTCTACACCAGCATTCTTCAATGCAAGGCTTGAGGGTCAGTGGCTGAGCCCATTCATACTCTGATTCTTATGCGAGCCAAGAATAGGATAACGAAAGCCATTGTGACATCATTGATGTGAATGGCTCTTAGGCATTGGTGGAATGAGGCATTATGACATCACAATATCAGCTCTGGATACCAGAGACTGTCATTCTTTAGTGTCTATCTCAACCTCAGTCCTTCTACATCAGCATTCTTCAATGCAAGGCTTGAGGGTCAGTGGCTGTGCCTATTCATACTCTGATTCTTCCCTCTCTGCTTAAAGAATGATATGGGGATGGTTCCCCATGGTTAACCAAGGGGCCGGGGACAAATTCTGTCCACTTGTCATTCTCTAGGTACTCAAAAAAAAAAATTTCTGCTGATTAAATTCCCTCCCACCTCATGGTTTAAATGTTATGTAGTCTTCCTGAGACGCATGAACAATTTAATATTTCAATTAGTTTTGTTACATTTGATTCTTATATCAGACCAAACTAGACTTTTATTGAATGCAGTAACTTTGGTACATTTAATCCTAGGTCAGACTATTTGAAGGCTTAGAACTTGCCCTCGGTCTCTGCTCCTTGCAATGAAATAGGAATTGAATCAACTAAAAGGAGCTTAATGGAAGCCAGTCACAATTCTGATACGTTACACCACACCCACAAAGGTTAAAACAGAAATAGATGGGTTATGGCTTGTTTTATCACCTTTGGCACCAATGCCAACACACACAAAATCCCCAGAACACTGGTAAAACAAATGGAAAGCGAAAAATGGTACTGCTTAGAGACATTTGCTTGGGAACAGTCCAAAGATTACAAAAAGATGAAATGTCATTGAGGATCCTCAGCCGGCATTAATAGAAACCAAATACGAAGGACTCTTATATTAAACTGTGTTAAGTAGCAGGCATGTGTTTTAGTGCATGGAGCAAGATCTGGTGAGTAGGGTGGATGGTTTAAGCACTGAAACCTCAGCTTTTATCAAACATCCATCATTTTGCCAGCCTTGTGAACAGGTGCATTGACTTGCAAAAAGAGAACTCCTTTCCTCAGCTTCCCTCTCCTATTTTCTTTAGCTTGCTTTACTGAACAGGAACTCGACAAACATAACTCACAAACTAGTAATTTGATATTTAGAGTTCAGAATATCCAGGTGAGTGGTTTATATATCATACTCTTCCCTTTCAAAATCCCAGTCCAAAGATGAAAAAAAAAAAGTCACACTCCAATCCAGTTTCAATATAATCCACTAGAGCAGGGGTAAGCAATTCTGGTCCTCGAGAGCCGGAGCCAGGTCAGGTTTTCAGGATATCCACAATAAATATGCATGAGATAGATTTGCATCTCAAGGAGGCAGTGCATGCAAATCCATCTCATACATATTCATTGTGGATATCTGAAAACCTGACCTGGCTCCGGTTCTCGAGGACCAGCATTGCCTACCCCTGCACTAGAGTGTCAGGAAACATCAGTTCCAGTGCAATAGGTGAGACATTCTAGACCAGGGATCTCAAAGTCCCTCCTTGAGGGCCGCAATCCAGTCAGTTTTCAGGATTTCCCCAATGAATATGCATTGAAAGCAGTGTATGCACATAGATCTCATGCATATTCATTGGGGAAATCCTGAAAACCCGACTGGATTGCGGCTCTCAAGCAGGGACTTTGAGACCCCCTGTTCTAGACAGATGGGTAATGGCCGCGTGCCATCTTCAGAAGGAATCCACTCTGGATTGATGAACTTGGTTGCCATGGGTGTCTGTACTTCACGTTGATTTGGTGGCTCTTAGTGCTTGGGTATTAACTGTAGGAGGAGCTAAGGAACTCGGTGAAGTACAGAGGCACAAATAAAAAATCCAGAGTGAATTCCTTCTGCAGATGGCATGCGGCCATGGGGACACTACCCACCTGGAATGTCTTGCCTTTCTTCTGGAAAAGAGCTTAGCAGGGTAAGTACATAATCTCTTTGTAGCACACGTCATCCCATGACCCCAGACTAAAAACATTCAGAAAAGAAATAAAGACTCTACTTTTCAAGAAATTCCTGCAAACAACTTAATACCGCTAGCTCCTTCCCACTTCCCAATACCTTCCCAATTCCCCAAAGCAACCTCATCTACTCTATCTCCTCTAGAAATTACCAGATATCTTCTTCTTGTAATATGCTTTTTGTAATTCTTTTGTAATCCGCTTGAACCGCAGGGCAATGGCGGAATAGAAATCTCTAATGTAATGTAATGCCCTTACTCATACCACTAGTGATTAGCTTCTCCTTCAGGAAGAGGAGTGGAAGGAATCAGCTGGGGAAAAGAAAATTCATGGGAAATACACTCCTCCACTGTCTTACCTATGCACTTATCTCGGACGTCCCCTCTTTTCATGCTACTGTCCCAAATACCTTTAAACCAGACCATCCCCTCCCAGCATACCTGCTGTGCGCCAAAACCACCTCCCAGGTCTAAATACATACAGTTAGCAAACATTACACTTTTTTTATTTTTTTTTTTTGACAACGTGCAGAGTTTGCAGAGTCCCACTCTGATATGAGATTGTCATCATCCAATGTTATGTTCAAACCCCAGCGATTTTGACAAGTGGCCTGGATCTGAGTTTCAAGCGAAGTGTTGTATCCAAGTTTGCACTGCTCTTTTTTAATTATTATATTTATTAATTTTACCCATGTCCCTTTTACTTACAGGAAATTTGCCTTAATGAATCGGAAGTGGTTCTGTGTGGAGGATCAGAGAGCATGAGCCAGTCTCCATACACTCTCAGAAATGCTAGATTTGGAACTAAATTTGGAGTGGATCTCAAGGTTTGCTAGTTTTTGTTTGATTCTGCCTTTTACAATTTAGGAGTCATTTCTTGAACACAGTTGATGGCAGAGATTCATTGTCTATGCCAAGGGTAGGCAATTCCAGTCCTCGAGAGCTAGAGCCAGGTCAGGTTTTCAGGATATCCACAATGAATTTGTATGAGATGGATTTGCATGCACTGCCTCCTTGAGATGCATATGTATCTCATGCATATTTATTGTGGATATCCTGAAAACCTGACCTGGCTCTGGCTCTCGAGGACCAGAATTTCCTACCCCTGGTATGCAGTAAGATG
Organism: Geotrypetes seraphini; assembly: GCF_902459505.1. NCBI lineage: Eukaryota > Metazoa > Chordata > Amphibia > Gymnophiona > Dermophiidae > Geotrypetes > Geotrypetes seraphini. Next base: position 87,465,667 of record NC_047084.1, read on the forward strand.
TGTTATTTTTGAAGTTGTTTGGGTTTTTGGGGGGTGTGGTTTGTTTTGTTTTTTTTTAAATTTCAAAAATACATGCATGTTGTTATACAGAAAACAGGGCAATTGATTTTGAAAGAAAACATACTTAAAAGCCAACAAAATTAATGTGAACTCCAAAAACGACTCGCACATCTCCTTAGTCTCCAATAAAGGGAGCACCCCAGAAAATTGAGAGGAATTATACCAAAGAAAAGAGATTTAAAACTCCTAAAGCAAAGAACACCGAACTAGTCAGTTATACAAGTACTGTAATCCCAAGCTTCACAGATTTTCAGTTTAGACTTTGGAACCTCAGAGACACCACTCAGGACTCCTGTTTATTCATTGTCCTAAGCTTTATGTGCTAGCTCCTCACTGGTTCTATGAAAACATGTAGTTCAAAGTTTGCAACAGTGTAACTTCTAAGCATTTCATTTAAAAATGAATAGCACTTAGCTTTATATTGTGCCACTGGTTTGGGAAGGTAAGGGAGGGAGGGGGGTTGGCAGGTCAGGACCTCTGCTGCTTCAGGGCTGGAGGGAGGGAAGGGGGTTGGCAGGTCAGGACCTCTACTTCTTTGGGGCGGGAGGGAGAGGGATTGACAGGTCAGAACTGCTGCTGCTTCGGGGCTGGAGGGCAGGAGAGAGGGAGATTGGCAGGTCAGGACCACCACTGCTGCTTCAGGGAGGGAGGAAGGGTTGGCGGGTCAGGACCACCACTGCTGCTTACTGTAAGTGAAGGAGGAAAGGGGGTTGGCAGGACCACTGCCACTGTTATGGGGGCTGTATGTAGGAATGAAGGAGAGGTTGTCTGGTCAAGACCACTGCTGCTTCGGTGGCTAGAGGGAAGACAATTTTTTTTTTTTTTTTGCTGGTTGGGTGAGAGTTCTGCATTAAGAAAAGACTGCAGTTGTTTAGGATCAAAGAAAACATTGCACATTATCAAATCTTACCAAGTATTTCACAGGAAGTCTCAAAAAGAAAACTCAATTTTGAAGACTTTACTGTGAAAGTTCAGGAACTGCCTACAATGCTCCTGAATCTCCTTGCATATGTCTGGAAAACATTGTGCATTTTTCCCCACAATTCAGATCTGTTGAAAAAATAAATTCAAAATAGATTTCTATTAATCTCAAAAGCAAATGATGTCTCACAAATTTTTCTCCTAGTGAAATTCTGCATGAATTGCAATGCAGAATTCAGCTGTTTGTCCACAGAATTTGAGTTGCAGTGTTGCAGCCAGTGGCACTCCTTCTCCATCTGTGGTCCAACATTTATCCTGTTTCTGAATAGAGAATGACACGGGGACAAATTTTCCCCCGCGGGAACTAATTTTCCCATCCCAGCGAGTTTTTTCCCTGCCCCATTCCTGCAAGCTCTGTTCTCATCGGCACAAGCCTCAAACACTTTAAAATCATAAGTGTTTGAGGCTTACAGGAATGGGACAGCGACAAAACTTGCGGGGATGAGATGGGGATGGAAAAAATTTGTCCCCGTGTCATTCTCTATTTCTGAGCTCTACCCTTGGTCTACCTTATGGGAATCACTGCTGGCGACATCTTTAGACAACCTGTGCTTTCCCACCTTCATTGATGTCACTTCCTGTTTCTTCATAGGCGATGATATGGTAGACGGAAGCCTGCAGAGCCAGCACAGGTTGCCTATAGGAATCACCACCAACCATGGGTCCTCGGAAGAGCAGATGCCGATTTTGGGCAGAGGGGATGGAACAGAAGAGAAAAAGGGAGTAATGGATGCAGGGGTGGAGGGGGATATGAAAAAAAATTGCATGTATATTTGGGGTTGGGAGTAAGAAGGTCAGGCTATGCCCTGGTTGTAGTAGGGGAAAGTAACAGATGTTGACTCAGGTTGGGGAGGGTGGGAGATCCTGCATATTGAGAAGCACAGAAACATAAAGAAGAACTCCTAGATGGGAACTGAGCATACAGACAAGGACACTAAAGCAATGCTGGGCATGGGGAGGTACATACATAGAGAAGAAATGCTTGATGGGGAGAGAGCATTGAGACAGGGGCATATAAGAAATGCTAGACACAGGAACAATGCTTGAAAAGGCGTGATCCTGACAGAATAATGATGGATGCAGTGGATTGGAGAGGGACACCGTGGGGAGAAGCTCAGGATAGAGAGAGGAGATAGAGGGTGCTTTACAAGTTGATAGGATTAGGATTTAAATGCCAATTCAAAGAAGTGGGATTTCAATCTGGATTTGAATAGGGCCAGACACTGAGCCTAACGTACTGAGTCAGACAGGTTGTGCCAGGTATATCGTGCAGCAAGACAGAAGGGACAGCATCAGGAGTTGGCTGTAGAGAAGGGTACAGACGAGAGTCTTGCCCGATCAACTGAGTTCTTGGGGTGGAGTATAGGGAGAGAGATTGAAGAGCCGCAGAGTAAATACACTTGTAGGTCAATAAGAGTTTGACTTGTATGTGGAAATGTACAGGGAGCAAATGAAGCGATTTGAGGAGACGGATAACATGAGCATAACATTGGTGAAATACAAGGCATGCAGCAGAATTCTGAATAGATTGAAGGGGAGAGAGATGGCTTAGCAGAAAACTTGATTGCCGTACATGAAGGACACAGTACTACTCGAAAAGGTTCAGAGAAGAACGACTAAAATAGTTAAGGGGCTGGAGGAGTTGCCTTACAGTGAGAGATTAGAGAAACTTGGCCTCTTCTCCCTTGAATAGAGGAGACTGAGAGGGGACATGATCGAAACATTCAAGATAATGAAGGGAATAGACTTAGTAGATAAAGACAAGTTGTTCACCCTCTCCAAGGTAGAGAGAACGAGAGGGCACTCTCTAAAGTTAAAAGGGGATAGATTCTGTACAAACATAAGGAAGTTTCCTCACCCAGAGAGTGGTAGAAAACTGGAACGCTCTTCCGGAGGCTGTTATAGGGGAAAACACCATCCAAGAATTCAAGACATTTAGACAAGTTCCTGCTGAACCAGAACGTACACAGGTAAGGCTAGTCTCGGTTAGGGCACTGATCTTTGACCTAAGGGCCCCTGCGGGAGCAGACTGCTGGGCACAATGGACCACTGGTCTGAGCCAGTAGCGGCAATTCTTATGTTCTTATGAGAAGTAAGTTGCAGTAATCTAGGCGAGAGGTGTCGAGATCGTGCATGAGGGTCTTGGCAGTGTGGTCTGGTGGATATGAGGAGAAGAAAAGAGTGAAGTCAAAAATGACCCCTGAGGTTGTGAGCCAATGAGACACGGAGGATGAGAGTGTTGTCCACTGAAATGGAAATCAGAAGAAGGGGAGAGGCAGGTTTAGGAGGGAAGATAAGGAGTTCAGTCTTGGCCATGTTTAATTTTAAATAGTGGCGAGACATCCAGGTGGCAGTGTCAGCCAGGCAGGCTAAGACTCGGTTCTGGATTCTCAAAGAAATTTTGAGCATAGAGAAGTAAATTTGCTAGTTGTCAGCATAGAGATGGTACTAGAAGCCGTGGGATGAGTTTGGAGCACCAAGGAAGGAAGTGTAGATGGAGAAAAGAGGTCCCAGGACAGAGCCCTGAGGTACACTGATGACAGTGGAATGGCAGCAGAGGAGGATCCTTCAAAGCATGCGCTAAAAGTGTGACGGAAAAGATAGGAAGAGAACCGTGAGGAGATAATCCTGAAATTCAAGTGAGTACAGTGTATCAATGAGTAGGCGGTGGTCTATAGCAGTGTTTCTCAACCTTTTCAAGCCAAGTACCCCCTAAGTCTAACAACCGAGTACCCCCACCCAAACTCCATCCCCATAATAATACTAATTGTAATGCATTTCTTCCATCCATTTTTCATATATACACAATATAATCAATACATAATAGTAACCACAAAATTTTAAAAACACAATGCACACTGTACGTAGAGAAAATGTTAATTATTTATATTAGGGTGGTTTTTATTTTTAAAAGATGTCAAGGCAGATGATTTTAATGTTACCTCAATAACAACTGTATAAAATTAGACAAATATTATGCAAAATATAGATAGCAGATATAAATTTTCAAAACTGACACATTTTGATCACTAAATTGAAAAAATAATAATTTTTCCTATCTTTGTTGTCTGGTAATTTCATGAGTCTCTGGTTGCACTTCCTTCTGACTGTGCATCCAATATATATTTATTTATTTATTTCTCTCTTTCTCTCTCGATTGGCCTGGACCTTCTCTCTGACATCAGAATTGAGGTCGGGGGGGGAGGGAAGGCTTGTAGGCCAGCAGCGTGCAATCGCTGCACGTGTCTGGCCCTTCCCTTCCCAAAGTTGCAGCGGGGTATAACTAAATGTGGGGAGCGACGGCAAACCGAGGAGAAAAGGAATCTGATCAGCCCACGTACCCCCAACATGCGGTCCGTGTACTCTGAAACATCTGTCACATTCCATCAGATTGCTTCAAAAATGCGTGGCAACCTGCAGATTCAATGGAATGTTGCCAAACTACAAGTTTTGTCTAGAGCAAAGTGAAAATTACCCTTCCAAGTTTTTAGTTTATGGGTGTAGTATACCAGTTTTCAGAAATCCGATATTTAGGAGTTTTGCTAGATTCTTCTTTGTTGTTAGAAAGCCACTTGAAAGATGATGATGTTAAGTGTCTTTTTTCAAATTATAGTTACTTCGTAGGAAGACTGGATGTCATCAGCTAATTTTGGGATGATGCAGAGTTTTGGTGATATCACATTTTGACTATTGTAATGCTTTGTTGCTTGGTCTATCTGCATCTGCCTTGAAATCATTGCAGGTGGCAATGAACTTTGCAGCACGTCTAATCACTCGTACCTCGAGATTTGAACACATTTCTCCAGTATTAGACTCCTGATTGCTATGCGTATTCATTTTAAGATCTTAACTTTGGTATTCAAGATTTTGATAAATGAAACTTCATCTGTTCTTGTGACTACTCTGAAAATTTACTAACCTGTAAGATAAATATTTACTTGAGGTGCCTAGTTTTCATTGATTTTAAGATCTCCTCCTTTTCAAGTAATGGGCCCTAGATTGTAGAATTCACTTGCTCTTGACCTTCACAAAACTGACTCATATCTTCTCTTTAGAAAGCAGCTTAAAGCCTTTTCAAAATTCAGTCTGATAAACTGTAATTCTGTATCACTTGATAGACCAGTATAGTCCTTATGAATGGGTTATATGCCTCACTGCTACCAGCAGGTGGAGACTGAGCACAAACTTGTATATCAGGCTAAAATCTCCCTAGCAACTCAGTTTGTCTCTGTCTCCATAGCAGGTGGGCAAGACTAGATTGGCACCCCTCTTAGTACTGTTGGAATTTTTTTAGTACTGTTTCGGACTCCTGGGTTCACCTGTTGTGCCGGATAGAGCTTGGATGGGTCCTGTTTGGGGATCCGTCTGACCTCGGGGGGGTCATTTTATGTTAAACCCTGCGGGTCTCATGCTGGGTCCCTCCCCCTACTTTCCTTCACCTCTCCATATTTTTGTAGAGGTGCCTTAGCCGGTGGCCTGGCCCCTTGGTTGATCAGATGGGCCGTGGGCCCTTATCTGCCGTCTATTTCTATGATCAGCCCTCCAGCTTTGAGAGCCGTGGAGCCTGTTCTGGGGGGAAAAAAGACAAAATCCTGAGGTGTGCCAGTCTAAAGGGCTCATTTCCCTTTAAAATTGCCTTTTTACTGTATTTTCTCATCTCACCGGCACTTTTCATTCAGCCGGGGGAGTTTCTGACCTCTCTAGATCTGACCGAGGCCTACTTGCACATTCTTATTTGGGCCTCCCATCATCGCTTCCTGCGCTTTGCGATCTTGGGGCAATATTATCAGTTCTGTGCACTTCCCTTTGGTCTGGCCACGGCTCCGCAGACGTTCACCAAGGTGATGGTGGTTGTCGCGGCGGCGTTGCGCAAAGAGGGCATTCTAGTTCATCCCTACCTGGACGACTGGTTGATTCGAGTGAAGTCGTTACAGGAAAGCACCCAGGTCACGGCTCAGGTGGTGGAGTTTTTGCAGTCGCTGGGATGAGTAGTCAACCTTGCCAAGAGCCGGCTGTCTCCCTCTCTGCCTGGAGAATCTAGGTGTGCTGTTCAACACCTCTTTGGGGAAGGTCTTCCTTCCGGAAGTCCGGGTAAGCAAATTGCAATCTCAGATTCACCTACTTATGGTGTCCCAGTGTCCTTGGGTGCAGGATTTCCTCCAAGTCTTGGGGTCGATAGCAGCTTCCCTTGATGTAGTGAGGTGGTCGCGGGCCCACATGTGTCCTCTTCAGTATGCTCTTCTTCGGAGGTGGTCACTTCAAATGCACAGTCTTTGCCCTGCTATCGGGTTCTCGTAAAGGGGATGGCACTTCTAAGGCTACTATTGCACGCTGGATCAAGGAGATTATTGCTTCCACTTATCTTCTGAAGAAGAAGCCTGTTCCAGAATTTCTTAAGGCTCATTTCACTAGGGGTCAAGCAGCTTCTTGAGCTGAATCTTCTCTGTTGCCTCCAGTAGATATTTGCGAGGTTGCAGTTTGGTCTTCTCTGCATTCTCTGCATTACCGTGTGGATGTTCAAGCATGTCGGGACGCGGTATTCGGTCAACGTGTTCTGGTGTTGGCCCTTCGGGGGTCCCACCCTTAATGGGTACTGCTTTGGTATGTCCCATTCATAAGGACTATACCAGTCTATCAAGCGATACAGAAGGAGAAATTAGGTTCTTACCTGCTAATTTTCTTTCTGTTAGCTTGTAGACTGGTATAGTCCCCTACCCTGTCTCTTTGTGCGGTGATTGTGGGTTTTTGTTTTGCTCGCGTGCAGATTTTGGTTTTTCTGCGGGTTCTAGAATTTTTCTAGGGCCAGGGAGAAGTAAGAACAGCGGCTATGGCTCAGCTGGCTTAGCTGGTGAGCTGTGAGGGATGTTTTCTATACCAGGATTAAGTTCCAACAGTAGTTTACAAGTATTTGTTGTTTTTTTCCACTCCTGTTCGGAGTGTGATATATTGTTTTCAGTTGAAGTTTTTCCTAGGTTCTGCTTGGCTATTCGGCAGACTGAGTTACTAGGGAGATTTTAGCTTGATATGCAAGTTTGTGCCCAGTCTCCACCTGCTGGTAGCAGTGAGGCATATAACCCATTTGTAAGGACTATACCTGTCTACAAGCTAACAGAAAGAAAATTAGCAGGTAAGAACCTAATTTCTCCTTGTGACATGTTCTCATTTCATTTTATGTTAATTTATGTTAATTTTTTATTGTCATGATGTGAATTTGTGATCTGGATTATGTATGTATAAAGTTGTAATAAAAACACCACTGTTTAAATGAATTCCAGGGGTATAGCAATATAATACAATACACTTAGAATGCACACGAAAGAAAAAGCCTCAGTTTAATTAGGTGAGGGGAAACCACTCTACCAACCACACATCATTAACATTAAAATCTTTCATTGCAGACCATTGTGGCAAATATATTGCTAAGAAAAAACGTGAAGGATAAATAGCAGTCCAAGTATGCAAACAAATACTATTAGTTTAGAAAAAAATTATGTGCAGCCCAGCACATAGTTGTAATCCGTCATGATCCAAGGAGCATGCATAATAGAAATACATTAAATAAGGTGTAGAGATAAGCCACAATGGATAAAATTACTATCTTGCATCCCTTTTTGGGTTTGAGGCCATTGTCCACAGACTCTGCCAGCACACCAAAAAATATTAGTGAATTAAGGCCACAGGCACTATCCCTGCTTCCAGGCTTCAGAGTGGGTTTAAATGCAATCTAATTAAGCTTAGTGAATTTAAAAAGTAATTCAATTTAAGGATGTCTGTCTTGAACTCTGTGGTTCGATTTATGGTAGTTGGAAGACAGTTTATGGGCTGGCCTGACTGACCTGCATATTAAAACACCAATGGGAGTCACAGCGGAGAATCTGGCTGAGAAATTCAAGATCAGCAGGGAGGATTGTGATAAATATGCATTGAAAACACAACAGAGGTGGAAAGCAGGTGAGTACTTTATAGATTATAGAGGACTGGTATCTTTCTGGCTTTCAGGAAAGCTGATCACCAAAACTGCTAGTCACATTTCACCAGAGAGGTGCATCTCTCTCTTTTTTTTTTTTAAACATATTACAAGACCAAGTAGAAATTGTAGTTTAGTTTTGCTTTTTTATAATATCTTTTTATTTAAAGTGGCAAAGAGAATGCATACATGGAAACTAATACAACCAAAATAGTCAAACAAACCAATACGGAACAAGTGAAACCAGAAAGGATCCTAGCAGCCATTATACACTCTATAAAGAAGGCGCTACTCTCGACACACCAACTTTTATAATATAATAGAAGTTTAATGTTCTTAGGTTAGTGGTCAAAGTTTATTGTTTTATTCAAATGAGCAAAAGAACCGTTTTTTCCATTTTTCTCTTTCAGCTAATGATGCAGGTTACTTTAAAGCTGAGATGGCACCAATTGAAGTGAAGACAAAGAAGGGGAAAGTGGCAGTAGAACAGGATGAACATCCCCGATCCCAGATCACCCTAGAACAGCTGGCCAAGTTGCCTCCTGTCTTCAAGAAGGATGGGACTGTCACTGCGGGAAATGCTTCAGTAAGTCTGGCTAAAATCAAGTTAATCATTGCTTTATGGAATCATTGCTTTATGCAGTCAGATGCTGGAAAAAGTTAGTGAGACTATAAACAGGCCAAGGCATTATGAAAAGCAGACACAAAACTAGAACGAGCTCAGCCTCTGGATCTGTCTATTTCTTTTTCAGAAGAGCAACTCAATATTGTCCTCCACCACCCTCGTGTCCACCATGGTGGTAATTAGTCCTGATTCCTGTATGTGGATAATTGTGAGCCTGTTCATATAGTTAGATTTTCCCAAGGTATTTAACAAAGTCCCTTTTAAGATACGTAAAGGAAATTAGATAGTCGTAGCATAAGAGGCCATGCAAGCTGGTTGAAAGATGGAAACAGTAGGATTAAATGGTCGGATTTCTAATTGGAAAAGGGTCAACAGTGGAGTGCTCCAGGGACTTGAGCTGAAGAATGAAGCAACAAGTGGGGTGATGAGGTTTGCATACGACACGCTTATTTAGTGTTGTTAAAACAGTTGAGGGTTCTAAGGATTTGTAGAGTCTTGTGAGATTAGGAGGGGCAGATGAAGTTTAATGTGAATAAGTGTAAAGTGATGTCCAAAGGGCAAAAATAATCCAAACTGCAGAAGCAAAATTCTCAGTTCTGAGTTAAGTCATCACCAGTGTGTCCCAACACCACATATATCTTCAAAAATGTTTTTGTGGCCTCTACTGCCAGCGGGCCACTCCAAAGGGCCTTTGGTGTGGCCCTTCGTGTGGACCAAGAGGACAGTGAGTAAACATATAAATACTAGTTAGCTGATTTTACAATAGAAGTATATGCTAGAAAAGGTTGTTTGTAGTATTTTCCAAAAACTGTAATTCTGTAATTATAGTGCTCCCTAGAGCAAATAGTCCTGAAGATGTTTGTGTAAAAATGGCTTAAAGTATGCTACTTACCAGGTGTATTATTGTGACTAGCTAGCTTACACAGACCTTGCTCGAACTACCTCAGACTTGGCATAGCACTATGCTTAGATCCCCCCCAGAAACTATACCAACCAACAGAACCAAAGATAATTTCCCTGTTTGTCGGACTTAATTTAACTATTGTGTGTTTTCCCATCCCAGTAATTACAGGTCAGGGTAGATATGAGGCTCTAGTAAACATCACCCACAGGAATACAACAAAAGCTAGGACCAACTACCTTCAAAAGATCCATACCATCCCCCCAAGACTCCAGACATGTACATTATCCGCTGCTATGGTCAATGCCAGCAAAAACCCAAAAAAAAAATGATCCCAAATATCCACAGAAAAGAAAATCCAGAGGAAACCAAAAGAAACTCTGTGGAATGACGATGTTCCTTAATGAACTTTATTCAAAAATGTCAAAGTTCCAAAGGTACACTAAAATCATCCACATAAAAGTAAAGTAATCCATATAACAGCCTTAAAGGACCTAATCTGCTAGGGATGCAGGACCCAACACAGTTCACATTTCGACAAAAAGTCTTCTTCAAGGGTCCCTGGGGGTCCTATAATGGTGAATATGTGGGGAGCCAAAAGTGAGACACTACTTGCATTTCCAATGATCAATGCCAGATCAGTGAATAACAAAGACATTATACTAACAGATGCTCTTGCACATTACAAGTGGGATATTTTTCTGATCACTGAAACATGTCTAAAAGACAATGATGATGCTTCTCTTGATATACTATGCCCCCCCCCAGGCTACCAAGTACTTACTTGGTCCAGCCCCAAATAAAAAAAAACATGGAGGGGTAGCTGCCATTATTAAATCCGGCATAAATCCTCGATTCATTGAGTCGGTAGTACTATTTGCCCTGGGAGTGCCTTATTTCTCCATAGGGCACGACAAGAAAATTATCTTTGTACTAATCTAAGGAGCATCCCACTCTCCTATGAGTGCTCTGGAACAACTATTATCATGTAAGCTGGTGATATCCTACAAAACAGATACTAGTCGTAGGAGATTTAAACTTTCAAGACTATCTTGAAGTTATAGGGGCTTTGCTGGACTTTACGACAACACTATTGGATCTAGGCTTGTCCCAGATGGTGATCTCACCCATGTATTTCTCTGGTAACATACTAGACCTGATTTTCACCTTAGCTGTTCCTCTGCAATACCCCACTGGACAATAAAGTTTTTTGCTTCTCCAACACTTTCAGGTGTATTTTACAGATTTTTTGGCTGCTGATCACGAAAATCACATTTAAAATTCCTGGAAATGTCCAGCTATCTTTTTGATGTAATCCGCTTAGAACTGCAAGATACAGGCGGAATATAAGCCAGTAATGTAATGTAAAATTGCATATCACGTACCGTTTTAACAATGTACATTTTTACAGTTTCTTGTTATACTTTCAGACTAATACAATTAATAATTAATAACGGACACCAAGATTAAGGAAGGCGTTTTTGTCAGTCCAAGGTCAGACACGTCATCAATGACGAGAGATTTGAAGATTTTGTTAGGCCAGAGAAAATCACCTGGAAAGCATTCAAGGATGTCATTGAGAATTTTCTTGGCAGTTACAGGGCACCAAACTATATTCAGCTGGTTGACAAACTTCTTAGAGCATACAAAACCATGAAGTGCAACATGTCGCTGAAGATTCATCTTTTTTTACATTCACACTTGGACTTATTCCCCGCAATTCTTGGTGCGGTCAGTGACGAACATGGCGAAAGGTTTCACCTAGGACATTTGCCACTATGGAAAAAAGCTCATCAGGGCAACTGGAATCCTTCAATGCTGGCTGACTGTTGGACACTGCAAAAAAGATGCTACAGACACTGAGTATAACCAAAAATCAGCAGGAAAACACTTTTTAGCCACGGCAAACTATCACAGTGCATCAGAAAACTGTGTGCATTAAAACATATTATAGTTAATTAAAGATACCATTATGTTTCTCAAAATTCCTAGTGATACAGTTGGTGGGAAATTATATTTGTGTTTGTTTTGAAGGGGTCTATCATAATCACTAGTTGGTTTTAAGGAAGCAAAACATTTGGAAAAATTTGTTGTCCAGTGAAATCAGTCAAATGCACAAATATCCCAGTATTGTGGTCTGACCACCACCTTATCACATTTGATCTACCAACCAGAGTTAAGACAATTTGTGAGTAAGGAAAAAATCCAAGGTTAAAAATAATCCTTCAATCTTAACTGTCAACCTTGAGCCCTTTTCTCTTGGCATTGATGAACTGACTAAAGATCTGGAACCTCTTAGAAACTCCCTAGAAGAAGCCTCAACATGGCATAAAGTTCAAACTTGGTATGAAACGCTGGCAATAGACTGATAACCTGGATTGCCCACTGTTGGAAACGGGAAACTGAGCTAGATGGACCCATTTATGTGACCCAGTAGGTTGTTCTCATGTTGCCTCATCCTGCTTCAGGGTAGTTGGTCACCTAAACAAAAAAAACTCCTTCCATATCCACCTGTTTGGTTACCCAGTCAAAGAACATCAGTCAGATTTTGTCTGACAAGACTTGCCCTCTCGTTAAACCATGCTGCCTCGGCCTGCAGTCCATTTAAATTTAGAAATCTCACTATCCTCTGCTTAAGAAGCGTTTCCATTAGTTTACTGACTACCAAGGTCAGACTAATAGGCCTGTAATTCCCAACCTCCTCTTTTTTCTCTTGTGCAGAAGAACCACATTGTCCTTCTCCAGTCCTCCAGGACCACTCCAGACTCTATTGTTTACCCTTATTATCTCCCTTCCTATTGTTTATCCCTTATTTGTTCTCTTTTCTCAAAATATTGTAGTTCTTCCCCTTTTTCCTTCTGTTCTTGTTCATCTTTAGTCAATAGTTTTTTTTTTTTGTTTTTTTCTAACATCCCCTGTCAATTTATTGTCAATCTCTAACATTGTTTTACCATTGTAATTCTATTTTTATTGTACACTACTCAGAAGTCTGATTGAGCGGTATAAAAAATGTTTAATAAACTTGCATGCCATGTATCTCAAGCATGTTCATTGCTAATATCCAGAAAACTCAGCTGGCTGGAGGATCCCTAGTTCAAGTTTGGGAATCTGATCTAGAGAATGTTATAGGATTACCACAGTAGAGATGGTCAGGAAATGTAGCATAGAGATTGGGTTCATATCAGCATACATTTAGTCACTGGAAATTATAAGCCTCATGTAACTTTTTCTCTTTTTATATCCTCTTTTGGTACCACAAGGGATATGGCATATATTATATATACACACTCAATGAAACTGCAGGGAAATACTTTTAAAGCCAATAGGAGGAAATATTTTTTCACTCAGAGAATAATTAAGCTCTGCAACGCGTTGCCAGAGGTTATGATAAAAGCAGATAGCGTAGCTGGTTTTAAGAAAGGTTTGGACAACTTCCTGGAGGAAATGTCCATAGTCTGTTATTAAGACATGGGGAAGCCTCTACTTGCCCTGGATGGAATGTTACTACTCCTTGGGTTTTGGCCAGGTACTAGGGACCTGGATTGGCCACCGTGAGAACAGGCTACAGGGCTTGATGGACCATTGGTCTGACCCAGTAAGACTGTTCTTACTGCTCCTCAGAAAAATATTGCTGTTTGAGCAGATGCATTCTTTCTCTTTATATGTAACTAAAGATAACAGTTCTTGCTTTTCCTGTAAGGGAGTGTGCGATGGAGCTGGAGCTGTCGTCATTGCCAGTGAGGATGCACTCAAGAAGAACAGACTTACTCCACTGGCTAGGATTGTGTCGTATCATGCATCCGGTTGTGATCCCAACATTATGGGAATTGGTAAGCTCCATTTTTTTGTTAAACTGGCCTTGTTGAGGAAATTTATATTAAATTGTAAACTGTCTTTTAGATTAGTGGTTCCCAACCCTGTCCTGGAGGACCACCAGCCAGTCAGGTTTTCAGGACAGCCTAATAAATATGCATGAAAGAGATTTGCATGTAATGAAGTTGATAGGAATGCATATTCATTAAGGCTATCCCAAAAACCCGACTAGCTAATGGTTTTCCAAGACAGGGTTGGGGACCACTGTTATAGATCATTTATCATTTTTATAGCATTAATAGAGGGACCTAACACTGTACAATGGTGATAAATTATTCAGGTACAGTATGTCCCTGAGAAAGAGTTTACATTTACAGTATTTTTAATTTAAGATGAGTGTATTATAGTCCTGTTTCACCCCAAAAAAAGTCCTGGGTGGGATTACAATTTTCCAATCAACTTACAAAAAAATATATTATCTCGGATTACAAAGTTTCGATTCCAATTAACTTTCTAGCATAGACATAAAAATCTGGGTCATAATTTAAAATTAACACATTTTCTTAAGATCTTATAGTAGAAAAGATTATTAAAATGGATTACCGTAATATTGCAAATATTTCAACATTCCTTATTGTACATTAGAACCCTAAGAAAGGAGGTTTTCAGGTTTTATTTTAAAGGCAGGTAATAGTGGAAAATAACCTTATAAAATCAAATTTTACCCTTCTAATTTCTCACTTCCTTGATGCAGTTTTCCCCAAGTTTAATTATGTATCAGATCATCCATGCCTTGAAGCAGCTGTGGGGCGGGAGAGTTGACAGGGGAACCTAAGCAAAATAACTATTAACTAATCTCTACAGAACACTTGTGAAAACGGAGTTTTTATTTCTTAAAGGTCCAGTATTTGCCATTAACGAAACCCTTCAGAAAGCAGGACTGTCCCTTAAAGATATGGACTTGGTAGAGGTAAGGAATAAAGCAGTAAACTTGGATTAAAGCAGTAAACTCCACCCTCTACCTCCTCCCCCACCCCATCAGGAAATTTTCAAATGAAAGCCCCCCACTCCCCTTCTTTTAATAGTAAGTACACTTTCATTTGCATAAGCTATCAGGTATCAATGAACTAAAGGTGGCAATAAAATGAACACGCTATACTGTATTGATCCCTTGGTTCAAATACATGTGATGGCCCTAAAATCATGCATATTTGGTAGATCTGAAATGCGAGTGTGAAGAGCATTTTAGGGAGGTCAAGGTTTCCTTATCAATTTTTAGGACTTCTATAGTTCATTTAGGGCTTTTTTGCTAGGGGAAAAATGACATGTTACGGCATACAGCAGGGGTGTCCAACCTGCGGCCCCGTGAACTATTTTGTGCGGCCCCCAGTCGTGAGCGATGCAGTGTTTTTCTCTGCTGCCCCTGGGTGTTTACTATTTTGCCGGAGCTGTCTTGCTGCAGCGTTTGCGCGACCCCAGAAAAAAAATTTTCGGCCAATGCGGCCCAGGGAAGCCAAAAAGTTGGACACCCCTGGCATACAGAAAACATGGAAGAGCTGCAAGTATGTTGCACCCATCAAGAAAAATACATACCACCGGGTGCTAGTTAGATGACATTTCAGTTCTTATAATCTACAATAACCTATATAATTATATGCTGACTAGTCTTTAAGCCCGTTACATTAACGGGTGCTAGAATATATGTATGTCTGTCTTTCTTTCTGTCTCACTCCCTGCCCTTGTGTCTTTCTTCTTTTCTTTCTGTCTCCCTCCCTCCTATTATTTGTCTTTCTTTCTATTTGTCCTCTCTTTCTGCCCCCCTATGCAGCATTTATCTCCCCTTGTCTACTTTCCTGTACAGTAGCCATCATCAGCATTCCCTCCTCCTCCATTTCCTTGTGCATCAGCATTTTCCCCCCTCCCTACTTCCCTGTGCAGCATTTTCCTCCCTTTGGGTGCTAGAATATATGTGTGTGTCTGTCTTTATTTCTTTCTCTCTCTGTCTCCTTAGCCACTTTTTTCCTGTCCATTCTCCCTTCTTTTTTACCTCCCCTGTGTCCACCACCACCCCTTCACTGCTCCCCTTATCCAGCAGCAGTCCTTCTCCCTTTGTTTTACCTCCCCCCCGTCCATCAGCTATCTCTTCTGCTCCCCCTGTCCAGCATTAGGCCTCCCCTTCATTTTTTCCCCCCTGTCCCTCAGCATCTCTTCCTGCTCCCCCTGTCCAGCAGTAGGCCTCCCTTCATTTTTTCCCCCTGTCCATCAGCATCTCTTCCTGCTCCCCCTGTCCAGCAGTAGGCCTCCCTTCATTTTTTCCCCCTGTCCATCAGCACCTCTTCCTGCTCCCCCTGTCCAGCATTAGGCCTCCCTTTATTTTCCCCCCCTGTTCACCACCACCCATTCAAGCTCCCCTTATCCAGCAGCAGTCCTTCTCCCTTTGTTTTACCTCCCCCCTGTCCATCAGCACTTCTTCTTGCTCCCTCTGTCCAGCAGTAGGCCTCCCTTCATTTCCCCCCCCCTGTCCATCATCCCTCTTCCTGCTCCCCCTGTCCAACAATAGGCCTCCCTTTATTTTCCCCCCTGTTCACCACCACCCATTCAAGCTCCCCTTATCCAGCAGCAGTCCTTCTCCCTTTGTTTTACCTCCCCCCTGTCCATCAGCACTTCTTCTTGCTCCCTCTGTCCAGCAGTAGGCCTCCCTTCATTTCCCCCCCCCTGTCCATCATCACCTCTTCCTGCTCCTATTCAAGCAGCCTGTGCAGCAGTCTTCACACGCTGCTTCGGGTTCTTCTACTGCCCTGATTTACTCTGGCACGTCCCTGATGACATCATCAGAGACGCGGCAGAGCAAATCAGGGCAGTAGAAGTGCCTGAAGCAGCGTGTGAAGACTGCTGCTTAAATCGCCGGGTAGGTAGTCAGGTCAGCGGCAAGGGAAGGGTGGTGAGCGGCAAAGGACTCTCTGAGAGGGGGGGGCAAATGCGCTGTGTTGGGGGGAAGGGTAGGCAGACGCGGGGACCGGGTTGCACGTTTTCACAGCTTCTATGGTGCCTGAGCTGCAGGAGAGAGAGCGGGTTGTACGTGGCGGGGGAGGCCCCGACTTCCCGAGTGCAGCTTCTTTGTCGTTGAAAGTCGCCGCCGCCGCAGCTCCTGTCTCGCAGCTGTGTAATTTTTTTTTTTATTTTTTATTTGAAAGCCGCCGCCGGGGCCGCGCATGCGCAGTCGTATTTTCGCGACAGCTCAGGGAACACGTTTTTTTTTAGTGCGCATGTGCGGCCTACCATTTTATTATACAACAAGCAAGCTGACTGAACAATCCAAAAACAAATCACTGAAAGACAGGGATGGAATGTGGGAGAATCTGTATTGTAAGAATAGACATTGGTAACTGTCATCAGCTTTAGTGAGCGTTGAAAGGATTGTCCTAAGCCATTGAAATGCTATTTTAATTCCTAATTTGACCATATAATATCAAATGTCAAAAATAGTTGTCTAAGAAAGAAGATAAGTTGCCTTCATGTAACAAGATTTGATCCATCTTCTGGGTGCTCCTAAAGATTTGACTTTTTAAGAAAACACCATGTTTGGTCCTCTTCCCCCCCCCCTTCACTTCCCCTCTTCATTTTAATCATTTCGTATCGTTTGAATAAGATAAGATAGAAATGTGTACTTTTTTTTTTTTTAGGAATTCTTGTTTTATTTAACAAATGATAATAAATTTAAGGAATTGGATTTTGTGAGTGTAGTCCAAAGGAAAAGGAATTTATAGTTCCATGAAGAACAAAAAAGAGGAGGCTATTAGGGCAGGGGTGTTGAGGTCTTTCCTCAAGGGCCACAATCCAGTCATGTTTTCAGGATTTCCCCAATGAATATGCATGAGATCTGTTTGCATGCACTGCTTTCGTTGTATGCTAAAAGATCTCATGCATATTCATTGGGGAAATCCTGAAAACTCGACTGGATTGCGGCCCTCGAGGAGGGACTGTGACACACCTGTACTAGGAGGTTATAGTACCTAAAGGTGTGGAGCTTATCGGGAAGAAGAAACTTAACACAGATGAATGTGATGGCAATTTAATTGAAGAATACAAGTGGGGCTAATCAGAGGTACTTGGTAAACCTTTTTTTTTTCTGTTTGCTTTTTTGAATAACATGGTGTAAGCCCTTCTTGGTCTCATGCTGTTCAGCTTAGGTTTACAGTAAAATACAGGAGCAGTTCACATTGAATGTTAGAAAAGACAGTAATCAAGGAATAATCATATCTGTAAAATAATGAGAAAAGGAAGTGACCTGAACTAGAAGAATGGTGGGATATGTTAGAGATAGAGCAAGGAGTGATGATGCTTCTATGAGACCTCATCCAATGTATTATCTGGTTCTGGAGGTTGTATCTCCAAAAGGATGCAAATAGAGGCATTTCAGAAAAGGCCTGGCAAAATGGTACCAAAGGTTATGGTAACATGATGTTTAAGATCCTAAATATTTAGTTAGGCCCTAGAAGATAGCTTTCCAAACTTTTCACTAGTGTAATCTTGTTTTAGCTTTTTTATGTTTTTCATGGCCCCATTTCTTACTTCAGTACTGACACCGGACTCCCTTCCCTTTGTGCCTGTGCTTCAGGCCACTTCCAACTCCCCGTCCCCACACCCACCTCTGCTTTGTTGACTTGCAAGTTGTAGTGTTGGCTTGGTTTTCCTGGACCAGTGTCACTATCCCGCTTCCTCTCCCTGCAGACACTGTAGAGACAGCCAAATGAGAATTTTTTTGGCCCTATGTTGGGTTACAATCACCCAGCAGAAAGAGAGGGGGAGGGTTTGATAGGATAGAACTCAAAAGTAATGTTTCTTCCTGAAAGGGACAGTAGATGTATACAGCAGCTCCCAACGGAAGTGGTAGAGGCAGAAACAGTAACAGGATTCAGGACTATGGGACAAGCGTAAAGGCCAATTAGTTACAAAGTAATGAAAGGAAATCATTAAATCAACAATGATATTGCTGTCATAATACCATTTCATTATATTTAATTACATGTATCAGAATGGCTGAACATCTGCGCAGCATTGTCATCTCGTTTGACTTTTCTGCAAATGATTGCTAGATTGAATGATGTTTTTGTGTTTTGTTTTTTCTTAAGGTGAATGAAGCTTTTGCTCCCCAGTACCTGGCAGTTGAAAAAGCTTTGGATCTAGACCCTGAAAAGACCAATGTCAACGGAGGAGCCATTGCCCTTGGTCATCCCCTGGGAGCATCTGGATCAAGAATCACAGCTCATCTTGTGCATGAACTAAGGTGTGTGTTGAAAGTTTCCATAGGCCCTCTCCTGAAAACTTGATTGACTAGGTGTGTCTTGAGGACTGGATTGACAGTTTCTGCTCTAGGCCACTCCTCCACTTCATCAGGTCCCTAAGCAACTGTTTGGAATGGGAAATCTTCTATCGAATGAAGGGTGTAAGAAAAAAAAATCTATTTATGGAACCAGTTTTAAATTGGTGTAAGCTTAACTTAAGATCCTTTTAGTGTGATATTGCTGTTCTCCTAGAACAGTGTTTCTCAAACTGTGCCATCATGTAGTGGTGTGCCTCTAAGAGATTTTTGGTGTGCCATGAAAGATTCCATAATTTTATTTTATTTTTAAAAATTCCCTTCATATGTATACACTAGAATAGATGGCATGTATGTTGTATATGCAAGAGTCTGTCAATGTTATGAGCATCATGTGTGCGTAAGGATACAACCCCCAGACAAATATCATTCTTTGATGTGATTGGTCCTTGAAAACTAACAGCAAATTATTTTATTTTTTATTCAGTAGTTATCCTAACAAGCAACAAAGCAATCAAGACTTTGTTACCGATTGGATCTTCTGATCTTTGCAAACTTGGATTTTCAGCTCTGGTAGAAATTAAATAAAAAAAAAAAAAAGAGAACAACTGTAGATGGATGATGAAATATATATTTGCTTGTCAGCTATTGAGCCGCGTTTTGAGTTGATTTGTACTCAAAAACAAGCACATCCAACGCATTGATTAGCAATTCTATTCTATTTAATTTAGTTTTGCCGTTATTACAATCACCCATGCATAGCTTAAAGAACTTTAAATAAATAACTCAAATTTTAATTTTTTGATTGTTTTGCAATTTTATAATTTCAATTATGTGCTGTGAAAAGCATTTGCTCCGTTTAGTGTGCCAGATCTAAAAAGGTTTGAGAAACTGTCCTAGAGAGTGGTACCATATCTCCCCGCATATAGGCTGCCCCTCTGCATAGGCCCCCACCTAGGTATAGGCCGCAGAAAAGGGAGGCCTATGTTTATAAGACGCCCCATGGTATTAGCCACGGCTTATCTTCCGGTACCTTCCCTGCCTTTTAAAATCTTCCCCCCCTCCCACCCACCCCTGGTACCTTTTTCGGAACCCCTTGGACAGCGGACAGCGAATCTCCAGCGGTGCAGGGCAGCCGCGTTCTCTTCGGCATCCAGCCTGCCCCTGCACCGCCCACTGAATGGCAGATGTCTGCTCTCGTGGGACTTGCGAGAACTGACGTCAGTCATTCAGCAAGTGGTGTGAGAGCATGCCGAAAAGATCACAGCTGCCCTGCACCGTTGGAGATTTGCTGTCCGCCGTCCAGGGGGCTCTGAAAAAGGTACCGGGGGTGGGGGAGATGATTAAAATTTTTTATATAGGCCGCCCCATATAACTAGACCATGCCCCATACACGGGTTTGTAAAATACATGTATAGGGTGTGATCTATATATGGGGAAATATGGTATGTCCTAAGTTTCAATACATGACTCATTTTTTTCCCCTTCAAAACAAGTAAAATGATTTGTAGATGTGCCTTTGACAATATCATGCCAGGATCTGATTAGTTCCTTTTAAAAGTCTTCACACACACTTTTTTTTTCTTGTCTGTGCATTGCTGTCCAAAAAGAATAAAGGGTTATGGATTTGATATACACCTTTCTGTGGGTACAGCCTAAGCAGTTTATACAATGTGTGTATGTACCGTATTTTTCACTCCATAAGACGTACCAGACCACAAGATGCACCCAAGATTTAGAGGAGGAAAACAAGAAAAAAAACATTCTGAACCAGATTCTCCCTGCCAGGCTCTGCACCAAACCCCATACTCCTTGCCAGGCTCTGCATCCTGTCCCCCTCCCTGTCTGGCTCTGTACCCTGTCCCCCCTCTTGTGGTCTAGTGGTAGACGGGGACAGGGCAGGAAGGCCTAGTGGCAGGCAGGCAGGCCTAGCGGCCTAGTGACAGCCAGGAAGGCAGGCCTAGTGAGACAGACAGACAGGCAGGCAGGCAGGCCTAGTGTCGGGGCAGGCAGGCAGGGCCCCCCACATGGAGGCAGGTAGGATCCCCCTTACCTTTACTCCGCCGGAGGTCCAGCACTGTAGGGCAGGAGCTTTCAGCCTTCTGCCATTCTCTCCTTTCTCCGGCAGAGCGGCAAGCAGGCAGGTGCGAGTTTTTCACTTCTTGCCTTGTCCCATGCCGCTCTGTGAATGGCTGCCCCATTGGGAACATCTGGAAGGGAGGAGAATTGCAGTGGGCAAAACTGAAAACAGTTATTGTAAGGGTGACAAACCTTTTTTGAAGCAAGTAAGTAAAAGTAAGAGGAAAAGAAAGCCGCTTTGGTTCTCAAAAAGTAGTAGCTAAGAAGGTAAGGAATAAGAGGTCAGCTTTCATAGACTACAAAAGATCGCAGAAAGAGGAAGACAGGCACAAATATTTGGAAAAGTTAAGAGGCTGGTCGAGTCAGGAAAGCAAAGATACAAATGAAAGAAAAAATAGCTGACACGGTAAAATGGGGAGACATTTTTTTGGATAGATCAGTGATAGGAAGAAGTGCAAAATGGCATTGTGAGACTCAAAAGTGAAGGGGAGGAATATGTAGAAGCTGATAAAGAAAAGGCTGAATTGCTTGACAAATATTTCTGTTCTGTGTTCACGGCTGAAGCACCGGAAGTGGGACTGCAGAAGACAAACGCAAATAGGGATGGATTTTCTGAGGGTTGTGTTACTGAGGAGCTAGCTAAATTAAAGGTAGACAAAGCAATGGGGCCGGATGGTGTACATCCAAGGGTGCTGAAGGAACTTAGGGAAGTTGCGGTGGCTCCGCTGACTGACCTTTTCAATGCTTCTCTAGAATCGTGAGTGGTACCGGAGGACTGGAGGAGGATGGATGTGGTCCCTCTACACAAAGGTAGTAAGGAAGAAGTAGGGAATTAGGCCAGTAAGTCTGACTTCTGTGGTAAGCAAATTAATGGAAATGCTTTTAAAACAGGGAATGGTGAAGTTTCTGGAATCCTGTGGATTACGGGACCAGAAGCAACATGGATTCACTAGAGGTAGGCCTTGTCAAACAAATTTGATCAATTTCTTTGACTAGGTGACCAGAGAATTGGATAGAGGGAGTGCACTAGATGTATTTAGATTTTAGCAAATCCTTTGACAGTGTTCCACACAGATATCTAATAAATAAACTGAGTGCCTTCGGGATGAGCTCCAAAAGTGACAGACTGGGTCAAGAACTGGTTGAATGGAAGACGACAGAGTGTAGTGGTTAATGGAGATCGTTCTGAGGAAAGGGATGTTACTAGTGGTGTGCCTCAAGGTTCTGTTCTTGGGCTTGTTCTTTATAACATTTTTATAAGCGATATTGCTGAAGGGCTCTTAGGTAAGATTTGCCCATTTGTAATAGAGTAGACACCCCTGATGGTCTGAATAACATGAACCAAGACTTAGCAAAGCTTGAAGAATGTCTGAAATTTGGCAACCAAAATTTAATGCTAAGTACAAGGTCAATGCATTTGGGCTGTAGAAATCCAAAGGAACGGTAACAGTTTAGGGGGGTGAAGAACTTGTGTGCACGACAGAAGAGTGGGACTTGGATGTGATTGTGTGATGACTAAACAAGTTGAAAATAATAATAATAATTGACAATAAGCCCCTCAATCAAACAACTAACACAAAAATTTTGGGAGTCTTAATAGACAACAATCTCACTTTCCAAGCACACATCAGTGCTCTAGTTAAAAATTGTTTCTACAGGTTAAAGATGATCCGTTCGCTTGCCCCACTTCTCGATTCATTTTCCCTTAATACATTAATTCACTCCTTAGTTATCGCAAAATTAGATTATTGTAACTCCCTATTAAAAGGGGCTTACCAAAAGGATATAAGACGTCTTCAACTCATCCAAAACATTGCAATAAAGATTATTACAGGTTCCAAAAAGTTTGATCATGTCACACCTCTATTACAAAATGCTCATTGGCTGCCTATATCTTACAGGATTAATTATAAATTAGCTCTTCTAGTTCATAACACATTAAAAACCAATACTCCTGCTTTTATAGATAGGCTCCTGATTCCTTACAGTTCATCCAGAGTTCTCAGATCAGCCTCCCAATCTACCCTTAACGTTCCTTCACCGAAAATTATTGGAACCCGCCGTGCTTCAATTTTCTCTGTTACTGCCCCAATGTTATGGAATTCTCTCCCTTTGTATTTAAGACTAGAAAAAGATTTGCAAACTTTTAAAAAGAACTTAAAATGTCTTCTTTTTAAAGAAGCATTTAACTGATAGTTCTCTTTCTTAATTTTATTAGTTAATTCCTGAGCAATAATATCAGTTAACTTCTTTTCCCTTAAATATATACCTTTATACTTCTATAATGACATTTTTTAGGCCTTTCTATAATCCCTACCTCCCTAATGTGTTTTCCTTATATGTTCTCTTTAAACAAAAATTGTATTTCGTCCCTATTTTCCCACTGTTTCCAGTTTTCTTTTGTCCAAAGATGTTACCCTAGTTTGTGTAGTATAACATTATGTATAAGTTAGTTTTGTTTTTTAAACTCTGTTTTTAATTTTGTAAAACGCTTTGAAATTGGAAAAGCGTTAAATCAAACAATTTAATAAACTTGAAACTTGAAACTTGAAAAGGTGATGGTGAAAGCTAGAAGGATGCTAGGGTACATAGGAAGAGGCAGGGCCGGATTAACGGATAGGCTCAGGCATATGCCTAGAGCCCAAAACTGTCAGGGGGGCCCACTGAAGGAGAGCATATTGACTGACTCAGCTTTCCAATTTTTTTTTGGCAACGGCAATGGGCCCTCCCCCACCCAGCATTGACAACAACACAGGGCCCCTCCCCCGGCATCAGCGCAACTGACAGGTTGTTAGGTATCTGATCCCTGCCGCCACAATTTCCTCTCTCTATAGGGGTGTCCAACCCGCGGCCCCACTTGAGGGCGATGCGGCATTTTCCTCTGCCGCCTGGGTGTTTAGCTTCTTGCCAGCTCTCTCCTCCGTCTTGCAGTGTTCGCTCAAAGTGGCGGGTAGTGGCTGACCGGAACCGTTCCCTCTGACGTCGCAACATCAGAGAGAAGGCTTCCAGATCAGCCGCGGGAGGTGTGTAGGAGCCGCTGCCCACAGCTTTGAGTGAACACTGCAGCAAGACTGAGGAGGGAGCCAGCAAGGAGCTAAACACCCGCGGCACAGAAGGGAGGGAGGGAGAAGGACGTGCTGGGACTTGAGAGGGAGGGAGTATCAAAGGACAAAAGAACAACAGGTGATCCAGTGTCCCTATATCGAGATGACAGAAAATAAGAACATAAGAATTACCGCTGCTGGGTCAGACCAGTGGTCCATTGTGCCCAGCAATCAGCTCACGCAGCGGCCCCTAGGTCAAAGACTAGTGCTCTAAATGAGCCCAGCCTCATCTGTGTACTTTCCAGTTGAGCAGGAACTTGTCCAACTTTGTTTTGAATCCCTGGAGGGTGTTTTCCCCTACAACAGACTCCGGGAGAGCGTTACAGTTTTCTACCACTCTCTGGGTAAAGAAGAACTTCCTTATGTTCGTACGGAATCTGTCCCTTTTCAATTTTAGAGAGTGCCCTCTCGTTCTCCCTATCTTGGAGAGGGTGAACAACCTGTCTTTATCTACTAAGTCTATTTCCTTCAGTATTTTGAATGTTTTGATCGTGTCCCCTCTCAATCTCCTCTTTTCGAGAGAGAAGAGGCCCAGTTTCTCTAATCTCTCACTGTACAGCAACTCCTCCAGCCCCTTAACCATTTTAGTCGCTCTTTGGACCTTTCAAGTAGTACCGTGTCCTTCTTCATGTACGGCGACCAGTGCTGGACGAAATACTCCAGGTGAGGGTGCACCATGGCCCGGTACAGCGGCATGATAATCTTCTCCGATCTGTTCATGATCCCCTTCTTTATCATTCCTAGCATTCTGTTCGCCTTTTCGCCGCCGCCGTTGCGCATTGCGGTCAGTGCCAGCATCTATTAGATTTAAAACTATCTAAGTTTTGTAAACGAACTGGGGTACAGAAACTTCTATGTAACAAAAAAAAACCCATGTTTGTCTCATAGATGCTGACGTCGTACATCTAATCCTCCAAGTTCAAATTTGTGGCCATTGAGACGCAGAAATTTGCTGCTTTATCTCAATGCTCCAAATGTCTCTAAGACTAGTTTTTGGTTTCTTATTCATATAACCAGATATTAATTTATACCACTGGGCAGCCTGATGCCCCAGGAAATCTGTCTGGAAGCATAAGACCTGCAAGCTATACTGACTTTTGAAATTTTGCCAATCAGGGAACCCCTTCTCAATGGCTTGCTGCAACTGCAACCACTTATAAATTTGAGACTTTGAAACACCAAAAGATTGTTGCCGTCGTGAAAATTCAAGCATTTTCCTATTTGATATAACATCATCTAGTGTGCGTATGCCTGCCTGCATCCAGTGCTTCCCAGGCGATCTTAGATTCACCAATTTGAATCTTGGAGTTTAGCAATAAGGATTGACACATGGATTTCTCTACTAGAATTTCTGTCAAATTGTTAATAAATTTCATTGTCCTTAAATACTATAAATTGTCCTTAACATAACTAGGTAACTTGATGCTCAACACATGAGACAGCCGTAATGGGGACATAAGTTGCCACTCTAAGTACAACCAATCAGGGAGATTGTCCATGAGCTCAGGAAAGATCCAATACATACCCTGATGCAGTATATAGGCCTGATGGTACCTATAGAAATTGGGAAAATTTAAACCCCCCCCCCTGCCGCAGTTGTTTTTTGTAGAGATACTAAAGCAGTTCTCGCAGTTTTACCCAGCCAAATAAATTTAGTAAGAATACTATTTAATTTCTTGTAAAAGGACCCCTGAATATATACTGGTAGCATACCCATTTGGTAGCAAACCACAGGCAAAATCATCATCTTAACTGTTTGAACTCTCCCCCACAAAGACAAATGAAAAGGATTCCATTGCTCACACATTTCTATAACCTTCAGCAATAAAGATTTTTCATTTACTTTCATTGTCTCTTCCAACGTTTTTTGTATCCAAATACCTAAATATTTTATACCCTCTTCTTTCCATAGAAAAGGGAATGGGTCAAATAATCCTTTTGGACAATGTACATTTAGTGGAAGAACCTCCAATTTAGTGGAAGAACCTCAGATTACTCCAATTTATTTCATAGCCAGAAAATTTTACCAAATCAGTCAATCAAATCCAGTAAATGCAGGATAGAAGCAAATGAAGCAAAATATCATCTACATACACAGAGACTTTTTATTCCCGACCTGCATAAGGAATACCCTGTATCTGCGTTACCTGTTGAATGGCCAATAGCAAGGTTTCCAATACAATGTTAAAAAGCAAAGGAGATAATGGACACCCTTGTCTAACTCCCCTCTCCAGACGAAAACGTTCTGAAAAAGTATTATTAATATATAATCTGGCAGAAGGGGAACTATGTAAGGTTTGAATCATTTGTACAAATCTGGAACCAATACTAAACCAATCCATTGCTTGATACATAAAGGTCCATTCCACCCTATCAAAGGCCTTCTCTGCATCCAAGGATACCGAGAAGGCCGGATCTTCCATGGCTTTTGTTAAATTTAATATATGAAAAGCCAATATGGTGGTGTTTGAAGAATGTCTTTGTTCAACGAACCCCGTTTGGTGCAAACCTATAATATAAGGGAGAGCCTTGGCCAAGCGTAAAATCAATAACTTGGCCAGAAGTTTTCCATCTACATTAATCAAAGAAATAGGCCTGTAATTTGAAACCAACGTAGGCTCTTTATTTGGCTTTGGCAAAGCAATAGTTAAAGGTTCTGCCATAGTACCTTACGACGCATTCCAGAAAGCAATTAAAACCGCACTTTTTGACAAATTCATCTGCTAAACTGAAACCTCACCTTTTATTAAATTATATTTTCCCTCTGTCAATCTCGGTGTAAAATGCTGTCCTTTTATCTATTTCTTATGTAATAAGCTGTACCCCCACTCTTGCATTCTGTAATTCGCTGATTGTCCAGCCTTCTTCAATGTAAACCGCCTAGAAGTCTTTTGACTGTGGCGGTATAGAAGAATAAAGTTATTATTATTATAATATAACCTTTAGTTAGTTGAGTCTGATATAAATGTAAAAGATGAGGTAAAGGGTAATTTAGAATGATTTATTAAACTCTACAGTGAAACCATCACCACCTGGAACGGATCCAACTCTAATGTTGTTTGAAGTTCTTTCATTAATATAGGTGCCTCAAGAGTTCTACTTATATATGCTCGGGAACTTTTGGTCCCTTAATTAACTTTAAAAACTCTAAACCTTCAAGTTCTTTATTTGAATAAAGCTCAGAAGAATATAAAGCTTTTTTAAATATTTCCGATTTGAGAATGAGTTTCCCCCTTCTCATCTGTAATAGCAACAATCTTTACTTTTCTTTTTTTTTTTTTGCTTTTAGATAATTAGCCAGTAATCTTCCTACTTTATTCAAGTTTCCATAATACAGAGCTTGTTGAGAAAACAAATCTTTCCTAGCCAGTTGTGAGGAAATCTCATTGTACTTATATTTAGCTTTCAAAAGGGCTTGTAAAGTAGTTTGTTCCCATCTCAAGGCCAATTGTGACTCCAAATCCTTTATACTTTGTTCCAGAAAATTCCATTTTAAGTTTTTTCTTGATGTGTGCTGAATATGAAATAATTTGCCCTCGCATAGTAGCTTTGAAAGCATCCCATAATGTTTCCAAAGAGATTTCCTCTGAGGTATTAAGTTGAAAATATTCATTCATTTTCAGATGAAATTCTTCAATAAAATTTGAATCTGCAAGCAATGTATTATTGAATCTCCACACAGGTCTATTACAGTTAATTTCAATCATTTTAAATTCAATCCAAACTCCAGCATGATCTGATAAAATAATTGGATCTATGCTGACTTTTTTCACCTGTCAAATCATTGAATCTGAAATAAAAATATAATCTATTCTTGAAAATGATTTATGTACATGGGAGCAAAATGAAAATTCCTGAGCATTAAAATAGAGAATCTGCTAGATATCTTAAGCCACAAGATTGTACTAAATTATCCAACCCCATTGACTTAATCAACTTTCTCGGATGTTTAAACAATGGATCCATGACAGCATTAAATTCCCCCGCTACTATTAAACTAGAAGTAGCCAGTGGCAGAATCAACTACCAGATAATTTTAAAATTCACATGCTAAATCGTGATGGAAGAAGAGGGGGGGAGGAATAGCAATTGTTGCTAAGGAAGGATTTGTAGTTGAACTATTGGATTCCAAAATGACCAATCAATTAGAAATATTAGCCTGTAAAATTAGCAATAAGGAACTAGAAGATTCCCTTTCTTGTATATTCTATATTCTGCCGAAAAGCTGGCCAAAAGCTAGAGAGGACTTTTGCAAATTTGTCCTACATAACTCAATCACTTCATCACCAACATCTTTTCTCACATCAAGCAGCATTACGGAGTAAAGACCTGGAACAACTCGTGCCCATTACATATAGGGAATTCAGGAAACGCCTAAAAACACATCTGTTCCTGAAATACTTAGGAAACCAATCTATACAATCTTAGTCTTCAACAAATGATCTTTAGAACTTTTAATCACTAAGTCTGAATTTTGTTTATTCCACTCAATCTGTAACATCTTTAATCATTGTAAACCGCATAGAACTTCACAGTCCTCCGGTATATAAATTGTTATTATTATTGAAGAGTTTTGAAAAATTCAGCCTGATTTAAATTAGGGGCATAGACATTGAAAAGCTTCAGAGTATCTTTTCCGTAGCTCACGTCAACTTGAATCCATCTTCCCAAGGGGTCTGTGTTGATTGCACTAACTGTAACTGGGCATTTTTTATGTACTAGGATAGCCACCCCAGCCTTCTTTCCAACAGCAGGAGCAAAAACTCTTGAACCCCCCCCCCCTCCTTCAACTTCACCAATTCGATAGCAGATAAGTGAGTCTCTTGTAAAAAAAAATGTCTGCTTCTTGTTGTTTTAAAAAATTAAGAGTTTTTTTTGCTCTTTATGGGATTATTGAGCCCGTTGACATATAAGGAAAACAATTTTAACATCATTGAAAAAATATAACTAACTGAGACCATAGAAAATGAATCAAAAGCACATTTAGGCCAATACATATAAAAAAATAACTCAAAAGCATCTTTAGGCCACTACACATCAAACCCCCTTACAACAACCCCCCTCCCACCCCCCCACCCCATTAGATAACACGACCACTTGGAAACACCCATATAGACTAGTGAATAGAAGCTCCCACTAGGCAAAACTATACATTTCCTCACACTATCAGCTACTTATCTTGAAAGCCTAATATTAAATATGATCTTGAAAGCCTAATATTAAATATGATCTGATATTAGCCAATGTATATAAATATAATAAATAATGTAAATATAATAAATACTAGATTAAATATTATCAATCATGAATATTAATTTAAACAAAATTGATAAGTTTAAAAATAAAATATGAAATCTATATTCTGAAATAGTATTACAATATACTTTCCCCTTCCCAAGATAAAATGCCAATTCATCTAATGCAACTAAAAAACCCTTGAAACATCAGTCTCGAGAATCTAAAAAGAAAACCCTCTTTTCCCCCTTTTTTCCTTTTGAAAAAAAATCTCTGAAATATCAAGTTTCAAGTTTAATAGAGATTTGATTAATCACTTACCGGTAATCATAATTCTAAGCGATGTACATAATAATAAAATTACAAAATATGGGGAACAATACAATGAGTAACAAAAAAAAACAAAAACCAGGTCTAACAAGACTATTGACAAACTTAACAAAACTAAGAACATAAGGGAAGAGAGGGCTAAGAACTACAAATTATTTGAAAGTTAAAGAAACATATAAGGGAGATACATAAGGAAAGTGAAGTTAAAAATGACTTCAATAAACTTAGAGAGAAAAAGTAAAATTGGTTGGAAGACTAAATGGCTAATTTTCAAAGGCGTCTTTAAAAAGAAAGCTCTTTAGTTTACTTTTGAATTTTTCTAATTTGTGTTCTTCCCTCAAGTGAATAGGAAGTGAGTTCCAAGTTTGGGGGACTGTGACAGAAAAATTCAATTGCCGTCTAGTATTAATTATTCTAAGAGAGGGAATCGTCAGCAAGTGCTGTTCAATAGATCTTAGCTAATGATATAAGTTAATTAAGTACTAAGTACCAACATTAGAATTAATTTTAAATGGTTATCAAGCTCATAGCATTAATTAATTTACTACCCAAAATCCATACCATGGAAAATACATCAAGACCATTAGCTAATGTATAGAAATACAATGATGAAAACAATAAATACAGATAAATACAATCTACATGTAAAGGAATAGAATACAAAAAAGAATTGTAATAACAACTGTATCGTAAAAGCTCGCATTACAGAAAAAGAACAAGAACAATTAGTCATGTGACTTCTCTGAACTTAAACAGTTGCTGAGACCAAAGAGCATAAATTATAGATAGATAGATAGATGTAGATGTGACCATGAACCACCAATCCAGGGTAAAACTCAAAGCAGATATTATATTCAAGATGTCTCTCCCCTGCTCCATCCTGCTGCACAAACATTGATCTCCCTCCAAAATAATTCCCAGTCTCACTCTTCAAACTAGAGAGAGATGCAAACCTGTTATACAGTTGTCAAGGGAGTCGGCAAAAGTTTTGTGTGCACCTCCTCCACAGTCACCAAGGGGGTGATTGTACCGTAGAAAGGCAAGTGAGGCCTACCATTCATTATTCTATCCATAGAAAATGCTCGAACATGACGACTGTTTATTCCATGCCATGCCATAACCCAGAAACATAACCCACAGCTCTGTGTGCCATGCTGTATCTAAAACTTGGGTAAAATTCAAACCTTTTTAGAATTATAGCAGCACAGTCCTTCAGTAAATAGGAATAAATCTGATAGCACTTGTTTATTTTTCCCCCATATCTTTTTTTCTCTTTTGTTGCTATCACTCTATACCAGCAGAGTCCTTATCTCCCCCACAATTTCAACTTGGCTTTCTTCCCCCCCCCCCCCCCCCCTTTCCTTACAAAATTATTTTTTTCTTGTAACAGTCTGTTATTGTGAAATAAATCTTTCATATATTCACCTCGTTGATCATTCTTCACAATCGGAGAAGCCATAAACACTTCAACGGTCAGCTGTAGTAACGGTTGTAATAGGAAAGTCACATGGCAGGAATTCAAAATGGATCTAAGTAAAACAATTTACAGTACCTTATTTTCATACTATCATTCAATCTCTTTCTCAGTTTAATTCATCGGTTTCTATTGCTGTGAAATATATTCCTTTAGTTTTTCAGGATCCTCATACTGGGTGGTTTTATTCAGATACATGACCCGCATTAGTGCAGGATAGAAGAGCCGTATTGTGTGCCCAGCTGTTTTAACTGGGGTCTTAGCTGCAGGAATTGTTTTCGTAAACTTGTTGACCTTGGCAAACTGCAAAATTTCCATAACTTGTTGGAACCGCAGAAGATGTAAGATTAATGGCCTAGGATCAGAGAAACCGTTGGACCTCTTCGTTGGAATCCTATGTGCTCTTTCAAATTCCAACGGATACTTTGAGTCAGAGGGATCAAATTTGGTATAAATTTTTCTAAAATTGGCACCACATCATTCCCCTCTGGAAGGCCCAAAATTCTCATGTTTTTCCTACGTGCCCTATTTTCAAAATCCTCCAGCTGCTTCGATAGGGTTTGCGTGAACATATGATTTTTCTGGCATTGATTCATGGCTGTCTCCGCTCTTTCCACCCGACCCTCAAGTTTTTCCAATCGGGTGTTTGCTACTTCAATTTGCTTTGCTAAGTTAGCCACTTCTTCTCGCACTGCAGCTAACTTTTCTGAATTTCCCTGCAGGAGTTTGATACAACGCATTTCCTACAGGAGCTCTGTACTGTCGGCTTCCCTGGGCAGAGGAATTTTTGAGGGCGTCAGCGGATCATGTTTCTGCCGTTTCGATTTTCCTCTAACCAAAGACGCTGTGTCCATATTAATTTGCTTAGTAGCCATAATAAGCAAGTATTGATTAGATTTTCAAGGAAATATTGCTTGTAAACCGAAATATTTTGCCTTTGGGTAAGGAGCCTCACATTCACGCGTCCATTCCTAGCGCTTCCAAGCCACGCCCCTTCTTGCTGTCTTTTCTCTGTGTATACTTCCATGTGTTTACCCGGGGTGGGGTGTAATTTTATTTTATGAAGACTTGTTACATATATAAAATCCTTTATATTCCCAATATATCCCTATACTTGGTATAATGGCAGAGAGTATCTAAGGGGAGAAAGGTTGTACGTTTCAATACGTTTAGAAACTTGCATGCAACTATTTTCAGTTTCACATGCTTGGGCTAATTAAAGGAAATTAATAAAGTCTATTTTGTCTTATGTTTGTAGACGTCGTGGTGGCAAATACGCCATAGGATCTGCTTGCATTGGTGGTGGCCAAGGCATTGCAATCCTCATTGAAAATATGGCATGAGGACTGGAATGAAGACTATGCTAACGCTGTCATCAAGAAGCTGTCAGATTCCAGGAATCGGCCTCCAGAACACACGTCCATCTATAGCAAACAAAATGTATTTTTTAATGCCACAAGTTCTTCTGGGGGCAAGTTACTGTGTAGCAGCCAGTGGTAGAACAGAATGCTCATTCAAAAGCCATAGTGTGTGGCTTTCTGCTGAAAAGAAATGTGAAACTTTTTTTTTTTTAACTCAACCTCTTTCTCTTCTGAAAACCTCTACTAACTTTATTCCTTCCCCACCCCCAGTAATATAATGCATTTTGAAATGATCTTCTGTAATAGGATTCACATTTGAAATTCTGGTGCTTCCTGATCTTGTGATCTTTTTTATATTAATTACTAATATACATCTGTAGTGATTCCAAACACACACCAAAGTTAGCATTGCAATAGAAATGCTCCATACCACCCAAAATGCCTTAAAAACCCAACAAAGCCTGTACCCTATGGTAGTTAAATATTTCTGAAACATACTTTGATCTGTGATGATGGTCTCCCCTGTTTAGATAAAAGGATTTCGTGCAAATTCTATATTTTGTTTTTGTTTACTCCTTTCAAGATCTCCCCTTGCAGTTATGAACTCCTGGGAGAAACCATGATTCACAAATGACCTCACAGTGAATGCAATCTTATTGGTGTGTGTGAGAATGTTTGTGACAGCATATCTTTTGGGAACCAATCAAATGTAGTGATTGTGAAGTCTTGTGCTGCTGCTGGTATAGGCTATACCAATATTGCGGGAACCAATCTGATCCCATCTTGAGACATTACAGTAATCATGGCTTCTTCCAGTGGGGTGGGAAAGGGGGAGCATTGATAGGAATTTGAGAGGAAAAGTTTAAAGGTATGGTAGAAATTATGTCTTTAGCAGTAAAATGGTTTTTTGATGCTAATTAAGTATAATTTGTCGTTCGTTTTTGAAATGTGGCACCAGACACCTTAAAATGGCTTAATACTGTTAAACACGTGTGCCTCCATCTTACTGCTTTCTAACGTGTATACTTCAGGACACCTTGTCTGGCTCTTCCAACCTTTTGGTGTACAGCACAAAATGAATGGCAGTAGACCTGAATTGATAAATAAATATTTGAATGATGGTAGAAAAACTTGGGTTTCCTTTTACAAAGCCGTACCGCAAATGCAACGAAGCCCATTCAATTCCTTTGGGCTTCATCACATTTGCCACATGAGAACTGCTAACGTGACTTTGTAAGTGGAGCCTTTGATGAGGGGTAATGCTGGAGTATAGACATCCCATTACCTGTCCTGTTTACGCTCACATTCACTTGTGTAATTTTTTTTTAGCCTGGATTATTTTGTTGAAGATTGAAAATTTAAAATGTCAGTATTAAGGAAGTATCTTGAGTACCTTTAAAAATTGTCATTTCCTCTGTTTTCAGTGTTCAACCTGACAACTTGTTTTGCTTGTATTAGAATTGATAAAGAAATTAGAACTCAACTGTTGCTTATTGAACCTGCTGGAAGTGCATCATGACCCTGTGGTAGAGGAAGGTTCTAGAACACACATGTCAAACACAAGGCCTGGGGGCCATATCCAGCCTGCCTGGCGGTTTATGTGGCCCTCGGTGACTGTGTCACATCTAAGTGCCTGACACTGTAGCCCCAGTCCCAGTGGCACTCCAAGCTCCTCATCATACTGCCTCAGTACCCATTTGCAGGCAGAAGGACCCAGTCCCAGTGTAAAAGCTAGGTTGGAGCAGGGCACAGAAGGATCTATACTTCTACTAAGACTAAGTTTCTTAATAGAAAATTTGGCCTTCGACATAGCCTGTGTTTTAGATTTCGGCCCCTTATGTGATTGAGTTTGACACCCCTGTTCTAGAAGGACACCACTGGGTGACATTGGGGTGTACTAGAGTCTTAAAGGCAGGTGTGTTCTATGGCCCTTTACCAAGGACTTGCCTTTGTAATGACAGGGAGGACGAGCAAGGCTGGGACCACATCAGCCGAACCTTGAACTTAAATGTTGAGAAAGGTGAGATGGGCAAAAAAGCACATACACAAAATAGTCTTATTTGGAAATTGCCCCAATTTTCAATCATGATATAACAACAGGGATAAGTGAAACATATTAACAGAGTTCTAGGCAGTAGCCTTAATGCCTAGGGATTTATCCAGCCTGACCAAATTACTATACCAAAGATATTTTCCCAATTTTTGTCTGTTTTCCAAAACTAGTGCAATACCTTTTATCACAAGTGATCATAAATTCTTCATAGCATTTCTGTGTCAACTGTTGTATGTGTTTTCATAAATTTTGTGCATCTCCAAACAATGAAGCAGCTTCTCATCAACCCATGAACCTGGCACCGGTGGTATTTTGGCACCTTTTATGCTTGCAGAGGAGGAAGATTGATTTGGAACCCAATGCAGACAGAGCTGAAACACCACTAGTGTCAGTTTCATGGGGTTATGAGAAGCTGTTTAATTGTTTGAAGAACTTCCCCCCATCCTCCTTGGGGGTAGATAGTAGAGAGCTGCAAGGGAATGCTTGGTGGGAATCCTGCAGGGATGGAAGTACACTTCTCCCTCTGTATTTGCGGGGGTTAGGGGTGGAACGGACCTGTGAATACGGGAAAACCACAAATAACTTAAAGG
This sequence comes from Geotrypetes seraphini, assembly GCF_902459505.1. Lineage (NCBI taxonomy): Eukaryota > Metazoa > Chordata > Amphibia > Gymnophiona > Dermophiidae > Geotrypetes > Geotrypetes seraphini. Next base: position 87,500,560 of record NC_047084.1, read on the forward strand.
CAACAGTGCGTCCCCCAAGCTTTGTCCCTTACGGTCTGCTTTGAAGCGCAAGCTCCTCTGTTGTCTCGCACCTTTTCAAAAGACATCTGCAGCTGTCGGAGCAATAGCGAGGAGTGGTTCCACATTCCACACGTTGTTGAGTGCAGGAGCGAGGAGGGTAAACTGGTTCATTATCCTTAGCAACGAGGTCAGAAAGAAAAGACATACATGTAAGTGAAACTTCATGGGGAAAAGTGCCCACTCTGCAATTCTTCACGCTGAAGAGGTGCTGGGATGATGTAATTTGGGGGGAGGAGCTAGCATGCCTAAAACACAAATAATCGAAACCACAAGTGCAGAAACCGCGAATACGGAGGGAGAGCTGTAGTTCTCTTGGGTTCTTGCAGTAGTGTATCTAGCCAGGATCTTCCAAGACGTCTGAGTACTGCCACCTCCCTGCGCTAATTCAGCGAAGCTGCACTTGCTCTCCTGCATCTGTTTTTAAAAGACTGAGAGCAGCAGTTTTTTACACCTTGCCAACAGCTGACGCGGAAGCCTTCCCTCTGATGCATTCAACACATCAGAAGGGTTTCTGTGTTGGGCGTGTAAAAACTGCTGCCTACAGCCGTTTGGCATTAAGGGAAGGAATAGGAGATGAGACGGGAGCATTTTTTTGTTCATGGAGGGGGGAGGAGAGTGGGGAATTGTTGGGACTTAAGGGGAGGGATAGAGGGAGAGAAAGATGGTGCATATGTGAAAAGGAAGAGGGAGAATTCTTTATTGTCCCTCCAGACCGGCACAGATGGATGGTATAAGGTTTTTGGAGGAGTAATGTTGAAGCAAATAAGCCGCCAGGTCAATCTTCTACAAGGGTTCAATACCCTTGTAGAAGATTTTTCAATTAGGAAGTGAAATTACTGATAAAGATAGCCTAAGGTGCTTGCATAAAGAATATAGGCTTAATATTACAGAAAAGCAAGATTTTTAAGATACAGCAAGCATTACAATTATACAGAAAGAAATAGAAATAAGCTTTACAAATACAGAGACTGCTTCTGTGCTCTTTTGAATGAGAGAGAAAAGACAGTTTACTTGCATTACAGAGTCCACGAGGAAAGAGATATAAGAATTGCCGCTGCTGGGTCAGACAGTGGTCACCTCGTGCCCCTGCAGTCCGCTCATGCGACGGCCCTAGGTCAAAGTACCAGTGCCCCTAACTAAGACTAGCCCTACCTACGTACGTTCTGGTTTAGCAGGAACTTGTCTAACTTTGTCTTGAATCTCTGGAGGGTGTTTTCTCCTATAACAGCCTCAGGAAGAGCGTTCCAGCTTTCCACCACTCTCTGGGTGAAGAAGAACTTCCTTATGTTTTGTATAGAATCTATCCCCTTTTAACTTTAGAGAGAGAGAGAGAAAGGGGAGGGGCGTGATAAATCGAGAGAGAGCAGTCCAGAGAGAATTCATCTCATATTTATAAGGTTTGAGACCTGTTCTAAAATAGAATCTATTGAAATTAAGTACCCTTATCTTTTGAAACAATGGTGAATAAGGTGAGTGGGGTGTGAGAGACTGGAGAAGAAAAGAGTTCAGAAAACTGTCCCTCACAGACTGGAGTCAAATGTAATTTCCAGTATCACTCTGACAATGGTTATCCCAGGACAAGCAGGCATGATATTCTCACATGTGGGTGACGTCATCTACGGAGCCCCGATGCGGAAGCACTTTCTAAGCAAACTTGATTGAAGACTCAAGTTTGCTCTGCTGCTCACGCATGCGTGCCTTCCTGCTCCACTAGGGGTGCATCCCCTCGTGAGTCTTCCAGTTCAAATTTTCCGCGAGCCTAGAAGCCATGTTTTTCAGGCTCTGCCCCAACTGCCTTCTAGCACCGCGATTTTTTCTTGTTTTTTCACGATTTAAGTCACTGTGTGCAAATTCTTTACCTTTTTACTTGATTCCTGCTTCGTTTTCAACGACCCGGAGGCTTCCGGGTCCCCGTGGCCGCGTGGCTAATCGAGCCGCGGCTACTTTCGATTTAATGTCCGGCCCTTTGACCGGCTTTAAAAAGTGCACACCGGTGCGAGCGGCTTCTTTCTCTCACAGATCCGCATCGCCGGTGCATCCTCTGTTCTGGGGCGGCTCATCCAACCGGAACTCCTGCCCCCAGTGCGCTATTTTCCCAAAACCGGGCCCTCCGCCGAAGAAAAGCCCGCATGGCAGTATCTCTTCACCCCGGACCAACCCCTCCCACCTCGGCCCTCGAGGTCGGCCCCGGCCTTGACCTCGGCCCCGGATACCTCGGCATCGCCTCGAGACTCGACCCCGAAGTTCTCGGTACAACAGAAATGCCTCGGCTCCGGGTAAGTCCCCCTCTTCCCTCTTCAGGTTCTGTAACAGCGAAGAAGCAGCCTCGGGGACAACGGCGACGCATGGCGGGAAGCCCCATGCTTACAGCCCCGTCTAAGCCCTCCAAGCCTTCGGGCCGTGCCTCCACCACACGGGAATACTCTGATACGAGGTCGCCCCCGGTGGAGCGCAACCGAGGCAGTGGACATGCCTTCGATTGCTGTCCGTGCCCGTCTTCCAGGACCTACTCCGAGCGATGATCACGTCGGAGCTGTCCACTGCAATGGCCCAGTTTCAATCGGCACTCGACCTCGAATGTGCAGACCAGCCTGAGCCTCACACCGAACAACCTCGAGGAAAGGTGCGCAATCCTCGCCGCATCCCATCCTCTCGGACTCCTCGCAAGACGCCCGAGACGTTCCCCCTCGCAGACCGCGAGGGGCAATAACGTCGGGCTCTAGAACGACAGAAACCTCGAACCGCCGTACCTCCAAGAAGGCCCGAGGTTCACCAAACTCTACGAGGCCGTTCTCCCACACCTCGTACGGGACCACTAACTGGGTGGCTGGTTTATCACTTCTCCAACCCCGCGCATCCTCCGAACTCCCCTCGGACGTATTTCTCGAGGGAATCCCGGATCGAGGCCACCAATCCGAATCGATTCGGTACCCCCTAACCCCCGCATCGTCTCCGAGGGGCTCCTCGAGACGCGAAGATCGACAACCCCGGAACACTCTCACAGTGCTTCCCCAAGTCTCGGAGCATGGATCAGGCATGAACCTCGATACTCGAGGGAGAGCCTCCTTATCCTTCTCCACCGACGAAGGTCTCGTTCCCCGACCCGCCCGGGGCCCCGGGGCATCTCGCCCATCCTTCACTCGCTTGTCCAAGACATGGGCCACGCATTGGACTTAGACCTCCAGTCCGACTCCAGATACTCTAAGGAGTACCTGGCGGAGCTGGATATGCCATCACTGCCCAGAGAGTCCCTTCGCTTACCACCTAACCCGGTACTCCAACAGGCCTTCTTCAGGAACCTGGAGACCCCCTACATGGTCACGGCTGTACCCTCCAAAATGGAGGCCAAGTACCGCACAGTACCTTACCCGGGATTCGAGCAACCACAGCTCTCCCACCAATCGCTGCTAGTGGAATCTTCCTTGAAAAAGGCTCACCCGTCCCGGGTCTCAGCAGCGGTCCCCCCAGGCCGAGAAGGCAGAACCCTGGACAAGTTCGGCAGAAGACTATACCAAAACGCAATGATGGCCTCTAGGGTGCAAAGCTACACTTTCACCTTCACATCATACCTCAAACACCTCATTGGACTATTGAGAGCCTTTGAGACTGACCTACCGGCCTCCCGGCAGGGAACGTTCAGCCTGCTTTTAGAGTCCCTCTCCAATCTGCGCCTTCATCCTATTCCACGCGGCCTACGATGGCTTCGACTCTCCTCCAGAGAAGCAGCACTTTGCTATCGCCCATGCGCCGACTATGCTTGGCTGCGCACTGATCGACATGGACCCCAACTTACAGGACGGTTGGCTAAACCTTCCCCTGAGTGGGAAAGGAATTGTTCGATGACACTATCGAGGCGGCGACACAAAGCTCTCTCCCGAACATGAACGCTCGTTTGCCTCCCTTGTCCGGCAAAATGCCCAAACCGCCAGCGTCCAGGCCATTTCCAGGGCCCCTCCGCGCCGCTACCCACAAAGTCACCCCTGCTCTTCTCACGGCCCCCACCAGACGTCCCACAAGCCCACCACAGGGCCACTGCCCAAGTCTCAACCGCCCCGCGACCACCAAACCATCCCGTCCTTTTGACGGGTACACGCGGAAGGGGGCGGGCCCCCCTCGCCATAGTCCCAGGCCGCCTTCCCATCGGGGGGGCGGTCGACTCAAAGCCTTTTTACCCTCGCTGGGAACAACTCACGTCGGACGCATGGTCCTTGGCGTGATCTCATCAGGGTACTCTCTCAACTTTCGGGCCATTCCCCGGACAATCCCCCAAGGAATTGCCCATCCCAACGGACTCGGCTACCCCTACTCCTCTCCGAAGCTCGAGACCTGCTTCGCCTGAGAGCAGTGGAGAAGGTCCCCCCCCCCGACCAACGGGGGAAGGGCTTCTACTCCCGTTTCTTCCTGGTACCGAAAAAAACGGGAGACCTACGCCCAATACTAGATTTGAGACGCCTCAACAAATTCCTGGTACGGGAAAAGTTTCGGATGCTCTCACTACCAACACTCTACCCCCTGATCGACGAGGGCGACTGGCTCTGCTCCCTCGATCTCAAGGAGGCGTACACACATGTCCCAGTGCACCCCGCTCACCGCAAGTTTTTGCGTTTCCAAGTAGGGGACTGGCACCTACAATACCGAGTCCTCCCCTTCGGACTAGCATCATCACCTCGGGTCTTCACCAAGTGCCTCGTGGTGGTAGCAGCAACCTTACGTTCCCAGGGCCTCCAGGTATTCCCCTACCTGGACGACTGGCTAATCAAAGCCCCGTCCAAGGAAGGGGTTATCTCAGCTACCCAACAGACTATTACCTACCTACAAAGTCTGGGGTTCGAAATAAACTTCCCAAAAATCTCAACTACGCCCCTCGCAGTCCCTACAGTTCATCGGGGCCACGCTGGACACGGTTCGCCTCCGTTCCTTCCTCCCCCCTCCGCGCCTAGAGGCGTTAGTAAGTCTGAGCCGAAGGATCTCTCTGCTGACCTCAATCGACCACTCCGTGACAGTGACTCCTTCATTGCAACGATCGCTCCGCTGGTGGACCGACTCTTCAAATCTTTCCAAAGGTTTGCTCTTCCTCACCCCACCCCACAGCAAGGTACTCACCACGGACTCGTCGGAGTACGCTTGGGGAGCCCATCTGGACAGCCTACGCACCCAAGGAATGTGGTCAGCACAAGAACGTCGCTGCCACATCAACGTGCTAGAACTTCGGGCCATCTACCTCGCAGCTGTAGCCTTCCAACATCTGCTCCGCGACCGAGTGGTTCTCATCCGAACCGACAACCAGGTAGCGATGTACTACGTAAACAAACAAGGGGGGCACAGGGTCTTGGCCCCTTTGTCGGGAAGCCCTGCGCCTCTGGAAATGGGAAATCTCCAACAACACCTTCCTTCGGGCGGTGTACATACAAGGAGAACAAAACTGCCTGGCGGACAGACTCAGACGCCTCCTCCAGCCACACGAGTGGTCACTACACTCTCAGATCCTACGAGGAGTGTTCGAACGGTGGGGGACGCCTCAAATAGACCTGTTCGTGTCCCCTCACAATCACAAGCTGCCTCTCTTCTGCTCCCGGATATACTCCCCGGACCGGCTCGAGGCCGACGCCTTCCTCCTCAACTGGGAGGGAAGGTTCTTGTACGCATTCCCGCCGTTTCCTCTGATACTGCGGACGCTTGTCCACCTGAAAACAGTACAAGCCACCCTGATCCTGATTGCCCCTCGCTGGCCACGCCAGCCGTGGTTTTCCCTGCTACTTCAACTCAGTGTCAGAGATCCTCTGCCTCTGTTTCCCTCTCTACTGTCACAGGGTCAGGGTTCACTGTTACATCCCAATCTTCAGTCTCTTCATCTGAATGCTTGGTTTCTCTCCCCCTGACTGCTCTCCCCGTGTCTCAATCAGTCAAGGAGATATTGGAGGCCTCTAGAAAAACCTCGACGAGAACCTGCTACTCACAAAAGTGGACCAGATTCTCAACCTGGTGCTCCTCCCACAGCCAGGACCCGGTGTTGGTCCCCGTCCCCCTGGTCCTTGACTATCTACTTCAACTATCTCATTCCGGCCTAAAGACCAACTCCATTCGAGTACACCTCAGTGCAATTGCGGCCTTTCATCAGCCCCTGGAAGGGAAAGCCCTCTCGCTCCATCCCTTAGTCACTCGCTTCATGAAGGGTCTGCTAAACGTCCACCCCCCTCTCAAACCTCCCCCGGTGGTTTGGGACCTTAACGTGGTTCTGGCTCAATTAATGAAACCTCCATTTGAGCCACTAGACAAATGCCATCCAAAATTCCTCACTTGGAAGGTAATTTTCTTACTCGCGCTCACGTCCGCACGGCGGGTTAGTGAGCTGCAAGCGCTGGTAGCGGACCCACCCTTCACGGTATTCCATCACGACAAGGTGGTACTCCGCACCCATCCAAAGTTCCTACCTAAAGTAGTGTCTGATTTCCATCTAAATCAGTCCATCGTCTTACCCGTGTTTTTTCCCAAGCCCCACTCTCACCCCGGAGAAGTGGCGCTCCACACTCTTGACTGCAAAAGAGCGTTGGCCTTTTACCTCCAACGCACTCAGCCACACCGGAAAGTCCCACAACTGTTTCTGTCCTTCGACCCAAACCGGTTAGGCCACCCAGTTTCCAAACGCACCTTGTCCAACTGGTTGGCCGACTGCATCTCCTTTTGCTACGCTCAGACTGGTCTCGCGCTGCATGGTCGAGTAACGGGACACAAAGTCCGAGCGATGGCAGCCTCCGTAGCCTTCCTCAGGTCCACACCTATTGAGGAAATCTGCAAGGCTGCCACGTGGTCTTCAGTTCATACCTTCACCTCCCACTACTGTCTGGACTCCCTATCCAGAAGCGATGGCCGGTTCGGCCAATCGGTATTGCGAAATCTATTTGCTTAAATTGCCAACTTCCCTCCATCCCTCTTCAGTAAGCTTGGAGGTCACCCACATGTGAGAATATCATGCCTGCTTGTCCTGGGATAAAGCACAGTTACTTACCGTAACAAGTGTTATCCAGGGACAGCAGGCATATATTCTCACAACCCGCCCACCTCCCCGAGGTTAGCTTCTTGGCTAGTTAAGTGAACTGGAGACCACGAGGGGATGCACCCCCTAGTGGAGCAGGAAGGCACGCATGCGTGGAGCAGCAGAGCAAACTTGAGTCTTCAATCAAGTTTGCTTGAAAGTGCTTCCGCATCGGGGCTCCGTAGATGACGTCACCCACATGTGAGAATATATGCCTGCTGTCCCTGGATAACACCTGTTACGGTAAGTAACTGTGCTTTTCTGATTACCCTAACTATGAGCTAGATTCACAAAGGGCACGGATCTGATCCATGTCCGGGGGGCTGATTCATGAATTGCCCTCATGCAAATGAGGGCAATCAGAATAGCGCCCCCCATCCGACTGTGGTGATTGCTCTCTAGTAATTCTGATGCATGCGCAGACCATCTGTAGATCTGCGCATCTGTAGATGGTCTGCGCATGCTTAAGAGCAGCGACCTTTTTTGAAAAGAATCGCATCTGCTCTTGTAACTAATCACCCTGCATTTGTTTGCTACCAGTAAATAGCAGGCTTTTGAATGCTTAGAAAACAGAGATATGGAGAAGCAGCACATCTTAGCTATCTTTAGCACATCTTCCCACCTCAGGGTTGTATCAAAGTCTTTTGTTACCTTTAAGTGCTGATGTAATTTAGGCATTCTGGGACAATCTAAGGCTGTCTGCACTGACATGCCCTAAGATCAGATATAAATAATATGATCTCCCATAGGCCTTTGCTGACATTGGTAAGGCCAGCAGGTTTAGGCTGGGTTGACAGATGTGTTTAAGCTACTCTGCCAGCAGGTGGAGACAGAACACACTGAATTCTTACAGTACAAGTGAGCTGTGCAGTCCCTCGTAGAATCAGTCTCCAGCAAGTGGAGGTAGTAAGCCTATACACTTGTACAGCCTTCTATTAGGCCTTGGCAGGGTCTATTGGAAAAGTTAGGCAGTGGCTTTTTTATCTGACCCTATTTTCTCATTGGACTGAGCTGGGGTCCTATGGGGAGGGCCATTACCACCTCAGGGGTGTCACACTTGGGCAGTCGACACCCTCCCCCCATTTCACTCGCCTCGCCACTTTTTTCTGTAGAGGAGCCTCAACTGTATACCTTGCCAAGGGGCAAAGACTACAGTTTTGAGTGCCTGTGGGGTCTGCTCCTGTTACTTTAAAATTATATTTTAAAAAAAAGACAACCTGAGGTAGTGTTTTCCTTTATGTGCCGGGTTGCAGGGATGTGTTCATTCATATTTTTTTTTTCTCCTAGTCAGCTGCCGGTTTCATTTAGCCTGCCTTGCGGTTCACAATGAGCACTTCTCGCAAGCCGAAGCAATACTCGGTGTTTTCCTGCCGAGGGCTTAATGTGGTTGGCTTTTCTTGTTTTTTTGTGGCTAAAAGGGAAACCCTTGTTAACTTCAGAACTGGCCAGCTTGAGGGTTTCCCTGGCAGCCGTGAAGGGTGTGTCAGATATGGGCAGTGGGGGAGGCCCGAGGTTCCCTAACCACTAACAGTGCTGGGGATTACCCAGCCATTGCGGCAGCCAGTGGTGGGGAAGACCGGGCTTCCCTTAACCACTGAAGTGCTGAGGATTCCTTTACCAGCACATCGAGCCTTTGGGAATTCTCTTACCACAGTTTTGATTTTTTTCAGGTGCCTTTGGCCTTGAGGATGCCTTCTTTGGCGGGCAATTCCACCATTTTGGCTGAGTTTTCTCAGGAGCAGGTCTTGCAAACCTCTTCCTGTGCTGGGGAGTGTGATTCTGTCCGCCTGTGGGTTTTCCCCTGGATTTTGTTGTTGCCATATACAAGGCGTATTGCGTTTATGCAGCTGGTAGACCTGTCTCCTCTTCAGTGGCTTTGGCCTCATTGTGGAGGGTCTTCTTTGTTGGCGCCAGCATCTTCTCTGCCCCCACCTAAGCAGATGTGTGCTTTGTGGGAGGGCAGTGTTCTCCTGGATGGTGTTTTGTTCCCTGATAAGGACCTGGGTCTCTCTGGGGACTTACAGGACCCTTAGGGAGGGCAGACGATGCGGGTAGCTGTCTGTCTGAGCCACCCGCAGAGGAGGATTGATCTTTGGTGCACTTTTTTTTGCGGGAAGAGCTCCAAGAGTTTATTCTTCAGTTGTCTTCTGTCTTGTGTTTTGCAAGTGGTAGATCCTCTTCTTAAGGGGATTCGGCTGGCTTCCCGTTCTTTTCCCATGCATCACTAACGGAGAGGTCCTGGCTGCATAAAGCATCATCGACTGCTATGGGGGTATGGCTCTAGTGGGTGGAGGAACCACTTTCACTACCCCTTTGCACATCGTATGAGGCATTGAAGACCAAAGAAATTAAGAGGTAACAGCAGTCAGACTTCATGCTGCCATCTTTGCGTTTCCCTCGCCCCTGATTGTGGTTATTTAAAGGGCTAAGCTGGCCCAGTATTCATTGCATTTAAATAGGATTTATCACCTGGTTATGCTCTATAACAAAACTGCTTTAAGTTAATGTAAAGAACATCCCCCAGACCGAATGAGCAGACAGATGAAGAAATAGTTACAGAGATTAGGAAAGCTGGCGTATTGGGCAGCAGTATAATAATGGGTGATTTAAATTACTTTTTATAGAAAAACAATCAAAGGATATAATGGTAAGTAATCATACATAAAAGCCCACCCTCTTCTATTGAATAATGATAATAACAGTTTATATACCGCAATACCGTGAAGTTCTATGCGGTTTACAAAAGATTAAGCAAGGTACAAATTGAACTTAAGAGGGGAGGAAGAAAGAGAGTTGGTGGACAGGAAATCCATTTTTGAAGATAGAGAGATTAATAGGACATGGTGATCAATATTGAGGGGAAGGAGAAGAGGGGTCAGTTGTCTAGATATTTTAGGAACAGGTGTGTTTTTGTACGTTTCCTGAAATCCTCATAAGTGGTGGGCGAAAGCAATTGTTCTAGGTCCCTACCCCACAACTCTGCTTGATGTGAGAGAAGGTGTTTGTGGTGTTTTTTCAGTTTGCAACCTCTAACTGGGGGGAGAAATGAAGTTGGAGTGTGAGCTCCTCTTGTGTCTGTTGGCTGAGAAGGAGAAAAGGTCGGTTATGTATTTAGGGGCAAGTCCGTATAGTGCGTTGAAGCAGGCGAATTTAAACTTTACGCGTGCCTCCATCGGCAGCCAATGCAACTGCTGGTAGTAGGGTGACAACGTGATCAAACTTTTTTAGCCCAAAGATCAGTCTGACCGCTGCATTTTGCATTACTTGTAAACGTCGCATATTTTGGGGGGAAATTGCCAAATAGGCGATGTTACAGTAGTCAAGTAGACTCAGTATGAGGGATTGGACCAGGGTTCTGAAAGCCGACGTATCGAAATAGGCTCTAACGGGTCTGAGCTGCCAGAGAGTGAAGAAACCCTTCCAAAGAGGAGAAAAAAAAGACCTCAGTCAATATCAAAGTATTGCTGTCGCAAGCTTTCAATAAACAGCAGGTCAAAAAAAAAAACCCTCCACTCATAATATGAAATGGTGTGGTGGCTGTATTAGTCCACTTTTCAAGGTAATAAGGCAATACCTTTTTTTATTGGACTAACGCGGTGCATTTTATGATGAGCTTTCAAAGGTAACCCTGTGCAGTGGTTAGAGCTACAGCCTCACCACACTGAGGTGGTGGGTTCAAACCCCGTGCTGCTCCTTGTGACCCTGGCCAAGTCACGTAATCCTCCACTACCCCAGGTACATTAGAAAGATTGTGAGCCCACCAGGACAAATAGGGAAAATGCTTGAAGTGTGATTATAAAACTACAAAAAGGCGGTATACAAATCCCTTGCCCTTATCTGAGGAAGGGTATCAAAGGTTTTTCAGAAGTCCAAGTAGATTACAGATAGCGCGTGTCCTTTATAAATGCAGCAGTTCATTTTATTCTCTATTTTGCAAAGTGGCTAAGATAGCATCATGCAGCTCCTGGCCACAGGTCATGGGAAGGCTGAGGTAGCAAGTTCAATCCCAGTCACTTAATCCACCATTGCACCGGGTACCACAGTTAGAGTGTGAGCCTGCCAGATTGGGAAAATACTTAGAGTACCTTATTTCTATTCACTTCGAGTGTGTCTCTTTGCGAAAATCCTTTATAATAAAACCCTAAGCGCACATGCGCACTTACAACTGCGTGTTCCCTGTTGCCGTGGTGTCTGACTCTGTGGCCGTGTTCAATTTGCAGTGCGCAGCGACTTGAGCGCAAGCTGTTGGGGAAGAGCATGGATGTTCAGCGCGGCTAGAGCAGTTCGTGAGCTCCTGGCCCTTCAGTCGCAGCTGTCTCCTACGAGCTGTCTGTCTGCCCCGAGCAGCCACTTCTTCCCCAGACAGCCAAAGAAGGCTCAGTAAGCATTAAAGTGCCCAGATGGGAGGCTAAAAGCGCTCCGGTCGCTGGTACTAATTTTAGTAGTCTGTCAGGGATTAGGCGGGAAGAAGCCGCCAGTCGCGCTTTGTTTTCCCCTTTGAGACTGAGCTTCCATTTACTGTGGGCAGGAGTGAGAAGGCTGCAGAGTCTCAGAAAGAGGCTATTTACCAGGAGCAGAAAATACCAAGGGCAGGTCTGAAACGCTAACACCGGATTGAGAAAGGGGGAGCAAGGGAATACAGGAAAGGGGGCCGAGAAAAGGCAGCAAGACAGGTGCTGGAAGAGAAAGGGAAAGCGAGGCAGAAAATGGGTGAGAACAGGAGAGCAAACCAGTGAGAGGGGGGCAAAAGGGGAAAGGGAGGAAGAGTGGGAGAAACCCCGGCCAAACCAAAAATAAAAACAACCGCTGCCACAGAGGGGGAAAGGGACGCTTCCGTTTGCGGCAGGGAAGGGTGGGGCTTCTCAGTGATGAAAAGGTGGGAGAAAGGGGCTGGGGGGGCTAAAAAAGGAGATTGGAGCTGGGGCTGAATATAGGGGACATGTGAGGGAAGGCTTTACTAGCACCTGTTAATGTAATGGGTTTAAACACTAGTACAGTTAATAAATCAGTGGTCTCAAACTCGTGGCCCGCCAGGTACTATTTTGAGGCCCTCGGTATGTTTATCATAATCACAAAAGTAAAATAAAACAGTTTCTTGATCATACGTCTCTAACTATAAATGACAATATTATTATTAAGACTTAGCCAAAAGGAAAGTTTTATAAACTATAAAGAGTTTTACCTCATGCAAAATTGTCATTTCTTTAATAAGACATTAACTATTTTTTCTGAGGCACTCCAAGTACCTACAAGTCCAAAATGTGGCCCTGCAAAGGGTTTGAGACCACTGTAATAAATGTATTAGAGCCTTATGTACCATAACAAGATGCCTAGGTTAATAAGGCAGGAAGGCACGGGGGATGGGGGGGTTGCCTGTTTAATAAAGACATTTGTCTTTATAAAATACTAGCACAAGTTCTAAAGAGATGACGCCTAGATTATGAACCCTGACATGTATCACACATGCCCCCCCCCCTTGTTGGAGAAGGCCTAAATGTTAACACACAAGCTACATGTAGGTATAGTATGTAGTTCCAGCTGTGAGATACCCAAACTCCTCCCCTGAGCTGAGCATGCCTTTTCTATAAGTACATGCTAGCTTCCATCATGTCTACTTTAAGCATGACCTAATTTTATAAAAGGCCTCTTATGTGCATAAAATGTTAAGAAAATTATCCTTACTGAGGAGTTTAGATATGCATAGGATAAATTGAAGTGATGTTCGTTCTCCAGTGTAATCGTAACAATAAAAAACGGGACAATATGAATCCCTTAATGTACCAAGCTAATGACCTTAATGAGCCAATTTTAACAAATGATAATACTGATGTGGAAGAGAGGCAAGAGCAGCACCATAAATTCACTTCACTTAATGTGTAGAGTCCTCCACCTCAGCTCCAAAGAATTGCTGCCTGCGGAGCTCAAGTGAAGGACTCTCAGCTTTTTAAGGGCTCTAATACACTGGTGATTCCAATGTGGCAAATGCAATGAATTGGCGGCTTATGATGCATTTGCTGTGCTGTGCGTTTACCGGTCCTGTCTCGGTGACTTCAGCCTCATCCAGGAGGTCATCTTTGTCAGCGCCAGCATCTTCTCTGGCCCCCCCACCCTGCCTAAGTGGTTGTGTGTTTTGTGGGAGGGCAATGTTCTGTTTCGTGGGAGGGCGATGTTGTCCTGGATGATGTTTTGTCCTCTGATGACCTGGGTCTCTCTGGGGACCTGCAGGACCCTCAGGGAGGATGTTTAAAAACATTTAACTGCTGCACAACAGTGGGAGTGGTGTATATTTTGTTTTGCCCATGTGGGCTGTGTACTATTGGGCACACATCCAGAGCTCTAAAAACAAGGATTTTTGAGCACCACTACAATATGGATCATAAAAGAGAAGTTGATTTACTTACATGTCACAGTGTGGAGAAGAGTCATGTGTTTAACGATATACTGTCTTGGAACATATACCATTTACTTGATGGCGAGGGGACAGCAAGAGAAGGTTGTACCAGCAAGAGTAATGATGGATATTTTTTCTTGACATCATTTAGCCTAGGAACTGGAATCAAAAGCTCAAATGGTCCATTTAAAAAAAATATTTTGTTTGAATTGTAGCACTGCATCATCGTACCGGACCTGTCTACACCAGAAGTTGGAGGATGGAAGTCCTTATTTCCCGTATCATCTCTTGCAGCTGTTACTGCATGGATAAGCAGCGTGATATATAAGAATTTCCCTGATGCAGCCATAGCTTGGCGAAATAAGGCTCTTGTCAGAGTATGTTTTAAGTGATATAGCATTTCAAGAAATGTGGTGCGATTGGGACAACGCTAGAGAGTGAAAAGCGGCGCTTTGGAGTATTTTTGGCAAAGGGGATGTGATGCAGCTTGATAATTGGAAATTGAGAGAGGAATTAGCACTGGAAATTGAGAAACCTGCTTTTTTTGAGCTAAGTGAAAATTACAGATTTAGACTTTTCTTCTGCACGATGGTGGGTTTATTCCTAGTTGAGATTTTTATATTTTTTGGGGTGGAATTTTTTAAGCCAATGATAAAAATGAGTAACTTGAAAAGAGTGATTTTTGAACACAGCTTCTTTATGGGAAGGGGTAAAACGCGGACCTCACGGACTTTAACTGCGCGTCTTTAAAAATCTTCATTTATTGACAGCTGAGGATTCAGATTTCATGGGTGCAGGTCCGCATTTTAACCCTTCATTCTACCACTGTAACGGTTGCCGTTTCTGACGCCATGGATCTGTGCTGACCGTCTTAATAATAATAAATTTGAGGAAATACCTCAGCTAAGGGAGGTTTGTGTTTTACAGCAACTGAAATCCTCACTGTTTGGATTCAACAACAGGATGGCAATAGGGCTTTCAAAGTCAATGTCAGTACATCAAACAAAAATATGTCTGACTTTGGCTCATCTCATTGCCTCCTTATATAATGTAGCTCATCTATTTACTTCTGTATCATTCATGCAGAAATAAAAAACTTGTTGCCAGCATGTATTCTTTTACTTATTTTAATGCAGTGGCTCTAGCATGCCCCGACGGGACCCGTTTCGCCAAAAAGGCTTTCTCATGGGTTCATGGTAGAGGTCTGCATGGGTACGGGGATCGCGGGAATCCCGCAGGTCCCGCAGGAATCCCCCCTAACCCACGGGACTCTCACGGGGACCCACCTCTGGACCACGGGGACCACCCTCTAGCCAACGGGATTCCCACGGGGATGGAAGGCTTTGGAAGCAGGGTTCGTCCATATAATATAATGGACACGTCAGCCTTAGTAAAAGAGGGGGTTTATAAGTTAATTACCTGAACAGAAAACAAAAAAAGGGTTCCACCAAAGAGATTCCACAAGGAAAACAGCAGCGCAAACACAAAAGAAACTGTGGAATTGATCCTGTCAGAAGTAATTGCTGCTTTTTATGGGGATGGAGGGAATTCCTTGCGGGGATGGGTGGGGACGGAGAGGATTCTGACGGGGACAGGTGGGGACGGAGAGGATCCTGACGGGGACGGGTTGGGATGGAGAGGATCCTGGCGGGGACGGGTGAGGACGGAGAGGATCCTGGCGGGGACGGAGAGGATCCTGACGGGGACGGGTGGGGACGGAGACGATCCTGACGGGGACGGGCGGGGATGGGTGGGATTTCTGTCCCTGTGCAACTCTCTAGTTCATAGAGGAGCTCAAATGCGGCATCCTTTCTCACTTAGGGCTAGAGTAAGCCTGCATAGGGAGGGAGAAGCACTAGGGTCCGTTGGAGCTAAAGTGTCATGGAGGTCTGCGAGAGCTATGACCTAGGCTGAGACTAAAAGTGGCAAACTTTATCATTTCATAAGTTATGAAAGTAGCCTAGAGATTAGTGCAGCTGTCTTGGGCCCTGCTGATCTGGGTGCAAGACACTGCCGCAGCTCTGGGGCAAAACCCAGCCCTCTCAGCTGAAGTATTTCCTCAAATTAATTATTATTATTAAGACTGTCAGTCCGGATCCATGGCGTCAGAAATGGCAACAGTTACAGCGGTGGAATGAGGGGCTACAACACGGCCCTGTAAATATGAAATCTGAAACCTCAGCTGTCAATAAATGAAAATGTTTAAGGATGCGCAGTTAAGATCAGTGAGTCTGCATTTTACCCCTTCCCCTTCTTTGCTGCTGTTGCAGTTTTGTGGCTTTTTCTCCACCTTATTATTATTTTTGAAATACTGTTCTCCACAAGGGGAGCCCACTACTGGCTGGTAACATTGCAAATTCTCCCTCGATATTCGCGGGGGATAGGGGCAGAGCCGGACCGTGAATGGTGAAAAACCGCGAATATCTGGCTCTGACCCATCCCTGCCTCCCTTCCGCCTTCCCCTGGCATCCCGGCCTTACCTGGTGGTCTAGCTGGTTTTTGGGGCAGGATCGATCTTCCTACGCTCCTGCCCCATGCAGATAGCCATTAAGAAATGGCTGTGGGGAGTTCCCGTCATAGTCTCGAGAGATTACAGGAACTCACGGCAGCCATTTCCTAATGGCTATCTGCACGGGGCAGGAG
The DNA here is from genome assembly GCF_902459505.1 of Geotrypetes seraphini. NCBI lineage: Eukaryota > Metazoa > Chordata > Amphibia > Gymnophiona > Dermophiidae > Geotrypetes > Geotrypetes seraphini. The sequence goes on from NC_047084.1 coordinate 87,516,687, forward strand.
CGTAGGAAGATCGCTCCTGCCCCGAAAACCAGCTAGACCACCAGGTAAGGCCAGGATGCCGGGGGTAAGACAAAAATAGGGGGGGGGTTTCCCTCCTCCCCCCCAAAAAAAAATTCACGATTATGTGAAACCGCGAATGGGGAGGGGGAAGTGTATGGCATAACTTGTATTAACTACCAAAAATTCTGCATGAGAAAACCATGACAACTACTATGATGTAATGCAACATCGTTGTTGATGTTTCAATGAAAGGTAACATGTAAGTAGAGTTTCTGATTTTAGGTTTTGACCCATAAACACACAAAATACGCCGATGCAAAAAAAAAAAAAAATAGATAAAGAAAGAGACCAAGTGTTTACCGGATTAACATAAGAATCAATCAAATCATGTTTCCATATTATCTCTGTGACAGCGTGAACTGAAATGCCCGAGAAACAGTGCACAAGATAATTTAGAGAGTAAAATGTATGCCACATGGTTCATTTGCATATTTATAAAGGTACCACCTGTCCAGCTCACAAATTCAATCCCATATTAGAGAATGACACGGTGACAAAATTCATCACCGTTCCCGTCCCCGCGGATAACCACGGGAAACCATCTTCATGTCATTCTTTAAGGAGAGAGGGAAGAATCAGAATATAATTGGGCACAACCACTGACCCGCAAGCTTTGCTTTGAAGAATGCTGGTATAGAAGGACTAAGGTTGAAACAGACACTACAGAATGACAGTCTCTGGTATCCAGAGCAGATATTGTGATGTCATAATGCCTCATTCCACCAGTGCCTAAGAGCCAATCACATCAGTGATGTCACAATGACTTCATTATCCTTGGCTCACATAAGAATCAGAGTATGAATGGCCACAACCACTGACCCACAAGCTTTGCTTTGAAGAATGCTGGTGTAGAAGGACCGAGGTTGAAATAGACACTAGAAGATGACATGGGATTATTTCCCGCGGTTATCCACGGGGACGGGAACAGTGATGAATTTTGTCACCGTGTCATTCTCTATCCCATATGTACAGTACATCATTCTGTTTTATAAGTGGCCAGACCAGATGCATCTCTCTTCAAAACAAATGCAGAGGATTTCTGGTGAAAAGAAATGGTGTGGTAGCTGTGTTAGTCTAGTTCCCGAGGTAATACAAATAAAGAAAGCTAAAAAAGCAAAGGAAGTAATGTCATACCTTTTCCATGGGACAAACTCGATGCATTTTGTGATGGACAACGGTTGGCAAACATCAGGATCTTATAAGGAAAGCATGAAACCTGGGGGAAAAAAAAGAAATGGCCATGAACATTAGAGAAAAGAAAGGGACTTTATTCTGATAAAATGCTGCAATACCAGGGGTTAAATTTGTTCAGACACAATTTCCAAGTTTATTAAAAATGTGACATATTGCTTAGCAGTATGCCATCTGGGCAATGGGCACTATACAATATGCAAATATAAGAGGAAAGTGAGAAAAAAAAAGTAATTTCACACAAGAAAAGGAAATCCACTGCCTTTGCATGGGATTTGGAAGATGATCTACATGAGGACAAGAAGAAAGAATTCACAGGAGAACATTAGGCAAGTGCTAAAAATGGAATCTCGGAAGGATAACAGCATAATTCTGTTGCATGGCTAAAGAATGACTAGCACTGTGCCATCGGGCACTGATGCAATTTTCTACCCCTTGTCCCTTTTGCAAGGCCTGCTCTCTGTCCTCTGGCATGCCTCTGTTCCCAGGGATTGGAAATGGCGCAAGAACGGAGGCTGTAGACTAGAGTCAGCTGACATCTCACTGCATAGAGACCTTGAGACCCAGTACAAGGGTGAGAGGTGCCTGAGGCAGTGGTGACCCTCCCCCGCCTCATCTCCACCCCCCACTCCTTCCCTGATCCCCCCTGCTGCGCATGCCCCGTTCCTTCCCTGATCCTGTGCTCCCCCACCCCCGGTATCTCTAGTTGAAATTATTGCTTGCAGCGGTCAACAATGTGCTCCTCGTGACCCTGTTGACTCTCCCTCTGATGTCGCTTTCTATATGTGGCACCCGGAAGTGACATGAGTAGGAGAGCCGATGGGGGTCTTGAAGAGCACGTTGTTGACCACCATGAACAACTTCAACTAGAGGTATGAGGGAAGGGAGCGTGCATGTGGAGGGAAGGAGGGGTGCCGGCGCCCCCCACCAACATGGCACCCATGGTGGACCGCCTCTCCCCCCCCTTACTATGCCACTGCAAGGTAGAAGGTGAAATGCTGTATGTTGGGATTGTCAATTGTACTGGAAACCAGTTTTGGTGTTAAATACAGTACTCCCCCGATATTCGCGGGGGTTCCGTTCCAGGGGGAGACAGGAGAGGGCAGCCGGAGCACAGGTGCGTGAAGGAAATCACTCGTGGTATGCTCCGACCGCCTCTTCCTGCACTAAAGTCGGGTCTCACCAATCAGGAGCTGCGTGTCGGAGGTGGTCGGAGCATACCGCGAGTGATTTCTTTCACTCACCGGCACTCTGGCTGCCCTCTCCTGCCCAGTCATTCACGGTCGGAAAATACCGCGAATGACTGGGACCGTGAATCGTTGACAGTGAATGACCGGGGGAGCACTGTACTTCCGTCAGGAAACTTTTACGTCATGTCCAGGTGCTCTTACAATAAGCTCGGGTGGCCAAAACATAATGTTAAGTCCACGATAACTTTTCTCTCTTTCCATTCAAGCACAGAGATCATAAACTGATATATAAGTACCAAAACAGAACACCAAACCCTCAAATAAACTTTTTATCTGTATAAACATATCAGGTTAGGTGGGCCCTTTTGCTAAGCTGTGGTAGGTGCTACTGTGCTTTTACGGCAGTTTAAAATGGCTTGAGGCACACTGTGGTAGTTTTTGAATCTGTGTGTGCATACCATGTGCCAAAAGATATTTTTTAACACAGCGAGGCAGGGGCAGGGAGTCTGGGGCAGGGAGTGGAGACTAGATGCACTAAAGCAGGGGTGTCCAATGTCGGTCCTCGAGGGCCGCAGTCCAGTCGGATTTTCAGGATTTCCCCAATGAATATACATGAGGTCTATTTGCATGCACTGCTTTCATTGTATGCTAATAGATCTCATGCATATTGTGGCCACCAGTATTACCCAGAGCAGGGCTCTGTAGAAAATTTGATGGCTACAAACAATAATGCAATCACGTGTGACCCGGCCTGGAGTCACCCTGCAGGACTGGAGTTTATAGCAGCAATGAAAAATTCAATCAAACACAAATAAAGTTCCAACCATTGTGGCTTGTCAGGTCAAAGTTCTTTTTACTTAATTCTGTAAGGCAGGTAAGTACTTTCTCAGACTTTACAACCTCAGTCAGGATTCCACACAGCCTTAATAACCAAAAACACAAAACAAAAACAAACTGCCAAAAGAGAAAAAGGCAGGAAAATAAAGCCACTCACAATACAGTGCAACTTTCTTTCTGTGTTTCATAAGGCCCACTTATCCCTGGGACCTCAGCTCAACACAGAGCTTACTCTGCCTGCTGAAAGGCAGGTATTTCACTTCATCAAAAATACAGTTCAGCATTCAAGTTTTCCTTAATTTATAGTCCTTGCAGCAAATGAAGGAAAGCCTCTGGCAATCAGAATATGGTTGCCAGGAAAAGGAGAGAGTCATAGGTTTTGCCAAAATTAAAGGCCTTCAGAAAAGGCTTTCAAATTCCCTCCCAGAATGGAAGCAAAACCTCTCCCCACTCTCTCTAAGCTTTCTCACAAAATCAGCATTCAAAAACAAAATACACAGCACACAAACAGGTCCAAAACACACTCACTGTTTGTGGCTCAAAGTCAGGTTCAGCTGCATAGGTTCAGGCAAATTACACTCACAGCCAGCACAAGACTCTTGGAAGTCCATAGGTTCTTCAAACAGGTGAGACAAATCCTCTGGCTGTTCAACCTCCATCGGTTCCAAAGGTTGGGGCCTGTTGTCCCTGTTTGGCTCGGCAGGGTTCCTAGGGAGGCAAGGCCCAAACTTCCTCCCTAACCGGCTTGCTGGTCTGAATGCCACTGCTGGCTTTTCTACCTTAGGGGCGTGCCCTGCTCTAGGTGAGTCAGCAGTAGCCCAGGGTCCCCTAGAGCTCCCCTGGTGGTGAGTTGTACATAATTCACCTATCTCATCCCCAGATAAGTCAGGCTCCACCTGGTGGTCACTGACCCTGTTTCTCACAATACATTCCTGAGAGATCCTGGAATCTTTCTTCCTGGGTTTTATTGTTACTTTATCTTTTACCTTAGCCGGGACCTTGACAGGCCTTGTGTCTGTTTGGTCACAATATTCATTGGGGAAATCCTGAAAACCCAACTGGATTGCGGCCCTCGAGGACCGACATTGGACACCCCTGCACTAAAGTCTCCAATTGTCTTAAGAATTGTTGCTAAACCCTGGTTGTTTAAAGCCCCTCTCATAGGAGGGGCTTTAGGTGTCTGGGCCAATCAGAGCCTTAGGCCCCTCACTGAAGGCCCACCATTTTGAAGAGGTGGGCATGCTGGCTGGAGGGAGTAGGCATCACTCCAGCAGCCATTGTAAACAAGGTCAGGGGGAGGGAGTGAACATCTCTCGCTGCCAGGGGGTGTTGGGGGAGGGCATTGCTTGGCGGCGAGAGGGAATGGGCATCTCTGCCCCTGCGGGGAGTATCGGGGGGGCGTTGCTTGGTGGCAGCGGAAGTGGGCATGTCCCGCTGCTGTGGGGGGGATTGTTTGACTTCAGTAGCGGGAGGGAGTGGGCATCCCTCCTGTTGATCTTCGATTTGGGTTTTTTTTTGTGCGTCTATTCTACCCATGTGCCGATTGCAATCACCAGCGATGGGCACATGCAAATTTAGTGAATCTTTGCTACTCTCTATCAACCTCATTTGCATGCATGTTTTTTGGAGACTGACTCGCCTTTTTGAAATCCCTACAATAACGGCTGCTACAGCGGCCCATCGGTTTTTAACGTGAAGTTTTGAGAATCTAGCCCTGAGTGACTATGTTTTTCACACATGCCTTTCTCTTCAGCTCCTACTTACTTATACTATTGAGGCCTAACGGTGAGTCTCTGCACATGGCCCCATATCTTACCACATCCCCTGAGAGCCATTCCAGCTTTCTACCATTTTTAAAGGTTCATATTAATACCTTGGCGATACCTTTCCAAATGTTTATATTTTCTGCATATCACATCACAAATAAAAACTTTTATTAGCTTTCTATGCTTGCATGCAATACCTTATCTTTTGCAGCTGGGAGACAATTCATGTCCACTGAAGACGAGAACCTTTGCATTGCTCTAATATGGTGCGGCTGCAACTTGAATACTGTGTGCGATTCTGGTTGCAGCATCTGAAAAAAGATATGGCGGAATTAGAAAAGGTACAGAGAAGGGTGATGAAAATGATAAAAAGGGATGGGGTGACTTCCCTATGAGGAAAGGCTAAAGCAGAAAGAGCTCTTCAGCCTGGAGAAGAGTGCTCAGGGGAGATAAGATTAGAGGTCTATAAAATACTGAGTGGAGTGAAACGAGTAGATGTGAATCACTTCTTTTCCCTTTCAAAAAATACTAGGACTGGTGGGGTAACATGTAAGTAGAGTTTCTTATTTTAGGTTTTGACCCATAAACACACAAAACACGCTGATGCAAAAAAAATAGATAAAGAAAGAAACCAAGTGTTTACCGGATTAACATAAGAACCAATCAAATCATGTTTCCATATTATCGCTGCTACAGCGTGAACTGTGCTTGTGATGAAGCAACTAAGTGGTAGAAATTGGAGAAAATATTTGTTATTCGACATGTAATTAAACTCTGGAATTTGTTGCTGGAGAATGTGGTGCATGCAGTTAGCTTATCAGGGTTTAAAAAAAGTTTGGATAATTTCCTAAAAGAAAAGTCCTTAAACCATTATTAAGATTGCTTGGGACAATTGACTGCTTATTCCTAGCGACTTTCACTATATTTAGTGACTCTCGGCGTGACATATCATTTGTTTGTTTCTATTGTATTTCCCTACATTTTTTTGTGACATACATTTTTTCCTTTTTTTACCATGGACCCCTGATGAAGGTTGTCCGAAACACGGACCGTGTTGGGTCCCCTGTTTGGTAAAAAGGTTTTAATATATATTTTGATTGTCACAATAAAATTTGCCTATGTCGTCGTACATATCTGCAGTTTTGGTTTGTTTATTCCTAGGATAAGCAACATAAAATCTGTTTTACTGCTTGGAATCTTGCCAGGAACGTGTAACCTGGGTTGGCCACTGTTAGAAACAGCATAGTAGCCTTGATGGACCTTCAGTTTGTCCTAGTATGGCAACTGTTATGTTCCATCCTATTTCATCAAGGAAGACATTTGAATTTTCTCCTCCTTTTTCTCAGTCTTTACTTTCATAAGACTAGCACAGTGTAACTACGATCTTGCAGGCCGCATTTTGCTTCCTGATGCAATTATCTGCTTTAATGTTTTAATTAGGAAATAGCATGATTAATCTTGCTTATAAGTCATTGTGCCTCCCTGTCTGGTTTGCAATATGAAGAATTCAGTTCTACATTTCAAGAAATTTCATAATACAGCCTTGGATCTTTAATTCTCATCAAGTGTAAGCTCCAGGGTAACTAATATGAGATAAATACTTGAATGGGAATTTCAAAAGCAGGGCTGGACTACCATCTGCAACAGAAGTTTCAAGTTTATTTAAAATTTCTTATACCGCCCAATCCGCCTGCTAGAAATGCAGTTAGTATGAAAATTCTCCTAATGTGCAGGGTTATAAAATGAGAACAGATTAGAAAAATCAGGTTATTTCCTCCTTGCCATATCCCTAATTTCCTCTCATTCCTCTCATGTAGGCCCTCTTCAAAATGGCGGGCCTTCCCCTCCCTGGTGCATTCTGGGATGTACCAGGGAGGGGCCTAAGGCTCTGATTGGCCCAGACACCTAAGGCCCCTCCTATGAGAGGGGCTTTAAATAACCAGGGTTTAGCGACAATTGTTAAGACGATCAGAGACTTTAGTGCACAGTTCTTCAACCGCCGGTCCGCGGACCGGTGTCAGTCCGCAGAAAATTTCTGCCGGTCCGCGCAGGGCCGGCAAGATCAAGTCGGCAGTTAAATTTCCTGCCGACTGCGGTTCCTGCTCATTAATGTTCCTCCCAGCCTCAGGCGATTAAGATAGGCTGCCGACGTCGGGGCCTTCCCTCTCTGAGTCTCGCCTGTTCGGAAACAGGAAGTTGAAACAAAATAGGCGGGACTCAGAGAGGGAAGGTCCCGACGTCGGCAGCCTGCCTTGATCGCCACCCCTGCCGAGTTGCTGAAGAGGGCCGCGGAGAGAGCTGCAGATTCAGGTGCAGGTGGAGGGAGATGGTCAGCGTGTGCGAGCAAGATCCTGGGGAGCCTTCACAGTGGCTGTCCACCCTCCCACCAGCTCTCCTACTTGCCAGGGCAGTGATTTACCAGCAACTTCCTGCAGGCAAGTACTGAGAGCTGCTGGAAGGGGAGGAAGCCACTGTAGGAGGCAGGGAAGCTGCTGGATAAAGGGAGAGCTGTTTACTGGACTTAGAGAGAGTTAGAAGGAGAGATGCTGCTGGGAGGGGAGGAGGGAAAGGGATGGGAAGAGAAGAGAGTTAATGTTGGATAGAGGGAGGAGGGAAGGGAGAAGAAGGAGAGATGCTGCTGGAAGGGGAGGAGGGAAAGGGATGGGAAGAGAGTTAATGTTGGATAGAGGGAGGAGGGAAGGGAGAAGAAGGAGAGATGCTGCTGGGAGTGGAGGAGGGAAAGGGATGGGAAGAGAGTTAATGTTGGATAGAGGGAGGAGGGAAGGGAGAAGGAAAAAAAGGAAGGGAAGGGAGAAAGAAAAAAGGAAGGAAACAGCTGGCAGGGAGATTAGAGGAGGGGAAGGGGGTCAGGGTGGAATGGAGAGATTAGATGAGGGAAAGGGGAGAGAGAGGAATGAGAAAGTAGAGAGACATTGATGCTGGAAAGGGGGTCAGCAGAGAAATGAGAGAGGCTAGATCTGGTATAGGAGAGATAAAAATGAAGAAGGCAGTGAAGCTGGAATTAATGATGTAAAAAGGAGAGAGGAGGAACAGGCTGGATGGACAAGGAAGAGGGGCATAGAAAGAAGTCAGATACATATGGAAGGGGGAGAGGGCAGACATTGGATGGAACAGGCAGATGCTAGAAGGAAAAGAGTGAAAAGAAGATGAAAGCAGAAACCAGAGACAACAAAAAGTAGGAAAAAAATAATTTTATTTCTATTTTGTCATTAGAATATATCAGTTTTGAAATGTATATCCTGCTAGAGACATAACTGGGGACTGCAGTATTCTGTTAGCATGATATTTCTATGTAGCATTCTATAATAACTTGGCTTGTTCAGTTTTCTTGATAGTAGAGGGGATATGTGTGAAGGGGAGGGGAGACAGGGGTTTTGTTGGTCCGTACTCTGTATATTTGTATTTATAAAATCACAATTGTTCAGAATATTGTTTCTTTTTATACTTTAGTAAAATACGTTCAATATAAAATCATAATTGCGGCTTGTGCAGATGGGATCAGATGGTTTGCGGGGACCGAGCACACGGAGATGGGGCGTAAACGGGGTTTTTAAATTTTAGTCCTAGTAGTTTGCCGGTCCACAAAATAATTATTTTATTTCTGCCAGTCCACGGGTGTACAAAGGTTGAAGAACACTGCTTTAGTACATCTAGCCCCCACTCCCTGCCCCCCCCCCCCTCCCCTGACATTTCCTTTCTTCCATCTGTTCTCAAGATCTCAGATAGTTAACTCACTTGTACTGCATGCAAACTGGTAGATACCACTGTTCTTTCTTATGTAAGGCCCCTTTGCCTTTTTAAATATCAAAATCCATTCTCTGAACCAGCAAAGTCACAGCTAGTCCCGAAAGCAGGGATAGTAATGGACCTACTTTCCAGACACCCTTCGCATTGACTGGATGTGAGCTTTGCCCACAAGAGGGCTCCGCAATTAGCAAAGTGCACAAAGAGAATACGAAGACTAGAAAGATTATTGCATGGATAGATTGGCTTTTCTATTCAGCAGACTATGATAGACAGAAGTTTCGATACTGAATTATGGGCAGAGTGCCACAAAATCCTGAGATCATTATTGAATAAGCTCCCTGTAAGAAACTAAGGGATCTATTTTCAGCAGTACCAGCATTTAAATTACTATGTATCTTCAGTACTGCCGTGCTTTTGAAGGCCTATTTTAGATATAATATAGAAATCAGAATTGTTACATCCAGTCCAGAGTTGGAAGTTTTTCAAAATTCAGTTTTGAAAAGCCATCCGGACACCTGGACATGTCCTCTAAAAAGAGGACATATCCGGGTATATCTGGAAATCTGGTAACCCTAACTATGACTGGGAAAGCTGGATGTAGCCCTAGGTCAGGGGTAGGCAATTCCGGTCCTCGAGAGCCAGAGCCAGGTCAGGTTTTCAGGATATCTACAATGAATATGTATGAGATGGACTTGCATACACTGTCTCCTTTAGATGCAAATCTATCTCATGCATATCTATTGTGGATATCCTGAAAACTTGACCTGGCTCCGGGTCTCAAGGACCGGAATTGCCTACCCCTGCCCTAGGTGAATATGTGTTTTATGGAGAGTAAAAGGGTTATATACATTTATCCTATCTATGGCAGTCAAGTACATTAGCAAAGCGTAGGCTGTGGTTTCAGTTAACATCATTTGTGCTGTGTTCCACAGCAAGTGAGGAGGAGTAGCCCCCCTCCCCCCACCTTTGGGGCTGCAATGATAAGACAGGAAGTTAAGGAGTGATTTTCTGAACTGTGCTTTGATACAAAGCTCCCTGCACCAGGGTTTCCATTGGGACCCAGGGGCAGGAATAAGAGGTTAGCTTTCATAAACTACAAAAGATCGCAGAAAGATGAAGACAGGCAAAAATATCTGGAAAAGTTAAGGGAGTCTGGTTGAGTAGTCAGGAAAGCAAAGCTACAAATGGGGGGGAAATAGCAGACCCGGTAAAACAGGGAGACAAGACATTTTTTTTTTTTAGCAATATCAGTGATAAGAAGAAGTGCAAAAGTGGCATTGTGAGACTCAAAAGTGAAGTTGCGGAATATGTAGAGGCTGATAAAGAAAAAGCTGAATTGCTTTACAAATATTTCTGTTCTGTGTTCATGGCTGAAGTGCCATGAGCAGGACTGCAGAAGACAAACGTGAATAGGGATGGAGAAATGGTAGACCCTGATCGATTTTCAGAGGGTTGTGTTCTTGAGGAGCCAGCTAAAAGAAAAGTAGAAAAAGCGATGAGACCAGATGGTGTACATCTGAAGGTGCTGAAGGAACTTAGGGAAGTTCTGGTGGATCCGCTGACTGATATTTTCAATGGTTCTCTAGAGTCGGGAGTGATACCAGAGGACTGGAGAAGGGTGATGTGGTCCCTCTACATAAAAGTGGAAGTAAGGAATTACTACTAGTATTAATTATTTCTATAGCGCTACCACACAGTGCTATACAGAGTCACAATGAGTAAGAAAACAGTCCCTGCTCGAAAGAGCTTACAATCTAAACAGGCAAGACAGACAAACAGGATGTCATGGATATAGTTAAGGGGAATGGTTAATCAGCTGGCTGGGTTGGAGGGCAGAGGAGTAGGGTTAAGGATTGAAGGCTATATCAAAAAGGTGGGTTTTCAGTCTGCTTTTAAACAAGGGAAGGGGCTTGACGGACAAACTTCGAATAATTTATTCCAGGCATAGGGGGTAGCTAGATGAAAGGAACGAAGTCTGGAATTGGCAGTGAAGGAGAAGGGTAATGCTAAGAGTGACTTATCTGAGGAACAGAGTTCTCTGGGAGGTGTATAAGGAGAGAGAATCGAGGAGAGATATTGAGGGGCAGCAGAATGAACACACTTGTAGGTCAGCAATAAGATCTTGAACATAAGAACATATGAATTGCCACTGCTGGTCCCCCATGTGTGAACATCGACATGATGACGTCATGCATGCACGTGACATCATCGCGTCAACGTCGGCTCACTTCTGGGTGCCTTCTGGCCACGGCATTGAAGGCCAGAGGGGTCTAGGACAGCAAACTTGTATACCTGAGAGCTGGGAGCTATCCCTAGCCAGAGTACTGGAGGCAGGGCTACTGGTAGTTGGTGAAAGAGGGTTTGTCAAGATTCTTATCTGGCAACATTTATGATGGTTATGTTACTATAATATTATTACAAAGTTTGGCAGAAAAGCAGGGTGGCTCTGTCGCTTCTTATGCTACACCCTGTTATAGGTTCTAATCCGGTTGGTTTGCTAAGGTGGACAGCCTGTATTAGGTAACCCTTATATATAGTGTGCTGCTGCTTCTGGACTGTCCTACATTTCTTTCGAAGTTAGAGATTTGAAGTCTTACCACCAGGTGACAAGGTATCGCAAACGCCTCTTCCTCCCCATATGGTGATTAGATTCCACAGAAAATGGAAAACGTTGAAGTGCAACCAGAATGTTACTATATCCTTCCACGTGGCTAAAGTGTTTCAAAATAATAGCCCCTAAGGCTGTCGGGCCACATACCTGGGCTGGTCCCAGAATTATTCAGAAGGGAAAATGTTTGCATTGGTTGATCAAAGCTCCTTATCAGTGCTGCAAAAATGTATCTATTCCTTATTGGAAGAAGCTTGTAAGCTGTTACCTTTTGGGGGGGGGGAGTTATTGAAGTTCACTGGCTTGCAGTACTCATAGATCAGGGGTCTCAAAGTCCCTCCTTGAGGGCCGCAATCCAGTCGGGTTTTCAGGATTTCCCCAATGAATATGCATTGAAAGCAGTGCGTGCACATAGGATCTCATGCATATTCATTGGGGAAATCCTGAAAACCCGACTGGATTGCGGCCCTCAAGGAGGGACTTTGAGATCCCTGTCGTAGATTGACTAACAGTAGGTCACAGACTGCTGGTAAATTTGAAAAAGGCATTTTGGATCTGAGCACAGCTGAAACAAGAGAATGCTTGCCGTGCCTTGAGCGCAGCTTGGATGGACACCAGAGTCCTTAAACACAAACACATGCGCCAAGATTCATTTTGCTGTTCTCTTTTACTGGACTCTGTCTACCATCTTATTTTATTTTATTTTAGTCTGCAGACTCGCTTAGACAAATTATTGACAGGCAGTGTATCCAAATGACTTATCCGTAAAAAAAAGTCTTCGCAGACTCCAGCTTATCCAGAATACTGCAGCCTAGCTGATTTTTGCTAAACGCAAATTTGACCACGTCTCCCCACTACTTACCAATCTTCACTGGCTCCCAGTACTTTCCAGAATTAATTTCAAATGCTCCTGCCTGGCTTTCAAGATCATTCACGGCATCCTTCCGCCCCTAATCCCTCTATCCTTCCTCGCCCTGACGCCTGCTACCACCAGATCAGCCCACAGACATAAACTATCCTTCCCCTATCTACACGGCATCCTCCACGCAGGTAAACTGGGAAGATCCCTTCTCTCCAAAATCACGGGCCTTTGGAATGATCTCACTATCCCGCTGCGGAACCTGGGCTCCCTCCAACTATTCCAAAAACAACTGAAAACCTGGCTTTTCTCTAACATATAACATCTCTTCTCCTGATTACATCCCCTCTTTTTATATGCTTCTGTAAATCCTTCTCCTCTCTCTTCCTATATTTTTAAGCTTTGTAAACCGTGTCGAGCTCCACTTCCGTGGAGATGATGCGGTATATAAACTTAAGGCTTAGTTTAGTTTAGTTTAGTAACCTGTTCAAGAAGGCATATTATAGCACTCGAGGAACAAGGAGCAGCCAACCATAGCAGGAGTGAGAAATTTTTATTTTTTTTTTAAATATTTTATTTATAAATTTTTCATTCTTACAATATTTTAATTGTATATAAAACTTCAAATAATACACCTTCCCCCCTCATAATGGTACCCGATGTAAGAAACTATACGACAGCCTTCTAGCGACACAGGCAGCGAAAATTGACCCCACCATCACCAAACTAATGATCAACACAACAGACATCAAAGTGTTTCGAAAAGAAATCAAAACATTTCTATTCAAAAAACATGTCCTTAATAACTAGTCTCCTCCCCTTTCGCACAAGCTCTCCCTCTCCTGAATATCACATTAGTCAACTCCTAGAACCTTTCCCTCCAAAAATACTCAGACTCCTAAATAAGCATTTACCTCACTATCCAACAAACATCTTACGTCACTGTTAGGTAATTTCTCGTCTGCAACCCGCATATACTGATATTCTCCACTACATCCTGTTATCACTTGATTCTCTTAAATATAATTCTCATAATTGAATGTAATTCCTATAATTGAATGTAATTCTTATAATTGAATCCTCTACCACACCATGTAAAGTACATGAATCACGGTTATGCAATTTCCCTAGATAATCTATTAAGTAATATCTCTAGATAATCTGTTATGTAATTTCTCTGAATAATCTTTGTTTTGCAATTCTCTCGGTAATGTCCAGATCTCTTATAATTTGTAATCCGCCTAGAACCGCAAGGCACAGGCGGAATAGAAATCACTAATGTAATGTAATGTAATGTAATGTAATGATTACAAATAATTCAATTTATCATATAAAATATAACCCTCCCCTTTTTTCATTTCTTAAATCCATATAATATACATTCCCTCCCCTCCCCATTCTAATATAACCATTATTAATGTGCTATGAAATCTGATCATTGGAATAACGAGTCAATGGTTCCCAAATTTTCTTAAAATTATGAATATTTCCCTGTTGTAATGCTATTGTTTTTTCCATTTTGTATATATGACAGACTGAATTCCATCAAAATGTATAGTTTAATTTGGTATAATCCTTCCAATTTTGAGTTATTTGTTGCATGGCGACCCCTGTCAATATTAATAATAGTTTGTTATTGTTTGCTGAAATCGGACTCTGAGTTCTCATTGCTGTACCAAATAGTATAGTATCATATGAGAGTCCTACATGATTTTCTAGTAATTCATTAATTTGGGGCCAAATTAGTTTCCAAAATGCATTTACACAGGGACAAAAAAAAATTAAATGGTCTAATGTCCCAACTTCTATTCTGCAATGCCAGCATCTATTAGATCTAGTACTATCTATCTTTTGTAAGCGCGTAGGGGTCCATAAAGCTCTATGTAACAAAAACATCCAAGTTTGACTCATAGATGCTGACTTTGTAAATCTTAATCTCCAGGACCAAAATTGTGGCCATTGAGACTCAGAAATTGTCTGACCAATCTCAATACTCCAAATATCCCTAAGTCCAGTTTTCTTTTTTTTTTTATTTAAAAATCCATTTAACAATTTATACCATTTTGCGGCTTGGTGACCCAAAAAATCCGCCTGGAAACATAGGACCTGCAGACTATATTGAGTATTAAGAGTTTTCCATTCAGGGAAACCTGCCTGAATAGCTTGCTTCAATTGCAACCATTTAAAATATTGTGTTTTATTTAATCCAAATTTATGTTGCAATTGTGAAAAACTAAGCATTGATCCTTCTGAAATAACATCATTCAATGTTCGTATACCTGCAATTATCCATTGTTTCCAGACGATTTTGTATCCGCCAATCTTGATCCTGGAGTTTACCCAAATTGATTGATTTAATGATTTAGCAATTGGTTCTGGTGATAGATTACTAATATATCTTAATGTCTTCCAAGTATCCAATAGAATTCTGTTATCCTTATATCGTCTAGGCATGTTTATACTAATTAGATGTTCTACATGTAATGGGAACAGGAGCCGCCATTCTAGATATAGCCAATCTGGTACATTCTCCATGAGATCTGGGAGGATCCAATACATACCCTGTCTTAGAATATAGGCTTGATGGTACATATAAAAAATTTGGAAAATTTACCCCTCCCTCCACAATTGGTCTTTGTAAAGATACTAAAGCAATTCTGGGTCTTTTCCCAAACCAAACAAATTTTGTAAGAATATTATTTAACTTTTTATAGAATGACCCCTGAAAAAATATTGGTATCATACTCATTTGATAACAAACCACAGGCAACATCATCATTTTAATTGTTTGAACTCTTCCCCACCAAGAAAGATGTAAAGGATTCCATTGCTCACACATTTCTGTTATTTTTTTTAATAAAAGTTTTTCATTTTCTTTGACTGTATCTTCAATTGTATTTTTGATAATAATTCCTAAATATTTTAATCCTTCTTCTTTCCAAATAAATGAATATGAATCAAATAATCCTTTGGTACAATGAACATTAATTGGAAGAATTTCCGATTTACTCCAATTAATTTTATATCCAGAAAATTTCCCAAATTTCTCTAGAAGATTAAGTAAACTTGGAACAGTATTCCCCGGTTCTCTTAAATATAATAATATATCACCTGCATATGCAGAAAGTTTAAATTCCCAGTAAGAAAATGGGATTCCCTTTATCTCCTTAGTTTGATTAATTGCAATTAATAAGGGTTCTAAAACAATATCAAAAAGTAAGGGGGACAAAGGACATCCTTGTCTAACTCCCCTACGCAAGTTAAATCTATCAGATAAATTGTTATTAATATATAATTTTGCACCAGGAGAGCTATACAAGGTCTGAATCATTTTAATAAAACCGGGGCCTATTCCAAACCATTCCAGAGCTTGATACATATAACTCCATTCCACTCTATCAAAGAGTGAGAAATTTTAAAAAAGGAACATAAGAATAGGCTTACTGGGTCAGACCAATGATCCATCAAGCCCAGTAGCCCTTTCTCACGGTGGCCAATCCAGGTCACTAGTACCTAGCCAAATAATAATAATAATAACAGTTTATATACCGCAGGACCGTGAAGTTCTATGCGGTTTACAATGATTAGAAATGTTACAGATTGGGGGGCGCTGCTGAGCCCGCGACGAATGGCAGCTTGATTGCAGAGCTCCTGCCCCAGTCTCCGGAATCATAGCCACCGCGACCACCAAAAGCTTTAAAAAACAGCTTAATCGAGTGCTGCCGAAGTAGGAAACATTTCTGCCTCTCTTCGCCGATCGAGCCTATCTACCTGACCACATGGCTGACAAAAAAGTCGGCAAGAGGCACAAGCCGGACCCGCCTTCACCTTCGAAGGTCCCGCTTCCCGCTACTGAAAGTGATAACGGCTCCAAAGAAATTCTCGCCGAATTGCAGGTATTGAAAGACCTAATAACTGAAACTAAAACCAACACCGACGAAATAAACGACAAACTCACCACTCTGTCGACTGATTTCTCAGCTCTTCAAACACGTGTTAGCACGATTGAAGAGAAAATGGCCGCGACCTCTGCATCAGTTTCTGAATTGCGCAAGCAAACAGCCAGAATCTCTGCCCTCGAAAAAGACCTGGAGGACAGTGGAAACCGCTCGCGTCGCTGTAACATTCGCCTTTTAGGCTTACAGGAAGGGTCACATGAACGCGATCTAGCCACTTATTTGGAAGATTTTATTCCCAAGCTGCTAGACCTCAAATTTAACCGCGACTTCGAGATTGAAAGAGCGCATCGTGTTCCCTCATTTCGAAATGCCAATGATCGCTTCCCCAGACCTGTAGTTTTCAAATCTCTAAGATATCAGCATGTGATAGAAATCATGCAACGTGCAAAGCTACGGGCACCTGTGAAGCATGAGGGCACTACACTGCTGTTTGTTCCGGATTTGAACAAATCCACAGCACTTCGTCGCAAGCAATTACTTTCATACAGGCCGCAACTCAAACAGCTATCTGCTAAATTCGGTATGATGTACCCTGCCCGTATGAGAGTCACTCTGCACAACCAGACGAAGGATTTCACTTCACCTGAAGAGCTGGCTGCATATATTGAACTTCAGTCACCTACTCCAATCCATCAAGTCTGAATGAACTGTCTGTGATGTTCCACTACTCTGCACATGGCATCCTCACTTCATTCACTTTAGCTGTGCCTCGGGTCATGGCTATCACTAACTGTAAGCTGTTTACCATGTTTGAATTAAGGTTTGTTATGCTGGTGGCTAATGTTATGGATATTTATATCCATTTTCACTCTTGTTCATAATGGGGTTCTGTCTTCTTTTTACTGCTGTTTTAGCCTCTCTGCTGCACTCATAAGTTTTCTAGAGGCTATGTTGCCTAACTTTTTCTTGACTGTTCATGAGTTCACATATGTTCTTCTCCTTACATCATTATGTCACATGTCAAATGGATCGTATTTGTCTTTCTCTCATACAGTACATGGTGATACACACAATTTAATCAATGCTGCATTGTATTACTGCTATTATGTATTCATGATCTCTGTACCTGTCTATGCAAATGACACTTAACATCGTATCATTAAATGCAAAGGGTCTCAATAATAAGGTTAAACTAAAAAAAATTCTGCTACACCTAGAGCACAACAGCCCTGACGTCATAATGATACAAGAAACTCATCTAAACCAGTCTGCCTCTAGCAATATCCGTCCACTGTGGGCTCTGCCACCTTTTTTCTCCGCTGCAATAGAAAGGAAAAGTGGGGTGCTCACTCTGATCAGGAAAAAACCAGGTCTGGTGATAACATCTTCCTCTTCGGACCTAGATGGTAGGTGGGTTAAAGTAACTCTACAATATTCGGGTCAAACCTTCACTATTCTTAATCTATATGGACCCAACTCAGATTGCCCTGATTTCTTCAGATCCCTGACTTCTGTCGTGCTCTCTGATCCTAATTCTCAACTCATAATAGGAGGTGATTTTAACATGATACTCAATCCAGATAAAGACAGAAAGTCACAATGTAAGTACAAGAAATCCAGATCCTGGTACGCTCTACAAGACCTCATGCACACTCTACATCTTGCAGATATCTGGAGATGCATGCACAATTCGGAAGAAGCATTTACTTTTTTTTCTAATCCCCACCTCACATATTCACGAATAGATTTTTTTTTATTAAGTAATTCCTTGTGTGCCTCGGTCACTGACTCCAACATATCTCCGATTACGGTCTCAGACCATGCCTCAATTACAATAAAAATATCCCTTCCACAATTGCCTTTTCAACAAAAACAATGGCGATTTAACTCCAGTATGCTTCAAGACACTGTTTTCAAGGATACCATCAGAGCAGCAATTAAAGAATACTTCACTCTGAATTTACCGGAGCACACCTCTTGGCCTACTTGCTGGGATGCATTCAAGGCATCAATAAGAGGCACTATAATTTCATACACTGCTCATCAAAATAAAATGAGAAGAGAGCAATTATGTCAATATGAAAAGGAAATTGGTGTAGCAGAATCAATACATCAACAAGATCCGTCTAACATTGACAATCTCCTTCAACTGAACAAACTCCGACTCCTTTATAATTCAGTTCTTAGTCGGCAAGCATCCCAGGCTGTATTCAAACAATCCACCACCTACTATTCGGAAAACAACAAATGTGGCCACCTTTTAGCTACCTATCTGAATAAACGTGCTGATAAGTCTAATATCACTAATATTGTTCTAGATAATGGTGCCTCAATCACCGATCCTGCTGAAATCTCTCAGTCCTTCCAAAATTTTTATAAAACTTTATACACTTCCGAGTCCCTGAACCAAAGTTCTTCATATTCATTTTTGGACAACCTTCCACACCCCAGCTTGGAAGCTGAAGATAATATTCACCTAGACTCACCTATCACAACCTCAGAGATAGCCATGATTATCAACTCCATGTCGCTCCGGAAGGCCCCTGGTCCGGACGGCCTGACTGTCGAGTTCTACAAAGAATTCCAAGAGGATCTCCTCACACCCTACCAAAAGTACATTGATCATCTCATTACTTCAGGTCAAGTCTCTGGCTCTTTCACGGAAGCCCACATAATTGTTCTTCCCAAACCTGATAAAGACCCCAGATATATTTCCAATTACAGACCACTGTCACTGATAAATGTTGATGCGAAAATATACGCAAAACTCCTAGCCCACCGTTTGCAAACTGTAATAACAAGATTAATTTCTGCTGACCAATGTGGCTTCATTTCGGGACGGAACTCAAATGATAATACTCGCACCTTCTCTCATATCATTACTCAGGCTCAACACAGCACACAAGATCTCATAGCTGTGGGTCTAGATGCTGAAAAGGCCTTTGACCGAGTAGAATGGCCCTTTTTGTTTTCAGTTCTACATTGGTTTGGGATTTCTGACAGTTTCATTGACAAAATACGTATCCTTTATTCCTCCCCTTCAACCAGGACTTTTATCAATGGATCGCTATCATCCACATTTCAGCCAACTAGGGGCACTAGACAAGGGTGTCCCTTGTCGCCCCTGCTTTTTGACCTTGCTCTCGAACCTTTGCTCATTGCAATACGCTCATCCTCTGAAATCATTGGCTTTCGGCTTCAAGATCTGGAAATCAAAACATCTGCATATGCAGACGACATTCTTCTATATACGACTCCCTCTTCGCTGTCATCTCTCCTCAGCATAATCAGTGATTATTCATTGGACTCAGGGTACAAACTTAACACGAACAAGACGGAAGTCATGCCGCTTAATTGTCCACATGCCGAATCTGAAGTAAAATCACTAGGAGTTGCTTGGTCGAACACAAAAATGAAATACCTGGGAGTGTTGTTTGGCCCTTCGTTAGAGGAGACAATTCAGCACAACATTGATTTCCTGCTCAACATAGCCAAATCCACCACAACCAGATGGTCCCCGCTGCACTTATCATGGTGGGGTAGGTTGGAAACCATCCGGATGATGATATCGCCCAAAATTAACTATGTGCTGAGCATGCTTCCCTTTCTTCTCCCGATTTCTTTTTATAAAAATATAGAATCCATCCTTGCCAATTTTTTATGGAACAAAAAACAACCAAGAATAGCATTGATTAAACTCAAAGCAGATCGATCAGATGGGGGCGTCAACTTTCCTGATTTCCTCCATTATCACTGCGCCTTCCTGATTCGGCAATGGTCCCTAAGTCACTTGAAACCAAAACCTACTGGAGCGCCTGCTTGGCAATCACTGGAAAATCTCAAGTATGGGGAACTAAGGATTCAGACCTTACCGGGAACACAGTTATCTCAAGAGGATAAAGCGGATCTCATACTCTCCTCCTATATGTCTGCTCTAAGAAAAGTTGATTCCCAACTTGAAGTCAGCTGGGACAAGTCAAAACTCATCCCCATTTGGCACAACGCTAAATTTAAGATACAGGGTTCACCTGTCTCTTGGCGATTATGGCAACGCTGTGGTATACACACCATCCAGGACCTGATGCTGGGAGAGCAATGGATGACCTTTCCAGATTTGTCTCGTAAATGGACTCTCCCCAACAGTCAACAGTTTCAATGGTTGCAACTGACACATTGCATCAAGAAAATAGTTCCAGATGCCCTCACCCTTACCTCTAGACCAGGCTTAGAAGCATTACTAACCAAATTCTCAGCTTGGAATAACAAAGCCTCACTTTGGTACAAATGGCTTCAAAAAGCTCACTTTAGCGTTCCCAAAAGCACTACACTCAAATGGAATGTAGACTTAAATTTACCATCAGATGCCATAGACTGGTCAGCTATATGGTCACAAATCTTTAGGTCACTAAGATCAGCTTCTCTGTTACAATCTATGTTCTACTTATTACATAGAGCTGTATGGACCCCCTTACTAGCCAATAAAATTGATTCATCCAATTCTACGAACTGCTGGTCTTGCTTAGAACATCCTGGCACTCTCAAACATCTCCTATTTTCATGTAAACACCTGACTCTGTATTGGGAAAACGTCTGGAATATAATTTGCTCTGTATTACATATTCGAGAGCCACTTACTTTTAATGTCATTATTTTGAATTCCCACGGCACTTCCTCTCATCTTGAAACGCATGAATGTAAGCTGTTAACCATCATGCTGTCATTAGCTATTCAAAATGTTCTAATGCCAAAAAATGTAAGGTCATGCACCTAGGCAGCAAAAACCCATGCAGAACTTACACTCTGAATGGTGAGACCTTAGCTAGGACTGGGGCAGAACGTGATTTGGGAGTAATCATTAGTGAAGACATGAAAACTGCCAAGCAGGTGGAGAAAGCTGCATCCAAGGCTAGACAAATGGTGGGATGCATCCGAAGAGGTTTCGTCAGCCGGAGGCCCGAAGTTATAATGCCCCTGTACAGAACCATGGTGAGACCTCATCTTGAATATTGTGTTCAATTCTGGAGACCACATTATCAAAAAGATGTGCGGAGAATCGAGTCGGTTCAGCGAATGACTACCAGGATGGTCTCGGGACTCAAGAACCTCCCATATGAGGAAAGACTGAATAGACTACAACTATACTCGCTCGAGGAACGTAGAGAGAGGGGGGACATGATTGAGACTTTTAAATATATCACGGGCCGCATCGAGGTGGAAGACGATATATTCTTTCTTAAAGGACCTTCAACCACAAGAGGTCATCCGCTGAAAATCAAAGGTGGGCAATTTCATGGCGACGCCAGGAAGTATTTCTTCACCGAAAGGGTGGTCGATCATTGGAATGAACTTCCATTGCAGGTGATTAACGCCAGCAACGTGCTCGATTTCAAAAAGAAATGGGATATGTATGTGGGATCTCTAGCCGGGTGAAGTCTGGGGGTGGGTCATTAAGGTGGGCAGACTTGATGGGCTACAGCCCTTTTCTGCCGTCATATTCTATGTTTCTATGTTTCTATATATGCTGCTGGAAAGACTTATCTAAGATTGATCATCACGCATGGTGGAACAATCTATGTTTAATTCACAAATATGAAAAAGCATTAGCAGAGCGTTCCACTTCCCTTTGCAGTTATAATAAGGTCTGGTTTCCTTTGATTAGATATTGTTCTGAACCTGATTTACTGTCTAAATCTTAGATGTGTTAAAATTGTTATCTAGATTTCGGAGTACTGTATGTCTATCGATATGTGTTAACTGAATGTTTGAAATATCATACATGTTTTGCAACCCTCATGAACATACTGTTAAAAAAGTGTACTTTTTCTGTTTTCCTCTGTTATTTTCCTCATAACGTTTAATAAAAATATTTGACCTAAAAAAAAAAAAAAAAAAAGAAATGTTACAGATTGAGTGAATAAACAAAGTTACAGATTGAATGAACAAACAAAGTACAGATTTAGCGACAGGTGGTTCTTGCGCTCGGTTGTTAAGGACTAAGATTGAATGAAGTATTTCAGGAATAGATGTGTTTTCAGGCGTTTCCTGAATTCTCCATAGGTAGTAGGCACAAGCAATTGTAGGTGTAGCAATATTCCATGCTACCGATACAGGGTAAGCAGTGGCTTCCCCCGTGTATTTCTCAATAACAGACTATGGACTTTTCCTCCAAGAACTTGTCCAAACCTTTCTTAAAACCAGCTATGCTATCTGCTCTTACCACAACCTCTGGCAATGCGTTTCAGAGCTTGACTATTCTCTGAGAGAAAAAAATATTTCCTCCTATTGGTTTTAAAAGTATTTCCCTGTAACTTCATCGAATGTCCCCTAGTCTTTGTAATTACTGACGGAGTGAAAAATCGATCTACTTGTACTCCACTCAAGATTTTGTAGACTTCAATCATATCTCCCCTCAGCTGTCTCTTTTCCAAGCTGAAGTGCCCTAACTGTTTTAGTCTTTCCTCATACGAGAGGAGTTTTGTCATTTTAGTCGCTCTTTTATGAACCTTTTCTAGCGCCACCATATCTTTCTTGAGATGAGGAGACCAGAATTGAATGCAATACTCCAGATGAGGTCGCACCATGGCGCGATACAGGGGCATTATAACATTCTTAGTCTTGTTAACCATCCCTTTTTTAAAATAATTCCTAGCATCTTGTTTGGTTTTTTGGCTGCTGTCGCACATTGAGCGGAAGGTTTCATCGTATTGTCTACAATGACACCCGGATTA
Organism: Geotrypetes seraphini; assembly: GCF_902459505.1. NCBI lineage: Eukaryota > Metazoa > Chordata > Amphibia > Gymnophiona > Dermophiidae > Geotrypetes > Geotrypetes seraphini. Next base: position 87,539,593 of record NC_047084.1, read on the forward strand.
CAGATTACTGCTGTGATTTTAACATAGTTTCCAAGTTTTATTGAAATTTAATATACTGACTATCACCAAGTATCTGGCCGGTTTACAAATTAAAATAGGATAAAACTAATAGTGATAGAAAACAATATTTAGAGTAGGTTCGTGAACATTCAGACTGACAGGACAGACTAGACGGTGATGGTGAGTAAAAAGAGCGGGAAGGGAAAAGTTCCATTGTTAGATTAGAAAGAAGAAAAAAAAAAAAGGAGGAAAGAGATTTGAAGGGAAAAGGATAAAACATTGGGGATGGGATCGCTTCATGAAAGCGGTTGGATAGGTTGAGGCTAGTTTATTTTAGGAGCAAGAGAACGCGTCCTGGAATAGATATGTTTTTAATTTTGTCTTAAATTTATCGATAGATTTCTCGTGGCGAATAAGAGGTGGCAAAGCATTCCATAGGGTAGGGGCAACTACAGAAAAATTGGTTTTCCTGGTGTAAAAAATTTATTTGATAGAGGTAACGTAAAGCAAGTTCTGGTTTGCTGATCTGAGGGTGCGTGAGGGACAGAAAGGGATTAGAAGTTTATCTAAAAAAGGAGGTAGATGGAAAAGTTTAATTTTAAAAACTAGCATAATTATTTTGTATGTAATGCGATGAGTTAAGGGTAACCAGTGGGATTCTTTCAAGAGAGGGGTGACATGTTCAAATTTCCCTGACTTATATATGAGTTTTATGGCCGTATTTTGTATGAGTTGTAGTTGTCGTAGTTCTTTTTGAGGGATTCCATTCTAAAGGGAATTACAGTAATCAAGATGAGAGATGACGAGTGAGTGAACTAGAGTAGTAATTGCTGCAGTGTCGAGGATCGATGATAGGGAGCGCATAAGCCGAAGTTTACAAAAGCAGGTTTTTACTACAGTGCTAATTTGGTCATGAAAAGTGAGATTCTCATCTATGGTAACCCCGAGTAGTTTTATTTTAGTTTCCATTTTTACCGGATGGGTTTTGATGAGAATATTTTCAGCAATAGTTTCATTCTTTTTGATAGGAAAGAGTAGGCCACAAATATGACCACGTTAGCCCCTATTACACTAAACTCCACTGGCTGCCGGTGGAGGCAAGAATTATCTTTAAATTCGCTTGCCTCTGCTTCAAAGCCTTAGCAGGCTTTTCACCAATTTACCTATCTGAGCACCTTGAAATTGCTGGCCCCACTCGTACTCGAAACACCTACCTGTTTTCCTTTCCCTCCCTGAAGGGCTGCCTTTACAAGAAATTCCTCGACAGATCCCTAGCATTCCAATCGGGCAAATGGAACAAATGCCTCTCAACTCTCATCTCCAATTCCCCCCCCCCTATCAAACATTCAGGAAGTTAATCAAAACCTACCTTTTTGACAAATTCCTCTGATTTATCCACCCTCTTCCTTGCCTCCTCCTCTGACCTCGACTCACCCCCAGACTCATCACCTGCCGTATGTAACACTGCTATTTGTAACACCGCTGTACGTAACTTACAGCAAATGTAACTACTCTGTATATGTAACCTAGCTGCAAAAAATAACTTCACCGTAAATTTATCGTCTAAAATGTAAATGTAACATTACTGAAAATGTAACTTCGCTGTAAATGTACAGTCTCTTTATCTGTTAACCACATAGAACTTCCATGGTAATGCGGTATACAAGAATAAAGTTATTATTATTATTATTATTTATTAATATTTAGGGATAGTTTATTAACGAATAGCTCATTGATTGCAGCATGCATGGGGCATGTTTAGGTTGTTCATTTTATAAACTGAATAGCTTTAAGCATCAGCCTCAGTGTTACTTTGCTTTTCATGATACAAGGTGATGGAAAGCCGTCTTGACAGCTTTGTTTTGATTATTTCTTGATTGCATTTCCTCCACAGTTAAGATGTAAAGTTGACAGGGCTAATCAATGCCCTAGTTATTGTAGGTATCCATAATTTCCTCTCTGCATTCCGAGAACCAGCTAATCATAGCATGAGCAAACCAAAAAGTTCCCAGATTACATTGCATTGGAGAGTCCCCCAAAAACTTTGATATTATATTCATAACCTTTACCGAAATTTCAAGAGGTAGGAGGGGATTGACTAGCAAAAACATGTGAAATGTGGGGACTTTTCTAATTTCCTTGACACGTTTAAGTGTTTCCATTTAAGTTTATTTAGTTCACATATTAAGTGTCAAGGAAATTAGAAAAGTCCCCACATTTCACAAGTTTTTGCTAGTCAATCCCCTCCTACCTCTTGAAATTTCGGTAAAGGTTATGAATATAATAACAAAGTTTTGGGGGGACTCTCCAATGCAATGTAATCTGGGAACTTTTTGGTTTGCTTATGCTATGATTAGCTGGTACTCGGAATGCTGAGAGAAAATTATGGATACTTACAATAACTAGGGCATTGATTAACTAAATCAAGCACAATAATATCAAATTAGAAAGTGAAAGATGTTGATTTTTCTATCTGGCAATTTATCCTTTTCCAGGCCAGGATTTAGATCTTTGGCTTGCTATTTAATTTTCCAGGAAAAGGAAATCACATAGCATGACCTTGCTTTTTTTTTTTTTTTTTAAAGTCTTCCTGAGCGAACAAATTGTTGGCTGAGTTTGGCCACAGGATAGTTTTGCATTTCCAGGGAAATTAAACAACTAGAAAAAAAAAGAACCAAGCCATCTAGCACCAGCTCCCTTTCACTTCTTTTATGACATGTAAGAACATAAGAACATAAGAAGTTGCCTCCGCTGAGGCAGACCAGAGGTCCATCTCGCCCAGCGGTCCGCTCCCGCGGTGGCCCATCAGGCCCATTGCCTGAGCGGTGGTCCCAGACTATCCCTATAACCTACCTCTACTCCTATCTGTACCCCTCAATTCCTTTATCCTCTAGGAACCTATCCAAACCTTCTTTGAAGCCTTGTATCATGCTCCGGCCTATCACAGCCTCCGGAAGCGCATTCCATGTATCCACCAGCCTCTGGGTGAAAAAGAACTTTCTGGCATTTGTTCTAAAACTGTCCCCTTTTAATTTCCCCGAGTGCCCCCTTGTACTTGTGGTTCCCCATAATCTGAAAAATCTGTCCCTGTCTACCTTTTCTATACCCTTCAGGATCTTGAAGGTTTCTATCATGTCTCCTCTAAGCCTCCGCTTTTCCAGGGAGAACAGCCCCAGCTTTTTCAGTCTGTCAGTATATGAGAGGTTTTCCATACCCCTTATCAGTTTAGTTTAGTCTTGGGTAGAGTTGTCATATGCCTCCATAAGGATATAAGAATAGCCTTACTGGGTCAGACCAATGGTCCATGTAGCCCAGTAGCCTGTCCTCACGGTGGTCAATTCAGGTCACCAGTACCTAGAAAAATCCCAAAGAGTAGCAACATTCCACCCTACTGATCAGAACAAGCAGTGGCTTCCCCATGTCTGTCTCAATAACAGACTATGGACATTTCCTCCAGGAACTTGTCCAAAACTTTCTTAAAACCAGCTACGCTATCCACTTTTACCACAACCTCTGGCAATAGAGCTTGACTATTCTCTGAGGTCAACATGTACTGTATGAGGTATGAGGTCAACATGTACTGTAAAAATGACATCATCTTATTGGACTGAAATGACCATCTTCAGAATTCAGCTGTCTGTTTGATTTTTGGTCTGAAGAAAAATGATCATGCCAACCCTTATTATAGACAATTACAATGGCTGCCGGTGGAGGCACGAGTTTTGTTTAAATTTGCCTGTATTTGTTTTAAAGCTCTCACTGGCTTGGTGCCAATGTACCTCTCTTCCTACTTTGAGATGGCTCACACCATCAGGTCTACCCATAGTGTAGGCTTATTTGCCTATCCTACATTAAAATCTTGTCGCTGTGTAGGAAGTACGAAACTGCTGCCAGAGAGATGCATACCCAGCCAGCGAGGGTCCCCTCTGCGAGCACCGGATACACTCCCATGCCGCCAATTCTAACATGCTAGTTATCCAGCTTTGTAAAGCCGGAGGCTCCTCAGCCATCCTCAGCCCTCTTTTCTATAAGAAAGCGGCATTCAGCAGCGCGGCAGGCCTGTTGCTCCAATTCATCCATCAGACCCAACATGAGGATCCGATAGGACCATTCACACAAAGTCTCCACGACCTCCCCCAGCGCCCGGAACATCCCATTCCAAAAAGGGGACAGGGTAGGGCATTCCAGAAAGGTGTAGAAGGGAACCCCGCCCAGTCTTACATTTGAGGCAACAATCATCCTCCCATAAGCCCATCTGTTTACCCCTAGATCTACTGATATAGGCATTGTGGAGAAGTTTATATTGGAGCTCCAAGAGACCAGCATTGGGACCAAGAGAAGCCACCAAGGTGAAACTCTGAGCCATATCGCCTTCCAGTATCTCTTCTCCCAGGGTCACCCCTCCCCCCAAATGCCCCAGATAAGAAAAGAACTGTGTGGGGCGGCCCAAGCGATACCAAACCGCTAGGGGTCTTGGGTGGAAATAGAAAAAGTGTTTAACTTGCTGCAGGTGTTTCTTCCTTTTGTTCATGTGCCTTCCATTTGTACTGATGTTTTTTGTTTTTTTTTCTTCACATATACTGTTGTGTTTACGTGGGGCCTGTTGTCCCCTGTTTGTATCCTGTTTCATGTTAACATAAATAAAGTTTTAAAAAAAAAAAAAAAACCTTGTCGCTATAAGAGATTCTTAGATAGAATACTTTAATTCCAAGCAGACAAAATGAACGCCTGGTTAAGTGAATCCATTTCAAAAGCTCTGTCCTCCTATTCCTTTAGAAAATTAGTTAAGACCCATCATTTTGATAAATTTGTTAATTGATAATTCTCTGTTGTCAGTTGCCTCTTTTGTGAACCGCTTAGAACTACTGTGGTGTGGTGGTATATAAAAATAAAGTTATTATTATTATTATTATCTATTTTAATTCCATTAGCTTATTTTTATGTGAGTTGCACATTTAAGGACTGTGAGCAGGAGGAAATGGATATCCATTGTACATATGTTGATATTATAATTGTAGTTCTAATGTTCCAGTTCAATTGACAGCACAGTAAAATCCCAGTTTTGAGTTGCTCTATGGTGTGGTCTGGATTTTTGATATGTAGAAGGACAGAGTGATGCTTAGCTTGCTCAGCCCACCAACCTTTAAGCTGGCCCCATCCCTGGTCCCACCAAAACAAATAACTTATGCGCCTCTTTTCCCATCTTCTGGGCATGTCTAGGCATTGCCTAGGTACCACAGGGTTAAGTGCCATGACTGTGAATGGATGGGCAATGTGCTGTACAGGCAAACAAATAAAGGTCTTTTTAAAGACTAAAAGAGAAGTGTCAAACGTTTGTGTATCCCCCAAATACCTTGTTCTCCTTAGTTTACAAAATTAGACTCCTGAGGCAGGCCTTTTTAGGCTGAAACACGATCGTGTCGAGTCAGTGTTATATTATTTAATAAAGAAGATCTAGCACCAACCAGTTCCAAGTTTCCAAGTTTATTGATTTTTAATATACCGACCATCAAAGGTATCTTACAATAAAAGATAAAATAGAAGTAAAATTATGCTTTTAGATAGTAAAATTAATAAAAAAGCAATGGGTAAGTGGACACTAAGGACATTTGACGGTGACAAACATGAAAGTGAGGTTAACAAGGGAAGGAGGGGGAAAGTTACATTATTAGTGGTGAAAAGAGAGTAAAAGAAGAGAGAAAAAAAAAGGCTTGAATGTGAAAGGAAGGGGAAGGGGTTAGAGCTGTGGGTTCAAACCCCACACTGCTCCCTGTGACCCCAGGCAAGTTACTTAATCCCTCATTGCCCCAGGTACATTAGATGGTTCATAGACAATTGCGCGCAAGACAATTTCGCGCAAGACAACTGAGCGCGAGCAACTGAGCTCAAAACAACTGAGCGCAAGACAACTGAGCGCAAGACAACTGAGCGCAAGACAACTGAGCGCGAGCAACTGAGCGCAAGACAACTGAGCGCAAGACAACTGAGCGCGAGCAACTGAGCGCAAGACAACTGAGCGCGAGCAACTGAGCGCAAGACAACTGAGCGCAAGACAACAGCGCGAGCAACTGAGCTCAAAACAACTGAGCGCAAGACAACTGAGCGCGAGCAACTGAGCGCAAGACAACTGAGCGCAAGACAACTGAGCGCGAGCAACTGAGCGCAAGACAACTGAGCGCGAGCAACTGAGCGCGAGCAACTGAGCGCAAGACAACTGAGCGCGAGCAACTGAGCGCAAGACAACTGAGCGCAAGCGTTTTTGACCTGTCACCCATTAGATACATTGTGAGCCCACTGGATAGATAGGGAAAATGCTTGAAGTACCTGTATGTAAACTGCTTTGAGTGTGGTGGTAGACAAGTCCCAATCTCTTTCCCTGATGTCATAGTGCCTCATTCCACCAATAAAAGCCGACCGCATCAGTGATGTCACAGTGGCTTCATTGTTCTATACTTGGTTCACTTCTGATATTTAGTATTGGAAGAGAGTGTGGCGCAGTGGTTAGAGCTACAGCCTCAGCACCCTGAGGTTCTGGGTTCCAAACCCCACACTGCTCCTTGTGACCCTGGGCAAGTCACTTAATCCTCCACTGCCCCAAGGACATTAGATAGATTGTGAGCCTACCAGGACAGATAGGGGAAATGCTTGAAGTACCTGTATGTAAAACTGCTTTGAGTTTGGTTGTATACCTACATAAAGGCAGTATACAAGTCCCAATCTCTTTCCCTTACATGATACGTAAGGTGACCCTGCGTCCCGTTTTGAACGGGACCGTCCCTTTTCCAGATCCCCTGTCCCATTGTCCCCACGCACAGTTTCGGGACACTGAAATGTTCCGTTTTCAGAGACAGCATCCCAAAGCTGTGTGTTGGGACAACGGGACAGGCGATCGTGGAGAATGGGCTCTCTCCCTGCTTCTCCGCCTGCCGCCGCCGCAGCAACCGCAAGGAAAGAAGGTCCAGGTGCTGGCCCAGAAGCCTTCTCCCTGACGTCAATTCTGATGTTGGAGAGGAAGTTCCAGGCTACGGGGGAAGCCACTGTTTGCCCTGTATTGGTAGCATGGAATATTGCTACACCTTGGGTTTTGGCCAGGTACTAGTGACCTAGATTGGCCACCGTGAGAACGGGCTACTGGGTTTGATGGACCATTGGTCTGACCCAATAAGGCTATTTTTATATGCTTATGTTCTTATGTAATGTAACTAGTCATTAAGCCCGTTACATTAACGGGTGCTAGAATACTGTTCACCCTCTATGTTGCCCCTTCCATTCACTGCCCTCTCTTCTCTTTCCTTCCAGTGTCCGCCCCCTCTCTCTCTGTCAAATATAGCCTCTCTCCATCTCCTCTTTCCTTTTCCCTTGGTCTGGCATACCTTCCTCCTTCCCTCCATGCCCTGACATCTGTTCTTCCCTCCAAGCCATTCTCTCCCCCTCTGCTCACTTTCCTCCTTCAACTACTTCATCGGGCAACAGCAGCATTCACAATTCATTGCCTTTGCTGGCTTCAGGTATTCCTCTCTGGCGGGTCCTGTGTTCATGAAAACAGGAAGTAGGCAGGACCGGCCAGAGAGGAAGGCCTGAAGCCTGAAGCGAATTGTAAACGCTGCTGCTGCCTGAAGCACCCGAGGCAAACGCTTCTCTCCCCTCCCAGCCCAACCCCCGCTGACTCTGCGACCCTCCCGGCAAGATGACTTTAATAACAAACCTCCCTCCAGCGTTGGCAGCCGCAGCACGCTAAACAGGCTGGTTCGCGGCTTTCTTCTGCCGTTGAGTCTCTCTGTCGCGTCATTGATGACATCATTAGTGACGCGGCAGAGGGACTCAACTGCAGGAGAAAGTCGCGAAGCAGCCTGTTTAACGTGCTGCGGCTGCCAACGCTGGAGGGAGGTTTGTACCGGTATGTGCAGAAGCGATATGTCTCTCCCCCTCCAGTACCTGTGCAGCACTTTGCTGTGGCGCATCCTCCCATCCTGAGTCGGCTACAGCGCTCGAGTCTGCTTCTCCCGCTTTGTCTAGCCGCCGCATACGCACTCTGGCCACGGACCTACAGATCACGGATCAGGGATTACTGATCACGCAGGTCTGAGTGCGCATGCGCGGCTAGCATTTTATTATATAGGATAATAATAATATTTCAGTTTACCGTTTGAGAATCTGGTCAAAAGCACTTTCTACTTTATTAAGGTTAGATTAACGGATGTTTTAGAACTGCACAGCTGCCCAACTTTGTTTACTTGGTTTATAAATAAATGGAGCGAATGTTTTATTAACGATATTAAATATATTCAAGAAACTATTAACCTGTCAAAGTGTTGCCTATAAATCACAATTTGTTTATAACATTTCTGTTTAGCTAGTAACGCATCTTCCAGTCCACAATCACTCTGTAGTAACTTGCATTGCTATGGCTAATGTGAATTACCAGGAAATGGGGCTGTAGAAAATAAATCATAGATATATAAAGCATAGAAAAATGATGCAAAAAAAGTTATTGTCTGTAAGTTATAAGCATTTGGGCCACACACATAACTTAAGAATTGCCAAAGGTCTATCAAGGAATATTTATGAATTACTAGGAAAGGAATAGAAAACAAAGTTTTAATGCCTTTCAATAGCTCCATCTCCAGTCACGGTACATTTATTTATACTGTTCTCCCAAGGGAGCTCAGAATGGTTTACATGAATTTATTCAGGTACTTAAGCATTTTTCTCTGTCCGTCCTGGTGGGCTCACAATCTATCTAATGTACCTGGGGCGATTAAGTGACTTGCCCAGGGTCACAAGGAGCAGCATGGGTTTGAACCCACCACCTTAGGGTGCTTTAACCACTGCGCTACACTCTCCCCTGGGCTTGCCGTGCCACTGGGGCTTGCGCGCATCTGTGAAGCTGAAAGCTATGCCGTCAGACGTTTCACTACCAGCAGGACCTCACAAGGTGGACAGGTTTCAGCAGAGATAATAATAATAATAATAATAAACTTTATTCTTATATACCGCCAACAATCTTGCGACTTCTAGGCGGTTTACAATGAGGAGAAACTGTACAGACAGCGAATTACAGAGTATAACAGTGAACATCTGATATTAACAACATTAATAATAACAACAGTTTATGTACTGCCGGACCGGGAAGTTCCGTGCTATTTACAATGAGTTAGAAAAGTTTCATAAATTGATTGGGACATTCATAGTTTAGAGATTAGAGGTTAACAGTTTGCAAGATCAGATATGGGTGGGATTAGGAAGGGGGCTATTGTCCTTATTCGTTACCTATGTACTTCGTGAACAGGTATGTTTTTAGGTGTTTCCTAAATTCGCTATAGTTGTTCGAGTGTGTGATTAGTTTTCCTAGGTCTTTGCCCCATAAGGCTGCTTGGTACGATAGAAGTTGTTCATGATGTCTCTTATATTTGCATCCTCTAGCCGGTGGGGAAACGAATTTCAGGTGTGTTCTTCTCTCATGTCTGTTAGTTGGGAATGAGAAGAGGTCTATTATGTATTTAGGGGCTAGACCTGATAATACCTTGAAGCAGAGACATCCTAGCTGTCAGACATCGTTAGTCAGACATCCTAGATGTCAGACTAACGATGTACCATCCATCTGGGCAGCAGCAGACGGGCAGTGATGGAGGCGGAGGACTGCGTTTGATGCGACAACGGCAACAACATCAAAATTTATACTGCGCAGGAGAAAGGCCCGGCAATCTACTGTATTCTAAACTAAATAAGTTATCCCCAGTGGTACCAGTAACCAAAGTTACAAAAAATATATTATACCACACCACTTAACCAGAAAAATGTATTTAGTTCCAGAGGCCTCAGAGTTGGAGCCTACGCACAGCTGTACAATCACTGACTGGAAAGATCAGCGTAGTATTGCTCCTACTTGCTCCAATCATTGGCCAAAGGACCTGGCGCTCACACTCGTTTATAACTTAATCTTTTCAAATGTTTTTTTATAAACTTTTTTTATCTTTTTAAATATTAACTTTTATATATAAATTTGTTACTTCCTCCTCTTAAAATCTACACCAGTGTCTTTAAATTTCTAATTTCTTTTAGTATTATGCACGTATCCGGTCTATTGAAAAAAATGACAAAAAAAGGCCACTTATCTTGGGCAATGTCTGTCTCCAGAAGTGCCTCTTTACACAGTGCTTGTCTCTAAAAAATGCCAACGCGGCCAGCGTTTCGCGGACACTGTTGTTGTCCGCTGCTTCAGGGCCAGCACTAAGGCATCCAATTATAGCTTAATTTCCTCCGTCAAAATTTTCAAACACCCTCCAAAATGGCGTATTCTGCCATGAAAAATTGATACAGTCGACTCCACCTAAGTGCACGTCAGTTAAGCGCACCTGACCACCATGGTCCCGTTTATGGGGGTTTTTTTTACATTAAAGTCAATAGACGTAAACTCCAGATATTTGCAATTCTGATAAGAAAGCAATAAATAAAAAAAGATAGATGAATTAATTAGCAGCAAAATATATATATATATATATTTATAAAAATGATTGGTCTTATGAAGAAACGGGGTTTTATGATTGAGCTATAAAGCTGGGAAGCTCAAACCAACCATCTGAGGATCCGTAATAAATATATTAAATTGCTGATTGCTATTGAATTTATTGGAGACTGATATAAGTGGGCAATCATTGGAAATTTGGACTATATTTTTCTTTTTGGCATTATCATCATTTCTTGGCCATTATTTAAAAAAAAAAAAAAAAAAAAGCCTAAGAAAGAAATTTTGTTAAAAGACTTTTTTTTTTTCAGGATAAATCAGTTCAAAATATATTTTTAATTACACTTCATTGTTGTAGAAACATAGAAGATGAGGGCAGATAAGGGCCATAGCCCATCAGGTCTGCCCACTCTACTGACCCACCCCCAAGTCTACTATCCTAGGATCCCACTCTTGGTGACAGGTTCCCTTGGCTTGGCTCTAAAGGATCCCACATGGGCATCCCATTTGCTCTTAAATTCTTGCACGCTGTTTGCCTCGATCACCTGCACCGGGAGCTCGTTCCAAGGATCAACCACTCTCTCGGTGAAGAAATATTTCCTGGTGTCGCCATGAAATTTCCCGCCCCTGAGTTTGAGCGGATGCCCTCTTGAGGCTCTCTCTGCTTTCTTACAAGCCTGCAATGCTTACAAGAGAGCTCTGTCGGCATCCAACCCTTGGCAGTTAACACTAGTACATGAATGCCCTGGGAAAGAGCCAACATTATGGATTAAGGGTGGGGAAGGCGAGAGAGTTTGAGGGTTGCAGATCTGCAGCTGTGTTTATTTCATCTTTTAAATATCCCCCGTGTCTCCTCGTTAAACCTTCCATTTGTGGATTTCTGCTGCTCTGTCATTTATCCCTAGGAGGTAAATATTGGCACACTTCAGTTATGAGTGCACAGCTATCCTGGATGAAGATATCGTCAATCGTTAATTTAACCTCAAAAACTCAGAAGCAGTTCATCTTCTTGTCAGAAATGTGAGGGGCAAACTGAGGGCTGCCTGACCAGAACCAACAGACAGATGATGAAATGTGTTGGGTTTTTTTTAAATTAAGATTTTGAAATATAAACTCCTACTTAGAAAGGGAATACAGTAAATGCTACCATAGGAAATTTTAATAAATCCAAATGTAAAAAGTCCTCATTACAGGCAAAAAAGGACCATTGGGGCAAATAATATAAGGGTCCTTTTACTAAGGTGTGCTAACCGATTTAGCGCGCTAATCAATTTAGCGCATGCTAAAGATTAGCATGCGTGCTAAATACTAAGGTGCCCATGATATTCTACGGGCGCCTTAGCATTTAGGGCGCGCTAATCTTTGTAAAAGTGGTACATAAGAACATAAGAAGTTGCCTCTGCTGAGTCAGACCAGAGGTCCATCGCGCCCAGCAGTCCGCACCCTCGGTGGCCCATCAGGCCCATGACCTGTACGGTGATCATTGTCTGAACCCTTAAATCCCCCTTGGTCTCTATCTATACTCTCTCTATATCCCATCTCTACCTCTATCTGTATCCCTCAATCCCCCTATCTTTCAGGAATTTATCCAATCCTTCTTTAAAACCCTGTAGTGTACTCTGTCCTATCACAACCTCCGGCAGTGCGTTCCATGTGTCCACCACCCTCTGAGTGAAAAAGAACTTCCTAGCATTGGTTCTAAACCTGTCCCCTTTCAGCTTCTCCGAGTGCCCCCTTGTACTTGTGGTCCTCATTAGTCTGAAGAATCTATCTCTGTCTACCTTCTCGATACCTCTCATGATCTTGAAAGTCACTATCATGTCTCCTCTGAGTCTCCGCTTTTCCAGGGAGAAGAGCCCCAGCCTTTCTATCCTGTCTGCGTATGAAAGGTTTTCCATGCCTTTTATCATTTTCGTCGCTCTTCTCTGGACCCTCTCAAGCATCGCCATGTCCTTCTTGAGGTACGGCGACCAATACTGGACACAGTACTCCAGGTGCGGGCGCACCATCGCTCGATACAGCGGCATGATGACTTCCTTCGTCCTGGTTGTGATACCCTTCTTAATAATACCCAACATTCTATTTGCTTTCTTTGAGGCTGCTGCACATTGTGCCGTTGATTTCATTGTTGTATCCACTAGCACACCCAAGTCCTTTTCAAGGTTGCTTTCCCCTAGCACCGATCCCCCCATTTTGTAGCTGAACATCGGGTTCTTTTTCCCTATATGCATGACCTTGCATTTCTCTATATTAAATCGCATTTGCCATTTGTTTGCCCACTCTTCCAGTTTGTTTAGGTCCCTTTGTAGGTCTTCGCATTCCTCCGCGGTCCTAACCCTGCTGCAGAGTTTGGTGTCATCTGCAAATTTTATAATTTCACACTTCGTCCCCGTTTCCAGGTCGTTTATAAACACATTGAACAGCAGCGGTCCGGTCTTAAACCCTGTTCAATATTTTCCTTATATGTAAACAGTTTCTTCAATTGGCCAGGGCCAGGGCCAGGGCCAAAGAAAACAGTTTTATTTCCAAGTTGGCCTACCAAATACTTTTTAAAAATTATCTAATCTATTTGTGCGTCGCGCATACCTATGCAGGCTCATGAAACAGCAAACTGGGCTAGATGGACCCTTGGTCTGACTCAGTAGGGCAAAAAGGTCTCAAAAAGTGGATTTTCAGCCTACTTTTTGAATAAGGGAAGGGGCGTGGCGGACGGACTCGGGTACTCTATTCCAGCCTGCACGCTTCCTTTGTCAAGAGCTCAATACCTGTATGTTGTTTCTGCTTGGAATCCATTATTCACCTGCAGTGAAGAAAAAGACTCTGAAATACCTGTCTAGAGGAAGAGTCACTCTATCAACATGTGCAATTTGAGCAACCTATGTCAGTTAGTGAAAAAGTTACGCCCACTTTGGCATTACTTTTGGTACGGCCCTTGCGTATTAATAAAGGCCATGGGAATGGCTCCATGGGCTGAAGCAAACATTTTTACCATCAATGACTCGATTACCATCTTAACAATGTGAATTAAATGCTCCCTTGTGTGTGTATTCATAACTATTTTCCATGTGTTTGACCTAATACGATATCAGCCTAGCTTGAAATTTTCCATTCAATACATTACAGTGAGCAGATTGTTCACTTGACAAATGCACAGTGTCTAGGGTCAACATTTGGAACAAGGAAAGCCTTCTACAACACGGTAATGGCAATGTACTCGGCCACAATTATTGGTGCAGAGAATGCCCAGATGCTTCTCAACACTGTATATGAATTAAAAAGATCAGGATGAAAAGACCTTTAGTTTGATGGACCTTATAACTTAAATATGTAAAAACTGTACACTGCCCTGAACTTCTCCAAGATAGGATGGAAGCCACAATTCTGCAAATATAAAAAAAAGTATTAAGTAACAATAATAATGAGAATCATTCACGGCATCCTTCCTCCCTTAATCCCACTATCTTATAACTCCTCGAGTCCTGACTCTACCAGACCCGCCCAAAGGTATAAACTATCCTTCCCCTCTCTACACGGTATTCGCTATGCAGGCAAACTGGGAAAATCGCTTCTCTTCAGAATCACAGGTCTTTGGAACGACCTTACTACCCCGCTGCGGAACCTGGGCTCCCTCCAATTATTCCGCAAGCAACTGAAACCCTGGCTTTTCACTAAAATGTAATTCTATTCCCCCTTATTCTTCTCTTCTATATATAAGTTCATGCAAACCTTTTTTTTCCTTCTCTTCCTATATTTTAAGTTCTTGTAAACCGTGCCGAGCTCCACATCCGTGGAGATGATGCGGTATATAATCTTAAGGTTTAGTTTAGTTTAGTTAGAGAATATTCTAAACCTTTTGGAAATGTAACACTTGTTATTGCTGTTATAAATACTATTTTTTTAAATAACTGACCACCGCCCCCCCTTTTCAAAACTGCAATAGCGGTTTTTAGCGCAGGCCGGCGCGTTGAATGCTCTGCACTGCTCCCGACACTCAAAGAGTTCCTATGAGCATCGGGTGCAGCAGAGAGCGTTCAGTACGCCGGCCTTTGCTAAAAACCGCGATAGTCTAAAGCAGGGGTGTCTAACCTTTTGGCTTCCCTGGGCCGCATTGGCCGAAAAAAATTTTTCTGGGGCCGCGCAAACACTGCAGCAAGACAGAGGAGGGAGCCGGTAAGACGGTAAACATCCGGGGGCAGCTGAGGAAAACACTGCATTGCCCTCGACTGGGGCCACACAAAATACTTCACGGGGCCACATATGGCCCTATGACTTGCCGGTGGAAAAGATCTGAGAACTTCCAAATTACGTTGTATTCCAAGTTTCTTCTCTTAAACAGTATTTCACCCTGTATCTGGCGATGTAGGGTTTGTTGATGCTATTGTAATTTAATGACTCACTAGAGAACAGACGTAGAACAAAGGAATTTATGTCAACACTGTGCAGCTCTGATTAAGGCATAACTCTGTAGATGGCCACCATTTGCTATCTCTTATCTAACAGATTTTCTTATCATTCTACTTCTTGATGAAATAGCCTCCAGAATCTTCACTGGTACTTTGTTCTGTTAGAATGTCATCTGTCTTGTCTGGAGATGCTAACACATCTCTTATCGGATAAAGATATCTCTGCGTTCCTGATTACAACCATTCTTGGCCCAGGTTTGACCTGATGCTTTGGTGCTCTCCAGATCGCTTCAGTTTCTCCCGTAAACTGCTATATCTGCCCTGAACAAAGTTTGCTTGGCTTGACCATATGAAAGATGTTT
The DNA here is from genome assembly GCF_902459505.1 of Geotrypetes seraphini. Taxonomy (NCBI): domain Eukaryota; kingdom Metazoa; phylum Chordata; class Amphibia; order Gymnophiona; family Dermophiidae; genus Geotrypetes; species Geotrypetes seraphini. The sequence continues at coordinate 87,554,823 of NC_047084.1, forward strand.
AAATTAATAAAGAAATCATGATTGGTTTGAACTAAATATGATCTAGGATTCACATGCTCTTCAGTCGCTTTAGAGCAGTGGTCTCAAACTCGCAGCCCGGGGACCACCTGCGGCCCACCAGGTACTATTTTGAGGCCCTCGGTATGTTATCATTGTTCTGGAACATTGCCCACCTCACTGCTGTAATCTCACGCAGGCGCTTTCCTGCGTCTGTATGCGATTGTGAGGTGGAGTGGAGAGGACTGTCGTGTACAGGTGCAGGAACGCGCTTGCGCGAGGTTACAGCAGTAAGGCGGGCAACGTTCCAGAATGTAAGGTAACCATTGGAGGCAGTGCAGCTTGTGCGTGTGCACGCAATCGTGTGAGCTTTCGTGAAATTCGGCACCTCTCCTGGCGGTGACTGCTTGATGTAAGATGGAGGTGAGCTGAAGGCGGTTGCGGACGTAACCACCGGACACTTAAGGCACAAATTCTCCAGGCACAAGTCGGATATTGATTCTCCCCTGTATAAAAAAGCCTAGAGGACTACACCAAAATCTTGTCTCTTGCAGTTGATACTTTAGAATCTAAATCACAATTTTGCATCTACCTAAGCCTAACAAAGAAAAGTCTTCTCAGACTTCAGCGGATTCAGAACACCGCAGCTAAACTAATCTTCGCAAAAAGCAAATTCGACCATGTCTCCCCGCTTCTGTCTAAGCTTCACTGGCTCCCAGTTATCCTCAGGGTTCACTACAAATGTGCCTGTCTAGCCTTCAAATCTCTTCACGGCATCCTTCCTCCCCTCTTTCCACTATCTTGGCTCTCCTCGAATCCTAACTCCACCAGATCCACTCAAAAATTCAAACTATCCTTCCCCTCTTTAAAAGGCATATCCCATACAGGAAAACTTGGAACATCCCTCCTCTTCAGGATCACCGAGCTGTGGAACAGCTTTACTGCCCATCTTCGGAGTTCGACCTCCCTCCAATGCTTGAGAAAACATTTGAAAACTTGGATTTTCTCCAAAATGTAACTACTTCCTCCCTCTCCATTTTACTAAGTCCCCTCTTTCCTTCCTTTTTACCAAGCCCTTCTTCTTTCCATTGGAATTCCTTTCTTTATTAATTCCTGTAAACCGTGGAGAGCTCCACTTCTGTGGAGATGATGCGGTATATAAACTTAAGGTTTAGTTTAGTTTAGTTTAGCATGAGGTAAAACCCTTTATCTATATATATAAAATCGGAGGTATGTATGTGTGTATGTGTGTGTGTATGTGTGTATGTGCCGCGATCACGCAAAAACGGCTTGACCGATTTGAACGAAACTTGGTATGCAGATCCCTCACTACCTGGGATGATATGTTCTGGGGGTCTCGCAGCCCACCTGCACACGTGGGCGGAGCTACAAACAGAAAATCAGATTTCACCCATTCAAGTCAATGGGAAAAATGTAAAAAGCTGTGGGACCGATTTGAACGAAACTTGATATGCAGATCCCTCACTACCTGGGGTGATATGTTCTGGGGGTCTCGCAGCCCACCTGCACACATGGGCGGAGCTACAAACAGAAAATCAGATTTCACCCATTCAAGTCAATGGGAAAAATGTAAAAAGCTGTGGGACCGATTTGAACGAAACTTGATATGCAGATCCCTCACTACCTGGGGTGATATGTTCTGGGGGTCTCGCGGCCCACCTGCACACGTGGGCAGAGCTACAAACAGAAAATCAGATTTCACCCATTCATGTCAATGGAAAAAATGTAAAGAGCTGCCATTCTCACAGTAATTCAAAAACGGCTTGACCGATTTGACCGAAACTTGGTATGCAGATCCCACACTACCTGGGGTGATATGTTCTGGGGGTCTCGCGGCCCACCTGCACACGTGGGCAGAGCTACAAACAGAAAATCAGATTTCACCCATTCATGTCAATGGAAAAAATGTAAAAAGCTGCCATTCTCACAGTAATTCCAACTACCTGGGGTGATATGTCCTGGGGGTCTCGCGGCCCACCTGCACACGTGGGCGGAGCTACAAACAGAACATCAGATTTCACCCATTCATGTCAATGGAAAAAATGTAAACAGCTGCCATTCTCACAGTAAATCTAAAACGGCTTGACCGATTTGAACGAAACTTGGTATGCAGATCCCTCACTACCTGGGGTGATATGTTCTGGGGGTCTCGCGGCCCACCTGCACACGTGGGCGGAGCTACAAACAGAAAATCAGATTTCACCCATTCATGTCAATGGAAAAAATGTAAAAAGCTGCCATTCTCACAGTAATTCCAACTACCTGGGGTGATATGTTCTGGGGGTCTCGCGGCCCACCTGCACACGTGGGCGGAGCTACAAACAGAACATCAGATTTCACCCATTCATGTCAATGGAAAAAATGTAAAAAGCTGCCATTCTCACAGTAATTCAAAAACGGCTTGACCGATTTGAACGAAACTTGGTATGCAGATCCCTCACTACCTGGGGTGATATGTTCTGGGGGTCTCGCGGCCCACCTGAACACGTGGGTGGAGCTACAAACATAAAATCTGATTTCACCCATTCATGTCAATGGAAAAAAAATGTAAAAAGCTGCCATTCTCACAGTAATTCAAAAACGGCTTGACCGATTTGAACGAAACTTGGTATGCAGATCCCTCACTACCTGGGGTGATATGTTCTGGGGGTCTCGCGGCCAACATGCACATGTGGGCGGAGCTACAAACATAAAATCAGATTTCACCCATTCATGTCAATGGAAAAAATGTAAAAAGCTGCCATTCTCACAGTAATTCAAAAACGGCTTGACCGATTTGAACGAAACTTGGTATGCAGATCCCTCACTACCTGGGGTGATATGTTCTGGGGGTCTCGCGGCCCACCTGCACACGTGGGCGGAGCTACAAACATAAAATCAGATTTCACCCATTCATGTCAATGGAAAAAATGTAAAAAGCTGCCATTCTCACAGTAATTCAAAAACGGCTTGACCGATTTGAACGAAACTTGGTATGCAGAACCCTCACTACCTGGGATGATATGTTCTGGGGGTCTCGCGGCCCACCTGCACACATGGGCGGAGCTACAAACATAAAATCAGATTTCACCCATTCATGTCAATGGAAAAAATGTAAAAAGCTGCAATTCTCACAGTAATTCAACAACGGCTTGACCGATTTGAACGAAACTTGGTATGCAGATCCCTCACTACCTGGGGTGATATGTTCTGGGGGTCTCGCGGCCCACCTGCACACATGGGCGGAGCTACAAACATAAAATCAGATTTCACCCATTCATGTCAATGGAAAAAATGTAAAAAGCTGCCATTCTCACAGTAATTCCATCTACCTGGGTGATATGTTCTGGGGGTCTCGCGGCCCACCTGCACACGTGGGCGGAGCTACAAACAGAACATCAGATTTCACCCATTCATGTCAATGGAAAAAATGTAAAAAGCTGCCATTCTCACAGTAATTCAAAAACGGCTTGACCGATTTGAACGAAACTTGGTATGCAGATCCCTCACTACCTGGGGTGATATGTTCTGGGGGTCTCGCGGCCCACCTGCACACATGGGCGGAGCTACAAACAGAAAATCAGATTTCACCCATTCATGTCAATGGAAAAAATGTAAAAAGCTGCCATTCTCACAGTAATTCCATCTACCTGGGGTGATATGTTCTGGGGGTCTCGCGGCCCACCTGCACACGTGGGCGGAGCTACAAACAGAACATCAGATTTCACCCATTCATGTCAATGGAAAAAATGTAAAAAGCTGCCATTCTCACAGTAATTCAAAAACGGCTTGACCGGTTTGAACGAAACTTGGTATGCAGATCCCTCACTACCTGCGGTGATATGTTCTGGGGGTCTCGCGGCCCACCTGCACACGTGGGCGGAGCTACAAACAGAAAATCAGATTTCACCCATTCATGTCAATGGAAAAAATGTAAAAAGCTGCCATTCTCACAGTAATTCCAACTACCTGGGGTGTTATGTCCTGGGGGTCTCGCGGCCCACCTGCACACGTGGGCGGAGCTACAAACAGAACATCAGATTTCACCCATTCATGTCAATGGAAAAAATGTAAACAGCTGCCATTCTCACAGTAAATCTAAAATGGCTTGACCGATTTGAACGAAACTTGGTATGCAGATCCCTCACTAACTGGGGTGATATGTTCTGGGGGGTCTCTTCACCCAAGAATTTATATGTTCTTGCTCTTGGAGGTGAAACTAAAAATGTTGTTTATAATCAAGTTTTGTGTTAGTTGTATTGTATTCATTTTGTCAAATATTTCACATTATAATTTGAATATTGTACTTTTTATAAAGCTGTAAAAAAATAATTTCATTCACCACTATAAAGTATCTTTATTTGAATCCATTTACAGTGTTATTGCTATAATTAAATACCCGTGCAACGCCGGGGCATCAGCTAGTAGTTTATAAATCTTTCCTTAATTGCTTCTGATAATTTCAGCTATACACAGCTGAAAGCATTGCAACATGCAAAAAGTGAAAAACTATCTAAACTTAACTTTCTGCATGTTGCACTGCTTTCCTGGAAAATTTGTGCCTTAAGTGTCTGGTAGTCACGTCTGCAACCACCTTCAGCTCTCACTATAAAGAGTTTTACCTCATGCAAAGTTGTCATTTCTTTAATAAGACATTAACTATTTTTTCCGCAGCCCTCCAAGTACCTACAAATCCCAAAATGTGGCCCTGCAAAGGGTTTGTGTTTGAGACCACTGCTTTAGAGGGATTTCACATTCCAAGTGGATGAATGTTAACTACTTCTAATATACATAATAATGTTTCTGTTTCTTCTATTAAGAAGGGCTTGTATATCTTCTGTAGCAGCACCCTGCAATGTGCCTTCCTTCCAATAACAAGAGTAACATTCTGGATTCCTGCTCCAGAGTAGTGTCAGCCAAAAATAATGAAGTCTGTGAAAGTCCCAGTAGCAGGAGTTCTTTAGTAAGTGGAGGGAAATATACAGTTTGTGTTTAGGGCATAACCTCAGGTTTTAATTCTTCCTTCCTCCAGGGGCAGGTCCTAAAAATAACCATATAGTGGGAAGTATGGATTGCTTCCTAAAAGAGAAGTCCATAAGCCATTATTAAGATGGATGTGGGGAAATCCACTGCTTATTTCTAGGAAAAGCAGCATAAAATATGTTTTGCTCTTTGAGATCTTGCCAGGTACTTTTGATCTGGATTGGCCACTGTTGGAAGCAGAATGCAGGACTTGATGGACCTTCGGTCTGTCCCAGTATGGCAATTCTTATATTCTTATGTGAGTGAAGTATAGAATAATTAAGCCATTGTGACATCACTGATGAGGCTGGCTCTTAGGAATTGGTGGAATGAGGCATTATGACATCACAATCTCAGCTTTGGAATGTTGCTACTCTTTGGGTTTCTGCTTGGTACTTGGGACCTGGGTTGGCCACTGCTGAAAACAGGATACTGGGCTTGATGGGCCTGTGGTCTGTCCCAGAAATGCGTCTGCCGGGTCCACCCCCTCCGACGTAACTTACTTCTTCCAGAGCAGAGCCAGCAGACGAGTCATCGCGGGACCTTCCTGCACCTCAGCGCAGCTGCCGACTCTGCTGAAGAGAAAGTAAGTCAGAGGTAACGTGACCATTTATTTTTTTCATCAAAAGGGGACATCTATTAATTGACTGTGTATCCTTTTTTTCATTTCTTTCTTTCTGCACTCAAGCCCAACAATTTTCCCTTTCTATTCCCTCCCTCCCTCCTTCTTTCCCATGTCCTTAGTGCCCCCAGTGCCTCCATCCTGTGTCCTTAGTGCCCCAAGTGCCTCCGTCCTGTGTCCTTAGTGCCCCCAGTGCCTCCTTCCCGTGTCCTTAGTGCCCCCAGTGCCTCCGTCCCGTGTCCATAGTGCCCTCAGTGCCTCCTTCCCGTGTCCATAGTGCCCCCAGTGCCTCCGTCCCGTGTCCCTAGTGCCCCTAGTGCCTCCGTCCTGTGTCCATAGTGCCCCCAGTGCCTCCTTCCCGTGTCCATAGTGCCCCCAGTGCCTCCATCCTTTGTCCATAGTGCCCCCAGTGCCTCTGTCCTGTGTCTATAGTGCCCCCAGTGCCTCCGTCCTGTGTCCATAGTGCCCCCAGTGCCTCCTTCCCATGTCCTTAGTGTCCCCAGTGCCTCCTTCTTATGTCCCCCCACTGCTTTCCAGATTTTGCCCACCCCCAAAGCCAGCCAGCTTGCCTGCCTGCCTACCTATCTCCCTCCCTCCCTGCCGTGCTAAAGCCAGGCAGCTTGCCTGCCTACATCCTTCCCTCCCTTCCGCGGGGAAAAAAAAGCGCCTCTCTCCTTCCTTTCCCCCGGTCCGCTGCTGCTGCTAATCACCGACAAGAAGTCTTCTTTCCGACGTCAATTCTCACATCGGAGAGGACGTTCCGGGCCAGTCAGGCAGTGATTGGCTGGCCCAGAATGTCCTCTCCTACGTCAGAATTGACGTCAGAAAGAAGACTTCTTGTCGGCGATTAGTAGCAGCAGAAGGGAGGTAAGACTAATGTGACCATTTATTTTTTTTCATCAAAACGGGACATCTATTAATATTCAGTCCCGCCCTAGCCCCATCCCCAGCCACGCCCCCAATTTCTTCCATTCATTTTCATGTACACACAATATCTTATTAATTCATAATGGTAAACATAAAATATATTTAAAAAAACACAAAGCACATGGTATGCAGAGAAAATGTTAATTATCATTTACGAGTTTCAGGGATTTTTTCAAAGATGTCAAATAGATTACTTTAAAATATGCAATGTCACCTCAGTAACAATAGAAAAATAGACACATATAGTGCAAAATATAGACAGCAGATATAAATTCTCAAAACAGACACATTTTGATCACTAAATTGAAAATAAAATCATTTTTCCTACCTTTGTTGTCTGGTGATTTCATGAGTCTCTTGATTGCACTTCCTTCTGGCTGTGCATCCAATCTTTCTTTCTTTCACAATCCAGCCCCACCCCCTTTGGGTCCAGGTCTCTCTCTCTTTTCCCTCTATTACCCTCCCCAGATCCAGTGTCAGTTCTCCTTTGTACCGTTGTTCCAGGTCTCCCTCTCTCTCCCTCCCTCCCTCTCTGTCTGAACCTCCCATAGTCCTGCATCTTCCTCCTGTCTTTCCGCTTTCATCCAGGCCTTTCTCTCTGTAGTCTTCCTAATCTGCTTACAACACCCAACCCCTTTCTCTGCCTCTTTCTCTCCTTCTTTCCTTCCTCCCTCCCAGCAGATTTTAGCATATCTCCTCCTTTTTTCCCCTCAGATCCAGTATCAGTCTCCTTCTTCTTTTCCTCCTCCTAGGTCTGGTATCTGTCTCCTCCCCTTCCCCCTGCTCTGGCATCTCTCTCTCCATTCCCTTCCTTCGGTTCTTCCCTGGTCTTCCTTCTCAATTTATTTTCTGTCTCTGTCTAAATTCTTTTTTATTATTCAGTCCTCAATTTCTCTCTTTCACTGTGTCTACCTATAGTTTGCCACTTCTTTCCCTCACCCCTTCCAGTATTTAACTCTATCCTCGTCCCTCAATCCAGCATGTGCCCCTTTTTCTTTCTCCTTCCCACTTCCTTCCAGCGTCTGCTCCCCCTCTCCCTCATACTTCCATTCAGTAGCTGTCTCTCTCTCTACCCCTTCCATCTACTGTTCACCTTCTGTCTCGCCCCTTCCAGTCACTGCCCTCTCTGCCATTTCCATCCAATGTCTGCCTTCTCTCTCTCTCTCTCTCCCATATGACATCTTCCTTCTTTCTATGCTCCTTTCATAACTATCTATCCTGTGCCCCTTTTCTCGTTTGTACATGATTGATTTCAGCTCTGCCACTTCTCCATTTTTTCTCTCTGTCACCACCCCATTCCCTATGCTCTGGCATCTCTCTCTTCTCCTTTCTTTCTTTCGCACCCCACAGTCTGGTATCTTCCCTTCCCTGATTCACTGGCATCTCTCTCCTTTCCTTTTCTCCCATCTTTCCCTCCTCCTCCATGCTCTGACATCTCCCCCTTCCTTTTCCCTTGGTCTGGCATACCTTCCTCCTTCCCTCCAAGCCCTGGCATCTCCTTTCATTCTCTCCCTCATCTTCCTTCTCCCTCCAGCTGGGTACAGCAACACTCTCCCCTGCAGCTCTGGACTTCCCCACACCTGCTCCCCCAAAATTGCCATGCTTCGGTTCCTCTTCTTCCTTTCTCCCTCCCCCCGCGGACTCTGGGCACCATCAGCTCTTACTCCCTCTAACGCCAGCCCTGCAGCTCCAGACTTCCCCACACCTGCTCCCCCTCTCCGCCCCCCCCCCCCCGGATCGCTATTATTTTAAATGTTATGGCAGCCGCGGCGCTATATCCATCAGAGGAGACTTCTAACCTCGGCCTGCCCCAGAACTCTTACTGCAGCAGCCATCCATCTAGGTGGGAACAGGAAGTCACTGTTGCAGTAAGAGTTCCGGGGCAGGCCAAGGTTAGAAGTCTCCTCTGATGGATACAGCGCTGCGGCTGCCTTAACATTTAAAATAATAGCGATCCGGGGGGGGGACGGACAGGTGTGGGGAAGTCCGGAGATGCAGGGCCGGCGTTAGATGCAGTGAGAACAGGACAGCTAAGCATCCGACGTCGCCTTCAAAACCGGGCCGGCTGTGCACCCCCCCCAGGTGTGCACCCGGGGCGGTCTCTCCCCCCCCCCGCCTCCCCTTGGTACGCCACTGGTTAAGGCAGAATCATAAGAGTGTGAGAGTGTGGCACAGTGGTTACAACTTCAGCCTCAGTACCCTCAGGATGTGGGTTCAAACCCATGCTGCTCCTTGTGACCCTGGGCAAGTCACTTAATGCCCCCATTGCCCCAGGTACATTAGAAAGACTGTGAGCCCATCAAGTCAGACAGAGAAAAATGCTTGAGTACCTGAATAAATTCATGTAAACCATTCTGAGCTCCCTTTGGAGAATGGTATAGAAAATTGAATAAATAAATAGTGTGAAAAGCTTCAGCCTCTGATAACCAGAGCTGGTATTGTGATGTCATAATGCCTCATTCTATCAATGCCTAAGAGTCAACCTCATCAGTGATGTCACAATGGCTTGCTTGATTGTCCTATACTTGGCTCACTTCTACTACATCTTGATTTCTAGAGTGGTGCAGTGGTTAAAGCTATAGCCTTAGCATCCTGAGCTTGTGGGTTCAAACCCATGCTGTTCCTTGTGACCCTGGGTAAGTCACTTAATCCCCCCATTGCCCCAGGTACATTAGATCAGTGTTTTTCAACCTTTTTTGGGCAAAGGCACACTTGTTTCATGAAAAAAATCACGAGGCACACCACCATTAGAAAATGTTAAAAATTTAACTCTGTGCCTATATTGACTATATATAAAGTAATTCTCTTGAATAGGAATCAAATAAACACAAAGAAAGTATTTTATAATTACTTTATTATGAAATAAAAATTATAAAAATTATAAAATACTTTATTCAGTGCGAAACCTGGGCCTGTTTGGCTGAACACAAAGCTGATATCGAAGAAAGACACACACGTAGCTCTTCGTCAACAGCTCTCAGTCTCTCTCTGTATTTGGTGTTTATAGCATACAAAAATAGACAAATATACCCTCCATCCTTTTTATTAAACCACAATAGCAGTTTATAGCGCAGGGAGCTGCGCTGAATGCCCAGCGCTGCTCTTGACGCTCATAGGCTCCCTGCGCTAAAAACCACTATTGCGGTTTAGTAAAAGGTGACCATATTGTAAAATATAGACAGCAGATATAAATTCAGAACTGTGCATAGTAAGTGAAGGGAAGTTTTCATCTCTGGGAATTTACCCAGTTAACTATTAAGTTATTTGGGCAAATTCCTTTGAAAACTGTGGTAATACTGCCTCCACTTTGCTAAATTTAAAATAAAATCATTTTTCCTACCTTGTCTGGTGATTTACATTACATTACATTACATTACATTACGGATTTCTATTCCGCCTGTGCCTTGCGGTTCTAGGCGGATTACAATATAGAAAATATCTGGGACATTCCAGTAGAATTACATTTCAGGATAGGAGTAAGTTACAGGAACAGTGAAGAGTTATGATATTACAATTTCGCAGAAGATATTACTTATTACAGAAGATAGTACATATAGCAGAAGATAATGCATTTTGCAGAGGTAATATATGTCAACTCGATCAGTTAAGTCGGGTGTAGTGTAGGAGAGTTACAGTACATTCTTGATCACAGACAAAGAGATAATATGGATGAGTGATTCCGAAGTCGTTGAATGGGAACTCATTGGGCGGTGGTTAGAGTGATGGGAGATATTTTTTGAACAGTAGTGTTTTTATTTCTTTGCGGAACTCTTTTATGTCTGTTGTTTCTTCTTCTGACTGTGCATCCAATCTTTCTTCCCTTCTATCAGCCTGTATGCTTTCTCTCCTCCACACCTCATTCCCTCCCCCAACTTTTTCTTCCTCTCTCCCTGACCTTTCTTTCTTTTTTTCTGTTTCTCTTCTTTCCTTCTGTTTCCCTGCCTGCCCTCTTTCTTTCTTTCTCCCTGCCGTTCCCCTGCCGCTGCCATCGGGGAACAGGACCCACCAATGGATAACAGGCCCCAAAGCCGACGCCGACGCATGCTCAACCTGACGTCAATTCTGCAATCGGAGAGGAAGTTCCGCCCAGCCAGGCAGCGATTGGCTGGCCCGAACTTCCTCTCCGACTGCAGAATTGACGTCGGGGAGAAGACTTATCGGCTCGATAGATTAGATCGCCAAGACAAAGTGAGTCCAGGGTGATCGACTCACTTTGCCTTGGCGAGCTACTGGCGCCTCTGCCTCGGGCCCCCTGTCAGCTCCGGGCCCCTGAATGCAGGACTGGTAGTACTGCCCTGATGGCGGCCCTGCGGCACACCAGGCAACATCTCGCGGCACACTAGTGTGCCGCGGAACAGCGGTTGAAAAACACTGCATTAGATGATTGTGAGCCCACCAGGACAGACAGGGAAAACTGCTTGAGTACCTGAATAAATGCATGTAAACCGTTCTGAGCTCCCCTGGGAGAAAGGTATAGAAAATGGAATAAATAAATTAAAAAATACATAAGAATAGCCATACTACTAGGTCAGACCAATGATCCATGTAGCCCAGTATCCTGTTTCCACAGTGGCCAATCCAGTACCTGACAGAAACCCAAGCAACTGCAACAATCCATCCTACCAATCCCAGGACAAGCAGTGGCTTCCCCTATGTGTCTCTCAATAGCAGACTATGGACTTTTTCTCCAGGAGCTTGTCCAAGCCTTTTTTTTAAACCCAGCTATGCTAACCACTGTTACCACATCCTCTAGTAATGAGTTCCAGAGTTTAACTATTCATTGAGTGAGAAAATATTTCCTCAAGTTCAACTTTATTACATTTGCTCATCCGCTCAAAGGCAAATGTCCATAAAAGCGGTTACAATATAAATTTAAAATGTGTAAAAGAATGCCATAAAATAATAGGAAAGAAAAAAAAAAGTTTATATCCCGGTGATTCCAGATCACAGGGTCAGCTGCACCTGACAGAATCAAGTGCTGAATAGGCTGCTAACACAGGAAAAGCTTCACAAAATAAATGTGCTTTATATTGTCGTTTAAATAATGACAGAATTGATATGCATCGCAAGCCTTCAGGCAGTCGATTCCACAAGGTGCCCTGAAATGTGGCAGTGGAAACCCGATGGGCTGATGGCTTCTGAAGCAAAGATCTGCTGCGATTAACACACATATGGCAATACGAGGGGCCGTGGAAAAGTTCTCAGCCCAACCAACAAAACTGGGGCTGTCTCCATCGAGGGCTTTACACTTAGTCCAGCGATTTTCTACTTTTTTTCGTTCCATATTTTTCCGACGAAATGTTGGGCTGAGAACCTTTAAGTGACCTCTCATATATGCTGAGATAAAGGTATTTCTATGTAACTTCATTGAGTGTCCCCTAGACTTTATAATGTACTAGCTGATTACCCGGCGTTGCCCGGATATTTATTTATCCCAAAATGTCCAACCCCCTACATGTCCCACCCCCCTATGTCCCACATGTCCCACCCCCCACGTTACCCCCCCCCACATGTCCCATATGCCCCACCCCCATGTCCCAACCCCCTACCCTCCACATGTCCCAAAGGAATGTCCCTCTCTATGAGGCTGAACTTAGACTTAAACGGCATCGGGAGTGTCGGTATTCATCTCTGCGAGCCCGAAAACTATGGGTTGGACATTAATATCTGTAGCTTTTGATAATTTTAACATATCACCCCCTTCCCACCCCCACAGTATTTTACCCGTCCCACCTGACCAATATTTTTCCCCAGATAGTAAGTCATATGTGTACCATGTTTGGTTGAAATCTCTCCATGCGTTTCAGAGTTATGCTGAGTATTCATCTGTGAGCCCGAAAACACTATGCGGTAGATACTAAAATCTGTCATTTTCAATCATTTTTACATAACCCCCCCTTCCCACTCCCACAGTGTTTGTCCTCAGATAGTAAGTAATGTGTATGTCAAGGTTGGTTGAAATCTGTCCATGCATTGAAGAGTTATGCTGGACCATCCATACATACACACACACACATATATTCAAATTATAATGTGAAATATTTGACAAAATGAATACAATACAACTAAAGCAAAACTTGATTATAAACAACATTTTTAGTTTCACCTCCAGGAGCAAGAACATATAAATTCTTGGGTGAACCCACCCTTGAGCAAGCAACATAGAGTTGTGGGCCGCGAGACCCCCAGAACATATCACCCCAGGTAGTGAGGGATCTGCATACCAAGTTTTGTTCAAACCGGTCAAGCCGTTTGTGAATTACTGTGAGAATGGCAGCTTTTTACATTTTTTCCATTGACATAAATGGGTGAAATCTGATTTTATGTTTGTAGCTCCGCCCACATGTGCAGGTGGGCCGCGATACCCCCAGAACATATCACCGCAGGTAGTGAGGGATCTGCATACCAAGTTTCGTTCAAACCGGTCAAGCCGTTTTTGAATTACTGTGAGAATGGCAGCTTTTTACATTTTTTCCATTGACATGAATGGGTGAAATCTGATGTTCTGTTTGTAGCTCCGCCCACGTGTGCAGGTGGGCCGCGAGACCCCCAGAACATATCACCCCAGGTAGATGGAATTACTGTGAGAATGGCAGCTTTTTACATTTTTTCCATTGACATGAATGGGTGAAATCTGATTTTCTGTTTGTAGCTCCGCCCATGTGTGCAGGTGGGCCGCGAGACCCCCAGAACATATCACCCCAGGTAGTGAGGGATCTGCATACCAAGTTTCGTTCAAATCGGTCAAGCCGTTTTTGAATTACTGTGAGAATGGCAGCTTTTTTACATTTTTTCCATTGACATGAATGGGTGAAATCTGATGTTCTGTTTGTAGCTCCGCCCACGTGTGCAGGTGGGCCGCGAGACCCCCAGAACATATCACCCAGGTAGATGGAATTACTGTGAGAATGGCAGCTTTTTACATTTTTTCCATTGACATGAATGGGTGAAATCTGATTTTATGTTTGTAGCTCCGCCCATGTGTGCAGGTGGGCCGCGAGACCCCCAGAACATATCACCCCAGGTAGTGAGGGATCTGCATACCAAGTTTCGTTCAAATCGGTCAAGCCGTTGTTGAATTACTGTGAGAATTGCAGCTTTTTACATTTTTTCCATTGACATGAATGGGTGAAATCTGATTTTATGTTTGTAGCTCCGCCCATGTGTGCAGGTGGGCCGCGAGACCCCCAGAACATATCATCCCAGGTAGTGAGGGTTCTGCATACCAAGTTTCGTTCAAATCGGTCAAGCCGTTTTTGAATTACTGTGAGAATGGCAGCTTTTTACATTTTTTCCATTGACATGAATGGGTGAAATCTGATTTTATGTTTGTAGCTCCGCCCACGTGTGCAGGTGGGCCGCGAGACCCCCAGAACATATCACCCCAGGTAGTGAGGGATCTGCATACCAAGTTTCGTTCAAATCGGTCAAGCCGTTTTTGAATTACTGTGAGAATGGCAGCTTTTTACATTTTTTCCATTGACATGAATGGGTGAAATCTGATTTTATGTTTGTAGCTCCGCCCACATGTGCATGTTGGCCGCGAGACCCCCAGAACATATCACCCCAGGTAGTGAGGGATCTGCATACCAAGTTTCGTTCAAATCGGTCAAGCCGTTTTTGAATTACTGTGAGAATGGCAGCTTTTTACATTTTTTTCCATTGACATGAATGGGTGAAATCAGATTTTATGTTTGTAGCTCCACCCACGTGTTCAGGTGGGCCGCGAGACCCCCAGAACATATCACCCCAGGTAGTGAGGGATCTGCATACCAAGTTTCGTTCAAACCGGTCAAGCCGTTTTTGAATTACTGTGAGAATGGCAGCTTTTTACATTTTTTCCATTGACATGAATGGGTGAAATCTGATGTTCTGTTTGTAGCTCCGCCCACGTGTGCAGGTGGGCCGCGAGACCCCCAGAACATATCACCCCAGGTAGATGGAATTACTGTGAGAATGGCAGCTTTTTACATTTTTTCCATTGACATGAATGGGTGAAATCTGATTTTCTGTTTGTAGCTCCGCCCATGTGTGCAGGTGGGCCGCGAGACCCCCAGAACATATCACCCCAGGTAGTGAGGGATCTGCATACCAAGTTTCGTTCAAATCGGTCAAGCCGTTTTTGAATTACTGTGAGAATGGCAGCTTTTTACATTTTTTCCATTGACATGAATGGGTGAAATCTGATGTTCTGTTTGTAGCTCCGCCCACGTGTGCAGGTGGGCCGCGAGACCCCCAGAACATATCACCCAGGTAGATGGAATTACTGTGAGAATGGCAGCTTTTTACATTTTTTCCATTGACATGAATGGGTGAAATCTGATTTTATGTTTGTAGCTCCGCCCATGTGTGCAGGTGGGCCGCGAGACCCCCAGAACATATCACCCCAGGTAGTGAGGGATCTGCATACCAAGTTTCGTTCAAATCGGTCAAGCCGTTTTTGAATTACTGTGAGAATGGCAGCTTTTTACATTTTTTTTCCATTGACATGAATGGGTGAAATCAGATTTTATGTTTGTAGCTCCACCCACGTGTTCAGGTGGGCCGCGAGACCCCCAGAACATATCACCCCAGGTAGTGAGGGATCTGCATACCAAGTTTCGTTCAAACCGGTCAAGCCGTTTTTGAATTACTGTGAGAATGGCAGCTTTTTACATTTTTTCCATTGACATGAATGGGTGAAATCTGATGTTCTGTTTGTAGCTCCGCCCACGTGTGCAGGTGGGCCGCGAGACCCCCAGAACATATCACCCCAGGTAGATGGAATTACTGTGAGAATGGCAGCTTTTTACATTTTTTCCATTGACATGAATGGGTGAAATCTGATTTTCTGTTTGTAGCTCCGCCCATGTGTGCAGGTGGGCCGCGAGACCCCCAGAACATATCACCCCAGGTAGTGAGGGATCTGCATACCAAGTTTCGTTCAAATCGGTCAAGCCGTTTTTGAATTACTGTGAGAATGGCAGCTTTTTACATTTTTTCCATTGACATGAATGGGTGAAATCTGATGTTCTGTTTGTAGCTCCGCCCACGTGTGCAGGTGGGCCGCGAGACCCCCAGAACATATCACCCAGGTAGATGGAATTACTGTGAGAATGGCAGCTTTTTACATTTTTTCCATTGACATGAATGGGTGAAATCTGATTTTATGTTTGTAGCTCCGCCCATGTGTGCAGGTGGGCCGCGAGACCCCCAGAACATATCACCCCAGGTAGTGAGGGATCTGCATACCAAGTTTCGTTCAAATCGGTCAAGCCGTTGTTGAATTACTGTGAGAATTGCAGCTTTTTACATTTTTTCCATTGACATGAATGGGTGAAATCTGATTTTCTGTTTGTAGCTCCGCCCACGTGTGCAGGTGGGCCATGAGACCCCCAGAACATATCACCCCAGGTAGTGAGGGATCTGCATACCAAGTTTCGTTCAAATCGGTCAAGCCGTTGTTGAATTACTGTGAGAATTGCAGCTTTTTACATTTTTTCCATTGACATGAATGGGTGAAATCTGATTTTATGTTTGTAGCTCCGCCCATGTGTGCAGGTGGGCCGCGAGACCCCCAGAACATATCACCCCAGGTAGTGAGGGATCTGCATACCAAGTTTCGTTCAAATCGGTCAAGCCGTTTTTGAATTACTGTGAGAATGGCAGCTTTTTACATTTTTTTCCATTGACATGAATGGGTGAAATCTGATTTTATGTTTGTAGCTCCGCCCACGTGTGCAGGTGGGCCGCGAGACCCCCAGAACATATCACCCCAGGTAGTGAGGGATCTGCATACCAAGTTTCGTTCAAATCGGTCAAGCCGTTTTTCGTGATCGCGGCACATACACACATACATACATACACACATACCTCCGATTTTATATATATAGATGAAAGAGTAAAAAAAAATCAGTTACCCCAAGTTATTGCACCTAAATGTTCGTATGTACATACATAAATGATAGCATTCTATAATTTATGCAAGGACCTGTGTGCTCTGCTCAGACCACCCATGTACATGCCTATTGGTGAATTATACACCATTATACATTGCATATATTTTTCAGTTTTGTGGAAGAGGTCATATACACACATAAGTGACTAGAATACCATCATTCATATGCCCTCCTGCTGCCTAAAGATAGATGAGTCCTTATAATTCACTATAATAAAACCCTAAGCGCGCATACGCACTTCAAACTTCGTGATCCCTGCATCCGTGATCCGTAGCTCTGAGCCAGTAGAACGAGCCTGTAGCGTTTTGCGTGCAGCAGTTTTCTGGCTCCTACTGTGCATATGGAGGCATGCAGTTTGAAATGGCGACCACCACGGCGGCGACTCCCCCTCTTGCCCTCACTCTACTCCCCCCTCCCGCCTTCACTCAGTCTAAGAGGACCACGGACGCAAGGACTGAGAGAAGGTAAGGGAAAAGGGGTACTTCTGCAAATGTCCAGGCCTCAGCACGAGGCCAGACTTGCAACGGAAGCAGCCGCAGTTTGGGAGCAGGTATTGATGAACAAGGGGAGCAGGGAAGAGGTGCTGCTGGACAGGAAGGAGGTAAAAGTAAGGGAGAAGGGCTGCTGCTGGACAGGGGGAGTAGGGAAGGGGTGCTGCTGGACAGTGGGGAGGTAAAAGGAAGGGAGAAGGGTTGCTGCTGGACAGGGAGAGCAGGGAAGGGGTGCTGCTGGACAGGGGTGAGGTAAAAGGAAGTGAGAAGGGCTGCTGCTGGACAGAGGGAGCATTGGATGGGTGCTGCTGGACAGGGGGAAGGTAAAAGGAAGGGAGAAGGATTAATGCTGGACAGGGGGGAGCAGGGAAGGGGTGCTGCTGGAAAGGGGGGAGGTAAAAGGGAGAAGGGCTGCTGCTGGACAGGGGGAGCAGGCAAGGGTTTGTGGTGGACAGCCGAGGAGAGAGAGAGAGACAAAAAGAAAGAAAAACAGACAGAAAGTGGCCAAGGAGAGAGAGAGAGAAAGAAAGAAAGATAGACACACATATATTCTAGTACCCGTTAATGTAACGGGCTTAAAGACTAGTAATAATAACTTTATTCTTCTATACCACCATTACCAGACGTTCTAGGCAGTTTACACTAAGAGAAACCGGACAATCAGTGAAGTACAATCACTCAATAAAAAATACTAGTTACAATCTTAAAAACTCCTAAGTTAGGTAAAGAATTTGACAAACAGAGAGGACTTGACTAATTTTCGAAAAGAACAATAAGACATAGCTTGATGGATACATTCACCTAACCAAGATTGCAGTTTACCTGCTTGAAGCGTTAGTGTCCTGTCTAAGAATGTCTTATATCGATAAGCATTTACCTTGGGATAGGCAAATAAATGAGATCTAGTTTCTCTCAATGGCCTATATAACTCAAAGTTGGGGGAAAGATAAGTTGGAGACAATCCCGAGATCAATTTAAAACAGATACAGGCAAATTTGAATAATAGAAAGTACATGCCTTATTATTTCCATTGCTCTATTTCTTTACATTTTGTGCTCCTGGAGAGGGCCAAATAAATGAATATTTGTATTCTAATTCTTGCCAGGTCCTTCAGCTGCTTTTTTTTTTTTTCCTGGTGTGAGCTGTGTGCATACTGTACAGAAAATATACAGCCCTCCTATAGGGACTCTTTGTACTTGTGCTTGGGAAAAGAATGGTGAAGGAGGTATTACCCTTTTTACCACAGACTACAGAAATAACTTGTGTACCTACCCAAGGAGGGGGAATCATCCTCAGTATCACATGATCATAGGACCAGCTATGCTTCTTTTAATCAGTTAAGGTTTTTAACAATGACATAAAGACTGAAAGTCTGTTTCGCAAATGTCTCCCCATTAAAATTTGCACAAGTGACCCTATAAGTCCCTTAGGAGGAGTTCTGAGCAAATGTGAATTTATATTGTCTAGACTCAGTCTCATCTGAATTATGCTTGCTGTGGTATAGTATATGGCAACCTTTATACACAGAGGGTTGCAAGAATGTCAGTACTGCCCCTAGTGGGTTGCACACAGAAAATGAACAGATGTGCCTTATAATACATTGCTAACAAAAGTCAATGTGATGACTGCATGGCTATAAATTATTACCAGAGCGGTCTGTTACCAAATACTTCTGTCATTACTTGAAAAGTTTAATGAAATCTCTGCCACTATTCTGAAAATATTTATGAAATACAGCATGAGGGGGGGGGGGGGGGTGCTGAAACGCTCTCAGCCCTACAAGAAAAGAATAATGCGGAACTATGACATTTACAAGTTATTCTACATATTCACCCCTAAATTCAACACACTTGGCACATTGGGGCAGATTCTATAAGGGGCGTCTAAAATGTAGGTGGTGTTTAGACGTCCAGCAGCAGAATACTAAGCGTGATTCTATAATGCATCGACGCACTGTAGAGAATCACGCTCAACAGTGCTGAGCGCATCTAAGCGCATCTATATTGTTAGATGTCCTTTACAGAATCACCTTTTAGGCGTTACATAGACATCTTCATAATGTCTATGTTATCGTGTGTTAGCATTATGATGTCATTATAATGGCGGTTTCATAATGGATTCAGGACCCAGCTCAGATCTTACCTCAAGCCTGTTTGTTGAGTACCCATAATCATAGGAGTTTGCCCTGGCAAACTAAACTGGTGCATATGGGTCTTGTGAGCAGGGCCAGATTTAGATGAAAAGAGGCCCTAGGCTATTCCACTTATGAGGCCCTTTCACCTCCCATTTTTAAGTTTGTAAATTACATGAGAGATAATAAAATACATCATTACTGTGATATATATCAATATGTTAAATGAAACATGTTGTTATTGGTACTAACCTTTAAAAAAAATGTGACCCGGATCTTGAGGCCCTAGGCTGAAGCCTAGTTAGCCTATAGGAAAATCCAGCCCTGCTTGTGAGTGCTAAGTGTCTTATTACCCAGTATGGGAAATGCTCCGTAGCTCCTACTAAGGAGGAATGGCTGCTTAAGTGTAGTAAGTTGGCCTAGATGGAATGTATGGCAGCTAAACATTTGGGTTTTTATGAAAAACAAGAGCGTACCTGAGGGTTCATCCTACGGGGTCTATGTGTGTGGTGGGTTGGGGCGGAGGCTTGGTTGGATGATAAGTGGGTCTGTAATGGGTGTGTAGGGGTTGATAGTCACCTTGGAGGTTTCAGTATGGTTTACATAGGGATGTCCGGAGGGGCTCTTATGTATATGCTTTGCACACTTTGATTTTTTTGTACACTCTGCGGAGTTTGTGGGGAGCGACTGCACTTGTTCTTCTTACTGTGGGGTGTTCCATTTGCCTTGTTTCTATGATTGTTATTATCACCACAAAAATTTCTAATAAACATTTTTTGAGAAAAAAGAAGAATGGCGGTTTTATGCTGTTTTTCACATTAAAATTGTATGCAGTAAAAGGCTGGCACCACTATTTTTTTTTTTTTTAATTTACCTTTTAATTATTTATAAACCACTTATATCCTATGTGGTATTTACATTTGGCTCCTTTACCATATTTCTCTTCTGTTCTGGTTGCCCAGGATCACAAGGACCAGTGGGGGGGGGGGGGGGGGTTGAAGCAACTACATCAGGGTACCAAGGCTGTAGTGATGACATGAAGGCTGCCAATCAGGTGGAGAAAGCTTCCTCCAAGGCAAGACAAATGATGGGTTGTATCCGTAGAGGTTTTGTCAGCAGGAGTCCTGAAGTCATCATGCCGTTATACAGTTATCCTTGGTGAGGCCTCACTTGGAGTACTGTGTTTAATTCTGGAGACCACACTACCATAAGGACATGCTGAGGGTCGAGTCGGTTCAGCGAATGGCCAAAAGGATGGTCTTGGGGCTCAAGGATCTAACGTATGAAGAAAGACTAAAAAAATTGCGGCTGTACTCATTTGAGGAACGAAGAGAGAGGGGAGACATGATTGAAACGCTTAAGTACATCACAGGTCGCATCGAGTCGGAAGATGATATCTTCTGTCTCGTGGGACCCTCGACCACCAGAGGGCATCCACTGGAAATCAGGGGAGGGAAGTTTCATAGCGACTCCAGAAAGTACTTCTTCACCGAAAGAGTGGTGGATCAGTGGAACAGACTCCCACTGCAGGTGATTGAGGCCAGCAACGTGTCGGATTTTAAGAGAAAATGGGATGCTCACGTGGGATCTTTGAGGGAGTAAATTCAGAGGGGCGGATACTTGGCAAGGGCAGACTCGATGGGCTATGGCCCTTTTCTGCCACCATTTTCTATGTTTCTATGTTTCTATTGCACCACAAACACTCAGTATACTACATGTCAGTTCCAAAGCCAAGGCTATATCCTCTTGGTTTACAAGCAGTTATTTCTCTAGGATAAATATCAAACATGTATCTTCAACGCTTGACCAATTCCTCTTTTGGCCTCTATGTTCCTCAAAATACATGAATACATATATATATATATAGCAAATGAAATCATCTATTTTTTAATAAGAGGACTACTTGCAAAAGCATGTCTACTTTTGAGAGTGAGTTGGGCCTCAGTTAGGTGGACACGACTTCTCCTGGGCGAAAGCTAGAAGGACGCTAGGTTGCCTAGGGAGAGGTATGGCCAGTAAGAAAAAGGAGGTATTGATGCCCCTGTATAAGACTTTGGTGAGACCTCATTTAGAATATTGTATACAATTCTGGAGGCCACACCTTCAAAAAGATATAAAAAGGATGGAGTCGGTCCAGAGGAAGGCTACTAAAATGGTGTGTGGTCTTCGTCATAAGACATATGGGGACAGACTTAAAGATCTCAATCTGGATACTTTGAATTTTTTGATTTAAGCATCTCTATCATATCTCCCCTCTCCCGCCTTTCCTCCAAAGTTATATATATTACTCGTCAGAGGTGGGCTAAACACTCCTGATAAGCATTTCACAGAAAAGGTAAAGAAAAAGCCTCAAAATTCAAATTAACAGCAGTCCACAATCAAAACTTGATAAACATTCAATACTGCTTCATTTCTTATCATAGGCAAAAAACTCCGCCACCACTGAAATGAATTTATCAAAGGGTGAAAAAACCCATCACTGTGCACAGGAAAAGAAAAAAACAAAACAGTTTACTTAGCTTTGGAAACATGGTTGAGAACACGCCATAGATGAAAACGTCTGGCCAAAGAAAATATTGGTGGCGCTCACTAGATGAACCTTTCACAAACCATGTCCTCTTTTAAATTCCAATAAGTCCTTGTTTCGCCTCACACGAGGCTGCGTCAGGGAATATAATACAGCTCAAAACTCTGTTCTCATTCCGTGTTTAAATACCTACGTAATGTAAATGCGCATGAGTCGAGTCTCTTTTATTTGAAAGGAAACTCTGCAATGAGAGGGCATAGGATGAAGTTAAGAGGTGATAGGTTCCGCAGTAATCTAAGGAAATACTTTTTTACAGAAAGGGTGGTAGATGCCTGGAACAGTCTCCCAGAAGAGATGGTGGAGACAGAGATTGTGTCTGAATTCAAAAGGGCCTGGGATAGGCACGTGGGATCTCTCAGACAGAGAAAGAGATAATGGTTTCTGCGGATGGGCAGACTAGATGGGCCATTTGGCTTTTATCTGCCATCATGTTTCTATGGAGGCATCCGCATATAGGTGAATGGGGCTTCTAAATGCATTACTTAAGCAAAGCACATGAGAAAAAAAAAAATAATATATATATATGTATTGCATACTAATCTTTTATTTGGGGAGTAAAGAGGACTCCAGGTTGATATTAAGGTCAAAATATGTTTAATAATGCATTACTCAAGCAATTTCAGCACCCCCTTATACAGGTACAAGATCCTTTATATGAAATTCCAAAGACCGAGAAGCTCTGAAAAACTAAATTTGATGCGAACCGGAAGCAGTCAATTTCCACAACATGACACGTGCTGAAACCAAACCCAGATGCATGCTTTTCTTCTGATCTCTGAGCATTTCAGGTCAGAGGGCTGGAAAGTGGCAAAGAGAACTGCAGATTCCACTCAAGGTAGCCGTGAGAAGCAGAAACGTTTGGAGGCCTGACTTTATATTATTCCGAAAACCCAAAAATTCCAAACACTGAAATATGCCTGGTCCCAGGGATTTTGGATAAAGGATCTTGTACCTGTGTTTAAAATCACCGAAACACTGGTTAATAACATTTTTTGCTCTGTTTTCTGTGTATATTTTATGCCTGGTGAAAATCTGCGCAGAAATATTGAAAATTCTACACAAAATGTTTGAAAATCCTGAACACAATGGGGTCCTTTTACTAAGGCGCGCTAACCGACTTAGCGCGCGCTAAATGCTAATGCGCCCATTATATTCTATCTTTAGCACGCGCTAAATCGGTTAGCGCGCCTTAGTAAAAGGACCCCAATATTTTTAAATTCTGCAACATTTATTTGTAGTGTTTTACATAGGAATTCCTCCATCATAAGGCTTGAAATCCCTTTCTGCTTTTTTTTTTTTTTGTTCCTCTGTTCCCTCTTTCGCTCCAACTGCAGTTCTGTCTCCCTCTAAATCCCTGAAATCTAAATTGCATGAAAAAAAAGAATAAACATTCATTTATAAAGGTTCAGTAAGAAGATCTGTGGCATCTTACTTGATCCCGGCGCCATTTTCAAAGCAGCACAAGAGACAATTGCCGGACGACAGAATGAATGATTGAAGTAAGCGTGTTTCAAAAAGGATTGACAAACATTAAGATATTAGAGTTTGGCATTATCAGCAGAGGAAGTGTGATATTTTGATAGTGTTGGTAGACTTTGCCAGCATTGTGATGCCATTAGTTTTGAAAGGGGAGTGTGGTTACCCCTGGTCGAACATCCTAAAGATCATTGGATCTATAGTTGTTCAAAAACACATAAGAACATAAGAACTGCCATCTCCGGATCAGACCTTCGGTCCATCAAGTCTGGCGATCCACACGCGGAGGCCCAGCCAGGTGTACACCTGGCGTAATTTTAGTCACCCATATCCCTCTATGCCTTTCATAAGGAGATGTGCATCTAGTTTGCTTTTAAATCCTAGAATGGTGGATTCCGCAATTACCTCTTCTGGGAGAGCATTCCAGATGTCCACCACTCGTTGCATGAAGCAGAACTTCCTGATATTTGTCCTGGACTTGTCCCCCCTTAGCTTCAGTCCATGTCCTCTTGTCCGTGTCACATTGGACATTGTAAAGAAATTTTTATCCTGCTCTATTTTATCGATTCCTTTCAGTATTTTGAAAGTCTCGATCATATCCCCTCGCAGTCTCCTTTTCTCAAGGGAGAACAATCCCAGTCTCTTAAGTCGTTCCTCGTATTCCAAGTTCTCCATACCTTTTATTAGCTTCATTGCTCGTCTCTGCACCCTCTCCAGCAGTTTTATATCCTTCTTTAGGTTGGGAGACCAATGTTGGACACAGTATTCCAAGTGTGGTCTGACCATTGCCCTATAAAGCGGCATTATAACTTTCTCCAATCTACTCGTGATTCCTTTCTTTATCATGCCTAACATTCTATTTGCTTTCTTTGCCGCTGCCGTGCATTGTGCTGACGGTTTCAGGGTCCTATCTATCAGTACACCCAGGTCCCTTTCTTGTTCGCTCTTACCCAGAGTTGCACCTTGCATTCTATACTCGTGTTCCTTGTTCTTTCTGCCTAAATGCATTACTTTGCACTTTTCCACATTAAACTTCATCTGCCATTTCTCCGCCCATTTCTCTAACTGACACAAGTCACTCTGGAGTTCCTCGCCATCCTTCTGCGATCTGATTGCCCGGCATAGCTTTGTGTCGTCTGCAAACTCGATGATCTCACTGGATGTTCCTTCTTCTAGGTCATATGCCTTTATTGTACTGGATAGAGATATGCCTGCATTATATTGGATACAGATGTGGCTAGTCAAGAAAAATGTTTTTAGTGGGTCGATTGCTTTTGTGGTTTGTTTTGTTTTGGTTTTTTAAAATTCTTTATTGATTTTTAAATAATAACAGTGTATTAAAATGAATTATCAAGAGCAAATCAGAAAAAGCACTTTTGCTTTTGTGGTTTTTGAGTATGATGAGAATTCTATATTTATGCTAAACCCAGTTCGGGGATTGCACACCCGATTTCCATGATTTTATTTCATTATGCCATAGGTTAATTTGATAAGTTAAAAGCTATTGTATGGTTAGTTACAACTGGTTATTAACGCTGACTTTATATGTATTTATAGGTCAAAAAAAGATCCCCTGATGAAGTGAGTTGTGAAATGGGTCCCATCAGGATCAGGACCCTTCAGTTAAGTCACGCTGTTCTTTTATTCTTTTGAAGATTATAGAGATAAAGGAGGTTTTTTTCTTTGATTGATGATTAATGTTACCCTTTACTGAGGCATGTGTAGTTACACTAGCCACTAGAGGGAATCAGAGGTCTTTTTTCCTCCTTGGAATAAATGTCATTGGAAGAAATTGTTGGTCAGCATATATAAAACAGAAATTATTGAACCTTTAAATATGAATGTTCATTATTTTTTTTTTCTTGCAATTTAGATTTCAGTGATTGGTTTTTTCCATCTTTTGTTGTTTGCTTTTGATAAGTGTGGGTGGTGGAATTCTGTCTTTTTTTTCTTCTCCCTATAAATCCCGACTCAACCCATAATTTTGTCTGCCTCTAAAGTCTTTTCCTGCATGCAATAACCTCTCATTCTGTCTCTTCCCCTCCCCTCCCCCGATAAGCCTTTAGAACATAAGAATAGTCCCAATGAGTTAGACCAATGGTCCATAAAGCCCAGCAGCCCGTTCCTACGGTGGCCAATCCAGGTCCCTAGTACCTGGCCAAAATACTGGTGGAATTCTGTACTGTGGAATACTGTACTGGTGGAATACGGTACTTCCCATGGCCTCATGGGCCACATAAGATTAAATGGTGAGCTGTATGTGGCCTGCAGGCCACAGGTCGCCTACTCCTGGTATAGGGGTTGATGTTCTGTGGCCTTCTTGACAGTGTTCCTTTATCGTGGTCTGCCCCTTCTGACATAACTTCCTGTTTCTGCTTGGGTAGACTGCAGCAGAGGAACAGCATTGGAGGCCGAGGTGGCCATGAATAGCATTGGAGAATCACTGCTATGCCAGTGACCTCCCTGCATTTTTACAGGTGAGGGGGACTTCAGAAGCAGGTGGGAAGGAGGGAAGGACATTCCAGCCCATGGGGGCTCCCTGGAGCAGCTCATTTTATAATGAAGGGAGGGATGCTGGATGGGAGGGCATTTGGGTGGACCCAGGGGTGTTTGGGGAAAGAGTGAAGGAGGAAGAACAGAGAGATGCTGGATAGGAGGCCATTTGGTGGGTGGGGAAATTGTGGGAGGGGCAGGGAGGAGAGTAATGGGAGGGGGGGCCCTCCTTAATTTCTGCCCTGGGCCCCAGCATGTCTAACACCTTTCCCTGATCCAGATATATCATCTCTTTGAACTCCCGTGGCATCTCTATGGGCCAGAGGCTACACCAGTCTTTTTCTTTGCCATCACTCTCTCCTGAATTCCACGAACCTTGTCTCCTCTGCAGCAAGTGAAGCCCTCCTGTGTAGCATTCTTTATATAAACCAGATGGGTTTGGTCCAAAGCACTGCTACAAAAATCTGTGTTCATGATAAAAGAATTGGGGGGGAGGGTGCCTCCTATTAAGCATCCTGATGGGGTACAGTGAGAGCCTATTCTATAATGGCATCTGGGTGTACAGATTCTGCTGTAGAAAGCTAGTGCACCTTACATTTAAGCACCTGCAGTTAACTAGCCATAGCCCCAGAGTAATTGTGTGCATCTCTGCAGAAGAGCGGGGGGGGGGGGGGGGGGAAGTGGCCTAGTGGTTAGAGCTGCTACCTCGGCACCCTGAGCTTGTGAGTTCAATCCTAGTGCTGCTCTTTGTGACTCTGGGCAAGTCACTTAACCCTCCATTGCCCCGGGTGCCACAGTTCAAGGTTTATTAAAAATCTCTTATAACGCTTAATCCAAAATTCAAAGTGGTGTACAATGAAATCCATTAACAGCATACAATCAAGTTTCAAGTTTAATACCGTATTTTCGCGGATATAACGCGCGCGTTATACGCGATTTTACCTACCGCGCATACCCCTCGCGCGTTATATGCCTGAGCGCGGTATAGAAAAGTTTTTAAACATAGTTCCCACCCCGCCCGACGCCCGATTCACCCCCCCAGCAGGACCGCTCGCACCCCCACCCCGAACGACCGCTCGCACGCGCTCCCACCCGCACCCGCATCCACGATCGGAGCAAGAGGGAGCCCAAGCCCTCTTGCCCGGCCGACTCCCCGACGTCCGATACATCCCCCCCCCCCCGAAGGACCGCCGACTTCCCGACAATATCGGGCCAGGAGGGAGCCCAAACCCTCCTGGCCACGGCGACCCCCTACCCCCACCCCGCACTACATTACGGGCAGGAGGGATCCCAGGCCCTCCTGCCCTCGACGCAAACCCCCCTCCCTCCAACGACCGCCCCCCCCAAGAACCTCCGACCGCCCCCCCAGCCGACCCGCGACCCCCCTGGCCGACCCCCACGACCCCCCCACCCCCCTTCCCCGTACCTTTGGAAGTTGGCCGGACAGACGGGAGCCAAACCCGCCTGTCCGGCAGGCAGCCAACGAAGGAATGAGGCCGGATTGGCCCATCCGTCCTAAAGCTCCGCCTACTGGTGGGGCCTAAGGCGCGTGGGCCAATCAGAATAGGCCCTGGAGCCTTAGGTCCCACCTGGGGGCGCGGCCTGAGACACATGGTCGGGTTTGGCCCATGTGCCTCAGGCCGCGCCCCCAGGTGGGACCTAAGGCTCCAGGGCCTATTCTGATTGGCCCACGCGCCTTAGGCCCCACCAGTAGGCGGAGCTTTAGGACGGATGGGCCAATCCGGCCTCATTCCTTCGTTGGCTGCCTGCCGGACAGGCGGGTTTGGCTCCCGTCTGTCCGGCCAACTTCCAAAGGTACGGGGAAGGGGGGTGGGGGGGTCGTGTGGGTCGGCCAGGGGGGTCGCGGGTCGGCTGGGGGACGGGCGGAGGTTCTTGGGGGGGGGCGGTCGTTGGGGGGGGGGGGGGGTTTGCGTCGAGGGCAGGAGGGCCTGGGATCCCTCCTGCCCGTAATGTAGTGCGGGGTGGGGTTAGGGGGTCGCCGTGGCCAGGAGGGTTTGGGCTCCCTCCTGGCCCGATATTGTTGGGGAGTCGGCGGTCCTTCGGGGTGAGGGTGCGAGTGGTCCTGCCGGGGGGGGGGGCTGTATCGGACATCGGGGGGGGCATCAGGCTTTCAGGATGGGGACAGACCTTCAAGGGGGGACAGGACTTCAAGGGGGGACAGTGCACGGAAGTCAGGGGGGGTGAACGGAGAGTCGGGACAGCGCACGGAAAGTCAGGGCGGGCGAAAGGAGCGTCGGGCATCATGCGCGTTATATGCCTGAGCGCGGTATAGAAAAGTTTTGGTACATATCATCGTGATTTCTGCGCGCTATACCCCTGTGCGCGTTTTACACAGGTGCGCGTTATATCCGCGAAAATACGGTAATTCTCTTGATTAATCGCTTAATCATATTTCAAAGCGATGAACAATTTAAAATACATTCATTATTAAAAAAAAAAAAGAAACAAAACAATACAATACACACTTTAAATAATAACAATGGCTCAAAACAGAAGATTAAAAACAAAACATATCATCACTGGGGATTGGTTAGTAAAAACAAAGACACCAGACAAGCAGAAATAAAACAAGAGGGGAAAGGGAGGATTTACAATGAGTAAAGAAATGAACAATAAGGAAACTGAGAGCCTGCCGTAGGGTTACCCGATTTTCCCGACGGAAAATCGGGACCCATGGCCAGGCCCGCTCTGTTCCACCTGTGTCACGCCCATTTCTGCCCCCCCCAGCCCCGCCCCCAGACAGCAAGCACGGACGCAATGACGTCACACGCATGCGCATGTGTGCGTGACGTCCCAGTAATGCGTCCGTGCGCCTGACGTCACCGCCTTGTGTCCGTGCACGTGCGGATGCCCCTTCCCATCGCTATTTTGACGGGAAGCTTTTCAAAACCTGGACATAGTGCTGGGTTTTGAAAAGCCGTCTGGACCCCCCAGACATTTCCTCGAAAAGGAAAACAATGTCTGGGGAAATCCAGACGTCTGGTAACCCTAGCCTGCCAGTACAGATAGGGAAAATGCTTAAGAGTACCTGGTTACTATTCAATGTATTGTAATCTGCTTTGGATGAATCTTTTCATAAAAAGGCGGTTAATAAGAACATAAGAATTGCCACTGCTGGGTCAGACCAGTGGTCCATCATGCCCAGCAGTCCGCTCACGCGGCGGCCCTCTGGTCTAAGATCAGCACCCTAACTGAGACTAGCCCTACCTGCGTACGCTCTTGTTCAACAGAAACTTGTCTAACTTTGTCTTGAATCCTTGGAGGGTGTTTTCCCCTATAACAGCCTCTGGAAGAGCGTTCCAGCTTTCTACCACTCTCTGGGTGAAGAAGAACTTCCTTACGTTTGTACGGAATCTATCCCCTTTCAACTTTAGAGAGTGCCCTCTCGTTCTCCCTACCTTGGAGAGGGTGAACAACCTGTCCTTATCTACTAAGTCTATCCCCTTCAGTACCTTGAATGTTTCGATCATGTCCCCTCTCAATCTCCTCTGTTCGAGAGAGAAGAGCCCCAGTTTCTCTAATCTTTCGCTGTACGGCAGCTCCTCCAGCCCCTTAACCATCTTAGTCGCTCTTCTCTGGACCCTTTCGAGTAGTACCGTGTCCTTCTTCTCAATAAATAAGTGTAGAAAGTACATGCATAACTTACTGAATTCTGTAAGCTGTGTGCATAAGTGGCAGTCTCACACATGCCTTTCCCATGTGAAAGCCCTTTTGCACGTATATGCATCCTTACAGAATAGCACATAGCCACTTATGCACGTACACTTATCCCAGTGGCATAACCACAGGTCGACCCACCCACTTTGGGCTCGGGGCCACTGAGGGCTAAAGCTGGTATCCCCGAGCCGCACCGGCTGAAGAGGTCCTGCTCAGGCTTCCAGAATGCTCTTGCACTCACTGCAGCAGGCGGGCCGCTGCGGCATTGGCTCTCCACCTCCCTTGCACGCTCAGTTTTTGTGCATGTGCAGGCGGGGTTGGAGGACCGACTCGGTGGCAGTTCATAGAGAGTGTTGCTAGTTACAGCGAGTATGAGAGCGTTCTGGGCCACCCCCAGTTCAGGTATTTGATGAATTTGTGGTAATGGGGAGGGGGTATGGAAAATGCTGCTGCAGCTGCTACTACTTATTTCTATAGCATTGTATATTAAATGTGTAAGAGAAAATCCCTGCTCAATAGAGCTTACAATCTAATCAAAACAGACAAATAGGGAAAATAAGGATTAAGGAATTTCTCACAGAAGGAATGGTAAAGCAGGCATTGTGAATAAGAGTTAGGAATTAAAAGCAACTTCAAAAAAGTGAACTTTCTAATAATAATAATGATCAATTTATATACCGCAGGACCATAAAGTTCTATGCGGTTTACAAAAAATTAAAAAGAATTCAATTAAGAGACAAATTAGATAACCAGATAAATAGAAATAATACTAGGATGATCTAGGTAATTCGTGTGTGCCCACCAATTTTGGGTTCTCAAGCAAACCCAAACTGACATGTCTGGCTATGCCACTGGCTTATCCATGAAAGTTACATTTATGGTCCATGTACAAATGGTGGATATATGCAGATGTCCGTTTATAGAAGTCCCATTACAATTTGGCAGTGCAATCGTGTGTCGGAGTAAGCCTATCTTTATTTTTAACATCTGGCTGTTTTTACATTTTCTGCAAGGAATGATATATGTACATATGTACATTAGAGAAGCGGTCTGACTGGGGCCCCCTTTTCTGTATGATGTCTGTGGCCAGAGCAATGGAAATGATTAAGCATCTGCCAAGGATCAGTTAATAAGGACACCACAAACAGAAGATAGGCGGCTGGCCGGACACACAAAGCATTCACAATCCAGGCTGGATGCAGATATCAGCTGGATCTTATCAGCCTTCACGGAGATAGAGATGTTTAAATACCTACGTGGCATAAATGTGCACGAGGCGAGTCTCATTTGAAAAGAAGCTCCAGAATGAGAGGGCATAGGATGAAGTTAAGTTATAGGCTCAGGAGTAATCTAAAGAAATACTTTTATACAGAAATGGTGGTAGATGCATGGAATAATCTCCGGGTAGAGGTGGTGGAGACAAAGACTGTGTCTGAATTCAAGAAAGCGTAGGACAGGCATGTGGGATCTCTTAGGGAAAGGAGGAGATAGTGGATGCTGCAGATGAGCAGACTGGATGGGCCATTTGGCCTTTATCTTTCTATAACCATAAAGTTCTATGACCTCACAATGCAAGAGCTAAGAGCCTTAGCCAATAGGGAGAGGAGGAAATAGTGGATGCTGCGGATGAGCAGACTGGATGGGCCATTTGGCCTTTATCTTTCTATAACCATAAAGCTCTATGACCTCACAATGCAAGAGCTAAGAGCCTTAGCCAATAGGGAGAGGAGGAGATAGTGGATGCTGCAGATGAGCAGACTGGATGGGCCATTTGGCCTTTATCTTTCTATAACCATAAAGCTCTATGACCTCACAATTCAAGAGCTAAGAGCCTTAGCCAATAGGGAGAGGAGGAAATAGTGGATGCTGCGGATGAGCAGACTGGATGGGCCATTTGGCCTTTATCTTTCTATAACCATAAAGCTCTATGACCTCACAATGCAAGAGCTAAGAGCCTTAGCCAATAGGGAGAGGAGGAGATAGTGGATGCTGCAGATGAGCAGACTGGATGGGCCATTTGGCCTTTATCTTTCTATAACCATAAAGCTCTATGACCTCACAATTCAAGAGCTAAGAGCCTTAGCCAATAGGGAGAGGAGGAGATAGTGGATGCTGCAGATGAGCAGACTGAATGGGCCATTTGGCCTTTATTTTTCTATAACCATAAAGCTCTATGACCTCACAATGCATGAGCTAAGAGCCTTAGCCAATAGGTTGGAGATTATGGATGCTGCGGATGAGCAGACTGGATGGGCCATTTGGCCTTTTTCTTCCATCATGTTTCTATCAGTTACTATACCAAATAATTTAAGAGCACCATGTATAGACCCCACATCTTAGGGCTCCTTTTACAAAGGTGCGCTAGGGCCTTAATGCGCACAATAGCATGTATTAAATTCCCGAGCACACTAGTCACTTGAGGCGGTAGATTTTTGGCTACTGCACGCTATAGCGTGCGTTAATTTTGTGCATGCGCTAAAAACCCTAGCGCACCTTCGTAAAAGGAGCCCTTAATCTGCTGGGAAACACATGCAATTCTGTAACTATGAGTAACACTATCAATTATGCACCTCTTGTGCACAAAAATGCCTAAGAGCTTCAAGCGCCATTTTATATGGGCACATAAGTGCAAGGGGACATACATGGTAATGGGCAAGGCTCCCTTTGCACATGTAACGTACAGAATACCATAACATAACATAACAATATGCTTGTATACCGCATCTACCTCTCAGTTCTTTGTGGTTTACAATACTAACTGTAATGCAATTTCTTCCATTCATTTTTCAGTATAATCTTATTAATTCATAATGGTAACCACAAATTTTTTTTAAAAAACCCCACAAAGCACGCTGTATGCAGAGAAAATGTTAATTATCATTTATATTGGGGGGTTCAAAGAAGTCAAGGCAGATAACGTTAAATATGCAATGTCACCTCAGTAATAATGATAGAAAAATAGACAAATATAGTGCAAAATGTAGATAGCAGATATAAAGTCTCAAAACGGACACATTTTGATTCACTAAATTGCAAATAAAATAATTTTTTCTACCTTTGTTGTCTGGTGATTTTATGAGTCTCTGGTTGCACTTCCTTCTGACTGTGCATCCAATATTTCTTTCTTTATGCCTCCTGCACACTTCCTCTCCTCCAGACCTCATTCCCTTCCCCAACCAACATCTCTCTCTGACCTCCATGAGTCCAACTTTTCTTCCACTCTCCTCCACCCCTACTGGCAACATGTCCCCTCTCTCTCTCACTGTCCATCTGTCTTTCTCTCATTCCCTGCCTTGCTGCAAAGGGAGTGGGGAAAGAGAGAGAGTTCCAGGGTGCATCTCTCCCACCCCCCTCTACTGCCACATCCAACATTTCTCCCTCTCATCCTTCTATTCCCCATGCATTTCTACCTCACTCCTCTCTCTATGCCCAATTTTCCTCTTTCTTCCCTTCCCTATGTGCACCATCTCTTTCTCTTTCCTTCTCACTCACACACTAATGCCCAACAATTCTCCCTTTCTATTCCCTCCCTCCTATGTCCGAAGTTAGTGCTCCCTTCCTCTCTCCCTTCTGTGTCCCATGTTCATGTCCCTTCCCTTCCTTCTGTGTCCCGAATTTGTGCCCCCTGCCTTCCAGCCTTTGTCCCAGAATAGTGCTCCTCCCATGTCCCAACACGCTTCCCCCCTTCTTTCTCCCTTTGTCCCAGATCATGTCCCCTCTCTCCCTTACTTGCTCACTCCAGGGCCGCGCTTGCTTACTTCAGGGCTGTCCTGCTGGGCTGCTCCTTCTGCCTTCAGCAGCACTTGTTACAAGGTCATGTGGGCAGTGGCTGAAATGCTGCACATGGCTGACCCACATGCATTCCCTCTGATGTCAGCTGATGCGTCCCTGCAACAAGTGCCACTGAAGGCAGAAAGGAACAGCCCACCTGGAAGAAGGTAACTGGGATCCCCCACTGACCTGGAATGCTTTCCTCCGACATCAGCTCTGACATCGGAGGGAAGCCTTCTGGGTCGGCTTCGGTGGAGGAGGGCGGGTAGGCAGGCAATAAGGAAGGCATGGAATCCTTGGCAATGGTGGTGGCAGCCATTAAGGAGGAAGGGGCGGGAGACCTGCGCAGTGCCACGTACCCCCAACAAGTGGCTTGCGTACCCCTAAGGGTACGCATACTGCGTGTTGAGAAAAGATATTAGCAAAATATGAACTTAATCTCTTTTTCTACTGCAATGCACTTGAAGTACAAAACAGTCCCAGAAATCTAGGGTGGGACCTTTGTGCTGGCTCATAACACTAAGGACCCAACGGCAGAGTCATTTCGTGCCACTCCATTCTTTCTGTAAAACTAGGAAAATTTATGTAGAGTGGACCAGGTCGCTGCCCTATAAATCTCCTTGGGGAAGACTGCCTGAGCTTTGGAAGTGGAATATCCATTGCCTGATCCAAAGCATTCTGTGAACTGAGCGAAAAAAAGCAGAAGAAATAAAGAAATATACAGAGCAGATCAAAAACATTCCTTCCAGCCTGTGTGTAGAAAGAAAAATTGAAGGGAGCAGCAGAGCCCTCTGGTGAAGGAGGAGGTATTGAAAAGCTGGAGTGGATTCTTTCTGCATGGCTCGCAAGCATGGGGAGATTACCTGTCCATCCAAAATGACACACTTATTACACTAGAATGGTTTTGGCCATAACAAAATTAAGGATAATCCTAAAGCATAGGGGGAAGAGTGTGGCACAGTGGGTAACGCTACAGCCTCAGCATCCTGACGTCATAGGTTCAAACCCATGCTGCTCATCATGTCCCTGGGTAGAGAATGACACAGGGAAAAAATGTATCCCCATCCCCATAAGCTCAGTTCCTATCCTTGCCCCATCCTCACAAGCTCAGTCCCTGTCCTGCAAACTGTCAGATCCCACCCGCACAAGCCTCAAATAGTTATGATTTTTTACTGAACTTATTTAATAAAGTATAAAAAGAGACAATATTCTGTACAATTGACATTTTATAAACACAAATAATACAGAGCAAGGATCAACAAAACCCCTGTCTCCCCTCCCTTTCACAAATATCCTCTCCACTATTGTGAAAACTGAACAAAGCAAATTACTACAGAATGCTACATAGAAAAATCAAGCTAACAGAATACTTCATTCACACATGGCAGGAATAGTGTTAGGGGAGAGCAACTAGGGCAATTGCCCTCTAGTCAGAGAAAGAGCCCTAAGCCCGCTGGAAGCTAAAGAAGGACAGCCTGGGCTTTGCGGTTCCCAGTTATGTCTAATACCAGCTCTAGCAGGATACATATTTCAAATCTGAAATATTCTAATCACAAAATATAAAATAATTTTCTTTCTACTTTTTGTTGTCTGGTAATTTTATTCTTCAAATCACATTGGTCTCAGGCTTGGGTTTGGGGTTCCTTCTGTCTTCATCGTGGCATGGCTGACTCCTGAAGGTAGGCCCAAGAGGAGCTGGAGAGGAGATGCCGAGTCTGATGGGTGCAATTTTTTTTACCACAGGAGCATGACTTTTCACCGCTTCCAGGGGGCGGTGAAAGGTCTTGTTCCCATTCCTGCAGTAAACCATTCCTGTGGATTTACTGCAGTGACCACGGTTTACCGCAGTAAATGGTCCCCGTGTCATTCTCTAACCCTGGGCAATCCCCCCATTGTTCCAGGTACATTAGATAGATTGTGAGCCCACCAGGACAGACAGAGAAAAATGCTTGAGTACCTGAATAAATTTATGTAGACCATTCTAAACTCCCCTGGGAGAACAGTATAGAAAATTGAATGAATAAATAAATAACAATGCACAGGCGAGGAGAAAAAAAAAAGCTCAGTACTGCAGAGCAACATGCACAGTTGCACAGTGCTATATAAAACTCAGCTGAATCAATTACAGACCTAAAGAAAACCCTCTGCTTTCTTCTCTGTTTAACCAGTCTTTCGAGCCAAAGAAAGCATGCTGCAAAGTGTAATTAGCTTCAGAATGCTTTGCAAAATCCCCAACAAAATGATGGCCAAACAGGTAGAAAAACCAGAAGGAAAAAAAAGGGGAGGAGTGACAATGTCTTTGTTTAAAGACTCTGGTGAAAACCTCATTTAGAACATTGTGTTTAGTTCTGGAGACCGAACCTTCGAAAAGATATAAACAGGATGAAGTCGGTCCAGAGGGCGGCTGCTAAAGTGGTCATAAAGCATATGGGGACAGACTTAAAGATCTCAATATGTATTGAAATAAGCAGCAGATTTGTTCTGATTGGGTGATTCTTGAACCTAACCTGGCTAAATCTCTTGAATACAGTCCTCCTAGTGCAGTGTTCTTCAACCACCGGTCCATGGACCAGTGCCGGTCCACAGAAATTTCCTGCCTGTCCACAGGACCAGCAAGTGCATCAGGCCCAAAACAGTGTTCTTCAACCGCCGGTCCACGGTGCGATCGATGCGGCGTTATCTTCGAGCCAGCTCTCTCTTCCTAACTGATTCAGTGCACAAAGCCACGGGCAGTGGCTCCTATGGGCTTCCTGCGCCTGAACCGGAAGCCTTCGCTCTGACGTTGCAACGTAAGAGGGAAGGCTTCCAGATGAGGCACGGGACGTGCAAGGTGCAATTAGTACTATTATGGGGGCGGGGTCTGGGGTGGAGATTGGGTAGAGATGGGCAGGGTCCGGCCCACGACTTAGCCCAGTGTTCTTCAACTGCCAGTCCACGGACCGATGCCGGTCCACAGAATAATTATTTTATTTCTGCCGGTCCATGGGTATAAAAAGGTTGAAAAACACATTGTCCTGGGGTATTGCCACTACAACGCTTAATACGACCAAGGCCAGGATTCAGAACCAAAGTAACAGTCTTAAAAACTCTCAGGTCCAGTATTCAGCAGTGGCAATGACTGCAATGCTTTAAAAAGCTAATTGCAGGATTAAAAAAAAAAAAAAAAAAGTAGATTTAAGCAGTAGCACTGAATGTACATTGCGAGAGTAGTTTTATAGCAGGCCAGGACACCTACTAAAAGAGCTATTTAAAGAACAAATTTTAAAGAAAAATTATTTACAAAATACTAGAACAAGTGGCAGGTAACATGCTTTGAATTTAAGCCACAGTCATTTACACCAACCTTAGAGCTGGGGGTAAATGTTAACACCTACATTTTACAAGTACCCACTTAAATGATTATATTTAGGGTTATCATATGGCTCAAGAAAAAGGAGTCACAATCAGATGTTATATACTTTATACTGTCAATTCCACTTGGGTTCGGCAAAAGTTATATGCTCACCACCAGTTCCAAGTAATAAGAAATGCTTTCAAACTGGTTTAAGGGCTCCTTTTGCTAAGGTGCGCTGATTCAGAAAAAGTCTACAAAAATCCTGAGTGGAATAGAACGGGGACAAGTGGATCGATTTTTCACTCCATCAAAAATTACAAAGACTAGGGGACACTCGCTGAAGTTACAGGGAAATGCTCTTAAAACCAATAGGAGGAAAAAAAATTTTCACTCAGAGAATTGTTAAGCTCTGGGCCGCATTGCCAGAGGATGTGGTAAGAGCGGAGAGCGGAGCTGGTTTTAAGAAAGGTTTGGACAAGTTCCTGGTGGAGAAGTCCAAAACCTGTTATTTAGAAAGACATGGGGGAAGCCACTGCTTGCCCTGGATCAGTAGCATGGAATGTTGTTACTGTGTGGGGTTCCGGAATCTTTTGTTACTCTTTGGGATTCCAGAATCTTGCTATTCTTTAGGATTCTGAATGGAATGTTGCTATTCTTTGGGTTTTGGCCAGGTACTAGTGACCTGGATTGGCCACTGTGAGAACGGGCTACTGGGCTTGATGGACCATTGGTCTGACCCAATAAGGCTATTCTTATGTTCTAAAATTGCATTGGATAGACTGCATCAGCTCTAGTTTCTTAGATATGATTGCATTTATGGTTCTATTTCAATCAGACACTCCACAAGGATGAAAAAAGAGTACAAGGGCATCTCTTTAGTCTTGGAAAAGATAAAATTACCAAGAACATTAATGAGATATTTGTGTAGACTTGAAGATGGTTAATTTTCTTCTTGGTTAACACAAAGGTCCTGATTCTCTAAAAGTGCGTCCCGATTTTAGGCAGCTGTAGGCGTCCTACAGCTGTCTAATCAGCCAATCGGGATGCACGTTTTTTAAAAAAAATGCTCCCCAGGCAGGTCGCCTATATTGAAGGCGAGGCCCGCAAGACACCTAGGCCCTGATTCTGAATAGGACGCCCGGGAGAGGCGTCCTATTCAGAATCGTCCTAAACTAAACCCCGATTCTGTAACCGGCATCCATGTTACAGACGCGGGTTAGAGAAACGGGTTAGATTAGACACGGCCCGCTACACTTATCGCGGCAAGGGATCTCTCTGCCGCTATAAGTATAGCGGGCTGCGGCCCCCTGACCAGGAGGGTGCCCAAACCCTCTGCCCAAAGACGCACCCCCCCCCACTACCGACCGTCCCCCCGACATTACCGATCTCCCCCCCTCCCCTCGACAATATCGATAGCTGGCAGGAGGGTGCCCAATCCCTCCTGCCCGAAGACGCACCCCCCCGGCCGCTAACCCTCCCCCCCAAACCTCCACTCCACCAAACCTGTTCTTAGAAGGGTCTTGCACGTCTTGAGCCGGCAGGCACGCCTCGTCGAAATGAAGCGGGCCCGCCCCTTCCCGGCCCATCCCGCCGAAGCCTAAGGCCTGATTGGCCCAGGCTCTAGAAGCCTGGACCAATCAGACCTTAGGCATAGCGGGTCCGCCCATCCCCACTTAATCTAAGGCCTGATTGGCCAAACAGACCTTAGACTTAGTGGGGATGGGTGGACCCGCTATGCCTAAGGCCTGATTGGTCCAGGCTTCTAGAGCCTGGGCCAATCAGGCCTTAGACTTCGGCGGGATGGGCCGGGAAGGGGCGGGCCCGCTTCATTTCGACGAGGTGTGCCTGCCGGCTCAAGACGTGCAAGACTCTTCTAAGAACAGGTTTGGTGGAGTGGAGGTTTGGGGGGGGTTAGCGCCGGGGGGGTGCGTCTTCGGGCAGGAGGGATTGGGCACCCTCCTGCCAGCTATCGATATTGCCGGGGGGGGGGATCGGTAATGTCGGGGGGGCGGTCGGTAGTGTCGGGGGGGCTGTCGGTAGTGTCGGGGGGGGGGTGTCTTCGGGCATTGGGTTTGGGCACCCTCCTGGTCAGGGGGCCGCGGCCCGCTATACTTATAGCGGCAGAGAGATTCCTTTGCCGCGATAAGTATAGCGGCCACGTCTACTTACAATGTAGGCCAGCATTTTGCTGGCCTACATTTTAAGCTTCTCCTCTACTAGGGAGACGCGTAGGGCCGCCTAGGTTCAGCCTAAGGCCCGCCTAAGGCCCTTAGACGAGCTTAGGCATCTTGCGGGTCTCCCTAGGCTCCCGGACGTGCCTTCAGGCTTGCCTGAGGAGCATTTTTTTTTTTTTAAAAACGTGCATCCCGATTGGCTGATTAGACAGCTGTAGGACGCCTAAAATCGGGATGCACTTTGGAGAATCAGGGCCTAAGTATCCTTGCTTTTTATGGCTTTGGAATAGTAGAGCCAAATATGTCATTGGGCAAAAAAAGATTGGCCTCCAAGGGGATATCTGGTGGTTGGGGGACACAATGTAATCAATGAACTTATGGTAGTACGAGATAGAATCATACTGCCACCACTACTTATAAAGCTAGGCCCAATGAAACAATTTGTAAAGGCTTTGAATAAGCACGGTTCATGCATTGAATACATAGAAGGGCATAATCAAAATATACGTCTGTCTGATTTGGGCGTATGGTGTTAAATGCTCAAAGTCAGCAGTGGGAAAAGGTCCATTTTTGAAAAATACATCTAGAATTTTTTTTAAAAAATAATCTATTTTGAATTATCAGCCTTTAAATTATTGGTCCAGTCATTACTGTTGAGTCTCCTTGACTACTGCAATATTGCTTATTTATTAATTACTAAGAAGGAATTATTGAGATTATCATTGATACAGAACACAGCAGTTAGATTGATTTACGGATTGAAGAAATACGATCATGCTACGTTATTGTATTGCGAATTGCATTGGTTGCCTGTGGAAGCTCGGATATTGTCCAAGTTGGGCTGTTTTTGTTACAAGGTTTTATATGGTGCAGCCCCTACTTATCTGGCTAATAGTTTTTCCATAGCTACGCACAAATTCAGTAGAAAAACTCATGCTCTGTTTAATTTCCCTTCTATAAAAGGTTGTAAAAGCAAGAAATTCCTAAATCACTCTTTAGCATCTCAGGCAGCTTCTCGTGAAAAAGAATTTTGATCATTGTTGCTCACAGCTGTTTCTTACAGACATTTTAGAAAACAGCTAAAAACCTATCTTTTCTCCAAATGCCTGACTAGCTGACTCATTCAAATATACGATTATGTTTAATGTTTAGAATCTTTTGTAAACCACGTAGAACTTTTTGGTAAGTATAATGTTATGTTATGTTATGTTATGTTATGAAAGTCCAGGCTATTGTTCATCCAGACCATCAGGAGGTCTATCCTTATACCACATTTTCGACTAAAATTTCGTTCAAGTCCCAAACGTCCAGAACAAGACCATTTGGGAGGGGCCAATCTTGTAATGGACTAGACACCAAGACATGGCAACAGAGCAGTGGGGCACCTTACAGGGCACTACTGTGAACTTCACAAAAAGGGTGCCAAATAAACATCTCACCAGAACTCCCTTATAGGTTATGGTGAGCCCCCCCACAAACCACTGTACCCACTTGTCTACAACCCCAATAGCCCTTATGGCTGCAGGTGGCACATATATGGGGTTTTGGTAGGCGCACTTTCTACCATAAATGTAGTAGTTAGTGGCTTATGGGCCTGGGTCCTCCTCTCTATGGTTCACTAACCTCCCCCCCCCTGGCTACTTAAGATACCTGTGTGCAGATCTACTAGGTTTTCCTATACCAGGTGCTGATGTTCTGGTGACAGGTATGTACTTTTTTATTCTGATCTTTGTGGGGGCATGAGGGGGTCAGTGAACACTGGGAGAGTTTGTGGGAGTCTTTGCAGTGGTTATCTGATCACTTTACTTATTATTTTACTTTAATCTGGTCTCGTCTAAAATCCAAAACACACCCAAGGATAAAAAAAGAACATCTCACAAGGGGTCATATCAATCCAGAGGAATATTGGCCACAATATGAATTACGAGAGGAGATAGAAGAAGGGGTTGATTTCTGGGATCACTGGATGAAAACAAGCGAATCCATTTTAGATGAAATTGCCCCTAAATGAAATAGCAAAAGCTGCTCAAATAAATACAATAAATGGTTTGACACTGAACTTCTAAAAATGAAATAAGTAGTAAGACGATCTGGAATAAAACAGGAAAAAAGGATCTGGAATAAAACGGAAAAATTGTCAGACTGGAACAACTGGAGATCCAACATAAAAATCTACAAACAATTGATAAAAGAAAAACGTAAAGCTTTCTACTCATCCAAAATTGACTCATCCAGCACTAGCTCGAAAGGAATCAATACAAAAGAACTGCTCAGCCTAGTTACGAACTTATTCGACACCACATGCTACACTCAATCCATGCTACCTTCAGCAAACGATCTAGCACAGCATTTCGATTCAAAAATTAAAAACCTAAGAAATAACTGTTCGACAAATGATATACATGATCATCAAATAGTTAACGTACAAAGAAATGAAATACCAGCGGATATGATTTGGAACTCCTTTCAAAATTTAGAATGGAATAATTATATCAAATTATATAACAAGTACACTAAATCATACTGTGTCTTGGACTCCTGTCCCCCAGAAATTATGAAAACAGCCCCATTAGGCTTTAAAATAACTTTGTTGAATTATTTGACCGATAATTTAAAAAATGGAAAATTCCTTACTAATAATGATCACAGTATAATAACCCCAATTCCAAAAAATCATAAAGAATCACTAGCAGTAGCAGCCAACTATAGACCAGTAGCATCCATTCCACTTTTTATAAAAATCATGGAAGGATTGGTACATACCCAATTGATGTAATATCTTGATCAGTTCTCTCTTTAGCATGAAACTCAATCTGGTTTCAGACCTCTATTTAGCACCGAAACAGTAATCGTGGCCATCTTGGATAATGTACGCTCCTTGTTCAGTAGGGGCCTTAATGCACTGATTATGCAATTTGACATGAGCTCTGTCTTCGACCTAGTGGACCATTGGAAACTGTTACAATGCTTAGACGCAACTGGTATCAGAGGCGAGGTGCTAGACTGGTTCAAGGTTTCCTTACGTCCCGCACTTATCAAGTACGCTTTAACTATAATCTATCTGAAACCTGGAGTAATCCATCCGGCGTTCCGCAGGGGTCTCCACTGTCCCCACTGCTTTTCAATGTTTACATGTCATACCTAGGTGCGCAATTGTCCCAACTGGGGATAAAATTATTTAGTTACGCAGATGACTTCACGATCGTTATCCCATTCATGACCTCTCTATCCAAAGTCACTCCTATGGCAACAGAAGTACTAAATGTGATGGAACAGTGGATGTCTGAATTTAGATTGAAACTAAACTCAGAAAAAACAAAATTCTTCATAGCCTCGCCACACCCACTTGACACTAAAACTTCGCTGCGCATCAACAAACTCAGTTACCCTATCCAATCTACTATGAAGGTACTGGGTGTAATACTAGACCTTATACTGAGCCAACTTGACTATTGTAATATAGCCTATTTGGCAATTTCCCAGAAGAACTTACAACGATTACAACCGACTCTTGCATTGGCTGCCGTTGGAGGCATGTGTGAAGTTTAAATTTGGATGTTTCTGCTTTAAGGTACTTTTCGGCCTAGCCCCCAGATATATAACCGACCTTTTCTCTTTCTCAACCAATCAACTTAAGAGAAGCTCAAACTTGAATTTTGTTTCTCCACCGGTTAAAGGATGTAAATTTAAAAGACATCATCAACATCTCTTCTCTTATCAGGCAGCATTATGGGGTAAAGACCTGAAACAATTACTCATGCTTGCGAATACTTATGGGGAATTTAGGAGACACCTAAATACATATTTGTTCCTACACTGAACAATCTTTCCCCACAATATCTGACCACTAAATCTTAACTATGTTAGTACTACTCAATCTGTAACTTTTTAATCATTGTAAACCGCATAGAACTTCATGGTCCTGCAGTATATAAACTATATAAACTGTTATTATTATTATTACTATTGTTATCTGGCCACTTTGGATACTTTTTTGGCATTTATACCTGGTTTTACATTGTCTAACTCACAACATTTAAGTTTCATCCAGGATGGCTAGTAAAACATTTGATTATCCCTGTATGATGACTAAGGGCCTCTTCTATCAAACTGCACTAGCAGTTTGTAGCACAGTGAGCCGCGCTGAATGACCCGAACTGCTCCCGACGCTCATATAGTTCTATGAGTGTCAGAAGCAGTGCAGGCCATTCAGCGTGGCTTTCTGTGCTATAAACTGGTAGAAGAGGCCCATTAACTGCATGGGTTAATGATTGGCTAAGCGGTAGACTTCAGAGGGTAGTGGTAAATGGTACGCCATCCAAAACATCGGAGGTGACCAGTGAAGTGCCACAGGGCTCGGTCTTGGGCCCGATCCTTTTCAACATATTCGTGAGTGACCTGACTCAAGGGCTTAAAGGTAAAATATCATTATTTGCCGATGATGCCAAACTATGCAACTTAGTAAGTAAAAACACTTTGCCCGACAGTATGACGCAGGACCTACTTCTTTTGGAACTCTGGTCCTCGACTTGATAGCTAAGCTTCAATGCTAAAAAATGTAAAGTCATGCACATTGGCAGCAGAAGTCCGTGCAGAACTTACACACTAAATGGTGAAATCTTAGCCAGGACCAAAGCAGAACGTGATTTGGGAATGATCATTAGTGAAGACATGAAAATTGACAATCAGGTGGAGAAGGCAAGACAA
This sequence comes from Geotrypetes seraphini, assembly GCF_902459505.1. Lineage (NCBI taxonomy): Eukaryota > Metazoa > Chordata > Amphibia > Gymnophiona > Dermophiidae > Geotrypetes > Geotrypetes seraphini. Next base: position 87,598,171 of record NC_047084.1, read on the forward strand.
ATGATGGGTTGTATCCATAGGGGTTTTGTCAGCAGGAAGCCCGAAGTCATAATGCCGTTGTACAGATCTCATCTGGAATAATGTGTACAATTCTGGAGACCACATTACCAAAAAGATGTGCTGAGAATTGAGTCGGTTCAACGGATGGCCACCAGAATGGTCACGGGGCTCAAGGATCTCCCGTATGAAGAAAGGCTGAATAAATTGCAGCTGTACTCACTCGAGGAACGAAGAGAGAGAGGAGACATGATCGAGACTTATAAATTTATCACAGGCCGTATCGAGGTGGAAGATGATATCTTCTTCCTTAAAGGACCCTCGGCCACAAGAGGGCATCCGCTGAAAATCAAGGGAGGGAAATTTCATGGAGACTCCAGGAAGTATTTCTTCACCGAAAGGGTGGTCGATCGTTGGAATGAACTTCCACTACAGGTGATTGAGGCCAGCAGCGTGCTAGATTTTAAAAGTAAATGGGATATACATATGAGATCTCTAGGAGGGTAAAGCCAGGGGGGGGGGGTCATTAGTGTGGGCAGGGGGGGTGGATCATTAGAGTGGGCAGACTTGATGGGCTATGGCCCTTTTCTGCCATCATTTTCTATGTTTCTATGTTAAGTCTAGGTCAGCCCCCATCCTGCTCACATACTGCACTAACCATTCCTCCAGATACACCTCTTTCAGCTCTGGGAGCACAGCGGCATTCAGAGGCATAAAAAATACTGCAGCACATCCAGAAAGTTAGTTTGATTATTGACACTTGGATGACCTGTCTTTCAGATGTTTTTAAGTTTTGATTATAAGCCCCATAGTGCAGTGTTTTTCAACCTTTTTACACCTATGGACCGGCAGACATAAAAGAATTATTCTGTGGACCGGCATTGGTCCGTGGACCGGCGGTTGAAGAACACTGGGCTAAATCTTGGGCCAGACCCCGCCCATCTCTACCCAATCTCCACCCCAGACCCCGCCCCCATAATAGTACTAATTGCACCTTGCATGTCCCTTGCCTCATCTGGAAGCCTTCCCTCTGACGTTGCAACGTCAGAGAGAAGGCTTTCGGTTCAGGTGCAGGATGCCCGTAGGAGCCACTGCCCGTGGCTTTGTGCACTGAATCAGTTAGGAAGAGGGAGATGGCTCGAAGATAACGCCGCATCGATCACACCGTGGACCGGCGGTTGAAGAACACTGTTTTGGGCCTGATGCACGTGCTGGCCCTGTGGACCGGCAGGAAATGTTTGTGGACCGGCACTGGTCCATGGACCGGTGGTTGAAGAACACTGCCATAGTGCATATGTTACCTGGACTTACCATAAAAAAAACTGAAGGAAGGAATTTTCGATGGTCCACAGATCAGACTACTTATAAATGACAAAGTGCCAGGTTTTGAAAAGCCGTCCGGACTAGAGAGTTGCACGGGGACAGAAATCCCACCCATCCCCGCCCGTCCCCACCCATCCACGCCAGGATCCACTCCGTCCCCACCCGTCCCAGTCAGGATCCTCTCCATCCCCACCCGTCTCCGCAAGGAATTACCTCCATCCCCGCCCGTCCCTATAAAAAGCAGCAATTACTTCTGACAGGATCATCAATTCCACAGTTTCTTTTGTGTTTGCACTGATGTTTTCCTTGTGGAACCTCTTTGGTGGAACCCCTTTTTTTGTTTTCTGTTCAGGTAATTGACTAATAAACCCCCTCTTTTACTAAGACTGACATGTCCATTATATTATAAGGACGAACCCTGCTTCCAAAGTCTTCCATCCCCTTGGGAGTCCTGTTGGCTAGATGGGGGTCCCCGTGGGATTCCCGTGGTCCAGAAGGGGGTCCCTGTGGGAGTCCCGTGGGTTAGGAGGGGATTCCCGCAATCCCCGTTCCTGTGCAGACCTCTAGTCCGGACCCTCAAAAGGAGGCCATGCCCGAGGAAATCCAGACGTCTGGTAACCCTACATTTGGGGTAATTTTATAAGAGCCCTTTTATGTGTAAAAAAACAATTTGAAACAGAGAACATAGAAAAATGAAAGGCAGATAAAGATCATATGGCCTACCTAGCCTGCCCAACCATGTCTTATATAAAATTAACCCCCTAGAGGGGAAGTGAGAGGAAGAGCTTGTCTACTGCTAGGGATGCAGACCCTCAACAGAATATTGTAAAGTTTTTTGCCTGTTTAAAAGTTCTAAAGACTCAACAATAAGGCAAAAATGGTCCAAGGGTTCCCACAGAGGTATAGCGGTGTTAAAGACAACTCAAAAGTAACAACGTAAATAAATTACTATATAAATTTAGTGAAGTAAGGTACCCTCAGTGTGAAGGGATAGCGACGGGAGAAATCCTCCAACGCTTCACGCAACAAAGTGGAGACAACCAAGCCCCCACCTATACACCATCACCGGGTACTTAAGTGTGCTTTAAATCAAATAACACAATCACCCAGCTGATTTGGATCTTGCGATTGACTTTTTGAATTGTGGGTTCCTGAGGAAGGGATTTGCTCCCGAAACCAGGCTGGTTGGACCCGGTATTCTGTGGCGTTCATCTGCCTTATCTTCGGACGCCTGAACGACAGCACTGAACGAAGCTAAGTTTCTTTTTCATCTTTCAATTCAGGTTTGGGAGTTGGTTGGGAGGGTTCCCATAGTGGTAGCTTTGATTGAATTCACTTATGTTCACTGTTTATTATGTTATGGTGATTGTGTTATTTGATTTAAAGCACACTTAGGTACCCGGTGATGGTGTGTAGGTGGGGGCTTGGTTGTCTCCACCTTGTTGCGTGAAGCGTTGGAGGATTTCTCCCGTCGCTGTCCCTTCACACTGAGGGTACCTTACTTCACTAAATTTATATAGTAATTTATTTACGTTGTTACTTTTGAGTTGTCTTTATACCTCTGTGGGAACCCTTGGACCATTTTTGCCTTATTGTTGAGTCTTTTGAAGTTTCTTTGGCAATCTTCTTTTGGAGTTTTTTTTTTTTGCGTTGTTTAAAAGTTCTAGCAGCTTCTAGCCTTTCTTAATGAAATCCGTTAATTGGTTACCCTACTTTGGCTCCACAAGCCTCCCCCCTCCCCCCCATCATATCTGCCAGGAATTTATTGTTCTTATGCGGGAGACTTGCCAGGCCTGCAGGCCCCCTTTCCACTTTGGGCCATGCATGTGCCTACTTTGCCTCTATATTTATCGTGCCCCGATGGTGACACAGATAAAAAGGAGAGGAGAACTGTGCCTTGAACAAGTGCCCACATTGTATGCAGACGCATTGCTTTCATTTCATTTCCATAATGACTCCGCTGCCCATCCTTCATTCCAGCTGATCCGGTTTGAAGGGCAAAAGCTAGTCCTGAATCTGGAGAGGCCCCCTAGGAACAGGCCGGCTGTGAAGGTGTAAGCATACTAATGGTCTGTAAACAGAAATGGAGTAGCTGTCAACGGAGGAGGCAAGGAGAGCGGAAAGTTAGGTCATGTGACTGGTGCCTGCATTCATTTCTATTCCCTTGTGCCTTCCACGCACCTGACATGGCTAATCAGTAATCTGGGAGCATTGGGATCATCAGGCACAGTAACTACAGTACCACAGAAGTATGCGTTTGTCCAAAGTCCAGGAAAAATTCTTGGCGTGCTGTCAGCTGAGCTGACCATTCAGTCTACGACAGACTTCTGACTCATAAAATTGATTTCTCTGAGACCTTCTGGCTTTTTAACACATGCTGTTGACACCCCCCCTACTACGCCGCTCCCCCCATGTCAATTCTAAGCAAGGAAAGACAGGCACGCTAGCGGTTTTACTGGTGTAATAGCGTGCGCTAAACTGCCGGATGTGCTAGCCGCTACCGCCTCCTTTTAAGCAGGCGGTGGTTTTTGGCCAGCGCGGGGGGTTAGCGCGTGATGAAAAGTCATGCGCGTTAACCCCGCTAGCGCGCCTTTGTAAAAGGAGCCCTAAAACGGTTAGGGCTCTTCAGCTTGGAAAAGAGACGGCTGAGGGGAGATATGACTGAAGTGTACAAAATCCTGAGTGGAGTAGAACGGGTACAAGTGGATCGATTTTTCACTTCGTCAAAAATTACAAACACTAGGGAACACTCGAAATTACAGGGAAATACTTTTAAAACCAATTGGAGGAAAAAATTTTTTACTCAGAGAATGGTTAAGCTCTGGTACATGTTGCCAGAGGATGTGGTAAGAGCCATAGCTGGTTTTAAGAAAGGTTTGGACAAGTTCCTGGAGGAAAAGTCCATAGTCTGTTATTGAGAAAGACATGGAGAAGCCACTGCTTGCCCTGTATTGGTAGCATGGAATATTGCTACACCTTGGGTTTTGGCCAGGTATTAGTGACCTGGTTTGGCCATCGTGATAACGGGCTACTGGGCTTGACGGACCATTGGTCTGACCCAGTGAGGCTATTCTTATGTTCTCATGTTCTTAAATGATGGCATAGAAAGACCTGCATGGTCCATTCAGTCTGCCCTACATTCACATTCATTATCAAGGCAAGTTACTTGCTAAGTTCCACTATAAGATGTCTCCCCCACCGAAGAGAGGCAAAACCTGTACTCAGATGATATGAATGTGGTAGAAAATATAACTCCTGCTCAGTAGCACAGTGTGGGTGAGAGGTGCCTAGGGTGGTGGCACTCCTCCCCCTCCCTCTTCTCCATCCCTCCCCCTCCACAAGCTCCTTCCCTGCCCCCTCCTGCCATGTACATGCTGTTCCCTTCCCCTGTACCTCTGTAACGTTCCTGGCGCAAGCATCAACCCCCCCCCAAGCTGCTGACGCGGCAGCGTCAGCTCTTCATCTGACATCACTTTCAAGGTGCTGTTCCAGGAATTGACATCAGAGGAAGAGCTGATGCTGGCATGACAGCAGGTTGGGGGTTGCTGCCGCCCGCACCAGGAATGTTACAGAGGTACGGAGGAAGGGAAGCAGCGTGCACGCGGGGCGGGGAAGGAGCAGGGGGACAGAGAGGAGGACGGGTGCCTATGCCCTCACCAAGACAGCGCCAAGGGAAGACCTCCCCCTCATCCTTAGCAAAGCACACACAGTTTATAGAATGTCTGCATTTACACATCTAACTGCCCACTGTTAGGCATGAGCATTTAGGGCGGAGGGGAGAGAGGAAAGGAAGCAAGGAAGATAGAAAAGGATGCCAGGCAAAACAGCCTAGTAGCTGGGCTACACAATGGCCCCACAAATCTTGGGATTAGGTTCGTCCAGTCAGAATGTAGCTTTGGCCAGGCCCCTTTTATCATGTGCCCTTGCTGACCTCATGAGGCTTTTGGAATTCGATGTCAGCGGTGTGGATGGGCACAAGACCTCACTGCACTAACTGTATCACATGCCAAGGTCACTGAGGATATCGGGGAGGAATGTTCAGCAGAAGCCAGTGAGCACACAGGAGTTTCCAGGGTGTGCTGGTTTCAAAGAAACGATCAGCTGATACCCAAGAAAACCAGCAAAGTCATTCATGTAAACAGGTTGGATGGACCACTGGTCTGACCCTGTACAGCTATTCTTATGCTCTTATGGGTGGGGAAAGGAGTTAATATTCCAGCACTAAAGGCACCAAGGCATAATGAGGTTAATTCTATGACAGTCTGTCTATATTTAGGGACCCACTTTCCATTACAGAATACTAGGGTTACAGTGAAATGCACACCTATAATCTAGGCAGATTGCTTATGTCAGTCATAGAGCTAGTGAAAGTGCCAGACAGAACCCCGGAGCAAACGTAGAATGTTACATTACATGGTTCATAGACAACCCCGCGAAAGACAAAGGCGCGCGCCAACAACTGAGCGCAAGACGGAGGCGCGTGCCGAAGAAAATTACAGTTTTTAGGGGCTCCATCGGGGGGTTTTGTTGGGGAGCCCCCCCCCCCAGTTTACTTAATAGAGATCGCGCCGGCGTTGTGGGGGGTTGTAACCCTCCACATTTTACAGTAAACTTAACTTTTTCCCTAAAAACAGGGAAAAAGTGAAGTTTTCAGTAAAATGTGGGGGGTTACAACCCCCCAAACCCCCCACAACGCCCCCACAACGCGGCGTGATCTCTATTAAGTAAAGTGGGGGGTTCCCCCCCCACACCCCCCCGGCGGAGCCCTAAAAACTGTAATTTTCTGCGGCGCGCGCCTCCACGCTGCGCTCAATTGTCTGCACGCGCCTTTGTCCCGGCGCGCTTTTGACCTGACACCCATTACATTACTGATTTCTATTCCGCCTCAACCTTGCAGTTCTGGGCGGATTACAAAAGAGACAACTGGACATTTCCAGGATAATTACAGAGAGAATTCTGGTCATTTCCAGGAGAAGTTACAAGAATAATGGAGCTGTATATTTCAAGAGCTACAAGATGCTGTACAAATAGGAAATAGTGCAGATCCAGTATCTATACCGTTAGGGAAGCAGTTGACATGCTTGAGGCTAAAGAGAAGGGAACTGGTGAAGGGGGGAGGAGGGGGGAGTTGCGTTGAGGGGGGGTCCGGTTGGGGTTAAGCCATCTGTATAAATTTTTTGAATAGGTGGGTTTTGATTTCTTTGCAAAAATATTTGTAGTCATTTGTTGTTATCAGCAGGTTGGAGATAGTGTGGTCCAGTTTCGCTGCAAGCGTCGCCAGCAGACTGTCAAATATCTTCTTGCGCTGGGTGCCTTTGAGTGGGGGGTAGGTAAAAGGGGTCTTAGTTCTTCTTTGCCTAGTGGTGGCATTTTGGTACAGGCGGTTGTTTAGGTAATTGGGGGCTGTGCCATTTATTGCTTTGAATAATAGACAGTATAGTTTGAATTGAATTCGTGCTTGCATTGGCAACCAGTGTGAGTCCAGGTAGGCCGCGGTGACGTGGTCAAATTTTCTCAGTGAGTAGATTAATCTGAGTGTAGTGTTTTGGATTGTCTGTGGTTGTTTTATCATTGTTGCAGGGCAAGGCAGATAGAGTATGTTGCAGTAGTCCAATAGACCTAGTAGAATGTCTGTATTGTATTCAAAATTTATTCACCTCAAGCAATCTTTAGATGAGTAAAAACTCTCTAGCAACCCGACTCTGCCATGTTTTGCCCTCCTAAGAGCTGCATTGGGGCAGATTAAGGGCTGTTAAATAAATACATAAAAGAATATGGGGCCCCATAATCAAAATATCTCCCACAATAAAAAGGAAACACACAACCCCATGTGTAATAATACAGACCATAAAAGGAGTGGTGAAGGGACACGGTCAACCAACTTCAGGGACAATCAATTTATTGAAAATATATAAATAGTGAAAACATATACAAGAAATGATGCAAGCCTAATAGTCTTTTAATCCTTTTTGTACTGGACCCCAACAGTGACGTCATTCAGCTCGGAGGAGTGATGTCAGAGGGAAGGCTTCCGGCTCAGCTCCTCCCTCCAACATCAGAGGGAAGGCTTCCGGCTCAGCCGTGGGATGCGCTTAGGAGCCACCATCCACAGCTTTGTGCAGCTCTGACATCAGAGGAAGCTCCTCCCTCCAGAGGGAAGGCTTCTGAGTTCAGCCAAGGGATGCATGTAGGAGCTACCGCCCGCAGCTTTGTGCAGAGAAATGACTGCGGCAGGAAGGAGGAGGGAGCAGGCCAAAATGTAAACATCTGGGGAGCGTCGGCTTCTACATTTCGCTGTAAATGTTTCAGTTTCTTTTATTTGTTAAACCACATAGATCTGAAAGGTTTTGCGGTATACAAATATGTTATGTTATGTTACGCACAGTGTATTACCATGCACAAGATTCACGGGTTGGGACTTCAGGGTCTGCTACAAAAGCAGCATTCACAGCCACTGGCAAGGGAAGAGACAGGGATGTGTTCACGGTATGGCAATGTCACGGAGATGATTAGTCAGGGTCCATGGTTCTGGGACATGCAGACTATAAGGCCCTGGCCCAGTACATAGGGGAGGGAAAATCATACCCTGCATAGTGTCAAAGAAAGCTTATGGTGCCAGATACCAGCCTGGTTCCAACTGAGCTGAAGAGAAGAGAAGCAGGAGAGAGCTGTTGGATTGAAATTAAACACGACTGGCACATTGGACCTTTTGGTTTATGATTTTTTATTCCATATTTTTTGTGACATATTTTTCAAACCTTTTTGCATATTGGACCCCTGACGAAGGTTTGTCCGAAACACGGACCGTGTCGGGTCCCTTGTTTGGGAAAAAGGTTTTTATAAATTTACTAGCTGATTAGCCGGCGTTGCCCGGAGATTTATTTATCCCAAAATGTCCAACCCCTTACATGTCCCACCCCCCTATGTCCCACATGTCCCACACCCACGTTACCCCCCCCCCCACATGTCCCATATGCCCCACCCCCATGTCCCAACCCCCTACCCTCCACATGTCCCAAAGGAATGTCCCTCTCTATGGGGCTGAACTTAGACTTAAACGGCATCGGGAGTGTCGGTATTCATCTCTGCGAGCCCGAAAACTATGGGTTGGACATTAATATCTGTCACTTTTGATAATTTTAACATATCACCCCCTTCCCACCCCCACAGTATTTTACCCCGTCCCACCTGCACAATATTTTTCCCCAGATAGTAAGTCATATGTGTACCAAGTTTGGTTGAAATCTCTCCATGCGTTTTAGAGTTATGCTGAGTATTCATCTGTGAGCCCGAAAACACTATGGGGTAGATACTAAAATCTGTCATTTTCAATCATTTTTACATATCCCCCCTTCCCACCCCCACAGTGTTTGTCCTCAGATAGTAAGTAATGTGTATGTCAAGTTTGGTTGAAATCTGTCCATGCATTGAAGAGTTATGCTGGAACATACATACATACACACACACACATATATTCAAATTATAATGTGAAATATTTGACAAAATGAATACAATACAACTAACGCAAAACGTGATTATAAACAACATTTTTAGTTTCACCTCCTGGAGCAAGAACATATAAAATCTTGGGTGAACCCACCCTTGAGCAAGCAACATAGAGTTGTGGGCCTCGAGACCCCCAGAACATATCACCCCAGGTAGTGAGGGATCTGCATACCAAGTTTCGTTCAAATCGGTCAAGCCGTTTTTGAATTACTGTGAGAATGGCAGCTTTTTACATTTTTTCCATTGACATGAATGGGTGAAATCTGATTTTCAGTTTGTAGCTCCGCCCATGTGTGCAGGTGGGCCGCGAGACCCCCAGAACATATCACCCCAGGTAGTGAGGGATCTGCATACCAAGTTTCGTTCAAATCGGTCAAGCTGTTTTTGAATTACTGTGAGAATGGCAGCTTTTTACATTTTTTCCATTGACATGAATGGGTGAAATCTGATATTCAGTTTGTAGCTCCGCCCACGTGTGCAGGTGGGCCGCGAGACCCCCAGAACATATCACCCCAGGTAGTGAGGGATCTGCATACCAAGTTTCGTTCAAATCGGTCAAGCCGTTTTTGAATTACTGTGAGAATGGCAGCTTTTTACATTTTTTCCATTGACATGAATGGGTGAAATCTGATGTTCTGTTTGTAGCTCCGCCCACGTGTGCAGGTGGGCCGCGAGACCCCCAGAACATATCATCCCAGGTAGTGAGGGATCTGCATACAAGTTTCGTTCAAATCGGTCAAGCCGTTTTTGCGTGATCGCAGCACATACACACATACACACATACATACCTCCGATTTTATATATATACAGTGGTGCCTCACATAACGAACGCCTCGCACAACGAACGCTGCACACAACGAACTTCATGTCTTGATTCACACAACGAACTTCGTTTCACACAACGAACTTCACACAACGAACTTCGTTTCACACAACGAACTTTGTTTCACACAACGAAGTTGCCCGAGCTGCCGATGTATTGCATCCTTCCGCGCAGGCACTGCAGGCAGTCGTTAGTCACTGCGCTTAACTGCACTCTCTCACTGTATACAGTCGTCCTTTTAAGATAAACTCAATATTTTTTATATATCATGGCTTCTAAAAAAAGCAGGAAGGTGATTTCTGTTGAAATGAAACGGGAAATAATTAGAAGGAGTGAATGTGGGGTAAAACAGTGTGACCTCGTCAAAGAGTTTGGCCTCAGCAAGACCACCATTTTCACCATTTTGACAAATTTATCTTTTTTTATGTCATCTTAGCATATTTTATGCTGCAGAACGAATTATTTTTTTTAACATGTATTGTTATGGGAAAACGCGTTTCACATAACGAACTTTTCGCATAACAAACTTGCTCCTGGAACGAATTAAGTTCGTTGTGTGAGGCACCACTGTAGATATTTGTCACAATAAATTCTGCCTGCATCTTGTACACATCTGCAGTTGGTTTTTGTTTGCTCCCAATTTCTAACCAAAGCATATTGACCAAAACAAAGACAGAGGGGCAGTACAAACAGAATCAAAGAGAGCATAAATCTGCTTTGGTCTTTGTCTTCAGTCACCTGTCTTCGTGCTCCTTAAGCCACAAGTCAGAATTTACATTCTGAGATAAAGACTGGCGTGGCTTTTAGGATTTTCAAAGATCAAAGGCCAGAGGCTGAACCTACAAATCAGTCAACTTGTGCACTGCAGAATCCTTCGGTTCCAGCATCCCATGCAAGAGGTTAAACAGAGAAGCAAAGCAAACTAAAGAGATGCAAGAAAGGAGAGAAGCCTGGAGAAAGAAAAAGTCATAATGCTCCTTTTTTTCATGCACAGCACGTTTTTGTAGTAAATACAATACAAGAGGAAATTTCATAAACCACGATGAATAAAATGGTGTGGTAGCTTTGTTAGGGCTACATTCACTTACCCCCAATTCCGTGTCCGATCCATGCCCGATTGCATGCAGGCTGCCGAATTCACAAAAGGCCTGCATGCAAATGGGGACGATCTTTGGAAAGCTCTGGCCATGTGTGCAGGGCCTCTGAGCATAGGGTCGCCAGATTTTCCAATTGGAAAATCCGGACCCCTAGGCCCGCACAGTTCCGCCCATTCCCGCCCTGTAACACCATAATCCCGCTCCCAGTCCCGCTCTAGGCCCACCCCTGCCTCCTGCTCTTGGCGGGCAGGGAGGAAGTCCGTGCATGCACGGAGGCCATGCGATGACATCACATGCACGTGTGCGCGCGTGTGACATCATTGCGTGGCATCTGCACATGTGCGGACTTCCTCCCTGCCCGACGCAATTTGAGGAGGCTTTTCAAAACCTAGTCGATGGTACTAAAGTACATCCAAATATATGTAGCCTTTATAGCATATAAAAGATGTTGATTTAGACAGAGCAATGTGCCATAAAAATGCTTATGGAAAGTTCTGTCTTTGACCATTTTATTTCAAATGTGATATGGGAGAGGAAGGGGATAGGCCTTGATATACCATTTTTCAGTGGTTCCAATCAAAGCAGTTTACATATTACGTGCAGTTATCTATTTTGTACCTGGGGGCAATGGAGGGGTTAAGTGGTTTCTCCAAAGTTACCAGGAGCTACAGTGGGAATCAGACCCAGTTCCCCAGGTTCTTAGGCCTCAGCACTAATCTATAGGCAACTCTTCCATGGCTATTAAGACACATTGACCTAGTGGTTTACAACAAAATAAAAATTAAAAAAAATCTTCTAGGAAAGTAGAAATTATAATGTCCAAATAGGATAAAAAAGAAACAAGCTGCTGCCACACCCTCCATGTCTCCTCAATCCAGTCATGTCCTACTTTGGCCATATCAAAATGTTTCGAAAGCATCTCTTAACAGAAAAGCCTTAGGGCCATTCCTTAAAGAACCTGGTAAGATGTCTTCCTCACAAAAGAACAGAGGAAACAAAACCACAAAAATCAAAAGCACAAAAACAAAGTGGAATTGTCCCAATCAGAATGGTGCACAAAAAAAAGTGTCTTTCAACTCATCTGATAGATCCAAATGCCTTTATTCATCCAAAGTTCCGTAAATCCATACAATGACTCAATGACCCGACATGCACATGTTTCGGCCTACCCGGCCTGCATCAGGAGTCTTGTGAGTCTTCAGGTGTGCAATGAAATGAACAAGAAAATGCACAGCCCAAGCGAAAAAGCTGCTTCAAACTTTTTAGAGCACTGCAAAACGCCATGGCCTTGCTGCCACACTCTCCATGTCTCCTCGATCCTGTCATGTCCTGCTTTGGCCATATCAAAATGTTTCGAAAGCATCTCTCAACAGAAATGCCTTAGGGCCATTCCTTAAAGAACCTGGTAAGATGTCTTCCTCTACAGTAAATGCAGCGTTACTCCAGAATATAGGACCCACGACGAAGTGATGGTTAATAAATTCAGTTGAGAAGTGCATTGCAATCTTGAAGATGTGTGTTCTATATATCAAAAAAGGAGGAAGGAAGACCAAACGGCGGCCGGCGTGGTTAACGAGTGAGTTGAATATAGCTACTGGAGCTAAAAGAGAATCCTTCGGAAAGTGGAAGAAGGAACTGAAAATAACTGTAAACAACACAAGGGGTTCCTTTTATGAGGGTGCGCTAAGCGTTTTAGCGCACGCATTGGATTAGCGTGCACTATAGCCAAAAATCTACCGCCTGCTCAAAAGGAGACGGTAGCGGCTAGCGTGCGTGGCAGTTTAGCGCGCGCTGTTCCGTGCATTACGGCCCTAGCGCGGCTTTGTAAAAGGAGCCCATGGAGTGTCAAGTCAAATGCGAGGCGCTAATAAGGACCACTTGACCCAACTAACCCCGCAGAAACATTAGAAATTAACAGGAAACTTGAGGAGATTCATCAATGGCTCAACACAAACAGATTAGCCCTTAATGTTAATAAATCAAACATCATGTTTTTCCCTTGGAAAGATAGTTCTAAAGTTTCTTTTCCAATTTCGATTAAAGGTACCGCCTTACAACTAATAAGTAATATCAAAATCTTAGGGGTGGTCTTTGATGAAAAACTGACTTACCATAATTACATATATGAATTAGTAATATTGTTAAATCTTCCTTTTACTTCGCCAGATTCGTTCACTATCCAAATTTCTATGCCCAAAGTCTCTTAATATACTAATTCATTCCCTGGTTATTTCGAAAATTGATTATTGTAATGCTTTACTTATGGGAATAGCACAAAAAGAAATTAGACGTTTGCAGATCATTCAAAATACCTCAATTCAACTCACAATGAAAGCAAGGAAATTTGATCACGTCACTCCTCTTCTTAAGAAAGCGCACTGGCTTCCAGTAGCGCATCGAATTCAATATAAACTAAATCTACTTACTTTCAAATCCCTGTTATATAAAACCCCAGCTTTCATCTACAAGTTGTTGATCCCTTATACCCCAATCAGATCACTGAGATCTATTGACCAACATCTATTATTACGCCCTCACTTAAAGTTATTAATACACGGCGGCACTTTATCTTCTCTGTTACAGCTCCTCAAACTTAGAACTCCCTCCCTATTTATCTCAGAGAAGAAAAGAACTTAGATAAATTTAAAAGTAAACTTAAGAGCTTTCTTTTCAAAGACGCTTATGATATTTAGGAGTCCCAGCCTATTTTTGCTTATTTTTATAAGGCTACTTCTTTTATTTCCCTCCTATTGTTTTTTTACCATAATCGTCCTTCTTTCTATCATTATTATTGTATTTCATTACCCCGCATTTCCCTTTGTTTTCCTTTTCTGTTTATTCTGTTAGTCGTTGATTTAATATGTTTTGTTCAGTGTCCATCTGTCTTTTATAACCCCTGTATTATCTGTAAATTGAATGATTTGTTCATCGTTTAGATATTTGAGTAAGCGACTAATCAAATACTTAATAAACTTGAAACTTGAAAAGAAGATTGCGCTGGAAGCAAAAACACACAGTAAAAACTTTTATGGGTGTATTAAAAGCAGGAAGCCAGAAAGAGAATCAGCTGGACTGCTAGATGACCGAGGGATGATAAGGCCATAGTGGAGACACTGAATGATTTTTTTTGCTTCAGTCTTCACTGAGGATGATGTGGGGGAGAAAACTGTGCCAAAAATGGTATTCAATGCTGATGAGCCAGAGAAACTGAAACAAATCTCTGTAACAATGGAAGATGTCATGGGTCAATTTTCAAACTGAACAGTAGCGAATCTCCTGGACCGGTTGGTATACATCCCAGAGTGCTGATAGAATTTAAAAATGGACTTGCAGAGGAGGGGACAGATAGCCGAGTGAACAAACAGACAGATGGTGGAGAGGAAAACGGTGACAGAGTTCAAAGAAGTGTGGGATGAACACAGAGGATCTAGAATCAGAAAAGAATAGTAAATATTGAAGAACAAAGGCCAGTACTGGTCAGACTTGCACAGTCTGTGTCTGTATATGGCCTTTTGGTTGAGGATGGGCTGGGGAGTGCTTCAATAGCTGAGAGGGCGTCGATGGGCTGGAGTGAGCTATGACGGAGACTTCAGCAGTTGGAGCCCAAGCACAGTATCGGGCAGAGCTTTGGATTCTTGCCCAGAAATAGCTAAGAAGAAAAAAAAATTTAAAAAACTCCTCGAGGGCCGGAATCCAGTCGGGTTTCAGGATTTCCCCAATGAATATGCATTGATAGCAGGGCATGCAAATAGATCTCATGCCTATTCATTGGGGAAATCCTGAAAGCCCGAATGGATTCTGGCCCTCGAGGACTGGAGTTGCCCACCCCTGTGTTAGGCTCTTTGATACAATTGTGAAGTCTTTTTTCTCCACTGCTGGTTTCTGCCAATATTACTGCCTCTCTCTCTCTCTCTCTCTCTCTCAGTAGCAGAGAATAGATGAAAGTGTGTTTTTGTGATGAATCTTTGTCCCCCATGTCACCCAGCAGAGCAATTTTTCCACTGCCCTTTGTATCAGTTCCAAATATGTTTAAATGCTGGCACAGAGTTTGTTTCCATCATCTCTGCTAGCAAGTTGTTCTAGGGATCAGAGTTTCATCTTCAGCTTTATATTATGGCCCTTTTATCTGAGTATCCTTTTAGAATGAAAATTGCTCTTTTTAACACTTTATTGAAGCCTAGTGTTTGCATTTTTCTATGATATCCCCTTTTTTCTACTTTCTTCCTCTGGTTATACTTTGAGTAATAGATATATTAAGCTGTGTGATATAACTGTGAGCCGAACTTCAAAGCAATTTTCTAAAGCATGTGTTGAAAAATAGTCTTAATTCTGTTACAGTAAACTAGCAGTGTGCCGATTACCAGTGTTAAAAATAATGTGCACTAACAAATATAACAGGAGCCACCACTGTGTTAGGTTAGGTTACATAGTAACATAGTAGATGACGGCAGATAAAGAGCCGAATGGTCCATCCAGTCTGCCCAGTCTGATTCGATTTAAATTTTTTAATTTTTTTTTTTTCTTCTTAGCTATTTCTGGGCAAGAATCCAAAGCTCTGCCTGGTACTGTGCTTGGGTTCCTACTGCCGAAATCTCTGTTAAGACTTACTCCAGCCCATCTACACCCTCCCAGCCATTGAAGCCCTCCCCTGCCCATCCTCCACCAAACGGCCATATACAGACACAGACCGTGCAAGTCTGTCCAGTACTGGCCTTAGTTCAATATTTAATATTCTTTTCTGATTCTAGATCCTCTGTGTTCATCCCATGCTTCTTTGAACTCAGTCACCGTTTTACTCTCCACCACCTCTCTGGGGAGCGCATTCCAGGCATCCACCACCCTCTCCGTAAAGTAGAATTTCCTAACATTGCTCTTGAATCTACCACCCCCTCAACCTCAAATTTTGTCCTCTGGCTTTACCATTTTCCTTTCTCTGGAAAAGATTTTGTTCTACGTTAATACCTTTCAAGTATTTGAACATCTAAATCATATTTCCCCTGTCCCTCCTTTTCTCTAGGGTATACATATTCACGCCTTCTAGTCATCTCCTCATACATCTTCTGGCGCAAACTTCCTATCATTCTCGTCGCCCTCCTATGGACCGCTTCAAGTCTTCTTTTTTTTTTTTTTATTATAATATTTATTAAATTTTCCAACTACAATTGTGCATACAAATAATTCATGTACATATAATATTACAAGAAAAGCACAATAAACTTACATATAATAATAAGCAATTATTTTCCCCCACCCTCCCACCTATTAATCCAAAAAAATAAATACCCACAAGAAACTATCTAAAAATTCCCCAAAACAATTCCAGTACAAACCCCTCCCCCTCCCTCCCACCCTGGATGTGTATGTTTAAAGGTCAGTAAAATAAAGTCAGTTATCATTCCTTACAAAATTTAGTCAACGGCTCTTCTTACGTCCTTCGCCAGATACAGTCTCCAAAACTGAACACAATACTCCAAGTGGGGCCTCACCAACGACCTGTACAGGGGCATCAATACCTTCCTTCTACTGGCTACGTCTCTCTTTATACAGCCCAGCATTCTTCTGGCAGGTTATTTATTTTTGATATACTGCCTGCCACTGACTTACAGAGCAAAAGGCAGTTTGCATTAACAAGGAAAGAACAATGAAAGAAAATACAATATATCCACAGCTCACTCCACCTGCCCAAAAGTCGAACAAGAATAATAGGTTTTCTAATTGTTTCTCAACCAATATTGAGGACTTTCTAAGAGTTCAAAAAATTATGTTTGATTATAATTCTTACATGTCCAAAGATTGCCTAGTCTATGGTACTTTATTTGATTTTTATGTTAGCTTTGGAAATTTCTTTTTCATTATTGTATACTCTGATTTTCTGTAATAAGTGGATGCTTGTAATTTTATTTGAAAATGCATAAAAAAATAATAGGCTTTCAATAATGACCAAAAACTAAAATAAAATCTGGTAATTCTAACTTTTCATGTCAGTGCATGAGCCAATCCCTACTAGTGCTACCCGATTCACCATTCAAATCAGTTCACCGATTCAAATCAGGTAAATCGATTCAAATTGGTTCGTTTTTATTAAAAACCGGACTCACCGATTCAGCCGCAAGACGAGTTCGGGCTATTTCATGCCGCCGGCCTCCGGACTCTTCCCATCTAATGTAACTTCCGGTTTTGCGAAACCAGAAGTTACATCGGAAGAAATGAAAGAAGTGGGAGAGTCAAGTGGCGAGCGAGCGGACCTCGTGCAGCAGACCTCGGCACTCGGCAGCAGCAAACACTAGTTTTGGCTGGTTCTTTCCCCGTGATTTAATATCCAGTTCAGGCAGTAAGTAAATACATCCGCAGTTGGGCTGGTGAGTCTTGAGGGCTGGGGATGGAAGCTCCGAATCGGCAGGGGGTTGGTGAGTCTTGGGGGCTGAAATCAGCAGGGGAGCTGGTGAGTCTTGGTGGCTGGGGATGGAAGCTGAAATCGGCAGGGGGGCTGGTGAGTCTTGGGGGCTGGGGATGGAAGCTGAAATTGGCAGGGGGACTGGTGAGTCTTGGGGGCTGGGGATGGAAGCTGAAATCGGCAGGGGGGCTGGTGAGTCTTGGGGGCTGGGGATGGAAGCTGAAATTGGCAGGGGGACTGGTGAGTCTTGGGGGCTGAAATCGGCAGGGGGGCTGGTGATTCTTGGGGGCTGGGGCTGGAAGCTGAAATCGGCAGGGGGACTGGTGAGTCTTGGGGGCTGAAATCGGCAGGGGGGCTGGTGATTCTTGGGGGCTGGGGCTGGAAGCTGAAATCGGCAGGGGGCTGGTGAGTCTTGGGACTGGGTATGGAAGCTGAGAATCAGCAGGGGGGCTGGTGAGTCTTGGGGGCTGGGGATGGAAGCTGGGAATCGGCATGGGGTCTGGTGAGTCTTGGGGGCTGGGGATGGAAGCTGGGAATCGGCAGGGGGGGGCTGGTGAGTCTTGGGGGCTGGGGATGGAAGCTAAAATTGGCAGGGGGCTGGGGATGGAAGCTGGGAATCGGCAGGGGGGCTGGTGAGTCTTGGGGGCTGGGGATGGAAGCTGGGAATCGGCATGGGGTCTGGTGAGTCTTGGGGGCTGGGGATGGAAGCTGGGAATTGGCAGGGGGGCTGGTGAGTCTGAGGGGCTGGGGATGGAAGCTGAGAATCGGCAGGGGGGCTGGTGAGTCTTGGGGGCTGGGGATGGAAGCTGGGAATTGGCAGGGGGGCTGGTGAGTCTTGGGGGCTGGGATGGAAGCTGGGAATCGGCAGGGGGGGCTGGTGAGTCTTGGGGGCTGGGGATGGAAGCTGAGAATCATTTCTATAGGCTATCAGAAATTTGCTTAATTATCTATGCACACAGAAAAGCAGTAAAAGTCAATAGGTTCTCTGAGTGGGAACAACCTGTTTGATCTTGCACTCGTGTGATTGACTAATTGTATATCACTGTTTAATTTATCACTTTGATTAATTTGAGCACACCTGAGGTGTCCTATGATGGTGTGCACTGCAGGCAGAGGAGCCTTATTGTGTAAAGCACTGGAGAATTCTCTCCTCTCGCTTACCTCTCACGCTGAGGACACCCTGCTTCAGTATAATCATTTATATGATTTATCTTATAAACATTATTACGTGGTCTTTTCCTCAAGTGCTGAGACATCAGGTTGTTCCCACTCAGAGAATCTATTGACTTTTACTGCTTTTCTGTGTGGCTTTAAGATTTTTGCTATTCATTACACCTAAACTATTATTCAATAGAAAAAATTCAGTTTGTTCAATCAAATCCTGTCTGGACATTGGACTTCTATGAGTGATGTTCTGCTTGATTGAACAAACTAAATTTTTTCTACTGAATAATAGTCTAGGTACAATGAAAGTAAATAGCAAAAATGTTTGAGTAGATAATTAAGGAAATCTTTTTCATATTGCTTGCTTATGGACTGGGAAAAAAGACTGTTCAAGCAAATGTCTCCAAAACTGCTTTAATGGAAAAATGTGATTTTTTTTTTAAGTACTTTGTGAAATTTATTGTTGTTGTGAAATTTGTTGTTGTACTTTGTTTAAACTTAAAAAGCTGTGTCATTAACAGTGAATCGAATCGAATCGAAAATCCGATTCAACAGGGTGAATCGAATTGAATTGAATCGAATCGAAATATTTTTCTCTGAATCGGGCAGCACTAATCCCCACTCCTTATCTATCAGACTGACCCCTAGTGGTAAAGTCTGACACACCACTAGGGAACAGACACCAATATTTTCATGATGGTAGCACTAGAGACAGGAGAGCAGGTGGGCATCACTCCTTTTTCCCAACCACAAACTGACTTTTAATCTAATCTAATCTAATCTTTAGTTTATATACCGGGTCATCTCCCAGTGGAGCTCGACTCGGTTCACATATAATTAAGACTAGAGTACATAGCAGAAAACATAAGAGAAGGAAGAACTAATTAAAAACTAAAGTACATAAGAAAAGCATAAGAAAAATAGCTATAATATTATCATTTCGTTGAGGCTGTAGTTAAAACATTTAAAAATTGCAAGAACAACAAAGTTGGCCTAAAAGCCTAATGGAGTCAGGAAGTTCATTCCAGATTTCTAAAACTTGAAAACAAAAGATCGACTGAGCTTTCCGGCAGAGTTAATTCCCTTAAAGGAAGGGAAGGTTAATTTATATCTTTGTGTGTTTCTCAAATGGCAAAGTCTAAGGGTATTCCAACCTAAGGGGACAAAAGGATCAAATATTCCATAGAGAAGCTTGAAGATCATGCATGCGCATTTAAACTGGATCCTAAAGCGAACTGGGAGCCAGTGAAGCTTTATCAACAAAGGGGAAACATGATCATATTTTCGTTTCCCAAAAATGAGCTTAGTTGCAGTATTCTGTATTAACTGAAGTCGTTTTAGATTGCTCTGCTTAATGCCCAGATAAACTGAGTTACAATAATTTAGCTGAGAAAGCACAGTAGATTGTATCAATACTGAGAAATGTTCTTGATGGAATAGTGATCTGACCTTCCTCAACATACGCAAACTAAAAAAACACTTTTTTGTCAAGGCATTTATCTGTTCATGAAATGTAAGTGATGAGTCCAAGATGACACCCAGGACTCTAGATGAAAAATCTATATAAGAACATAGGAACATAAGAATTGCCATCTCCGGATCAGAACCTCGGTCCATCAAGTCCGGTGAACCGCACACACGGAGGCCCCGCCAGGTGTACCCTGGCATAGTTTTAGTCCCCATATCACTGTATGCTTCTCAAGGGAGATGTGCATCTAGTTTACCCTTAAATCCTAAAATGGTGGATTCTGCAATTACTTCCTCTGGGAGAGCATTCCAGGTGTCCACCACCACCACTCGCGATACCTGTTTTTAATGTAACAGAGGAAGGGAGGTTTTCTAATTCTGGCCCAATCCAAAGCAATTTGGTTTTGGCAGCATTCAGTTTCATTTGAAGTTTAGAAATGCAGCAATCTATACTAGGGACCAGATTGTTAAGATCAGGATCAACTTCTAATAAAATGAAAATATCATCTGCATAGGTATATATAGTCTCTGCTGATGAAAGGCAAAAATTTTTCAGAGAAGTCATATATACATTAGAAACATAGAAACATAGAAGATGACGGCAGATAAGGGCCATAGCCCATCAGGTCTGCCCACTCTACTGACCCACCCCCAAGTCTACTATCCTAGGGATCTCACTCCTGGTGACAGGTTCCCTTGGCTTAACCCTCTAAGGGGTCCCACATGGGCATCCCATTTGCTCTTAAATTCTTGCACGCTATTTGCCTCAATCACCTGCACCGGGAGCTTGTTCCAAGGATCAACCACTCTCTCGGTAAAGAAATATTTCCTGGTGTCGCCATGAAATTTCCCACCCCTGAGTTTGAGCGGATGCCCTCTTGTGGCTGAGAGTCCTTTGAGAAAGAGAATCTTTTCTTCCATCTCAATACGGCCGGTAATATACCTAAATGTCTCGATCATGTCTCCTCTCTCCCTACGTTCCTCGAGTGAGTACAGCCGCAAATTTTTCAGCCTTTCCTCGTATGATAGATCCTTGAGCCCCGAGACCATCCTGGTGGCTATCTGTTGCACCGACTCTACTCTCAGCACATCTTTTCGGTAGTGTGGCCTCCAGAATTGCACACAGTATTCCAAATGAGGTGACAGCGGAGAGCCCTGTGGCACCCCACAGCTGGATTTCCAAGTGGAGGAAGTCTTACCCTCCAAATATACCTCATAAGATCGCAATGAGAGGAATTTACTATACCAATTCAGTACAACTTGGTTTAAACCTATATCTGATAACAAACGAATCAGGATGTCGTGATGAACGACATCAAACGCAGCCGACAGATCAAATTGCAACAATACCACACATTTATTTTGTATCTGTAAATTTTGAATCTTTGAGATTAACGATAATAGGAGAGTCTCCGTACTAAAGTTGAAATGGTAACAAAATAGAAAATTTCTCCTAGTAGTTGGAAAGTCGGCTAGAAATAATTGACTCCGTCATTTTTGTCAAATGCGATCGGACGATAATGAGAGGGAACTGTAGGGTCCAGATCGGCACTTTTCAATAATGGTGTCAAAGTTATGTTCCCCATACTCAACGAAAAGTATCCATTTTCAAGAAAATGATTTAATAATGAAGTCAGCAATATAATAGCTTGTAAAGGAGTATCCTCGAAAAGATAAGAAGGAAATGGGTCCAATTTACAACTGCATTTTTTTCAACTTTTCACATAATTTTGAAACATAAGTTTCTGAGACAGGATCAAAGGTGTTCCAAAAACGATCCACATGAATTACCGTTGGCCTATTGGAACTTAAAAGGAAGTCGTCAGAGTTTACAACCAGAAATGTATCTCTAATGAGTGTAATTTTACTATTAAAAAATTTTGCTAACTCATCTGCAGTTGGAATACAGTTTTGTTTTTAATTTGTGCTCCCTAAGGTTACTGAATGCCCAGCCAGAGCGTAAAAAGGGTATTACTTTGATTATCTGAATTAGCTATAGTAATTTTTTCTTGCATTTCTAATTTCTAAATTATATTTCTTGATGTTAACTCTCCAAATCTACTTGTCAGATTCTGAATTAGTTTTTTTCCACTTCCGTTCCAATCTTTACATTACATTACATTAGTGATTTCTATTCCGCCATTACCTTGCGGTTCAAGGCAGATTACAAAAGGAGTTATCTGGCCATTTCCAGAGGAATTGAAGAATAGAGCGGGTTGTTTCAGAGAATTGGGATGAGTCTTGCGGTGTTAGTTTGTCTTCAAGGATTTCTTGAATAGCACTGTTTAGTACTCTGTTGGAAGTTGAACCATATGGATTAAAATTTAGGGTTGGGAGGAGGCAAAGAGGAAGGGGTTGTTCGGAGTTCACTTGATTGGGCTCACTTCAAGGTTTACTTTGACCACCAGGGATCTTTTCTGGGAGAGGATGGGTAAGATTCAGGATCACAAAGAAAATTAGCTTTTTTATTTGGCGTCAGCATCTGTTGAGCTAATGCCATGTCTACTGTTTCTATAGGCCTCGAAACTTGACACATGGTTCATGTTGACAACTGGTCACCTATAGACAATGTGAGATGAATTAAAGTGGAGCACTCAAAGATAAGTGCGCTATTGATTTAGAAAGATATTGAATGATATAATAAATGGACTATATAAAAGGACATTGAGAAATTGATTAAATTAAATAAAATTTGAAAATTACCCCCCCCCCCCCTTTTACAAAACTGTAGTGCGGTGTTTAGCGCCAGCTGCAGCAGTAACAACTCCGATGCTCATAGGAATTCTATGAGCGTCAGAGCAAATACTACCGCAGTCGGCGCTTAAAAATGCACTACATTTTTATAAAAAGGGGGTTAATGAATGTTGAGTTAACAAGTGAATCTATGACGAACTGTGAAGCTTATTTGCTATTGAAAATGATATATTGGAAGAAATATTCTCACACTTTTTATTTAATTGCTAGTTTGAGTAATTGGTAGCACTGGGAATTATTGATAGTACTATTTACCATTTCCCTGCTATGATAGATTATTCAGTCCCAACACAAAGGGTTTGAACCCCCACCCCAACATAAATGTGCCAAACTATTACTTTTTTAAGACCGAATACAGGGACTGTCTATAAACGATAGTCAGTAAAGAACTATATATATAATGGAAAACTGACTATAAAGTAAAGTGAATACCAGTGAGGAGGAAGCGAAAAACTCATTAGCTGTACGCTCAGAGAAGTGAAACTCTGAAGAGGGGGTGGAAACCTCCTCTTAGGGTAAGAGTTTACCGTCCAGTCATTGCATATACTTCATGAGTAATCACTCTCTGAACACTGGTAAAACATTATATTAATGGTTAAATTCTCTTGCAAGGTTGGCGTGAAATTTTCAAATTTCTTATGGCATAAGAAATTTGAAAAATTCACGCCAACCTTGCAAGAGAATTTAACCATTAATATAGCACAGTTACTTACCGTAACAGGTGTTATCCAGGGACAGCAAGCAGATATTCTTGACTGATGGGTGACGGCACAATGGAGCCCCGGTATGGATAATTTTAGAGTGATTGCACTCTAAGAACTTGGAAAGTTCTAGTAGGCCGCACCGCGCACACGCAAGTGCCTTCCCGCCCGACGGAGGCACGCGGTCCCCAGTTAAGATAAGCCAGCTAAGAAGCCAACCCGGGGAGGTGGGAGGGACGCAAGAATATCTGCCTGCTGTCCCTGGATAACACCTGTTACGGTAAGTAACTGTGCTTTATCCCAGGACAAGCAGGCAGCATATTCTTGACTGATGGGTGACCTCCAAGCTAACAAAAAGAGGGATGGAGGGAAAGTTGGCCATTAGGAAAATAAATTTTGCAAAACAGACTGGCCGAAGTGTCCATCCCGTCTGGAGAAAGCATCCAGACAATAATGAGATGTGAAAGTATGAACTGAGGACCAAGTAGCAGCCTTGCAGATTTCCTCAATAGGAGTGGAACGGAGGAAAGCAACAGATGCTGCCATAGCTCTAACTTTATGGGCCGTGACAGAACCTTCCAGTGTCAGTCCAGACTGAGCATAACAAAAAGAAATGCATGCTGCAAGCCAATTCGACAACGTACGTTTAGAAACAGGATGTCCTAATTTATTCGGATCAAAGGACAGAAAGAGTTGGGGTGCTGATCTGTGAGGCTTAGTACGCTCCAAATAGTAAACTAAAGCCTGCTTACAGTCCAAAGTATGTAAAGCCTGTTCTCCAGGAAGAGAATGAGGTTTCGGGAAGAATACAGGCAGGACAATCGATTGGTTGAGATGAAATTCCGAGACAACCTTGGGGAGGAACTTTGGATGTGTACGCAGAACCACCTAGTCATGATGAAAAACTGTAAAAGGTGGATCAGCAACCAGTGCATGCAACTCACTGACCCTCCTGGCAGAGGTGATAGCAATAAGGAAGACCACTTTCCAAGTGAGAAACTTGAGAGGAGCTGTAGCTAAAGGTTCAAAAGGAGACTTCATTAAAGCGGAAAGAACCACATTGAGATCCCAGACTACCAGCGGGGCTTTAAGAGGTGGTTTCACATTGAAAAGACCTCGCATGAATCTGGAAACCAAAAGATGAGCAGAGAGAAGTTTCCCATGAACTGGTTCATGAAAAGCAGCAATAGCACTGAGGTGGACTCTGATGGAAGTAGACTTGAGACCAGAGTCAGACAAGGAAAGAAGATAATCTAACAAGGTCTCCACTGCAAGCGAAGTGGGATCATGATGATGCAGAAGACACCAGGAAGAGAACCAGGACCACTTCTGTTGATAGCATTGAAGAGTGGCCGGTTTCCTAGAAGCATTTAGAATAGAACGAACAGGTTGCGACAGAAGAGAATAAGCTGATGTCAGCCCGAGAGATACCAAGCTGTCAGGTGCAGAGACTGAAGGTTGGGATGCAGAAGGGTCTGCTGATGCTGAGTAAGCAGAGAAGGAAACAGTGGAAGAAGAATGGGCTCCCTGGAACTGAGTTGAAGTAGAAGGGAGAACCAATGTTGCCTGGGCCACCGTGGAGCGATGAGAATCATGGTGGCTCGTTCCCTCTGGAGCTTGAACAAGGTTCTTAACATGAGAGGCAGAGGAGGGAAAGCATATAGGAACAGATTGGACCAATCCAGGAGAAACGCATCCGCTGCCAGACGGAGAGGAGAGTAGAGTCTGGAGCAGAAGTGGGGCAGCTGATGATTGTGAGGAGCTGCAAAGAAGTCTATCTGAGGAGTGCCCCATTGAGCGAAAATGGACTGGAGGGTCGAAGGATCGAGAGTCCATTCGTGGGCTGAAGAATTCTGCTGAGACTGTCTGCTAAGGAATTCTGCTCTCCCTGAATGTGGACAGCCTTCAGGAATAAGTGGTGATCTGTTGCCCAAGACTAAATCTGCTGGGCTTCTTGACATAAGATGCGAGAGCCTGTCCCACCCTGTTTGTTGATGTAGTACATTGCAACTTGAATGTCTGTGCACAGAAGTAGAACTTGAGGAAAGAGAAGATGTTGGAAAGCCTTGAGGGCATAAAACATCGCCCGGAGTTCCAGGAAATTGATGTGATGTTTCTTTTCCTGAGTCGTCCAAAGGCCCTGAGTTTGAAACTCGTTCAAGTGAGCCCCCCAGGCATAAGAGGAGGCGTCGGTGGTGATGACTAGTTGATGAGGAGGAAGATGGAACA
Source organism: Geotrypetes seraphini (assembly GCF_902459505.1). NCBI lineage: Eukaryota > Metazoa > Chordata > Amphibia > Gymnophiona > Dermophiidae > Geotrypetes > Geotrypetes seraphini. The sequence goes on from NC_047084.1 coordinate 87,623,626, forward strand.
GAAGACCTCTGGAGAGATTGGAAGATATCAACCACCATTGCAGAGATTGACGAAGCGATGATGTCACAAGTATGTGTTGCGAGCAAGGATCCATCAGTTGGGACCATTGGGTAGCCAGGGTCCATTGAGGAGTGCGCAGGTGAAGACGTGCGAAGGGGGTGACATGAACTGTCGAGGCCATGTGACCCAAAAGTATCATTATTTGTTTGGCAAAAATGGAGCGTTGTGGAAGCACCTGCTGACATAGAGATTGAAGAGTCTGAAGACGGTTGGACGGCAGGAATGCTCTCATGAGGACTGTGTCCAGGACCGCTCCTATGAATTGAAGTCTCTGAGTAGGGATGAGATGTGATTTGGGTAGATTGATCTCGAACCCCAGAAGTTGTAGAAAAAGGATGGTCTGGTTGGTGGCAAGGAGCACTGCCTGAGAGGAAGTGGCTTTGATTAACCAGTCATCCAGGTAAGGGAAGACCTGAAAATGATGAGAGCGTAGAAAAGCAGCCACCACAATTAGACATTTGGTGAACACTCTGGGAGAGGAGGCAAGACCGAAGGGTAACACCTTGTACTGGTAATGACAGTGATTGATCATGAAGCGGATGTACTGTCTGGAGGCCAGATTGACCGGTATGCCTCTTTGAGATCGAGGGAGCATAGCCAGTCGCCTTGATTGAGAAGAGGGTAAAGAGTGGCCAGAGAAAGCATTCTGAATTTTTCTTTGACCAAACATTTGTTGAGATCGCGAAGATCTAAAATGGGTCTGAGATCTCCTGTTTTTTTGGGGACCAGAAAGTAACGGGAGTAGAATCCCTGCCCCTTCTGATCGAGAGGAACTTCCTCTATGGCGTTCAGAAGAAGGAGGGATTGACCTTCTTGAATAAGAAGGGAGGACTGAGGAGTGTTCAAAGCAGACTCTCTTGGCAGACTTTGGGCAGGAAGAGTCTGAAAGTTGAGAGAATAGCCGTGGCGGATGATGTTGAGGACCCACTGGTCCGAGGTGATGATCTCCCAACGGCTGATGTACAGAGAAAGACGTCCTCCTATGGGTTGAGGCAGATGGGCGGATGGTAGAACACTGGCTATGCCCTGGAGAATGAAGTCAAAAGGGTTGCGTAGACTTCTGCTGAGGAGGAGGTTTCACCTGTTGCTGTTGCTGCGTCCAAGAAGGTTGCTGTTGTTGCTGACGCTGACGTCTAGGTTGCTGAGGAACCTGTGGTAAGGGTCTAGCCACATAACGGCGTTGATAGGCTGATTGCTGCTGAAAGAGCCGGACAGGTGGAGTCTTCTTCTTAGTTTTGAGAAGAGTGTCCCAGCGAGTCTCATGTGTGGATAACTTTTGTGTGGTGGAGTCCATAGAGTCACCAAAAAGCTCATCCCCGAGACATGGGGCATTAGCCAGGCGATCTTGATGGTTGACATCAAGCTCTGATACTCTCAGGCAAGCCAGACGACGCATGGCAACAGACATGGCCGTGGAGCACCTGAGAGGAGCACTTGCGGACCTAGGAACCGGGAACACCTACGCCCCAAAGACCACTACACAGGACCTCCTGCCGACTTCCAACATAAGGTAAGGAGCATGAGATCCCCGCTCCTCCCCCTCCTCCCAGCACGAAAAAACCAGCCACTCCCGATCCAGCTGGGACTCAAAGGGAGAACCATTCCTTCTACCTAACACTCCGAACCAGTCATCAAAAATGAAGCTCTCCTTGCATACACACACACTAGCCACCCTTTTGATAATCCTCCTCATTTCTAGTTGGAAAGCAGCAGCAAACAACTTACCCACCACAACCACATCCTCCAGTACAACCAACTTCCAACTTCCCAACAGAAGAATAATCACATCAAGAAACTCAAACCACCACGCCAGCACTCAACACTCCATCACTGTTACCTGGAGAAGAAGATCAACACTTCCGAAAACAAAATCTCATCCATCTCCCACAACACTCATATATCCGGAAACAACACACATTCCCCAGACTGACACGACCTCCCTTACATGTGCCTATGTTAACATCAGAGCACTAGGACCCAAAACAGAAAACATAAAAAATTGGATAAAAACAGAAAAACTTGACTGCCTATTCCTCACTGAAACCTGGTTAACCTCAGACACAGACCCAAGAATAAAAGAAGTATGCCCGCCGGGATACAAAATAACAGTAACCTGCAGAGAAAAAAAAAGAGGAGGAGGACTAGCAATAATAATCAAGAATTCCCTAACTCTAAACATACTTGAAAAAACATCCACCCCGCAAATGGATTTCCTAGCGTGTCATCTCACAAACCCAACACTAAAAAAATCACTAAACTGCTTGCTCTGCTACATAACACCAGGAAACTGGACCACAGTGAGACCTGAATTTGAAAACTTCATCTACCAAAACTCATTAACAGCAGAATATAACCTCATCCTAGGAGACCTAAACCTACACCTAGAAGACACAACCTCCACACCAGCAAATAACTGTCTATCCTTCCTCAATGCCTTATCCTTCCAGATCCTAAACCCACAAACCACCCATGAAAAAGGTCATCAACTGGACATTGCTGCATTCATGACTCACCAACCATCCAATCCAGCAATCCAAACTCCTAACGGAACATGGTCCCCATCCCTATGGTCAGACCACTACACATACAACTTCAACATCAACTGGACCATGACCAAACACACACCTCAATCAAAAAAAACCACATATACCACACGCAAACATATCGACCCAACCATTTTTTGGTCAAATGTAGACGAAACTATCCAAGACTGCGACCCAAAAAACTTCATCTCCCACTGGAAAAATGTGTCCACCAACATCCTTGATGATCTGGCCCCCCTACAAACCAAAACCAGAACCAGCAGGAAATCAGACCAATGGTTTGATAATGAATTACTCCAACTCAAAAGACAGTGTAGAAGATTAGAAAGAAAATGGAGAAAAAAGAACCAAGATCAAACAAAAACCGAATGGAAAAAAATCAACAAACAATACAAAAATCAACTAAGGGATAAGAGGAAAAGCTACTATACTAATCTCATAGGCACGGAAACCCAAGATTCCAAAAAAATATTCCAAATCCTGAAAGAATTAACAGACACCAAACCATACACAACCACCACGAACACCCCTCCACCATCACCCACCCTCTTAGCAGAACACTTCAAGAACAAAATTACCAATACCAGAGCCACTCTCATCCTTAACCCATCCCATCAAAACCCAATCACAATCCACCCTTCAGGAAAAGAGGCAACTGCAGCAGACAGAATTTGGACTCAATTCCCCAACATACAATGGTCAGAATTCAACAAATTCTACAAAAAATACAGCCATGCCTCCTGTGACCTCAACCATTGCCCCTCATATCTCCTTACCACCTCTAGTGTAAAATTCCGCACCATAATTCTACAATGGATTCAATTCACGCTCACAGAAGGCACATTCCCTGCTGACCTCAGCGAAATCGTCATCACCCCAATCCAAAAAGACCCAAAAGCACCACAAAACCACCCATCTAACTTTAGACCTATAGCCTCAATTCCGCTATATGTCAAAATTATAGAAGGCCTAGTAGCCAAACTCCTCACCAATTACATAGATGACCACAACCTACTCCACCCCATGCAATCAGGCTTCAGAACAAACTTCAGTACAGAGACACTACTAGGCTCCCTTATGGATACCGTCAGACAACACCTTAGTACAGGGAAAAAAATGCTTCTCATACAACTGGACCTAACTGCGGCATTCGACTTAGTGGATCACAACATCCTTCTACAGATCTTAGACGCAATAGGCATCTCAGATAAAGTATACTCTTGGTTTGAAGGATTCCTAAAACTCAGAACCTACAGTGTAAAATCAAACAAAGAAAAGTCAGAATCCTGGTCAAACCCCTGCGGCGTACCACAAGGATCTCCACTATCCCCCACCCTCTTCAATCTCTACACTGCTTCTCTAGGAACGCATCTGGACAATCTGGGCATAACCACCTATAGTTATGCTGATGACATCACCATCCTCATCCCATACGATCATTCTAAACCTACCATGACAGACAAACTTCACCAAACACTTGAAACAGTCACAACCTGGATGAAAAATCACAAACTTAAACTCAACCAAGACAAAACAAAATTCATCCTTCTCGAAAATGACAAGATCCAAACCACAACCAACTTAGACATAAACGCAATCAAATATCCCATCCAAACCACCATAAAACTACTTGGCATGACCATAGACAGATGCTGCACTATGCAACCGCAAATAAATAAAACAATTCAGAAATCATTTGCAATCATGAGAAATCTGAGACAAGTCCGAAAATTCTTTGAAAGAACACAATTCCAACTTATAGTACAATCCCTAATACTAGGTATATTGGACTACTGCAACATCCTCTTCCTTCCTTGCCCTGCAACTACGATCAGACAACTCCAAACAATCCAAAATACAGCTTTGAGACTCATCTACTCATTGAAAAAACATGACCACATCACTGAAGCCTTCATCAACTCACATTGGCTTCCAATCCAAGAAAGAATCCAATTCAAATTCTACTGCATATTATTTAAAACCCTACACGGAGACAGCCCATCATACTTGAACAATCGCCTCATCCAAGCACCCACTACAAGACACAGAAAAACGCACTCCCCATTCATACCCCCCCCAATCAAGGAAGTAAAAAGAACAAAACTACACGACGGCCTCCTAGCCACCCAAGCCGCAAGGCTGGACAACCAGATCTCCAACCTCTTGATGACCACCCCAGACTATAGGACGTTCAGAAAAGAAATAAAAACCACACTCTTCAAGAAATTCCTGAAGCAGCAATAACATCACGACCGTTTAGTAACTCTAAAACTGACATTTGATCTACCCATTACTGCACTAATAATAACAAAAGAACTTCCACTATGACCACCTATTAACTCTTTTACAAACCACCTCACAATCAACAACCCGCTAAATGTTTATAAGATCTACAACTTACCTCTCTTGCTAATCATTGTAACTCTGTTTTTTTTTTTAAATTAACCTTTTGTAATCCGCCTTGAACCGCAAGGTAATGGCGGAATAGAAATCCCTAATGTAATGTAATGTAATGTAATATAGAACGTACCATGAATTTCCGAAGATGGAGAAGGGAGGAAGAACAATGACGAAAAGCAGATCTCTTGCGGTCAGGTAGGTATTTTTCAAAAGAAGCCAGATTCTGTATGAGGTGCTTCAAATAAAAAGAGAAATGAAAGGCATAATTACCAGATCGGTTAGCCAACATAGCATTTTGGTATAATCTCTAACCAAATTTGTCCATGGCCTTCCCTTCTCTGCCAGGAGGGACTGAGGCATACACACTAGCTCCCGCAGACTTTTTGAGAGTAGATTCCACTAATAAAGACTCATGCGGGAGCTGGGGTTTATCAAATCCAGGTATGGGGATGACTTTGTATAAGGAGTCCAATTTACGAGGAGCCCCTGGAATAGTCAAGGGAGTTTCTAGATTTTTATAGAAAGTCTCCCTTAAAATATCATGGAGGGGCAACTTCAGAAATTCCCTTGGAGGCTGGTTGAAGTCCAATGCATCAAGGAACGCCTTGGATTTTTTGGACTCAGCCTCCAAGGGAATGGAAAGAGACTCACACATCTCCTTCAGAAAAGTTGTGAAGGAGGCATTGTCAGGTTTAGAGGATGGATCTTGAACAGAAGGATCCTCCTCACCAGATGAACATTCACCCTCAGAGAGAAGCGGCTCTTCGGAGTCACCCCACAGATCTGGGTCCCGGATTTGAAAACTTCGATCCTGGGAATCCGGCGTCGAGGGCTCAAGGTGTCGGGATTTACGTACCGACTTACCTGACCTCAAAGAAGCGGTACCGGGAGAGGTGAGAGGCTGTAACGGTGCCGAAGTTTGGACAGCCTGATGAAGAGCTCTCGGTTCCGGTGCCAGTACCGGCATGGAAGCCGAGGAAGCCGAATGGACCGGTACCGATAAAGTGGAAGCGGACAATAGGGGTTGCTCCACTGTCGGTACCGGTGGCTCAGACCGGACCGGGACTGGAAGGTTCGGTGCCAAGAGAGCAGGGAGTAGCTGCTGCAACTGCTCCTTAAGCTGCACCTGGAGGACGGCTGCAATTCGCTCGTCCAGTGAAGGCACCGGTACCGCTTTCTTTTTCTGTAGTACCTATTGTGCCGCTCGACGCCCAGAGGATGAGGAGGCCAATGACGATGCACTCACCTCTATGGGGGCGGAGCGTTTGCGCGGGCACCTCGTGGTCGGCAGGACTGGACTCGCTGCCACAGCGACCGGAGGGAGCTCGAGCGGGGAAGGCTTCTTAGCTGGCTTACCTAACTGGTGTGACGCCGGTGCGGTGTTGTGCGGCGTCGAAGAAGTGGGTGCCGATTGCGAAGGAGCCGCAGAGTCAGCCATCTCGGCACCGAAAAGCAATTTCTGTTGAATTTGACGGTTTTTCAACGTTCTCTTTTTCAATGTGGCACAACGGGTGCAGGTGGAAGCCCTATGATCTGGACCCAAGCACTGTAAACACCAGTTGTGCGGGTCGGTCAAAGAAATGGGCCGTGCACAACGTTGGCACTTTTTGAACCCTGGCTGAGGGGGCATGAACGTAAAAACGGCCTCTGCCAAATCGAAAGCCGAGGCTTCGATGGTGGCAACAGGTCCCGCCGGGGCGAACCCAAACAAAAAAAAAGAAGTAAGTTTTTTTGTTGTTTTTTTTTACTAATAAATAAAATGAAAAGAAGGAAGATACTCTTCCGATACCGAAATTACGCGAGCGGGAAGGCGAAAAAAGAGCTTTTCAACAGCCGTTGAAAAGAATGCGTCTTCTTAGCTCCGCGGAAACTATGAAACTGGGGACTGCGCGCCTCCGTCGGGCGGGAAGGCACTCGCGCGTGCACGGTGCGGCCTACTAGAACTTTCCAAGTTCTTAGAGTGCAATCACTCTAAAATTGTCCGTACCGGGGCTCCGTCGGTGCCGTCACCCATCAGTCAAGAATATGCTGCCTGCTTGTCCTGGGATAAAATGTTTTACCAGTGTCCAGAGAGTGATTACTCATGAAGTATATGCAATGACTGGACGGTAAACTCTTACCCTAAGAGGAGGTTTCCACCCCCTCTTCAGAGTTTCACTTCTCTGAGCGTACAGCTAATGAGTTTTTCGCTTCCTCCTCACTGGTATTCACTTTACTTTATAGTCAGTTTTCCATTATATATATATAGTTCTTTACGGACTATCGTTTATAGACAGTCCCTGTATTTGGTCTTAACGAAGTTGTACCTAACTCACAGAGTGAGCAATGGCGACTATGGGGTGGGAAGCGCATTCGCATAATGAACAGCAAGCTAGTGAACTCCTGTCATCATTTCATTTATTTAATTCGGGTGAAAATATGTCTATCCCCTTGGAATCACAGCAGAAGCGTATAGTGCGGTCAGAACTACATGCAGCCACCTTAGCAGGATATTGCCGCTTAAAGAGAATCCCGCGGGGACTCCGTATGCGTACTAAACCCAGGTTATTTCTAGACAAATGGAACGCCATTCTAAATAAATGCTCTCTTGACCTAATGCTCCTAGTCATAGAAACCACTAAAACAGAATTACAATCGTATCATAGTGAGTTTCAAGTAGCTAAGGAAGGCTTAGAGAGCAGCTTGGCTATAGATGAATATAACAAATCTTTGCAAGAATTCAACACGAAGATAGAAGGGTTCAGGGAGGATCTTAGGAAAACCAAGATCAAAAAACTACGCCACGATGAATTAGACTATACTAAGGGATTTGTCTATGCATGGATGGACAAGTCCCGTTCTTCTAAGCGAGTTAGTCGCCCCACATACACACATACATCCAGTGGCGTACCTAGGGTATGTGGCACCCGGGGTCCATCATTTTTTGATATCCCACCCACCCATGTAAAAAAATATTTTTTGTAATGACCATGAAACGGAATAAATGGTCAGAATAGAAACAGGCAGTGAAAATTTTCTTATATTCCAAACATAACATAACATAAATTATGTCTGAATTGTCATGACATTAGAAGTACATGTGGAGTAGTTGCAGGTGATGCTTGGGACAGTTCTGATTGTGTTAGTTCGGTTTTATGTGTTTTTTGAATAGAAGGGTTTTTATTTCTTTTTGAAGGTTTTGCAGTCTGTGGTCGATGTCAATTGGTTGTAGAGTTGGGGGTCGAGTGTTGCAGCTCGAATGGCTAGGAGGTTGTCGAACAGTTTTTTTCTTTTGACGTTTTTGGTTGGAGGGTGTGTGAATGGTGCATGAGTTCTCCTATGTCTGTTTGAGGTGGATTGAATTATTTAGCTGAAGAAATTAGTTACCCCCTCATCCCACACACATTAATTCTTTTCCATTTTTGTTCCCATTATAAAAAACACTGATAAGTTCCCAGAAAAAAAATACATTAAAATAAGAAATGAAAACAAAGGCCCCTACAGATGAGAACATAACATAAGAATAACCTAACTGGGTCAGACCAATGGTCCATCATGCCCAGTAGCCCATTCTCATAGTAGCCAATCTAGGACACTAATACCTGGTCAAAACCCAAAGAATAGCAAAATTCCATGCTACCGATCCAGGACAAGCAAACACTTCCCCCATGTCTTAATAACAGATTATGGACTTTTCCTCCAGGAATTTGTCCAAATCTTTCTTAAAACCAGCTACACTATCTGCTTTTACCATAACTTCTGGCCACTTCATTTTTAAGTTTAGATCTTTCCTTTCAAACAGAGACCTTGCTAGATGTCAAATACAGCACAAGGTAACTTCACATGGACTTAGCTGTGCAGGAAATGTGAATCTCCTCAAAAAGTGCAAAGGTCTGTTTTTTTCTTTCGATCACTACATAGCCTAATGCCACACAAGCAGCGCTATTACAAACATATTCTGTAGGTCAATGCTAAGGATAACAAAGTTTCCTTCCTTGGACCAGAAGAAGATACTGATAAACCACTGGAAGAGATCCCAAAACAACACCCAAAGACCCACTCAGTGTGTGAACCAGTTGAATGGAGTGGACTAACTGGGGGGTGGAAATGGGCCCGGAGTTTGCTCAGCAGAATTTCCCAGACCACCTCTTCCTCTCAGCACATTGACACGCTGCCACCACCACCACTAGGAACACCTCACTGGGTAGGCCAGCTATGCTATAAACTTTATAAAACACATTATTATATTTTCTTATAAAGCACATATTTTAACTGAACTCTCTGACATCCTCAGCCTTTCCATTCACAAAAATAGAAGGAAGAAAAGTTCCCATTTCCTGCTGTCTCATGTCCCCGGCCTATACAATATTTTTTTTCTGCAGACCCTTCAAAAGTCTGACCAAATCCTTGTTTCACTTGCATTATAAAGTACTGAGGATGCTATCTCTCCCCAATCCCAGGTCCTAAAGTCTAAGACAGTAGCGCAAACTAATGCTGCCAGATTCAGAGAAAAAAATTTTGATTCGATTCAGCCTATTGAATTGGTTTTTCAATTCGATTTTCCTGCCCAGTTGGGTGATTTTTTTCAAAACTCCTGGTGGGTTTTATAGCTTTTTCACCCCCTTTGGCTTCTCCTAACCACACTGGCGCTGTGGTGTAAATAAAATAAAGAAACAAAAAGGACTTTTCCTCTCTCTGTTAAATCCTAGCTCACATTTGCAGTCCAACACCAGCTCTGGCAGGATACATATTTCAAATCTGACATATTGTAATCACAAAACAGAAAATAAAATTAATTTTTCTACCTTTTGTTGTCTGGTTATATTTCAAATCTTGTTGGTCCAAGGCTCTGGTTTTCTTCTGATAACTTGCTTGCCAGGGTCTCCTTCTTTCTTCTTTCTGTATGCCAACTCTGTCCTCCCTTTCCATTTCCCTTCCCTCCCCAGGAAGTCTGGTATCTTTCCTTTTTTCATCTCCCTCCACAGATCCACCTTTTCTTAACTACCCTTTCATCCGGCATCTCTCCCTCCTTCCCCACCACCCCAGAGTCCACCATCTCTCCCTTTCTTTTCCCAATTACCCTCCTATCCAGTATCCCTATCCTTCCTCCACACCATCCCTTGTGTCCAATTTCTCTCCCTTTCTGTTCCTTCCCTCCCTAAATCCCATGGTCCATCATCTCTCTCCCTCTCCTCTATTTTCAGACCCATTATTTCTTCCCCCCCCCCAAAGTTTGGCATATGCACGTCTCTTTGATCACCCCCTTCCCTCCGTGTACTTCTAAACCAGGGTCCCCCCCAAAGGCCTGTCCTCCCTTAAAGGTCTGCCTGTCCCCCCTTGAAGGCCTGCACCCCCCTTGAAGGCCTGTCCCCCCCTTGTAGGCCTGTCCCACCCTTGAAGGCCTGCCTGTCTGTCCCCCCCTTGAAGGCCTGTCCCCCTCCTTGAAGGCCTGCACCCCCTTGAAGGTCTGCACCCCCCCCGAAGGTCTGCACCCCCCAAAGGCCTGTCCCCCCTTGAAGGCCTGTCCCACCCCTTGTAGGCCTGTCCCCCCCTTGTAAGCCTGCCCCCCCTTGAAGGCCTGCCTGCCTGTCCCCCCCTTGAAGGCCTGCACCCCCCCGAAGGCCTGCACCCCCCCAAAGGCCTGTCCCCCCCTTGAAGGCCTGTCCCACCCCCTTGTAGGCCTGTCCCCCTCTTGAAGGCCTGCCTGCCCCCATGAAGGCCGGCCTGCCCCCCCTTGAAGGCCTGTCCCTCCCCCTTGAAGGCCTGCACCCCTTGAAGGTCTGCACCCCCCCGAAGCCCTTCCCCCCCCTTGAAGGCCTGCCTTCCCCCTTGAAGGCCTGTCCCCCCTTGAAGGCTGCCTGTCACCCCCTCCCCCTTGAAAGCCTGCCTGCCTGCCCGCCCGCCCCACCCTGAAGGCCTGATGCCCCGACCCACCCCGAAGGACCGCTCGCCCCCCTGGCCTCCCCGCACCACCTATGAAGCAGCCGCAGCAGGATCACGACGACAGCAATCCCTGCGCTGCTTCGGCGCTGCTTCCTGCGCCGCGGTCCCGCCCCTCCTCTGACGTCAGAGGAGGGGTGGGACCGTGGCGCAGGAAGCAGCGCCCAAGCAGCTCAGGGATCGCTGACGTCGCGATCCTGCTGCGGGCTGCTTCATAGGTGGTGCAGGAAGGTCAGTGGGGCGAGCGGTCCTTCGGGGGTGGGGGGGACTGAACGGCAAGGCCGGGAGCACCCCCTCAGGGCTGGCACCCGGGGCAAACCGCCCCCCACGCCTCCCCCCCCTTGGTACGCCACTGCATACATCATCTGATACTTCTGATGATGATAAAAGACAGCAGAAAGCCACCTCAGCAGGTCCCAATGTCCATTTTCAAGGGGGTCCAAAACCAAACACAAAGAGGCCTATCAGATCCAAACAAACGAGAAATCAGCCCTAACATCTATTATTTTCAACCTTTCTCACAGAACCCTCACTCCAGTTGAAATATCATTGTTAGATAAGGGGCTTTCATTTGTACCTTCAAGCACTTACCAATCCTTTGACACCCGGATAGCATTATTTAAGTTTATTAGGAAATGCAAACTTAGAAGCTTTTTTCACAAAGAAGAGTCGGGTAGTCAAGATAATATCACAGTTGACTCAGAGGTTTCTGAACAGTTGAAGTTACAAGTTAAATCTACATGGTGTCCTCCTGGCACCGTTGACCCTCACATACAGGCATTTGAAAACCTCATCTTGAAGGAAGTGGGGAATTTAGAACGTCAACAATTCCCCTTACGCTTCAACCTCTCCCGCTCACAGCAAGTGGCCCTACAGTCTTTAGCCATGGATAACAGCATCATCATTCGCCCAGCTGATAAGGGAGGATGGATAGTCATTTTAGATTCAGACCAGTATGTTGCGGAAGCCTCCCGCCAACTCACAGATACTACATATTATGAGGTGTTGCATCAGGATCCCACTGAGGACATTCAGGATGTTATTTCACACTGCTTGGTTCAAGGTCTGGAGAAGGGGGTAATCACTGAGAGAGAATACAGATTTCTATCATGCAAGTATCCCAAGATTCCAGTTATTTACTTTGTCCCGAAAATTCATAAATCCCTCACTAACCCTCCAGGGAGACCGATAGTTTCAGATATAGGGTCAGTTTTAGAACCTCTCTCGTCCATTTTGGACTCATATCTTAAAGATCGAGTTCCCCTAGTGCCTTCATATGTATTGGACTCTGCAAGTATGATAAAATTTCTGGCCACTTTTAACAACATCCCAAATAGTGCCACACTTTTCACCTTGGACATTACAGCCTCGTATACGAACATACCCCAACGTGAAGCAATAGATATTATTAAATCTGAATTACAAGCGTTGGCTATCTCTGATATCAGGATAAAATTTCTAGTGAGATTAGCCTCTATTGCGTTGGGTATGAACTATTTTCAGTTTGGAGATACCTTTTACAAGCAAGTTAAGGGCACTGCCATGGGAGCCAAAATGGCCCCGTCCATAGCCTGCCTTTATGTCTCTAAGTTTGAACAGATTTTTCTATATCTTTCAGTATATTGGCAACATCTCTTGTTTTGGAAGCGATATATCGACGACATTTTGGGAGTATGGATGGTTACCGCAGGAGAACTAGATCAGTTCCTAACATGGCTCAATAGTTGTGATGCCAACTTGAAATTTACCATGACTAAAGATCATCATCAAGTGCCTTTTTTGGATATCAGCATCTCCTTGGTAGATGGGTGTTTTCAAACTAGTATATACTGTAAGCCAACGGACCGGAATAATCTCTTACAATATGACAGTTTCCATCCTAGACATTTGAGGAACAACATCCCAGCAGGGCAATTTTTAAGACTTCGAAGGCTCTGCACCTCAGTGAAGGACTATATTTCCAAATCAGAAGCTATGAAAGAGAGATTCCGGGAGAAGGGGTACCCTACCACGGTTATTCATAAAGCTTACAAGAGGGGGCTATATGCCAATCTTGCATTGCTGTTAGAATCCCATTCTAAACCTGAGGAACAATCTTTAGTGTGTGTGTTACCATACTCACACTTAGCGTTTCAAATTAAACGGATTATTAAACAACACTGGCATATTCTACAATATCACCAAGAATTTCAAGAACTTCCTCGTTTTGCATTCTCTAGAAATCAGAATTTGAAACAAAGATTGGTTCATTCTCAGTTCATCAATCCCTCCAATGAAGTCCTTGCCATAGCGGGTGGTCATCATCCGTGTGGTCATTGCAAAATATGCCAGCACTGTGTTACACTACAAGAGATGAGCGTCATCATTAAGAAGAAACATACTTTGAGGGCTTCAGATTGCAATTCCAAACAAGTAGTGTACATAATACAGTGCCCGTGCAGCTTACATTATGTGGGCTGCACGATTCGCAGTGTTAAGATTCGGATTGGTGAGCACATTAGTAGAATCAAGTCAGGCATACAAGAAGCTCCCCTGGTTCTACACTGGCTTCAACATCGGCACACTCCAGCTGACCTGAAATTCTCGGTATTAGATACCATAGTTACCACGAGAGGTGGTGACACAGCCAAACTACTTTGGAGAAAGGAACAAAAGTGGATACATGAATTAAATACCTTGCACCCTCATGGACTGAATAATGAAATAGAATGGGTTGCCTTTCTCTGATTTGCTTGGAATTTTTTTCATTCGAAATTTTTTAACATTTTTTTCATTTTTTCAATTGTCTTTATTTACAGTGACAGTTGTTCTTCCGTAGTAGTAACTTTTTTACGTCATTACGTTTTTTACGGAGTCCCCTTCCCCCCCTCTCCTTGGGTTTAAATCGGGTGAGGCGGGCAGGGCTCTCCGTTGCTTGGAACCTTTGAAGCTTGTAAATGGTATGTACTTTTTTGATCTTTTTTGCGCTTCTCGCTCTATTTGCCAACAAGATGTTAAGTCCTTCCACCGCGTAGTTTATTTAAGTATATTTCTCTACGTTTTGTGTGGTTTTGATATAAGTTTTTATATTTTAGATTTTCTCATGGAAAGTTATCACTGTTGTACAGAGTCTAAATGAGTACATCGTTCAAATAAGTGTTTCTGGGTCTCCTGAAGCAGAACACGAAATGGGGCCATGTTGAGACCCCCAAGAGTCATACTTACAAGATAAGTGTTTCAAATCAGCACTCCAGTGAGTTTTTTTGGCATAAGAAATTTGAAAAATTCACGCCAACCTTGCAAGAGAATTTAACCATTAATATAATGTTTTACCAGTGTTCAGAGAGTGATTACTCATGAAGTATATGCAATGACTGGACGGTAAACTCTTATCCTAAGAGGAGGTTTCCACCCCCTCTTCAGAGTTTCACTTCTCTGAGCGTACAGCTAAGAGTTTTTCGCTTCCTCCTCACTGGTATTCACTTTACTTTATAGTCAGTTTTCCATTATATATAGAACTATTACTTTTGGCTTCTCTGGGCTGCATTGGCTGAAAAAAATGTTTCTGGGGGCCGCACAAATGTAAACGTCTCTAAACAGCCGACGTTTCATGATTACAAAATCATTTCTTCAGGGCTCTGCAGTTTACTAATACTGAGAGTTTCACATAGTAAACTGCAGAACCCTGAAGAAATGATTTTGTAATCATGAAACGGCTGTTTAGAGAGGAATTTTTCATTAGTGTCTGTACCACATTATCAAGCCTGTCTGCCGTTGAGCAACAGATAAGTGTGGCTTGCACTTTGTTGGATTAATATTTAATTACCTTACCGTTATAGTTGGTACAGCGGGGGTTGCCTATGATAGAATAATGAAGGTTAATCAATGAGAAATTCGGGTTCTCCTTCCTAGCTCTGGAGCAGATATTGTCCGGTAGCTTTTGAGGCAAATTCCCCTGCAAATGTGTTTCAACTCTACGCTTTAGACATCAAATAGTTAAGCCTTGAGCTTTAGCTTCAGCGTTTAAACTGGAGGACATAGGTGTTGTGTTTGTGGATTTTTGCTCCAGTTCCTCTGTATTTTTCTTATGAATATGTAGCCATAAAAAAGTGATCTACAAGTCGATTCCCTTTCCCTTTCTCTCTGCATCCCTATTCATTCTGGCCAGCACCTCCCTTCTGTGTCCCTGATCCTATCATAGTAACATAGTAAATGACGACAGTTAAAGACCTGAATGGTCCATCCAGTCTGCCTATAAGTTATACCCATTAAAAAATGCATGATTAAACCAACTTGTCTCTTCTTTGATATTTCTGGGTCATAGACTGTAAAGTCTGGTATTGTCCTAGGTTCCAAATGCTGAAGTTGCCGTCCAAGCTCACTCCAGCCTACCCAACCATCCCATTGTTTGCAGGATATCTACCGTAAAGTTTGGGCAGTAACATCCTCATGTTCCAAGTTAGTGGAGTTCCCATTGATGCTCTCCTCAGCCCATCCTACACTAAATCACCATATATGGGACACAGACAGTCTGTCCAGTACCGGCCCTAGTTTTTAAATTTATATCCTTTGTTTTCTAATTAGAGATCCTCTATGTTTAACCCATGTTTTTTTAAAATTCCATCTCCGTTTTCCTCTCCACTACTTCCCTCAGGAGGGCATTCCAGGCATCCACCACCCTCTCCGTGAAAAAGAATTTCCTAACATTGCTCCTGAGTCTTCCTCCCCGCAACCTCAAATTATGCCTTCTAGTTTTACCATTTTCTCTTCTCTGGAATAGATTTGGTTCTATATTAATGCCTTTCAAGTATTTAAACATCTGTATCATATCTCCCCTGTCCCTCCTCTCCTCCAGCGTATACATATTTAGGTCTTCCAGTCTCTTCTCATACTTCTTTTGGTTCAAACCCCTTACCATTTTCGTCACCTTCCTCTGGACCGCTTCAAGTCTTTTTATATCCTTCACCAGATATGGCCTCCAAAACTGAACAGCATCGTCCCTCTGAGTGTCCCCATTCAACCTCTTTTCCAGCATTCTCCCTCTGTGTCCCCCATATCCCCCTTTTCCATATGCTGTTCTGGGTCCTCATTGTCCCCATTTCCAGCACTGACCTCTGGGTCCCTATCAACCTCATCCCTGCTTTGAAGTGCTTGCAATGAAAGAGAACAAGAGGCACAGAACAGTGAGTGGGACTTGCATCCCAGGTGCCATCCTTCTTTATGTCTGAGAAGACCCAAAGCCGTGGTGAAAAGAATCTCTCCCTCACCTTCTCAAGAGAGTAATAGATTTGTTTCTAAACTAATTTAACATTTGCTGTCCGAGGAAGGAGAGCAGATGTTTCCCAGCTTATATCTCTGCTTAGTTGGCATATTCTGGTATAATTTTAGGTCCAGAGGAGTCTGGAGTTTGTCTATACTTCAAGTACACTGTTGATGCCTCTTTAGGATTTTCTAGAGTTTGGGTGTGACTTGGGGAGGGGGGCTTGGGGGGGGGGGTTCTAGAGTCTTTAGGATTTTAAGCATTTAGAGCTGAGGATTTTGTCAGCTCGGTGCAGAAACAGATGTGAGGAGTGGGTTACACAGCCAGGGGCCCCTAGAAGTTAATAAAAACAGGGGAAAAATTCCTGGGGAGCACTGCTTCAGGTCGAAGAATTTTGAAATGCTAGTTCTTGCGGATTGAGGAACTTTGCCATCTATTAAATTACTTTGGATTTTACTTCTTTGAAATGTAAATAAGTTATTTATTGGGACCATCAAGAAGAGTGTTTTAATTTATATATACCTATGGTGCCCGTTGGTCTTTTTTCATTTTTGTTTCACTTTAGTTGAGACCTTGAGCATTGTCTGACTTATAAACTAAACTAAACTAAACTAAACCTTGGGTTTATATACCGCACCATCTCCACGAATGCGGAGCTCGACACGGTTTACAGGAAGAAAGATGAGAGAGGAACTACAGTGGAGAGATTAAAGAGTTAGGTGTAAAGGGGGAAGGTGAGAGGCCTAAGAGGGGGGAAGTGTTACAGTTTTGAGAATAGCCAGGTTTTTAGGTGTTTGCGGAAGAGTTGGAGGGAGCTTGAGGTTCGGAGAGGGGAGGTGAGGTTATTCCAGATCTCAGTGATTCTAAAGGGGAGGGATGACCCAAGTTTGCCTACATGGGAAATACCTTTTATGGAAGGGAAGGATAGTTTAAAAATTTGGGAGGATCTGGAGGAAGTAGGGGTTGGGGAGTTCCAGGATAGAGGGATAACGGCAGGAAGGATGCCATGTAGCATCTTGTAGGCCAGACACGCACATTTGAAGTGGATCCTGGGGATTACTGGGAGCCAATGGAGCTTAGACAGGAGTGGTGAGACGTGATTAAATTTGCTTTTCGCGAAAACAAGCTTAGCTGCGGCGTTCTGAATCCGCTGAAGTCTGTGGAGGCTTTTCTTGGTTAGGCTGAGGTAGATAGAATTGCAATAATCCAATCTGGAGAGGATGATGGATTGTACTAGGACTGCAAAGTGTTTTTGGTGAAAATAGGGTCTGACTTTCCTTAGCATGTGAAGGCTGAAGAAGCATTTCTTCACCAGGGATTGGAGATGTTCGTTGAAGGATAGAGAAGAGTCTAAGGTGACACCCAGAACTTTGCTTGAGAAACTTATCCACCAAGATTTACCATGATTAAACCTCCAGTCACCTAAACATCCTCCTTTTGATATCTTTTTGAAGGCGCAACCTCCAGAATTATACACAATATTCTAAATGAGATTTCACCAGAGTCTTATACAGAGGCATCAATACCTCCTTTTTCCTACTGGTCATACCTCTCCCTATGCACCCTAGCATCCTTCTAGCTTTCGTCATCACCTTTTCAACCTGTTTGGCCACCTTAAGATCATCACATACAATCCCACCCAAGTCCCGCTCTTCTGACCTTTGTGGGGCCTGTAGGGCTACAGTCACCCTTTCATGAGATGTGCCCTATAGGTTTCGTCATTTTAAAACAGGCTCTGGATATCTGAAACAATCTAAACACACTTGACTGGTTTATTTATGTTATTTATTTATTCAGTTTTATACCATCTCCCAGGGGAGCTCGGAACGGTTTACACGAGATTGAACACATCTTTATTCAATCCGGATGCTAATTTGTTTGCATTTCCCTCAACTGGATTTTTTTTTTGTTTGTTTGTTTGTTTTATAATTTCCTGCTTCCAGTATAACTTTAGTCATTTTGTAAGACTCCTTAACTTGGAACTGGGCGCATTCTTCCAGGTATGCAGCTTCCCAAGCTCACGTTTCTTCTTGGTACTTCTCTCTGCATTCCCTCGTGTGCTCAGTTGGTTCCATGTTTCATTTTCATTAAATAATTGCCCATTTGTTTCTCATTTATTATTTAGCAGTCTATGAGCATTGCCCGGCCCTACATTCTTTCTCTAGAGACAAACACAGATGTTTCATGGAACGGAAATCCATCAGACATGGCTTTACGGAATGGCTGGTTGTTTTGCCTTCATGTTTGTTTACTGGGATTAACAAACTGAAGGATAAAATTAGATGACTCAGTTCCTGTTCATTTCTGTATTTTGTGTTAGCGATGCTTACAAAGAGGGCTTTTTCCATTATACCCAGAACTAATGTTGTCACTGGCAAATACGAGAGGCCACAGATATATTCTCAGCCCAACCAAAAAAAGAATGATGTGGAGCCATGAAACTTACAAGTTATTCCACACTTCTCTTAACACTTAACATCTAGCAAATGGGCACGAGTATAAGAAAACCAATCCATTGTGACATCATTGATGAGGTTGGCTCTTAGGCATTGGTGGAATGAGGCATTATGACATCACAATATGAGGGGGCCACTGAAATGTTCTCAGCCCAACCAAGAAGAGAATGATGTGGAGCCATGAAACTTACAAGTTATGCCACACTTTTCATTTCCATCATATGAAATATATTGAGTTAAAATTTAATAAAATGTTTTGCTCGTCTTGCAAAACACTCGCAAACCACGTTACTCGCTATCCAAGGTTTGACTGTGTTTCTATTTTGTGGTTACTTATGCTATACTAGGTAAAGGTCTATCTGTGTTCTGCATGTGTGTAAAAGACATGGTTTTCTATTAGTATTGATCTGTACTAATCGGCCTTATTTATTTGCCCAATAGGTGTACTGATGTTCTAGTGCTCATTGTGCAGTGTTTATGGTACTGACTTTTCCTAGGTAGACCCTTGTGTGACTCATGAAAATCACTGCTATTATGGTAGAATTTCTCCGTAGGTCCTGAGTGACATTTGCAGTGATTTGTATTACATCACTGGATACCTAAAACTAGATTTTTGGATTTAGATTATACCTTTCTCAGTAGTAGTTCAAGGCAAGTCGCAGTCAGCTACAGAAGGTACAACATTTTCCTGTCCCTGGAAGGCTTATAATTTAAGTTTTGTATCTGAGGCAGTGGAGATTTGAGGGGGTTATCCAAGATCGTAATGAGCAGCAGGGGGATTTGAATACTGGCTCCCCTAGCCCTCAGCTTGCTCCCCTAACCATTAGCTACAGCCACATTTTGGGGTAGATATTCAAAGTGATTTAATTGGCCATTTTATGGCCAGGTAAAGGGTCATGGATTTGATATAATCACCTTTTCGTGAGTACAATCAAAGCAGTTTATATATATATTATGTTCAGGTACTTTTTTCTGTCTCTAGTGGGCTCACAATATAAGTTATGTACCCTGGGGCAATAGAAGCTTAAGCTAACCAGTCATTTTAAGCAGTCAGTGCTGCTGAAAATGTCCGTGCGAGGGATTAAAGGGTTTTCCCTCACTGACTGTAGTTATGCCATTGGGCAGCAGGGGGCATCAGACAAATTGGGGGAAAACTTCCTGTCCCAGAATGCCCTGAGCTTTGCAGCTCAGTGCTGAGATCCATTAGGGAAGGGATACAGCCCTTGCTAAGTCAGAGGGGCGGGATTAAGACAAGGAGGAGTACTTCTGCCCCAAACTGGAATCATTCAGAGAGGTCCCAAGAGAAAAGCCCCTGAGGGAGAGAGAGACTTCCACCTTTCCTAGCTGTAGACTGAGAAGGAGCCCGGGAAAGGACTGGAGAATGTATGAGAATATCAAGGGAATGACTGGTCTCTGCTGGGCTGTGGTAAGCCAACCTCATATATTGTGGAACTCAGTGTTAGGATAGAGTAGAGTCCTGTGATAGATGAAGACTGAAGTGTGGAACTGAATTAATGCTCTAAGAATTAAGAGACTGTTTTGCCTTCCCTGAGCCTGTGAGAGAACAGGCTCAAATCTGAAAAAAGAATAAAAGACTGCCTGGGTGTATGTGTGGAAAACCCGAACTGGATCTGCCACAGTCCAGTTAGCACCTATGTTAAAAACCAACTATTTGGAGGGCATTCCTGGGTGGAGTCAGTCCTATGTTTATGTAGTACCCCATAGCCAGTTAAGTACTACATATCACACTTAATCGGCTATACATTAACTGGTCCTGCAAACCTGAAAATTCAATGCCAAAGCCCAGATGTGGCCCACCACTGAATTTCTGGAGATAACACTGGTGGTGGCCAACAAAATGCTGGACACTGATGGCTGAATTGACCCTCCAACATCTATATTAGCTATGCCTAGGGTTTCCACATGGCTCCAGAAAAAGGAGGACGGATTGAGACACCCGGGTAAGTAAAGCCCAGATGTCTCTATCTGTCCTCCTTACTTCCATTGCTTTCAGTAGAAGTATAACCCGGATGTCTCAATCCATCCTCCTTTTTCTGGAGCCATATGGTAGTCCTATCATAGCTGCCCGGTATAAGAGAGACTTGGGGAGACTAAGCCTCCCCAACTGCAAGCACAGCCTTACTTCACAGGTGAAAAACTGTCAGCAGCCAACAGGGCTTGAGATGTCTGGAGTGGTTTCTGCCTCCCCTCCCTGGCTGCTCAGCAGCTGGCATCTCTATTGTTCCATTGATCGCTCTGCAGTGATTATAGTAGTTTTCTTTGGAGCCTCGGCCTTCCGTACTATGGGTCCCACCTCTTCTGATGTGACTTCCTGTCTTGGACCAGGATCTATAAAACAAAGTTCAGATTTTTGAGCTGGGTGCAGGCCAGGGTTGGGCTTACTTTGGTAGGCCAAAAAATAATTTTCCCTGATATCCAGTCAATTTACGTGGAGGGGCATAATTGAAAGGAACGTGTAAGTCTGTTTTCATCTAAGTTGCAAGTCGTCCAAAGTAAAAAAACAGCCTAGGACACATTTTCAAAAAATATGTCCCAAAATTTTTTTGTTTCGAAAATCGTCTAACTATACGTCATAGAAACATAGAAAGATGACGGCAGAAAAGGGCTACAGCCCATCAAGTCTGCCCACTCTACTGACCCACCCCATTTAGTCAGAGTGCTAATGACCTAGTTCCTTAACTCGACCCTCGCAGGGATCCCACTGGATGTCCCATTTATGCTTAAAGTCGAGCACGCTGGTGGCCTCGATCACCTGCACTGGAAGTTTGTTCCAGTGATCTACCACCCTTTCTGTGAAGAAATACTTCCTGGTGTCACCAATAAATTTCCCTCCTCTGAGTTTGAGCGGGTGCCCTCTTGTGACCGAGGGTCCTTTGGGAAAGAAGATGTCTTCTTCCACCTCGACACGTCCTGTGACGTACTTAAACGTCTCAATCATGTCCCCCCTTTCCCTGCGTTCCTCTAGAGTGTAGAGCTGCAATTTGTTTAGTCTTTCTTCGTACGAGAGAGGGTGCCGTTGACCACCACCCTCTGAAGTCCTGCCAATCTGATCGTCCAAGTCGCTAAATTGTCCATCTTTATACCACATTTTCATCCAACTTTCGTCCAAGTCAAAAACGCCTAGAACAAGCCCTGTTGGATGTGGGAGGGGTCTGCAAAGTGATGGACTGAACACCCAGACATGGCATCTAAATAGTGGGGTACCTTACATGGCACTGCTGTGAACTTCACAAAAAGGGTGCCATGTCTTCTCCTCACTACAGCTCCCTTATAGGTCATGGTGAGCCCCCCAGACCACCTCCAGAATCCCCTAGATCCACTTATCTACCACCCTAATAGCCCTTATGGCTACAGGAGCCACTTATATGCCAGTAGAAAAGGGTTTTGGGGGTGTATAGGGGAGTGCACATGTTTCATTATCAGTGCAGTGATTACAGGGGCTTATGGGCACGGGTCCTTCTCTCCATGGGTCCCTAACTCACCCCCAGGATGGCTTAAGCTGCCTCTGTGCTGGACGACTAGGCTTTCCTATGCCAGGCTGCCAGGAGGCTGAATTTTAAAGGTGTGATTACTATTTTTATGAGGTTAGGGGGCGTCGGTGATCACTGGGGTAGTGTGTGGGGGTCTTTTTTATGTGTTTGAAGTGCTTATCTGGTGACTTTAGGTGGGTTTTTGTGACTTAGACCATGTTTTAAATGGTCTAAGTCACAACGTCCAGTTCTGTCGATCCTGGGCTGTATAACTTTCAGTTATACATGCTGTATGACTAAGTCTAAGCTGGCCCATGTCCCGCCCTCGACACTCCTCCTGATCAGCGGCACTATGAAGGCCTAGGTCGTTTAGAAATACGTCCAAACCCGTTTTTATTATTGGCACTTGGACGTATTTTGACAATGTTTGTCCAAGTGCCGACTTAGGCCGTTTTTTGGACGTTTTTCTCTTTCGATTATGAGCCCCATAGTCTTTTACTCAATTGAGAGAAATCAAGCTGAGACTGATGAAATATTAATAGCCTGAACTTTACTCGAAAATCTGAGTTGCAGTTCCATCTTTCAAAACTATTTACAAAGGTCTCTCAAAGCAATTCTTCAGAAACATTTCCAGTACAAAGTTACTTTAGTCAATTCCTCGCCGTGTTCCTAATTTCTTCACAGCAAATCCTCTTGTACGTGTGGTGAGCCACTCTGTGTCCTACCCTCATTCCCCGCTAAGCTAAAACCCTCAGTCTGAGCTTAGTATCCACGCTGCCTCTCTCTGTCTCCTCCTGACAAGGGAATGGGACAGCTGACCGTGGGCAACTGACTGTGACCACCTGACTGTCGTTAACTGAACGTGGTACAAGTGCACACGGCCAACTGAACATGGGACAACTGAATGCAGAGAAAACCAATGCATTAACATACTTGGTTTTATTTCATCTTTTCTTTTTTTAAGTTCGAAGATTATTTGGAAAAGTTTTTAAAAATGCAATAAAAACCATTTTATTAATCTATTTGATAATTGCGAGACATGGCACTTAAGTATTCTATTGGATTTCTATTGCTGCAATCAGACACAATCTGGAAAATACGTTCATCAGCTTTGCGGGTTTTCTTCAACTTGACAGGGGGACTGTGACCTGAAACTTGGATCCCCCAGGCCCCGCACCCCAGGCCTGCCTAGTTCCGCCCATCCCCGCCCCCTGCTTCCTGCTCTTGTCAGGCAGGAAGTCCGTGCATGCGCAACTGTCATGCGATGACATCATGCGCTCACAAGTATGTGCATCACGTCATCGCGTGACAGCTGCGCATGTGTGGACTTCCTCCCTTCCTGACGCAGCTTTTCAAAATCTGGACAAAGTGCCGGGTTTTGAAAAGCCATCCGGACCCCTGGACATGTCCTCAAGAGTCCTAGGAGTTAGTGCTGTTATTGGTATGATAAGGTTCTGAGTGTATTTTTGAACAAAATTTGAGTATAACGTTTTGCAGACTAAGGGCAAACAAGAGGAGTAAGACGGTAGAGAAGCAGAATGACTGCAAGCCTCCATGGAGGTTTAGGCATCATCTACAAACGTGTTTTTAGTTGCTTTAATTCAATTGCTTAAAGGTATCTACTAAGTGCACAGTTTAATTTTCTTGACATTTTATTCTTTGGCTTGATACATATTAAAATATCTAAATTTACAAAAAAAAAAAAAAATAGATAGTATTTGAAACTACTTTGCTGACCATTCTTTCTGCATGTTGTCAGACAATTATGGAGACAGCCATCCTCTGACACACACTTCATCCTCCCCAAACAGCTGAGCTATTGCCCATATCTGCAGCCAGCAAATGAGTTCTTCCCGACTGTGTTCAAAAATACATTTCCTGTCTCTTTTTTAAGAGAGTGGTGCTTGCACATATAAGGAGATCAATATGTCCTAACATAGTAGATGACGGCATATAAAGACCCGAATGGTCCATCCAGTCTGCCCATCCTGATTCAATTTTTTAAAAAAATTTTCTTCTTAGCTATTTCTGGGCAAGAATCCAAAGCTCTGCCTGGTACTGTGCTTAGGTTCCAACTACTGAAGGCTCTGTCAAAGCTCACTCCAGCCCATCTACACCATCACAGCCATTGAAGTCCTTCCCAGCCCATCCTCAACCAAATGGCCATATATGGACACAAACCATGCACTGGCCTTAGTTCTTCAATATTTACTATTATTTTGTGATTCTTGATCCTCTGTGTTCATCCCATGCTTTTTATAAACTCTGTCACCGTTTTCCTCTCCACCACCTCTCTTGGGAGCGCATTCCAGGCATCCACCACCTGCTCCATAAAGAAGAATTCCCTTAATTGCTCTTGAGTCTACCACCCCTCAACCTCAAATTATGTCCTCTGGTTTTACCATTTTCCTTTCTCTGGAAAATATTTTGTTCTACGTTAATACCGTTTGAATGTCTGAATCATATCTCCTCTGTCTCTCCTTTCCTATAGTGTAGACATATTCAGGGCTTCCAATCTCTCCTCATACGTCTTTTGGCCCAAACCTCCTATCATTTTTGTCACCCTCCTCTGGACCGCTTCAAGTCTTCTTATGTCCTTCGCCAGATCAGGTCTCTGAAACTGAACACAATACTCCAAGTGGGGCCTCACCAGCGACCTGTACCAGGGGCATCAACATCTTCTTTTCTCTTTATACAGCCCAGCATCCTTCTGGCAGCAGACACCGCTTTGTCACACTTTTTCGCCTTTAGATCTTTGGACACTATTACCCTAAGGTTCCTCTGCCCATCTGTGCATATCAGCCTCTCACCTCCCAGCATAAACGGTTCCTTCCAATTATTAATCCCCAAATGTATTACTCTGTGTTAAATATTCAGTAACTATAAACAGTTAAAGTACAGGTGAACACATAGGGAAATCAAGCAGAGCATGGCTCATGAAATTCTTGAGTCAAGGCTTCATTACTACAATTAAACTTTTGAAGAAATACCCCTGGCTTTATCCATCAACCCCCACTTTCTGTGGAGGATTGTTTCTTCTGTTGATGTTGGCACCGAATTTTTCCAACCTCCTTGTGCATTTTTTTTTGTGTGTGTGTGCATGTGCACTTCTATATCTGTAAGATGTGCCACAGGGCAATGTAATGTAAAATTTTGCAAAAAGGCAACCCTTGAACTAGGACAGAGTTGACAAGTCCTGAGCAGAGCTCCCTTCCAAGAAGGATCTGGGCATGAAACCATATTAAATTAAAGCGTTTAATCAGCACATTGTATGGGCTCAGTACATCACATGAGCTCTTTGGTAAGCCCTATAAGGCACAGGGGCAAGCAGCACGGTTGGGGTTTTGTTTTTTTTTTTAGTTTGAAACAATTTTTATTTTTATACTTTATTCCTTTTCAAGCCATCATAAAGTGCAACAGCTAATGAACAAATATTTCAATAAACAGCACTCATTACATTCAAATATAATAATAAGTATATATTACCACCACAACCCTCCCTCCTCCCCTTCCTGGATGTGTTCAACACTCATAGAGAAACTAAAGGGTAATACTAATGATCAAGTCAAACAAAATTTTGTTAGGGTCCCAAATTTTTTTTAATTACTGTAGTGTCCCAATTGTGTTGCATGTGTACGTTCAAATAAACTTAGCATAAATATTCCCACCAGAAATTGTAATTTAGCCTATCCCAATTTTTTGTGATAAGTTGCATTGCAACTCCTGTCATGGAAAGGAATAATTTATTCTTATGTATATCGATTGGACTCTTGGATAATAAAAGAGTTCCTAACAACACTAGATCATATGATAACGTCAGCGAAGTTTCTAATATTGCATTTATTTGACCCCATATAGAACTCCAGAATTTAAGTATCAAGGGACAATAGAATAACAAGTGATCTAATGTCCCTGCTTTAAGGTGCCAGTGCCAGCATCCATTAGACTTGGAACTATCTAATTTTTGTAATCTAACAGGGGTCCAAAAACTTCTATGTAACAAAAAAAACCATGTCTGTCTCATAGATGCTGACACTGTATATGTCATCCTCCAAGTCCAAATACGTGGCCAATGAGATGCAGAAATCTGCTGCCTTATCTCAATGTTCCAAATGTCTTTAAGACTAGTTTTTGGTTTCTTATTCAAAAATTCAGATATTAATTTATACCACTTGGCTGCTGATGCCCCAGCTATACTGAGTTTTTAAATTACGCCATTCAGGGAACCCTTTCTGAATGGCCTGCTTCAACAGTAACCATTTATATACTTGAGACTTTGAAATGCCAAATGTTTGTTGCCGTCGTGAAAAGTCAAGCATCTTTCCGTCCAATAATACATCAAACAGTGTGCGTATGCCTGCCTGCAGCCAGTGCTTCCATAGGATCTTAAGACTCGCCAATTTGAATCTTTGAGTTCAACCACCAGGACTGACACATGGAGTGATGAATCTTAATAGGTGTCAAGTTATTAATAAATTTTAATGTATGCCATGTGGAGAATAAAATTCTATTGTCCAATCCGGGAGATGTTCCAAGACTTCAGGAAGGATCCAATATATACCCTATCACAGGGGTGCCCAACGCGTCGATCGCAATCGACAGGTCGCTCGCTCAGGCGACCTCAGTCGATCGCAGAACGGGTTCCCTTCTTCCCTTCTCTTTTTTCCCCTCCTGACTGGCCCGCTCCTGATTTCTGCTGCTGCCTCCGCTGCTCAACATTAAAAAAAAAAAAAAAAAAAGGCTTGGAGAACTTATGCTCCGGGGGCTAACATGTGCTTGTATCGGCTTCCCTTCGCTTCCCTCTGAAACCGGAAGTTATGTCCGGGGAGGGGGAGGGGGTAAGAAGGGAAGCCGGCACGCACATGTTAGAGCCCTGTTCGCGGGCTAAAGCGGGAGACAGGTCAGTGAAGCTTGCGATTTGCTCTTCTTGCTGCCAAGTCCTGCCTACTTTCTGTTTCCTCAAAGGCAGGACCCGGCAGCATTTTTCCCAAAATGTCGATCTTGGGCCGATCAGCCTTCCTCTTCCCGACCTCAGTTGTGCCGTCGGAGAGGAAGTTCTGGCCAGCGGAACTTCCTCTCCGACGGCAAAATTGACGTCGGGGAGAGGAATGCTGGTGGGCCCGAAGCAAGGAGAGCTTGGCCGGCGGCGGGCGGCTTTGGGGGCCTGTTATCCGATGGCAGCGGCAGAAGCAGTGGCTTGTGGGTGGGCAGGGAGGGAGAAAGAGGGCAGGCAGGGAGACAGAAGGAAAGAAGAGAAACAGAAAAAAAGAATGGGGGCATGAAGAGAGAAAGAAAGAGAGGGCAAGGAGAGAAGAAGAAAACATTGGGGGGGGGGGAATGAGGTCAGGAAGAGAGGAAGCATACAGGCTAAAAGAAGGGAAGAAAGATTGGATGCACAGTCAGAAGAAGAAAGTACAACCAGAGACTCATGAAATCACCAGACAAGGTAGAAAAAATGATTTTATTTTAAATTTAGTGATCAAAATGTGTCTGAATTTATATCTGCTCTCTATATTTTACAATATGGTCCCCCTTTACTAAACCGCAATAGAGGTTTTTAGCGCAGGGAGCCTATGAGCGTCGAGAGCAGCGCTGGGCATTCAGCGCAGCTCCCTGCGCTAAAAACTGCTATCGTGGTTTAGTAAAAAGGGAGGGGGTGGGTATTTGTCTATTTTTGTATGGTTGTTACTGAGGTGACAGTGCATAGAGTCATCTCCTTTGACCTTTTTGAAAAAACCCCAGAATAGGAATGATAATTAACAATTGTATGCGTACATTGTGCGTTGTGTATTTTTTTAAAATTTTATTGTTGGTAGATCATTTTGACTTGGTCATTTTAAAAGTAGCTCGCAAGCCCAAAAAGTGTGGGCACCCCTGCCCTATCACATTATGAAAGCTTGATGGTATCCGTAGAAATTGGGAAAATTTACCCCACCCTCCTCAATTGGTTCTTGCAAGGATACTAAAGCAATTGTAGCAGTTTTACCCAGCCAAATAAATTTCCTGAGAATACTATTCAATTTTTTATAGAACGACACTTGAAAATAAATCAGCAACACATCATTTGGTAACAAACGACAGGCAAAACCATCATTTTTACAGTTTGGACTCTCCCCCACCAAGAAAGATGTAATGGGTTCCAATGCTTACACATTTCTTTGACTTACAGCAATAAAGATTTTTCATTTACTGTCATTGTGTCTTCCAATGTTTTCTGAATCATAATACCCAAATATTTTATACTCTCTTCCTTCCAAAGGAAAGGGAATGAATCAAATAGGCCTTTTAGCAAAAGAACCTCCGATTTGCTCCAATTTATTTTGTATCCAGAGAATTTACAAAATTGGTCTAGCAATTCCAGTAAATGCAGAATGGTGGATTCAGGATTTTTCAAATGAAGTAAGATATCATCTGCATAAGCAGAGATCTTATATCCCGACCTGCATAAGGAATCCCCTGTATCTCCTTTGCCTGCCATATAGCCAGTAACAAGGGTTCCAGAACAATATAAAAAAGCAAGAGACAAGGGCCATACTTATCTAACTCCCCTTCCTAGACAAATACGTTCAGAAAATGTATCATTAATATATAGCCTGGCAGAAGGGGAACTATACAAGGTTTGAATCATTTGACTAAATCCAGCTCCTATACTAAACCAATCCATTCCTTGATACATGAAAATCCATTCCACACGATCAAAGGCCTTTTCTGCGTCCAGTGAAACAGAGAAGGCCGGATCATTCTTTGTTTTCACTAAATTTAACATATGTAAAGCTAATCTGGTATTATTTGAGGAATATCTCTGAGCAACGAACCCCGTTTGGTGCATACCGATCATATAAGGGAAAGCCTTTTTCTTGTATCTTTTAGTTGGTTATTCTGATCTCTTTTCAAGATTGTAATTCTTGATGTTGAAATGAAAAAGGTTAAAAAAAAAAAAAAAAAAAAAGGGAAAGCCTTGACTAATCTTAAAGCCAATAATTTAGCCAAAATTTTTCCATGTACATTGATTAAAGAAATAGGCCTGCAGTTTGAAACTAACATAGGATCTTTATTTGGCTTCGGCAAAACAATGGTTAAAGATTCTGCCATAGTACCTGAAATACAACCCTTAGTCAGTTATGATTGATATAAATTTAGAAGATGAGGTAAAAGTGTAATTTGAAATGATTTGTAAAACTCCACAGTGAATCCATCACTACCCAGAGCGGATCCAACTCGAAGAGATTTCAATGCTGGCTGGAGTTCTTTAAGCAATATAGGTGCACCAAGATCATTTATTATATGCTCGGGAATTTTGGACCCTGGAATTAACTTTAAAAATTCCAACCCATCTTTTTCTTTATTTGAATAAAGCTCGGAAGAATATAAAGCCTTATAATATTTCAAAAATTGTTTTAAAAATATTTTCAATCTGGATATAAGATTGATCATTCTCATCCTTATCGGCCACAATATTTACTTTTCTTTTTTTAGCTTTGAGATAATTAACTAATAATCTTCCCGCTTTATTCGAGTTTCCATAATACAAAGCCTGCTATGAAAACAAATCTTTCCTAGCCAATTGTGAGGAAATCTCATTATATTTGTACTTAGCTTTCAAAAGAGCCTGCAAAGTATTGTGCTCCCATTTTGATGCCAATTGTGACTTTAAATTCAAAATAATTTTTTCAAAATTAGAATATTCCAATTTTAACTGTTTAACATGTGCCTAATAAGAAATGATTTGCCCTCCAATTGTAGCTTTGAAAGCATCCCATAATGTTTCCAATGAGATTTCCTCTGAAGTATTAAATTGAAAATATTCATTTTTACAGTGGAACCTTGGTTTACGAGCATAATTCGTTCCAGAAGCATGCTCGTAAATCAAAACACTCGTATATCAAAGCGAGTTTCCCCATAGGAAATAATGAAAATTCGCTTTGATACGTCCCCCCCCCCTGAGGCCAGTGACGCTGCTCCCCCCCCCCCGGGCAAACCAGCACCCCCTGCCCGAACAACTTAAACTTACCCCCCCCTGTCTGGCACCGGCACGCAGCCCACAGGACATGCCGGTGCCGCTATAAGATCTTCCTGCCTCTGCTTGGCCTTGAGCATGCATCTGCGCATGCTCAAGGCCTTCTAATTCTCCCTCTCACCAAGATTCTTGGAGATCTCCGAGAATCTCGGCGAGAGGGAGAATTAGAAGGCCTTGAGCATGCGCAGATGCATGCTCAAGGCCCGGCAGAGGCAGGAAGATCTTCTAGCGGCACCGGCACATCCTGCGGATTGCATGCCGGTGCCAGACGGGGGGTAAGTTCAAGTTGTTCGGGGGGGGGGAGTGCCGGTTCAAGCGGGGGGGGGAGTGATGCCTGTTATCGGGGGGGGGGGGGTGCTCACAAATCGAGTCAACACTCGGTTTGTGAGACAAGTTTTGCGAGAATGTTTTGCTGATCTTGCAAAACACTTGCAAACTGAGGTTTGACTGTACTTGCATTTCCTCAAGAAAGTTTGAATCTGCAAGCAATGCATTATTAAATCTCCAAACAGGTCTAGTATAATCTTTTCCATCCCACTGTAATTCAATCCAAATGCCAGCATGATCCGTCAGAAGAATCGGCCTTTGTAACCTGTTGAATTAGAGTGTCTGAAACAAAAATATAAATCAATTCTGGAAAATGATTTATGCACTTGAGAACAAAATGAAAATTCCCGAGCATTATAATGAAAAATCCTCCATATATCTTTTAGTCCACACGATTGCACCATATTATCTAAACCAAGCGACTTTATTTGTTTACTAGGTTGCTTATCTAATATTGGATCATGACAGCACTGAAATCTCCAGCGACGATTAATGTATTTGCAGCCAATGACAGAATTAACTGTTTGGAGAGTTTTGTAAAGAAATCAGCCTGATTTGAATTAGGGGCATAAACATTAAGGGCTCCTTTTACAAAGGTGCACTAGCGGTTTTGCTAAAATGCCGCACGCACTAGCCGCTATCACCTCCTTTAAAGCAGGCGGTAATTTTTCTGCTAGCACGCAATATATTGTGCGCTAATCTTGTGTGTGAGTTAACGCTAGTGCACCTTAGCAAAAGGAGCCCAAAGTAACGTCAGGGCATGTTTTCCTAAAGTCATATCAACATAAATCCATCTACCTAAAGGGTCAGTTTGAACCTTACCAAATGTTGCAGGACATCGCCTATTGATTAAAATAGACACTCTCACCTTCTTTCCTACTGCAGGAGCATAAAAACACCCAATTACCAGTCAACTTTGCAGCCTCTACCGCTGATAAATGAGTTTCCTGTACACAGTAAATATCTGCCTCTTGTTTCTTAAGAATATTAAATATTTTTTTCCTCTTAACTGGATGGTCTAGACCAGGGGTGTCAAAGTCCCTCCTCGAGGGCCGGAATCCAGTCGGGTTTTCTGGATTTCCACAATGAATATGCATTGAAAGCAGTGCATGCACATAGATCTCATGCAGATTCATTGGGGAAATCCTGAAAACCCAACTGGATTCCGGCCCTCGAGGACCGACTTCGACACCTGTGGTCTAGACCATTAACATTTAATGAGAAAATTTTTAAAGCCATCTCAAAAATAAAGAATATATGTGCAATGTTCCAATTAAATACATTAGTTTACCCTTTTCCAAATAACCCTAACCCCCCACTCAAACCCTCCCTACCCTTAAAAAATGAAATATCATGGTGAACTTGGATCGAATTAATGGACCCGTAACCCAACCCTCCCCCTCCCATGCCTTTCCTGAAACAAATTTGATTTTAAAACAGAAATTAATCTTATATATAATGATAACATTCAATGTTAAATTATTCAATTTATGAACAAACAAATCCATATGAAGTATTTAAACACTTTTTCCCCAATTAATCATTTAAATAATTATTAAATCCTTGTTGCTAAATAATTAAATAATGAAATTAATACTAAGTCCTTAACAATTATACCCACCCTTCCATAATACATCACCTTTAGAGCATGAGAATGCCATAAAGAAACTGAACTCCCTATTTAACAATATGAATCTGAGATAAAAGAAAGCCCAAAATACCCATATTCCCCATAAAACCAATGATTAAACCAATAAAGAAGAAATGACCAATGGCATAAAATTTGTTTCCCTAATGTTTAACCATAAGAATTATACTATGCAATTGAAATTAGATTTTTAATTAATACTCATATTAAAACCTTCAAAATATATGTCCCTTTCACTCAAATTAACCCTGGCCCTCAGTAGCTAATTTAAAATCAAAGACCACTCATGAACTGTATATTCC
The DNA here is from genome assembly GCF_902459505.1 of Geotrypetes seraphini. Taxonomy (NCBI): domain Eukaryota; kingdom Metazoa; phylum Chordata; class Amphibia; order Gymnophiona; family Dermophiidae; genus Geotrypetes; species Geotrypetes seraphini. Next base: position 87,656,028 of record NC_047084.1, read on the forward strand.
TCTCCATCCTTTTTCATTTATCTTTGGTTTGTGACTAGATACACCAGAATACCTGGATATCATTAAGATAAAAGGAATCCTTACCCTTTATAAATAAAGATTTATGAATTTAATTCAATATAAATAAGATTAGTATTTCATAGACCAATATAACCTCTTAGATAATCCCTGCCAAGGAACAACCTACTATTACCAACAGAGCTTCTCTAACATATCTTATAATATGCAAAGTAAACAAGCAGAGATTAATAAATATAGAATATATGTAATAAGCAATAATCATAACTTTATATTCAAGAACTAATTAAAATACTCATGAAATCACCCACTTCTCAGATTATTATCAGAATAATATGGTAACTAATTAAACTCTCCGTTTGACTCTCGCTGAAATCGTATAATTACACAGATGACTTGTACAAATCTTCACAGTTAGTTTCTTCCACAATACATCCCTAATGTTTTTGAATTTAAGAACTGGCTTATCTTTTACTCAGTATTTAAAATCCTCATTCAAAGAAGATCACTGTCATCTCTGAAAACTTTTAAAAATTGAGAATGATGCATTCACTGCAGCATTTCTTCCTTGTCCATGGCGGAAGTGACACTGTCAATCTTTATCTTGGTCATACAGTGTTTCCAAATCTCACTGAGAAACACATTTTCCCAGCGCAAACCTCCACAAGCAAGTCAATGCTCAAATCAGCCCTGCTTTTTGACTCTTTTAAGCAGCATATGGATTCCTCAACCTGTAATCACTACCGTGCCTGAAACATTTTTAATGTTATGAATGATGCCTTCACTGCTGTTTTCTTCCTTGATTCCAAAATGTAAGCTTGCTTCTAGATGTAGAGCTGGCAAGGTTGATGTTGTGGATAAAATGGACACTATAATATAGTATTATCTCTTAAGATTAGCTTTTTAAATATTCAATATCAATAGGATTTAATAACCTTCAGCAGAAATAGTAATGTTCTTCAATTTTTTGCAGAGCCTCGACCCTGAAGGTCCAAATGAAACATGATCATGGTCGGGAGAGGCAGAAAAAAAAAAATTCAATAGTTAAAGAGATAAGTGCAATATTTATTAAATTAAGTATATAATTAAAAATGATCCCGTGACGATTTTGGCTCATGCTAGAGAGACTATTGGATGCATGACTGCAAGAGTCTGCTGAGAATCGAAAAATATTATATTTGTCTAAGGGAGAAAATATTTGACTGTTATATGCTATATCCCTACAAGTGAATAGTGAAAATGTATTAATACTCTAATGAAGGGCATAACACTGGCACCAAGGCTGAATAGGTGCCTCATGGGTAGTACTTGCAGTGCCACTGGTGGCCAATAGGGGCTGCCATTTTCCCTTGTCTTAAATGCTAGAAGTTTAGCTATTTCAGGAAACATGCACAATAAGGAACTATGGGCTGGATTCACTAACCTGCCCGATCAGGTCCTAATCCCGGCAAGTCCGACTGATTCAGTAAACTTAAACATGCAGATGAGGGCGATCAGATAACGCCCCCATCTGCCTGCACGGCTCGCACATGTGCAGACCATATAGGAACAGCAATTTTTTATTTTTTTTAACTTTTGACTTTGAGGAAACGCCGCCACCTCCACTGACCCCAACCTGCATGGCTCCTAAAAGCTGGTCCCGCTTTTGCCAGATAAATGGAGCTCGTGGTTTTAACCCACTTTAAACCTGCGGGTTAAAACCATGGGCTCGCTGGGCGGGGAAGGGCAGGAGAACGGCGATGCAGGGGAAGATCAAGGCACAGCATGGCGGCATGAGGGTGAACAGCAGAGATAGCAGGGCAGCATTCGGGGCGAGCAGGCAGGAGAGATTGCAAGGCAGAGAGCAGGGCTTCCAGTCAGAAAGACGTTTTCGACTGGTCCCCAGCAGTCTCTTCTTCAGGTGATCGGCCAGCCCAGTCGGATTGGAAATTTGGTGTAGTGAATCGGGTCGCTGTCCAATTTGCATGCATTTCACCTTCTTTGCATGCAAGGATTCCAAGTGGATTGCTGAAGAGGTAAGTGAATCAGGCCAGAGGGAAATTTGATAGTTAAGTGGTCGCAAACCGATCGGTTTGCTTAGTGAATATAGCCCTATGAATACTACAGATACAATATATTTAAAGAATTTTCTTCTGCTCAGAATTTTAATAAAAACTCATTTGTACGCTATAAAGTTTCTATTCAAACCATTTACATATATACATGTCAAATAAATATAAGTGGTTAACAAAAGAATCATCATATACATAAAAGCTTCCAAGACAACAGTATAAATACTTACAGCATTTGACATGACATATAAAAATCAATCTTCAACTGGTAACATACACCCCCAGCACTAACAGGCATCATCATAGCATTCTCAATCATACCACTTAGAGGCAGATTATACAATTTTTACAAAATGGAATACATTGGCCTTGCATAACAAGGCTGGAGGTCCCCAGGAATTAAGATTCTCTCAAAGTTCACTCCAATTAACATACAATGAGACCAAGCCCTGATAATACTGTAAATTACAATGGACCTTATAACAGCTTCATACACTTGCCCAAGCCCCAAATTTAGGGCTTATGATCATGTAAGATCAGTTTAGGTCAATACGAACAGCTTGTATATGTAAAAACAGAAAAAATGTTCACACCTATGGATGGATAGATCTATGAACCATCTATGGAAGGTGGTATGTTCTATGGATGGAGAATTACAGGCTAACTTATGAACAAGTTTGCTTTTAATTTAAGATGGAACGAGAAAAGGGATGGGACTTGTATACTACCTTTACACATATACAGGTACTGTACTTAGGACAATAGAATATAAAGTGACTTGCCCAGGAACACAAAGACCAGTGCTGGGGATTGATCCTACAACCTCAGGATGCTGAGGCAGTAGCAATACCTAGGGTTACCAGACGTATGGGAAAACCGAGACATGTCCTCTTTTTAGAGAGCTGTCCAGGTTCTTGGATGGACTTTCCAAAACCCAGCAGTTTGTCCAGATTTTGGAAAGCCCTGAGCTCCGGCCACGTCTGGAAAGCCTTCAACAAGCATGCTCGGATGACATCACACATCCGCACATGCTGGAGGCCCTCCATATGCAGCCTGGAGGTCAGGAAAAAAAAAGAGATGCAGCTTTCAGGGGCGGGGCTAGAGGCAGATCAGGGCGAGGCAATGCATCCAGGTTTCTCCATCTTCAAATATGGTAACCCTAGCTCTACCATTAGGCCACTCCTCACCTGCCAGCTACATTTTCACTATGGTCTTGTTGTGGACCTCCATTTCTTCGGAAAAGGCATCAACTAAAGTGGGATCGATTTTATTTTTAAATATGAAACTAGCATCAAGTATGCTTAACATTTACCATCTTAAACCTTTGTCCAGTGCAAAGGCAACTGTACTTTAAAGTGAGATCTTAAGTTCCACTACATACAGCTAGCATCATGTCCAACTTCTCCAGCTCTCAAATAAGACCGAGTTGCATGAAATTTAGGGAGGAAAAATATAGTCAGAGCTCTGTTTCCAGAAACATTTGAGGAAGACAGTCAGGTAAGTGCTAAAAGGAGGGTAGAAGCCTTCTGAAGGCTATTGCTGTTCTGTAGGCAGATGTTTCTCACACCATTCATTATTCCAACTTCTACTGCCTTAGTCCGAGGGAAAGCATTCAGGTGGCTTTGTTTGAGAGACAAATTTAGCATAATAAAACTACATCGCCACAACTGCATAGCAGCTGCATAAAAACTGGTTCAATAGCAGTGCACACCTGGAACCTTTATAGTTCTTTATGTAGAGAGCAGATTTTACCAGAAACATGCTTGAAAAGTAGAAAGTAGATCTGGGCCACAGAGTGTGAAAAAAACCATGAAAATACTCAAACTTTAGGGGGGGGGGAGAAGGAGATTGTATACAGTACATGAATTCATTTCACTTTATAGCAGGAGTGCTTGATTCAGTCCTAAGGACACCCTCAACTAGTCAGGTTTTCAGGATATCCACAATGAATATTCATGAGAGTACTACCACCATCACATGCCAATTGCCTCCATTGAATATATGCACACATTGAGGAGTGGGGAATCTCCCTCTCCCACCCCCTATTTAGGTATGTCTTGAGGATAGGGTCAAGAACGACAGCTATCTAGAAATCTCCCAACACAAAATAGAAGCTTTTTTTTTCCTAAGTGGATTTTTCTTTTACCTGGAAAAAGAGGCCCCTTCGCCGAGCTTTTCCACCATACTGACATTTAAACCACTGTCATAGCTGTGTCTTAATATTGTCATCGTACTCTACTGTATTTAATAAAAGATTTTATATTAAACACTAGTTTGATTGTAAAGAAGTGGCAGAGCTTTTCTTGGAGCCATTTAATACCTCACTGTGGACAATGCAAGGTAAAGCAGAGCCTTGAGAATACGGGTTAATGAGACACATTTTGGAGGTGGAACTAAGTGTAAACAGATCTATTTAGTAGAATATCAAAGACAATAATCTGGAATCTGCTGTCATTTTTTTAAAACAGGCTTCCTCTGTGTGGAGAGATGTGGCCATCAGTGGTTCACTTGCCAATTCGTTCCTGTGGTTGAAATGTCTCATTCTGTAGAGTTGTCGTCATAACTCCTCACTCCAAATAGATGTAGAGGGTTGGAAGAGGGGGGGGGAAGTGTTGTTTGTTTTTTTAACAGAGTTCATTTTATGGTGGAGTCCTTCTTCAAAGAGGCCCCTGTAGCCTTATAAACTTAATCTGAAGGATGAAAGAGTAAGAAAAGAAAAATTTTTTGTTATACCTTCATCCAAACTGAGCTCTAACAGCAACATATGTTTGCTCAAATAAGAGAAAGTTAAAATGAATCGCTCTTCCTCAACAAAATTAGGAAACCTATTATAGGGGGTAGAGAAATGGCTTTATGCCTACAAATGTTGTAAAATTAGGAGATATGAATTATGGAAGTCTATTAAATTTAAAACAGTTGGTCAACCTTGACAAGGAATTCTAGCACCGACACAAAGCATTTCAAAGTATCATCAGCTAAAATGGGTATCTGGACAGACCAAAGCACCAAACCTGTCAAGCCAGAAAATGACAGAGCATACGAATGATCTAGTTCACTCAGCTTTCTTGACTATGGAAACGGTCCTTGGAACAGGCACCAAATGGAGATGAGTACAATAATTCACCACTTTTCGGTGAAGGGATTTAGATTTCTCTTGAATATCCCCTTTCACCCTCATCTTTTGACTCCTTGTTTTTATGCTCCATCGAGATGTTGAGCTCCTGTTCCAAGTTACAGCTTGGAGATTTAAACTGCTTCATCTCCCCGATCCTGCTTTTCCTCCAGAGTACACTAGTTATATATAATCTATCTCGTATACTTTGACAGACTGTTAACCATTTTGGTGACATCCCAACCTAGGCCAATCAGAGCCTTAGGCCCCTCCCAACCGCATATCTGCACTGGTAATTTTGCACTTTCGCACGTAAGTATGCCCGTTTGGTGAGCAGCACTAATCCAGCCATAGCGAGCAGATAAGTCTTCTTATTTTTCTGCTTTATTCATTCAATACTGTGATTGTGGGGGTAAGACATCGTAAGTGCTACGATGGTCTGATGGCAACCGATGTTGGATTCACGTCACTTGAACATCAAAAACAGGTTGTGGGTGTGAGAACTAAAATTCATTGATATACAGTCAAACCTCGGTTTGCGAGTAACCCAATTTGCGAGTGTTTTGAAAGACGAGCAAAACATTCTCGCAAAACGTCTCTCGCAAACCGAGTCTCGATTTGCGAGCACCCCCTGATAACCAGCATCGCTCCCCCCCGCTCGAATCGCCCCCCCCCCCCCCCGCGAGAACAGGAACCCCCCACCCACCAACTTTAATTCACCCCCCCTTTGGCACCGGCACTCAGCCCACAAGTGTCGGTGCCGCTTGAAGATCTTCTTCTTCCCAGTCTCTGCCGGCTTTGAGCATGCATCTGCACATGCTCAAGCCCTTCTAATTCTCGAGAATTAGAAGGGCTTGAGCATGCGCAGATGCATGCTCAAAGCCGGCAGAGACTGGGAAGAAGAAGATCTTCAAGCGGCACCGACACTTGTGGGCTGCGTGCCGGTGCCAAAGGAGGGGTGAGTTAAAGTTGGTTGGGCGGGGGGTTCCTGTTCTCACGGGGGGGTGCCGATTCGAGCGGGGGGGGCCTTTGCGAGCAGGGGGAGCGGTTCTCGTGCCGGTGCCAGACGGGGGGGGGGAGCAGCGCCCTGGCCTCGGGGGGGGGGGGGGGGAACATATCAAAGCGAGTTTCCATTATTTCCTATGGGGAAACTCGCTTTGATAAACGAGCATTTTGGATTACGAGCATGCTCCTGGAACGGATTATTATATACTGTATATTATTTGAACTGTGATTTATATTTGTTTATATAAGTGACAATCACAAGATAACTATATAGCTACTCCCTTATTATATATGGTTCAAGCCACATATTCACCATGGCCAAAAACAGATGATAGCCCAAGTTTTTGGAGAAGGAACAACAGGCCGCTAGCCAAAATGTCTAACTAGAGAATAACACGGGGACAAAATTTTCCCTATCCCGGCAAGTTCCTTTTCCTGTCCCTGCCCCATTACTGCAAGCTCTGCCCTTGTGTACAAAGCCTCACACACTTTAAAATCATAAGTGTTCGAGGCTTGTGCGTTTAAGGCAGTGCTGACAGGAATGGGGAAGGGTTGGGTCAGTGATAAAACTCGCAGGCATGGGACGGGGAAAATTGAGTTCCTGCAGGGACAGGGAAAAATTTGTCCCTGTGTCACTCTTAACCTCTCTTACTTTTAATAATAATTTTATTTTTATATACCGCCTGACCAGGAATGGTTCTAGGCAGTTCACAAGTAAAACTGAACATACAGCAAAAAATACAATTTAAAAATGGAAATAGATCAGACAGTAAAACATAAGAAATGCATAAAATTTTAAAAGACAACAAAATGGCATTAGGATACAAATTCTACAAATTTAGGTGGGTGCCTTCTCAGATTTGTAGCACAGGCCAAAGATGAGAAATGTGTGAGAAATAGGATAGGGGAGGAGCCAAACATTACCTTTTTCTACTTTTGACTTCCCAGCCATCTCTACACTTTGAGAAATAGAGATCTTTCCCAGGCGTTATCTCGGTCCTCTGGAGATCTTCAGCACAGAAAGTAAACCTACAAGTGTCAACAAGGCAGTCAATGCAAAAGTTTCCCAACGCACAAAAATATTACCTTAGATAAGGTGATACCAATTAGAAAGAGGGCCCCTTTCATTAATACTGCTGCCCGATTCGCCAAAGGCCTTCATGTTCCCCTCTTCTCTCTAGCGTCCTCCAGCTTCCCCCCTGGCCTCCCGGTCTCACCTTTAAAGCTAATTACAACAGTCTGCAGAGGATCACCATTAGGTAAAATGATTTTATTTTCAATATAGTGATTGAAATGTGTCAGTTTTGAGAATTTATATCTGCTGTGTATATATGAAAATGGAATGGAAAAATAATTGCATTAGTAAAGGGGATGGGATCTGGGGCAGAGCTTGGGTGGGCCTAGGGAGGTCTGTGGTTGGGGTACTCAGTTGATATTTGTTAGACTTAGGGGGTACTTAGCTTGAAGTAGTTGAGAAACACTGCTGTAGGCAATCAGCTGGCGCCAGTGCCTCTCCTTCTCTCTGGCTCTTCCCTGCTGGCATCCCCTACTGGCATCTCAGAGCTCATCTGGAGGGCCTCTGCACATGCACGGACGTCGACATAATGATGTCATGCATGTGTGTGATGTCATCACAGCGACGTCCGCACACTTCTGGATGCCTCAAGCCATGGCCACTACCTTTGGTGTGCCCCAGCTTGAGAAAGTTTGAGACACTGCTCTAAATGGACCAGGGGAGGCCAAGCCCAGGGCCCCTGCCCTCCCCCCTCATGGTGCATGCTTGCTTCTCAGATGGCCATCCAATGCAAATCTTACATGATATCCGAGTATCAAGGCCTGGGAAGTCCATCTCTCTTGATTTAAAAAACAAAACAAACCAAGGGTTTTGAGGCAGATGGAGGCTTTTAAAACAAAAGCAGGAAATCCAAGATGGTCGCTACACTAAAAAGTGTCCAGGGAGACACAGCAAAGTTCTGAAAAATTCTCAAAACAGGATTTTAGAGGTAGAGAACTCCTAACTAGAGAATGACACAGGGAAAAAATTGTCCCGTCTCCGCCCTGTCCCCACAAGCTCGATCCCCTCACCATCCCATTCCCGCAAACCTAGAGGGAAGATTGTTCTTTAAGTAGAAGGATGGGTTGGGGGAAGGGAGGTGGGGAGGTAAGGAAAAAAGGCAGGGGAGACTGATAGGGAAGAGTCAAAGGGGGATAGCGATTCAAATATTCTTAATCTAGCTCTTTCCCAGCGTCTTCTCCCCACTCTCTCTTCCCCTTTTCCCAGCATCTTCCCCCCAACTCTCTCTTCCCCTTTTCCCAGCATCTTCCCCCCAAACTCTCTCTTCCCCATTTCCCAGCATCTTCCCCCCAAACTCTCTCTTCCCCATTTCCTTTCAGGCTGCTTCAGCGTCTTCTCCTCTCCATCCCCCCTCCCCCCTTCACACGGTCCAGCAGCACCCGCCCATTGGCCGGAAGTACACCTCCTTCCCTCCTACCTTCTCTTTGTGGCGATTTCTATAAGGCTATGCGTTGTATTGTAGCTGGAGCCTTGAAGTCGCGTCGCATTGGTTGCTGAAAAAGTCTCCTCCGATGCAACTGGAAGCAGGAAGTTGCGTCAGGAGACTTTTCCAGCAGACACAAGCGACGTGACTTCAAGGCTCCGGCTGCAAAACGCATAGCCTTACAGAAATTGCCACGAAGAGAAGATGAGGGAGGGAGATGCACAGCTGGCGGGAGAGATGGGGGCAGTTGGACCGCGAGCTCATTCACCACGCAAGCACACTCCTTTAACTGCGGAGACAAGTCCATTCACTGCTCCACAGGGCGGTGAATGGCCTTGTTCCTGTACTCGCAGTGACCATTTTTTTTTGTCACCGTTTCAGCAGGTTACCTGCAGCTAGCCGCGGGTAACAACCACCGTGTCATTCTCCACCCCTAACTCTGTCATCCCCTGAAGTATCTCAAAGACAGTAATGATCTTCATTCACCATGCTGAACTGAATGCCTCAAACAAACAGGGATTCTTCAGAAGCTTGTTTCTTCGGGTTGCTTTTACCTCAGCTTAGCCTATAATCCTCTCCCCCCCATTGGACCTCCTATTTTTCAAGGTGAGGGGACACAGCTGGCTCCCAAAAAGTCTCCAGACCGACATGGGACCATAAACCTGCCTGCACTCACATTTTCTAGAATATCTGTGGAGCGAACTCTAAAAAGGCTAAACCCCGAGAAGAGCAAATGTTTAAGGCAGGCTGGCCAAGCAGGTGCCCTGCAGAAGAGAATGGCCTGCCTAGCCATAAAACTTCTGAAAGCAGAGTCTGCAGCTTCTCTTAGGCAGGGCTGCCCCAGGACTATTGGGAACTTCTTTGGCACCAAAAAGCCTAAAACTGCGGACTAAAACCCAAAATAAGAAATTTAGATGGAGGACAGATGAAGAGACAACTTCGTACCTTGCTTGCAGAAAGCAAAAACTGAGGAAAGGGTACTGCCCAGTTGACATGGGGAACAAAAACCCAGACCCATGGACCTGCACAGGTCTGCCTAAGCCCCGCCCCCTTGAACATGTTCACTTGTCGGGAGGGCATCTGTGCATGCGCTGGAGTGACACAATGATGTCACGCACGTGCATGTGATGTCGCAACGTTGCATCCAAGCGTGCATGGATGCCATCTTGACGTGACTGCTAGCTGCAAGCTTTTCAAAACCCAGACAAAGCGCCGGGTTTCGAAAAACCATCCGGACCCCTGTCCTCAAAAAGGAGGACATGTCCGAGGCAATCCAGACATCTGGTAACCTTAGGAAGGCAGAGCCAATAAAGGTAGGCGGAGCCAATAAAGGTAGATGCCTTCTGCGGGACAAGATGCGCAACAGCCACAGGTTCAGGATTCAAGATGCTTTTGCAATGGAGACACCATCAGGTAATCAGAGTGGCCCAGAAGTACCACTGGCCCTAGTAGTTGTGCAGTATATAATATGAAGGGGCCCACACAAAGGCAAAAAGGTCAAAGGTTCCCAAGAGTGGTGGTGAAACAGTGTCCCCAACAAAGGTTAAATCAATAACCAACACAATAAGGAGAATAAGGTAAATAATTATCAGAATTTTACAAGACTTAGGTACCTCAGTGCGAAGGGACAGCGACGGGAGCGTGGCTCCAACGCTTCACGCATCAAGGTGGCGCCGGGAAGGCGTACACCTATACACCATCATAGGGTACCAGAGTGTGTGTTTTTAAATTCAATATAACACTATCACCAAAAACAGGAGTGCAAAATAAACACAGGGCACTGTTACAACAACCAATCAGGGAACCCCCAGCCAACTCCCAAAAAATGAAAAAGCAAAACTTAGCTTCAAAAGATTTTCATCCAATGTCCAAGGAAAGTGAGAGAGAGAGCAGATGAAACGCCAGAAGACCAGGTTCAACCAGCCTGGTTTCGGGAGCAAGTCCCTTCTTCAGGAACCCATAACTGAACAAATCAATCAATGGCAGTCCTCCAGGAGAGCTGGGAAGAGGGGAGGCACCACTCTTGGGAACCTTTGACCTTTTTGCGGGTCTCTTTGTAAGGTTCTCTGGCAATTTTGTTTTTGGAGTTTGTTGTATATAATATGAAAACATTTTAGATGGCTGCCTTACTGGAAATGGTTGTACGACATACAAAAGTGTGATATTAAGCAGATGCATTAAAGCAAACGGAGGAAAGTGGTCTTGCTTTTTTCTGCCAGTCTAAAATAGTTAGTGACCTTTACGAGTCCTGGTTTAAGGTTAGAGGAAGAAAAAAACAACAACAAAAAATCATTCCTTTATCTAAGGCAGGGATGTGAAACAAAAGTCATACCAGAATTTGGTAGAAGACTTTCTTCTTTCATCCAAAGCAGGGGGCTTAGATAGAAGAAAGCCCAGGATTTGGGAAGAAAGTGTTCCTAGCTTTGAAACTCTTGAGCAGGGTCACCAGCAGTCAGAGGATCAGAATCGCTGCACTACCTGGCAAAGTGTCCAAGCAGTCAAGCTGCTGGCAGAATAGAAGCACTGATAATCTAGACCTGGTTTGGGTAGTAGACCCATTACCCTATAAGCTCAAGGTGCCATCTCTTTTGGGGAAATTCCTCCTTGGATGCCTCCTTGGGTTCAGGGAACCTTCAAGTTGAAGTTATGCACACATACCATAGAATTTAAAATCAGAGACAAGTTCCTTACTCAGGATGCAGACCTGGAATGATCTGGAACAGTTAGGTTATAGGAGGTCCTATGATCCAATTCCCAAGCAACTTTTATGATATACCTACTTTCCTTCTACATTTAAGTTAACTCAGTAGAGTACTTTGAAGATTGTTTGAGGGAGCTATACATAAACCTATACTAAGGGTTGCATTACGATAGGGGAATGAATTACAGTTAAGTAGAAGAACAATTTGCAAGAAGCATTATTTGCTTGTTAAATCATCTGTTTGCCCAACAGTTCTGTAATGTAATTTTGGTATTCTGGGCAGATTGCTGTACTGAGACCCTAATTACTGGGCAGGATGCTGTACCGAGACCCTAATTACTGGAGCTCAGGTATTTAAAGCTATGCCCTGCCCCCCCCTTGCCCCATTGGTGCTTCTTTCCTTTCCCTTCACCCACCTGTGGTCTTCTCCTGCCTCCACATCTGGTGACTTCAAGGTTTGAAAGATTTGGGGGGAGGGCATCACTGATCAATCAGGCGTATCATAAGGTTTCCTTTTATATAAAGTTGTCCAGAGGGAAGACTTCCAAGGTAAAAGGTTGACAGAGCCTGGGATGAAATGGCTGCGATGAACTTTCCCATGCTGGAAGGGCCCTGCTGAGCTGGCCATGCTGATTCATCCCATTCCTACCGATACCATGGAGCATTTACATAAGCAAAGTGACTCTTCCCTTTCACTTGGCCAAGAACCCAAGCCCTTTGTACAGTGTTACCAAAATGCCGTAGAAGTCAGAGGGAAGAGATTTTAAAAACTATGCTGAATAAGAATTCATATAGTCTGGGAATGTGCGTGCATACTCCCTTTTGACTAGGGTTAACCTCAGAATGCTTTGGCCAAGAGAAAGAGCGGGCTTAACCCTAACCTCAGGTCATTGCCCTTCACTCTACAAGCAATGCCAAGAAGTATAAGACGGAATAAACCAAGTCGTAAGTCAAAGCCTTTAGTTTCCAATGACAACTCAGGAGTAGATTGTGGTCCATCTCAAATTTGCATATTATATGATGAGTACTTTTTTTTCCATCAAGTAAAAGTTTTGATGTTTTTGTGCCTGGGTACTTGTTAGATTTCTTTCTAGGAAGTGGAGAGAATTTTAGGAATTGGTATTTGGAGTAGGACCGAGCCACATGGGGATAGGATCTTTGGCTGGGGAGAAGCAGCAGCAGAAAAGAACAGGACAGTCTAGAAGAAGTATGCAGGCAGATTGATAGGCTTAAAAACGATAAATCCCTGGAACTGGATGGCATCCATCCGAGGGTAATCAAGGAACTGAAAGGGGCTATAGCCAATCTGTCGATCAAATCAGGAAGGATTCCGGAAGACTGGAAAGTAGCGAATGTTATGCCAATCTTCAAGAAAGGTTCAAGGGGAGATCCGGGAAACTACAGACCGGTGAGTCTGACCTCGGTACCGGGAAAGATGGTAGAGGCGCTGATAAAAGGATCACATCATTGATCACCTTGACGGACACGATCTGATGAGAACCAGCCAGCATAGCTTCAGCAAAGGAAGATCTTGCTTGACGAACTTGCTGCACTTCGAGGGAGTAAACAGGCAGATAGACAAGGGTGACCCAGTGGACATTGTACATCTAGATTTTCAAAAGGCATTCGACAAGGTCCCGCATGAACAACTACTTTGAAAAATTGCGAGCCATGGAATCGAAGGTGAAATACTCACATGGATTAAAAACTGGCTGGGGATAGGAAAAAGAGAGTGGGGGTAAACGGACAATACTCGGACTGGAAAAGCATCATGAGTGGTGTGCCGCAGGGTTCGGTGCTTGGACCTGTGTTCTTCAACATATTTATTAATGACCTGGAAATTGGTACGACGAACAAGGTGATTAAATTTAAAGACAATACAAAGTTATTCAGTGTTGTGAAGAAACAGAAGGATTGCAAAGACCTGCAACGTGACACACGCTTGAGAAATGGCCAGCGACATGGCAAATGAGGTTTAACGTGGATAAGTGTAAGGTGATGCATGTCGGTAACAAAAATCTTAGACACGAATACAGGATGTCCGGTGCAGTACTCAGAGAGACCCCCCCCCCCAGGAAAGAGACTTAGGAGTACTAGTAGACAAGTCAATGAAGCCTTCCGCGTATTGTGCGGCGGCAACGAAAAGGGCAAACAGAATGCTAGAAATGATTAAGAAGGGGATCACGAACAGATTGGAGAAGGTCATCATGCTGCTGTACTGGGCCATTGTACACCCCCACCTGCAATACTGCGTCCAGCACTGGTTATACATGAAGGATACAGTACTACTCGAAAGGATCCAGAGAAGAGTGACTAAAATGGTTAAGGGGCTGGAGGAGTTGCTGTACAGTGAGAGATTAGAGAAACCGGGCCTCCATGGTCAAAACATTCAAGATAATGAAGGGAATAGACTTAGTATATAAAAACAGGTTGTTCACCCTCTCCAAGGCAGAGAGAACGAGAGGGCACTCTCTAAAGTTAAAAGGGGATAGATTCCATACAAACGTAAGGAAGTTCTTCTTCACTCAAAGGGTGGTAGAAAACTGGAACACTCTTCCGGAGGCTGATATAGGGGAAAACACGCTCCAGGGATTCAAGACAAAGTTAGACAAGTTCCTGCTGAACCAGAACATACGCAGGTAAGGTTAGTCTCAGTTAGGGCACTGGTCTTTGACCTAAGGGCTGCCGCGTGAGCGGACTGCTGGGCACAATGGACCACTGGTCTGACCCAGCAGTGGCAATTCTTATGTTCTTAACCATCAGTGCTGGGGAGAAGCAGCAGAAAAGAACAGGACAGGAGATGTTTATAGGGAGGAGGGAACCATCAGTGCTAGGTGCTCTCCCCCAGGAGCATTTTGCAAGCTGGAATCCTGCCCATGCACTACGCCCTATAGCACCCTTACCCTACATAGTATAACCACTGTAGAAGCAATCAATAGGGAGGGATTTTTGCACCCCTGTCTCTGTACCCTGCTCTCCCCCAGTCTGGCATCAGTTTCCTCTCCCCTGCCAAACTGGCTGGTGCTACGAGCACAGCAGTTTCTCAGTCTAGATCAGTGTCTCTCAAACGGTGCACCATGGCATAGTGGCGTGCCCCGAAGACATTCCAAGTGTGCCACTAGAGATTACAGATTACGTATACACTAGAATAGACATGTACGTACATATGCAAGAGTCTGTCAATGTTATGAGCATCTGTGTGCATAGGGATACAACCGCCAAGACAAGCATCATTCTTTGATGCGATTGGTCCTTGAAAACTAATGGCAAGTACATTAGATAAATTGTGAGCCCACTGGGACAGATAGGGGACATGCTTGAAGTACCTGAGTGTGGTTGTATAACTACAAAAAAAGTGGAATACAAGTCCCGATCCCTTTAGGATAATTACTGCATAAAAAGTAAAACGAAAACTAACTTCAGTAACAAAGAAAGCAAAGCTTTACCACCATTTGGATCTTCTTATCTCTGTGAACTTGGATTTTCTGCTCTGACAGAAATTAAATTTAAAAAAAAAAAGAGAACGACTGTAGATGGTGGATGATGAAATATCAACTATCAAGCTGCTTTTTGAATTAATTTGCACTCAAAAAAAACAAGAACATCTATCATTGATTAGTAATTCTATTCTGTCTTTTAGTTTCACTGTTGTTGCAATTACCCATAGTTAGCTTAAAGAACTTTAAATAACTCTCAAATTTAATTTTTTGTTGGTTTTGCAATTTTATAATTTCAATTATAATGCATCGTGAAAAACATTTGCTCCATTTAGTGTGCCGGAGCTAAAGTTTGAGATACACTGGTCTAGATCTTATGTTACCCAGGACCCAGTTTGGGTTTGAACCATGTGGCATATTGTATCCTGCATGGTTCAAATACAAGAGTACGATTCCAGGTGCAAGAGAAAAAAAAAAAAGTAGTGTTTTGGGCTTTGACATTCTCTTACTGTCCAACTATTAAATGGAAGTAGAGATGATAAAATTCCTATCTATACACAACTGTGTAAGGGCCAGTAACTGCCTCAGAAATCTGCTCCTCTCTTGCAGTTCCACAGGGAACCGTGCAGTTCTGACAATTTGGGCCGAATTTAGGACTTAAAGTGGTGAAATGGATTAGAAACTGTTTGATAGCCAGAGGGTGGTGGTTAATGGAATTTGATCAGAGGAAGGAAAGGTAAGTAGTGGAGTGCCACATGGAACGGGCGTTGGATCCAATTCTGGTGAATATATTTATGAGCAACATTGCTGAAGGGTAAGGCTTGCCTTTTTGTGGATGATACTTAGATTTGTAACAGAGAGGACACCCCAGAGGGCGTGGAAAACATGAAAAAGGATCCGCAAAAGTTAGAAGAGTGGTCTAAAGTTTGGCAACCAAAATTCAATGTGAAGTGCAGAGTGATACACTTGTGGAGTAGAAATGTGCTGAGAGGTGAGAGACTGATACGCATGGACGAGTAGAGGGATCTTGGGATGATAAATGTCCAAGGATCTGAAGGCTATGAAACAATGCTGGCTGTAGCCAGGAGGATGCTGGGTTGTATAGAAAGAGGCATAACTAGCAGTATTTATGCTCCTTTACAGGTCATTGGTGATGCCCCAACCAGAAAACTGTGTTCTGTTTTGGAGGCCTTATCTGGATAAGAATGTAAATAAAGACTTGAAGTGGTCCAGTGAAAAGACAAAAATAGTATGGAGCTTGTGCCAAAAAAATGTACATGAAGAGATTGATCCTGTTTCCATCAAAAACATTTTACCCTCCTTGTCCAATCCATCATCCTCTCCAGATTGGACTATTGCAACTCTATCTACTTAAGCCTAACTAAGAAAAACCTCCACAGACTCCAACGGATTCAGAATGCCGCGGCCAAGCTCATCTTCGCTAAAAATAAATTTGACCATGTCTCCCCGCTCCTGGCCAAGCTCCACTGGCTTCTGATAATCGCCAGGGTCCACTATAAATGCGCCTGTTTAACTTTCAAAATCCTAAATGGTATCCTCCCTCCCTTTATCCCTCTTTCTTGGAATTCCTCAAACCCTAATACCACCAGATCCTCCCACAAATTAAAACTATCCTTCCCCTCGCTAAAAGGCATTTCCCACACAGGAAAGCTAGGGACCTCCCTCCACTTCAAAATCACTGAGCTCTGGAACATCCTTACCTCCCCTCTTCGGAACTTGAGCTCTCTCCAAGTTTTCGGCAAACATCTGAAAACCTGGCTTTTCTCAAAAAATGTAAGTCTCCCTCCAACTTAGGAATCAAGGAAACTCTTATATCTTGGCATCCCAACTCCTCTAAATTTTCTTCACACTTCTTCCTCTAACCTTCTGTTGTAGTTCCTTCCTATTTCTCCTACTGTAAACCGCGTCGAGCTCTACAAACGTGGAGATGCGGTATACAAACCTAAGGATTAGATTAGATTAGATTGGAAGACCGGAATATGTATACTCTAGAGGAGAGGAGGGACAGGGGAGATATGATACAGATATATAAATACTTGAAAGGTATTAATATAAAAACAAATCCAGAGAAAAGAAAAATGGTAAAACTAGAGAGCGTGAATTGAAGTTGCAGGGGTGACAGACTTAAGGAGTGATGTTAGGAACTTCTTTTTTCACAGAGAGGGTGGTGGAAGCCTGGAATACCCTCCCGAGGGAGGTGATAGAGACGAAGACTTGACAGAATTTTAAAAAGAGTGGGACAAACACAGAGGATCTCTAATTAGGAAATAAATGGAATAAAACAAAGTAAGGCCAGTACTGGGTGTCCCGTACATGGCAATTTGATTTAGGATGAGCTGGTGAGGGCTTTGATAGAAGCCCCAGTGACAGGATACTTAGGATAGGCTCGGGTGGGCAAGTTTGTGAGGTCGCTTGTGCCTGGGAAATTAAAAAAGGTTTGGGGGAAGGGGCGGCAGCGATGAGGATGGGGGAGGGGCACCACACACCCTCACTACGCCGCTGTGTGGTGCTTCTTATTTAGATTGGCCTAGCCAATGAGGGATCTTCAGGGTTACTCAAGTATATTCATTGCAGTACTCCTGATGCCTCTAGGTGAGAATTGAGAAGCACTGCTCTAGTGCTTAAACACAGAACAAACACTGGCACCTGCAGTTCTACTCACTTCTGTTGTGTTTCGCCAGACTTGATTCTTATGCGCTTGACGTGCAGCTCTTTGTCGCTTGCGCCATTCCTTGACCAGTAATAGCTTTTCAGTTCTTTCCACAGAGAGTACCAGGCTTGACTCGCTCCTCCCCAGGATAGTTTGATTTTTAGAAGGTCACCAATGTCTTCCTCAGTGTGCACCAGAAAGGTGTTGGTGGCATTGAAGCTGATCTGTTCAGGTCTGCAATGTAAACAAATCCACTTAGGAGCCAACATGGACCTACTTCAGAGACCAACCTAAAAAACTGCCTTTTAAGCTTTTAGCTGAAACAAACTGCTACCAAAACCATCTAACCACTTTCAGGTGAAACCAAACTGCAGCCAGAACTTGCCACCTGGTGTCAGTCTAAACCAAAAAACTAAAGTTTGGCTGTGTGAATGTGAACCAATGTGGATTGTCACGAGATTTGCAGCATGGCGTCGGAGGTTCAAATTCCAGGAGCTACAAGCAGACAGACAGACAACTGGAGAGCCATGAAAAAAAAAAACCCACACAGTATTTCACGATTGTACAATGCGATTATTCATATTATAACAATACCATGAAAATATAAGTCAGCTTGGGATAAGATACTTGGAAAATCCTATGAGCAAAATGTTTGGAATAAACAATTAGGCTCTTTATTATGTGTATCTATTTCTAGTAATATGGTAGAGAATGGATGTAAAATGTTATATCGATGGTATTATACTCCTGTATGCTTAAAAGCTATGTTTGGTAAAGGTACAGATGAATTTTGGAGAATGTGTGGCACTCGAGGCTCTTTTATCCATATCTGGTGGAATTGTCCCAAGGTACAAATCTTTTGGGAACAAGTAATGAGTTTTGTATCAGAGGTATTGGGTATTCAGGTGTATAAAACTAAAGAATGTTGCTTATTGAATATGGCTATATTTGAAATACTGGATCATTATAGGAAATGGATTGGGCTAGTTTTGACATCAGAACGAATGGTATTAGCTGCATATGGGGGGGGAAAAAAGATATATCATCAATTAAGATAGTACAATGTAAGATAAAATTTGTCTATAATATGTCTAAATTAACTGCAATGAGAAGAAACCAAATATCCACTTAAAAAAAAAAAAAGTCTAAATATAAAATCAGGGAAGAATCTTCTATATTAGAATAGATTTGATTTCTTATATACCGCTATACCGTGAGGTTCAAAGCGATTTACAATGAAGATAGATTAAAGATACATTAAAATAAAATAAATAAAAATGGATCACGATGGTTTGAATCTATAGTGAGGGAGGGGGGTTTGTCACCTCCTGGCCTTAGGGGTGGGGGGGGGTTGTTTTTGGGTTGCGAGAGCTGATGGCGGGTGTTGGATTTTAACGACTTGGATAATTGTAATAGAAAAGAATATGATTTTGTTAGTTACTATAATAGTGTTTGGGTGGGGGATAATTTGGAAGGAAGGAAAATATTATTATTATAGTAATGTATATGGCTGCTTTGATGTATGATTTTGAAGCTTTGTTTTTTGAAATAGTTTAATAAAGAATATATTAAAAAAAATAATTTAAAAAAAAACAAACAACCAAAACTTGACCAACAAGTCTGGCACAATTACGTTCCAAAGTCAGTGCTAATGTAGTTATTACCCAAATACCCACCATGACAGGACCTTAATGAGAATGTGTAAAAAAATTGATTACCAGTTTTTATGCTTACCAAACTATGCACAAAAAAGAAAAAGTAGTATTGAGACGTTTCCCATTTTGTTTTTAGTTAAAAGGACAAGCGTGATAAATTCTTACTATACTGCGAACATACCAGCCTGGTGCACAAGCCAGAATAAATAAAAGCACATTCATGCAAGGAATACATTTCTCATATTGTCTATCAAGCTTCATTTTATTGTGCTTGATAACCCATTGCAGAAGGTTCCTCTCTCATAGAATGTAACTTCTACAAGCCACAAGTTTGATTAAAATGTTGCATCTTCATCATAAAACCAAAGTGAAAAACAAAAAAAGGAAAAAAATTCTAGAAAGATCCAGAAACTAGTTGGTTGTACTTGTGTGTCTTCAGGACTATCAGGAATAAAAGGCTTAGGAGGGGATTGTGTGCAGCTTAAGATGAGTTTCCCTGCTACGAGATTCAATGTTTCACTCCCAATGAGAAAAAGCAAGCCAAGCAAAGCAGAACAAATCAGGTACATGAATAGGGTAAGTCAAATCAGCTTTTTAAAATGTAGAAAAATGATCAGGATGCGCCAAAGGGCACGTTTTGGAGAAGCCTTCATCAGGAGTCCAATTCAGCTCTATGAAGGTGGTTTGAAAAGTTTGGTAAAAAAGCAAGCTAAACAATTTTTTTAAAACACTAGTTATTTCTCAACATAGTCCAACAAATTTCCAATTTTTCCATCCTGTTGGAAAAATAAGTTCATTCAAATTTAAAAATAATATTTAAAACTTTTCTTTTCCCACCAAAACTTTTTCAAAAACACTAAAGCACCCCTGACCTAGGACATTGGACACCTTTGAGTGTGTGGAAGGAAGGAGAGACATGCTGGAGGCATAGGGGGGGGGGAAGAAGGATGGAGCTTAGACCCCCCTCCCTCCAAACAAAAAGGGTGTTCCACTGCCTCTGGGGTCAGGCATCTGAGTCCCAAATTGTAACCCATGGTATATGGGCAACCCTGGTCCGTGTTATCAAATTTTCAGACAAACCAGCTCTCCTATTCTGAAAAAAACCATACCACTTAGGACAGTGAGATATCAACCATTCTGCTACAGCATCCCCTACTAGGCTTGCTGTAAATGGTTCAGTTTGCTTAAAATAAATTATTATTTTTGCTGAGAATAGGAGGCAATTATTTAGTACTAGTCTTTAAGCTCGTTACATTAACGGGTGCTAGAATAGATGTGTCTGTCTGTCTTTCTTTATCTCTCTCTCCTTGGCCGCTGTCTGTGTCTTTCTGTTTCTCCCCCCCCCCGAGCAAAGCTGTCTGCCCCCAGCACCCCTCCCCCCCCCAAAGCAGCCCCCTTTCCCTCTCCCTAACTGTCTCTCCATGGCCTTCTTCTGTCTTCCCCCAGAGCAAAGCTGTTTGCCCTAAGCACACCCCTCCCCCCAAAGCAGCCCCTTTTCCCTCTCCCTCTGGCCCCCTGTATTGATCCCCCTGCTTACCCTCCCTCCATCCCGGTGTCTTCTGGCCTGCTCCTCTTCAAAGCAGGCCGCGATCTTGGTGGCCGGCCCCAGCGAACCTCGCAGGCCGCTCCCCAAACTGGAAGCACGCTCCCTCCCGATGCGATCCCGTGCGTCAGAGGCAATGTGCTACCGAGGCTGGAAAGCGGCCCACGAGGCCCGCCAAAGCCGGCCACGATCGCAGGCTGCCCCGAAGAGGAGGATCAGCGGCAGCGGCAGCAGCGGTGAGCGAGGGCGGGAGGAGGCTTGCTTCAGGTTGGTGAGCGAGGGCGGGAGGAGGCTTGCTTCGGGTTGGTGAGTGAGGGCGGGAGGAGGGGAGTGGCCAGAATGATCCCTGGCCGGGTTCTAAAATGGAACACGGCCACGGATCACACACCACAGCAGCAGGGATCACGCTTTTTTAAAAAGCGCATGCGCTGCTAACGTTTTAATTTATTTAGTATTCTTGTGGTTTTTTTAAATTTTGTTTTCCTTATTAGTAATCTTTTTAATTACTGAATTTGGTTTTTTTAATTTCTTAGTGCTTTAGATTGTGAGCCTATTGGACAGCTAGGGATGTTTTTTCCCCCCCCCAACACCTTATATTAGTTTGTCATTGTTTGTGAACCGCTGTGAACTTCGAATGAGGTATTGGTGGTATACCAATAAAAACTGTATTGCAAATAGGTCTGTGTAAACCAGCAATCCTTAATAGTGTTAGATGTAAGGGGGAGAGGGTCTGTCTGTTGTGGGTGTCGGATGTTTGGATATGCAAAGCAGGATGTACTTCACTAAAATGTAGTCACAGGACTGAAAGAACATATGTGAAATCTCATATCAAGGAAGAGGGTTTAACCCACCCCTCTGTGCAGACTACAGTGCAAGGCAAAAATCTCTGCTGACCCTAGATATTCCTCAGGAGCGAAAGAAAAATAGAGCCCCAGCTGTAGCCTACACAAAGAGAAAAAAGCGGAGAAGTTTCACAGGGAGTGGGGTGCTGTGGCTGAACTCGGCAGGGTGAAGTTAATTGAAAAGGAGGAGAGGTATTGGGTATTTTTTATTGTGTTGTATCTTATGCATTCTTGTACCCCCACCTAGATAACAGGTGAAAATAACAGTATAAGGGTGGTCTGACCATTAGGCTAGCCACTTAGTGCTAGACTCACTAAACAGACCTACCAATCCAGGTCCGGGGGGGCTGATGCATGATGCGCCTTCATGCAAATGCAAATGATCGGAATCACGCCCCCAACCGACTGCAAGGATTGCTGAATAGCGATCCCGACGCATGCACAGACCATCTGTAGATGGTCTGCGCTAGAGGTCTGCATGGGAATGGGGATCGCGGGAATCCCACTGGTCCTGCGGGAATCCCCCATAACCCACGGGACTCTCACGGGGACCCCCCCTCTGGCCAACAGGACTCCCACGGGGATAGAAGGCTTTGGAAGAAGGGTTCGTCCATATAATATAATGGACACATCAGCCTTAGTAAAAGAGGGGGGTTTTTAAGTTAATTACCTGAACAGAAAACAAAAAAAGGGTTCCACCAAAGAGATTCCACAGGAAAACAGCAAAAGAACTGTATATTGATGATTCTGGCAGAAGTAATTGCTGCTTTTTATGGGGACGGGCAGGGATGGAGGTAATTCCTTGCGGGGATGGGTGGGGACGGAGAGGATCCTGGCGGGGACGAGTGGGGATGGAGAGGATCCTGGCGGGGACGAGTGGGATTTCTGTCCCCGCGCAACTCTCTAGTCTGCGCATGCTTACAGAGCAGCAACTTTTTAAAACTTTTTTTTACTTCTTTTTCTTCGTGAGCCCGTGGTTAAAGCCACAGGCTCGCAGTGCAGGGAAGGGCAGGAGAGTCAGAGCAGCGAGAGGAGGAGATTCGGGGCGGCAGGAAAGATGTAGGGGTGAGAGCAGGGCAGCAAGAGGAGGGCGGCAAGTCGGGGCAGAGAGCAGGAGACTCCAGGCAGAAAACAGGAGATGCAGTCGGAAAGCAGTGAGCGACTGGTCCCCAGCAGTCGCTTCTTTTCTTGATCAGCCAGCCCAGTCAGTGTTCCAGATTTGTTTAGTGAATTGCTGCCTGCCTACATTTGAATGCCGTTCCCCCTCATTTGCATGCGTGGATCTGATTGGAGGATGATCGGGACAGAGGTTAGTGAATCGGGTCGGAGGAAAATCGGGTTGCAAAGGGATCACTAAGTGGTCAGGACTCGATCGGTGGGCTTAGTGAATCTAGCACTTAGAATGGCAGAACTTGGGGTGGGGTAGGAAGGTGGCAGCATGGCTCTGGGGCATGTGAAAGCCTTTTTTCTGTTTGCAGTGGCGTATGGTCAGAGCCTTCAGGGGATTCAGTGAATCTCCAGCTCTACAGGCCCACTTTGTTTACTTATTACTCAAGCAAAAAGTAAAGAAAAAAAATTTTAAAAAGCAGGTTTCTAGGGCTGGGGATTCACCCAACCCCCTGAAGGCCCTGACAGTACAACTCCGAATTAGATTGCTTGTGCAGCTTCTGCCTGCTCAAACAAATTCAGAGGTGTGGCCTCAGGGCCTTAAGGGGGTTGGGTGAATCCCCTGACTGCACACCACTGCCAGTTTCCCTTCTTAGTGCAGTTCCCCCTGTTGCTGCCCCAATCCCAGAAGATTAAAAATGCATCAGCGCCAAGTGGGCCTGTGAACACAAACCCTTGTTGAAGTGCCGCTTCCCCCTCCCCCAAATACTTTTTTTTTTGGGGGGGGAGAGGGGAGAAGGAACAAAGCTGCACTTCAGCCGAGTCTGTTTACAGTGTCCGTACAGCACTGAAGATCATTAATCTTCTAGCCAACCCAGCAGGTGGTAGGGTGTGGCAACAGCAGCAAGAAGAGAAGATGAAAACCAGAGATTTTGGAAGGTATGCATCATAGCTAAAGACTGGATGGACCATTTGGGTCTTTATCTGCCATCATCTACTATGTTACTATGTAAAGGTTTGTGTAGAGCAGTGGTTCCCAACCCTGTCCTGGAGGACCACCAGGCCAATCGGGTTTTCAGGATAGCTCTAATAAATATGCACGAGAGAGATTTGCATATAATGGAAGTGACAGGCATGCAAATCTGCTCCATGCATATTCATTAGGGCTATCCTGAAAACCCGATTGGCCTGGCGGTCCTCCAGGACAGGGTTGGGAACCACTGGTGTAGAGCACCAAAAGCCCTTGGACAAGCATTGGTGGAGATGATTGCTGCAAGATGATGAATAATGTGGGCTGATCTATTCAAGAAAGCTGAAAATTGAGACCTTGAATGCTCATACCGAAATATGTTAAAACAGCACACTTACATTTGCAAAGAAAGTGGTTGAGAATCGTTGCTTGTGCCATAGAGGGTAACTGAGAAAGTGGGCTCACTATCTTCCATCTCTTTGTAATTGAAAATATGCATTTTCATCTGGTAATGATAAACTGGAAAAAAAAAAAAAAAAAAAATCATAACTTTAGGACACCATGGTGCAAGAGTCAATTTTCAGCAGTACTCGTAAGGCTGTGGAAAAGTGTGAGATATACATCAATGTCATTGAATGTGTCAGTATAATTCTGTGTTTAAGTGTACTCCCGCTTATAGAGTGCCAAATATTGGGGTTTCCCTGTACAAGCTATATCAGTGGTCTCAAACTCGCCAGGTACTATTTTGAGGCCCTCGGTATGTTTCTCACAATCACAAAAGTAAAATAAAACAAGTCTCTTGATCATATGTCTCTTTAGCTATAAATTACAATATTATTAAGACTTAGCCAAAAGGAAAGATTTTTAAACTATAAAGAGTTTTACCTCATGCAAAATTGTCATTTTTTAAAATAAGACATTAACTATTTTTTTTACTGAGGCCCTCCAAGTACCTACAAATCCAAAATGTGGCCCTGCAAAGAGTTTGAGACCACTGAGATATACGTATGGAGGGGCATAATCAAAAGAAACGTCTAAGTCCCTTTTGGGCTTAAATCGCTAGTCGCCCAAAGTCTGACATGGGAAAAGGTCAATTTTCGAAAAATATGTCCAACATAATTTTTTTTTAATTCGTCCAACTGTATGTCCAGCCGTCTGATCACCCAGACTGCTAAGTCATCCATCTTTATACCCCATTTTCGTCCAAAAATACGTCCAAGTCAAAAACGCCTAGAAAAAGACTGTTTGGAAGTGGGCAGGGTCAGCAAAGTGATGGACTGGACACACAAACATTGCACCAGAGTAGTGGGGTACCTTACAGGGCACTGCTGTGAACTTCACAAAAAGGGTGCCACATACACATCTCACCACAACAACCTTATAGGTCATGGTGAGCCCCCCAGAACCGACTAGACCCACTTGTCTACTACCCCAATAGCCCTTATGCTGCAGGTGCCACTTATATGGCAGTACATAAGGGTTTTGGGGGGTGCACATGTTTCACCATGCATGCAGTGGTTAGAGTGGCTTAAGGGTATGGGTTCTTCTGTTTCACTAGCCCACCCTCCAGACTCCTTAAGTCATCTCTGTGCAGCTCTACTAGGCTTTCCTATGCCAGGCTGCCAGGTGCTGATTATCTGGAGGCAGATGCGACATTTTTATTCCAATTTTTATGGAGATTGGGGAGAAGGGGGGGTGGGGGGTCAGTGATCACTGGGGGAGCATGTAGGGGTCTGTACTTTGTCCCTGCAGTGGTTATCTGGTCATTTTGGATATCTTCTTGCGACTTAGACCTGGTTTTAGATGGCCTAAGTCACAACGTCCAAGTTCCGTCTAGGCAGTGTTAAACTTTCGGTTATACATGCAGTACGACTAAGTCTAGGACGGCCCACGTCCCGCCCAAATCCCACCCTCACCACTCCTCCTGAAATGCTCCTTTTAGCTCTGGGTGTACTGCACCACTGTGAAGGCCTAAGTCGTTTTTAGATACGTCTAAAACCCGGTTCGATTATCGGCACGTGGATGACTCGTCTTACTGATCGATTTAGGCCGCTTTTTAGACATATTTCCATTTTGATTATCAGCCCCATAATATCTCAAAAAATCTACACCGAAAGTAATTCTATAAAGGACTACCCATTAAGGGTTATAGTGGCACCAAAAAAATAAAAAGCATTAAGGTCCAGATTCTCCAACTGCCACCAATAGGTGCCCAAGCTCAGTAAAAAATTTAAAAAAAAATAAAAAAAGCACCGCTATTTAAATGACATTTTTAACCGAGTTTCAAGATACCTACCAGCGCTGGAATCATGCCATTTATTTAGTTTTATAACCTGTCTTTCCCAGGAGCCCAGAACGGGTCACAAGGATACGTACACAGTAGTTATCAGGATCCACAAATGGAATAAAAGTTTAACCAACTTTATCTCGAACGCTCTTTCTTACCAAACTTTTAGGAAGTCAAAACTTATCTCTTTGATAAATTTCTCCGACTCCGCTTCTGCCTTGATGTACTTCTAAAATTCTTCCGGGAAAAATTTGATTCATCTTACCATGCTAATATAATTTTGAAAGTCTTTTTTGTAATAGCGCTGTCTGTATACAGTCTCTTCCGTAAACCGCTTTGAACTGTTTGTGGTATTGCGTTATATAAAAATACAAATGATGATGTTGATGATTATCATAAATTATACAGAATTTAAGACTGGTATCAACAACACATGCTAAGGAGAAACTACGAACACATATCGATCTTTCGGCAAAGATGGGCACCAGAAATTTAGGCCAGGGTTTTCCAGGCCTACGTTTCCAGTGCCTACCTTTTGATGGGAATCGCTCCTTCATAGGCTCTTTAGACCACCTAATGCCACGGTGGGCGTAACTAATGCTGGCAGTTGCATTAGGCGGCCTAAAGCGCCTACAGATGTGCGATTCACAAAGGTAGGCGCCAGAAATGTAGACCTAGAAAACCCTGGCCTACATTTCCGGTGTCTTCTTTTGCCGAAGGCTCGATTCTGTACCTGGTGCTGTCGTGCAATTGACATGCGATTGGCGGTTGCTTTTAAGGCAAGTGCTCTTTTATAAACAGCAATCAAACGTTAAGGGAATAGCGCTTACGCCAGGATCTACAACTAACTTTAGTTATTAGATCTACATCACCTGAACCTTAGTGTAAATCCTCATGTCTAGATTAGGCACAATCCCCCTTATTCTATAAAATTGCACATAAATTGTAGAAATGCCTCTGATCGTGCCCCCTTTTTACACCTGGGTATAAAATTTATGCGCAGGTTCCTGTGCCTAACTGCACGCAAAGATTTAGACTGATATTCATTCAATTTTCTATACTGTTCCCCCAGGGGAGCTCAGAACGGTTTACAAAAATTTATTCAGGTACTCAACATTTTTCCCCATCTGTCCCAGCGGGCTCATAATCTATTTAATGTACCTGGGGCAATTGGGGGAGGGAGGGATTAAGTGACCCGCCCAGGGTCACAAGGAGCAGTGTGGGTTTGAGCCCATAATCTCAGGGTGCTGAGGCTGTAGCTTTAACCACTACACCACCCTAGAAATCAAAATGTAGTAGAAGTGAGCCAAGTATAGGACAATCAAGTCTTTGTGACATCACTGATGAAGTTGGCTCTTAGGCATTGGTGGAATGAGGCATTGTGATGTCACAACACCAGATCCGATTGTCAGAGGCTGAAACTTTTCACACTATTTGTTCATTCAATTTTCTATACCATTCTCCCAAGGGAGCTCAGAACGGTTTACATAAATGTATTCCGGTACTCAAGCATTTTTCCCTGTCTGTCTAAT